>NC_132924.1:124313760-125727510 GCF_047675955.1 Chlorocebus sabaeus
GGGCATGGTGGCACACGCCTGGAATCTCAGTTACTCGGGAGGCTGAGACAGGAGGATGGCTTGAACCTGGGAGGCAGAAGTTGCAGTAAGCTGAGATTGTGCCACTGCACTCCAGCTTGGGTGACACAGTGAGACTCTGTCTCAAAAAAAAAAAAAAAAAAAAAAAAGGTGTGGGAGGGTATTCATCAGCTGTTAACTGATTTTAATTATGATTTTGAAGAATATTCTCAAAGTCAAATCATGTGACCAGAGCATATATAAAATGAAGAAAGCAAACAGTGCCTATGGAAGAAGACGCAGGTTGGGCTCAAAGCTCGTACCTTTCCTCTCTCAACAGTTCTGGCTCTGAGTCCCAGCTATGCCAATGACTCACTGCTGGACCGTTCTGTGTGTCAGTCTCTGAGCCTCGTGCCAATGTCTACTGTGTGCCTGGTATAGGTCTTGGCTCAGGCTAGGTGGCAGGCAATAAATGCTTTTCTTGGTTTGGGGGTGGAGGGTGCCATTTGGTAAAGTGAAAAGAATGTGGATTCCAAAGGTAGGTCTCAATTTGAATCCTTTCTCTATCATTTACTACATACAATCTCCAGTAGATTTTATTTTTCTAAACCTTGGTTCTTAACTTGCAAAATGGAGGTAATAACATCTCCTTTGCAGGACTGTCGTGAGAATGAACTGAACTTGTGTATGGCTGGCCCATAACAGGCACCAACAAGTGGGTTTGAATCCAGGCCCCTACTTTCATAGTCTAGACACCAGACAGAAGAGACTAACTGCATTGGGCTGTGAGGATGAGACAGAAAAGCAGCTCCATCTACTTTGAGAAGTCAAATGTGTCAAATGCTTGTTTTTATTTGTAAAGTAAGACACATAAACAATATTGTGTTTAAAGAAGGATGGAGGCTGGGCTCAGTGGCTCACACCTGTAATCCCAGCACTTTGGGAAGCCAAGGAGGGTGGATCACCTGAAGTGAAGAGTTTGAGACCAGCCTGGTCAACACGGTGAAACCCCGTCTCTACTAAAAATAAAAAAATTAGCCAGGCAGTAGTGGCAGGGACCTGTAATCCCAGCTACTCTGGAGGCTGAGGCAGGAGAAGCGCTTGAACCCAGGAGGCAGAGATTGCAGTGAGCTGAGATTGTGCCACTATACTCCAGCCTGGTGACAGAACAAGAGTCCGTCTCAAAACAAATAAATAAATAAAAATAAATAAATAAGAACAATGGAGCTAGGTGCGGTGGCTCATGCCTGTAATCCCAGCACTTTGGGAGGCCGAGGCAGGTGGATCACGAGATCAGGAGTTTGAGACCAGGCTGACTAACATGGTGAAACCCCATCTCTACTAAAAATATAAAATTAGCTGGGTGTGGTGGCGCATGCCTGTAATCTCAGCTACTTGGGAGGCTGAGGCAGAAGAATCGCTTGAACCTGGGAGGCAGAGGTTGCAGTAAGACAAGATTGCGCCATTGCACTCCAGCCTGGGTGATAGAGCGAGACTGTCAAAACAAAACAAAACAGATGGAAAAATGTATTCCACAGATCCCAGAGCACCTATAAAGCAAGAGTTGTTCTATGCATTTGCCAAGTCCATTGAAAATTATTTTAAGGCTGAAAATGACATTTTCAAAAATTATTTGCCACCAAATATGCCTGATCTAATTCAGTATTGGGGTACGAACACACGCCGGAACAGTACAAAATAGGCTTATCCCAAGCACATTAATGAAGAACATGTTATAAGATGATTTTAAAATAACCTACAGCTCTATCACTAAGCATCTGGCAGAACACATTATACGTGTTCTATCAGGTTATTTCTGGTGTAGACAAATGAAAAGCCAGTTTCTATTATTTGACTGGTGCCCTTTTATATTAAAGGACTAAGCTGGAAATGAGGCAAAGAATTTCCTAATTACCAATGACGATGATCTGCTGAGTCAACTCGGAATGTAATTCAGTAAGATTGGAGGGAAAGGAATGAAATCTAACGGATGGGGACGGTATTGCTGGTACCGTGTTGAGCTGCGGGAAGATTTTGCTGACTTTCTTGAGAAGTGAGGGGATCTGATGCCTGAGCAATCAACCATGATTCAGAGTAACTTGTGACAGTGCTGTTTGAACAGAAATAAAATTTGATCTTTTTCTATGCACCCAAGCCACTCAGTGAAATATATTTGTAAATACAATTCCATCTTCTGACATTTGATCTAGGTGGATTATTTAAAAAGCTGTGTCTTTATGATTTGGTTTTGCAAGACTTAAAAAAAATTATTTGTGTTTGTTTTATCCAGGCCGTAGGTTCCTGTTTTACTGTTCTTTCTGCCTCCTGCTTCTGTTTCTCAGAAAAATAGAAAATTGACTTTGCTTTGTTCAGGGGAATCCATGGCATGTATACCACTCCCATTTAAGTCAGGTTAACAGGGTAAATGCTCATGATGTTCTGAGTCTACTGGTTCTAAAAGCCCTTTGTATGTGCTTTTACCGCCTTATAAAAGGGCATAGATCAGTATTTGTGTTGACTTTGAAGCTTTTCTTCTCACACCACACAGGTATCTTAACACAGGGGTTCGTACATGGTGACCGGGCAGACAGATGCGTGTGAAACTATTGTGTAGACTAAATGCAATATACAGTTAATGCCTGGTGGGAAATAGAATTTTTCTTTAATTGGTCATTTGTGAGATTGAATAAGTAGGCAGGTAGGCTGTAAACACAGTCCCATCTATAGACATGTGTCCTGGGAACAGAAAGGATCACATATTCTTAAGCTAAGACAAAGGCTTTAGTTTGAAGATAATGTCTGTGACTATTTCATCACAGAGTGCTATTATAGACATCCTCTTGGAGGCTATACTAGAAAAAATTCTGAATGAATTAGTAGTATTTTCCCACTAGCTGTGTCCGAACATATCACCCTTGGCTCATGAAAAATTATTTCTCTGCCAGGCATGGTAGTGCATGCCAGTATTCCCAGCTACTTGGGAGGCCGAGGCAGGAGGACTGCTTGAGGCTGGGAGTTCGAGGTTACAGTGAGCTATGATCATGCCACTGTACTCCAGCCTGGGTGACAGAGTGAGACCCTGTCTCAAAAAAAAATTATTTCCACAGTTCATTCCTACATTCTGGAAAAGAATAAACCATATTAATACCACATATCAATGCTAGTATTATTAGATCTGAGTAGTGAACACATAGACTGGTATTCAGAGATTCCCCAAATCAATCTTTAATTGTTAGACATAATAAAAGTGAAAGGGCAGATTCAAGTCCAGGAACGTGGACAGATCTTAAGAAGGAAAATCTCCTTTCTTTCAATCTCCCAGCTTCTCAAACTGGCAGCTGAGTCTTGGGCAGGCAAATGACTCAGAAACTTTTACAGCCTCCCTGGTACTGAAGTACTATATACTTAGTTTCTTAAAAGAATCTGATTCATAGTGAACCATTCCACTGAAATTGCACGATTTTTATCCAAATAGCAATACAATCTCTATCCAATGGTTTTTGTATACAATAAATGCTCTCCAGGCTATATGTAACATTTGTTGTTTACTATATTAGACCCAGTAGTTTGCTTTATAATTTGAATTGTATAGAGCAGTACTTATACTGTGTTGCCTACTAGATTTTATGAAAATAAGACTTTAAAAAATGACATTCCTCCAACAATGAAACCATGTAAATTGAAGACAGGGACCTGATTATACTATTAAGTGAAAAGCTAAGTTGCCAAACAGTCTCTGGCAGGGTCTACATCAGTTATCTGTCCATTTCTATATTTGTGTATAAAGGAACAACAAAAGTTGGGCAAAAATGTGACACCGGAATTTATCCATTTGTCTCAAAGTGGCGGCATTCCAGGGAGTTTTAATTTTTTTATGTTTTTTCTTTTATAATCAGAGGAATGTCATTTTGAAAAAGTTTGAGTTGTGGTGTAATACACCTAGCATAATTTGTCATCTTAACCGTTTTCCAGTAGACAGTCAGTAGTATTAAGTATGCTCACACTGTGGTGTAACCAATCTCCAGAACTTCTTCATCTTAGAGGAATGTTGTTTTTAAAAGACAGAACCAAATACTTCTCCAGACGTTTGTGATTTGAAAAATCAAATGCAAAGTAAGTAATGGCTTAGTCAGACCAAACCATCATAATTGAATAGCCTGACCAATTTGTGAAAGAACTAGCCATGGGCTTTATTCACTGTCTTTGTTTTTTTTTTTTTTTTTGAGATGGAGTCTTGCTCTGTCGCCCAGTCTGGAGTACAGTGGTGCAATCTTGGCTCACTGCAACCTCCGCCTCCTGGGTTCAAGCAATTCTCCTGCCTCAGCCTCCCGAGTAGCTGGGACTACAGGCGCACGCCACCACACCTGGCTAATTTTTGTGTTTTTGGTAGAGACGGGGTTTCACCATATTGGACAGGCTGGTCTTGAACTCCTGACCTCTTATGATCTACCCCTTTGGCCTCCCAAAGGGCTTTTCATTCAGCATGTGAAGAGGAAATCATGGGCAGAGCTGTAGAAATCATATTAGAATTTCATCTGTGTAGTTCCTTGGAAAGCTTTTTATTGAACCACCTGTTTCAATTTCCATTTTTTAAAACATAAAATATACCTCTGTCTGTAATCATGCCATGATGAGCAGCTGACATTCTTACTCAGGACTTAGAATAACAATGCTTTAGAGTCCTGCACAAAGCCTCCAAAAGAGTGGAAAAAATACACAACCCTTCGAAACAGGTTTACTCAAGCACGGTGAGAGAGGCTGGGCGGTCATTTATTAACAGGGCACGCGTTCCTTCTCAGAGAGATGGCAAAGGAAGCTTGTTCTAAACTTTTCCACCATTTCAATGGCTACTTTCTCCTGAGTCATTAAGGGAACACTGGTATTAGGTTTTGTGTCACAGTCATACCAAGGATACCTCGCTAGCAAAGTTAATGCTTTTCTAAGTGCTTATGAGTCAGGGGACAGTCCGGGTTCTGAGCTGAAGGAATTCTCATCTAAATGCAAATCAAGACAAGCCCGTCTAGGATGCATAAATAGGTACTGTAATTTTTCCACCATTTAATGTTCAGCCCCCCAAATGCGTTTTCACACAACCCTATTGGTAAAGAAGTGTCTCTTATTAGAATTAAACGACATTTGTTTTCTTCCCCACACCGGCAGTTATATAGGTAGAAAGTGTTCAGTCTTGATTTGGTTGATTTAACGCATGGGAAATAAAATGGACGAAGAGAATCACATTTTTCTAACCTCGACTTCTCCACACCAGACTTCTAAACCCATGGCCATGCCATTTCTATTTGATGTCCCAAAGGAATGAAAGAAAATGTGCCCCAAATGGAACTTAAGTTTCATCCCAGCTCTACTCCTTTCAGTGTTTTTCTAATTTAATGACACTGTCATCCTTCCTTTCATGCCAGAAATTGGAGAGTCCCCCTAGAGTCCTCTTCCCACACACCACATATCCAGGCTGTACTTTTATAATGAATCCCTTCCTCTAAATCTCCACTGCTGTGACTTTAATTCAGCCTTTTGTCACCTCTCACTGGGCTACTGCAGCACTTTACTGGTTTTCTGGTTTAGTCTTTTCCCCATAAATTTGAGCCTCCAGCCTGTTACTGGAGTAATCATTCCATAAAATGCAAGTCTGATGCTGGGCGTGGTGGCTTCCAGCACTTTGGGAGGCCAAGGAAGGAGAATGGCTTAAGCCCAGAAGTTCAAGACCAGCCTGGGCAACATAGGGAGAACCTACCTCTTCAACAACATAAGAAACTGTAGTCGGGCATGGTGGTGTGTGCTGGTAATCCCAGCTACTCAAGAGGCTACTCAGGATAACTTGAGCCCAGGAGTTTGCGGCTGCAGTGAGCTATGATTGTTCTCCAGCATGAGTGACAGAGGGAGAGTCTACCTCTAAAAACAAACAAACAAACAAACAAATACATAAAACACAAGTCTGGGCTGGGCACAGTGGCTCATGCTTGTAATCTCTTTGGATTTGGGATTACTTTGGGAATCTTTGGGAGGCTCTGGTGGGTGGATCACCTGAGGTCAGGAGTTCGAGACCAGCCTGGCCAACATGGCAAAACCCTGGTCTCTTCTAAAATTTAAAAAACAAAACAAAACAAAAACGACACAAGTTTGAACAAGTCACTCCTCTGGAAACCATGGCAAGAGAGGCAAGGGCAAGTTTATGATGTTCGTCTGTGCCGCTTCAAATGTGCGGCCCTTCCTTACTCAAGGAGGTTAATGGGAAGAACAAAGACCCTTCCACCTTAACCTTATGTTACTCCAAATCTCCTCAATCAGCCCAAAAGCAGAGTGTAGAATTTTATAATGCTCTGAGGATGAGGAGCATAATCTTCAAGTCCTAACTCTGCTGGATTATTTACCACTTTGCCAACATTTTTTGTTGCTGTTGTTTTTGTTTTTCAAACCAGGTCTCAGTCCTATCGCCCAGGCACAATCATGGCTCACTGCAGCCTCGACCTTCCAGGCTCAGATGATTCTCCCATCTCAGCCTCCCAAGTAGCTGGGACTACAGGTGTGCACCACCAGCCCAGCTAATTTTTTGTATTTTTAATAGAGATGGGGTTTGGCCATGCTGAGGCTGGTCTTGAAGTCCTGGACTCAAATGATCTGCCCACGTCGGCCTCCCAGACTGCTGGGATTACAGGTGTGAGCCACCATGTCTGGCCCACTTTGCCAGCTTAGTGGCCAGTCTGGTTTCTGGTCCTCATTAAGGGCAAGACCAATGACTAATTCCACTGCCCTCTACAGTGGAATGCACTCCATGTCTTTAGTGAGGCAAAGCACTACTGCTTGTCCCTTGCCTTTCTGGAGATGAGACTCAATCTGCCCCTTTGCACTGGATGTTCCAACAAGCAATTGGCTAGCAGTATAAAGAGAAGTTCTGGCACAGATTAGTCACGGATTGGCAAACTTTCTGAAAAAAGCCCAGATAGAAATATTTCGGCTTTATGAGCCATATAGTCTCTGTTGCAGCAACTCACTCTGCCGTTGCAGCATGAAAACGGCATGGACAATACATAAATGAATGCACGCGGCTGTGTGCCAATAATACTTTAATCACAAAACCAGGTGGTGGGCCAGACATGGCCCATGAGACACCATGTGCCAACCCCCTAATCAGGTATATGAGCTAAGATGCTGCATCAACCTTGGATCAGCTGAGAATTTCAGACCTCTCCAGAGGTGATAGACAACCACGCTGAGAACATGGGTTCTGGAGCCCAGCTGCCTTGGTTCAAATCTTGGCTTTAGCGTTTGCTAGCTGTTGAGCCTTTGGGGGAGTAACTTTACACGATTGTCTCATTTGAGCCTCACAGCAACCCTGTGAGATAAATCCGATATTCCCATTTAACAGAGGCCTGGGTGCAGTAGGATCCAAGGTTCAGGAACTTCCCATCAGCACAGGAACATGCCGAGTCACTCTCATCTTTTAAAAGAGGTGCCCTCCCTGGGTCCCCCTCCTCCTCCAGCCAAGCCCTCACTCACATCTCCTCTTCACACCAAGCTTCTTGATAAAGCTGTCCACATCCTCCACCCATACTTTGTTATCTCACACTCACTTTGCAACCTCTGCAACTGGCTTCTGCCCCTGGCTTTGAAATTGGTGACAGTTTTATCATGATGGTTTCTTAAACAAGAAATACACATATTTAACGTCTACTGCATACCTAGGCTATGTCCTTTATCGACATTGCCAGCCCGAGTTAGGGAAAAAGATAATCACGGTGCACTCTGCCTCCCAGTAGACGTGCTATATGTAGGTTACCTGTGATTCACTCTAGTGAACATCCCAACTCTACAACACCAATATTTGAGCCCCGGCCTCATCCAGGTGAAGGCAGGGTTGCCTCTCTAGGGTGGAAAAATTTAAGATGAATCCTAAAGTGGCCATCGTCATGATTAAGGGATGCAGATTTTATCTTGAGAACTCTATCAACCAAGAGAGCGAGATAATACACTACTGGACATCTCCATTTTTCACTCTACGCTTACATCCCTGTGACCAAAATGATGCTAATCCAAGGCCATGCGACCTGTGGACCTGTAGGAGTAGATATTTCATCTGTTAGTTTCGCTGCCCAGTGAGTGAAGCGGCAGGATGCACCCCCTCAATGACTTGAGCTCCAGGGTTCTGCTTCGACAGGATGCACCCTCTTGCTGAGGAGACTCTCAAGGACAGGAATGATCTCAACTGTCTCTGAGTGCTCAGTGCCTAGGACAATGCCAGGCAGATAATAAGCTGTTAGGAAATGACTGTTGAGCAAGTGAGTCCGCTCATGGGTGGGAGATGGCAGAGGCAGGGTGTTTACCACATTAAAATGATCCAACATCTTTTCTTTGGAGCTTGGCTACCCTGGGGAACAGAATGAATAAGAATCCGAAAGAACCTGGCCACTGCTCAGAAAAAAGGGCCACGCTCCCAGTCGTGTGTGTCTCTCTCTCTGCCTTCTTTCTGTTCATTGAGTCATGATTCCAACAGTGCAGGAACATAGGAAGAATGCCAATTATAATATTTTTTTGACAGCTGGGAGAATAGACGCTCTCTGCCTGTCTCTTCAGCACACAGGCAGCACTTGTCTAAGCGCCAGCTCTCGTGATAACCAATCCCACTGAGAATCAGTTCTCTCTGTAGCTCCTACTCCTTGACCCAATGTGAAATTTCTCCAAACTATTTTTAAAGTATCTAATCTGTTGTGAGTCACAGACTATGGAGCTGCTAGTTTACCATTTCTGGGCAGATAGCTTTAACATCAAGACCTTATGAGGTTGTCACTTGCTATTTAAGATGGCAGACAGGAATAGAAGAACAAAGTGGTGCACATAAAATCTTTAACTGTTCCTTTATGTCAAGGGATTTGAGATATTTATAGATTTTTCAAGTGCCTATCTTTGAAAGAAAAGGTAATTATTTCACATAACAACCTTGAAAGACCGGTCAGTGATCTTCTCCCAAATTTTCATAATAGGAGAACTAGGGGTCTTGGAGATTGACTGAATGGCAAAAGACAGTCCATTTTTAAAAACAACCCAAAGCTCTTGAGTTTATTATCCATGGCTCAATTCACTGAGTTATGCTACCTCCCCTCATACCGGATGAAACAAGTATTAGTTATCTCCTGATCCGCAACAATTCACCCAAAACTCAGTGGCTTGAGACAACAATAATTTATTATCTGTTACGGACTGAATTTATGTGTTATGTGTTTCCTCGAAATTCATATGCTGGATCCCTAACCTCCAATGTGACTGTATTTGCAGACAGAGCCTTTAAAGAGGTAATTAAGTTTAAGTGAGGCCATAGGGTTGGCCCTAGTCCAATAGGACTTGTGTCCTTATAAGGGGAGGAGACACCAAGGATGAGTGCACACAGAGAAATGGCCACATGAAAGCACAGTGATGTCTCTGTAAGCCAAGGAGAGAGGCCTCAGGAGAAACCGAACCTGTCAACACCTTGATCTTGGACTTCCAGCCTCCAGAACTGTGACACATCAACTTCCGTTGTTTAAGCCGCCCTTTTTTTCTGAGCGGTGGCCGGGGTCTTTGGGATTCTTATTCATTCTGTTCCCCAGGGTAGCCAAGCTCCAAAGAAAAGATGTTGGATCATTTTAATGTGGTAAACACCCTGCCTCTGCCATCTCCCACCCATGAGCGGACTCACTTGTTCAGCAGTCATTTCCTAACAGCTTATTATCTGCCTGGCATTGTCCTAGGCACTGAGCACTCAGAGACAGTTGAGATCATTCCTGTCCTTGAGAGTCTCCTCAGCAAGAGGGTGCATCCTGTCGAAGCAGAACCCTGGAGCTCAAGTCATTGAGGGGGTGCATCCTGCCGCTTCACTCACAGCAGAAACTAACATGAAATATCTACTCCTACAGATCCACAGGTCGCATGGCCTTGGATTAGCATCATTTTGGTCACAGGGATGTAAGCGTAGAGTGAAAAATGGAGATGTCCAGTAGTGTATTATCTCGCTCTCTTGGTTGATAGAGTTCTCAAGATAAAACCTGCATCCCTTAATCATGATGATAGCCACTTTAGGATTCATCTTAAATTTTTCCACCCTAGAGAGGCAACCCTGTCTTCACCTGGATGAGGCTGGGGCTCAAATATTGGTGTTGTAGAGTTGGGATGTTCACTAGAATAAATCACAGGTAACCTACATATAGTACCTCTGCTGGGAGGTAACAAACTAATATAGTATCTCTTACGGTTTCCATGGTTCAGGAATTCATGACCAGTTCATTTGGACAGTCCTGGTTCATGGTCTTTCATGAGGTCTCTCAGTTGGGTATGGCTGGGGCTGCCTAATCTGAAGGCTCAATTGAGGCTGAATGATCCACTTCCATTGTATGCTCTCCCATCGCTGGCAAGCTAGTGATGGCTGTTGGCAAGGGGCCTTAGTTCCTCCCTGCCTGGGTCTAATGAAACTTCTTCATTCAGTCCTAACCAACCATCCTGCAGCCTTCCCTTTAGTTTAGTTATATATTAAATATATAATAAGAAGAGAAATAGGACAGCCCTTATTTTCTCCTGTCAGGATTTTGGTATCATAAATTTAAAAATGAAGGGGAGAAAAATTCCATGTATTTTCCATGGAGCACTACCCAGATCCCCTTTCAGAAATGAAGGGTATTTCCCCAGCTGTTGAGAGTCCTTCCAACTGACAACCCTCAACTATTAGCCAGAAATGACCTTAGCTGAAGGGAGTTGCCTTGCCCAAGGTCAGCTCCCTGCCCAGGACAGCTGTTATCTACTGACTGGCTGGTGTCAGAGTATAAAGGTCTAGTTTCTTTGCACCAACCTGGGACAACTCTGATGAGCCGCCCCTGCTTAGCCCTCCCTGTGGGTTAGCTGATGCCTTTGTTGACACCGTATTGCATCACAACCTCACCCTCCACCCAATCTTCCTGCCTTCCCTTCTCCCACAGGTGTCAATCCTGAGAGCACTTCCTGATAAACATCCTGCACACCAATCTCTTCCTAGAGTCTGTATCTCAGGGGATGCAAACTGCAACAATCTACTTTACAGGAAGATTATTCTCAGAGCTGTCAACCATCTAATTATAGCCAAATGAACCTCCAGATTCTATCTAGTATATCATGTGTTCAACTGCAGACCCAGCTGTTGAAACCAAGTGATAAGGCAGATTGTCTTGGTAGAGATAGAGGTGCCCAATCCTCCATTTCTTCCTGTATCCACTCCCTCTGTGATGTGACTGCCACTTCTGCTTCATTTTGTTGGCCAAAGCAAATCATAAGGCCAACCCAGATCTAGGGAGGAGGAAACAGATTCTGCCTTGGATAGGAGGAACTACCATGTGCCTGCTCTGAGCCTAGGCCTCAAGGGACCTTACATATGCTTCTGTCTCTCCTGGAACCCGTCATGGGCATTTGAACGAGCTGGGACTAGCCTGCTGGAAGAGAGACCATGTGGAATTGAGACAAGCTAGCTGTTCCTGCTGAGGTCACTCTGGTCCAGCTAGTCCCCAAGTAACCTGGTAGGTGACCAAAGATGTCGTATGAATAAGCACAGTCAAGACCAGAAGAATGCCCACCCAAATTGCTGACCCACAGATTTGTGAGTTAAGTAAATGGTGGTTAAGTTTTGGGGAGGTTATTGCTATGCAGCAATAGAAAACCTGATGTAGTACCAGCTATGGTTTGGATGTGGTTTGTTCCCATCAAAACCCACATTGCAATTTGATACCCCAATGTGGCAGAGTTGAGAGGTGGGGCCTAGGGGGAGGTATTTGGGCCAAGGGGGAAATCCCTCATGAATAGATTAATACCCTCCTGCAGGGGTGAGTTCTCACTCTCACAGGAATGGATTAGTTCCCTTGAGAGCAGGTTGTTAAAAAGTACCTGTCTTCCTCAGTTTCTCTCTCTTGCTAGGTGATCTCTTTGCAGATGTCTACTCCCTTTCTGCTTTCCATGAGTGCAAGAGGCATGAGGCCTTCATCAGATGCAGCTGCTCCATCTTGAGCTTTCCAGCCCCCAGAATCAGGAGTCAATTAAACCTCTTTTCTTTATAAATTACCTAGCCTTAGGTATATTGTTACAGCAACATTAAACAGACTAAGATAGTACTCAAATCTGCTGGATACATGAATCAGCTGGCAAAAGAAGAGCATGGAGAATCCAGACTATAGGAGATATCCTGGATTCATTTTAATGGGCTCTGGTACACCTAGCTGTTGCAGAAGCTGCTGCTGATGGCTCACACCTACAACGTTTTTAGCAGGATCGTTCTTGGGTGACAGAAGCCATCTCAGCTGGAGGTGCATCTCCCTTGTCCTGGGGCATCCTATAACAAAAGGCTGTCTTGTATGAAGGCACAAAATCTAGCTGTCTTGCCTCAAGGTAGGGCAAATTCTGGTGCAATTTATAGCACCAATCTCCTCTCCTGTCATCAGGCTGAGAGTGAATCTCATCTGAAACCACATCTTTGCTCAGCTTCTTCTTCCTCTCACCCTCTTACAGGTTCCTTTTGAGAGCACTCCCTTAATAAACAAACAAACTTGCTCCTGAGACCTCAGCTTAGGCTCTGCTTCCAATAAATCAAAAGTGAATTCCTAGGAGAAAAAGACAGGGAGCATGGGAGTAACTGCTGTGGAAGGAAATTGGAAAAGCACGGATTATCCTAACACCTTTGCAGTAGAAGTTTTCAAACCAATAGAAGATGACTCTCCCGTTGGTCCAAGACAAACATCTCCATTGCAAGTGCTTGATGTGCTCCCACCACCTATAAGGAAATGCACTCCTTTCCTTTGTAAGACTGGGCATGACACTTTCTTTTCCCTCCTACCTTTAATTTTTCCCTCCACTCACTCTTTCCCCAGCAGAGTTGGAGTCTATCCCTCTTTGTAGGAAGATGCCATCACCTCCATTCTTCTAGCTACAGCCCCCGTCCTCTCCCTCGCATCAGGACACTTGATCTATCTACACTAGAGATCCCCACTTCTTTATCTCTTAATCATCAACCCACACTATATGGCTTCTGCTGTCAACCCTGCCACTGAAAGTATCCTTGCCGCAGTCACAACGACCTCAGTCCTTATGTTACACAACGAGTTGGCTGCATTTGGTGTCACTGACCGCTCTTAGTATGCGAAACACGATGACACACTTTCCCTTTGCTCCTGTGATGCTGTGTTCACTTGGATTTCTGCCTACTTTCCAGGGAAGTCAGAATCCATTTCTTTCGACTGTCCCTTAGATGTCCACGTGTTTTCTGGTTTTCTTTTCACCATACATTTCTATGAATTATTTCACCTACTATTATAGCACCAATTGCCACTAACATTTGAATGATTTTCAAATTGAAGTTCCAGCTCCAGACTCAATATCCACTTACCCTTTGGGCACCTCCACTTAAATGTGCCACAGGCGCCTTATTGGACTACCACCACCTGAACACACACCTGCATGCATGCCCACACACACCCCCACACACCTGCACACACACCTGCATGCCCACACACCTGCATGCACGCACACCTGCACACACACCTGCATGCATGCCCACACACACCCACACACACCTGCACACACACCTGCATACACACCTGCATGCACACACCTGCTTGCATCCTCACACACCCCCACACCCACACACACCTGCACACACACCTGCATGCACACACCTGCATGCACACACCTGCTTGCATCCTCACACACCCCCACACCCACACACACCTGCACACACACCTGCATGCACACACCTGCATGCACGCACACCTGCACACACACCTGCATGCATGCCCACACACACCCACACACACCTGCATACACACCTGCATGCACACACCTGCTTGCATCCTCACACACCCCCACACACACCTGCACACACACCTGCATGCACACACACCTGCATGCATGCCCACACACACCCACATACCTGCATGCACACACACCTGCATGCATGCCCACACACACCCACACACATGCACTCACATATACACCCTGCTCCTCTTCCTCCTCTGTTCCATACCCCCACAGCTGGAACTATCATCCATCTACTTTCCCATGGCAAAACCTTTGGAATCACCCTTGATTCGTCTGCTTCCCCTTCAATTAACCACTACCTTCCAAATTCCTTTCTGTTTTACCTCCACAATAGCCTTCTACTTTTAGACACGATTCCATTTCTTTCTACCTTCAGCTGCTACCCAGGCCTAGATTATTTCACACTGCATCTCGTCTGGGCTCCTGTTCTAACCACATCCAATCTAATTTCCATACCCAGTTAGGGGATCATCCTGAAATGCAGAGCTGATTATTGCTCTTCCCTGCTGAAAACAAGTTTGACTTCCTCTGGGATCAGCTCTTCCACAGATAGGATGGGGTTTCCTCCCACAGTAACGGAACGGGTTCTATCACACTCCATTGTAATGAATTACCTGTCTGTTCTTCCCAAAGAAACAAAAGTTCCTTCCTTTGTTCAATTAGTAGGTATTCACTGACACCTTCCTATGCATAATGCACGGAGCTGTTAATCAAGTGGTAAGTAAAACATACATTGACCTTTTCCCATCAGCAGGGCTCACAGATTTGTCATCCTGTTACCCATGCTAGCAGTTTTAGGCCCATAAGTTGCTTAATAGGTATTTGCTGAATAAATACATGATAAAATGAGTGCTGTTGGCCGGACGTGGTGGCTCACACCTGTAATCCCAGCAACTTTGGGAGGCCAAGGTGGGCAGATTCACCTGAGGTCAAGAGTTCGAGACCAGCCTGGCCAACATGGCAAAACTCCGTCTCTACTAAAAATATAAAAATTAGCTGGTTGTGGTGGCACATGCCTGTAGCCCCAGCTACTCGAGAGGCTGAGGCAGGAGAATCACTTGAACCCAGGAGGCAGAGGTTGCAGTGAGCTGAGATCATGGCAAGATACTCCAGCCTGGGTGACAGAGGGAGACTCTCTCAAAAAAAAAAAAAAAGAAAAAGAAAAAGAAAAGAAAAAGAGTGCTGTCTTTTAAAGACTAATTTTCTCCATTCCTTTCCCTATTTTAGAATGAAATTCATGGGAACAGATTTTATAAAAATGATCTTCATGGTCCATGTTTACGGAAAGTATCTTTTTATTACAAAAGGCAGAGATAAATTATATCTAAATATTTTCAGACCATCAAAAGTCTTTAAGTAACTCACATTCCTCCATGGAGATTATCCTGGTAGCCAAATTAACAGAATCAGCCAAGCTCCTAAGGAACTTACCACATAAATTAAAGATACTTGATAAAATCCAATTATAAAGGAGCAAATTTCTATGAACTTGAAACCACTACCCACCCTGCTGCCAGAACATAATGATATGTTCTCTGCATGCCAAACACATCTTCTCCCAAAAGATAACAACTGTTTTGGGTTGAATTGTGTCCTCTGAAAAGAGGTTGAGGTTCTAAGCGCTGGTACCTGTGACTGCAACCTTATTTGGAAGCAGAGTCTTTGCCGAGTAATCAGGTTAACCTGCTGCCAGGACACTGAAAGCAGAAAGGGCTTGAGCCAAACTGTGGCCACAGAGGTTGTGAAGGGTGCAGGCAAAGGCAGCCCTTGCAGGCCTGAGGGCTGAAACTTACAAGTGGGGTGAGGGGCTTGCTTACCATCAGGTAACCAAAGGGGACACTCTCTTCCCCTCCTTGAAACACATTCTTTCAAAATTTAAGTGGGGAGCCTTGGGCCATCAGCCTGATTTTCAGAAGCTCAAATGATATAAAAATTGGACTCTTGACCAGGTCGTTCCTTTTATGGTGGTAAATATACATAAAAGTTACCATTTGAACTATTTTTCATTTTTTTTTGAGAAGGAGTCTCGCTCTGTCACCCAGGCTGGAGTGCAGTGGTGCAGTGGCGCGATCTCGGCTCACTGCAAATTCTGCCTCACGGATTTAAGTGATTCTACTGCCTCAGCCTCCCAAGTAGCTGGGATTACAGGTGTCTGCCATCACGCCCGGGTAATTTTTTGTATTTTTATTACAGACGGGGTTTCACTGTATTAGCCAGGATGGTCTCGATCTCCTGACTTCGTGATCCACCCGCTTCGGCCTCCCGTAGTGCTGGGATTACAGGTGTGAGCCACTGTGCCCGGCCACCATTTGAACTATTTTCAAGTGTTCAGTGGCAGTAGATACATTCATAGTGTTGTGCAGCCATCACCACCATTCATTTCCGGAACTTTTTCACTTTTCCAAACTGAAACTCTGTCTCCGTAAAACACTAACTCATCTTTTCCCCTCCCTGCAGCCCCTGGCACCCACCATTCTACCTTCTGTCTCTGTTTGGATGACTCTAGGGACTCCCATAAGTGGCATTACGCAGTACGTGTCCTTTTGTGCCTGGCTGATTTCACTCAGCACGAGGTCCTCAGGGCCCCTCCCTGTCACTGCCTGTGTCGGAACTTCCTCCCTTTGTAAGGTTGGGTACTCTTCCATCATCTGTATACACCACATTTGTTTACCCATTCACGACATTTGGATTGTTGTTGAAATCTCACTCGACTGCACACTCCTGCTGCCAGCCGCGTGCTTGGCCCAGGGCACGTGCTCTGGGTCAGCCGCTGAGTATGGGACACAGCTGAGCACACTCACTCCCCCTCTGACCCCAGGACACTCCCTCTCTGACCACCATGGCAAGCCTAGAAGGACCTATACTTGTTGACCTTGACCGAGGGCTGCACGGTTGTGTGAGGTATAAACAGTTGGGTTATAAAGAGTTAAGAACATCACTTTCCTGTTACACTCCCGGGGAGGAAGCTGACGGCAAACCCAGAGCACTCCCTGGATTCTTTTTTCTTTAAACTGGGAAGGCTCTGGGCTTGTCCCCAGCACAAAGCTGCTGCCGTGAAACATCAGGGACTCGCGGAAGAGCCCTGCAACTGTCACCATCACTTCAAATGATCTCAAATAAATCGTAGTTTTCTCGTCAAACCACTGTCTCTTCTTGAATGGGGTTATTCTAATCATTGATCTCTAGTCAAAGCCTAATTTTCTTTTCTAGAAGGTTCTCCCTTCCCTCTCCCTTAAGGTAAACCCTGACAGTACTCCAGGCTCAGCCCAGCTGGTGACATGCATTGAGGCCGTCATCGTCCTTATCCGACCAGCAGTTTTCCCGTTTCTCCCTCCTGTAGGGCCGACTGTGCCACTTGTTATCCTGGCCAAACTGCTTTCCGCCTTTACTGAGCTGTTTCGCCCCAGTACTGTTCAGTTCCCGAACAGATTGTAAGCTCTAGAAGGCAGGAACAATACCTTGCAGTTTAACCTTTGGCACCTAAAACAATACTTTGCTACACCTGCGTTTAATAAAATAACTGAATGAACAAGAAGAATAGGAATGGTATGTTCTCAGCACGGCAACACATCTTCTTCTAAAAGATAACAGTTGTTACAGATTGAACTGTGTCTCCTAAAAAGAGATGTTGAAGTTCTAAGTCCCAATACTGTGAATGTGGTGGCTTTTGGAAACAGTGTCTTTGCAGATATAATCAGCATAAGATGATAGGGGTGCAGGCTCATCCAATGTAGCTTGTGTGTGTGTGTTTTTTTGTTTTTAGTTTTTTGGTTTTTTTTTTTTTTTTTTTTTTTTTGAGAGTGTCTCGCTCTGTCACTTAGGCTGGAGTGCAGTGGTGCAATCTCAGCTCACTGTAACCTCTGCCTCCGGGTTCCAGCAGTTCTCATGCCTCAGCCCCCCCAAGTAGCTGGGATTACACGCCAAGCTAATTTTTTGTATTTTTAGTAGAGACAGGGTTTCACCATGCTGGCCAGGCTGGTCTCGAACTCCTGACCTCAAGTGATCCACCCACCTTGACCTTCCAAAGTGCTGGGATTACAGATGTGAGCCACCATGCCCGGCCTTGTGTTCTTATAAAAAGAAAATTTGGATGCAAAGAAAGACAAAGGAAAGATGGCGATGTGAGAACGGGACAGAGACTGGAGTAACACTGTCACAAGCTGAAGCTGGAGAAGGCAAGGAAGGACCCTCCCTAGAGGCTTTGAAGGGAATGTAGCCCTGCCAACACCTTGACTTTGGACTTTTGGCCTCCAGGACCAGTGAGACAGTAAATTTCTATTGTTTTAAGCTATCCAGTGTGTGGCACTATGTCATCCTCCAGGAAGCTAATGTGACAACTGAATGGAGTGGTTCCAGCCATACAGGTTGACTCAGGGATGTGGCTCTCACATTGTTGCTTGGCACTGGAATAACACTGGGTACCTGTGCTAATTAAACCAGCAGTGACAGCTGGGGTCTCGGTAGGGCCCATTGTGTTGAAACGGACAGTGCTTAAGTGCTTAGTGAAGCTGTGGAGACGCGCTGCCTCGGTCTTAGGAAGTGCTGGAGGCTGCACGGGTCTGTTGCTCCATCCCACTCCTCTGTGAAATGCTCCCCTTCCGAAGAGCGCATCCTAAGTCTGATGATGTCAGACTCGAAATCTTAAACCTCTAGAATAACACTTCTGTTTGTTTTACTTTTTTTTTTTTTTTGCTTTTCCTGTGACGTTTTACAAATACTGAAGTATCCCAATCAAGGTAAATTCAAACAAAACTTTCAATGAATGATTTTTGAGAAGCTGAGGGGGAACAAACCTCCTCCAGGTCATGTCCCAGATGTTATCATTTTTCATTTTGTTTCTTTCTCTCTTTTTTTTTTTTTGAGATAGAGTCTGCTCCATTACACAGGGGCTAGAGTGCGGTGTCGCCATCTCAGCTCACTGCAGTGTCTGCCTCCCAGGTTCAAGCAATTCTGGTGCCTCAGCCTCCCGAGTAGTTGGGATACAGGTGCACGCCACCACACCCAGCTAATTTTTGCAGTTTCAGTAGAGACAGGGTTTTGCCATGCTGGCCAGGCTGGTCTCGAACTCCCGGCTTCAAGTGATCTGCCCATCTTGGCCTCCTAAAGTGCTGGGACTACAGGTGTGAGCCATCACACCCAGCTATTTTTTATTTCCATTTGCTGTTGTGCCCTCACCATTTCTCTCTCAGCCTGTGATTTATGATACAATATCCTGAAGACGTCGGGAGCACACAGCCTTGGCCTCAGCTGCAGACAGACTGCGCGGCTTGGGGCGATAACCGCTCTGCCCTCCGTCTGCCACCCGGCAGCCCCACCCACAGAAGGGCCCAGACTTACGGCTTTGGAGGGAGCATAGTGTGTCGGTGATGCCAGTGGAGGCCTGGTTGGGCTCTGGAAGGAAGACGGGCAGAACCTCTGCCCTGTGTCCGGAGGGGAAGACGAGGCATAGATGCGATTCTCTAACCGTTCAGGCTCATGCTTATAGGATTCCAGGGGAAATGTGTGCTGCTTGGTCACTTGGGTGGGTGTTGACGGAGAGGAGGAGAGGCCGGAGGCTGCAGAAGAAACACCAAGGGTGGTCAGAGGTCTGGCCTCTAGGAAGGGACGCCAAGGGCGGTCAGAGGTCTGGCCTCCAGGAAGGGACGCCAAGGGCGGTCAGAGGTCTGGCCTCCAGGAAGGGACATCGGGGGCGGTCAGAGGTCCGGCCTCCAGCAAGGGACATCGGGGGCGGTCAGAGGTCCGGCCTCCAGCAAGGGACATCGGGGGCGGTCAGAGGTCCGGCCTCCAGCAAGGGACATCGGGGGCGGTCAGAGGTCCGGCCATGGCAGAGGGAGGCTCTCACCATTCCTGGTGCCCAAAACCTCAAATGGCAAGAAGCCAAATTATTCTGAATGTTGAGGAAAAGCTTTAAAAACTGATTTCTAGTCTCTTAGAATTGGTGTGTCTAGAAACGCCTCACTATCCACCCTCGGTTGTGGGCAGCATCCCCTCGTTGGGAAGGGGGTGCTCACACAGTCCTGAGTTTTCTGGTGAATTTTTACACACACCCTCCAGATGCTATTGTCCTCCATTCAGCCAAATATCATTTGATCTCCTCTCCTCCCTTCCCCAGCATGGTGCCAAGAGCAAACACAGTGGTGCCATATTTATTGAGGTAAAACATGGGAAAGTTCAGAAAGTGTGTGGCAGAGATGCCAGCCAATGCTGCGGAAGCCACGGGACCACGTACCTGAGAAGGGGGAGGGAGAGGGAAGGGGGAGGAGGAAGGGAATGGGGAGGGGAAGGGAATGGGGAGGAGGAGGAAGCAGGGGAGGGGGAGGGAGCAGGGGAGGGGGAGCGGGAGGGGGAGGAGAAGGGAGGGAAGAGGGAAGGGGGAAGGGGAAGGGGAGGAAGGGGAGAGATGGGAGGAGGAGAGGGAGAGAGGTGGGAGGAGGGGAGGGGAGGGGGAGAGGTGGGAGCAGGGGAGGGGAGGGGAGGGGTGGGAGCAGAGGAGGAGAGCGGGGAGGGGTGGGAGCAGGGGAGGGGGAGGGGGAAGGGGAAGGGAGGGGGAGGGGGAAGGGGAGGGGGAAGGGGAAGAGAGGTGGAGGGGGAGGGGATGGAAGTGCTATTCCTACCAAAACGTGCAACATGAACATTACCACTCTAAGTTCCCAGGGGCAAGACTTCACAGTGAAGATAAATACCCAAGAAGACTTCAGGGAAAGGGTGGGACTGGGATGGGGTCTAAAAAGTGAAACAGATTTAGATGGTCAGGAAAAGGGAGGGAGCAAATACTGGGAGGGGCAATGGTGCTAGTGGAGGCCTGAAGGAAGACTGGAGACATGAATCTTCTGGGAGCTAAACGTTGTCCACTTCAACTTATTTCTAACTGATAGAAACAAGTCTATTTCTTCTATGGACTTATTTATGTCATTGCTAAGTGGCGAGTGTATGCCTTATTCATTACCATGGTGCTTTTGAAAGCAGAGCTGGAGATGCAGAGGCCCGTCAAGAGGAGGTTAAATAAATCATGGCACATCGCACAGGCAGAACGTGAACTGTGAATGTGACCCTATTTGGAAACAGGGTCTTTTCAGATCAACCAAGTCTAGACGAGATTTTGCTGGACTAGGGTGGGCCCTAATGCAACATGACTGTGTCCTTACAAGAGAAGAGACACAGAAACTGATACACAGAGGGAGGGCCTCTTGCTGGCAGAGGCAGAGATCGGAGCAACGCCGTGGCAGCCAAGGCGCGCTAGGGATTGCTGGCAACCCCAGAAGCCAGGGCAAGGCAAAGAAGAATCCTCCCCTACAAGTTTCGGAGGGAGCGTGGTGCTGCCAACACCTTGATTTTGAACTTCTGGCCTTCAGGACGGGGCTACATTTTAGTTGTTTTAAGCCACTCAGTAGGTGGTACTTTGTTATAACAGCCTGAGGAGACTGGTACAATCATGGATTGTGTTCTCAGAGAAGCAGAATCTGGCTTTGGGTCTGATATTGCAAATCTTTTTTTTTTTTTTTTTTTTTTTGGAGACAGAGTTTTCACTCTTGTCTCCTAGGCTGGAGTGCAGTGGTGTGATCTCAGCTCACTGCAACCTCTGCCTCCCGGGTTCAAGTGATTCTCCTGCCTCAGCATCCCGCATAGCTGGGATCACAGGCACCTGCCACCAGGCCTGGCTAATTTTTTAAAAATATTTTTAGTAGACCTGGGGTTTGACCATGTTGAGCAGGCTGCTCTTGAACCCCTGACCTCAAGTGATCCGCCTGCCTCGGCCTCCCAAAGTGCTGGGATTGCAGGCATGAGCCGCCGCACTCATCGTCTGATATCTTACATCTTACAGGTAGAAAAAATTTTAAAATAAATTTTGAATTACGCAAGTCAAACCAAAGATGCCAGGGGACATGGCCTGTTAGATGACATTTAGCCTGGAGCTGACTCCATACATATTTTAAGTTTGGCCCAAAGGGTTTTCTGTACATTGTGAACTGTAACAGGTGGAGGTGTAAACAGACGGTAGCCTACACGTGTGCCAGTCACTGAGTTTTGGCAATCACATGTAGCCAACTGCTCCAACTGTGTTCAAATAAGACAGATGCTGAGCTGTAACCAATCCAGCTGTTTCTGTGCCTTACTCCCGTTTTCTGTGGTCACTTCCCTTTTTCTGTCCATAAATCTTCTTCCACCACATGGCTGAGCTGGGGTCTCTGAGTCTCCTCTGGCTCAGAAAGCTGCTCGATTTGCAAATCGTTCATTGCTCAATTAAACTCCTTTAAATGTAATTCGGCAGAAGTTTTCCTTTTATCAGGCCCAAGAGCCACCAGTCACTGCTTTTATCTGGACGAGGCTGGGTCACCTATAGAGCCGCAGGCCTGGTTCGCCCTCCCCAGGCACCTCTGCTGGGTTCCTCCTCCTCACAGCTTCCAGACCCACTTGTGCCCCTCCTGCTCCATCCTCATGGGGAAGGACCTGTCCTCCTGTCCCTCGTGTCACCAAACTCACAAAGCCTTTTCACTGTCCTGTATGTTACCACTTAATGACAAACTGTTTAACGTTCAAACCAAACATAAAAGTATGTAAGTTCCCTCTCCCCACCAAGATCCACCGTCTGTCTTGGGGACGGGGGTCCTGCCACACTCTCTGGGCCCCATGGCACCCAGGGCTGTCCTGAGCCAAGGGGTCTGGCAAATGCCTGCTGCCACCAGGCAAGGAACAGAAAGAACAGTGAGAGGGCCGGCTCCGGTCAGGGTGATCTGCTCTCCCTCTGTGGAGAGCGGGGCGCATGTTTTGTTTGTGTGTTGGGGGGAGGTTTAGGGAGTTACCTATTAGAGAAGGAGCCCCCTTTTCCAGGGAGTCCCGTCAGGAGACTGAGCAGTGTGAGTGGAAAGCTCTCCGGAAGCCCTGGGCTGGCACTCAGGAGGCAGCTCTGGGTGGAAGCAGGAGATGGTTAGGACCCGAAAGTTAAAATGTAAAAGGCCCTCACAACAAAGCCCCAAACTCTTTTGAAAAACAGAGGCCAGGTGCAGTGGCTCATGCCTATAATCTCAGCATTTGGGAGGCTGAGGCGGGTGGATCACCTGAGGTTAGGAGTTCAAGACCAGCCTGACCAACATGGCAAAACCCCAATCTCTACTAAAACTACAAATATTAGGCAGGCATTGTGGCGCGTGACTGTAGTCTCAGCCACTCCAGAGGCTGAGGCAGGAGAATCGCTTGAACCCAGGAAGCGGAAGTTGCAGTGAGCCGAGATTGCGCCACTGCATTCCATTCCAGCCTGGGTGACAGAGTGAGACTCTGTCTCAAAAAAAAAAAAAAAAGAAAAAGAAAAAGGAAAAGAAAAAAGAATCTTTTTCCCAAAATGTCTTGAGAAGAAAGCCCTGCTTTGAGGTGGGGCAGGAAGGAAGGAGAGGGAAGAGGAAGAGTGGGAAGGTCCTGATGTGGTTTAGCAGCTCTTCAGAGATGGGGGTATGTCAGCAGGCAGGACCACGAAGGGGCTGCTGGACCATCCGGACCCTTCTCAGGGCCAGGCTCCAGCTGCTTGGCACTGAAAAATGGAGACAGTAGCCGGGGCTTGGGGAGGCCTGCCTGGGGCCTCTCAGGGGAATCTGCAGGGGCAGAGCAAGGACACCTTGTGTGCTGTTTTGGGTGTAGTGTGGGGCACTGCCTGGGGCCTTAGACTCCACAGCCACGTCCTTCAGTGGTTCCTGCAGCGACAGAGTCCCCAGCAGGGGCCTGTCCGGGTCCCACAATGCACCTAGGACAGGCTATTTCCTCTCCCGAGAGTCAAGAGGGAATGTTCTCATCCTCCTCTCCCAGCCCCTTCCCCCACTGGACACAGGGCCCCTTCGGTGACGCTTCCCAAGGGCTGTGCCCCCGTTTCCCGTAGGCATGTGTGGGGACCTGATGGGGCAGAGCTGAACAGGATGTAGTGGGGGGCATTTTAGGTTCAAAACCCTGCGCCACCCCCCACGTCCTCATGACCTGCGACAGCCTGGTAGGCAAACCCCTCTGGGGGGCTGGGGTCTTGGTGTGTAAAGGAAGGGGCCAGCCACAGAGAGCTCTAACTCCTCCTCCATGGACAACGCTGAAAAGGACCTATGTCCGTCCCTGAGCAGGGCATGATCAAAACTAGCCCTGGCCAGGTGCGGTGGCTCATGTCTGCAGTCCCAGCACTTTGGGGGACTGAGGGAGAAGGATCGCTTGAGCCCAGGAGTTTGAGACCATCTAGGGCAACATGGCAAGACTGTCTCTATTAAAAACAAAACTGGCCAGATGTGGCGACATATGCCTGCAGTCTCAGTTACACGACAGGATCACTTGAGCCCAGGAGTTCAAGGCTGCAGTGAGCTAGGATAGCACCACTGCACCCCAGCCTGGGTGACACAGCAAGACCCTGTCTCACAAAACACAACACAACACAACAAAATGAGCCCAAACAGCACCCATGCAGGCACTGGGCAAAGGCCCAGAGGAAACAGGTACTCTGTGGTACCTATCTTGGCAACACCTATCAAAACCACAAGTGCCCATGTTCCTGGACCCAGTAATTCCATTTCTGGGGCTTTCTTCCATAGACTTATTTGTGTAATTGCTAAGCGTTGAGTGTACAGCTGATTCATTACCATGGTGCTTTTAAAAGCAGAGCCTGGAGACGCAGAGGCTCCTCAAGGAGAGGTGAGATAAATCACGGCCCACTGTAGGCACGGGCAGCCGCCACCCCTGTCGGAACATGACAGGGATCCTCGTTCCTTTCATCTCCAGGATGCAGCGGTAAGTGAAGAAAGCCAACTGCAGAGCCATCTGTATCAAATGATACCATTTGTAGTTTCAAAAAAAGGAAAGAGAATATCTATATTCTGCCTGTCTGATTTTGCCTAGACTATCTCTGGCAGGATCTGGAAGCGCTGGCTGTCTCCAGGGAAGGGAACAACTGGCAGGGAGGGCTTTCATCATATCCCCTTTTTGATTTTTCCAACTTTCTATCATGGGAATGGATTATCCATTCAGAAAATGACTTCTTTTCAGCCACTGTTTTGCTTTTCAGCCAAGAGGCTGGCGAAGGCCGTATTTAAGCACTGACCTGCCTCCTGCCCTGACTGCCCCAACGCGGCCCCCAGCTCTGTGCAGGGGTGTCTCCCACGAGGACCAGGACCAGGACCAGGACCTCTGTCCTGTCTCCCGCTAGAACCAGGTCCATGGCTGTGCCTTCCTGAGCTCCCCTCTCCCTTGCTCTCTCTCTTTGAGAAGCGTTTCCACTTCCAACATTCTTCAGGGATGAAACTTAGTCACTGTTGTGCAAGGGATATTCACAGACCATGAAAACTCCTTGCTAGTTCTTTGGGTACAGAATGTTCATCTTTCGAATAAATAGTTTAAAGAGAATGGAACTGTGACCTATCCCCCTGCCCGCCGCTGAGGGCTCTTAAGAGCATAAACCATGGCGTCTGCTCCTCCTGTGGCCCTGTCCCCTTGCAGACAGCCCCCGTGTGAGTACTGGAATGATCCTAACCCAGTCCCAACGGAGGTGAGAGAGGTGGCGTGATGCAGGAGTGAACCTCTGGGGGCAAGGAGAAGGCAGACTGTTCATCTGGGGGTGGGAACACCTCATTTCTGGTGGGGCTGAATGATCCTCTATTATTACAATCTTTCCAAGTTCAGAAGCTGCTCCCATCTTTCCACCTGGCCTTCCTGCTCCTTCCTGTTCCTTCCAGAGCTGGTGACTCCTGTGGGGAAAACAGGTGACACTCTGGACCACAGAGGGGGAAGACAAGCTTTTAGGGGAACAGACAGGTGAAATGCTAAGACTCACAGTGTGTGCATTAGGGATGTGTATGTAGTTTGGGGGCACAGGGAGTGAATCTTCCTGGAACCAAACATACGCCCTATCTGTTGACTGATATCTGAAATGTTTTTAAGACGGGGTAGAGTCTTGCAGCATCAATGCTTTTTTATTTTTTTATTTTTTTGCACAATGCCACCCTGTTTACAGAGGGCTTACACACCCTGGCTCCATCTGCCCCTCACAGATGAAGAAACTGGTGGCTGGAGAAAGTTCAGTTACTTATCCACAGTCCTTTAGCGAATACACGGCAGGGGCCACACCTCAGCTCCACTGTCCTGACTGTAAAACCCAGACACTTTCTGCCACAATCAAACTGGGGTATCACCAAGAGAAAGAACATGAAGACTTAAAATTACATTTCAGCTGTAAGAGTTACTCTCCCAGAAGTGGCGCTTCACCGGCCAACAGGAAGAAGAGCTTGGATGACACTGGGTGACTGCACAGGGAAAGAAGAGGTGCCACCTCAGCCTCCTGAGTAGCCGGGACTCCAGGCAAATACTATTACACCAGCTAAGTTTTTTATTTCTTATTTTTGTAGAGATGGGGGTCTCACTATGTTGCCCAGGTTGGTCTTGAACTCCTGGTATCAAGTCGCCTCCTGCCTCAGCCCCCCAAAGTGCTGGGAATATAGGTGTGAACCGCCATGCCTGGCCCTCCATCACTTTTAAATAGACCAATTTATTTCTCAATCATAGGGTCAACTGGGGAACTCAACCTTGGGTCTGATCAGGAAATGAACAGCTCCTGGACAGCTGCCGTGGGCCAAGCATGCTGGGGGTGTTGAGGAAGGGGGTGCGAAGATGGATTAGAGCAAGTCCCTGTAGTCTGGGGCAGGGGAAATGGGGATGAAAACAAAAAAGCAACCCCACCACCACCGTGCAATAAAGCTGAGAACCAAGAAAGCAGGGGGAGCTCAGGGAAGAGGAGAGAGCCTGAGGGTGTGGGTGGGAAGGTGGCTCAGAAACCCCAGGAAAGAGCTGGGCCCCGATGGTGGAGGAGGACACAGATCTGCCCCAGCCCAGAGGCCTCTCCTAAGGCCCCAGGCAGGACTGGGCCATGGCAACTGTCACCCAAGAAGGCTCTGGCCAAATGACAGACAGCTTCCCCCTTTCTGTTCCTTCCGAGAAGACATCTCCTCCTTTTTCCTGCTCCTTAAGGGCTTTGTTTAGGACACCGCCAGCCTCTGCGGTGAACAATGCCTTTGATTCTCCCAGGGCGGTAGCCAGGCCCAGTGAACAGGCCCAGTGAGGGGAAAGAAACCGCTCCTGGCAGCCACACAGAACACCACGAAAGGGGCTCCAGACACTGGGGAGCCGTGGGCTGGTGACTTCACAGGGCCTGGCCCTGCTGGCAGGCGCTGGAGAGGAGGAGGAGAACAGAGGTGCCACCGAAGGGAACTGAGCCCTGCTGGCCGTGGAACAGCTGTGCGGGGTGGAAATGGAGGCCTGGCCCTCAGAAGCCCCAAGCTCTAGACCTGGTTTTACCACTAAGTAGCCATGGGCTCTGGGACAAATCCACCCCTTGCCTTGGTAAAAATAAACCAGGTAGACCAGATGCCTATCTGGTGCAATCCGGCCCCTGCACTGCATACATGGAATGAGCTGGAGCCTCATTCTTGCCTTTTACATGCATGAGGTCTGGAATGACAAGAAGGAAATAATGTATTCTGCTGACTGTTGTTTCAAGAGGCAAAGTGAGAAGAGCAACCTTTCCATTGACACTGGAGGGAGGCTTTGCTTATACAGGGTTTTGAAATCTCCCTCCACTCATCAGAGATGAGGAGCCGGGTGTCGTTCTCTACTTTGGAGGGAGGATGGCGAGCATCGTGAGGGGGAACAGTGGCCCAGGGAGGTGCCCAGCGGAAGTGTCACAGCCAGAGAGGGACAGGAGTACCTGTGCTGAGTAGCTGTAGCACACAGAGCGATGCGACCAGCAGGCAGGCGGAGACCCTGGGCGGCGCAAGTTCAGGCCAGGCAGGTGACCCAGAACCCAGCCTCTGATGTCTGCTTAGGACTCTCTTTTCTCCAGGAGCAAATCCACTGCTTTAGTGTTTTGGCCCTTTCTCAAGTGCCCTCCGGCCTGGCTCCTGCACCTTCTCCCTGCATGGCCCCCATCTCCCGCAGGTTTTACCTTCTCCTACCCCTCATTCCAGAGCCCTACCTCCAGGGCCGCTGGAGCTGAGTGCTGGGCCCTCTCACTCCAGAATGGCTCTGGGCAGTGCAGGCACCTGCAGGAGCCTCGGGGAGCCAGGGAAGAGAGGGGCAGTATTCTCAGGGCCCCAGCTGCCCCCTCCTGCCTGCCTTGCCTCCAGCGACTCCTCTTCCCCTGGTCCCTCCAGGCCTGGGCGGTAATGACTCCTGAAACCCTGCCCACACCCCTGGGAAAAGCCCCTTCAGAACTCCAGCTGCATACCCTTGTTTCCTGCCCCCAGTGATACAGTTTCCAGCCTCCACTCCCAAACCAGGATAAGGACTGACCAGCACTGTGGAAGGAGCTGAGCTCTGGGGCCAGAAACCTGGGCTGGACCCTAAGTCACCACTTGCCAGCGATGTGGCCTCAGAGTCGTCAGCTCAGAGGTTTGGTTCATTCTTTGAACATATGAGCTGCCCTTGGGATTTGTGTGATGAGTAAGAGGTAACAAGCAAAGCACCCTGGGACAATGAACGATAGGGCCCATAATTCAGTATGGGCAGCTGCCATTGATAGCAGGTGATGTCTCTGGGAGAAGACCCTGCTTGTCGGATGCTCAGAGCTGGCTCTAGCTTCTGCCTGGCCTGGGGGACAGGAGGGTAACACACCTGAAGTTCAAGCTGTAGCTCACCCCTGGCCGACTCCACCCTGTGGCCCCTCCACACAGGCGCAGTGTGGAGGTGAGAAATCCCAGTCGAGCCCTCTCTGACAAGTTGAGGTCTCCTTCAGGCAGTTCTGGCCATAGCCATCCCAGCGCCCCCAGCCACAGTCGGCCATGATACACTCTGAAAGCTGTTTCTGAGGGCTTGGAGGCCAGTCCCTGGTTTCTCATCACCTGGAGATGCAAGAAATTTGAAAAAGCTGGACACCACCAAGATAAGCTCCAGGTGCCACACGTCAGTTCGCTGAACAGCGCCTGGCCCGGGGTGGCGTTAGGTATCACATCACAGTACCACTTAGGCCCAGGAGTCCACTTCCTCTGTAACCCACTGCAGGCTGCTGTCCCGTTTGCACAGAGGCAGGAATACCCTACACACAGCAGGCCTTCCTGGGCCTTCAGCCATTTCTTCTCTTTCCCCCGAGCCCAAGGTGGGTGTGGCGAGGTCATCTTCAAGACCATTCTACCATTCTCCACCCTCTGTGTTGGTGGATGCATTCCAGAGTGATCCATTCAACCTGAACTATCCTACTTCCTACCGCCCCAACTGCCCAGCACTTCTCTGAAAGTAGCCTGTCCTCAGGGCCGCGCCACCAACACCCCTACCCCATGCTCAGCTTCTCTTTGAGAACCGCTGCGGTAGACAAACACTTCAGCTTAGGCACCCCTTTACGCTCTTGAAAAATAGGTTAACATATAAGATGTTTATGGTTGTCATTTATAAACGAATTAATGTTTGAAATTTTCTCAGTTTTAATTTCTAACATAGGCCGGGTTTGGTGGCTTAAGCTTGTAATCCCAACATTTTGGGAGGCCGAGAAGGGAGGAGCTGGGATCCCAGGAGTTCAAGATCAGCCTAGGCAACAAAGTGAGACCCCCATTTCTGCAAAAAAATAAAAAATTAGCTGGGCATGGTGGCATGTGCCCTTGGCCCCAGCTACTCAGGAGGCTGAGGAGGGAGGACTGCTTAAGTCTGAGAGGCTGAGGCTATAATGAGCCATGACTGCACCACTGGACTCCAATTTGGGTGACAGAAAGACCCTGTCTCTAAAAAAAAAAAAAAAAAAAAAAAAAAAATTATAATATGGTGAATATTGATTCATACGACCCACAGAAACAAAAGCTGTTTGGGATCCTCATTTTTTTAAAAGTAACTTCTCACCAGTCTATAGTTTTTAAAACGAAACAGCCAGGTGCGGTGGCTCAAGCCTGTAATCCCAGCACTTTGGGAGGCCGAGACGGGTGGATCACGAGGTCAGGAGATTAAGACCATCCTGGCCAACACGATGAAACCCTGTCTCTACTAAAAAATACAAAAAACTAGCAGGGTGTGGTGGCGGGTGCCTGTAGTCCCAGCTACTTGGGAGGCTGAGGCAAGAGAATGGCGTGAACCCGGGAGGCAGAGCTTGCAGTGAGCTGAGATCCGGCCACTGCACTCCAGCCTGGGTGACAGAGCAAGACTCCGTCTCAAAAAAAAAAAAAAAAAAAAAACAACGAAACATAAAAGGGGTGGCATTTTCACTTTTTGCAAATGTCTTCAACAGCTGGCTTAATCGAAGATGCTAGGTTTGTGTATCTTTTAGTGCCCTCATTCCCTGTGGGATGGTTTTGCTCTAAACCTTTGTCTGGGCAGTCCCCAGGCCCTGTCCCCACCGAGTCTAACCCGACATGCTGAGTAGAGCATCTGAGCCACAGGGACAGTTGGGATGCTTCTCAGGCCGCACTTCCCAAACCTGGCTGGGCCGACAGTCACCCGGGAGCATTAAGAACACATGTGCCCATAGGCCTGAAGATCCTGAGCGATGGGGCCAGGAGGAGCCTGGGGATGTGCTGTCTGACATTCCCCAAGGGATGCGGGTGGTCAGACACATTTTGGAACCGTTCACTGAATCCAACTCCCTATTTCATAGACAGGAAACTTCTACACTAATTTTTAGTTCCCATTGTTTATGGTCATGCGGTGCCAGTGCCTCCGTCCTCTGTCTCACGGCTCCCTTCTATGGAAGAGCAAATTCCCTTCCTTCCGAGTCCCCAGCCCCCTGCTTGGTCTCTCCCTGCAGCCAAGGCCAGCTTCATGCAGAAACGCCCTGGAATGATGCCTCGTCCCCGGGCACCAGGTGTGTGTGCAGCCGCCGGCCAGGCCAGCTCTCCTGAGCTCTGCTGCTCCTTTCCAGCCAGCTGCTTTGAGATCTTGCTCTGAATGTTCCTAAAAGACAAGTTTCACACCCGCCTAGTGTCCTCCCCACCCCACTCCAGCCCTGCCCTTCAGGATCTCCTCTCTCAGCGGGAGTCTCTGGACTCTGGCCCCTTTATAGCTGAATGGCCCTGGCCGAGCCCACTCTCAATTTGTATTTTAATCTGGAGTAAGGTTTCAGGCTGCAGATTTCGGTTCTAGGCTCTAAGAATCTGTTTTATGATCTTTCGTCATTGAAACTATTCAAAATATGTTGGAAAATATCTGAGTGATCTTGGAGTCAAAGCATCATGGTAATGTGGAAGGTGAAAACTTATTTCTATTTAAAAAAAAAACTTTTAGGAATTTTTCCAAGGTTCTTATTCTCCTAAAAGAAATCCAGAAAATATCCAGTTTTATAGGACTTTGTATACCCAATAACATTCTGCACCTAGTTATTAAATAGTTGGCTCTAGCATGTGGGTATTTCCACGGGAACTAACAAAACAAAACAGAAATGGTGGTGGAGGGGAAGGAAACGAGAATCTCACAGGGGCTAATTTTAGATCCGTCCCCACTCTGACAATGTGGTCCCAGCCTCTGCTGTCTGCCCTGTTCCTTCTTCATGCTTGCCTGGAGGTCAGAGTTCTACATCATGGACCCAAAACGTAACCCTAGATACTTCGCTTGAGCAAAAGACAACAGCAGATGTGCGTCTTGATGTTGCCACTAGAAAGCAGTCCTGGGGAGGCCCAGGGGAGGCCCCTCTGCTGCTTTGTGAGAGAGGGAAACTCTGCAACAGAACTTTTCCTGTACACAGCGGTTTCGGAAAAACAATTCGCTAAGGATTTGTCAATGAAAGGGAAATGTTAGCAGCCTCAGTCCCTCTAAGTATCAGTATTTGTGGAATCACAAAAGCAACAGGTATTGTTTGGTGCTGTGGAGATGAACCCTGCTGAATGTGACAGAACTGGGACGGGCCCCAGCACGAGAATCATAGGTGGCAAGAATGGGCATGACCTTGGGGGACAAAGGTCTCAGAACCTCATTTTCGGTGGAGGAAGTGCAGGCTCTGAGAGGTGCAGTGTGAAGCTGAGGATCTACCCCCCAGCCCAGAAGCAGGTCTGTGGCCATGACTCAGGTCTTCAGGCCGCAGCCCAGGGTGCTTGCTCCATTCCAGGAGGTTTCCAATGGTGACCTCATCCCTGCGGAATGTTGGGGAGAAGACCGTTTGTGTGGGCAACAGGAAGAAGCCCACGGTCGGTCGGTCGCACCAGGCGAGGTGGGTGCCTAAGGTCAGAGGTGTGTCTGCCTTGGGCTGCCTCTCTGTGTCCGCCCTCCTCCCCAGCGAGGCTCGCCTGGCCAGGTGCCAAGGGTGTACAGGGTGGAGTGGGTAGTGCAAGGCCAAAACTTGGCACTTTGGATTTGGAAGGGGAGGGAGGAGGAGGAGGAAATGAGGCCATCCCTGGGGTCCTTGCTGAGTCAGCATGGTGACTCTCATCTCCTAGAAGGAAATAAGGAAGGACACCAATTCAGTAAGAGACCTGGGGGACTTTCACACTCTCAGCTGATGCCAAGGTGCCCAGTGAGCAGGGGAAAGGCTTCCTGGCACTGGCTGCAGGATGGGGCCAGAATATTCCTGGGCAGGAGCCCCCCTGGTGGCCCGTCCTGCCTGAACAGGTTCTTAGATCAGGACTAGAGTTCAAGATTTCAGAAAGGTCATTCTAACCTTGATCTCTTTGAGATGCCTGTTCATGCCAACTGTTCTGGTAAAGCCAGTATACACGGGTATCGCTATGATGTAAAACAGCAGATATGATGTGAGGGTAAACTTGGAATTTACCCCGATGAGATGGGGTGTGGGGAGGGTCCAGTGGCTGCAAGGCCCTGGAAGCATGCCTCTTCCAGGGAGGCCCCCATCATCAGAACTTTCACCTGCAACGTCCCTTGCCCTGTGCTGGCCAGGGAACTCCGCAGCGGGCTCCCGCACTGTGCCTGGGATTTGGACACTGCTTGCTTCGGACTGTTTCCAGTCCCTCTTGAAATTTCTGGTTGTTGACAAATTGTTTATTATTCTAGCTCTTGAGGAAACTTCCTAAAACTGAGGAAGAAGTAGTTCTTCAACTTTCTTGAATCCCAGGACACTTTGATCATCTGATGAAACTGATAAATGAAGCGTGGGTACAGATTTCTCTGTCTCTCAAATCACTTCGGGGCACTTCTAACTCCCCAAAAGTCAGGTTTTAGGAATCTGTATTCCGAGGGGTCTGAAAACGTTTTCGTGATTCCCGTCTCCTCCAGGGTGGCCTGCCTCCCCGTTCCAGCGTCTGAGAGGAGCTATGCCTATTTTGCACCATGAACCTCCAAACTCAGAAGTCTCTGAGGAACCCTGAACAGGAGAAAATGTGGCTGAAAATGAAGTGGAAAATCAGTGTGATAACCAAATCAAGATCACGCCTTGCTGGGACCCTGTCACACTAAAGCTTCTAGAGCATAATACTTTTTAAAATCTGTAATAGCACCTGGAGTTTTTTCCCGTGCTTTCTACAATTCAGCTCTTTTAGTCTGCTCTGAACCCTTGGTGGCGGCGGCTCACTGCTCATGAACAGATCCCCTCCTGGGGGGCTCCAGTGGCCCCCCGCAACGGTCCCATTCCTGAGCTGTTTATCCTCACCCTGGGGGGCCCCTCAGATCACCCAGGCTCACTGCTCTGGATGAGGCACAGGTGAGAAGGGCTGTGGGTGAGGCAGGGAGGACTTTGAGCCACCGTCCCCTCCTGGAAGTGTATCCTAGGCCATTTTCAGGTGTACAGCTCTCAGGGGAGACAAGAATGCATTGTTCCACCTGGTACGATGGGCTGTGGGCCACAGAAGCACATTCGCAAACCTCCACTTAGGAGAGCCACGTTCAGCAAAGCAGGAGAAGGCGGCAGAGGCTGGGATGGGGAGACCATCTGTGAGTGTGGTTCCCCCTTCCTGCCAGGTCTCCCAGGAGGCCAGGTGGCGGCTGCAGCCGGTGGCAGACACTCCCTTCCTGGGGTGCTGGCTGCAGCCGGCTGCCATGGGACTCCAACCAGGGCTCTCCTGGGGCTCTGTTGACTCAACACATCATCTGACGCCACCCCGGCAGGCCCTCTGGGTGTCAGGTGCCAGTGAGACGGGTTGGGGAGGCTGGGACGGTGTCCAGACTGCCGCCTCTGCCCCAGAGCTCGTTTCCATGGTGCCGTTCCCAGCTCTGAGCTCTCCTCATTCACATCACGAAGGCAGGGATCGTGAGCTCTAGGGGTTGTCTGCCTCCAGTGATTAATCGGTACAATTCTCCATGGAGGAGGAAGAGAAGAGGAAGGAAAGCTGCAGATGAAAGGGAATTAAGCGTCTCGTGGTGGAAACAAATGTATTGGCTGCATCCTTTCAAAGACAATCTGGAATCTCAAACCTAGGGTTTATCTCTGCCCCTCGAGAACAACAACAATTCTGGGAGTTCAGGGCTGTGATAGAAAACGACAGCATCACACCTGAATTGCTGCCAGTGTTTTTAATAGAGAGGTAGCCACTCACCCCGAGGGAGGTGGGAAGGGGGCCCTCTTGCTGGTGAGCTGGGAATTCCTAACACTTCCTGTGTCTGACGCACAGTCACTACCACTGGGAGAGCTCGCTGCGGAGGGAGAACTCAGCCCTCTGTTTGCATAATCTGAGGGTCTGGAAAGCCCCCCCGCCCGCTTCCAGATACCTCATCTACTTGACAAACTTCCAAGACGCCCTGCCTCCCCTTTCTACACATCGCTCTTCCCTGGAAGATTCCTGCTTTGTTATTCTTGGTCAATCTGCAGAAGGCAGGCTGGACACTCCACAAAGGACCCAAGAGAGGAGCAGCCATTAGGAAGGTGCGAGGCTGGGAGGGAAGAACAGGGCCAGGGTTCCGGATTCAGTTGTACCACATCATACATGTTGCCTCCATGTATTTTTCTCTTTGGTGTCAGGTTTCTAGAATCAGTGCTTGAAAAATGATATCTGAACACGGTGCTTAGGGGAGCCGGGTTTTTTCCACTTATCTTCTGATTCACTCCACAGCTTCCACATCTATTGTCACCTAAGCTCATCGTCTGTGAAGCCCTCACTGGTTCCTAGAGTGAATCATTCCTCCTTTTCATGCACTTAGCACATTCCAACGTTATCAAATGATGGTGTGCTCGGTTGTTTCTTGATGCATCTCAATCCTTCCACTAAGCGTGAATGGCCGTGAGTCTCACTTAGCGCTATCCCACAGGGCCTGGCGCACTGTCCCAGCTCAAGAAAGATTTGCGGAGCTTGCTTTATGCATAGTGCTCAACAAGTAGACAAATCTAACTTTAAATCTTAAGTTCTTTAAAATATACCGTTAGGAAAATGAAACAAGAAACACGGCAGAGGGAAAACACAATTATCCCTCTGTGTCTGCAGGGAATTGATTCCAGAACCCCTCTCGGGCACCAAAGCCTAGGATGCTCAAGTCCCCGATAGAAAATGGTGTAATGAGTGCATAGGACCTATACACACCCTCCTGTATGCTTTAAATTATCTCCGGATTACTTATAATACTCAATATAACGGAAATGCCATGCAAATAATTATTATGCTGTGCTGGTTTTTCATCTGTATTTTTATTGTTGTATTATTATTTTTATTATTATTTCCCCTGAATATTTTTGATCTGCGGTTGGTTGAAGCTGAGGAGGTGAAACCTGCAGATAATGGAAGGCTGACCATATTGCAAAACACATCTATGATAAAGGACCTGTAGCAGAGTATATAAAGAACTGTCAAAACTCAGCAACAAGAAAAAAAAAAATTCTCAGTAAAAAAAAAAAAAAAGTAGACAGAAGATTTAAACAGAGACTTCAGCAAAGAAGACATACAGATGACAAATAACGATATGACGTTCACCATCATTAATCTTTAGGGATATATAAATTAAAACTACAATGAAACATCACTATTAGACCAACTAACAGCTACAAAAACCTGACAATACTAAGGCTGAGAAGGATTTGGAACAACAGGAACTCTCATATGTCACTGGTGGAAATACAAACTAGTATAGCCATTTTGGAAAACGGTTTGACAGTTTCTTCCGTAGTTAAACATACATTTACCATACAACCTAGCCATGCCACTCTTAGAAGATATGAAACCTTGTTCACACAAAATCCTGAACGCAAATGTTTTCAGTGGCTTTATTCATAGTTGCCCCAAACTGGAGACAACTCAAACATCCTTCAATGGGTGAATTAATAAACTGGTACAGCACTTTGGGAGGTGGAAGCAGGAGGATCGCTTGAGGCCAGGAGTTCAAGACCAGCCTAGGCAACATAGTGGGACCCCATCTCTACAAAAAACAAAAAAGTTGGCTGGGTGCAGTGGCACATTCCTGTTGTCCCAGCTGCTTGGGAGGCTGAGGTGGGAGGATTACTTAAGTCTGGGAGTTCGAGGCTGCAGTGAGCCACGACTGTGCCACTGCACTACAGCCGGGTGACAAACTGAGATCGTCTCAAAAAACAACAACAAAAAAAGAAAAACAAAAAAACTGGTGCATCTATACAATAGAATACTACTCAGTAATAAAAAGGAAAGAACTCTTAATATATGCAACACAATGAATTAATCTCAAATGCATTTTTCTAAGTGAAAGAAGCCAGGTCCAAATATATACATACTACATATTTCCATTTATACAACATTCTGGAAAAAGCAAAATTATAGCGGACAGAAAAAAAAGTCCGTGTTTGCTGAGGATGAGGGGAGAAATGGACTATAAAAGAGGATGTGGAAATTTCTTTGGGTGTTGGAATTGTTTTGTCTTGACGGTGGTGCTGATTACACAACCGCAGACGTTTCTCAAAACTCTCAGAACTGCACTTTTTTTTTAAAGGGTGAGTTTTACTCTATGTAACTTATAGCTAAATAGTCCTGACTTTTAAAACAGGGTTCTAACATGAGTTCGGACGGTCGTCTCTGCAAAGATGCTTTTCCCCCTGGGCCTTAAAGGAGGGACAGGCAGGACTCGGGATGGAGACGCCTCAGCGTGATGGTGGAAACCTTGCCTCCGCCCTGGGGCCCAAGACCTGCTCACATAAAAATAGCAGCTGAAATCCCTCTCCCTCTGGCCCAAAGGTCATCTCCTGAAGGTGACAGAATGGAGCCACTACCAGGGGGCGGGGGAGGGCAAGGGGGAAGGAGTGAGGTCTCAGAGGCTCAGGCAGCCTGGGGCCTGTCACCCTGGCACCTCCTCCCCTCCTGGAGACAGCTGTGCTCAGACAGCCTGTGCCCCGCCTTCCCCTGCTGTTGGGAAAAGGGGAGGGGGCAGGAGAGAGCTGAAAGGTTAGGCTGGGAGCAGAAATGGAGATCCCATTCCTCCTCTGTGAGGCCCTGGCTGGAGGCTCACCCGCCCTCACCTTCCACCGGACTCAGTCACCCAGCGCTCCTGAGGACAGGCGTCTCTGGTGTATCTCTGCATATCCTTGAAAGGTGTGGACAAGTCAATGAGTCTTCTCTACAGGGGCTCTTGGCACAGGTCCGAGCAGGCAGAAAGCCTGATGATGTCCTGCTGCCCAGGGCAGGCCTAAGACCCGTAGCACAGGAGGCCCAAGGCAGCCATAAGGAGACCCAAGGCCCTCTGAGGGGCACACGAGGGGTTCCAGGGAAAAGTGAGAGGGCGAGGCCCTCACCAGGAGGCTGCTCATCCCAGAGAGGCATTTGCAGGCCTGACCATGCCCCACTCGTCCCTCCTCCAGTCCCATCGCCTCCCCGGGCCATCAGCAGCCACGCCAGGCCCACAAGAGGGTTCTATGCAATGGCCGCACCTTGAGAGCTTGCTTTATTTTTAGCTTTAAAAGTTGTGTTTTAAAGAAATCTATATACTGAGTATAAAAATACTTACGAATACCCAAGAAATATGTTAGTAAAACTTTCTGAAGGCTGCGGTCTGAATGTGTGGGTCCCTGCCAAGTCCTTATGCTGAATTCTACCCGCAAGGTGATGGTGTTAGGAGGCCGGGCCTTGGGAGGTGAGGAGGGTAGAGCCCCATGCCCTTACAAGAGGGACCCCAGAGAGACCCCTCCTCCTTCTACCATGTGAGGACGCAGCCAGGAGGAGCTGAAGCGAGTCCTCAGCAGACACAGAATCCACTGGCACCTTGGTCTTGGACTCCAGCCTCCAGAACTGTAAGAAAGAACTTTCTATTCTTTTTTTGTTTTGAGACGGAGTCTCACTCTGTTGCCCAGGCTGCGATCTTGGCTCACTGCAACCTGTGACCCCCAGGTTCAAGCAATTCTCCTGCCTCAACTTCCTGAGTAGCTGGGATTATAGTTGCTTGCCACCACACCCAGCTAATTTTTTCTATTTTTTGTAGAGACAGGGTTTTGCCATGTTGGCCAGTCTGGTCTTGAACTCCTGACCTCAAGTGATCTGCCTGCCTCGGCCTCCCAAAGTGTTGGGATTACAGGCATGAGCCACGGTGCCCAGCCACAATTTCTGTTCTTTTTTTTTTTTTTTGAGACGGAGTCTCGCTCTGTCACCCAGACTGGAGTGCAGTGGCGCTATCTCTGCTCACTGCAAGCTCCGCCTCCCGGGTTCATGCCATTCTCCTGCCTCAGCCTCCCGAGTAGCTGAGACTACAGGCGCCCACCACCTCGCCCGGCTAATTTTTTGTATTTTTAGTAGAGACAGGGTGAATAGAGACAGGGTTTCACCGTGTTAGCCAGGATGGTCTCGATCTCCTGACCTCGTGATCCGCCCATCTCGGCCTCCCAAAGTGCTGGGATTACAGGCGTGAGCCACCGTGCCCGGCCCAATTTCTGTTCTTTATAAGCCACCCAGCCTGTGGTACAGTTATGGCAGTCTGAACAGACGAAGACGCCGAGTTAGTTAATTTGTTGATCCAAACAGTCCACTCTTTTTAAACATTTTTGATTTTGTTAAAATGCACACAACCTGAAATTGACCATCCTGACCATTTTTAAGTGCACAGTTCAGTGGCATTAACCATACTGCTGTGCAGCCGCCACCACCACCATCTCCAGAACCATTTCATATTCCAAAACTGAAACTCCGTCCTCATAAAAAATAACTCATTTCTCCCTACCTGCAACCCCTGGCAACCATCTTCTACTTCCTGTATCTGGGAATCTGGTCACTCTAGGGACTTCATATGAGTAAAACCCGGCACCATCTGTCCCTTCATGACTGTATTCTCTCACTCAGCACAGTGCCCTCAGGGACCATCCACAAGGTAGCACCTGTCCGAATCTCCTTCCTTTTGAAGGCTGAATACTATTCCACCACACATACACACAGCATGGAGAGCTTTCTCTTACAATTCCCTCCCGGCTTTGCCATCGCTTTGCTATTGCTCTGTTTCTCCCAGGAGATCACTGCCCCTCCTAGGTCTGCAGCTTCCCTTTCCTGTGGTGACAGCAACTATGGTTGCCATCTGCATGGCCTGGTGTCCCCATGTGCCCCAAACGCCGAGGGCCAGAGCAAGGAGTAAGGACATCCAATGCAAACACTGTGCCCATACATTTCCTGGGGATGCCCCAGTCCCTCTGGGTCAGAATCCGTCAGTCTGTGCCCATGCCGGTCCCTTCCTTCTGGGCCACGGTCACAGGACTTGGGTCAGCAGGCCCGGGCAGGGAGGGAGCCCGGGACTACGCCAGACATTCCTGCCTTCCTGCAGCCAAGTTTCCGATGCGCTGTTGGAGGAGTCCTGCCAAGGGTAATGTGACATTTACATGACGCCTGGCGGGGCTGCCCAGTGACATAACAGGGGGGTTGGGGGTGTGTCTCTGGGCACAGAGCCTGCAGCCCGGCAGAGTCTGATGACACTGTGTTGTGTAAATTAAAGCAACAGTCACCTGTTTCTCTAAGTCATGGCTCAAACCTGTTTCCTCCAACATGACCATAAAATCACACCGCCTGTCGCCTTGATCTTTGGGACTCTTCTGTCTTCCTTCTGAAGAAAGCTATTTGATAAACACCCATCCACTTCCTGCAGGGGGATAAGGCCAAATGCCCTCATGTGCATTCTTTCGAGAGAGTCCAGAGAGGATAAGCCCAGCCGGAAGCAGGCATTCGTGATGGCCTTTCTGTGCACTTGCACATGCAAACATTCTCGTGTGGGTGCCCTGAGTGCCGGCATTGTGCTGGGGGCTGGGAGCACACAGGTAGCAGACACCATCCCTGCCCTCTTTCGACTGATTTTGCAAGGACTTCAGGAACACATTTTAGCACTATCACTAACCAGAGTTGCTCACTTATGAGCAGAGCCTCAGTTAAGCCATCAGTGCAATGGACATATCAAATAGGAACTCTTGAATGGGCCACCTCCCCTGCGCAGCAGGGTGGCGTTGCTTCCAAGGTGTGCTTAAAGCGGGCTCTCTTCTTTGTGGTCTGAGCAGAAGCTGTAAGGCTAGGCACTGGCCTTGTTCTTAGCTGTCCCTGGCCTACAGACCTTTGAACTAATCCTGGTGGTCTGAATTCTCTGTAGATGGCGGAAACCGTAGGTGCTGCATCCTCCAAACCTTAGCACAGCAAGAACACTCTGGTGTTCATCCGGGTGGAGGAAGCAGACCCCACCCTGTGTTTACACGACACCAGCTCTTCAGGGGTTCAAGGGGGCAGGCCTGATGCCAGCATAAGGTTTGATGTTGCCAGCTAGAATCGCCAACACATCCCCAAAAGCCCAGTGGCTTAGTCTCCTATCGGTGCCTTCTCTGCAGCCCCTGCCAGGAGCTCAGCCGGCCTTTATTCTATTTCACCCCCCCCCCCCAAATACCTCCTCCTCCTCCCTATTCTTTAAAATTCAGCGCATGATGCTGGCAAGCTTCAGCTGCAGCTCACAGCACTTTCAGAGGGAAACGTGGCGTGCCCAGGGCCTTCTCACGGCCATCGTGCAGCGGGCTGGGCTGCTCCCAGCTCCAACGGCAACTGGTAGCATCGGGAGAGTATGGGGTTCCCCAGCGGGGCTCCGGGGCAGCACGATGCCACAGGACCTTGCTGTGGATGTGGAAAAGCATCTGCTCTGGTGGCCTGGGCCAGGTGAGGAAGCGAGGGCTTCTCAGGAACAGAGCCAGGTCGTCTCTGTGGGCCCAGGCCTGCTGGCGCCTCAGCCCTGATGCCATCATCTCTCCTTTGACTGAGAACAAGGACCTCTTTCCTTGCCTAAATATCCTACGGCTAAGAGGAAATGATCCCCAGTTACAAGAGGTTTCAGGAATCCCCCCTCAACCTTCCATCCACCATCATCAAACTTTCAAAAGCAGAGAGTCTGGGATTTTAAACCCCTGTCTGAAAAGCAGGTTTCAGATCCACGGGAAGGCAGGGTCAGGGCAAACCTCTCCTCTCCTCTCAAGTCAGATAAAAATGATCACACCCGGGAGGAGAGGCCTGAAAAGGGGCAGCTGAAGGGAAAAAGAGCTGGAGAGAGGGGAGCAGCCCGGAGTGTCTCCTCTGGCTGGGAGGGGCCCTGTGGAGCTGGGAGCAGCAGCTCTTGTGAGCAGATGGAAGGCCGCTCCTCAGGATGGGGCGCTGCTACCTGCAGGCTTAGGCCCTGTTCACCTGCCACAGATTCCCTGAGAGCCAGGCAGAAAAAGTGGACCCTGCCCCCAGAGTGCAGGCCCAGGGAGAGGCAGGCAGGTGGCCAGTCTGAGTCAGCGGGATGGAGATGCCTGGCATGGGGAGGGGTGTGTAGCCTGGGAGGGGCCTTGGGCGGGAGCATCCCTGGGGAGAGAGCCAGAGCCAGTTCCCTAAGGACACGTGATAACTGGCAGAGGAAGAGCAGCTGCTGGGGAACGGGTGGCATGTAGGGAGCTGCACACCCTGGGGTGGTCAGGGCAGAATGGGCACCAGCTGCGGCCCACCAGGCCTGCTCTCTGGGTCCCGACAGGCAGGGAGAAGTGGTGGACCTGTGTCCGAGCATCAGGGGGTGCTGCAAGTGGGCACGCTGGGTGCCCAGCAAGGCACCATCACTCTCCGGGGGTGTAAAGGGGGGGCCAGGCCCAGGACCCTCCGAGGAGGCTCTGCCACTACCTAGGGGACAGCAGGAGGAGCCTGAACTCTGCGGGGCCTTGGACCAAAAAGGACCCGCTGGAAGTGAGGGTCATGGGAGAAGGGAAGCCCAGGAGCCCCTGGTTCTTGGCTTGGAGAGCTGGGTACACAATGATGCCCAACCCTCATGGGGTCCACATACGACAGGGTGTCTCCAATCCACTTTGGACGGGGACAGGTGAGCAAGGGTCTGACATAACCCCTTGGCTGTGGGGGGCACACAGGATGGGGCATGGCTGGGACACAGAGGTGCGCTGGGTGCAGGGAGTGGAGACACAGGGAGGTGGCAGGTGCCAGGAACAGACATCAGAGCCCAGAAAATGCCACAGAAATCGAGCCTCTTTCCACCTCCCTTCCGACCTCATCCACCAATGGCTCAAGGCTGCCAGGATAAAGAAGGACGGGGGTAACAGGTCAAGGCGAATCCAAGCTTTGAGGTGTGCAGGTACAGAGGCCTCTTGTGTGGTCCCCACAGCCGTGGGCATGCACATGCATTCAGGAGACATGGCAGAGGGAGGCGCATTTTTGTGCTGTTTTCCTCTCTGCCAACCCCCTGGGAAGCAGGCACTGTTGATGCCCTGTCCCTAGGTCTCACTTCTGAGTTCGCCTACAGCTGGGGGGCAGTTCCCATGGGCACTGCGGCTTCCCACCCACCTCAACCCTGCATGAGAGTTTCCTTTGGTGCCCAGGAGCTCCCTCAGGAGGAGTGCCGCCAGCTTGGGGAACTAGGGGTTTGGTCCCCACAGGGCCACCTGGGCAGACAAATGCCCCTGGGGGCACATTCAGCCAGTACTTCACCAGGTCCCTTGTGAGGCCTCAGCTGTCCCCACTGGTCCCTCTGAGCCTCCACCTGGTTTTTCCCTTCACTGTCCCATCCCCACCCGCTCGCTCATGCTTCCTGGGGTCATCGCTAGTATGGTTTAGGTGTTTTGTCCCCTCCGAATCTCTGTTGAAACGTGACCCCCGAGTTGAAGGTGGGCCTGGTGGGAGATGTCTGGGTCATGGGGGTGAATGTCGTGGTGCTGTCCTCGTGGTAGTGAATGAGTTCTCGCTCTATGAGTTCACACGAGGCCTGGTTGTTTGAAGGAAACAGGCACCTCCTCCCTGTCTCTTGCCCTCTCACCATGTGACACCCCAGCTCCCCACTTTGCCTTCTGCCATGACTGGAAGCTTCCTGAGGCCTCACCAGGAGCTGACGCTAGCACCATGCTTCTCCTACAGCCTGCAGAACTGTGAACTGAAATCAACCTCCTTTCTTCATAAATTGCCCAAACTCAGATATTTATAGTGACACAAATGGACTAACACAATCTCCCAAACCAGTGCCCTGACCCTTGTCACCAGCTCTACTTCTGAGAGAATCCACATTACAGGCAGGAGAATGGGTGCAACGGATACCAGCACCAGCCCCTTGGAGACCTATCCAGATGCAAGGACTTGGCCCTTTGGCCCGCTCCAAGCCACCCCGAGATGCAGTGTGGAACCCTAGGGAAACCCACCTCTGCAAGAAGGTCCTGAAATCAGGTCACCTCTCGCTACAGTATAAATGACTGACAGGCTCAAATGGGCCTTGGCAGGGTTTCAGGAGAGGGTACAGGAAATGACCCACAAGTCTGCAGAGCCGGTCTGCAAACTCCGGGGAGTGCCCCTCAGTGTCCTAAGCTGTGTCTCCTTGACACCTGGGATGTAGGCTGTGAAAGCTAAACTGCACTGTAGCTGGAGACTCTTGAGGAACCAAATGAACAATATTTCTGAAAATCTCCCACGAACATTGCCTCCCTCCCTGGGGTGAGGCTGCCTGCGGGCCCAGTCCCAGCAGATCTCGGGGAGATGCTGACTGCTGGCCGGATGCCCGTGTGGTTACGGTCCAGTTACATCTCAGCACCCTGCTGAGAAAGAGGCGCTAAGGTGGCCCCGGAGCTGTGGATTCACTTCAATGGGGCTAAGATCATCTCAGCAACTTTATCATGAAGGCCAGCACAGGAGGCCCCTCCTTCCTGTTGGAGATGTTTATTTTTATGATTAAGAAATGGCAAAGGGCCTTTCAGACTACTTTTACTTTGAAATAAATCAGTGAATCAATGAGATGAGAAGTATTTACTGGGCACCGGCTGTATAGGGAGGAACTGGAAGTGGAATACACAGGACCTGGGCTTGGGGTAACAGAACCCAGCCTAGGGGCCAGAAAGAAATACATGAGCCATTAAGACAGTGCAGGAAGCGTCTGATGGAGGATACATCAAGCCTTTCATCTATCAGTGAAAGCAGGACGAGGAGGCTGGGACACAGCAAAGTGCTTAGGCCCTCAGAGGAGGCAGTGGGGAGGTTCTTGAAATTGGCTGGTCTTTAAGAAGGACTAGGACTAAGATAAACTGGAGGACATAGGGGAGGAAGAAGGGAGTAGAGGGGCAGTGGTCTGCGGCCACAGGTGGCCACAGATGAGTGCTCCCACATTGCAGAAACAGCCTCAATAGGAGCCTTGTGTACCGGCCAATATTTTGCTGCATATGAGATTAATGAAATGGTTGCACTGAAACCTGGTGATGGAGTTCTTGGCAACGTGGTTTTTGTCTTGTCATTTCATAGGAAACAGGTCTTTGAATAAGTCATTGCATCATTGCAAAATGATGTTTCCTCCCTCACAAGGGAAATAGGAGGTGACATTTAGCAGCTCCTTCTGCAGCACCCCAGTGTTTTAAGTTGAGAGACTAGAAAAGAAAGGGGCGTATTATACGCTGGGCCCTGTTCTGGGTGCTGGGGACAGTCAACATGACAGAGAAGAGCCCCAGCCCTTGTGGAGCTCAGGTTTGTAGACCCTGGCTCCTTGGAGTATGATCTGAGGACCAGCAGCCTGTTTGTTAGACATGCAGACCTCCAGGCCTCCACCCCATACCTATGGAGCCTGAATCTGCCCTTTGACAAGACTCTTCAGTGACCGACAGACATGTCAGGATGAGAAACGTGGCTCTAGGCCAGGAGTTCTGAATTTTAGCAAGAATCAGGACCACCTTTTCAAGGCAGGCTTGTGAATCTGTGGATTTCTGGGTCCCACCCCCAGAGATTCAGATTTGGGAACTGGGATAGAGGTCCAGAAATTTGCTTTTCGGACAAGGTTTCAGGTAACACCAGGCCTGCCGGTCTGGGACCCACACTCTGAGAGCCAGCTGCTGTAGATCATCTGAGTTCTGAGTGAAGACTGGGGCTATCTCGGCCACGCGTCCCAGGCCCTGGAGAAGCTGACAGTAGCTTCCACACTTCCCCTATGTGGCCAGGCCATGGTTCCCTTGACCTCCCACACCCATCCCCTCCACGCAGGGGGAACCCGGCCTTGTGCTGAGCCCCAAATAATCCTCAGTGCTTGGCCTGCCCATTTAGAGGCCAAACATCCATGGAGAACCCATCCAGCCTGCCTGGGAAATCTGAGCAGGGATCACACAGGATGCCCCGGGTTTCCACACAGGCAAGGCCACGGAGCATTACACAGCCTTGATGTGCCAACTAAGTCATGCAATGCGCTACACACACGAGCACCCAGCAGATGCCTATCCTCTCCTCCCCTCAGCTGTCAGGTGTGAGAGTCCACCCCTTTCCACCTCCCACTCCTTAGGGGCTGTTGCCCAGGGAAGCCCCATTGGAGCAGGCACCTGACCTTGACACGGGGCCCAAGTCACTGGGCCAGGGGAGGGTCTGAACAGAAACACTAAATTAGCCGCCTTCTCCCTCCAGTCTCTAGCTGTGCTGTCCAAGAGGCAGCCACTGGCCTCACATAGCTATTGATTTATAAAATTCAAGTTCAGCTCCTTAGTTGCTATTATGGGTTGAAATGTGTCTCCCCAAAAATATACACTGAAACCCTCACCCTGGTGCCTGTGCACGTGACCTTAGACATAGGATCGTTGCACATATAGTCAAGTTGAGATGAGGTCATACTAGAGTGGGTCCTTATCCAGTGGCTGGTGTCCTTATGAGGAGGAGGAAACGTGGACACAAATACACAGGGAGATGGAAGCTGAGATTGGAGTGGCGCATCTTTAAGCCAAAGAATACGGATTGTTGAGAACTGCCAGAGGCCAGGAGACAGGCGGGGAGCAGGTTCTCCTTCGGGGCCTGCAGTAGGAACCAACCTTCCCACACCTTACTTCAGCCGTCTGGCCCGCAGAATTGTGAAGGAGAGTCAGTTTCTGCTGTTTGAAGAAACCCAGTGTGTGGTGTTCTGTTATGTACGGTAGCCCTGGGTGTGAACCCAACTGCACTGTCCATATTTCCAATGCTCAACAGCCAGATGTGGCTAGTGGTTACCAAGATGGACAGCACGGATAAGAGCACTTCCCCCTGTGCAGGGAGTTCGATTGGAGCGTGGTGTTCTGTAGAATGCTTTCTAAGAAAGAAGCAAAGCTTAAAAGTTTAATTTTCAGAAAAAGTTGCTGGGGTAGCCCAGTTGCATCTTCCACATCCTTTATGTCCCTAATGCTAGTCCCCCGAAAGAGAGAAGAGGCTTCATCATCAAAACGATATCAGCAGGCACATACTGACTCTCCTCCCTGACATGAGAAAGTCCACCTAGACATTCAGGCCGGAGTTTTCATCCATGCTGACAGCAGACGGGCGGGGATGCAGGTCCACACTGATCCCGAGAGTCCCATCCACAGAGGGAGCCCCCACAGCAGTCTCGCCAGGTCCCTGCCCACCAGCTTGCCTTCCTTCCTCTTTGTGCAGGTCTATCTCCCCTCCCCATCTGCCAGGAAGCCCATCAGGGCACTGCCGGGTCCGCGCTGTGCACAGACAAATGCGGCTTTGAAGTTTCACACTCACCAGCTGACAATGTATTCCTTAGGATGGTGGCATTCATAGTCCCAAGTTAAAATACTCTCAGGAGAAACACCAAGTCCCGTTACTGGATAATAAGACTCTAGCATGAATTAATGATCAGAGTGAAGGCCTGGGGGGCACAGCCCTGAGGGTAGCAAAGTTTTGGTTGAGGGGATGAGGTGATGGCAAGGAGGGCAAGGACCAGAGGCTAAAGGTCTCCTGGGAAGGGTCCAAGTTCAGGACTGTAGGTCTGGAATGCCAGAAGCTGGGGGTGACACCTCTCGTCTTCTGGTTTTGAGAAGTGAAGCAAGTAAAGTGAATATCAAACTGCCAAAGGCACAATTTTGCCTCTGAGCATCCGTCCATGTACTCACCTCTGCTCATCTCTCCAGGGACCCAGCCTCTATGCTGGGCTCCCTAACCTGCCTGTCCAGAGAGAAAAGGGAACACCTGGCAGAAGATACCTCTGTTAGCCCTTCAGCCTTCTCACACTGCCTGCTGCTCAAATCGCTCATCTTTCTTCAAGGCCATGACGCCTTCTTTGACTCACTCATTAGTGCACGCGAGGCAAAGAAGGAAAGAGGAAAAGCTCCCCTTTTCCGTCACAATGAATGGCGCCCTGCAAAGGACTGCAGCTGCTCTCAGAAAGGAAATCTGTTTTCAGAGCTCCTCCGGCTGCTTTTCAGTGTGTCTTCAGTTTATTTTACCAATGAGCAAACAAACGGGTGTTTCCCCTGCAGTGTCGTCTGCCCAGATAGCAGCGATTCTGCTCTCCGCTGTGGCCGGAGCACTGCATGGCTCCATCAAGCCCCTCGGGTGTCTCACTGACGAAAATAACTCAAGGAACTTCTCCCACATCATCTGGCTGCTTGGGCTTTAAAAAATGTTTTACTGGAGCATAATATAGAAAAGTGCACACACTGAGAGAGTACAGCTTGACATCTGCACAAAGTTCATGCATCCATGTAGCCAGCACCCAGAGAAGGAAAGGAAGGTCACTCCCCCGACGGCAGCCCCCTTCAATCTCCCTGCTGGGTACCACTTGCCTCCTCAGATAATCATCATAATTCATTTTCTATTTACAATTTTTTTTTTGGCTGGGTGTGGTGGCTTACGCCTGTAATCCCAGCACTTTGGGAGGCCGAGGTGAGCGGATCACAAGGTCAGGAGTTTGAGACCAGCCTGACAATATGGTGAGACCCTATCTCTACTAAAAAAAAAAAAATTAGCCAGGCGTGGTGGCAGGTGCCTGTAATCCCAGCTACTCAGGCAGCTGAGGCAGGAGAATCACTTGAATCCAGGAGGCGGAGGTTGCAGTGAGCCGAGATCGCACCACTGCACTCCAGCCTGGGTGACAGACCAAGACTCTGTCTCAAAAAAAAAAAAAAAAAAAAAAAAAGGGTGGGTACATAGTAGGTGTATATTTTTGTGGGGTACATGAGCTGTTGTGAAACAGGCATGCAATGTGAAATAAGCTCGTCATGGGGAATGGCAGATCCATCCCTTCAAGCATTTATCCTTTGAGTTATAAACAATCCAATTACACTTTTTAAGTTATTTTAAAATATACAATTAAGTTATTATTCACTACAGTCAGCCTACTGTGCCATCAAATAGTAGGTCTTATTCATTCTTTCTAACTAATTGTCATGATTCCAACATCACACGTTTTGCCTGGCTGTGTATTTTGTGACCCGGAGGCACACATTTTGTTTTCTTTTGCTTCAGGCTTCTCTTGCTCAGCGTTGGTTGTGAGATGCAGCCACACTGCTGCGTGTGACTGTAGACCGTTTCTCCTTATTGCTGCAGGATGTTCCATTATGCAAATTTACCACCATGTGTTTACCATTTCGACTGCTGATGGGCACCTGGGGAGCGTCCACTTTGGGGCTATCATAAATGATGCTGTATGAACATTCTATACATATGTTCCCCAGAATTGCTGCTTGCTTTTAGTTGATGTATTTATTCAGCACAGAAGACATTATACAGAGATGAGGAGAAGGGAGGGGCCCAAGTTTGAGCATTTGTGGAATATCTACACGGCGCTGGGCCTGCATATCTGCTGTAATCCACACAGCGCCTACCGGGTAGGGATTTACAACTCTCTGCCTCCCGGGGTGCCACGGCTTACAGAAAGAGAGTGAGTATTGCCAAGGGAGGCACAGGAAGAGCAAGGCTGCTCAGCGGTGCACCAGGTTTTGAACCCAAGTGTAACCACCCCAAAGCCTATGATTTAGTGGACAGAGCACGTCCCCAAAACGTTAGCGCTTAGAAGTCCTGCCCCTGGTAGCCTCAGCAACGGGAATAAAACAGCCATGAATGAAATGAGGTTTCTTTGGTGTGTCAGATGCTATCTTCTATCAGAGATACCACTGAAATTACCAGCCAAATGCTGAACACATTTTTGACGATTAGCAGGTTAATGAGAATTTTTCAACCTTCTGATAAAATGTAAATGCAATTGAGTTATATATTTCCAGCGGCTCTGAACAGAGGCCTGAAACGTACAGGATAAAATGTTCAGGTTATCAAGCTGCTCTGGAAATCCCTCTGGTCTCAGAGTTGGCTGAGAACATCAGGCTCCCTTTTCATTCCTACCGATAAGCCCACTTCCTCTTGAGCAACACCAAGGAAACGAGTGATTATGGTGTTTTTTCCCTTTTCTCAATCAGGTTGTAAAACACATACACAGATGTACATGGATTGGAAATTAATCCAGCCGGGAAAGTTGGCTGGCGAGCACTAGGTCCCAAGCAGTATCACCCCGCTATGCCGAACAGCAACCGGCATCTGGCCACAAGCATCTGTCTGTCACACACAGCTGGGCGAGGGGACAGTGGACTGTCTGTGACAGACACTCCTTAGGGAGACAGAGGGCGGGGGAGCTACGTCTTTTCAGAGAGAAAGAGACATAAGAGGTAAGCACAGTTTTCCCAAGGGCCCATAAACAAAACAATTCTATGTGTCCAAGATCAGCTCACTAAGATCCTCCTAGAGCAGGGAGTTCGGTTGGAGGGTGGTCTGCTATTCAAATTAATTTCAGTCTCCCTGCTTAACTCCCCAGGCTCTGGGGTGCCCTCCTAGAGCAAGAGCCTTGACTCCTCCTCACACTGCCCCCTGCAGGTTGGTGGCACTTCCTTGTAGAAGTCTCATGGACAGGGTCAGTTCTACAGTGGCCCTTCTTAGCCGACCTCATCTCACCCGCTGTGTTTTATTTGACATTCCTACATGTTTTATGATTTCACAACCCCCCACCCCCTATCTCTGCACCTGCAACTCCCAAGTTCACTGTTGTTGAGGGTAGAATTTCAAGCCGGGAGCCTGGGTCTCTCAAGTCCTGCCGGTCAGGGTTAAGATGAAATGACAGGTATGTGAAACCACGTTGTACCCTGCAAAGCATGTTGAAAATGCTTCCTGGAGTAAAAGGTTAGGTGCCAGCTACTAACACAACTTCAGTGTGACTCAGCGCCACAGATCTGTAGCACAGAGAAGACCCTGGGACATGCCCAAGGCCACACAGCTGACTGGTGTCAGTCAGAGCTCCAGCCAAGCCTTGAAGTCTGGCTCTGGATCCAAGCTCCTGACTGTTGTCTCCTCCTGCCTCTTTGCCCTGTGGCACCAAAGGAGAAATTAATCTTTTCTCATAGGTGGTAATGACTAGTTGCAATCAAGGTTGCAGAGAGACCCACTCATAGCCCGGGACCTGGAGGTCAGGCTCCTGCCTCGCCCTGCCTTTAACAAGTCAGATTCTCCGAGACATCCAACTCCACTCATCTCCCGGACCATGAAACAAGGGGCCTGAAAGGGTCAGGACTGTCTCCCCGCCTGGGACAGCACCTTGCTGTAAAGATTAAGTCCCAGGAAGACACCGAGATCTCCTACCACCAAGCTTCTTGCCGGAGGCCAGAGTGCGAGCAACCAGCACCCTGACCTGCCTCCCGCTTCGAGCAGGTGTGCACCGGAAATGCAAATGATGGTTTTTATAGAATTTCAAGCTGAAATCTTCTGACTTTCTTCCAAGGAATGTATTCAAAGGAAAGATGCAAACCCATTTTGGCTGTCTCCCAGACTAGGCGTTAGCTGTGGCAGTAACAGCAGCTTCAGCAAATGCTCAACACAGGCTGTGTCTAGAATATGTTCCGGCAATGGCTTCTGCTTCTCCAACCTGAGCCAGAGGCCACAGTGGTTCCCCACGCATCTCAGTCCATTTGGAGCCACCTGGCCTGACCAGGGAAAGACAGAGTAGGGCACTCAAATACGCCCTCCAAAGGCATCTACCATGAGGGAAGAGGGTGCCCCTGGCCCAGCGCTGCATCAGCCTCAAATGTTGGGACCTGCCTGCGGTCATGCAGAGGAGGCCTTCCCCCTTGGCTGCATCCTGGGTGCCCCGGGCTTACTAAGCTCAGCACTGTCTCAGTTTCAGAAGGAAATACTCACAGGGGACCACAAGTCCCCAGGACATTTAGCACCTGGTCAGAGGACAAGTCCAAGCACCTGGATAGCAACTGGACCATGTCATGAAACCCAGTCCTCCTCCCTCCAACGCTGCCCAAACTTGAGCTGCCATTGTCCAGGCTGGATGGCAGCCTGGCAGCAGGAGAATGAAGAGCAGTGTCCCCTTCATTCAACAGATGAGCAGGGGACCCCGATAAGGCAAGTCCCTGATAGGGCAGTCCCCAAAATGGAGCGTGAAGCAGGGTAGACTGAGGTGTGGCTGCAAATTCCCAGCAGGTCCCTCCTACTAAATGGTGGTCGGAGAAGCCACTATATAATAACCATTCAGTGATATTCCTAGAAATGTTTCTTCCTGCCTGCGAGCCTGCATTTCAGCTTCCAGCGCTCTCCAAAGCTCGTGAGGGTGACACTGTTGGCTCTGGGGGAGATGAACGGGAATTTGAAGGCCAGAGGCTCTCTGGCTCGCACCCGTCACCCTCTCTCCTCCCTGGTGGGGTGCTCCCAAAGGTGACTCAGTTCTCCAAGCCAAGTGCAGCTATCTGATGTCACCACCTCATCTCCAGAAGGAGCCCTGAGAGAGGACTGGGTCCTCGCCACTCCTGCAGTGGCAAATAAAGGACACAAAAATAATTGAGTGGCTGGTCAAGAACCAAATTAAACCGGCCAGCAGGGAGCTGGGCCTGCGTCAGTAGGGGGCTCAGAATAGCCACAGAGCCTGCGATGTGCTCAACTCCCCCCAGGGCCACCAGGGCCAAAGAAAGCCCAAGCGCGAGCCAGCACCAGCCCCAAGGCAGGAAAGTCCAGTAGCGAATGCGGTGGACATTTACCCAGAGAACTCTCGGCCCAACCCAGATGGGGCGGGGGAGGACGCGCAGAGAAAATGTGCAGACTGTCCACCTGCAAAGGTCCCCGGACATGACCACTGGGTGTGAACTGGCCTCCACCGTCCACAGGGGTGGTGCTGTCCCTGTTGAAAGCTGGGGAAATGGAAGTAGGAAGAGATGAAGGGACTTGCCCAGCATCATTTGGCTGACCTGGACCTGAACCCAGGCTTGTCAGGCTCCAAACCTCAAATTGCTTCTCACCTCAAACTCTCCATGCAGCCAGCTACTGTGAGGTATTGTGAAAGGAAAGTCTGATGAATCTTATTATCTTTTCTTTTTTGGTTTACTAGACTCCAAGAGGCCGCATTAGTGAACTCGGGACTCTAATAACTCCTGGTGTCAGGCCTCACCCTCAGAATGATCGTCCAGTGAGGCACGGTGTGGCCCCTCAACCCATGCCAACCTGTCACCTGCCAGTCATCGAAGAGAGTAGAAGCAACAAAAAATAAAAACCGTCAATGTACCCCGTATCCTCTACACAGCGTAAAGACGGTTTTCACTCTTCAGCCTTCTCTGTTTAGCGAAGGAGTGCATTTGTAATGATGGATTTTCAGCCACCGAGCCAGCCAGGTAAAGGGAATTTGGAGCCAGAGGGTCCTCACAGCACACCTGTAGGGGCCTGGCAAGGGAGGATACACTGTCCACACGGAGGGCTTTCCTCTCGTACCCCATGTTAGCCATGTAATGTGGGCAGTGACTAGAGGGGATGACAAAGGTAAAATGTCCAGCAATTCATAGGGAACTTGAGCACAGCAAAGTCACTGGGTAAGCGCAGTGGCTGGCAGCTGCCTCTCTAGAGTGCCCTTGGTGATGCAGGGCCTTTTAAGTTCCATGTGAGCCAACAGCCTGGTGCTGCCACCTGACACTAAACCCCAGCACAGGTTCAGCTCGGGGCACCCATGGACAGAGCCGAAAGGAAGCCTCCAGAGCACGCTACTGCTCCCATCGGAGCCCAGCAGACCAGCTACCCAGTCCTGTGAGAATACCAGAAGCAGAGGGGCCGGAAACCATGACACTGTGTGATGGGTAATGGTGACACTGTGTGACACTGTCACATTGGATGACATTGAGTGACGTGTGTGACACTGAGTGACACGTGATATTGAGTGATATGTGTGACATTTTACGATGGTATGTGACATTGTGACAATGAACAATGTATGAACTATATGACATTGAGTGACACTGTGACACTGAATGATGTATGAACTGAATGACACTGTGTGACAGTGTTGTGACACTGTGTGACATCGAGGTGTGACAATGTGTGACACTGTGTGACAATGAGGGATGTATAGTACTGTAGGACATTGACACTGTGACAGTGATGTGTGACATTGAGTGATGTTGTGTGACATGATATGCAATGTGTGACACTGATGTATGATACTATATGACAGTGACATTGAGTGATGTATGTGATAGTGAGTGCTATTTGTGACTGTGTGACACTTGGTGATGTTGAGTGATGACATTGAGTGATGTTGCATTCTGTGACATTATGTGTTGGTGACATGAGATTGACACTGAGTGACCTGTGTGACAGTGACATTGAACGACTTTGATATGTGACATTCTGTAACACTGATGTGTGACAGTGACATGTGATACTGAATGACGTGTGACATTGACACATGTGACTGTCAGTGACATGTGATATGTGACATTGAATGACATGTGTGACACGTGCATAACATTGACACTGACATGTGACATTGCGTGACACTGAGTGAAGTGCACGACATTGTGATATTGGATGTTTCTTACACTGTGACACTGAGTGATGTTAAGTGATATGTGTAACATTGACACTTAGTGATGTGTGATGCTGTGATGTGTGACACTGACAATGACAATGTAAGACTGACATTAGTGATGTGACAGTGACACTGACATGTGATACTGTGTGACACTGAGTGATGTGTGACACTGCGTGCCTGGGGGACTCAGTGGCCACTTTCCTTTCCAGAGGACTTTCAGGAGGAAAAGCATTTATAATAGAGCCCCACAGAGCACTCTTGAGTCTAGAAGGATGACCGGAGCCCAGCGAATAGAAACTGCACTGGTGTCTTTAGCTCAGTTCCCAGTCGGAGCAGCTACCTCAGCAGAAGGGCCCGTCTTTGGGCACCGCCTCTCCCCTGAGCTGAAGCTTGGATGCACCAGTGGAGAGATGGCAGAGGCAGGTGGAGACTCAGGAGGCACCTCTTACATCAGGATTGAAACCAGAACTCTAGGTCCGGGACTTTCTGCCGCCCGCGCCCTGCCCAGCCTGTCTCCATCTCAGTGCATGGCACCCCTGTCCGCTGGCTGCCCGAGGCTTCGCTCTTGCCCCCCACCCCGAGGTAGCACACCACGTGGTCACCCACCAGTGTCCCCACCACAACAGACTCCCCTCCCCTCTGCCACACTGCCACACCGAGGCCACATAAACCTTCGTGGGAAGAGAAGATCCCGTCACTCCCCTGCTTGAAGCTCTGCAGTGACCCCATCACACTTAGAGGAAGACTCAAGGGGCAGCCCCTTCAGGGCTCGTGCATGTGCTGTTCTCCCCTCCCTGGGACCCCTGCCTTCTCCCTGCTCTTGCATCTCTCCCAGGGCCCAGCCACCAAAGTGAGGCCTCCCGAAGCATGCCATCTAAGAGGGCACCACTCACACACCCCTATTCGCCACATGCTCATTCAGCTTCGTTTTTCTCTGTTCACTTGTCACTACCCGCCCAGATACACACATGGAGATGTCATGACGTCTAACACACTCTGCCTGCCCCTACAAGAAAATAGGCTCCACGAAGCCAGGGACTTTGTCCTCTGTACCTCTGTGTCAGCAGAATCTAGAATATTGCTTGGCACAGAGCACTCATAGTGGTAGGCAGAGAGTGCCAGCAGTGCTGGGTCCAGAGTACTAAGAGTGCTAGGCTTACAAAGTACTAACAGTGCTAGGCATACCAGCAGTACTAGGTCTAGAGTACTGCGAGTGCTAGGAATAGAGTACTAACATGCTAGAGTTAGAGTACTAAAAGTGCTAGGCTTAGAGTACTGAGAGTGCTAGGCTGAGAGTACCAACAGTGCTAGGCTGAGAGTACTAATAGTGCTAGGCTAGAGTACTGAGGGTGCTGGGCTTAGAAGATCAACAGTGCTAGGCTTAAAGTTCTAAGAGTACTAGGCTGAGAGTACTGAGTGCTAGGCTTAGAGTACTAACAGGGCTAGGCTTAGAGTACTGAGGGTGCTAGGCTGAGAGTACTAATAGTGGTAGGCTAGAGTACTGAGGGTGCTAGGCTTAGAGTGCTAAGAGTACTAGGCTTAGAGTACTAAGAGTGCTAGGCTTAGAGCACCAACAGTGCTAGGCTTAGTAGTAACAGTAATAGGCATAACAGTACCAGTGATCACTAAGCACTTTAGTGTATGCACTTCAGAAAACAGTCAAAGAGTTAATATTCAAATAGGTTAATATATTTCAACACTTTAAATCTATTGCTTCCTTTAATCCCCATCCACCAAGGAGGACAGCAATGTTGTCCCCATTTTATGGAAGGTAAAACTGAGGCACAGGAAAGTTAAGCAACCTGTAGATACTTATCAAATGTGTTGAAGGAATGAGGAAGAGAACAGGCTGTCCATCACAGAAGTGTTTAAACTACTTGTTAGGGTCACTGTGAGAAGATTAAACTCGGATGCAGGTTCCTAACAGCCGCTAACCTGTCTCAACTCAGATGCGAGTTCTACAATCTAGAAATCTTTGGACCCCAGGACTCCTCCTAGCCACAGCCTGGTGCTAACTCTAGACTTGGGGACACAGGTCCAGTGTTGGTGGCCTGCCACCGACTGGGTTTGGCACCATCACCCGGAAGCCACCCTCCTCTGGGTTTCCCAGGCGCCCCAGGTAGCTGGGCTGTGTCGCAGGTGACGGAGGAGCTGTACAGATCCCGTGTCAGGGTGTGACTGCCTGGAGGCAGTGGTGGCAGAATGTCAGGTGCCACCAGGGACTCCGGGCCTTCCTCTGCAGCATGTGCATCACGTGGTGTAACATGACCGGGCGGCTCAGTGTGGCCCCCACCCTCACGTGCCCTCCTGGCACCCGGCCTCCGCCCGACACTCCGAGAGCTCTGGGTAGTGTGAACAATGGGATGGGCTCAGGCTCACTCTCCCGGGAGGGACACGTCGCTGGCTCAGCAGGAAGGGGCCTGGCACCCAAAGCCTGGACATCCTGCGTGGCCTGGAGTGAGAATCAGATGGGGTGGCCACCACGGGAGAGTGGGTCCCTCTCTTCCACTCCCTGGCAGTGACTCCACACTCAGGCTCCACGAGGCTGCTAATGGTAACCACAGGGACAGCCCTGAGGGGGCCTTGCTCTGGCCCACTGTGAAAGGGAAAGTCCCCTCCTCCACTGATGTAACAAAACAAATCTGCTCTTGTTGGCCCTGATGAGCTGACACCTGGCCAGAGCCAAGCCCAGGGATGGGAGGTGCCCACTGGTCTGACCTCGGACACCAGCTCCTGGGCTTCAGGTCCAGGAGGGACCCAGGCACAATCAGGCTCCTGTTGCCAAAAAAGGGAATGCACGCAGAGTAACCAAAACGAGTGTGCCCCATGGCCACATTCAGTCACCTGGGGCCACACTGTGCTGAGGGAGGGTGTGGAACACACCACAGTCTCCAGGGAGAGGTTCTGAGGCCTCCTGGAGATTTACACACAGCGTGATGCTTGAGAGGGGAAAATGCTCTGGCCATGCAAATTCATTCCGTTTTCCATCACTCATTTGGGTGCAGGATATTTTCAGCACTTTCCCAGCATGCAAAGCAAAGACAGGATTGTCATGGAGAGCCCTGTGTGCTTGGAACGTGCCAAGAGCAGAGGGGCGTGAGCTGGGTTGGGGCGTTCTCTCTGCTTCCCTACCAATGCCCAGTGGATGGCCCTTCCTCGGAGCTGAAGCAGTTCCCATTTCTCCCGTATGGCACTGTCAAATCGAGGCAGAGAGATGGGAGATGGTAAATAGAGAAGGAAGACTCAAGGGCAAAACTCCCAGGAGGACAGGGGGTCATGGAAGAAGGAATTCTGAGCCTGACATCTTAGAAAATGGATATGCAGTTTGCAGATCTACACCCCTCACACTGTCTTCTGGGAATGGCAAGAATTGTGGACTTTGTTTTCTTCTTCTCTGGTATCTTTCCCCCCAACAAGAGCAGACCCTTTTGTTTAATTCTGATGTTGTAGGACACATCCCGGCTTGCAAGCCAGGCTGTGAATCAGCAGTTTTTAAAAAGGATACGGTACCACAGCTCACACATATATGTAATGCAGATTTTTTTTTTTTTTTTTTTACTTTTTTAGTATGGAAAAATTTAAACACATACATGAAAGTAGACAGAATAATGAACTCCATTTCTCTAGCAAGCCATTTCAACTACTATTAACTCATGAGGATGGTGTTTGGTTTTGCTTTAATGTTTTTTTTTATTCTTTTTGAGACAAAGTCTCACTCTGTTGCCCAGGCTGGAGTGCAGTGGTGTGATCACAGCTCACTACAACCTCAGGAGGCTCAATGACCCTCCTGCCTCAGCTTCCTAACTGGGATTACAGGTGCATGCCACTGCACCCAGTTAACTTTTAAATGTTTCGTGGAGAAGGGGTCTATGTTGCCTAACCTGGCCTTGAACTTCTGGCCTGAAGTGAACTTTCTACCTTGGCCTCCCAAAGTGCCAGGATTACAGGCATGAGCCACCACGCCTGACCCCCAGTGTTTAAATGAAGCTACCATGACGTATGCATCAAAATCACTTACAAGTCTTATGAAAAATGCAAATTTCCTGGATCCCACCCCAGATCACACATATCACAATTTGGGGGTTCAAGTCCAAGAATCAGCACATTTCCCCAAAGGAGTCTCACAGTCAAGTGTGGGGGACTGGTCACTGGTAGGGGTTAGATAACTCGGGCTGGGGTCCCAGCCCTGCCACTTACTAGCTGGGGAGCTGAACAGGTGTCTCCATTGGAACACGGGCTTTACGTGGTTGTCATGTGGAATAAACAAGATCTCATGAGAAGAACACCCAGCACAGAGTCAGCGCTCATTAAACATCCTACGCAGCCACTCACCAGCCTAACTCACATTTGACTCCTAAGTCTTGGGGAAAATTTGTGCCAAGGGGAGGAGGTGGCAGGGCTTCCGGAAGAGCCGTCCTACCACCCACACGCCACCGTCCTCCCATCTGCGCCCGGCCGTCCTCCCATTCACATGCTGCCGTCCTCCCATCCACACCCCGCCATCCTCCCATCCACACCCCGCCATCCTCCCATCCACGTGCCGCTGCCCTCCCAGCCGCACCCCGCGGTCCTCCCATCCCCGCCCCGCCATCCTCCTATCTGTGCCCCGCCGTCCTCCCATCTGCATTCAGCTGCCTCTCCCTGGTGGCCATGCCCTTCGTGTATCTGTTTAGGGCCACTGACCAACAGAGGAAAAAACTACTCTAGGGGCCACACAAGTAAAAAGCAAGTTTACTTTCATTTTAAAGAAAAGTGAAATAGCCGGGCGCGGTGGCTCACGCCTGTAATCCCAGCACTTTGGGAGGCCGAGACGGGCGGACCACGAGGTCAGGAGATGGAGACCATCCTGGCTAACACGGTGAAACCCTATCTCTACTAAAAAATACAAAAAACTAGCCGGGTGTAGTGGCGGGCACCTGTAGTCCCAGCTACTCAGGAGGCTGAGGCAGGAGAATGGTGTGAACCCAGGAGCGGAGCTTGCAGTGAGCCAAGATCGCGTCACTGCACTCCAGCCTGGGCGACAGAGCAAGACTCCGTCTCAAAAAAAAAAAAAAAAAAAAAGAAAAAAGAAAAAAAAAAAGAAAAGTGAAATACATTGTTAAACCTCTACGTCTAAAATTAAGAATAAGTGGGCTGGGCGCAGTAGCTCATGCCTGTAATCCCAGCACTTTGGGAGGCTGAGGCAAGTGGATCGCCTGAGGTCATGAGTTTGAGACTCACCTGGACAACATGGCGAAACCTCATCTCTATTAAAAATACAAAAATCAGCCGGGTGTGGTGGCACACACCTGTAATACCAGCTACTTGGGAGGTTGAGGCAGGAGAATCACTTGAACCCGGGAGGTGGAGGTTGCAGTGAGCCAAGATCGTGCCACTGCACTCCAGCCTGGGTGCCAGAACGAGACTCTGTCTCAAAAAAATAATAAATAAAAAATAAATAAGAATAAGTGATGTTAAATTCTACCCAATTAAAAGCAATTTTTTTTCCCCCCCAAAAGATGGAGTTTTGCTCTTGTTGCCCAGGCTGGAGTGCACTGGCATGATCCCGGCTCACTGCAACCTCCGTCTCCTAGGTTCAAGTGATTCTCCTGCCTCAGCCTCCCAAGTAGGTGGGATTACAGGTGCACGCCACCATGCCCAACTAATTTTTGTATTTTTAGTAGAGACGAGGTTTCACCATGTTGCCCAGACTGGTCTTGAACTCCTGACCTCAGATGAGCCACCCACCTCAGTCTCCCAAAGTGCTGGGATTACAGGCATAAGCCACCACACCTGGCCTAGAAGCATTTTTTTTTTTTTTTTTTTTTTTTTAAAGACAGAGTTCCTGTCTGTTGCCCAGGCTGGAGTACGGTGGTACAATCTCAGCTCACTGCAACCTCTACATCCCAGGTTCAAGCAATTCTCCTGTCTCAGCCTCCCAAGTTGCTGGGACTACAGGCACATGCCAATACACCCAGCTAATTTTTTTATATTTTTAGTAGAGACAGGGTTTCACCATGTTGGTCAGGCTGGTCTCAAACTCCTGACCTCAGGTAATCCACCTGCCTTGGCCTCCCAAAGTGCTGGGATTACAAGCGTGAGCCACCGCACCTGGCCAAAAGCAAATGTCTTTTAAACTTCCAATTTGAGTTGTGATCTAGAAAGGGAGGAGGATTGAGTGGAAGAAGAGAAAACTAGGGGGAAGGCTGAAGAATTAAAGATCATGCCAGGGAGGCAACGAACAGGAAAGCCGAGACCACAGAAAACAGGTGCTCAAGGCGAAAGGCAAGGCAGGACAGAGGGCGGGGTGGGAGCCTCGTGTGGGTCTCCTCCACTCTCCTCGCTCACAGGGTGGCGGGCCTATCTCATGGCGTCTTAGGATTCCAGGAAGGATTTGAGAGGCACTTCCATATATTTATAGATGAAATGATATGTCTTGGATTTGCTTCAAAATAACCCAAGGGGCAGGGGAGGTGGGTGGGATTGCCCTTGAGTGTGTAGTTGTGGAGTTGAGCGGAGGACACACAGGGCTTCAGTACGCTCTTTTCACTTAGATATGCGCCAGAGATTTGCTTAATACAAGTTTAAGAAGTTTAAAAATTCACGACTATACAGAAATCAGGAAGCTCACAGGCTGATGTCAGCCCCATGGGTCAGACATGGTGCCGAACCTCAGGTGCCCTTGGCCTTTAAGAAAACCCAGAGATTAGAGGAGGCTGAGTGTGAAAGTGTTGATTATGACACGTCAGGCAAATGTTTGCCAGCTGAATGGATAGAGACCTCCGTCAGGTGAAAATGCTTTGTATTCAAGCCCCCGCTGTGACCCTGGGCATCTGTTAAAGCAGCAGGAGCTGGGCAGGGGTCCGTGTGTGGACTCCCAACAGAGCAAGCCCACCTTGTCCAGGCACGGCTTGGATCCACAAGTCCTGGCCTCACTGCTCCGGGCTCAAAGGGCAGCCAACCAGTTACACACTCGTTCCCATACTCGACACTCACAGAACCCCGCCCAGCCTCGCACTTAACAGGTGCATAATAATCACTTAGGAAGGAGGGTGCGGGATATTGTTTCCCCATTCTGTAGATGTGGAAACTGAGGCTTAAACATAATCAACCTAAGAATGGGACTTCATATAAACTCATTCTGTAAAGAACAGAGACCAGTGAAATTAGCAGTCAGTGTTTTGAATTCCTCTAAGGAAACAGCGTCTGAAACACAGAGTCCTGCAGAAAGCACGAAGGCCAGAGCCACGCAGCTGCATGGAGCAGAGACGGGTACACACCCCACACCTTCAGCTTCCAGAGCATTTTAGGGAAATGAGTGTTGGCAGGAAAGGGAACAGCGGTGACTTGCCCCACAAGAATTTGAGGTAACAAAAGAAGGAAAGAGGCAGGCCAGGTGCCGTGGCTCAGGCCTGAAATCCCAGCACTTTGGGAGGCCGAGGCGGGTGGATCACTTGAGGTCAGGAGTTCGAGACCAGCTTGGCCAACATGGTGAAACCCTGTCTCTACTAAAAATACAAAAATTAGTCGAATGTGGTCATGCATGCCTGTAATCCCAGCTACTCGGGAGGCTGAGGCAGGAGATTTGCTTGAGCCTGGGAGGTGGAGGTTGCAGTGAGCCGAGATCGTGACATTGCACTCCAGCCTGGGCAACAGACCAAGACCCCATGTCAAAAAAATAAAATAAAAAGAAGAAGGAAAGAGGTTGCCTTCATAAAGCTGTAAAATCACATAAAAAGAGGATGCAATCAGTCATTGATGAGAGTTACCCAAGAGATTGTAATTACATGGTTAAAGAATTTGGAAACACCTAGAACTCCACTCAAGGTGACTGGGGTCATTTGCAGGGAGGCAAGAATAACATTTGACTTGAATTTCATATGCAGGAACTTTTTGGAGAAATGCCAGGTGAAGAGAATGGCAGAAAGGTGGTGACCCAAGGGCAAAAAACAGGAGGCTCCAGATGCCTTTTAAGAGAAGGGCTGCCCCGGCCCCAGACTCACCGGCTGATACAGTGACCACGCGGCAGCTCTGGTCTGGCTCCCGTGTGGCCCTGCCAACAGGATGGGGAGGCCTTGGCATGCATGGGTAGCCACGCCCACCCACATATTTGCCCACTATGCCTGCCAACCGGGATGAAAAAACTGGATCTGTCTAAGTTTCAGTGAACCAAGTAATACATCTGTTCTTGGTGTGCTGGAAATTGTGGGGTTTTTGAGCTTATAAAGCTGATGAGCCATCCTGAGCCTCGGTGACCCACCAGGGAAGAATCCCCTCCTGAGAAAGGAGCTGGCCTTGACCTTGCTGGGGACCTGCCTCAAATTCGCTGTCTCTGTGTGGGTGAGTGCTTGTCATCCTTTCTGCCCACGCAGTGTCTTTTTACACCTTCCCTATGCCTGGCCTTGGGAGTGGGGGGGAGGGAGCTCTGATGTGAGGGTCGTCCTGGGCCAGACTCAGCTTCTGCTACTTGGAAGCAGATGCCAGGCAGGAGGTCCTGGCTTCCAGAGTGGGCTTAGTCATCTTGGGCTGGCAGAACAGGGCACATAGATGGGGTGGCTCACACAACAGAAGTGGATTTTCTCATGGTTCTGGGGGCTGGAAAGCCCAAGGCCAGGGTGCCAGCATGGTTGGTTTCTGGTAAGGACTCTGTTCCTGACTTACAGATGGCCACCTTCCCATGATGGTGGGTGGAGGGGGGTAGATCTCTTCCACTTGTTATAAAGCCACAGTCCTATCAGATTATAGCCCCACCCTTATGACTTTATTTACCCTTAATTACCTCCTCAAAGCCCTATCTCCAAATAAGCCACATTGAGGGTCAGGGCTTCGACATATGAATTTGGGGGACACAATCTGGTCCACAGCATGGCACAAGTCCTCCAGCTGCATGCAGGTCATGGTGGCTGTGCCCAGTGCCACATGGGCCTCTGTGTCCCCGCTCTGGAAGTCACGGTGGGCTCTTCTCGGAAACCCACCAAAGTCCCCAGTAAAAGCACTGAGTAGCTCCCAAAGTCCCCAGGACACAAAACAAAACAAAACAGGTTTTTTGCATCCTAGGGACTTGGTGAGCTACTCAGTGCTTTCAACACATTTTTGGGATCCACAACTAGCCAGAATGAATCTCTGGGCCCAGAGCTAAGAATACCTCACGGGAGGCACCTCTTCCACAGAGTCCAAAGATGACTGCTCAATGGGATTCTGTCGTTCTTGTCCATCAAATCAGAAGGCAGGTCTGCCCACCTCCCATGGCCCTTCTGTTCAAGAGCTGGCTTCATGTCTCTCTTCAGCATCGGCCTTTGACACCTAAAGGGCTGCCTGTTTCCCTGTGTTCCTGAGGTGCCAGCCTGCATCTTGCCAAGTGGTTTCTCAGACTCAGATGATTCCTGTTCTCTACACGCTCAGACTTTCCAACCCACCTACAAACATTCATTAAGCCCCTGATAAGCACAAGGCCCCAAACTCAGGGAAATGGAGGGGACCAAAGGAGATGCGTGCCACCCTGTTCCCTGAGCGTTGCTCCGGGAGATGAGATGTATCTTGCAGCCAGCTCAGCGGTGGAAGCAGTGGAGGTGCGGACAGAAAGCCCCACGGCAGAGGGGAGAGAGGTCCTGCCCCACTCCTGGCCTCTGCAACACGCTTCACAGCCCCGGCACGCTCAGCCCTGGCCCAACTTCTCATACAAGTTCTCGGGCAAGTGGGACTTTATGAAGGAGGTAGTCACAGAAACCACCGCTCAGGCCTCCTGCTGGGGGAACTGGGCTACAACTTCTGCTTCCCCCTTCACACAGAGACCATGCTCCCAACCCACCCAAACCCGCCAGCACCCTCAGCCCCCGCCCTGGGCTGCTCCTAGCCAGTGCCTAGGCGCCGGGTGCTGAGCCACCCTGAGACTCTCACTGTCCAATCTTCCCTGCCACCGTGGCCACAGGGGGCAGAAAGAAGATGCTCCCTGTCTTCTGCCTCCTGTCCTCACCCTTCCCGGGCAGTTCCCCCAATGAGTCTGGTGTGTGTTGAATCCTGTCCTGGTGCCCGCCTCTCAAGGGACCTGCATTCCTACCTGGGTCCCGCCCACAGCACCACTGTCTTCCCAGAGCCTATGTGGTCCTGGCGCCCTGATCTGATCCCAACAAGAAACTGGAGCCTGCCCCTCCCCGAGTTTGCCAGGCAGCCTGTAAGTCGGGGCTCCAAGTAACGCCTTCCCTGGTCCCTGTGCCTACTGAGGTAGTCCTGCTATTTCACTGGGGACGCCACACTCGATCTGCGCCTTCCTATGGAACTCTTCCGATCGGCTGTGCTTGCTCTGCCCAGGTCCAGCTCTGGGGGCAGCTCTGGCCCAGTCCTGGGCTCCTCCAGGTCTGTGAGCACCCCCAGGGGATGTGCTTAAGTCAGGGTGAGGCCTGGGCGCTAGCACTGGCCCAGGGGCGAGCCCTTCCAAGATGGTCCAATCAGAATCAGGGAAGGACCCTCATTCCACAGTGGGGGAAAATGCCCTTTCTTCTTTCTCTCCCACCTGATCATAAATCTACAAACTCCTCTAGCGGCTGCAGACAGCCATTTGTGACCACGAGGAAAGGTAGTGGAAGCCCAGATGGACAGAGAGAGAAAGAACACGGACTCGCTGGTCTGGGACAAGTATTGTTGTTCAAGCCAGTTCACGTTCCAGTTTCTGTTACTTCCAGCCCCAAAAGCACCCTGGATAGGAGAGTCTACCTAATACAGTGAGACCATGGCCCTTTCCAGAACGGGCGGAGGCTGCTAGCTCAGGAGGTCGGTCCATAGGCAATTAAATCTCTGTGGGTGTAACACAGACTGCGTTCTTACTGCTATTTGTGGAAAACAATTTTCTTAAAATAGATAACTCAGAACAGACCTTGACACCCTGAAGTCAAGCACTGACAGCCTCTGTTTTGAAAACAAAGCACTGTCAAGCTCTAGAAAATGCATGCAGGGCTCTGGAGTCCATCCAGATGAGCAGAAATGGCAAAGGGGGACAGAGGGGGATGAAGGAGGACAGAAAGGATGGAGTGGGACAGAGAGATGGATGGGGACAGAGGGGGATGAAGGAGGACAGAGATAATGGAGGGGATGGAGGGGGATGAAGGGGACAGAGGGGATGGAGGGGGACAGAGGGAGATGAAGGAAGACAGAAAGAATGGAGGGGATAAAGCAGGCAGAGGGATGGAGGGGGATGGAGGGGGACAAGGGAGAGGGGAGAGAGGGCATTGGAGGGTTTGGAGGGGATAGAGGGGGACAGAAGGGGATGGAGGAGAATGGAAGGGGATAGAGGGGGCCAGAGGGGATGGATGGGGATAGAAGGTGGTGGTGGGGGGCGGGAATGGGAGATGGAGGGAGATGGAGGGGGATGGAAGGGGATGGAGGGGGATGGAGGGGGATGGAGGGGGATGGAGGGGGATGGAGGGGGGTGGAAGGGGGTGGAGGGGGTAATAAGTGCAGAAGGAACAGAAGGAGATGGAGCAGGCAGAGGGGATGGAAGGAATGGAGGAGAATGAAGAACAGAGGGGGATGAAAGAGGACAGAGCAGGGTGGAGGATGAAGGGGACAGAGGGGATGGAGGGGACAGAGAGGGCAGAGGGGGACACAAGGATAGAGGATGTCAGAGGGCTGGATAGGGCAGCCTGGCTGCCTACCTGGGCATGGGAGCCAGAACCCTGTAGCCAGAAGCAGCCACCCAGCACTCAAGCTTTTCTGTGGTCCCATCCCTGCAGCCACCCATCCTGCACCCTGAAGTGGCGGCCCTTCTCCCCTCTCTGCATCTCGAAAATGCCCCTTCCTGCTTCCTCTGCCATCTCCTTGGTCACTGTGGAGCTGCCTTCTGTTTACAACCGGAGCTCCAAGGCCAGCAGGAAAGGGCTGAAGACAGGGCCAGGGCCAGGGCCAAGGCCAGCACAGCGCTCTGGGGCCCAGCTTGGGTGCCTGAGGGCCTGGCTCCCCCAGAGCACGTCCTCCTTTCAAGGCCTCTCATGCAGAACCGAGGGTGACCAGCCACCTCCCACAGGAGGCGTGCTGCCCCTCTGCCCCACGGTCACCTAATGTCCCCCTCCAGGCCTGCCCCTGTGACAGTGGGGGACATGTGCTAGGACCCTCTGGGGCAGTCAAGGACATTCTACTCTGTTAACCAGGGAGCAGCAGGGCAGGTCCCTCTAAAATCTGAGTAGAGATTTAGTTTGTCTGGAGCAGGCAGACGTTTTGGCCTCTGGTATTCACAGTGTCAGGCCAATGTCCCATCAAGCATGTACCAGCCAATTACGTTTGCTTTCATAGACGTTATCTGGCCTTACCACTCCTCTCTGACCCATGTCCCCTAGTTCCCATGGCGACTCTGTACAAACACTACACATACTCCTTGTCCTAGATTCTTTCCCCTTATCTGCCTATCCCAACCCTGCTACTCCCTCAAGGCCCAGTTCAAGGCCACCTCCTCCATGCAGCCCACCCTGACTACTCCTTCCCACACAATCACCTTGCAGAATTCCTCAAGTGTGCCTGTGGCATTCTGTCTTGTGGGTGAGCTGGCTATTGTCTCCTGCATGTGAATATGATGGATGTTGTCGAATACTTCCTGGCATAGCTCCTATAGGAGGCCTAGTGCCCACAGCACAGCGAGCCTGTAACCCGTATTTCTCATTAGCTGGCTCTCTCATTTACCCCCAGAGACATTCTTTACAATGCAGGTGTAGACTCAGATGTGACCAAGACTTTGCTATCTTATAAAAGGGGTTCAGTCCATTGCAGTCTGGTTTTCCTAGCACCCTTTCCCCTGACGAGCTGCGGTCAGGGGAGCATTAGTTCGCTATCTGCTTGACATGGCACTGCCTGCCAACCTCGCCTTAGGAAAAGGGGAAATCAGTTTACAAACGTTAGGATAGGTGAAAGCAACCATCCTTCAGCCAAGGATGTCCTGCCATTGGCATCCTTTCCTCTCCTACTCTCGGCATCAAAACTTCCAGCAAAAGGACTATCATCACTTACCCCCGCTCCCTCCCCAGGGGCTCGGCTTTGATAAAGGAATGCTAGACTTTAAGCAGGCCAGTGGCGGGGGTAGGATCCTGTCTATAACCAGAAATGCCGTGAGACTCCAGTGGGGACACGCGGACACGCAGCCCCATGCTCTGCAAGGTTCGTGTGCAAGGGAAGCCGAGCGTGTGCACCGCCGCCTCCCCACCGTCGGCCAACAGCTCAACACCGATTCCCAGTCCTGGCTGTCACGGGCACTTCTTATTATGGACGTGCTACTAACACACAGCAAAACTGATTAGACAGGCACAGGCCCGGCAGGTCCCGATTAAAGGACATTCCTCCCTGCCCCAGGGGCCTTTTAATCCTCCAGCTGCTCCCCGCTTCTGAGCACCCCAGCCCCACAACCACATCCTTGGCTCCTCTTTTCCTAGGTCTCCGCTTCCCAAAAAGTAGAAAACGGGAAGACACGCCCCGCAGCCTGCCCACTCCTCCCCTCCACGGAGGACGAACTGGAGAAATTCTGTGCTAGTCACTGTCTCTTTCTGCGTCCACAGCCCTGGCTCTGATGGGTGGACCACAGTGACACTGTGCATCTCCTTGGCTAAAAGTCAGTTTAGAATCGGTGTTCTGTCATCTCCAATACCCTTTCCCTCATGCCCAGTTGCCCTGGTAAAAGCCATAAGTCCCTTTGGGGAAGAATGGGAGAGGTTAACAGTATACATTTTTGGTAGTGCGGTAGAGTCCTTCTTCAAGGGTACCCAGCCTCCCTTCCACTCAAACGGTTCTGGGTCTGGAAACCGGCTCAAGCCTAAGAACTGATTGAAGGACCATGATGCATTGGAGCTAGACTTTTGTTCACTTGGCCTACTCTTCTGCTTATACAGGTCAAGTTAGAATGTAGTAGGCGTCCCATCGATTTCACGTCTAAGAACATGGTGGTGAACTGGCCCAGGCCCTAGGTCACATGACCCACCCCGAGGAGTCCATTCTGATGCTCTTGATGGCTGCTCGGCCTCTGCTTTCGCCGATGGGCCACACCTGCCTGGCCTTTGGTGATTGTTTCCACTTGGCCCCTGCCATGCTGGGACCCAGATACTTCCACTTCATTTAGGATCCCTGGTCAGTGGCAGTAGGTCCCCCTGTGATTTCCAGCCTACAAGGAGCTCTTCCAGGGCACTGGGCTCCCTCAGCAGAGTCTTGGTGAAAAGGCGTGTGAGTGGTGGGTGAGTTGACCTCAAATGGCAAATCCTTTCCAGTCTCCCTAAGCCATGATGCCTCCCTCTGCAACAGACCCAGGCGGTTCTGGTGTTTCAACTCCATTCAACATGGGCCACCTTTGGGTCCATGTTTCAGCCAACCCATCCCTGGAGCCTGAAGCAGCTCCATCTTGGGGGTGAATCCTCCACCTTGGTTTCTGATCAACCCCGGTTCCAGCTGATCTATTGTTCCTGTGTAAGAGCAGGTACTTGCCATAAATCCTGCCCTTAGGGCAAATCAACCTTGATAAACTCCACGGGAAATCCTGCCCTTAGGCATATTCCTCCACCTTCCCTGTGGAGCACCATACCCTTGCCCTATGTATAGAAGCCCTGGGTCTGGGGGATGATGATGAGGACCTACCTGTCTTGTGGTTGCCCAAGACCACACTTCTGCCAAGTTCCCCCCAAAAAATCACCCTGTAACAACATACATGAATTTGTCTTATCTTGTTCTTTGGTTTCTGGGCTCTTTCTGCGTTTGGGGGTCACTTTGCATACAAGGCCCTTTCACAGACACAGCCGGACAGACTGCAGGGCCCTTCCAGCTCCCAGTCCCTTTGTCATCCTCTCAGCAAGCCCAAGGATGGGCGTCTCCACAGTGAGTCTGTCGGCCCTGTTGTCCCTCAGAGGTTGCACCTGCTCCTGTTCTCCCCTCCTGAGGAAGGGGCTGACTGGTGACTTGCCAAGGCAGGCAGGTTCCCACAGGCCATGCTGCTCAGAACCCCAGGATGGGAACTCCTGCCTGGGCCCTTGGAGGGTAGAGATGGTGCTGGCTCACTTCTGTCTCCAGGTGCTGACGTTGCCCTCCCAGGCACTCCCTCCCAGGCACTTCCCAGGCTTCTTGGGCACCCTTGCTTCCCTCTTTCCAAAGGACCCTGTGCTCTCGGCCCCTGCGCAGGCTGTGCTGGGGTTCCAGAGCTTGCACACTCCCTAGCCAGAGCGACGGCCTGCCCACTCCACAAGTACTGCTGTCTGCGCCGCGCTCCCTCCTGCTCGGGCTCCAACTGCCGACTTGCAGAGCCCTTGGGAGTGACAGTGGAACACAGGATGGCACCGGGACCAGAAAGCAACCCCTGAGCCTGGACTTCTACCTTCAGAAACTCCGACAATGGAGACTCGAGGCGCGGCAGGGCTGCGCACTGCGTCCCAGCTCCTCCTCAGTGCCCAAGGGGGCTGCCACCGTGGCCGTGAGCTCAGGGGAGTCCTCCCAACCCTGGCCTGTGGATGCATCGACCCCCTTCACCGCGCCTGACCTGAGTACTCCTGCCCCTTCATGGGCCAACAGGAGCAAGGGCCGCCCTGCCTCAAAGGGCCTGCGGTCTCCCTGCGGAGCACAATGATACAAAGAGCAGGCAGGAAGCGACCCACCCGTCCCTCGGCGGATGAACAAAATGTGGTCCACGTGCACGCAGAATATTAGCCTTCAAAAGGAGGGGATCCTGCCACCCGCCGCACACACACGAAGCACATCCGTGCGGACACGATGCTTGAGGGAAATAGACCACTCACAAACAGACAAATACTGTCTGATTCTGCTGACGAGAGGTCCCTGGAGTCATCGAAAGCATAGAGACAGGAAGTAGAAGGGTGGCCTCCAGGGGCTGGGGAGGAGCATGGCGAGGCAGGGTTGCTGGGCCAGAGTTTAAGTGCTGCAGGATGAAAAGGGTTCTGGGGACGGATGGACGGCTGTCCAGCCATGGGAGGGTACTTAACGCTACTGAGCTCTATACTTAAAGATGGGTACATTGGTAAATTTTATGTTATGCATATTTACCACAGTGGGGGAAAAAAAAAAAAAAAGGCCAGGCTGGGTGTGGTGGCCATTTACCATTCCACAGAAGAGCTAATATCAAGAAACCAAACAAAACCTAGGCAAAAATACAATTATTTATAATTTGTACTCAATTGTATACACAGTTCATACCAGACAGGAGAAGACAGACAAGGCTTGAAGCGTGGGGAAGACTTCAGTGCCCCGGGCCCCCGAGGCTGCACAGGGGCTGGTCTGCACCCTGCCTGTGCCCTTTCTGCCACTGGTGGGAGAAAGAGGCTGGGAGGAGCTATGTCACTGTACCTCGAAATGCCGGCGGCTGAGCAGGTTCGGCCCTCCCCCACTTTGATTTTGATTTTTTCTATCCTAGGGATGAAGGTGATCTATTTTTAGTGTAGAGGCTGGTATAAGGAGTTGCTATAGCGACAGCTGGTGGTTACAAACCAGGTCCTGCTACAGTTCCCATGAATAAATCCCAAGGCTGAGCCCAAGAAAGGAGGAAGCCTCAGAGACAGAACTCCCTCTCCATGGGGGTCCTACCTGCTATCTTCATGGTGTGTCCTTCATAGGCAGTATCTAAGTCCTGCTAGTGGGGAAGCAGCTCAGGATATGGGGCGCTGGGCACTGCCTATCAGAGGAACCGAGGGCTTCAGCAGAAATGCATGCTGAACCTCAACTACCAGGTGAGGCAAAGCACCTGCATGTGTGCAGAGCCAGATGGTGGCAGAAGAGGGCTGGCGTGCAGGGCGCCAGGTTAGGAAGCCTGGGGAAGTGAAGACACAGCACCTGCTTACAGAATCACCAGGGAGGCAGGACACACACACACACACACACACACACAGAGCTGATGCCACATTATTTACTATGGCTGCGTGTGTGCATACCTTACTACCAGCAATCTTAGTACAAGTCCAACAGAAAGGCACGCCAACGCACAAGAGTGTGCTTGACAGCACTCTGTCACAGCCCCGACTGGAAACCACGGAGTCCATTAACCACTGGATGGATGCAGGAGTCGTGGCCTGTGCAGACAGTGGAGGGTTCTGCAGCAATGAAATGGAGTTGATGAACTTCCACGCTGCGCACAGGCACGGCTGCATCTCACAAAGTGCAAGTGAAAGAAGCCAGACAAATAAAAAAGATCATGTAAATTCAAAACCACACAATGCCAATCTTGAGGGGAAGTAGCTGGGAGAGAGTGTGGGGAGCTTCTGGGGTGCTGGCTACTTGAGTGTGTTCAGTTTGTGCAAATTCATCATCTATGATCTGTGCTCTTCTCCATATGCTTATACTTCAGCAAACTTTGCCTCAAACATTTTTAGAAGTTAGGATGGCATTGTTAGTCAAGTATCAAAAAGGTGATACTGGCCGGGTGCAGTGGCTCATGCCTATAATCCCAGCACTTTGGGAGGCTGAGGTGGGCGGATCACCTGAGGTCAGGAGTTCAAGACCAGTCTGACCAACATGGTGAAATCCCATCGCTACTAAAAATGCAAAATTAGCTGGGCATGGTGGCACACGCCTATAATCCCAGATACTCAGGAAGCTGAGGTAGGAGAATCGCTTGAACCCAGGAGGCGGAGGTTACAGTGAGCCAAGATTGCGTCATTGCACGCCAGCCTGGGCAGCAAGAGTGAAACTCCGTCTCAAAAAAAAAAAAAAAAAAAAAGTAACACTTAAAGGTATTTGGTGTTGGTGGGCTTTGAGGCAGACCTGCCTGTGGGAGACTGGGACCTCCAGGAGGAGGCAGGGCCCTACACCCCTCCAGGCTGTAATGAGTACAGAGGCAGAAGCACCCAGCCACTGGGATGGGGGGGGACCCCAGGCGAGCCACCAGCAGCCACAGGAGCCCCGTGGTAGAGGAAGGCAGGCTGGGGTAGGAGACCAGAGCTGGGGTGCCCCTGGGCGGGGACTCTGGAAGGCTCGGAAGCTGAGGCTGATCACCCTCCAGGCTGGCACACCTCGGGGATGCCTGGCCCACGGGTGCCCACCTGGAGACACAGGGGTTTGCTTTTTTCTGTGCTGCCAGCTGGACATCCCTCCTCAGGGTCACTGGCCACAGCTGCTCAGAGGTCACCCCAGACTGCAGCCACTCCCCTTTCCATCAGCCTTAGCTATCCTGTGATCAAAACCAGGGCTGGCCAGGCCCAGGAGCGAGAAGCAGGGAGGGCGGAGGGGCCTTCGGGCCCTGTATCCCCTGGGAGGCGCAGGGCAGCCCGGGGCAGCCGCTGGAGTGTGGGTGAGGAATGGGGCAGAGGGCGTATGTTCTGCTGCTGCTGCAGGAGAGGGGCCTGCCTCACGGGAAGCCCCATAGGAAAGAGTGACCGTCACCCATGGGCACCACGGCCGGGACGTGGGCTGAGGGGCTCCTCCTCTTCTGCCCATCTGCTGCTGCCAGGTGTCACGGACACATCTCTTGGCCTCTCTGGGCCTCAGTTTCCCCATGTGTAAGAGGGGAGCACCACCTCCACCACCTACTTTACCTGCCTTAACAGAGTTACCAAAGGTAAAAACATAGTAGAAGCTGCGCCATGTGGTATCATCATCAGCGGCTGACGATGGCGTTGACCCAGGCCAGCACTCACGGCCCTGGCCACATTCTGGTCTCAGCCTCCCTTCCCCAAATGGCCTTCCTTCCTCTGCATCCCTAAATGATGGACTCCATGTAGCCCCCAGTCCTAGCCTGGCTGCTGCATAGCCTCTTCCCCACCACGTCTGTCTCTCAAGGCACAAAACGCAGCTCCCCACATGTGGCCTGGGCTGGAGTCACGCCAGCCCACAGGGACGGGGCGGCCATCACCAAATGGCAGGAGGTACAGGGAAGGCTGCTCCAGGGGTCCCTCTCTCAGGGACAATGAAGGAAAAGTGACATAGAATCTCTGGAAGACAACTGCTCACAGGAGAGACCGCCCTTGGTCCACACATGGCAAAGCCTGTAGCTCTCCCAACCACAATCTCCTGACACTCCACCCCTGCTCAGACCCCTTCCCCAGCCTGGTAATCAAGGGTTTCTAGAGCCTGGCCTTGTCTTCTCTTTCTGGACTTTTCTTTGACTTCTCCCCTCCCAGGTCTCTACCCATTCAGCCTTACCCACGGGGCCCAGCAGAGACATCCTCAATCTCACGGAGCCCCAGAGCACGTCACATCAACAGCTATTGCTGGGGCCTTCTCTTTAGCCAGGTGTTCCTTAACCTCCAGCTAAACTACAAGCTGCTATGAGCCATGTCCTGTAGGTCTTCACTTCATTTGCAGAGCCAGCCTGACACACAAGCATAATAAATATATTGATCAGACTGAGTATTCTGTAGGCGTTTGGCTTATCCGATGGTATGCATGCAGTCAGATACGTGTCACAAAGGCACCAGGTTGATAAGGAGCCTGTCCTTCATGGCCTACTTCCCAGCTAGATACAGGTACCCAAAAAGCCAGTCTGAAGTTCACCGTGCACCTGCCGCTGAAACAGCGTACCCATGTCTCCATGGGTGAACGCTTCTCAAACTAAGTCATTTAAAAGTCCCCAGAGAGGGATACGGCAATTTCAAGAAAATGTTCTGTTTGTACACTGATATGGTCTGGCTCTGTGTCCCCACCCAAATCTCATCTTGAACTGTAATCCCCATAATCCCCACGTCAAGGGCGGGACCTGGTGGGAGGTGATTGGGTCATGGGGGAGGTTTCTCCCATGCTGTTCACGTGATAATGAGTGAGTTCTCACAAAATCTGATGGTTTTAAAAGTATTTGATGGTTCCTCCTACACATAGGTTCTTCTCTCTCGCCAGCCACCATGTAAGATGTGCCTCTTCCCCCTCTCCATGATTCTAAGTTTCCTGAGGTCTCCCCAGTCATGCAGGACTGTGAGTCAACTAAACCTCTTTCCTTTATAAATTACCCAGTCTCGGGTATTTCTTTATAGCAACGTAAGAACTGACTAATAGATACACTAAGGCATCAACTGGTCTAATTTTATTTTAGTCTAAATTTGGAATATCAGAGTTTTCTGAAAGTGAGTCTGCTTGCAGTACAGTGAACACACAGCTCTAGGTCACATGGAAGGGGACAAAGGTCCCTGGGGGTGACCTCAGAGACCAGCCTCATCCCAGTCCTGGCATCCCTCACACCTCATCATCCTCAATCTAAAGGAGCCGAGACTACACATGGGGAGAAGCTCAACACCCCAACCCCACTTCACCCACCTCACTCAGTGGTTCAAGTCACCAAGTAATTATTAAGTGCCTAGTACAGATCAAGTTCTGTGCTAGGCTGTATCAGTTAGGATAAAGTTTGTCTGCATTTAACAGGAGAATCCAAAATTAAAACAGCTTAAGGAAGAAAGATATTTCTTTTTCTTTCACATAAAAGACACCTGATAGGTAGGCAGTCCAGGACCACGATGGAAACTTCACAGTGGTAACCCAGGCACCTATCTTTTTCTCCACTAACCTCGGCATGTGCCTTCTCTTCTTGGCAGTCACTCTAAGGTCCAAGGTGGCTGCTGGAGCTCCAACCATCACATCTACATCCAAGACAAGGGGAAAAAAAGTGACAAGGAGGGACTCACCTCTCTCCTCTTTTAAGAGCTTTCCCATAAGTCTCAAAAGCTCACTGAATACTCAAGTCCCATGGCCACTGGGCCACATGCACTGCCACACAACACACAATGAAACCTGGGGTCTTGCTATTGAAGAAGACAGGGAACACGAATGTGGATAACAAATAGCAATCTGGCACAGGCAGAGGGAAGAATGAGACAGTCTCCACACCTGAGGAGTTTAACGAGGCGCCCCCATTAGACAGACCTGATGCAAGTTATCATTTAACCGCAAACATGGCTGGCACAGTGGCAGGCACTGGAGCGCCCAGGAGAGTCTGGAAACACCGGGACGGGTGGTGGACTTGGAGGAGGAAGGCAGCAGGAAGGGCCTTCAGGCCAGGGGAAAGCACACTCGGCCCCATCCTCCTTTATGACCTTCTTAGGCCGGTGGTGGAGCTGGAAGGGACCCCTCTCAGCCACGTGACCTGAGCAGTGGCTCTCCTGAGAGGGGGCTGCTGGAATCTCGGCCCCAGCACTTAGCACCAAGCAATGTGGAGGTGGAGCAGGGACCATGCTGGGCCCAGGAACCCTGGAAGGGCAGCTGTGGGCCCGATGTCACCGAGAACACCCACTTTGCCCTTCATCTGCTGCCCTTAACCAGCCCCTGCCCTTCAGGCTGAGCCCACACTTACAAGCCCAGACTCATTTCCATAGGAGAGTTGGGAGCGGGGACACCCTGGGGGAGGGGTGTGAGTGGATAGGCACCTGCCGAGGACACACCCGTGCTGTCAGGGCAACTCCTTTAAGTGATCCCCACCTACCAGGCCGCCCCTGCTGCAGGAATGTCCCCAGGGCTGTTCCCGCTACTCTGTCCCCTCCCTCCTGCCATGGCCGCTTCGCTCCTCAGGGCCTGCTCTTGCCCAGACCTCGACTGGCCTTGGGGTTTGCGTGTCCCCCTGCCGCCTCCACGGTGCACCCTCTATTCCTGTTCAGGGACAGAGGGGAAGCAAGACTTGTTCTGTCAGGCACCTACCCTGGATATGGATCTAGGTGCTAGGAATATGGTGTGGAACCAGGATGAGAACCAGGGAGAAGAGCACAGAACTGAAACTCCAGGCAGGGCTGAGGGCTCGAAACCAAGTTGGAGTCGGGTGGTAAACTGAGAGCCCGCTGGAAGGATCCTTGGCATCACAACGTCTCTTCTGCACCTTGCCAGATTCACAGGGTGGCACCACATCCTCAGTGGGCCCTGTGTTCAGCCTGGCCTCGCCTTCCTGTCACTCTCATCCAGAGAGAAGGCCACCATTAGGCGCGTCCCAGACTCTAGGCAGCACTGGGTTATGTTTGTACCCACGGTAGCAGGGTAGTCTTCAGAATGCCTCCACCCCCGTCCCGATCCCTGACCCATCCGGATCCCTGACCCATCCTCCAGCCACTGTCAGAGCGGACTCCGGGTTCCATGAAGCAGCATTAGCTGCAAATGGGAGACAGAGGCACCCACAAGCCTGCTGCTGCCGCTCGCACTGGCGTTCTCTGCAGCCTGGAGCTGGGTGGGCGAGGACCTGAGGCAGCCCTGCCAGGAGCAGATGGCCCTTTAGCTCGGTCTCAGGCGTCAAAGGCATCCCCAGGCCACACAGTAGGTGTCCCTTAAAGAAAGGGAACTGGTCTCATCTTGGCTGAGAAACACATCCCCGGAGGAGAAGGCTGAGCTGCTGGGGGTGTGAGGCCCCGAGGACAGTCCAGAGCATCTGGGCTTAGGGACGCCAGCCCCGCTCCCTAGGCCCTCCCTGCCGGGAGGCAGGACCTGCCTGGGGACTCAGCTTGGCTCAGAGGAGTGTGGACTCCCTAGCCAGGCGGAGCCCCAAACACTCAGAAACGAAAGGTGAAGTGAACAAGTGAGCACCGTAGGGAGCACCATCTTGCATGAACTGTGTTTCCTTATTTTCTGCGTTCTTGGTGCTCTGGCACCTTGGAGCCCTGTTGGAGAGCGACGGGTGCTCCCAGCGTCGGTCAGTTCTTAGAGATGGCAAGGGGCTCACTGGGAGCCCACCTTTGATGTGCAAACCAACCAACCCAGAGCCCGTGCTGCCACTCGCGTATCTAGCTCTTACAGCCAGGAGGCAACGCTCCCTGCGTAATCATCCCAGGGCCCGGGACCAGGTAACTCGAGACGGTCCCCACGCCCAGAGCCCACCAAAAGGATCCAAACTCGCCAGTTCTAAGCCTGCATATTCTGCCTTGTGGTCCCTTCAGACGCTGCAGCAAAGACTCTGATCGCACTCTCGCCTTACTCCTCTGCCTCCCGACGGACCCTGCTGATTCCCCAGGCCCCTCTCCTGCCATGGCATGGCCCTTGGGAACTGTGAGTAACAAGCTATCTTTTTCATGGCAGCTGTCTCCTGATCTGCTGGCCTCACCATACCTGAATAACAAAACCTCTGTTTTAGAACACATCTCCCCATTGTCCATACCAGGCAGCTACCTTTTCCTTTGCTCTGAACTAGCAGACATTAACATGTTCTAATACACACAACATACTCACTCACTCACTCACTCAATAAACTACTTGTCAGGCATGGCGCGGTGGCTCACACTTGTAATCCCAGCACTTTGGGAGGCCAAGGTGGGCAGATCACTTGAGGTCAGGCATTTGAAACCAGCCTGGCCGACATGGTGAAACCCCGTCTCTACTAAAAATACAAAAATTAGCTGGGCATGGTGGCACATGCCTGTAATCCCAGCTACTTAGGAGGTTGAAGCAGGAGAATCACTGGAACCTGGGAGGCGGAGGTTGCAGTGAACCGAGATCGCGCCATTGCACTCCAGCCCAGGTGACAGAGTGAGACTCCGTCTCAATTAAAAAAAAAAAAAAAAATTGCTTGTCAACATAAGTGCTTCAAGGAAAACATGCATTTAAATCTACCAGAGGATTTCTGGGAACCCTGGATGGAGCCCGCCCTGCTGACACGGCTTCTCAGAGCCTCCCTTTCCTGGGTGCTGGATACTGAGACACAGTCAACACTAGGCCACTAGGAGCCCAAAGCTTAGAATTCAGCCATCAGGGGTATTGTTCTCTGGCTGTTTCAGGCTTGTCTCCTGCACAAAGCAGGAAACGTCTGGAAGGGAGGAACCAGACATTATTTGCATGATGGACACAAAAGTTACGGAAAGGCTGAAAATACATGAAGCTGAGCCCCAGACGTGTAATCACTCATTTGCTGTTCATTGATGAACTCACTAGCATTAGCTGATTTGTTATCTCTTCCAGCCAAAAGTGGGGCCCAGTCAAACATCTTCGTGACGTGAGTCATCAAAACTTCCTTCTGGGTCTGCTTTGAGCCCCACCTTCTTCCTCCTGCAGCAGTGCTCTTAGCCTTGGGGTCCTGGGGCGGATGCCCGGACACTCCCCCAGCAGCCTGCTTTCCAGAGGCCACTGCGCTGCACAGCTCCGGGGGCCGTCCTCCCTGGATCCCTCCAGGCCCAGCAGAGTGTTTGACCAGGGGCCTGACCAGGAGGGGAGACGCCACCTCCTGGGGGCTTGCACCCCAACCAGCACCACCGTCATGAGACACCCGGAGGCCAGCAGTCCCCAGGGCCTGGGCCGAGAACACACAGAAGTACCAGAGACTGCCTTGCCCTCAGGGAATGTTCATGTTGATTTATGCTGAGAGCACTAGGACTTTGCCTTTTTTTTTTTTCTTCTCAATCACTAAAAGACAAATTATTACCGCAGGGCAGAATTCATCTTGCTCTCTGAATGTACCAAGTGCTCATTCTCATCTGGAAGTTGGAAGCCTGAGTGACCATCCTCGGGTGCCGAGGCTCCCTGGGCCCATGCACATGCCCTGAGCGAGGTCCTGTCTCATCGGATGGGGGTGACAGAGCAGCAGGGGCTGGCCAGCACCCAACCAGGCTGCGGCCCCAACCCCAGGTCACCAAGCCGTGGGGGTTTCTTTGTCACCGTCCAGAGTCACGATTTTAAAAATATACCCCCTTTTGAATCTCCTTTCTCCCTGTTCCGTTATTTGCCCCTTCAGGCTCTGAAATCTCCCCCTTTCATCTTCGGATACTTTCAGATGCTGCAGTCCTGGAATCGTTTGTCCAGTGTCCGGCTTCTCTGCTCAGAACCCGGGCTCTCCAGAGGGCGGCTGCTCCCAGAGCCACGCCACTGTCACGACAGCTCACCTCGCACAGCCCTGATGAGCGCGCCTGCGAGAGCACTTACCTCGCTGACGCCCCACCAGTGCCCAGCCCTGTCCACAGGCGATGCCCACCTGTTTATGGGGCTTTAGTCTTCCTGACACACAGAGCAGGAGCTCTGGGTGACTGGGATGGGGGCAGAAAAGGGAAAGGGGCACTTGACTGTGACATCCAAGGACACGCACCAGAGCTGCTTTGCTCCCCTGCCACCCTGTGAGGTGACAGCTGCCTGACCTGCTGAGTGACTCCGGGAGTCCTCGGGGAGCAGCACCTCCGGGAGAGCTGGGCCACTCGTCCAGGGTTCCTCCAGGCGGTGCTTGGTGATGGTGACGTAGGGAGAACAGGCAGATGGGTGATGAGCTTTTTCAGGCATGGATGAGTGGGGCGGACGGGGGGTGGCAGGCGGGCCTCACGGAATCCACAGCTGGGAGTGGAACGTCCTCAGATTGTGTGAACACTGCCTCATCATCCCAAATGCCTCTCCACTCACTGGCTACAGTGTCCGAAATCCCCCAAAGACCCATCCTCACAAACAAGGATGCTACACCCCAGGAGTCTTCTGTTTGGACACACCCAGCAGAACAACGGGCACCAGGGTGGGACGGTTTTGGGTAGGAACTGGCAAAAGGAGAGGTGGGTGGGGGCTAGGGCAGGGCCTTGGAGCCAAAGGGGTTGGGGGAGGGACAGGCTCAGCCCCAGCTCTGTCCTTGCTCCACTGTGCCTTGGGCAGGCCCAGTCCTCAGCCTATCCTCAAGACCCCAGAGGGCCTTCATCTCAAGCAGGTGTGATCCAGAGCCCTCCCATGATCCACAAGAGGGGCATACACTGGCTGCTGTGCCCGGCCTCAGCCTTATCTCCTACCTGCCAGAGACAGGCTCCTGTGGCTCTGCCTCCTGCCATCCAGCCCCGCAGGCCTCTCAGAGTCCCTAGAACACACTGCAGGCTCCCTCCTGGGGCCTGGCCTCTCCAGCTCTCAGAAGGGTCTGAGCAGAGGCATCCACACAGCCCTCTCCCCGTCACCCAGTGAACTGATCCCTCACCCTGCCTCCATGGCATCACCACCACCTGACCTGACAATGAAAACACGTTTGCCCATCGAAACAAAGCAGACTCAAAAGGACAAACACTATGTGACTATTTCTATGAGGTCCCTGGAGTTATCACATTTGTAGAAAGTAGAATGGTGCTTGCCAGGGACTGGGGCCAGGGGAGTCGGGAGTTAGGGCTCAGAGGAGACAGTTTCAGCTGTGGGTGATGGAAGAAATGGCAGGTGGTAATGCCTACACAATAATGGGAATGCACACGTGAAATGGCGAAGATGGTAAATTCGTGTTATGTACATCTGACCACAGTTAAAATCCTCTCATTCATCTGCCCACCCTCACCAGCCCGTGTGCCCCCGAGGGTGCCCGCGTCTCTCACTTACTGCTGTCCCTAGTATGGAAACAGCAGCTGGCACAAAGGCCCTGAGGACGTATTGTTAACTCTGGAAGACGGATGCTTTTATACTATTCTCCCGACTTCTGTATTCTTTTGAAAATTTCTGGCCAGGTGTGGTGGCTCACACCTGTCATCCTAGCACTTTGGGAGACCAACGTGGAGGATCGCTTGAGCCCTGCAGTTCGAGACCACCCTGGGCAACACAGGGAAACTCTGTCTCTTTTTAAAAATAAATTTAAAAAGTAAAATAAAAAGAAAATTTCTATTGGAAAAAGACAAACATATATTGGGATATTTCAGGGCAAAACCAATCGAGATACCAGCAGTCAGGTCAGCAGATGGGCACCAGAGGCAGTGGGAGGACTATGAGGGGTGAGGAGGAGCGGGGGGCTGGATAGGGGCTGAATAAACCACAGGCTTCTCAGCCCTGTCCTCTGCTGAGGTGAACAGCACGAGATGGTCCCCGCAGGGCCATACTCAGCCAAGGGTGGGAGAGCCATGGCACATGGTATCGGGGTGACCTGAATGTTCTGGGCCAGGAAGGATGCTGGCGTTCTGGTCAGGAAGCCATTGCACAGTCATGTGGCGTGGGCTCATGGAAGGGGAGGTGGGTATAAGGTCCAAGCATCCTCAGAGGATGTGGTCTCCAGTCTTACTGGGACCCTGGGCACCCAAGGATGAAACACCAGCTTCCTGACGCACTCCTTGCACTCCTGGCTCCAGTGCTGGCCCGAAGAAAGGAGCCCTTAAGACGCTAAATGGTTTTTATTTAATTACTGCCCTATAATTGCAGAGGGTGAAAGTGCTACTACAGTTATTGCTCTTTGATCTGATTAGCATAATCCTTTCCTAATCTTCCTTCTACATTTTTATTATTGTTGCCACATACCCTTTGTCGACATAATCTGGATTTCTCTTTGCCAAAGAGGCCGAAAGAAAGGCTTAGCCAAGCTCGTCACTTGTCTATCGCCTGGAGCCTGAAAGCTGGAGTGGGGAGCTTCCCTTCTGTGCCAGACACAGCCTCCCTGCCTGGCTCTGCAGCCAGAGAGGGGTAGGGGCTGAGTGCTCCTGAGTCAGAGCTTCCAGGGGGCTGTCACTAGGCTGGCGGGTGAACATTTCCAGCAAGCGCCACGGGCTTTCCAGTGGAAATGCCATCTACAGCAATTACGAATGGACCTGGTGACTCTGGGGCTGCGGGCCTTGATTTGATGGTTGTGGGGAGAGCTGTGTGTGTGTGCAGATGTATATCCCTTGACCTGGGGAACCTCAGGGAAGCCCCCAGATGAAACAGGGTACACCTTGTCCCTGGGGGAGCAGCTCCATGCTGAGTTAAGGCAGAGGAGCCTGCGGTTCCTGGATAAGACACAGCCACAGAGGAAACCCAATGGATGGGGGGGACCTGTGCTGACTGCCTAGATGGTGTCCTGTGGAGAGGAGGGAGGAGAAGTCAAAGACAGGGATTTCACGACCCTTGCAGAAGCTTTCTCAGGGAGAAGACGTCTCATCTAAGATTTTTGTTTGTTTTTTGAGACAGTGTCTCGCTCTGTCTCCCAGGCTGGAGTGCAGTGGTGCAATCTTGGCTCACTTCAACCTCTGCCTTGTGGGCTCAAGTGATCCTCCCACCTTAGCCTCCCCAGTAGCTGGGACTGCAGGTGCACACCACCACACCCAACTAACTATTTTTTTTGTAGAGAAGGGCTTTTGCCATGTTGCCCAAGTTGGTCTCAAACTCCTGGGCTCAAGCACTCCTCTACCTGCCTCAGCCTACTAAAGTGTTGGGATCACAGGCAAGAGCCACAGCACCTGGCTTTTTTTTTTTTTTTTTTTTTTTTGAGACAGGGTCTAGTTCTGTCACCCAGGCTGGAGTACAGTGGCATGATCACTGCTCACTGCAACCTTGACCTCCCCAGGCTTAAGCAATCCTCCCAACTCAGCCTTCCAATTAGCTGGGGCTACTGACATGCACCACCATGCCTAGCTAGTTGTATTTTTTGTAGAGACGGGGTTTTGCCACATTGTCCAGGCTGGTCCCAAACTCCTGGGCTCAAGCGATCCATGCACCTCTGCCTCCCAAAGTGCTGGGATGACAGGCACGAGCCACCGAACCCAGCCCTGAGATTCTTTTAGCTCCAGGAATAACTGTATGAAGGAGAAGGTGTTGCTGAGAGGGAATTTAAAACACAAAACCCTGAAGCAATCCTTCCTGGAGAACAGGGAGTGACCCTGGGCTGGACCATTTTCCAGCCATGGCAGAGCCAGGGGTTTTTATGGAGAAGCTGTGATACTACGAGGCCTCAGGTTAGAGCTACAGACCGAGCTCCTGAGACATTGCCCCTGTCCACCAGCAGCCAGGAGATCACAGAAAAGGCACCCAAGGTGGTTTTTTTTTTTTTCTTTTTTCTTTGAGACGGAGTCTCACTGTTATCCCCTGGACTGGAGTGCAAATGGCACAATCTTGGCTCATTGCAACCTTCGCCTCCCAGATTTCAGCAATTCTCCTGTCTCAGTCTCCCAATTACAGGCACTCTGGGATTACAGGCACCTGCCAACACGCCCGGCCAATTTTTGTATTTTCAGTAGAGACAAGGTTTCATCATGTTGACCAGGTTGATCTCAAACTCCTGACCTCAGGTGATCCACCTGCCTCGGCCTCCCAAAGTGCTGGGATTACAGTTGTAAGCCACCGCGCCCGGCCCTCAGGGTGGTTTTCTAGACAGTGATCGTTCAGCTGGGTCTTGAGAAATGGGTAAGGTTTAGACAGGCACAGGCTTGGGAGGGAGGGTTTGGTCAACACTCTTGGACTGTTTTTTCTCACTCAGTGTATCCACACCCAACACTGTCTGCGGGGCACAGGGCTCCCGCCTCCCACCCAGCGTAGCTCTTGGCTCTTCTCACTGGGACACTAACCCAAGTCAGACATACTATTAACCCAGGTCCCTGGGCTCCTGCCGCCTAAGAGGAGCCTCAGCCTGAGCAGGGGCTGTGGCCTCTAGCTGCTTCCCAAATCCCAGAGGAAGGCTCTGGAGGGACCTCCGATTTTCTCAACCCTGTGGTCAGAGCTGGCATCTGCATCCAGGCTCTTACAAAACTTGGTTGAGATGCAAATCTTGTTTTTGATCTCAGAAGCGTAGGAGACAGGATGACAGCCAACCGTTAAACACAAGTGGGGTAGCCACTGTCTGGCACATGATAGGCTCTTAATAACGGGCCTGTCCTTCCCCATTAGCAAAACCCGATTTTTAGTTAATAACAGGTTCTGGTTTAATTCTACAGTATATAAGTGTTTATTACTTTATTACTTAAATAAGAGTCATCTTTTTAGACCATGTCAATGAGCCTCCCGTCTAGGATTCCATCCCTCCTCTCCCTGCTCAGGGCTGGGCGTCCTATTTCTGTGCACAGTCACTTTTTTTTTTTTTTTTTTTTTTTGAGGGTCTTGCTCTGACTCCCAGGCTGGGGTGCAGTGATATGGTTAGAAATCACTGTAGCCTCCACATCCCAGGCTCAAGCGATCTTCCCACTTCAGCTTTCTGAGTAGCTGGGGCCATGGGTGTGCACCACCATGCCTGGCTAATTTTTTATTTTTTTTTTATAGAGAGGGGTCTCATGACGTTGCCCAGGCTGGTTTCGGACTCCTAGGCTCAAGCAATCCTCCCACCTCAACCTCCCAAAGTGCTGGAAATGCAGGCTTGAGCCCCCGTGCCTGGCCTATCCTCCCCTACATGTGATCCCCCCGCCTTAGCCTCCTGAGTAGATGGGACTCTACTCGATTAGACATTGCGCTCTAGTTCTCTTTATGGGACTTTCTTCTTCACAAGATTGAACACCCTCTGGGTTCAAGAACTGCTGTCTCTTTCACCTGCTCTCCCCCAGGGACTCAGCACGCTCAGAGCCTGCAGAGGCTTCCAGGAGTGCTGGCTGCAGCGGATGTAGCAAGAAATACAGGCAGATTTTAGATTTATCTTTTTCTTTTTCTGCTCTTCCAGTTTTCATTTACAGTTCAGAAGTTATGCCAAAGTCACCTCCCTGTTACACATAGTGACAATATTTTTCCACTTAACACATCACATTCCAGTCAGGGGACACGGCTTCATGTACCCCCGAGCCTCATCTTTACTCATCCCCTGGGTTGTGTCTCCCCAGCCCTGGTGAAACTGAGCTGATAAATGACAGCACTGGTTCTGCTGTTCCATCTTGCAGCGGGCTCTTCAGAAATAACCTATGCCATGCAAGCAGTAACGCCAGAAATGGGCTGACTCTGATTTGTTTTTTTTTTTAGACAGGGTCTAGTTTTGTCTCCCAGGTTGGAGTATAGTGGCTCGATCACAACTCACTGCAGCCTCGACCTCCTGAGCTCAAGGCAGCCTCCCATCTCAGCCTCCTGAGTAGCTGGGACTACAGGCATATGCCACCATGCTCGGCTAATTTTTTTATTTTTTTGTAGAGACAAGGTCTCACTATGTTGCCCAGGCTTGTCTCAAACTCCCAGGTTCAAGTGATTCTTCCTCCTTGGCCTCACGAAGTCCTGGGATTATAGGCCCAGACTAAATCGGATTTTTTTTTTTTTTGAGGCCGAGTCTTGCTCTGTTGCCCAGGCTGAAGTGCAGTGGTGTGACCTGGGCTCACTGCAACCTCTACCTCCTGGGTTCAAGCGATTCTCCTGTCTCAGTCTCCCAAGTAGCTGGGACTATAGGTGCACGCCACCATGCCCAGTTAATTTTTGTAGTTTTGGTAGAGACAGGTTTCACCATCTTGGCCAGGCTGATCTCAAACTCCTGACCTCAGGTGATCCGCCTGCCTTGGTCTCCCAAAGTGCTGGGATTACAGGCATGAGTCAACGCGCCTGGCCTGATTCTTAATAAATGAAATCTGCCATCTAATTTTGAGTGGGCAGGTCTTAACCAGGTGTGGAGCTAAGAAAGCTTTGGAATCGACCTGTGTGGCTGCAGACAAAGGGCAAAACCCACTCCAAGTCTGCAGGTCCTTGGAAATACTGAACCACAGATGCTTCACCACTTGTTCCATTTGTCCGGACCCCACCCCCTGCACATGAAGGAGCTGCAGAAGTTGCCAGAGACCAGGGAGACTACAATGCAAGCTTCTCCCCATGGGACGCAAATTAGGCAGGTGTTTCCCCTCCCACATTAGCCCACGATCTGTCAGATTACCCCGCTACAGAACCTGGGAAGACCTCTTTCTTCCTGACCTCCAACAGATTCCTCTAAACATGCACGTTTCATTTTTAACAGCTGAAAACAACAGTGCCAATCCACTCTTACTTTCCCCGAGCCACAGTTTTTGCATAAATGAATGAAAATCCAATCCATCACTAGCCTCCTGGGGCCAGGTGGGGCAAGAAAGGAAACAGCTTCAGAAAGAGTATTGTCAGGCGGCTCCCCACAGCAGCACCGCCAACAGCAAGGAAACACTTCCCACTTATTCCTCTAACCACTGCCTGACGTTATACCCCGTTGGAAGGGAGTGGCTGGAAACAGCTACTGTTTAGGAGGGTGTGCACACACGCGGTGGGGTTCCCTCCCAAGGACAGACCACCAGGGGCTCGGGAATGGGCAGAGTCCTACCGAAAAGGCCATGGGGCTCCGACTGGCGCCTCTCCGTGCTTCGATTTTGGTCCTTGTGTTTCTTGTTGCTCCTGAGACTCCCAAAGCGCCTCATGGGTAGCTGTGGCCACAGGAGTGGCGACAGGTGAACATATCAGGACCCACAGAACTGGTGTCAGCCCCAGGTGGCAGGGAGCCAGAGGAGCATCAGCCCGACAGGCACGGGGCACCCCAAAAGCTCACAGTGGCAGCCTGTGCTCAGGTGACAACCCGGGTCCAAGCGTCCTCACCAGGGGGTCTTCAGGGCGACCTCACCGTAGCCCCAGAGTCTGTGAGGCGCCAGGGAGTGGAGCCGTCCTGACGGGGCTGCACCTCCGGCCACAGCAGCTGGAGCGTCAGCTCGGCTGTCCTTAAGTAGCAAGAAGCTGCCGGAAGCGCAAACAGAACTTCGCAGGGGATTTGTTGATGTAGTTAAGGTCAGCTGCTCACTGATACTCTCCAGGGCTTTTTTTTTTTTCTCCTTAAAATTAAAAAAAAGGAGGGAAGACCAGATAGGCAAAGGAGGCACAAGCCTGCAAGTCATGTGCAGCCGTGCATGATGTCTCTTTAAACAGACTGTAAAAGGAAACCACCCTGGGCAGACAATTCTTGGCACCAATTGGCCGGAGCACATTCCCATTGTGACATGACATCACACAACTATTTTGATTCATGGGTTCCAGGGCCCCACGGGGTCAGAAGGCTCCGGCTGCGGCTGGGTGGAGAAGCCACACAAGTCCCTGGGCTGGAAATTGCTGAATCTACTTTGACTCACGGTTCCACTCAATGAAAGTAGCAGCGCCGTCTTCAAGGAGGGGATACGGCTGCCCGACTGGAATTTAACGGAAGGTCTTCAGCAAATGCGTAATTTGAGCTCTGGACTTGCTGAGAATTGCAGCATGACAGAGCTGGAGGAGATTTTAGAGCGATCTAGTCCAACTCCCTTCTATGACAGATGGGGAAACAGGCTCAGGACAAGGAGGTGACTTCCCCAAGATCCTGTGGCCAGTGGTAGAACCAGGACTGGCGTTTTAATCTCCTTGGCTCCTAAGCCAAACCGCTGATCAAATAAAACCTAAAACATTTATAATTTGTATATGTTTTGCAACTAATAAAACAAACTTTGGAAGCACAAGATAGAAAAAAAAATCCTCGACTTTTTGGCTGATAGCCTCACTAAAGTTATCTGCTTTGCTACTAACCAGCTTTGTGACCATCAGAAAGTTACTTCCCATTTCTGAACCTCAGTTTCCCCCTTAGTGAACTAAGACAAGACCAGGTCGTTTTAGGATTTAGTCTAGGACCACGCACAGTGGCTCACGCCTGTAATCTCAGCACTTTGGGAGGCTGAGGTGGGAGGATGGCTTGAGCCTAGGAGTTCAAAACCAGCCAGGGCAACATAATGAAACCCACATCTCTATTAAAAAAGAGAGAGAGAGAGATTTAGCCAAGTTCCAACAGTCTGAACCTCTCACAGTAATTGATTCTTCTCAAATGACTATGCACCTGAGGAGGAGACTATGTCTGACCAGTTAAATAACCCCCGAGCTAAAGATTAGTAGCCTGGGTTCTCCTGGCCGCCCATTAGGGTGGGATAACCTCCCAAAACTGCAATGCCATCAGTTTCTTCAGTGGAATTGTTATTATCTACGGTTCGTCCGAAAACGAGGGGATGGGGTGTGCGGTGGAAGCACCCCAGCCACTTGCCACTGGAGCCCAGGCCTCCCCAAGAACCACGGGTCCAGCCTCCCAACTTGGGTCTGGCTGCTTTTCATGCCTTTTCTCTTGCCTCTTTCACTTGCAGGGCTCAGTGCCACTGGAGTTGTTGGCCCAGTCACTGCAGATGCCTGATGAGATAACGATGGCTCCAGGCTAGGACAGCAGGAGGGAGACCAAGGGAAGTCTTCGATTCTACCCTGTGAGATGAACCCCTGGAATCTCAGCTCCCACCCCAGATCTGCCACTCCCATGGGGCTTCCATCCACAGAAGCCAGAGACGTCTCAGATCTGCCATTCCAACAGGGTTAGCATCCACAGAAGCCAGGGACATCCCAGATCTGCCACTCCCATGGGACCTCCACCCACAGAGGCCAGAGATGCTCCAGATCTGCCATTCCCACAGGGCCAGCATCCACAGAAGTCAGACATGTCCCAGATCTGCCACTCCCATGGGGCCACAATCCACAGAAATCAGACACGTCCCAGATCTGCCACTCCCATGGGGCCACCATCCACAGAAGTCAGAGGCGCCCCAGATCTGCCACTCCCACAGGCCCAGCATTCACAGAAACCAGACGTGTCCCAGATCTGCCACTCCCATGGGGCCACCATCCACAGAAGCCAGAGATGCCCAGATCTGCCACTGTTATGGGGCCTCCATCCACAGAAGCCAGAGATGCCCAGATCTGCCACTGCCATGGGGCCTCCATCCACAGAAGCCAGAGGTGCCCAGATCTGCCACTGTTATGGGGCCTCCATCCACAGAAGCCAGAGATGCCCAGATCTGCCACTGTTATGGGGCCTCCATCCACAGAAGCCAGAGATGCCCAGATCTGCCACTGCCATGGGGCCTCCATCTACAGAATCCAGAGATGCCCAGATCTGCCACTGCTATGGGGCCACCATCCACAGAAGCCAGAGATGCCCAGATCTGCCACTGCCATGGGGCCTCCATCCACAGGGGACACACTCCAGCTCCCAAGAAGCCTGGTCGGCCCTGGCGTGGCTCCTGTGTGGCTGGAGCTGCTTCTAGCACTTCAGATGCCATTGACTGGTAGAGCAATTGCTCACGTGATTGGACCTGACCCATTCTGTCAAGATGTGTGAGTCTGTCCTTCCCCGCCTAGGGCACCTGGTCCATCTCTGTCTAGAGTGACCTCACAGTCATACCATTGCTTAGCAGATCAAGAAACTACGGTCTCAACTTTTCTCGTGCAATTTCTACCAAATGGACTGAGTGACAACTGTCTACTTGGTGCTGTGCTGAATGTTGTAAGGTCAGGAAGTCCTACAAGGCATGACCTAGCCTTTATTCATTCATTCATTCATTCATTCATTCATTCATTCATTCATTCATTCATTTATATTGAGACAGAATTTTGCTCTTGTTGCCCAGGCTGGAGTGCAATGGCACAATCTGCAGCCTCTGCCTTCTGGGTTCAAGTGATCCTCCCACCTCAGCCTCACAAGTGGCTGGGACTACAGGTGCACACCACCACACCCAGGTAATTTTTGTATTTTTTGTGGAGATGGGGTTTTGCCATGTTACCCAGCCTGGTCTCAAACTCCTGGCCTCAAGTGATCCACCTGCCTCGACCTCCCGAAGTGCTGGGATTACAGGTGTGAGCCACCACACCTGGCTGGAATTTTCTAACCTACCCGCTTTCGTTTACACCATTTGCCCTGCCTCCTGAGCCCGTGGTTTTCAGCTCTGCCTGCTGAAACCCTGTAAAACCCTTACGGCCCAATTCAGAGACCGTGCCTTCCCCCAAGTGAAACCTCCCTCATCACTCCCCAAAGAAGGGACTTTTCCCTCCTTTGAAAGATTTTAGCTCTTCTACTCTATATGTGAATGTGGCCCGTACCACAGAGAAGACTGGGAACCCCAAAAAGGTAGGGGCCCAGGCCTCACCCATCGTGAGGATCTCCCAAGCCTCCAGCAAGGCATCTACTTTGGGAGGCACTGGACAGTCACCCTGAACCCCTGCAGTCCCTCCAGCTGCCCCTGCTCCCTGGTGGAGCCGACTCGGGGGGCTACACGGCCAGGCTCCTCCCAGGCTGCTGGTTACCTGCAGCCAACAGTGGGCACAGCAGACGCCAGAAGGAGGGAGGAGCTGAGGCTGTCATAGCCCCCTACATCCCTGCAGAGTCACTCTGGCCTCACTGTGTCATCTCCTAAGGGAAGAATTCAGCTCCTCTCAGAGAAACCCTCCCCCAGCCTTCTGTCTTGGGTCAGGGACCCGCTCCTTCATCGTTCGGGCACAGCACTGGCAGCAGCCCTGCTGATACGAACCCGAGTTACTGTTCCAGCCCTGGGGGTTCCTGGCAGCCTGCCCACACCTTTGAAAGTAGTGTCTTTATTCAATTCTCCTCCAACGATCCAAAAAGTTCAGTGTGCCTCCTTTCTCCTGCTGGGACTGATAGATAGATATGGGGTCAGGTATTTGTAGCACGGATGCATGAATGAACACACAAAATAGGTCTTGCTCTCAGTGACTTTGCAAATGAGCTGGAGACAAAGAGAAACAATGCTAACTGCATGCAAAAGCTGTGAGTATGTGAGCCGTGGCTGCAAGTGTCGCCAGCACAAAGGAAGGAGAGGAGAAGGCCCGTGTGGCCCTGCCTGGAGAAGGGGAACTTGAGATGGGCCTTTGGGGTTGGATGGTGTGAAGAAGAGGGGAGAACCCAGGCCAGGCCAAATCAACGCCTGGAGTGGGGGACCCCAGCCTTCAGAAACAAGCCACAAAATCTCCCGCCAGCTGAGTCCTCGATATACTGTTGGATGATTTCTGTTGTTAAATACAGTAGCCCAAACTTACTGTGATTAAATTCTGGAAGTAGGTAAGTTTAGGAGTTTCATGTTTAGGTGTCTTTTTCTTTTCTTTTTAAAAAATCAGCTTCTAACAAAAATTGTTTTCTCAAGTTAAAAATAAAATAACACCCAGTGCGGTGGCTCACACCTGTAATCCCAGCACTTTGGGAGGCTGAGGCGGGAGGATTGCTTGAGCCCGGGAGGTTGAGGCTCTAGTGAGCCATGATCCTGCCACTGCACATCAGCCTGGGTGACAGAGTGAGACCCTGTCTCAAAAAATAAAACAAAACAAAATAAAATAAAATAAAACAAAGCAAAACATCTTTATGAAAAGACCTGAACAAGTATCCCAATAAGAGGCAGATTTGATTAAAAGGAAAATGAAAAGGTTTTGTTTAAGCCAGTGTACTATTCTTACACTATATAATACAACAGACAGAAAGAACATTTCAAGGCCGGTTGCGGTGGCTCATACCTATAATCCCAGCACTTTGGGAGGCTGAGGCAGGCAGATCACTTGAGGTTGAGAGTTCAAGACCAGCCTGACCAACATGGTGAAACCCCGTCTCTACTAAAAATACAAAATTAGCTGGGCATGGTGGCGCGTGCCTGTAATCCCAGCTATTAAGGAGGCTGAGGCAGGAGAATCGCTTGAACCGGGAGGCGGAGGTTGTGGTGAGCCAAGATCGCGCCATTGCACTCTAGCCTGGGCAACAAGAGCAAAACTCTGTCTCAAAACAAAAACAAAAACAAAAACAAAAACAAACAAAACAAAATAAAAGAACATTTCAAAGTTTAGTGACTGAAGGTAAATATATTTAAATTTGTGTGGAAAATAACCAGCAACTTAGGCAGGCCTGATGGTTCCGTGCTTGAGTTTAAATGGTCATTCATTCAACAGGTAGTTATTAAACTTCTAGCAAGTGTACAGGGCAGTTGTTGATTGAAGGGATGAGGTACTACAAATAATTCAGAGACATTCCTGTCCTCTAAGAACCACATTTTATTAGTAACATAATAACTCCCATTTACTGAATGCCTACCATACGCCAGCTGGGGTGCTGGTCACCTTACAGTTATTATTTTATTTCATTCTTCCCACACATGAGCAGGGCAGGTATAATTAACAACATTTCATTGAAAGATGAATAACTGAGGGTCAGAGAACTAGTTTGACCAGGATGGCACAGCTGGCAAGTTGACAGAAGATGGACTTGCCCACTCATGTGGACCCCTGATTCCCAAATTCACATCCTTCCACTATTCCATACTTTCTCATCGATGTGCACAGGAAAATTCGTCAGCCATTGAACATGCTAGCCTGAATCCCACAGGACTCCAGAGGACCACTGTGAACTGAAGGGATTTGGAAAATAATTTCTCTCTATATCCTGAGTTTTGATTTCAGGCTGGGAAATTAAAAGGCAAAAGAAGCAGCATGTTTAAAAATCCTGACTATGGCGCATGCCTGTAATCCCAGCACTTTGGGAGGCCGAGGCGGGTGGATCAAGAGGTCAAGAGATCGAGACAATCCTGGCCAACATGGTGAAAACCCGTCTTTACCAAAAATGCAAAAATTAGCTGGGTGTGGTGGTGGGCACCTGTAGTCCCAGCTACTCAAGCTGAGGCAGGAGAATCACTTGAACCTGGGAGGCAGAGGTTGCAGTGAACGGAGATTGTGCCACTGCACTCCAGCCTGGGCAACAGAGCGAGATTTCATCTCAAAAAAAAAAAAAAAAAAAAGTCCTTATTTGCATTAAAGCCATCTCGTAACACAGACTGGACGAGTCAGGTGACCTGCCACGTGGGTACACCATGCTCTGGAAGCACAAAGCCGTCCGCTTCCTCCCCGAGGCCACTTCTAGGTGGCCGAGCACAGAGGTGGGGCACAAACAGCTCCTCACTGCTGGGGTCTTTCTGTTTGACTCACACAGGCCTGAAATTCCTTACATGAGGGACAAAGCTTTGGATCCCATGATTAGTGATGAACACTGATGGGCTGGGAGAGGTGGTGCCTTCCCATTGCAGGGCAGGGGCTGAGGACCCGTTCTTTGGCACATGTGGGCGGGGGAAAGTTGACCACTCACAGGTGGACAGGGACGCCAAACCCCCTCTTCTGTTTCCGCCAGCCGCTGGTCCCACATGAATACAGGGGAAACTCGCTGCCACACCTGTGACTCCGCTCAGAGTTCGTTCTGACAGAATGCTTTCCACACTCAGAATTCTTTTTTGAAGGGAGGGGCTGAAAAAGGAAGGAACGAATGGCTCCCAAATAGGAACCGTATTTTCTAATGTATTTTAAAAGGGCCAGGGCCTTTTTGGATCACAGTTTAAAACTCACACCCCTGGTTGGTGCTGCAACCCAAAGCCTGGCACGGGACCAGGTAACTGGGGTGCCAGATGCCTTTATCTCTTAGCAATGCCCCGTGCTGTGTGGCCAAGGCTTCCAGGTCACCATTCCGACACTAGGTTTATAAGATCTGGGAAGGGGTGACATCAGAGCTCAGCTCATTCAACGCATGTTCTTTACATGTGTCTTCTGGTGGCTGTTCTTTAGACTTCTGACTACAAATCTACCTTTGACAACTCGAAAAATAAAATAGTGTGGAAGAACACCACCACGAGGCGTTTCACACTGTTAGTGTGCTTCATTGTTTTCTGGCTTTTGGTTTAATTTTCTCCCCAGTGAGACTGAAAGCTCCCCCATGGCAGGGATCTCACCCACAGAAGAAAGGAAAGGAGCGCTGACTGAGTTCTTCCAGGTGACTGAGGAGCAGCACGGTGGGCCAGGGAACAGCAAGCCAGCTGCTGCTACACGCTCGGCAGCCCTGGGAGCAACATGTCCTGTTCCTGGGGGACACTTTTGTGGCTGTTCTGGAGCCGGGGAGTTTGTGCTGACTGCTCCCCTGCCCTCGGCAGGGCTTCAGGCTTGGCCAGCCAGGGCTGGGCTGCAGGAGGCCATGGCACTGGGTCCCGTTCACTCTAATACTTGGATTCTACCAGGTGCGCCAGCACCCCCCATCTGGATGCTGCAAAACATTCCACAGCCAGACTGTGCACTACACAGCAGAGCTGGGGACGAGAAAGGTGAGGAAGGAGAAGTCAGGGGAACTGCAGATGGGCTCGCAGATGGAGCGTGGTCACCCCTGCTTCCTGCACATTAGGATAAATGGCGCGAAGGTGTCCAGGCTTCCACGAGAGAGACGTGATGGTGCTCCGGTGGCTCTGATATGTAACCCCCACCCCCAGACTCTGGTGACCCAAAACATGTGAGTAAACCCTTTAATTGCTGGAGGTTCTCCACCGGTGCCCCAGGGGCCACGTTCCAACAGCATGGGGGAAGTGCTAGGACATGTGGTACGTGTTGTCCCACTAACCTGGTGCTAGTCCAGGCTGCAGGTTGGTGCCCCACCCCAGCCTTGTCACCTGGTGAATGGGACTCTGGGTCTCTGTTGCAGACACCATGGTTGGCACCCAGCCTCCACTTGTTCCCCACCCCACCCCTGCAGTGGGTGTCTGAGAGCCGAGGGCCTCATCAGGCCAAACTGCCTCCTCCTCCACGCAGCCTATGCATACCCACAGGGTCAAGCCCCTTGAAGCTCACCCTATCTCTGGACTTCCAATTATATCAAAACCAAATTTTCGAAAAGACCCCAAGCTTTCCTTCTCATCGAAGCCACTTTGCATGTTATGTGAAGCTGCAAATAGTTTCCTTGAAGTTGTCACTGGGGACCCAGATGAGAGAAAAGTCACTGAGACTCGGTGTAACCACCCTCCCTCCACACGCCTCCATTCGTTCATGAGACTGGCGCTTCCCAGGGCAGGGCTGCTGAGGCCTGGGAGCACCGCACAGACAGAATCAGCGCGGCCGACCGAGAGATCTGCCGGCAGAGCGGGGCAGCGGGAACCCTACTCACCCACAGCCTGCAGCTGGACAGAGCTGGAGACTTTGCCCACAGTGGTTTCCTACATTCTTCTCAACCATGCTGTATGGTAGGGAGGCCAGCCATGACTATTCAGTTCAAGAAATAAAATTTTTTAAAAACCCAGGAGTTCACAGGTGCTCAATGATTTGCCCAGTATCCGTGGGCAGCCTGTGGGATTGTGGGGGTCGATGCTGGCTCTGCTGGTTCCTCATCCGGGGGGCATCAGGAGCCGGGCTGCCCCTGCTCCAACACACTCATGGTCACTCACAGCCTCCTGGTGACCACAGGAACTGGAGCCTGAGTCTCTGAGTGACAAGAGGGTGACTTTTTGGGTGGACTGCTGCAGAAGCAGGTGAGGACGCACCACTCAAACACTTCCGGCTCCTCCTGAACCTTTGTGGATCACGAGGCAGTACCTGAAAAGCACGCAGTCCCCTGCACGGCTGCATTCCAAACCACATCTCATTATGTAAGAGGGCACGGGTCCCCTCCAGGCCGCGGAGCAGCAACACGCGTTAGCACATATTTGCTAGAGCTCTCCTGCCGGTTGCAAAATACTGTGTCATATTTCATGGAAAGTTCTAAAGGTCACTGCTGCACTTGACTCTGAGATCGCCACATCGCCTCTCTGGGGCCTCCCTGTCCCTGCCCCAGGAGGTGTTTATGAGCCGGCACCTCTGCGGAGCGCCCTCTGTCCTGACTCAGGCCCCCATGCCTCTGTTCCACGTCAGCCCGACACACTCATGGTCACGCATAGCCTCGTGGTGACCACAGGAACTGGAGCCTGAGTCTCTGAGTGACAAGAGGGTGATTTTTTTGGCAGAGACAAACCACCTCAGCTCACACAGTTCCACTCACACCAGCGATATCTAACGCCACTGAGAATTGGCAGAGACAACAGGGGCATCTTGATTTTAAAAACACAGATAAGTACTAAAAAGGCGAAAAACAATAGCAATAATTATTTTTAGCATGCGGAAATGCAGCACCCAAAAAGTAAGAAATCCCTGGATCTCCTTAAAATCTTGAAGGGGCATCGCATTCCCCCATGAGGGCTCGGTGGGGCCCTTTGCAGTCCCTTCTCACGGTGCCTGGCATCCCTGCAGTTGCTCAGCATCCAAGAGCACACCAGGCCAAGAGCTCTGAAGGCTCCACCAGCAAGAACCTGCCCTGATTCCAGCTGTTCCATGGCCCAGAAGCCGAGCCCTTGGCTCAACGGGGGCCACCAGGCAATGGTTTCTGAAAACCAGATGCGGAAGCTCTGCAGGGCAGCCATTTGGGTTTTCTGTTTAATTCTCTTTAAGTTATTCAATTCTCTTACAAATGCTGAAGTAAGCTGGGAATGCACCGAAGCCTTGGAGAAGGACCTGGTTAACTCCCGGGCTCAGCAGAAAGCCAGTTTGGTCTGTGGTCTCTGACTGCTAGGCGATGGGGCAGGATTTCCAGTGTCCGGACTTGGGCCGGTCACAGAGCAATCCACCTGCTCCTGCGTGTCACTCGTGAGGAAACCCCTAGCCTAGATTATGAGGGGGGCTGAGCTGAAGTTTGCCTCAGATCTGTTTCTTCTTACAGTGAAATATATTTGAAAACAAGGTGACAGGTAGAAAGGTTTAAAACACCTAGGTCAAACATAGAACCTTAAAGCAACAACGGTTCACCCACTGGCATGCAATTCTGAGCTAGTTTATCCTTCCACATTTCTCCCATAAGAGAGACCATTTCACAGGGTTTCAAGGTGATTAAATGAGATAGAATAGCAAAAATATCCTGTAAGCTGCAGAGCATTTCACAAACAGAGGACATAGCCATTCTCTGTCCCTGAAAGCAGGTTCTCAGGAGCTCCACTAGTCAATGTAGAATTCATGATAAATTTAGAAAATCACCTTTTGGTAATTACTATACTAATTATAGTACTGTAATTACTATAGTAACAATTCAGGCAAGAAATATGGATCGATCCTAAAACTAGCAAGTGAAAGTCTGATGAGAAAGAAGATATTTACACAATCCCAAAGCAGCTTCCCCTGAAACCCTGACTGGTGACAAGGGGGAAGTACTTTATTCAAGTAGAGAACTTTATAGCGGCAGACACCCCCTTCACCAAGTGACTGGCACCCACTTCACCGGGAAGGTGTCGCGGCCGTATCGGGTGCCCGGGCTGAGATGCAGAAGCCCAGGGCAGCACATGGACGGATGGACGCCCTCCTGAGGGTGCAGGCTGGCTCTGATGGTGAGGAAATGTCAGGCAAACGCAAAGCCAAGGGCAGGCGACACAAGAACTGGCCTGTGTCCCCCTGAAAAAGGCTCAGGTCGTGACAGATGAGACAGGACTGAGGAGCTGTTCCCAATGAAGGGACTGAAGAGAAAGGACAACGAAACAAAACGTGCGGCTGGGGATCCCCTCTTCCAAGAAATGACGCCCCAAAGACAAGGTGCAAAACGTGAATGAAGCCTGCAGCTTAGCTGATAGCATGATATTAGCGCTAATTTCCTGATTTTGACAATTATACTGTGGTTAGGAGAATGACCCTGTTTTTATGAAATATCCACTGAAATATTTAGGGGTAAAGGGATATGGTGTCTGCAAATTCCTCTCAGGGGTTCAGAGTTCATATAAACACACAGCGAGAGATCGTAAGAAATGAGATACGGGCAGATCTGCTGAAATGCTAACATCGGGCAATCTGGGTGAAGAGGATATGAGAACTCTTTGTATTATTTTTGTGACTTTATGTTTGAAATTGTCAAAATAAAATGTTATTTATTATTTAATGATTTTTTTTGTTGTTGTTAGAGACAGAGTCTCACCATGTTGCCCAGGTTGGTCTCGAACTCCTGGGCTCAAGTGATCCACCTACCTTGGTCTCCCAAAGTGCTGGAATTACAAGCATGAGCCACCTCGCCCAGCCCTAAGGTCTTATTTTAAAAAAAGAATTAAGAAATACAGGCTGAGCACAGTGACTTGTGCCTATGAGGCCAAGGCAGGAGAATCGCTTAAGCCCAGGAGTTTGAGACCAGCCTGGGCAACACGGCAAAACCCCGTCTTTACAAAAAATGTAAAAATTAGCTGGGCATGAGGGTGCACACCTGTAGTCACAGCTACTCAGGAGGCTGGGGTGGGAGGATCGCTTGAGCCGCAGTGAACTGTGATCACACCACTGCACTCCAGCCTGAGAGACAGAGCAAGACCCTGTCTCGAAAAAAGAAAAAGAGCTACAGCGGGCCTTACTTACAGGTCTTACTTACTACCACTCTTACTTACAGTGTTAAATGAGAGCACGTGTTAGCGCTGCCTTTTACCGTCTCCCAAGGTGGGAGCATCACTGAAGCAGGCCCTGAGAGAACTACAGGACTTGCTGACTCGCTGAGGGCAAGGAGATTCTTCTGGGAATTTTTCCTTGGCTTCTCCCAAATCATAATAACGGCCTGGACACAGGATGTGCAGGCCAGCCCTGGTGGGGGACATCTGCCAGGCTGGCGCCAGAGGGCGCTGTCCCCAGGGACCACACAGGGTGCCAGGCCACATAACTCTGCAATGTGTTGGCTGAACTTTTCAGGAAACTTGGATGCCACACATACTTTTCCTTTCTTTGTGGGCAGGCAAGATGAGTCACGTTTTTCTGGAGTCTGCTCGGCCCCAGTATTCAGACCTCATCAGCTGCCCTGGTCCGGAAGGCTCCAGCGGGGACCAGTGAATGGGGGACCAGGGTGCCCGCATTAGCTGGGCCAGCACTGGGGCTTAGGGGCAGCCTTGGGCAAGCCAGAGTCAATCTTTTTTGTCGGGTAAAGGGTAAAGCTCACAGTAATTCTGGATCATGGCAACATTTTCGGACAGACCCAGGGCCCTTTGTACAACTCACAGGGCACAGCCCTGAGGGAGGCTGGGCTCTGGCTTCATACGGTCCCTGTTCTCCCGCCCACCTGCCCCCGCTCTGCCGCACCTCACTCCCCAGCACATCTCCAGGCCCTACCTTCGAGTACCTCACTGCCCAGTACTCCTCCAGGCCCTACCTTTGGGGTCCCCTCAGTTCCCCTGCCTCCCTTCCTTCCGAAGGCCACTGTGTTATTGGGACGATGGAGCAGAGACCTAAGGAAGGGACTCCACCTGTGTCTATCTGCAGGCAGGGTCTCTGCAGGCTCCCTGAGAGACAGGCTCTGGGATGGAAATGAGCATGTTGGATGTACATCATGGAGTGCTCTTGGGCCCGACAGAGGAGTGATGGAGACCCTGTGAGGCCCCGAAAGAGAGTCCTGGCGTTCGGATGCCCCTTCAGAGCTGTCCTGAGTGGGGGTCGGGGGCTGGTCCTTTATGTCCATACATCTGCCGGTTATTGGGCACAGACCGGCTCTGGGAGGGGCTGAAGGCTGGCGATGTGGCGCTCCTTAGCTGAGGGCTGTCTGTCTGTCACACCCACAGCTGGGAGTGAGTTCCTCATTCTTGAAGGAATCGGGAATCTGGGAGGCACAGCACAGCCTCAAGGGTGTTCTGGCTCCAGGGTATTTTGAGCAGAGGGCCTGAGGACATGCTCAGCATCTCAGGGTGTTTCAGGCAGAGGGCCTGGGGACACGCTCAGCATCTCAGGGTGTTTCAGGCAGAGGGCCTGGGGACACGCTCAGCATCTCAGGGTGTTTCAGGCAGAGGGCCTGGGGACACGCTCAGCATCTCAGGGTGTTTCAGGCAGAGGGCCTGGGGACACGCTCAGCATCTCAGGGTGTTTCAGGCAGAGGGCCTGGGGACACGCTCAGCATCTCAGTGTGTTTCAGGCAGAGGGCCTGGGGACACGCTCAGCATCTCAGGGTGTTTCAGGCAGAGGGCCTGGGGGACATGCTGAGCATCTAAGGGAGCCTGAGCAGAGGAAGATGGGGGGTGGGTGTGCACCAAATGAAGTCAGAGCCAGCCCAGGGTTACCTCAGAGGACCTCAGAGGCCATGTGTGGTGGGGTTTGGGGACTTAATTTAAATGTGCTGGGGAGGCGTCAAGGGGTTGAATAGCGGATGACATGATCAGATTTATGTTTTAAAAACAGGAGTTGGCAAATTACTACCCAATGGCCCAATCCTGCTGGCCACCTGCTTTTATAAATACTTATTGGGACACAGCTGCGCCATTAGTTTATACTTTGTCTACGGCTTCGTAGTTGCAAAAGAGACCACGTGGCCTTCGAAGTCTAAGACGTTTACCATCCGGCTTTTCACAGGAAACACTTGACAACTCCTGTTTGAAGAGACCCCTCTCCTTGCTGGGCAGAGTCATTTCCAAGGCAGCAATGGGGCTCCTACGGGGGCCACGGCCCCTCACGCGCCTCCCCAGCTTCACGGCCGTGCCTAAAGCAATTCAGTTTAGCAGTCGCTCGTGTTCTTTGGTATTAATGATATAAATCACCTGTGCACACCACGAGGTTCCTCCAGGAGGCTGCAGGGCCCTCCCTGGTGGAAGTGGAGAAAAGTCCTCAGTGTCTCTACTCGTGTGCAACACAAACACTTCCACTGCCCTCTCCCATCCCCCATCAGTCTCTTCCTCTTCTCAGGCCTCTCCTCCTGGACCAGCAGTGATGCCAGCAGCCACAGGCCCCTCTGCCCCCAAAGCAGGTCTCACCTCTGCAGCTTCAGGACAGTCCCCCAGGCCCCAGTGGCCTCTCTGAAAATGAGGAGTAAAACGACTCCTGTGTGGGGCACGCGAGCAATGCCCCAGGAGCACACATCACACGTGTGACTGCAACGAAGGAAGTGTGGGTTCCTTTTAACGTCGGAGCCGCCAGAGCTCCCCCAGGAACCTCTCTGCCTCTGAGGCACCAAAGGTTTCCTGTCCTTGCAATGCTGGGAGGGCCCCTAGATGGATTTGTGGGTGCATCCCAGGCACCCAGCTCAGCACATGGCTCAGGCACACGCAATGGCTCAGTGGTGCCTCCAGGCGAGAGGGTACCCTGCGCTGCTCTCATGCTCAATCCTCACCCCTACTCTGCCTAGATGCAGAGGCTGACCTCTGACCCCTGCTGCCACGTGTCCAGGCTCCCACTGGGCAGGGGACAGGGAGACACCTTGGGCAACATCTGACCTTAGCTACAGTCCCTTTGGCTCCCATTCCTGCCAGACAGACCAACTGCAGCTCCTGGTTCCAGCCCCGCCAGGGCTCCCGGCGCTGCCCTCTTCCCTTCTCCCACCTGGGGTGGGAAAGGATTTTCCTTACTCATAGCTGGGTCGCTCCCCAAACTCTAGTCTGGAGTCTCAGCTCTTTCCTCACCTTTATAACCACACAGCCACATAATCAGACCTGTGACATCCTTGTATTAAACTCCATCTGCTTTCAGTATGTCGAGTAGCCCTATTCCAGGTAGGACCCGGGCTGACAGCTGAGCGAGGGCCATCTGCAGGAGACGATTCGGAAGGGGTCAGTGCTGCAATTCTGCAGAGTAATCAGCAGCAAGCTTCGGTCTAAATTCTGGAGTTCTAAAATTACTCGAGTCTGACCCCCTGGTTTTCGGTCTTGCTCTGTATTTAGGGACAATGGCCCTATTGATGCCCGCTGAACCACTGCCTGGCATTTGTTCTGCAGGGAAAGCTGGAGTGGGGTGCTCCTCAGCCTCGGGAGCCCGTGGCATGGAAATGTAAGACTCAGAGGCTCTAGATTAAAGTCTTAAAAGCTTGGGCTCATTCCTCCACACATAGCACAAAACCTTTGGCATTTTACGGGAAAACAGACTTTTATTTGAAAAATAAACTCAAGTTGCTGGGATATAAAGGAAGAGCTGTGTGTGATCCAACGCGGAAACGGTGTGAAAGGACCCGAAGTTTTACAAGTTAAATAAACTTCTCTGAAAGACTCATTCGAATTTCAAACAGCTCTCAGCACAGACCCTCTGGAAAAGATCCCCAGACGTAGCAGAATGAGATACAGCGCCCGCCCCAGGGTGGGGGTCAGCCATGTGGAATGGGAGATTTGGATTCAACCACGAACAGAGAAAATTAAATTTCTTGTGGATGTTCAAAATACACATGACCTCGGTCATAGTTGTGAGCTGGTCTTGGAAACGGACAGGGGGAACATGTACCATTCCTCATCTCTGGCAGAAACCCAGCACTGACTTCCATCCAGTGGATCCTTTGTGCCTCAAGAACCCCCAAACCAGACTCGCCTCAAAGACATTCCAGACGCATTCTGCTGTTCTCTGACCATCTAGGGTGGTGTCTTCCAAACCGCAACCACTGCCCCTGCCACCCATCATGAAATCAACTGTGTGGGTCAGATAAAGCAGCTGAAACAATAGAATTGAAAATAAAATATATAGTCGGGGGTCGATATTGTTTAGTAAAAAAATGGGGTTTTTGTTGATGTGTTGTACGTGCTGGATTATGACATCAGATGGATTTGTTACTGTGGGCTGCAGTCAAAACGTTTTCAAACCACTGCTGCGATGAAGCCCTGTGGCCCTGCTTTACCTTCTCAGTGCTACAAACCTTCCCTGGGCAGTGGCAAACTCTCCGGCTGTCGGAGTATATTCTCCACCTTTTGCTTTGTGCTTGTCCCTGCCAGACACCACGGTCATCATGTAGAGTAGCCTTCAGTGTAATCAAAGTAGGTGGCTGTCTAGGTCAGTGATTTTCAACTCTTTTTTTTCTAGTAGGACAGAGAAAATGTCCCAATGTCCAGCAGGGCTGATTCCGTCAGTAGCAGTTACTGGGTGTGCCCTGCTACCCCCATCAGACAAGATGCCATTTCTTGCTCCGTGGGGGCCAGCTGGCCAAAGGCCACCTTGTCTCACTCCCTAAAAGCCACCACTGCATGATTTTAGGGTTCTGGGAAGACAGTCGCTTACAAAAAGAGAATCTGTGGCATCTGGTTTTGATGCTAGGAATTCTTTCTGAGTTATGAGATAAATGTGTCGACTACCCCTGAAATATGTCACCTTTAAGTTCTGTAATGTCCATCTTAAATATCTTTGCCAGAACCGTTTCCATCTGAGGGAGGAGGGAAAAGGATAAAGGCATGTTGAGCTCTAGGAGCTGGGAGCCCACAGACAGGAAAACAGAGCAGGGAGATCCAAAGTCCCCAGAGATATGGCGTTCTTTCCACGTTGGGTGACCATCAATGTACCCCGAAGGTACCAAACCCCGAAGGCACTGACTGGTCCTGGGGGGATGAGGAGGTATGAACTGGAAGAGCTTGGGAAAATAAGAGGCAAGTGCATGAAAAGCTCAGTATGTGATTTTTAAAGAGACAAGAAGGCAATAGGAAGTTATCACGAGAGAACACAGACTGCAAAGAGACTTAAAATAACAGCTATATTTCAGGGCTCTGGCAGATTGCTCAAGGCAAACAGAATCCAGTAAGGCTTTCTGGAGCGGGCAGGACTTGAAGGAGGTCACTGAGGAGGCGGGAGACCGCACTAATGTATCTCCAGACCCACTGCAGACACCCCTCGCTGTTCACCCCAGCCCTACCTCTACCATCTCTTTCCTGCACAGTTGCCAGACATCTCTCTGCATTGCATCCGATCGACATCTCATGGCTTTCTGTATCGCTCAATGAAAACCTGGAATCCTGACCTCTCCTGCAAGGCCCCGCCCCACTCCCTGACCTCACTCCTGCACCTGTTCCCTCCCCACTTGGTTCTGGCCACACTGACCAGCTCCCTGCAAGCTCAGAGGCTGCTCCTGCCTCCGGACATTTGCACTATGGGTGCCCCACCAGGCGCGCCATGGCCCCCGCCGATCCTCTCCCTGGCCGTATCTCACCACTGGCCAAACGTCTCCATGTCAGAGACGTTGCTGACTTGACCACATAGAGCAGCACCCCTGCAGCCCCTCTCCTTTGACTGTTTTTCCCCCTGGCACTTGGGACATATGACACTTTTCCACATATGGTACCGATTGTCCCTAGAATGGAATCCCCACGAGGGCAGGGATGGGCTCATTCACTGCTGCATCCCCAGCTCCCAGCACTTAGTAGGTTCTCACATAACGTGGTGCGGGTGAATGTCCTCTGTGCCAGACAACTCCCCTTTGAAAGGCCTGGGCAGGCAGGTATCCTCGTCTGCTCCTAACACCAGCTTTCTTCTGTCTGGGAGGCACATTTGAAGGTTCACACGCTGGAAAAAACCCACGCAGGAACGACCCCTGCTGCTTTCCCCCAGGCAGCAGCAACCTGCTCCCAGCATCAGACTCAGCATGTGAGGCTATGTCACCCCCTAGTGGTCACTCTGTCACAAAGCCAGAAAAACCAGAGATGTGCTCAGCCTGGCCAGTTGTTCCCAGGGCCAAGGGAACCCAGACCTACTCTCTCACCCAGACTTTTTCTACAGGTGAAATCAGATGTAAACAAACATTCAGAAAATAAAGGTGAAAAGGCATCCAATATTGAGTCCATATTGTCTTGAATGAGGGAGAGACTGAACATCCACGTTCTTCCTTCTAGTACGGGGTTCCAGGTTGAGCGGCTGTCCCAAGATGTTGACTGTGGTGGGGTAGCATCAGGTCATTCCTACAGAGCTTCTCCGTTCATTGCAGATTATGTGTGAATTTATCAAAAATTAGCCTTTCCTTTTTTTAAAAAAGGAAGCTGAGATGGGAGGCGTGCCAGAGAGAACCTAGAAGTGAATATACAGCAGGCAGAGCTCAGACCTAAGCAGCTGGGTCTCCAAGAAGCCTGTCTCCATCAGCTTGCTTGCTTGCTTGCTTACTTCTTCGAGACAAAGTTGGGTGATTTTTGTTTGTTTGTTTGTTTTGGAACAGAGTCTTGCTCTGTTCCCAGGCTAAAGTGCAATGGCAGGATCTCGGCTCACTGCAACCTCTGCTGCCCAAGTTCAAGCGATTCTCCTGCCTCAGTCTCCCGAGTAGCTGGGATTACAGATGCACACCACCATGTCCAGATAATTTTTGTAATTTTAGTAGAGATGTAATTTAGTAGAGATGTAATTTTGTAAATTTAGTAGAGATTTCACCACGTTGGCCATGACCTCGAACTCATGACCTCAGGTGATCCGCCCACCTCAGCCTCCCGAAGTGCTGGGATTACAGGCATAAGCTACTGCGCCTGGGTGAGAGAGTTTTTTAAAAGCTGGGACTGCCCTACAGCATGAGGCTTTTGCTAACATGCACTTAGCATTTCCTCTGCCCCAGACCTCTGAGTGGCTCTCTCTCTGGCTCCACTGTGGTCTCCTTACCACAGAAGACTTCCCTCGCCATTCTATCCAAAGCAGCACCCACCCCACTACCCACTCTCTCACTCTGCTTTCCTTTCCTTGACAACATGGGGGCAGTTAAAGTCTATCTGTGCTCCCATGCTCCACCCCTCTTCCAGCCCTCTGTCTGGAAGATTCCAGACTAGCTCTGCCAGCTTGGCCATGATTGCCTTCAGCCAAACAGCACACCTTGTCCACAGCTCACCTGGGGCAAGGAGATGTGTTAGGATAAAGTTAGGATGGCTTAATGGCAGGTACAGAAAAAAATAACTGGAAGGAGGCTAAACCACAAGGATGCTTATCACCTACAATAATGACCAGTTAGTACGTAGGCAGTTGCAAAGCAGGTCAGCTTAGTGAAACTGCCTTTGCAAAATTATCACTGTTAAGAGAAATCTGACATAGCTGATTCCATATTGCTTCTGACCTCCAAGTGTCCTTGGTCATTCCTGGGCACACATAGGCCAAGCTAATTTTGGGAGAAATTTAGTTTATAGTTTAACCTTAAAGCAAGGATGATACTAGCCCTTCCCCAAACTAAAACACCATTGCAAAACTACTGAGAAGCTGCAAGGTTAGGATTATGAGAGGGGCCTAAATTCTGCTAAGATGTAGGTGTCGTTAAATGATAAGCAGCCATTGTTCCGAGGTCACAAGATTTGTAATTTCCCCAATTACTCCTGTAGATAACATCACTATTGGAGAACCTAAGATTGGCCTTTTGAGATGTCTTTCCAGACTTCTGTATTTCTGGCAACCAACTGACCTCACCTGGACTCCTGACTCACCACCCAACCGGTCCTGTGGCCCCACCCAGAGGCGGAGTCAGTGTCATTTTCCACACCCCTCTGAAGGCATCCCCAACCAATCAGCAGCACCTATTCCCTAGTCCCTGCCCACCAAACTATCCATGAAAACTGCTACCTCCGAGCCTTCAGGTAGACTGACTTGATTTGATAGATAACTGTCTCCTGCATGGCATGGCCGAACTCATGTCAGTTAACTCTTTCTTTGCTGCGATGCTGTGGTCTCAGTGGATTGAGTTTCCCTGTGCAATAGGCGGGAGGACCCGCAATGTCTGATGTCACTGATGTCACAGGCAATGACATCAGTGCTGCCAACTGCGTGGAGAATCACCTGCCCAACTTTCTGCTCAGCCACCTTGTGCCTTGACCTTTGTCCTCGTAGCCCTAGAAACCATGTTCCCACACCACAAAGGAAGAAAAGGAAATTTATCCTCGTGTGTCTTTTTTGTTGTTGTTAGGGGAGGCACGTTTTTCTTAAAACCCTAGCCGACTTCTCCCATTCACTGGCATGTGGGAAAGGGATACTTTTGACTGAACTAGACCAACTACAGCTCATGGTCTGGGGCCAGGCCCTGAGTAAAACCAGGTTCTGCTATGAAGAAACAAGAGGCAGCCACTGTCCGACGGGTTAGCACAGTCTGCTGCGCACCTCAGAGAGGAAGAAACTGTGCACACGGACAAATGGGATAGACTTAGGGGTAGAAAGGGTCCAGGACAGGTGGGGAGAAGACGAGAGGAAGGCCCTGTGTGGTAGCTGAGGGCAGCAGCTTCCCCCACACGCATCTCCAGGGTGGAAAGTGACTTTCTGCAGTAGGCAGGCAAATGTTGCAAGAATGCGCCCAATGAAGGAAGGAGCCTTGGCTATCTCACAGCAGTGACACATGTGCTCATACATGTATGTCAATTCTTACATACACAATGTATATGTGAGCTTAAGGAGCAGGCACAGGAAGCCCAGCTGTGGCCCACTGGGAGCCTCTAAGGGAGCCACCACTGAGAGACAGTGTCAGTTCAGTGAGGACAGGGGCTAGGGAGGCTGGCGTGGGCAGGTCAGCTATTCGTGGGAGCAAAATACAGGGGTTTGGTGGAAAAGAGGCAAACTATGCCAGGCATCCTGTCTGGGGCAGACTAGCCCACGCACCTCGACCAGCACCCATGAGCTGTGTGCTGTAGAGCAAGCCACTTGCCTTCTGCCAGGACGAGCAGCTGCCTTGCAGGATTGCCATGTGTTCAGAATTGGACTCAAACCCCACTGAAGCTCACTGCTAAACACTGAGGGGTAGGGGACACAAGAGAGGTCTATCTGTAACCCTAAGAAGCATCCTTTACAGAGCAGACGGCACATTCAGACGCATGCCCAAAGCGCGGCTCCCTGACTGATGGCTGGCTGGAGTAAGGGCAGGTCTGGGAGGACAAGCAGCCTCATCAGGACCATGGAGACAAACGGGAGGCATCCCCTAAAGCAAATGAGCCAGCAGCCTGAGCGGGACAAAAGCCAGCACTAGAGATGGGCAGGGCTCCCGAGTCGTGACAGCTCTGTCCCTGCTCCCTCTACCGGCTCCTCCCCTCTCAGTTTGCATATGGTTCTCCCATCTTACAATGAACCAACTGAAAACGTCCATTAACGTGAATCCACCCCTCGCTACCAGCTCGCCTTCATTGTCAGATGGGCTCGGAAGTGCCACAGTAAGAACTAAGCCCCAGAATCTCGGCTGTTTGACCTAAAAAGGCCATGCACAGTCAGATGCAGCCAAGGCAGGTCTCACGCTGAGGCAGGTCTCCCGCTGTCCCGCTCCCTCCTCACCTGTGTCTCCGCCTCCAGCCATCCTGGCACAGAGTCACAGAGTCGAGGGCACAGGTTGCTCTTGATGTCTTGGGTGGGAAGTGACAACTGTCCTCTCCCTTTGGCGAAACTCCATCATGTGGTCCCACCCTGACCGCAGGGGTGGGCTGGGAGAGGCAGAGGAGCTCCTGGTTCTTGCACAAGCACCAAGCTCCTGGCACAGATGCATCCACCTGCACGTCTGACCCCAGGGTCTTGAAAGAAGTTTGCTGGCTCCTCAGCCACTGCCCCACGCGCTTTCTTTCCCTTCCTGGCTGCTGAAGCTGCTGTCTCGGAAATCACCAATGACCTGCCAAGTCCAAAGCCTGGTTGAACCTCCAGGGCTGATCATCCCCTCTCTTGAGGGACTCTTCCGGGCCTCTGTGACCCACATGCCTCCTTGGCCTCTTTCATGGACCCTGGGCCTCTGCCCTCCCTCTTGTGCCAGCCATACCCAGCTGTCTGTCTCCAGCTGCCGTGCCCGGTCTGGCTGGTGCCGTCCAGGGCTATAGCTGCTGCCTGTGTCACCTGATGAGCTCTAACACCCATCTGCAGCTGACAGTGCTCTGAGCCCAGGCTCCTTTGGGGCTTGCAGGCTGGAAACCCACAAGCTCTGGACAGAACATGCAGCCTCACTGCTTTCCTCCTTGTGCGTCTCTACAGGAGTTGGTGTGTGAAAGGGACAAAGGCACACTCCAGGTGGAGAGGGGCACAAATAAAGTTAAAACCAAGTTAGACAGGGCTGGGACGGGCAGAGAGCCTGGCAGAGGAGGGAGGCAGTGTCTGCGCAGGTGGATGGGGTCTGAATTGGGGGGTGAGGCTGGCTCTGATCTGGCAAGCAGTTCGAATTTTCTAACGTCTCCAGCAAGGGAATGATATAGTAAAAGTGGTGATGGAAACATCTGTGCAGCAGCCACTTGACAAATCTGCAATCACAGCTCTAATGGCCACAGAGGACACTTCAGGCCACTGCCCTGGGCCAAAGCCAGAGCACGGTCCAGCCCAGGAGAGTGATGGAAAGACCAGCACTCTAGGAGAGAGAAAAGCTGCCCAGAGACCCAGAGTGGCGCCCTTCCCTGGGTGCTTTTTCATTTTGCTTTGTCCTTTAAGCTAACGAGCACTCAACTGCAGCTCCGATTTGCTGACACCTGGGCTGAGGGCCTAGGGACCTGTTACCACCACCCAGTACTTTCTGACCGTTCACCCCCAGTGCCAAGAGCTCTCCACCTGTCAGATGACCCAGGGAGAGCAGGGAGGTGCCTAGAGACATCCCAGGACTGCGATGGCTACATGGGTGCTGTCAACTCCTTAGTTCATGAGTCCCACCAGGAGTCCGGAGACCTCATGACCCATTGACACTGCCCTCCCTCTCACCCAACCATGCTCCCAGGAGCAAGTGGGTCAGGGGTGGAGCCAGGAGGTGGAGGCGGTGCCAGGATGGTCAGGGCTTAGCCCCAGGATGTGGGGGCAGGGCCAGCAGGTGGAGGCAAGGCCTCAAGGTTGGGGACAGACAGGGACTCCTTCCCTATCTGTGAAGCATGGGGAGGCTGGAGTGGGGACACCAAGGTAACACACCTGCCTTCTGCCTCACTGAAAACAAGAGAAGATCATGGCTGAGAGGCCGAGCATCCTGTCTGCCATGTGGCCATAGCTTTCCCAGACATTTGCTGTGTCTGTTCTCTGACTGCTGTCTACGGCCAGCGGGGCTTAAGCAATTTATCCCTTCACAGCTCTGGAGGCTGGGAGCCTAAGTCAAGGTGTGTGTGGGCCCGCAGTCCATCTGTATTAGTCCGTTCTCACACTGCTAGAAGGAACTACCTGAAACTGGGTAATTTATGAAGAAAAGAGGTTTAATTGACTCACGGTTCTGCAGGCTGTACAGGAAGCATGGCTGGGGAGGCCTCAGGAAACTTACAATCATGGCAGAAGGCGAAGAGGAAGCAGGCACGTCTTACATGGTGTCAGGAAGGAGAGAGCGAAGGGGAAGTGCTACACACTTTTCAACAACCAGATCTCGTGAGAACTCATTCACTATCACAAGAATAGCAAGGGGGAAGTCTGCCCCTACGATTCAATCACCTCCCACCAGGCCTCTCCTCCAACATGTGGGGATTACAATTCAACAGGAGATTTGGGTGGTAACAAGAAGCCAAACCATATCACCATCTGAAACCTGGTGGAGCCCTTCCTGCCCTGCAGCTCCAGGGATCACAGGCACCAGGGCATCCCCGTCTCAGCTCCACCAGCTCCCTGGGTGTCCGTCTTCACTGGGCCTTCTTTTATGGACATCCTCAGTCATTCTGGACTGGGGGCCCACATGAATGACCTCATCTTAAATAATTACACCTGCCATGACCCTATTTCCAAGTCAGGTCACATTCTGAGGTCCCGGAGGTCAGGACTTCCACAAACCATTTTTGCCGGGAACATAGTACAACCCATAACGGTTACTGTAGGGTTAAATGAAATCCTACAGTGTATTTTAAAACTCTACCTAATTGTACCTAAAATAAATTCTTCATCTTGCCTAATTCCCCAATTAGCCCTGGCCTGATAACTTGATTTTCATTCCTGTGTGACCCCTGGCACTCCTGACCCGCTAACTTGATGCTGACGATGGCATCATGTGTCTGGACTGGGGACCTCCCTCACCTTGACAGGCGATTCATTTGATAATGGTTTCGAGTAGCTATTGTATGCAGATCCTACTCAGGTATTATAGCATCTCCAGGAACTGTAATAAACAGCAATTTCAGACTCCATTCATCTCCTTTATCTGTGACACTGTGTGAACAGGAACACAACAGACCAAAAAGCACACTCAACCCATGCCAGAGTCTCCCAAAGGACACAGAAGTGTCACTGTAACTTCTCACATACGCACAAGGACTTGGCTAGGCTGCAGATCTGAAACCTCTGTTCTTCCAACTTCACTTACAGCAATCAAGCCCATTTATCAAAATCCATTTCCTTTACATGATGGTGGGGAGGGGGAAGAAGTGAGGTGGGGGAGAAACTTACAGGAAGAGTCTTGTCAAAAGGGCACATTTTGGAGTCAACAATGGTAGGTGGGAGGTTAGTGGGAAGTGAGGCTCAAATACAGTTCACTTAACAACTTGTACTTGGTAACAAGAGACATGTTCATCTCACTAAAAAGGAGGAAACCAAAGGCGAGGAGCCCGGATCATGGATAAGTCCCAGGAGAGAGTAAAAGCAGGGTGCTGAGACCAGCTATCACTCTGATTCAGACACAGGCTTGGGCCACTTTAGAAAGGGGAACTGGCGATGACCTATTCCCAGGCACTAGTGTGTTTCAAGAAAAAGACATCAGAGGATTCCAAGTTCACGGACACCTGAAGACAGTGGGGTCTGCTACTGTGTGGAAGGCTCCCTCTCATTTATCCTTCAAGGCCCAGCTAAAGTGTCTTTGTTTATCACAACACCTTTCCTAGCCAGTCTGGCCTACCACAAACTCATCTTTCTCCAACTCTGTCCATACCTACTGCCTGTGTTGTTCCATTCAGCACATCGATCGTGGAGAAGGCAGGACATATCCATTCCTTGATAGGCCTATGTCATGGGTTGAATCGTGTCCCTCCAAAAGTCACATGTTGAAATCCTAACTCATAGCACCTCCAAACGTGACCTTATGTGGAAGAAGGGTCATTGAAGATGTAGTTAGTTGAGATGAGGGTTATACTGGAGTCAGAGGGTCCCGTAGTCCAATAGGGATAGTCTCCTTAGAAAAAGGGGAAATTTGAACACAGAGATATGTGCATGGAAAAACCTCTGTGGAGATGAAGGCAGAGACTGGGTGCTGTGCCTCCAAGCCAAGGAATGGCAATGATGACCAGCACAGACCAGGAGAAAGAACAGAGGCGTGGAACAGACCCCCTCACAGCCTCAGAAGGAGCCAGCCCTCCCCACACCCTGATTCCAGACTTCCAGCCTCTTGAGATAATAAACTTCCGTTTTGTTTTGTTTTGTTTTTTAAAGATGGAGTCTCACTCTGTCACCCAGGCTGGAGTGCAGTGGCCCGATCTCAGCTTGCTGCAATCTCTGCTTCCCGGGTTCAAGCGATTCTCCTGCCTCAGCCTCCTGAGTAGCTGGGACTACAGGCACCTGCCACCATGTGCGGCTAGTTTTTGTATTTTTAGTAGAGATGGGGTTTCACCATGTTGGCCAGGCTGGCCTCAAACTCCTGACCTCAAGTGATTCGCCTGCCTCGGCCTCCCGAAGTTTTGGGATTACAGGCGTGAGCCACCATGCCCGACCAACTTCTGTTGTTTAATGCACGCAGTTTGTGGTGCTGTTATAGTGGCCCCGGCAAATGAATACACCTGTCATGATTTGTAGTCATCCACATTCACCTAGATATCAGTGCATATGAGTGAGGCTCAAAGAGTACCAGCTAATTGTTAAATCCTGTGGCAAGTCACTTTGTGACGTGAGTCATTACTCACTGACTTTTTTGAAACCAAATGTTTCTTAGATCTGCTCAAAGGAAGAACTGGCTGAAGCTCCGGTTCCTTCTTATTCTGATTATGGAGCCACAATTAAATGTTGCTGCCCAGAGATTCTCATTTCTCCACAGCCTCCTTTTTCTCTCAGCCATTTTCCTCTAGAAGCAGAGCCTGAGGCAAGGATTAAGATCAGGGTGAGGTAGGGCAGGAGAAGCAGCAATGAAATGAGTTGTCATGCTGGCTGCTGATGCATGATAAGCTGCAAATAATAAAACAATCAGAATAAAGAGCAGGGGAGCTCAGAAAGTGTGTTCACTTGTCCCATGGGACTACTCCAGGAGGGCTCAAGAAAGGAACTATATCTGGGGGGATCCACAGCCATTATCAAGGAGAAGGAGGTTTCTGCCCAGCTTCCTTAAAGCCATAGCTCCTACTGGTCAAGTATTACTCTGTGGAGAGCTAAACTCCCCCATACTTCTAGGCTGTGTCATCTAGCCCCTTGTCATCATTCAAGAGGCCAAGCTTCCTGCCCATATTTTAGGATATTCTTGAGGTAAGGAGAATACAGCCTACAATGACCCCACCAAAACCCCATTAGCAATGGCAAAGCTTAAATAAATCAGAAGTAAGTCTTCATCAATAAAGCTTAGAACCCTTGGTCTTCAAGATCTCTCTTCCCTTTCTTTCTTTTCTTTTCTTTCCTTTTCCTTTTCCCTCTCCCTTTCTTTCTTTTTCTTCTTTCTTTCTTTCTTTCTTTCTTTCTTTTTCTTTTCTTTCTTTTCTTCTTTTCTCTTTCTTTCTTTCTTTCTTTCTTTCTTTTTTTTTCCTTTCTTTCTCTCTCTCTCTCTCTCTCTCTTTTTTTTTTGATAGAGTCTCTCTATTGCCCAGGCTGGACTGCAGTATCACTGCAGCCTCTGTCTCCTGAATTCAAGTGATCCTCCCGCCTCAGCGTCCCTTCGTAGCTGGGATACAGGCACATGCCACCATACCTGGCTAATTTTTATATTTTTAGTAGAGACAGGGTTTCGCCATGTTGGCCAGGCTGGTCTTGAACTCCTGGGCTCAAATGATCTGCCCGCCTCAGCCTCCTAAAATGCTGAGAGTATAGGCGTGAGCCACTGCGCCCGGCCAGTTTTCAAGATTTTTCCAAACAGACCAAGAAGGCTGCAGGTGGTGCCAGGAGTCAATTGGAAAAGGACAGCCTATGCCAGAAGAAACAGCCTTGCTCCTTCCTCCCATCCTGGGCCACTCTGTCATGATTCTTACCCACTCCCAATCCAATCCCCACTTGAAAGACCTCAACAGACTTGGAGTTCCAATGCACTGTGGTCTTCCTGTCCCCCTGAGATGCTCCAAACTCCATGGAGGGTATTCCCCCAGTGCAGGGAGCAATAACCCTATCTGGTTTTACCAAAGGGCTGTGTCAGCTGTGCTGGGCACGCAGCTTTCCACAGTGTTTTGCTGCATTTAAGAGTCACAAGAAGAAACGAACTCAGGCAGAAAAGCTGAGAACAAGCCTCGGTCAAGCAAAGAAGAGAAGACAAGTGAAAGTAAACATCAAAGAAAATGGCCCAGGAACTTTGGATGCAGTTGACACCGTGGTTGTGGATTGCGCCGGGTTAGATAGTGCCCCCACCGATTCATTTCCTTTCCAGAACCTCAGAAGGTGACCTTATTTGGAAACAGAGTCATTGCAGATGCAGTCACTTAAGTTGAGGTCGCAGTGGAGTAGGGTGGGCTCTTAATCTCCTTTGACTGCTGTCACTTTAAGAAAAGGAGAAGAGACAGACACACAGGGAAGGCCACGGGATGATGAAGGTAGAAGCTGAAGTTACGCATCTACGAGCCAAGGAACCCCAGGGTTTGTGGGCAACTGCCAGAAGCTAGGAGGGAGGCCTGGAACAGAGCCCTCCCAGAGCCTTCAGAGGGAGCATGGCCTTGCCGACACCCTGGATTCCAACTTCCAGCCTCCAGAATTGTGGGAATAGGAATCCGGGTAGCTTAGGCCATGTAGCCTGTGGTGCCTGTATGGCAGCCCCTGAAACTAACCTGTGGGCCATGAAGGCAAGGATGCTGCAGCTGCATCTGGGGAGGTGTGGTGGAAACACAAGGTGGGCAGGTGGCACTGCTTGCGGGGCTGGGGTGCTGGGCTGACACAGCAGAGGGCGCACGCCCACCCCACAGAGTGGGCACCTAACCTGCTGGCCCCAGAGTGCGTGTGTCCACTGCTAGGGACCACGGAGGCCAAGTTCAGTACCTTTTGAGAAATAAAGCTAAAATCCTAAGCCCCCAACCAACTGAAAGAACCCCCTCTTGGCCACGGGGACCCCAGAGAAACCTTAAAACTGAATTCCCGGCCATAATGGGATGAGAGGTCAGATGTGCCTCATTATACCCCCTCCCTTGCTAACCACCATTAGCCTTCCTTCCCCAAGGGTTAAATGGAAACCAGTCCTTTTGAAAGATTTGCTGCATTCCTAAGATCAGCCAGCTGTCTAATGCTGCCCCTTCCTTTTGCAGGTTCGACACAACCAACCAGCATTCCTTCCTGATAAGAGACCCCTGACCATGGAGTGGCTCTGACCAGTTGATGGAGCCTGCACACAGATGGTCTTCGCATCCTCGGCTTCACCCTCTGACATATAGCGCCTAGTGTAATACATTTAAAGGTTAAGTCTCCACCCCAGAGTGGAGTGGGTGCTGCACACACATTAGCCAGTTATGTATGTCTATGCTTCCTCTTTCTGAATATTCATAGCTCCTCCTATAACCTGTTGAATATGTATATTTGGCCACCCTGTTCAGCATCAATCTCTGTCTTCCACTCTCGAAGTGCTTGTTTCCAGCGTTTGGCTGGAGGCTATGCTTCCCAGCCTGTCAGAATGGCGACCTGCTGGCTGCAGCCTTTTTTAAGAAGCGATCCTTTCCAAATGTAGGAACCTCACCATTCTTCAATTGACACTTTGCTGGTCACTGAGCAAGGCGTGCTGGGAGGAGGGCTCTGAGGTTTCGCAGGTTTTCTGGGGAGCTTGATTCTTGGGGAGTGACCTACAAATAGCACACGTATTGAAAACACATCAACCAGTCTCAGAGCAGCCCTGTCTCTTGTGTTTCAAGATTTCTACCTGGAGCTGTTAGGGGGGTGAGATAGAAAGTAGCCTCCCTCCTGGAGAACCCAGTGAACAAACTACCATGCCCTACGCCCCGTCCCCAACTTGAGCACTAAGTGCTGCAGAGGCCGAGAAGTCGGGGTTCCAGCCACGGCTGAGTCTTGTGTTGACCATTTTCTAAATCAACCACAGGCTCCCTAAGATTCAAGCAGCACTGTGGGCTTCAGACGTCACACATTGACCATGCTGCACGTGGAAATTATGCCAAAGCATGATCGAATTACCTGCCCAAAATGTATAGGTTGTTTACAAAAATAACCAACCCTCCTCTGTTCCTTACTTCAGGCTCTAAGATCTGCCTGATTTCTACCACTGTAAGAACACAGAAAGTAATCTCATTACAGGCATGATTTTTACCCTGTCTTCATTGCAGCTATGTTATTCTTTATGCTTTTCCTTTAGGTAAAATTTCAATTTCCGCTTTACATTTTTGGTATTTTAAAAGAAAACATTATATCACTTCTACCAGCACCACATTTCTTGTCTTTCCCAAGTCTGCTGATGCTTTCAAAATCCCCACGTCCCAAACTCAGCGTCATTAAATTGGAGTGAAGCTGGTGGTGGAATGGGAGGTGGGTGCTTAGGGATTATTCCACTTCCTCCCTCCCTCCTGCACTCTGTTGCAAAGCCAGAGAGCTCCATGTTCTTTTGCTGTACCTGAACAACTGTGGGAGGAATCATTTCATATGCACACAATACATACAATGCCATCTTTCCTAGAAGTCTCAAGCTCCAGGGTATATATCAGTATCACCTGAGGAGCCTGTTAAAACACTTGATTCTAAGACTCGACATTGAGTCATTCGTTTCATTGGTATGTAAATATCTTTGTACATTAGGGATGTTAGTCCTGCATCAATTCATCATTTACTTCTGGTTTAGCACATGTTTTTCACATTTATATTGTTGTTTTGTTTCATTTTCCATTTGGAGTGGGAGGCTGTATGGAAGTGGTCATCTTGATGTCATCAATGATATTACCTCTGTCCCTTCACAGTTTCTGAACCTGGTCAGGCTTACACATGACCCACTGAAATCCCTGGTCAGTATAGCCATCATCTTGTATTCAGGAGCATCAGCCCACATTTTAGAAAGCATTGAAAAACAAGTTCAGTTATTGGTGAATTAATTTCAAACAACTTGCTCAGTGCCTTCGGGCGCCATTCTAGACCCTAAGAAAGCTTTGAATAAAACAGAATCTCTGTCCTCAGACAGTTTACACTCTGGTGGGGAGAGACAGGCAAGTGAACCAGTAAATAGACAGTATATCCTATGGGGAATCAGTAGTGTAGATGCCTGCAAGGAGATTGCTACTACTTTATCCAGGGTGTCAAAGGAAGGCCTTTCTACTAAGGTGAGTCCTTTCAGGAAATCTGAAGAGGTGTCTGGAGAGGCTGCCTGGGAGCCGGCAGTGGGCTTATATTCCCAACAAACATAATGCCCCTTTCAGTGGGTCATCTCTTCTATCCCTCTTCCACCATCCTACACAGCACAAGAACTGGGGTTCAATCTCTGGTATGACGCTCTAAAACTCTCCAAAATCTTCTCCAACCAAAACTCACCTTCTAGAATCTTCCCTTCACTCACCTGGACCCCAGTTATGCATTTCTCTCTTAGACAGTTCTTCATTTTTTCTAACAGGAATGCATCCAGTTCTCCTCTACCTCATCAATATAGCAAAGTTCTGAGAATCAAGCCTGCAAACTTCGAGAGAAGGCAAGAAAGGCTGTGGATATTTATATCACAAACGTAAACATATTTTTTGCACCTTCTAGAAAGGTCTGACATCCCAAGATTTAGATATTCAAACGTTTTGGAGGTACATTACTTAAAACATTTAAAGTTTAGTTCCACACGGAAATTATCTTGGTGTGACCAAGAGCCAGGTGTGGTGGCTCACACCTGTAATTCCAGCACTTTGGGAGGCTGAGGTGGGAGGGCTGCTTGAGTACAGGAGCTCGAGACTAGCCTGGGCAATACACTAAGACTCAATTTCTACAAAAAGTTAAAAAATTAACCAGGCATAGTGGTGTGCATCTGCAGTCCCACCTATTGTGGGCGAAGGGTGGGAGGATCGCTTGAGCCTGGGAAGTTGAGGCTCTGCAGTGATTCTGCCACTGTGCTCTGGCCTGGATGACAGAGATCCTGTCTCTAAATGAAAGAAAGAAAGAAAGAGAGAAAGAGAGAAAGAGAGAGAGAGAGAAAGAGAGAGAGAGAAAGAAAGAAAGGGAGAGAAAGAAAGAGAGAGAGAGAGAAAGAAAGAGAGAAAGAGAGAGAAAGAGAGAAAGAGAGAGAAAGAGAGAAAGAAAGAAAGAGAGAAAGAGAGAGAGAAAGAGACAAAGAGAAACAGAGAGAGAGAGAGAAAGGAAGGAAGGGAGGGAGGGAAGGTTAGGGAAATGACCAAGGAGCCACTTTTATCTATTTTTTTCATAAATGGCTAGCTGGTTATCCCATTATTGGTTTATAGATCCCTAAGATCTATTCCATTAAAGCAGAGTCTCAGCCCCTGGACTAAAAGTGGACTTGGGAGTTCAACCACCTGACTTCACATTTTGGCTTTACCACTTGGTAGCTGTGTGGCCTTTGTTCAACAACTTAAGCCCTCCATGCCTCAATTTCTAGTTTGGGAAACATTGTACAAATACAAGAGTTGCTATGAAGATTGAAAGAATTATATACAATGCACTTAGAACACACACAGATTTTTATAACGAGCAAAATTTAGCAACACATGAAATTAAACCATTCTGGATGTCATGCCATGCTGACTATGTAAGATTCTTTTTGCTTTTTAAAAGACTTTAATCTTATTATTTGCAGTTCATGAACACACAGACATGCACTTTCCTTCCCTCATCTTCAAAGGCAAGATCACCCTAAACCAACTTGCAAAATCTTTTGAAGCTAAAGATTCACTGTTCTGGAAGCTCCTGCAGCCACCCAGCCACTTAAGAATTCTTGTCGCACAAGGTCAGCCAGGTAAACATTTCAGGCTTTGCAGGCCGTGGGGTCTCTGTTGCACCTGCTTGGCTCTGTTGTTGAAGTGTGGAAGCGGCAGGAGAGGAACACACAGATGGGCATGACTGTGTCTCCATGACAGCTTTGTTTACAAAAAGAGGTGGCAGGCCAGATTTTGTCCTGGGGCTGTCATTTGCTGACCGCTGCATTACAGGGAGAGATGGAAAAGTGGGGCATTGTTTTGGTTGGGGTGTTTGATCATCAAAGGGAAGTAGGTTTGATACTCCACGGTGCTAGAAGGAGTATGATGAGAATGCCAGCCATACCACGAATTCTCACGCTACTGTTCCTCTGTCCAGAGGCAAATGTTAGTGAAAGACTATGGCAATTCCATACAGGCAGCCTCCAAGAGGTAAGATCCTTCCAGAAGAAAGGTCTGGTTCTCTTCCCTGGGCAAAAAACACCAGCCAACCTAGGTACTTGCTGGTCCCAAGACTAGCTGTGGAATCCAGAACTGTGGTCTCCATCTGTGTTCCCCCTCCTGTCTTATAGTATCTGAAGATTGAATTATCTCTTCTTCCTTTTTCATTTCTCCTTCTGAAATGATAGTGATCATAATTTCCATCTTCCTGCTTTCTTTCCCCTTAATAATAGAAAACAGTGTTTATCGGCCAGGCACAGCGGCTCATGCCTGTAATCCCAGCACTTTGGGAGGCTGAGGCGGACAGACCACTTGATGTGAGGAATTTGAGACCAGCCTGGCTAACATGGCAAAACCCTGTCTCTACTAAAAATACAAAAATTAGCCAGGCGTGGTGGTGGGAGCCTGTAATCCCAGCTACTCAGGAGGCTGAGGCATGAGAAATCGCTTGAACCTTGGAGGCGGAGGTTGCAGTGAGCCGAGATCTCGCCATTGCACTCCAGCCTGGGTGACGGAGTGAGACTCCATCTCAAAAAAAAAAAAAAAAAAAGAAAAAAGAAAAAGAAAGAAAACAGTGTTGATCAAGCTCTGGTGTATATCAGCATCACCTAAGGAGCCTGTCAAAACTTTAGATTCTACGTTTGTCCTGTAGGCCATAAATTATAGGACAGAAAGATGAGATGCAAACAGAACTTGAGGAGAAGTGGGCATTACCTTGAGACTGAAGACTCAGAAAACAGGGGGTCATAACCACATCCTCCTTAATGTCAAGGCTGGATGTGAGGCTGCATCGCCCTCCGTCGGGGAAGCAGCTCACACAATTGTATGTAGGCTCACTGGGCCACGTGTGATGAGGACATCCTTGCATGCATGCACACATGCTGGCCAAGGAGGGCGGAGTGCCACAGTCCCCTTTCGGTTGCCAGCTGGAACTCTTATCCTGGAACTTCCTGCCCTGCCTCCCAGTTCCTGGTCATTCTGTTTCTCCTGTGTGATCCACCCCCCAACCCCCACCTGACCCTGATTGATTCCGGGATCCTAACTGGGCTAATCAGATATCCTGCGATAAGGCACTTAGGACAGTAAATGGAGAGACACACAGACTAGGACTTCTCTAGATCTCTTATAAAGATCCATGGATTCTTGCTGCTGAGGCCTCAGGGCCAGTCTGGTTCCTTCCGTTTCTGAGTCCTGAGGGTTCAGCTCTTTTATGAATTCCATAAATGACCCCAAATCCTTCCAATACATTGTCTGTTTATTAAAAAGTAGTCGTGTGAATATAAAAGAAAAGGGACCGAAACTGGGTTCAGAAAGGCTGGAAATGCATTCCTAATGCCTTTTGCCCAGATTTGGTTCAAAGGCTTCTAGCAACCAGTGCAGACAGAGGAAACTGTGCTATTACACGATTAATGTCTGCTAGAGACAAAAGCAGTCCCGTTGATCAGAAGTTCAGCTATTCTTGGTACCAAGATCAGACAGCAAGTTCCTCCCAGGGGCCCTGTGTAACGAACGAAGTCTTCATGATATCCCCCAGTGGACACAGTGGCTTTCATGGGGCTGTTTCTTCCTAAGACCCTCCAGATGGGCTGATGGCATTACTCTCAGGCTCAATTTCATGAAGTTAGTTCTGGGGCAGTGGGGGAGCAATCTATAGTCTGGGAACCTTGATCCAGGAATGGATTTTCAAGTACAGAGGAAAGCAGACAGATTTTGCCTCCTCCAGGCCAGCCTCATGCCAAGCACAATTGAAGGGCCATCTGGAAGGAGCTCAGGGTGACCTCCCAGTCACATAACACCACAGCACAGAGACCTGGAGCTTCGTGCCTTATCAGCCATAGCGCTGGGGGAGGGATGGCTTCTTTCGGGGAAAGCCAAGGAGCTGGGTTTGATGATTCTCAAGGGCACTAACGTGAGCAATGCCCTGGGGCCAGGCTTGCTCTGTTCTGAACTCCCCATCCCAGGGGGCTTCTCTGAAGAAGCATGCCCCCACCCCAACCTAATCAATCCTTGCCCTTGTGAGCGGCTCAGAGCCATGCCATAGCCTTCCCAAGCCCAGCCCTTGGCTGTCTACCCCGACGGCAAAACTGGGCTGTAACAGGCTCTACCTTCTCCACGGTGCCTGACAAGCCAGAACGGTGAACCTGGGATTTTCTAGCCAAGGACACTGAAGGGCCTTGGAAATACTCAACAGAAAAAGGCAGCTGAAGGGAGCTAAGAGTCAGGCCCATCTTCCGTGCCCAACGTCCCACCACGTCCACCAACAAGAAAGAGCTGCAGTGCCTGTCTCCCTGCGTCCCAAGGGAGGGCCCAGGCCCCGGGTGCATACGGGCCCCAGCAGGCAGCCCCAGGTCCCGCTCCCTTCGTAGCTATCTGCACTTCTGCCATAGGAAAAAGCAATTCACAGGCTCACCGAGCTCACAGACCGCACTCAGGCCTGGAGGAAGGTGCAAATGTCAGGCCTAGCCTGGGCAGTGCAGGCCCCTCAGTGAGGAAGCAGTAGTTTTAGGTTTCTGGAATGAGAGGTAGCTGAGGGGCTCATATACCCCAGCGTGTGGACTGGGGGCACAGGGGTGCAGAGCTATGACTGGACTGTGGGCCCCCACCCAGCAGTGAGGCCTTCATGTGCATGGCTGAGGAGGATCAGGGGCCTCACCGTCTCTGCTTCTGAGCCTCAGCCTCATCCCCAGGACCCCTTGGGTGCTGGACACTGCTGGGGTGAGGCCTCCTGAAAGTATAACCCCCACATTCCTCAGCCTGCAGCTAGAGCTCCTGCAGTACGGGAGATGGGTTTGGGGGCTCACTCTCCAACTCCACCTGCCTGTCTTGGCCCCTGGCTTTAAGGAAAGGGTGGAGGGGAGTCTGGGGAGCATCCTCCTGTGCAGACCACAGGCCCCGATGGAAGGGGCCATGGCCAGGTTCAGCTTGGGCCCCAAGGTCTAGCTCTTCACCGCTGCAGCACCCCATGCGGACGTCGGCAGAGTCCGCCCCAGGCCCATGCCTGCGTTCCCTCGCTGTGAGCACAGGCTCTGCTGGGACCCGCTCAGATCCAGAGGTGCTGGGAGTCTCGGATCACCTCTGATAGAGGTTGAGTGTTTGTCCCCTCATCTCAGGTTGAAACTGGATCCCCCGTGTTGGAGGTGGGGCCTGGTGGGTGGTGTTTGGGTCTTGGGGGCAGATGCCTCAAGAATGGCTGGGTTGCCTCCCTGCAGCAGTGAGTCCTGCTCTCTTAGCTGGGTGTTTTAAAGACTCCCGTACCTCTCCCCTCTCTCTTGCTCCCTCTCTCGCGTGTGAGCTCTGTACACCCCGGCTTTCCTTTGCCTTCCTCCATGAGTGGAAGCAGCCTGAAGCCCTTGCAAACACCTTTGCAGAGACCATGACAGCAGGAGAAGGTCCAGCCTGGCTCACTTCATCCTGCATCCAGCCTCATAGGCTGGCTGGCTTTGCTCATTACCTGGGCGGAGGCCAAGCTAACCCAGGGAGAATTTAGTTGATAGTTTAATTTGAAAGCAAGGATGATAATAGTACCTGCCTGAAACCAACTCCCTCCTTGCTCAGGGACCAAAAACCAGCTTCGTGAGATGAATGAAAGACCACAGATTAGGATTATGGGAGGGGCCTGAACTCTGCAGACATGCAGGTGCAGTTTCTATGATCTCTTACTGCTCTGGGGTCATGGGGCCAGAGGTCACAAGACTTGTGACATCCCTAGTTGCTCCTGTTGATAACATCACTATTTAAAACTTAAGATTAGTCTTTTGAGATAATTTTTTAGACTTGAATTCTGGCAACCAATGGACCCTACCCAGACCCATGACTCATGACTCAACTGACCCTGTGGCCCTCACCTGGAGGCTGACTCAGTGCCGAAGGACTGTTTCTACACCACTATGATCTCGTCCCCCACCAATCAGCAGCACCCATTCCCTAGCCCCCAGCCCATCACATTGCCCATAGAAACCGTAAGCTCTGAGCCTTTGGGGAGACTGACCTGAGTGATGGCTCCATCTCCCATGTGGCTGGCCTCATGTTAATTAAACACTTTACTACAACACCATGGTCTCGGTGAATTGGTTTTATCTGTGCAGTGGGCATGAGGCTCCCATCGGATGGCTGCGCCCTCCCCAGAAGCAGATGTTGGCACCATGCCTCTGTGCAGCCTGCAGAACCATGAGCCAAATAAACCTCTTCTCTTTATAAATGACCCAGCCTCAGGTACTCCTTTATAGCAATGCAAAATGGAGCAACATCGCCTCCCACCCTGAACCTCCACACTCAGCCATCTGCAGGTTCTCCCCATGCCTTCTCCAAGCCCTGCTACATCTCAGCTTTCCCCAGCCAGCCCTTAAGCCTGAGCACGGGGCCTTGGCTGTCCCCAGGCATTCCTGGTGGCTCTCTTTCTCCTGCTGCTACCAACACCCACAACTTCTGTTCCACATCTTGCCACTGGCCCAAAGCTTAGGTCTAGGAGCTTGACTTTTTTTTTTTCAGGATGTATTCACTTTTAACTACCAACAAGTGAAGATAGTCTCAAAAAATTGGAATGTCAGATAAAGCAACATTTTCCTTCCACCCATCCACTCTTAATTCTTCACTTAGAAGCTGTTGCTAGGCCGGGCGCAATGGCTCAAGCCTGTAATCCCAGCACTTTGGGAGGCCGAGACGGGCGGATCACAAGGTCAGGAGATCGAGACCATCCTGGCTAACACAGTGAAACCCCGTCTCTACTAAAAAATACAAAAAAAAACCTAGCTGGGTGAGGTGGCGGGCACCTGTAGTCCCAGCTACTCGGGAGGCTGAGGCGGGAGAATGGCGTAAACCCGGGAGGCGGAGCTTGCAGTGAGCTGAGATCCGGCCACTGCACTCCAGCCTGGGTGACAGAGCAAGACTCCGTCTCAAAAAAAAAAAAAAAAGAAGCTTCTGCTAGCAGTCCTATGCAAGTCCTTTAAAAAAATAAAAAGGTATATGTGTGTACCTACATACATACATGCACATACATACACACATACATCTATACAAATCCAACACATACACATACACACACACACCCCATATATGCTGTGTTCAAATTATTATATGCATATGCTTCCTTTCCCCATAAATGGTTTTCTTACAGTCCCTTCTAGCTTTGATTACCTATCTGTCTACAATTCTGTGAGTTACTGGAAGAAAACATTTGAAAGAGGATGAAAATCTAAACATAAATAACAATGAAAGATAGTGAAAAGGAGGAATACTTTAAGAAATTGATATAGTTTCAAGAGGAGATCTTTCTGGACTCAGTTTCTAAAAGAACAGGCCATTTCCCAGGCTGGACAGTGGGCAGCACCAAACCTCCCACCGAATGCTGTACTGAGCTGCAGCCTAGGCCCTGGGGACCAGATAACTTCTCCTGCACCTCCTGGTGCCACTGCTGGGCTCCCGAAAGGGACCCTCCGCCTGCAGGGGCCCCTCTTCCTTCTCTCCCCACTCCTCCCTCTCGCCCTCTCCTCCCACCCCCATGGAGGGCTCTGTGCAGGAGAACAATGTAGAGAGAGGCAGAGGGTGATGGCCCTTCCCATGGGAGCCAGCTCACAGCTCCGACACTCCTCTGGGCACCCTTCCAATCATCAGGTTCCCTGTGCTGCTGTCTGCCCTGCTCAGCAAGCCTGCCCTGTCCTAACTTAGCACAGGCCTCACCATGGAGACAATCTCATCCTTTCTTCTAAAGCCTGCTTGCCCCTGACTAGGAGCCCTTGAAGGCAGGAATTCTGTCTTTTCATCCACCAATTCCAGCACTTTCGATCTACACAACATCGCAAGTTCCCCAACAAGGCAAACTGTGGATCCACCCTCCTCCTCTTCAACAAATCCCACCTGTGTGACGTGGAACCCTCACCCAGCTTTCCCATCAGGCCAGGACTGATTTCCTTCCTCTGCACAGCATTTGAGCCCTCATCTCTAGATGATGTTTATAGAGGGAGATGGGGGAAGAAAGGGGCATCCTAGGGCTAAAGTGCACAAACTTAAAGGAAATTGTGACAACCCCACAGCCTTGAGGGGTGTGTGCAGAGAATGGTCAGGACCTGCCCCCCAGAACACACACACAGTCCACATGCAGGAGCACCTTCATTTGTTTTACGTAGAAAGACAAAGTACAAAGTCTGTCCAAGAGATAGATCTGCTCCATTCAGACACAATACGACGCACAAACCCCTCCGCCTCCAAGGTGGTGGATGAAGAAGCGAGGCTGACAGAGACCTGGCTTCTCATCCTACGGCCAACACTGCCTGACGGAAGAGTTTGAAGTCAGAAACACTGAAATTCCCCTCTTGTTGCCCAAGGACAAATTTGTTTTCCACATCACTATCTTCCCCAATACAAATGTTCTAAGTCAGTAGAAAGAATTGGAAAGAATAGACAAAGGAAAGGAGAAAGTAAACGCCATAAACTTTACAGCTGGTGGTATATTTCACATTATCATCGACGGTGCTCGAGTGAAAATACCTCATCCTTAGATCACAAATACTCATGAGCCTACGGAACTCTTTCTTAAACACTCACATTTCCTTCTTCCGTTTCTCCAGCAAATCCCTCCTAGCTTCCATTCCCTGCTGCCCAGAGCCCCAAACAGAAAAAGTCAGGATTTGCCAGAAACAGGTGTAGTCAAACCCCCAAATGCCAAACCACGGAGAGCAGGAGCCATACTGGGCTGACCAAAACAGTCTGGTCTCATGGCCCCGGGTGAGGGCCTAAGCTTGGCTCCATGCCTGCAGTCTCCAGAGAAGGCTGGAGGCAAGTGTGCCATCCGATTGTCCATACAAGCCGTACTGTGAGTATCGGGGTATTTACAGTTAACCCAACAACCACGCCGGACCAGAAGGATTACGCTTTGATAGACTGGCATAGGAAGAAAGTGACAGGTGGAAACTGATGTTCTGGAGAGAGATTTGTTTAGTGGGGAGCCGGTGGGAAGAGAGACACAGGCACTCAGCACCAAGCCGCTCACAGCCACCTGGCAGCTTCAGTGCCACCATGGATGTTTGGCTGCAGAACAGGCCCCCAGCATCCCAGCACCCACCTGAAACAATAGCATCAAGGTCTTACTTTTTCTGGAGCGGGAGAAAAACCTGATGCCCCCGGGCGAGGTAGCAGGGTTGGAGTTGGGGGAAGACTCTTTGGAGGAGGAGCGGAAGATCCCGCTGAAGCTCATGCGTCGAGGGGAGCGCGGCGGGGACTCCTGGTAGGAGAACGGGAACACGGTTTTCGGAGAGCCGGGGCTGGTCTTGGGCCTCACCGGTGCAGACATGGGGCTGGAGGGTCGGGGCTGGGGGCCTCTGGAGAAGAACCCTTTGGAGGGGCTGCCCGGGCCAAAGGGGCTGTCCACCTGCAGAAAAACAGACGAATGGATGCAGTCACTCCACGCTCCGGACATGCTGCCTCCTGTCCTGTATGGAACTTCTCATCATTGTCCCCTCTCACCACGCAGGCCCCCCATAGTACCCTCCCCGAGAAACAGCCCTCAGCTCTTCGACAGAGGTGGCCACTGAACGGTCTGCAGGTAGCACCTGCCCCAAGGACAACCCCTCACAGGCTGGCAGCACCACATCCTGCAGGTCCATTAACCATCCTGTCCCACTCCTTAGAAGGGGCTTCCAGGAGGTCGAGGGGAGGAAGAGAAGCAGAGCTCAAAATGAGCATCTCCCTCCTTTATTACTGGCCTGCCTGCCTTCACCTCTCAAGACCTCACGTCCATCCAAGGTCTGACCACACAGGACTGCAGTTCTCTTCCCTGCCTATGAGATCCCTATGTTCCAGAACAGAGGGGGCCTAGAACTCCATCCTGAGACCTCAGTCCTAGGAGATGACGAATTTTTCACCTCTAAGCTGCTTCAGCATTTGAAAGACTGAGGCTGCCGACAGAAGTCGGGGAAAAGTTAACAAAGCTGGCCAGGTACGGTGGCTCACGCCTGTAATCCCAGCATTTTGGGAGGCTGAGGCGGTGGATCACCTGAGGTCAGGAGTTTGAAACCAGTCTGGCCAACATGGTGAAATCCATCTCTACTAAAAATACAAAAAAAAAAAAAAAAAAAAAAAAATTAGCTGGGTGTGGTGGTGGGTGCCTGTAATTCCAGCTACTCAGGAGGTTGAGGCAGGAGAATCTCTTGAACCCCAGAGGCAGAGTTTGCAGTGAGCCAAGATGGCGCCATTGCACTCCAGCCTGGGCAACAGAATGAGACTCCATTTCAAAAAAACAAAAAAAGAAAGAAAGAAAGTTAACAAAGCCCAACACCTCTGAGACTCACTTCACCGACGATTTAAAATTCTAGTCATGGCTTAAAAAATTATCAGACCCCATAACTTTAAGCCAAGGCACACAGCTCATAGTAGACTTTGAGAAACATCCCACGTGCCCGCAGCCGTGTTCTTGCTGGGTGCGTGGAGGAGCTCGTGCCCTCCCTCTGGGTGCCTGTATTTGGCCCCAGCTCTGCCACCTGCTGAGCCAACCTGGGCATGTTACTTGGTCTCACGGAGCCTCAGCTCCCTCAACTGTAAAATGAGGACGGTCATGCCTTCACCTCGAGGGCTGCTTGAACATCAGATGAAGCCACGTGAGGCCGGGAAGCACACGGGCGTGGTAAACAGCTCTTGCCCTACCACTTGGGAAACTTGCAAGCAACACGGAGTGGAAAGGACCTCAGAGATGACCCAGTTCAGAAGCAAGAAGGGCGGGTAACTCGTCCGCAGGGCTCACGGGGTGCCAGGACCAGGGCAGATGTGGGAAATGCTGCGCGCTGTAAACGGAGCACAGGACACCCCACAGGCAGCCTTGGTGCCACTTCAGGGTCTCTCTGTCCCGCTTCGGGGTGCGCGGTCAGGACTGCAGCCTGGGGACGTTCTTCCGCCACTAGAGGGCGGCCCAAGCCCCGAGCCCGCGAACCCGGGAGGACAGGATGCCCGTGGCGTGGACCTGCGCAAGACAGCCTCCCTGAGTGGCCTCTCCAGCCGAAAGAGCCGGCGCCGCCACGTGGAGGTGCAGGGCTTGGTCTGGCACAGACACCTTCCTGAGTGGGCCTGGCAGGAAGAAGAGTGTGGTTCTGTAGGACCTTGTAACTCAAACTCTCCTGGCTATAAAGAAATTTGAATTTAAATTTTTTTGTGTAGTTCTTTTTTTTGTTTTTGTTTTTGAGGGAGGGTCTCCCTCTGTCGCTCAGGCAGCAGTGCCGTGGCGCAATCTCAGCTCACTGCAACCTCCACCTCCCGGGCTCAAGCAATCCTCCTGCCTCAGCCTCCTGAGTAGCTGGAATTACAAGTGTCACCACCACGCCCAGCTGATTTTTTTTTTGTGACCATTTACTATGAAAAGCATTTAGATTCTTTGTTTATAGAGTATTCCATTTAGCCACTATTCCACCTAACTATGGGAATCAGGACAAATCCTGAGAATAAATTTACAAACAAGAGATTCTTCAGGCAGGGGGTGGTGGCTCACACCTGTAATCCTAGCACTTTCGGAGGCCAAGATGGGTGGATCACCTGAACTCAGGAGTTCGAGACCAGCCTGGGCAACATGGCAAAACCCTGTCTCTACAAAAAATACAAAAATTAGCCAGGTGTGGTGGCCTGTAGTCCCAGCTACTCAGGTGGCTGAGGTGGGAGGATCACTTGAGCCCAGGAGGTGGAGGTGGAGGTTGCAGTGAGCAAGGTGACACCACTGCACTCCAGCCAGCCTAGGTACAAAGCAAGACCTTGTCTCAAAAAAAAAAAGGTTCTTCTTCAAGAGGTGGGTGCTGTGTGTGCAGGTCTAGGGTGGGGTGGGGGCTGAGAGAAGCCAATAGGAACAATACACACAGGGACCAGGGTGGTCCTATCACAGGGTGATACAACAAGCTGGTCCTGGGCAGAGGCCCGGGTTTGGTCACAGCTCAGTTTCCCGCAATGTGGACAACAACTTGGTTCTCTAAGCTTCGTTCCCAGGGCTGTGACAATCATGACAGCAGCCTGGAGGGTACGAACCAGAAGAGGAGCCGAGGCCACATGGGAGGACCGGAGGGAGGGGCGGGATTTTGGAGCTGCTGGAAAGGTGAGCCCGGACTTGGTGCATGGATGTGCTGTGTACCGCAGAGCGAGCTTGCTGGGGAGCTGGGGCAGAGGGCCAAGACAATGCAAACGTCCATTCCTACAGGGAAACAGAGACACACAGGGGATTGGGGCCCCAGGAGAGCCTGCAGGGTGCCTGCAAGACCGAAGCACCATAAGCACCATGCAGATGGATAAAGGACCCAGAGCTGAAACCTGCCCCTCAACATAGGCCCCAACGCAGAGGAGGCCCTGACAGCTAGCTGGGCTTCAGAGAGGCGATGACAGGGCTGGGGATGCGTCCAGTGCCCAGAGACAGAGGAGAAGGGGTGTGAAGCACAGAGACAGAGGGCCATTCACTTGGGCCACCATGAGGGTGGGGGTCATGGGGGAAGTTGAGCCATGAGCCCCTGGAGAACCGGTCATGAAAGGCCAGTTTAACCATATATGATGGGCAAGGGGAATCCCAGGATTATTCTGAATGGGGTTCCATTCTGTATTCTGAATCCAGGCCAGTGGAGTCAGGTGCCCAGTGATCAGGGCTGAGGAGGGAGCCCTAGGAAGCAGCCTTGCTAGTCCTGTCCCTGGAAAATAGCCGGAGCATGGTGGATGCTGGGCCCTGTCTGACCCCTCTCACCGGAAGCCTCGGGGGCCAGCTCACACTCCCAGACGGTGGGAAAGCCAGGCGGAGGCACAGGCCTGCTGGGGTGGGCTGTGTGACAGTGCAGATAACAGGCGCCGGCTGAAGCCACCAGGGACAGGGCCTCAGCCCTTGCTCTTGGGCAAGCTATAGCTAAATGATATGTTGGTGAATGCAACCGGATGATTCCCCGGGTATTGACGAGACTCCCAAGTGTGTGCCTGGCTCCACAGAGCTAATGGAGAGCAGGCACTCAGGCGTCTGTGGAGCAGAGCTCTGCCTATGGGGCCATTTGTCATGTAGCTGCTGGAGAGGAAGCTGGGGCCAGGGCCAGGCTGTGGCCTGTATGTCTCTTCCGCAGTCTCAGATCTTCCATGCAAGGTTTTCACTGGAAAGCAGGGTTTTGCAGAGTCAAACAGGAGGAAGATGACCCGGCGCCTGTGGGGCCGGTCCTGCAGCCTTGCACAGGGCTTGGGCTTGGTGGCCCCTTCCTGCCACTCCACTCTCTGCTGGCCCAGAAGCTCAAGGCCATTCCCTGACAGTCTTTGCTGGATGGGTCATAAGAGCTGCTAATAAGGGCGGGGCAGCCCTACAGGCCGACACCAATTTGATTCAGTTGTGTGTAATTCAAATGATTAAAGAGGAGATTTGCTTTTTCCAGCATGGGAACTCCTGCCCTCATCCCAGGCTGGCCGGCACCCAGAACCCATGCCTAGACCCTGCACGCAGCCCCCAGATCACTAGCTCTGTCCGCTGTCACCTGCCAGAGGGGTCTGTGGGTGGCAGAATGCCAGGAAGCGTGTCCCCTACCAGGCCCCCGCCCACCCTTACTTCCTGGCTGCAGGAGAAACCTGCAAGAAGCCCGGACCTCTGTGTCCTGCCATGGCCACCTCGACCCTCACCTGATGCTGTGCCTCCCTCTCCGGAGCCCCCACCCCACCCCACACTCTTTCTTGGCCACCTGACCCTACACAGTCAACAACCTCCTTGAGACACTGGTTTCCTAATGGGAGGGAAATTCACCAGTAGGGGAGGGACAGCGAGGAGCTAAAGAGAGGAAAGGAAAAGTGGAAGGAGAGAAAAAGGCGTGTAGAGAGGGTGCAACACGAGGTGGAAGGAGAGAGCCCAGCGCTGGGGGTGGGTGCTGGTGGACAGCAGGGCAAAGTCCTGCCAGTCGAGTTCAGCCGAAAGACCACAGATGGTCTGCAGGGACCGATACCTTCCACCGGGCTTAGCTCATTGCTCATCTTCCTCCACTGCCTCTGCCCACATTGGGGGGGTCTAGTGGGCCACAGTCAGTGCCACGCAAGGAGAAGAAAAAGGAGTGAAGCCCAGGAGGCTCTCCAGTTGGACAGCCCGGCTGATACGCCAGGCTTGGCCATGGTAGGTGAGCTGTCCCAGGATGGGCTCGGCTATGGCCAGGCATGCAAGCGGGCAGGCAGGTGGGCGTGTGGGTGAACACACAGGTGGAAGTGGTCTCAGGCTCTGCCTGCCTCCGTGGCACCTCAAGTGAGCTGTGAGCAACTTCTGGAAAGGAGGCCTTACCTTTCGAGAGGAATGCTTTCCGGAACCCTCCAGGTCTCCGTCCAGGAGCGGCATGGCGAAGGAGCTCAGGTCCTAGGGTGGACAGAGAGCACGTGGTCAGTGACAGTGGCCCTCGGACCCAGGGGCTGCACGGAACTCTGTGGGTGTCACCTCCACCTTCCTGAGTCCTTATTCTCCAAATCCACCATAAAGGGACGTGGACGTGGATGTGTTAGCCACACGCAGCCCCCAAAGCCCCTGACCACCATGCACATTTGCTTCCAGAATGTGCAGTCAAACTTCCAGTAGCAGAGATGACCTATCACCCCAGGGAAGGAAGAAAGAAGAAATGGCTGGGACTAAAGGAGACAGGCAGGCAGGCAGAAAGGGTGGAGGGAGGAGAGCCCCGTCTCAGACTGTTCTGCTGACAGACATGATTTTACCCTACAGCACGGAACATGGGTCCAGAACCATGTGTCTGCCTGGGAAGATGATGGGACAGGGATGGGGAGGGTGACACTAGGGTGGCGGCTGAGGCAAAACTATCAGCAGAGTCTAATGACATCGTGGCCAAAACAGAGTCTAAAACAGATTGAGGGAAAGTAGCTCACCACACACTCATTGCGTCTGAAACAGCCCTGCCCCTTCTTCCTCTTGAATCTTGCCTTGTGAACGCCTCCACACCAGGCGGAAACCCGCCCAGCCATCCTCAAATCGAGCAGAGCTGCATCCCTAACCTTTCTCTTTTTTTTTTTTTTAAAGTTTTTAGTTGCAGTAAAATACACATAACATAATATTTGCCATCTTAATCATTTTAAGTGTGCGGTTTGGTGGCAGGAAGAACATTCACATTGCTGCGTAGTCGTCACCACCATCATCTCTAGAACCTTTCCATCTTCCCAAACCAAAACGCTGTCCCCATCAAACACTAACTCCCCATCCTCCTCCCCCCAGTGCAAAGAGATACTTCCTATGTCTTTGAATCTGACCACTCTAGGTACCTCATATAAGTAGAATCAGACAATATATGTCCTTTTGTGACTGTCTGATTACACTTAGCATAATGTCTTCAAGGCTCCTCCCCGTGGTAGTGTGTGCCACAGTTCCCTTCCTTTCGAAGGCTGAATAATGTTCCATTGTATGAGTAGATCACATTCTGCTTATGCATTCATCAGTTGATGGACATTTGGGTTGCTTCTACCTTTTGTCTACTGTGAATAACGCTGCTATGAGTATGAGTGTTATGATATGAATTAGTGTCTCCCTTCCCACCAAAAAACTCCATATGTTGAAGTCCTGATCCCCAGGACCTCAGAATGTGACTGTATTTGGAGATAAGGTCTTTAAAGAGGCAATTAATTTAAAATGAGGTCATTCAGGTGGGTCCTGGTCCAATATGACTGGTGTCCTTCCAGGAAGAGATTAGGACACAGGCACCTACAAGACAGAGACCACACATGGAAACACAGGGAGAAGACAGCCACCAACCCAAAGAGAGGGGCCCCAGAAAAACCAACCCTGCCGACACTTTGATCTTAGACTTCTAGCCTCCAGAATCATGAGAAAACACATTTCTGTTGTTTAAGCCACCCCACCTAATCTGTAGTGCTTTGCTATGGCAGCCTAGCAAACCAATATAACAGGTGTAAAAATATCTCTTCAGGACCTTGCTTTCAATTCTTTTCATTTATCCCCAGAAGTGAAACTGCTGGACATCAGGTCATCCTACTGTTAATTTTTTGAGGAGCCACTAAACTGTTTTCTGCAGCAGCTACCCCATTTTACTTTCCCACCCACAGTACACAGGGTTTCAATTTCTCCACACCCTCACCAACACTTGTTATCTTTGGTCTTTGTTTTCTGATAGCCATCTTAAGTGGGTGTGAGTTCATGTCTCATTATGGTTTTGAGTTGCATTTCTTGGATAACTAGTGATGTTGAACATCTTTTCATCTGCTTATTGGCCATTTGTGTATCATCTTTGGAGAAATGTCTATTCAGGCCATTTGTCTGTCTTGTTTGGAGAAATGTCTATTCAACTTCTTTGCCCATTTTTTAATTGGGTTGATTATGGTTGACTTGTAGGAATTCTTTATATATTCTGGTTATTAACCCCTTGTCAGACACATGACTTACAACTATTTTCCCCCATTCTGTGGGTTTGTGTTTTACTCTGCTGACTGTGTCCTTTGATGTACAGAAGTCTTTGGTTTATCTAATTTTCCTTTTGTTGCCTGTGCTTTTGGTGTTGTATTCAAGAAATCACTGCCAAATTCAGTGTCATGAAGATTTTCTCCTATGTTTTCTTCTATGAGTTTTATATTTTATGGTTTTAGCTCTTATATTTAGGTCTTTGATCTATGTAAATTTTTGTATATGGTATAAACATAAGGGTCCAATTTCATTCTTTTGCATGTAGATATCCACTTTTCTTGGCACTACTTGTTGAAAAGATGGTCCTTTCCCCCATTGAATAGTCTTGGCATGACTATGGAAAGTCATTTGACTATATCTCTGAGGGTTTATTTCTGGGCTCTCCATTCCATTCCATTGGTCTATGTGCCTATTTTTTTGGTAGTATCACACTGTTTTGATTATCGTGGCCTTACAGTAAGTTTAAAATTGGGAAATGTGAGACCTCCAACTTTGTTCTTCTTTTTTTCAAGATTATTTTGCCTATTTAGGGTCCCTTAAGATTCCATGTGAATTTTAGGATAATTATTCTATTTTTGGGGAAAAATGCCATTGGGATTGCACTGAATCTGTAGACCACTTTGGGTAGTCTTGACCTCTTAACAATATTGCCTCCCAATCCATGAACATAGGATGTGTTTTCATCTATTTGTGTTCTTTCATTTCCATCTTTCATTTCCTTCTGTAGTGTTCTCTTTACTTAACCTTTTTTTTTTTTTTTTTTTTTAACCCACTCCCTTCTCTCCATGTCCTTGCCCCCGGGGTCCAGGCTTATACCTACTCTCACCCAGTTCCCTCTTGGGCCACCCAATTATTGTCCAAATCATTCAGCCTTACCCGTTTGGATCTGTGTTCCAAATCTGTGCTTAAAGAGCGACCCCTGAAAGGGTGAGCCCCATCATGTCAGCCTCCTGCTAAGGCCCCAGCCTTAGACTCTACCATCACCTCGGCAATGGCCTCCAGGCCTGGCTGACTGAGACATGCCGGTGAGATCTCAGGTGTGCAGATTTCAGACTCAGCCTTTCTGGTGGTATTTATCTCCAAAGTTCTCAGCCCTGGCTGCACATTGAGATCACCTGGGGAGCGTGGGGAGCGTGCACTGGCCTTGGTACAGCGAGGGCATTTGGAAATTCCACCATAGCCCAGATGGAGAGCCGTGTGCCTCCCATGGAGGAGTCTCGGGAGTCTCAGACACAGTCAGGAGCTCCCAGCCAGCCCTGCAAACTGCAACCCAAGCCCCACAGATGAGCTGACCTCTGCAGCCTTATTTCTGATGTTCTCTGTTCCTGTCTCCTCCTTTCAGCAACAGCCCAGGCAGAGGGTTTGTCATTTTCTAAACACAGCTATGCATCCATGGACATCCCACCTGGAATGCTGTCTTAACTCCTCAGACACGTCTGTTCATGGCTACCAGCCACCCCTCCTGTGAACTGCTGCCACTTCGCTTCAGCCACTCAGGGACAGCTCCAGAGTCCCATCCCCAGCCCCCAGCGTGAAGCCCAGCCCGTAGCAATGCAGGAACCACCCTGGTGCCATTCACCAAACACCCCAAGCCCTTTCCTTCCTCTGAGCTCTGTTTCCTTTCTCTTGTTCTTCCTGCCCCGTGCCCCCAAATCCTGGCTCACAAAGTAAACTCCTATGTGTCCTGCAAAGCCCAATTCAAATACACTCTCTTGCTGAGAGTCACCCTCAGACAGAAATAGTTATCTCTTATTACTCTAGACTGTGTCCCACAGTACTTCAGACACACCTTTATTACTGGACTCATAACCCCGTATTATCCTCATCTATCAGTTTATTTCTCTAACTAGACTTTGAATCCATCACTGGCAAGAGGAAATCTACCCACCTCTCTATTCTTGGCCTTGTACTGTACCCGGCAGGCAGCAGGTTCCAGACGTGTCTGAATTAACTCCCCGACCAAGCACCCTCTTGCGCCTGCAGCAAGCATGGGGGCCGCAGAGTCTGTGCCGCCGGGCCAGTGAATGATCAGGCCACACGCAGTTGCAATTTACTAGGAAGTGACGAGGGACCAGGGTGGGTCTCTTATCGCCCATTTTAATGAGCACATTCCTCTCTGGTTTCAAATTCTCATTACCCTCTAACATTCGTTCAGCAACAGCAGTTTCCACATGCAGAAGCTTTTTCACAAATCCTCGCTTGCTCCTCATGCAACCCTAAGCAGCATCCTGCTCTAACAACTGAGGCTGAGGAGGTTCAAAGGGACTCACGTCAAGATGGTGTAAAAGAGCTGAGGGCAGGACGCAGGGCTTGCTGCTAGCTCAGGCTGCCCACGGGCCCCAGGCGGCTGCCCGGAGTGGTGGAGGCAGGTCCCAGGCAGGTGTCTCAGGCCGGAGTGAGTATGAAAGCATCAAGTCAGGCCCAACATTGTGGCCTGCTGCGTGGCTGCTGGACTCAGGTGTGTGTGCCTGCCTGGTCATGCAGCCCGACAGGGAAGTCCCCTGGCACAGATGGCAGGGTTTGCTGGAAGGCTCCCCACCCCCAATCCCACCTCCCAGCAAGTCCCAGTGTTCTAATCTTGGCTCTCATCACCAGAGCTCACCAGGAAACATCACGCACCTTGGGGCCGGTGTGGGAAAATCTCTAACTGCAACTATGGCAACTAGAGTCTTGGTGTGTACAATACTTAGGATCTGGCCTCTTAGGTGACATGCCAGAAGGCCCAAGCTCCTGGATTTGCCCCATTCCCGTGATTTCTAAATTTAAAACTCCTGCCAGAGCTTTGGGCCTTCCCACTACCGGTCTCTACTCCCATTCCAGTCCTTCACTTCCTCTTCCTGTCCGCCAGCCACTCAGGCCCTCACAGGACTGGGAGGATATTTAGGGGACAACGCTGAGGTACCAAGAGATGCTGAAGTCCTGATTTCTGCCAAGAGACAGCTTTAGCACTCTGATTTTCATCTGCTGCACAAAATGTCAGTTAGACTTTAACCACATGTGTTGGAGATTAAAAAGTGAATTTTCAGGATTTGGACTGATAAAGTCACCTGTCAGGAAAGCATCAGGACCAAAGAGAAAAGCCCCAAATCTAGAGAATTCCTGAGATGTAAGCTGACCTTAAAAGCAACTCATTTATCCATCTCACCACCTTAGAAATCCAGGCAAAAACCAAAAGTCTATCACAAAAAAAGTGAGCTATTAACAACAGAGCCATCATTAATCTGACATTAGTATGTCCTTCTGAAATCTCCCAACTGTTGCCTCATTTGGCCCTTACAGCAACCCATACAAGTGGGAAAGAAAAGTGGTATCATCCCCGATTATAGATGAAGATACTGAGGGTCAGAGAGGTTAAGTCATTTGCCCAATGCCAGAGAATCAGACAGTAGAAGGCATGTCCTGTAACCAGGTCCACCTATTCCCAGCTCAGAACTCTTTCTATGAAACTCCACCACCTCCTTGGAGTGGCTCGGTTCCAGTAACAGAAAAACAATTTGGTATCAGAGGCTATAAAAAGAGAGCTTTTCTTCCTAAAACAAGTATCCTTGGCACAGTGCGACCTCAGGGGAAGGAAGGAAGGATACATAAGGATTTGTATAGTCCTGTGATTCATTCCCCAGACAGCTTACCATACTAACTTTCTCTTCAAGTTCTTCTTAACTAAAAGTAACTCATGCTGTGTTGCAAGGAAGAGGAAAGTCTAAAAAATGCCACCACCAAATGCAATCACTCGCGTTCTTGCACTATCCACATTTTGGAGTCATATACAGCTCCTCCTGCCCCCGGTCCCCTACTTATCCCAATATTTCCCCATAGGATAATAGACTTCCTAATGTTTGCAATCAACTAATTTGTGTATTCTTGAAGGATGGGGACGGTTTTACTCACATCTTAGCCCTGACAGCAGGTGCTAAGTGTGTATCGATCAGATGCAGTTCTGACCTTCCAGCGTTTCTGATGTTTTGTCTTACAGAACTCCTTTGTTGATGCAGCTGGGATACCCCAGAAAGAAGACAGACAAGAGTGCAAATACAGGACAAATAGAAAGGCTGCCAGTGGCAGGGGCCCACAATGGCCCCCACCTCAGGGTAAACTTGAGGTTTAAAATATCAGGATCATGATACAACATTCCTGTTTGATTCCGACTGAGGAAGCAACACATCGAGGATGGTTTGCATTCTCCGCTCCTGCTGAGTGGACCCCAGCACAGAGAGCACCATCTGGAGCTGCTGGGCCGTGTGTCCGCCGAGGCCAGGGCCCCTCCCTGGCATATTCAAGCCCCCATGTCCCTCAAGCCTGCGAGAACACAGCCTGCAGCAGGGAGGGAGCCGGGGGCTGAGCCGGAGCCCCAGCTCTGTGATCTGTGATCTGGGGCATCTTGGGCATGTCTGGACTTCAACTTTTCATCTGTCAAATGAGAGGGTTGAACTAGAGAACCTGTGAAGACGCCTTTTAGCTCACACATTCTCTGTTTTTACCCGCCGAACTGGACAACAATAGGTGAGATCAGGAACATTGTAAAGGAACCCCACTAGATTCAGAATAAGATGCACGTTCTCACCTCCTATCTTCATCATCAAAACAATTTCCTCCTACTCTCAAATGACCAAAGACTCTCCACCGCTCTCAGAGCCACAGGGCCTTTGGGTAGAGTCTTGGGGCCTGCACTGCGGGGGAAGGAAGGAACTTCCTCTGCTGCCTTCCCAATGCTATCTAGGTGAATGGCCAGGACCCAGCGGCATTTCTGCCTTTCCATCTTCACATGTGTCTTGATATGCCTCTTAGGTTCTAACCCTTAAGGTTTCTCAACTGATTGTTCAGCTCCCTCAATCCTAAGGGCCTGGGCTGTGGGATCGAGTGCTAGGCGGGTTCTATCAGATGCTTAGTGACCCTGGGACAACTGCATGTGGCATCTCCAGCTACAGGCCCGAGGCCCGTAGTTCCCACCTGGACCCTGTCCTGCCCACCTTGCCTGCCCTCAGTCACTGCCCGGGGAGTGGCCCATAGGCTCTGACCATGGCTGAGTGGTGACTGTGGCCTGGAGCTCGCCACAAGTGGTGATGGCCTTGGCAGGCCCCTCTGCTGGGAGGCACAGGGGAGGTGTCTCCGGACAGGCCGGCCTTGCGCAATCCCCAAAACCACCAAACGGGCAATTCTTGGTACTGATGGGTGGCAGGAGGTGACCAGAGCCAGGTCAATTGGAGCCTTTGAAAAACATTCGTGTTATATAACCACTCTCAGAAAAATAAGGAACAAATATTGAATCACTGGAACCAGGCAGCAGGGGAGGGACAGTGGCCAAATCTGGGAAGGCCTAAGCTCCACTCTCCGAGAAGTTCCAGAGCCATTTACTTTCCACAGAGGACACAGAGTTTCTCACTGCAGCCTAAGCAACTTCCTGATGTCAAAAGAAAAATCCAACTGTTTTTCACTTCTGCGGCCACCCTTCCTCCCCGGCTCCTTCACCTGGTGGTCCTGGTTCCCAGAGCCACCTCGGGGCTCCCCCTCCCCGCCCCACAAGGCCAAGGACCCCGGTCTGGCAACCTGAGCCTCCCCTGGCTTTGAGTAAGTCCCCTGCTCCACCGTATTCCCAGTTCCTCATCTGGCCCGAGGCCACCTGGGGCTTCCCTAGCTCCATATCAGTACCAGACATGAAACTCCTTTTGCTCAAAACCAAATAGCTGCAGAATCCCTGGCCCAGAGTGCCCAGGAGACCTCGATCCTCCCCACAGTTCTGCATTCATGTCTTATATGGAGTGCGCCCTTGAAAATCCAGGAGCCTCCACTTTCCAGTGTGTAAAATGAGGCCATCATCCTTCTTATCATGGGCTGGTGGGAAACCAGACCAGAGGATGTGATCAAAGGCCATTCCCGCAGTGTGAGCCCCCATGGCGCTGGGGATGGCAAGGGCTGCTGGCCGAGGGTACACTGGGGCCTGATGATGAAGGCCGTGGGGAGCGACAAAGGCATCATCACCGGGGCAGCCAGGCCCCTCGTGTGGCTCCCCACAGAAGCCAGGGCAGTTGCTCACACTCAACCAAGGCCTGAGATCGGGTTTCAGAGGCTTCTGCAAAGACAATGGCTGCCCCCTTATAATTAGAGAGCTGTCTTTATCCCTTTCCCAAGGTGAAAGCCAAGATGATTCATCGCGTGTGCACAGCAGTTCTAAAGAGGATCACAGCGTGGCTGTTGCCGGAGTCTCCGGCTCTCTTCTTGTGCAAAGGCCAGCCGAGGTTTTCCCTGCCCACCCAGGGCAGCCTTTACTTGACCAGAGCTCCATGGAAGTTTGGAGGGACCCCACTGGCCTCCTCACGTTGTGGTGGAGGATGCTCTGCAGGGGCCAGCAGTGCCTCTTCTGACCAGCTGGGGGTGGCCATCCTAACCGTCCTGACCTCAGGGCTTGTGCTGTGGGATTCCTGAGAGCCCCTTCCTAGTTCAGGGCCCCAGGGCAGGCTCTTACAGGCAGCTGCTCCCAGGCCAGGTTGAGTCCAGCCTCTGCTAACCACACACGCTTGTCTTCTTCCAGCCTGTCTGAGATCCCCCAGAAGGAGGGAGAGTGGGGGGCAGGGGCACTACCTAGAGGCGCAGGTTGGGTGGAAGTTACAGGAATCTGGGTCAGCTCACAGTTCATGAGGAAGGAGGCCAGTACCCAGGAGGCCCCAGGACATGCAGGTGTGGGGCGTGTTTGCATGGTCCATGCAGCCGCCTCCTTGAGGACCAGCGGCAGGCAGCCTCCCAGCTCCCTTCCAAGGCTGTGGCCTGGGCTGCAGGTTGCCGCCTCCATCCAGAGTAGCTGTGGTCTCCACAGGTGGCACCCTACGCCTCAGCCAGGGGACAGGGGAGGGGATGTTATGGGACAGGGAGCGCTGGGCTCCACTGACCACATCCCATTGTGGAGTTGGTAACGGCTAATTTGATGTGTCAGCCTGGCGAGGCCATAGCACCCACTGATTCAATCAAACGCCAGTCAGGTGGCTGCCGTGGGCGTATTTGCAGACGTGGTTAATATCTACAATCAGTGACTTGAAGTGAAGCAGATCATGCTGGATGATGTGGGTGGGCCTCCCCCAATCCGCAGCAGGCCTGAAGAGGGAAAACAGAGGGTTCCGGAACGGGAAATTCTGCTTCATGACTGCAGCATCGACCACCTGAGCTTCTAGTCCATCTGCCCAGTGGATTCGGGACTTTTCAGTTCCAATCAACGCATGAGCCAATTCCTTCCAACAAATCTCATATATACATATATATATATAAAACAATACTATGTATATATTAATCATGTTATATACATTAGATATAGTTAATATGTGATTATATCTCCTTAATATACATATTTTTCTTAATATATATAATATATGTAATTATATATATAATATATGTAATTATAGATATAAAAAATATATGTATATTAAGAAAAATAGGAGATCTATATGCTTGGATCTCTCCTCTTGGTTCTCTTTCTCTGGAGACCCCGCCTAACACACAGCCCCAGGCCTCCTCACCCCAGCTGGTGGGGACACACAGGGGGCGAGTCCAGGGTAAAAGCAGGCCACTGTTTGGAAGCTCTCAGCCTTCCCTGCATAGATGGATGGGGTCCATTCAGTCATCAGGTGGGCTCTCCGTCCACACTATGGCTCTCCGTCCACACTATGGCTCTCTGTCCACACTATGAAGCCTTCACTTTGCCCAGGCCCCAGTGAGACACCCAATGGCCCCAGCTGGACGAGAGGACAAAGACCGATGTGAAGGGCCATCATCTTGGCAGTGCTTGGAGAACAACAGGAAATAGCCAGATGCCCTGCTTTGACTGTCAGAGAACATTCACGGTACGTGAAGGGCAATCACAGGTTTAGAAAAGCACCACGATCACCTTCTAGCCTCATCTCTGAGCCTTGGCAGCAGAGTGGGGCAATCCTCTTGCCTTTGCAAGCTGGGTAACAGTCATGCAAGTATCTGTCACGGCATCTTGTCACCCTGTCACTGAGGGCCTGTCTCCTTCCACACCCTGTTGGAGTTCAGCAAGGACCGCGTCTCATTCACCCCTGAGTCACCGGCTCCTCCCAGGGCTGGATTCCATGAGCCTCTGTCCTTCCCCCTTGCAGAGCTGACACTGGGAGAGTGGTCATAAGCTGGGGCGTAAATGACTGAGGATGGCCCAGGGGCCAGTAAACACCAAGACCTCAGGATAAGGGAATGACGTCCTCATGCGCCACCTCCAGCCCCTGTACGGAGGGACAGCCCTTCACTTCTAGGGCTGTCTTCAGCTCTGACAGTATGATGCTATTAAGACAGGGTGTGAAGCGGCCAGCTCTGGGGTTCTGGGGAGGTTTTATTGGCTCACAAATAAAATGCCAAACCACCAGCTAATACGAGCATAGAGTCCTCCGTGGGCACTAACGACCCAAGGGAGAGGCCCCGAGGCCCCACACCCTGCCCGGCTGCCAGCTGCAGCCACACCCTCCAGTCGTCGGCCGCCCAGACTTCAGAGAGGAAAAAACCAGCCACGAGGTGAAAGTGAGCTGGCCCCGGCCTGACCTCTGCCGCACAGGCCCAATGGCCCTGGTCAGATCTGAGGCTTCCCCCACAGTCAGCTTCCTGCCACCCCCCACCCCCCACAGCCGCCTGGTGCTCCCCGCTGGGTACACATCCAGCAGTTTTGGTTAATGCTTGAAGACAAACTGCAGGAGGGACGCCGTGAACTACAGTAAAATTGGGCACCCCGGGGACATTTCTGTAAGGTCACAGAGCTGCTGGCTGGCTCGGAGACACACCCTCCTCTACGTAGGAGGACCTTGTGTGAGACAGGACACCTCTGAACGAGGGCTCAGGGACCTCATTTCTGCTCCCCAACAGCTACCCAAGATGTGGCTTTGGGATTCGGCCCAGAGCTGAGGCCTGCAAAGGCTTCCACGTCAGTGCTTTCAGAATCTCAACTGTCTATATTTACAGAGCCATATATCCAAAGATTCTTCCCCAACACTTTCTACGGGTACCCAAGGATTCCTTCCACTCCGTCTTGTTTCACCCACCTGCTCCGTGCCAGGCACATTATAGATCAAAAGGTACAGGGAGTTCAGAGGAAGGAGGAAATACCACGGACTTAAAAAGCAAGCCAGCGCTTCCCACGCTGAGCGTGGTGAATAGAGGAGCTTTCATGTGTCTCCTCACTTCCATCCCGGGGTGAGCCGGCCACTCCCGAAGCATCTGGCCACAGCTCTTCACACTGACAGTCCCAACTTGTTAGTGGATTATGAAATCAATGTAGTGGATTGCACAACCACCAAAAACTGAATTACAATAAGAATGCGTCTCGTGGTTTCATGAAGCCTGTGTCTCAATGATTCACACACACATAGAATAAAATGTACCTTTTGTTTGTTTTTTTCCCTGAGACAGAGTCTTACTCTGTCGTCCAGGCTGGAGTGCAGTGGAGCGATCTCGGCTCACTGCAACCTCCGTCTCCTGGGTTCAAATGATTCTCCTGCCTCAGCCTCCTGAGTAGCTGAGATTACAGGTGTGCACCACCATGCCTGGCTAATTTTTGTATTTTTTAGTAGAGATGGGGTTTCACTATGTTGGCCAGGCTGGTCTCAAATTCCTGACCTCATGATCCACCTACCTTGGCCTCCCAAAGTGTTGGGATTAGAGGCGTGAGCCACCGCACCTGGCCTGTTTGTTTGTTTGTTTGTTGAGATAGAGTCTCACTCTGTCACCCAGGCTGGAGTGTAGTAGCGCAATCTTGGCTCACTTCAACCTCCGCCTCCCAGGTTCAAGCGATTCTTATGCCTCAACCTCCCAATTAGCTGGGATTACAGGTGTGCACTACCATGCCCGGCTCATTTTTCTATTTTTAGTAGAGATGGAGTTTTCCCATGTTGTCCAGGCTGGTCTTGAACCCCTGGGCTCAAGGGATATACCCGCCTTGGCCTACCAGAGTGCTGGGATTACAGGCATGAGCCGCTGTACAGGGCCGGAATAAAAGGTACTTCCTATTGTGTTGTGGGTGAAAAAGTCTGAAAAATTCTGCATTAGATGAGCTTTGAAATTGTGCAGGTAGATTTCAGGGAACAGAGAGGAGCTGACCTTCTGTCCCCAAGGTGTCACCAGAAGTGTGGAACAATGGGTACCATCTGTCCTCCTCTCCTGGCTGAAGCCCTCTGGCCCCTCTCCATACTTTGTGCCCAGAAATATGCATGGAGTTAAGAACACAGAACATCACATCTCTTTATTACCACAAGGATGTGGTGATTCCCTCCCTCCTCACCTCTCACCCCCCACATCTGCTCCTCCCCTGGCCCTTTGACCTGCAGGGCAGCTTGGCCTTGTCTCCAGGCCACCCCAGACCCAGAATAGCAATTATACTTTTGGGGACAACCACCCGCCCCAGCCGCCTGCCGAGCAGTGCCTGTCAGCTTCTGTTCCCCACTGGCCCAGGCCTGCTGCGGATGCCCTCATCTCTAGCACCTAAACCCAGAGAACTGGGCAGTCACGGGGTGTTAGGATGGAAGTGGTCTCAGAAATTCTCCAAGGCCCTTGTGTTACAGGTGGGGTAACAGATGTCCAGAGATTCAAGCAAGTTGCTCAAAACCACATGGTAGAGCCGTGACTCAGCCAGAACCAAATCCTGGTCTTGCAACTTCTAACCAAGGTCTCTTTTGATTACGTCATGCTCTTCTAGCTGCTTCTTTCTAGTTTATGTTTCCACTACATAAGCCGGTAACAGCAACTCTAACAAGATTGCGACGCGCTTGCCATACCCTCACATGGGCCTGGCTATACTGGGCACATAGCAAATGTCATAATTCTACAAAGCCATGCTCTGACTTGGGTTCTGTAGGCACTTTTGCATCTTGTCTCCAGCGACAGGACAAAGCCCATGCTCCAAATCCCTTTCTGGTGTCATTCATTGTGTGTGAATCTGTTACTTCCCCAGAGCCCTTCAGCCTGTGATCTCAGCCATGCAGGCAGCAGCTGCTCCAGGAACTCCCCAGGAGCCATGGAACCTGTCGTGTCCTCCAGACTGACGGGCGCGGACACTCTGCACGGAGGGGCTCCAGGTGCCGCCGGCCAGCATCTAGCCAGCAGCAGATGCGTGGAGACCAGCCAGGCCGGGAGAAGGTGTCTGCCACTCCCCATTCCAGGCCACACCACCAGGGCCACTCTGCAGGCAGCTCCCAGGTGGGATGTGAAGACGCCTGGCAGGTACGCCGCCCCTCCAGAACCTCACACCAGCCAGAATCCCTCACAGACGGGCTGACGACACTCGAAACAGCCACGCTGCTAGCTCGTTTACAATTTTGCTTTTTGGTCTTTTTATAAGTTTAACTCTTGTTTAAAAAGATAAATTGAACCTCTACCCTCTCAGCAAGGCAGGCCTGGATATAGATTTCTGCCTAACCAGCTGTGTCATTTGAAAGTCACCTCCCATCTCTGGTCATCAGTTTCCTCCTCTGAGACAGGAGGTGTCTAGACCCTACCTCTCCAGCTCCTCCAAGGCCTTCCCAACACAGATTCTGTTCCAGGCCGTCCCTCCTCCTAGCACTGCAACGACACTCCTTCGAACACATCCAGGTGGGCACCAGGGCTGCGCTGGTCACTGCCACCTGGTGGGTACAGCCTGTGTTCAGGCTCCAGGGCATGAGCAGTTCCAGGACAGCGCAGGACGAATGCCGAAGGAAGTGATAGCAGCCGGGGCTTGGGTGAGGGAGGGAGGGATGGGCAGGTGGTGCACAGGGGATTTCTAGGGCGATGAAACTGCTCTGCATGAGAGTGTAATAGTGGACACACAACATCACACACACAACATCACACATTTGTCAAAACCCACAGAACGTACAACACCAAGAGTGAGCCCTAATACCGACTATGGACTTCGATTAATAGGAAGGTATCAATAGAAGCTCAATGGTAACAGACATGCCACCGTAATGCAAGACACGAACAACAGGGGAAACTGGCATGGGGGCTGCAGGGTCAGGGAGGGGCAGATGGGCACCCTCTGTACTTTCTGCTCCATTGTTCTGTAAACCTAAAACTGCTCAGAAGTAAAATCCACTAAATTTTTAAAAAGCAATAGCAGCAAATAGCCAGAGAAGGCCTCAATTTCATCTGCCAAACAACTGCCCATCACGCCAGGCCTGGACCACCCACCCAGCTCCTCGGAGACACTGAAGGTCATAGGTTCACCAGGAAACGGGAGCTGGAGAGGTCAATTCTTCCTGTGTCCATGGCTTCAGGTCCTTCCAGAACACAGAGGAAGGTGCACGCCATGCTCCCAGGCTCAGGGTCAGAAGATCGGTGGGATCCGGTCTGAGGCTCAGCGCTCAGACCAAGAAGATAAATGAGATTAGAGACACTCGGAGATGAAACACCTTGCTGGGGCTGGGCAGCAAGGAAGCTGGGAGAAGGGTCTGAGAACCCAGGTCCCCATCTCTCAGGCCCAGGCCCTTGGCCCCCCTGGCTGGGACAATGACGACCAAGTACAGAGGTCTCCAGATGGAAGCCAGGGACCAGCTGCAGGCACCAGGTGGCCTCAGAATGTGTGGGGCTAGAGGACCCCTCACAGGGCTCGCTGGGCAGCTGGTTCTTTGGGGAGACCACGTGGTGCAGAAAAGCTTGAGTTTCTTGGTTGGGGACTCGAGGCTGCAAACCATGGCGCTAATGAACCTAAACAAGGGAATTTGCTAGGTTTTCTTATTTTTGGTGTTTTGTTGCCAAGAAACTCGTTCTGTTCTAGAGGGGCTTGTTACATCAGGAGGCGAGGGAAGAAAACTGCTGATATGTGAGGCCAAAGTCACCAGAGGAGGAGAGACTTCCAGATCAGCTGCTGCACCAGCGGGGAGTCAGGTACAAAAAACAGGGGGTGGTTTGCGGCTTTGTTTTTCCAAAAAAGAAAAAGCAAAAAGCCTGCATCTCATGTCCTAGGAATGGGGTTAAAAGTCATCATCTCTTAGGACAGAGTTTGGACCCCTCTGTGAGCAGGGCCTGGTCACTGAGGTGTCCCTGACTCGTGTCCCATCCTGTGTGCAGGATGCAGTCCCTATGCAGCCCAGGCCCCTCTGCAGGGCCTGGTGGCTGCTGAGAGGCAGGAGGAAACCCCTCCCTGAGTGTGGCCTCCGCGTGTGTCACCTACATCTGTCAGAAGGGTTTGGGACCTTTCTTTCTCATGGAGAAAGCGCAGAAGATTCTGGGTCAGGTCCTGTAGGACATCCCTAGAGCCAGAGGACCATCCCCTTTGTGTAGTTTATCCCCGGCATTGCCAGAGCTTCTGGTTTCACTCTTGGTTCTCACCAGTGGATCCCAGAAGCCCCCTGGATCATGAACCTCTGCCCTTTGCACTCATGAGGCCCAGGGACACCTCCCCCTGCTTGTGCAACACGAGGCTGCCACGTCCCAGGTCTTTGTACCCAAAGTGAGTGGACTCTGACCTTCCAGATGGCCAAGGGTGCCAACATTTCCCAAAGACCTGTTTTCAAATGAATCTGGGAGACAGCCTTTGGAGAGGTCCATGAAGAAGAAAGGGGAACTCCACAGGTGGAGGGAAACCGAAGCTACCTGGGGGATACTCCCCGCGGCCCACCTGGCCCCCTCTTACTCTGCACTGCCCTATTTTCAAGGCTTAAAGGGCAGAGTCAAGAGACCACAGTAGGTCAGTTCTCCCCAGCCTATCTGCGCGCCCAGCCTAGAGAAAGGAATGAACATTGAACACTGGGCTGGGCTTTTGCTGGGTTGGTGAGAAGTGGCATCTGTGTAACCCAAATTGACATTTGTTTTCTGTAGTCTGTGGTGTTCCATCGCAGCCCAGAGTTAGCACTTGAGGTAGCATCGTGTGAACTGCTTCTCAAACTGCAAGTAGGACATAGGTCATAAAACCCACGGAAGACACACAGGTTTTGCTGCGGCTGTTCATGGAACAAAACCAGAGCTCCAGGAGTTTTCTGGGATGTGAATATCCAATAGGTCATGATGTGAAGTTCCTCGCGTGGCTCTCTGTCAAAGTCTGAAAGCCGTTGCGGAAACGGCTCAAGGCATGGCGGGCACAGGGGCTCCATGGCGTGAGTGGTCCTCAGGACAGCCACTAGGAATGGGGTCCCTCCCTGCATACATATGCTGTCTCCGGTTGAGTGGGTGAATCTGTTCCTCCATCCTTGAGTTTGGGCAGCTGTGCTCAACAGAAATGCAGCAGAAACCATACCACCTGACTTCTAGGTTAGGTGAGAAGGAACCTCGCAGTTCCTCCTGGATCTCTTGTAATGTCTGCCATGGGTAAAACCAGCTGCCACGTTAGGAATCTGCACCAAGACCACCATGTTATCAGGAAGCTCAAGCCAGCCACATGGAGAGGCCGCACGGATGGAGGAAGAGCTGCACAGCCAGCCCAGGGGCCCGATGTGAGAGTGAAGGAGCCTCTAGGATGAGCCGGGCTCAGCCGCCACCTGACTTTTCAAATAGGAGAAACCCCCAGTGAGAACTCAGCTGAGCCAGATGACCCCTAAATCCAGATGATTTCAAATCATATTTTTAAGTTTTGGGGTGGTTTGCTATGTAGCAATAGGTGATCTTGTGACAACCCTGGGAAAGTTACTTCATTTCTCTGTTTTTTAATCCAAAAACTGGGAATCATGGGAGTTCCTACTGGAAAATGAATTAACATATAGAAGTACAGAAACACATATGAGTTAACAAAGACACGGCTGTGATGCCTGGGACTCATCTGGAAAACATGAGTTATCACTTTAAAATACTTTGCTGAGTTTAGGGGCAATATGCTACAATGACTGAACCCCGGGATACCGCAGAGTCTTCCTTCTCAGAGATTTCATGAGAGGAAAGAGGCAGGTTCCACCTTACCGGTTTGCCAAGATCCTTCCCCAATGTACAAGTGAAAGGAAGCTCAGGAAGGCAGAATGAAGGGACACATCAAATCCTTGGTGACGGTTTGGGACAGGCCGGGCACAGTGGCTCTTGCCTGTAGTCCAAGCACTTTGGGAGGCCGAGGTGGGCTGATCACCTGAGGTCAGGAGTTCTAGACCCGCCTGGCCAACCCTGTCTCTACTAAAAATACAAAAATTAGCTGGGCGTGGTGGTGGCTGCCTGTAGTCCCAGTTACTCGGGAGTCTGAGGCAGGAGAATCGCTTGAATCCAGGAGGTGGAGGTTGCAGTGAGCCGAGATCGCGCCACTGCACTCCAGCCCTGGCGACAGAGCGAGACTCCATCTCAACAACTACAACAACAAGAAACAGTTCGAGACAGAGAAAAATCCCTGTAAACTTCAAGCCTTTTGGGGTGCTCTCGGGTGAGCTCCTAAATTGCTCAAGGGCTAACTTCCTCATTTATTATTAAAAGAAAAAAAGAAAAAGGCAGAGGCCAGTGATGAAGGCTGGCGATTTCTGGTCTAGGGTGAGAGATAACCGAAAGTAACAATGGAGGCTCTCGCAGCGCTCAGAGGCACTCAAGGAGTGGAAAGGAAATTGCACATTTCACCCGTGACTGCATAGGCAATCGAGAACAGCAAGCCTCTGCTTTCAGCTGGAATGTTATCAACTTCGGTCACGCTGATTATCTCATGCTGATCAGGAAGGCTGGTACCAGGAGTGAGTGACTAAATGAAGAAATTACTAATTAACAAATGCTTGGGTGGACAATCTTTCAAAACTTAGGATCAATGGAAGGAGACAGAAGGAGTCTTGGGAGGATTTTTAAAATATGCCAGAACTGACTGGGGACAGTGGCTCACACCTGTAACCCGAGGACTTTGAGGCCGAGGCAGGTGGATCACCTGAGCTCAGGAGTTCGAGACCAGCCTGGGCAACATGGCGAAACCCCATCTCTACTAAAACTACAAAAAGTAAGCCGGGCACGGTGGTGCATGCTGTAGTCCCAGCTACTCAGGAGGCTGAAGCACAAGAATCGCTTGAACCTGGGAGTTGGAGGTTGAAGTGAGCCGAGATCGCACCATTGCACTCCAGCCTTGGAAAAAAACAAAACAAAAAGCCAGGGCTCCTAATGTACTCATTTAAACATCACTTGTGTCCACACTGGGTTCGGAATTGCGCTGCACATGGGATATACAAACGTAAGACATGGACCCACCCTCAAGTCTTAAGGTGGAGGTGGGGGAGGGCAGAGGCTGTAAAGGGTCAGAGGGACCTTCTGGAGCGGCGGAAATGTTCCAGATCACACTGTGGCAGTGGTCACATGACTGTGCACATTTACGACAATGCACCTAATTGTATACTGTCAATCGAGGGGCATTATATGTAAATTATACCTCAATAAAGCTGACCAAAAAGTGGCCAGTCAACTACCAGCAGACCCATGGGGTAGGGAAAGAAAAACAAGCAATCTACAGAACGTGGGAAAATGCCTATATTAAGAATCCTGGAATACTCCACGTGCTTTTTCAGGCAGTGGGAGCTGAATTTTCAGGAAGCAGCTGTGCTGTGGGTGATAGTCATACTTTATTCTCTAAAACTCTCCAGTTTCAAGTGGCCTCTTGGTGCCAAAGCACCATGGCGTGTTACACCTATCAGATCGGGCACAGTGCCCCTTCTTCCCAACCTGTGATCTGAAATGGCCAGCACTGCGCCTTCCAGAACCCAGCTTAGATGCACAGTTGCCACAGAGGTAGGAAGAATGATTTGTTCACCACCAAAAGCCCAGTTTCTCCAACAGGTAAGTCCCAGCAGGGTATGATGTCCCAAACCTACACAACCGTTTCCACCGCCTATTCCCGGGCCCCTCACTTGGGTCAAGGCAGCATTTCAAAGGAAGCTAAGAGAGAGAACTTGTGCATCCAAACCCTTCTCTGACTTGGCGGGTTATTGGATTAACTACTCTCCGAAGAAGACCCAAAAGGCCTAGGGGAGAGAAGAGATAAATCTGGATGCGGCGGAGACGATGGCCAAACAGAAAAATCACTTGGCGAAGAAAAGTCGGTGGAAGCCTGTAGTGGGGACCTGGGACATGAGGGAAGGGCCTGGAGGAGGGAAGGGGCTGAAGCCATAATTTCCTAACCCCTCCCTACAAACTATGCCCTTCCCTCTGCCCAAGTAAGTACAGGGACCGCCCTGCAGCAAGAAGACAGCGGATATTTAAATGTGAGGAACCCTGGCCACAGTGGGCTGGGCTCCCCCCCCATCACCTCGTGTCCTCACTCACTGCACTCCAGACTTTGTCAAAGTGGTGGCAACTAAGTCCAGTGCCAGAGATTGGATGATGCTCAGGTTGATTTCATTGTCAAGTGCCTCTGGCAGGACTCTAGTTCGTTGACAGTATTCCAGACAAGGCATAGCTGGCTGAACCGCAGTGCCCCGGCATTTGGGATCGTTGGGATCATCATGCTCTTTAGAGTCTTTTTTTTTTTTTTTTTTTTTTTAATTGCACAAGGATTTACTTATCTCTCTTCATGGGTGAAACTGAGTTGGTGGGAAACTGCTAGACTCAATGACCAATTGGACTGTAGGCAAGAAGGCCCATGATCTTGCTCTTCAGATAAAAGAACAGCAGGGAAACAGGAGGCCTCTCTCCTGCAAAGCCGGTCTGAAGTGCACACAAGGCACGGCTGAGTGCCTGGTGACGTGCATGCAGCAGGTGGGCGAGACTCAGGAATGTGTACTGTAACAAGGGAGTCTAGCGCAGGTTGTGGGGGAATTTGGAGAAACACGAGGGGCCCTGGGCCACCCGTTGACATCTTTTCTCCCCACTCAGGAGAAAGTAGGGGAGATGGTTTTCATAGATCGAGTTGGGCTTTGAGAAGGAAAGTGAACAGGAAAAAAAAAAAAAAAAGAAGCCTCAGAAAGCGCCCCCTCCCAAGACTGTCCTCAGAGCTAACCACGACAGATGGCCGCGCGGCCTGAGGCTCGGCCTCCAGGCAGCCAGGGAGGAGCAGCTGCAAGTCCTGCAGCCTGTGAGACCCCCGAGGGGCCTCGGCCAGCATCCAAGGCTATCCTAAGCCTTGGCTATCCTAACGCCCCAGTGGGGCACGTAAAGCTCCTCACGCCCAGGCCCAGACCCAGGCCTGCTGGGAGCACAACTCTCTCCCACGCTCCCCCTCCTCCACTCCAGGGCCACCCTTCCTTCCAGTCTTCCCCGTGGAGTTCGCGTTGGAAGATGCCAGCGAGCATGTCTCGGGGCTCTACGCCTTGCGCAGATGAGTGTGGGGTGACTCAGAGGAAGGGGGTGGTGGCAGATGCCTGCAGCTGGCTCCCAGCCAGGCTTTGCCATCCTGCATAAATGCCTGGCTTGGGTCTTGGCCTAACATTAAGGGCAAATTCCAAGAGGGGCGAGTGGGCTTCTTGAATCTGAACAAGTCTGCTTTCAAAACAGGTGAATCCCTAGGCCAGCCTAGCCCCTTCCCTCATACCCCTACCCCGAGATGGGTGCAGCATCAGCAGCGGGGATCATCCAGAAACTCTCGCATTCCACAGCAGGTGTCAGAATGGGCCTCATTCCAGGGTCGTGGTGGCCGCTCCACCTGGCGAGCTTCGAAGGGACTCTGGCAGGCCCTTGCTGCAGGGTCCTCCCGCCGGTCTTCTCAGCACAGGAACGTTGCCTTCACATTGGTCTTCTGTTAAAAGCATGTCATTCCTGCTTGCTCTTCAGACACAAACACCCACTCCAAGGATACTCCGGGTTCCCCGCCAGCTCACTCGACTCTGACGTGGCAGCTCTCACCGGGCTGAACCCAAATCAAGCACCGTTTATTAGGGGGAAGCTCCGTTATCCAGAAAGCTCACCTTTGAAGAGCTACCTATTTCCTGCCAGAGTTGTGGAGGGAAGGCCTTAGGTACTAGAAAACCTCAGGGAATTTGGGGAATAGCAGTTAAAGGTTATCATTCTTACCTATTTGTTTGGATAAGTAGTAATCACCCTTCGGATGCTTATTGGTGAAAATATTTCTAAAAGTGTCTCTGCACATTTCCCTGCTTTGATGAATGGAATGGGAGGGCAGGATCTAACCATCTGATGGCTACGGTTTCGGGAGAGTGCCAGAGCCTCCAGGTCAGCCAAACCGGAGCCACAGGCAGAGTACGAGCCACAGCAACGGGCCCCGAGAAAGAGCCCCACACCTACCATGGTCCACGGAAGATGCTGCTCACTGGCCCCGGGTTACCTGGAGTCTTGTGCACTCTCTTTACACCAAGCGAAGCTAATATTTTGTTTCCTTCCCACTTTTTCTCTAACACAAGCCACCCCAGTTCTCCCTTCTGACAACATGCAAGTGGACCCTAGACCTTCTAGAAAAGACTTAGAGCACCCCCAAATGCTCACATTTGTCAGCTGCAATTCCACCCCCAGTTAAAATAGGATTCTGAATGTGACTTGGCCAATGCAGCTTGCAAAGCAAGAACGTCTTCATTTAAGGTCAAAAACACCAGCTGTTTGGGTTGTGGGAAAAGAAAAGCCCACACGGTTTCAGAGGCTTGGTGCTGCGTCTTGTTGTCCTCAGCTCCTGATTCTGCAGCTGGGTCTGTCTCCGAGCACCAGCAAAATCCTGGCCTAGGAGCCCCCAGACTCTAAGAGCCCATGACCAAAAAGGAAAGGAAAGCCAAGTTGGGAAGAACCGGGGCCCCCAACTCCACAGCCCTCCACTCCGCCCAGAGGGCCCACCCTGGGCTGCCTGGAACCCCCTAAAGTTGCCACCCCCACAACACAGTAGTGGGGCAATTCCTGGCAGCGCCTGCAGCCCATGGGCTGGCTCTGTCCCCGCAGCCCCGCCGAGCGTCTGTTATCTTATTTACTGGAATCTGCACAGCCAGGCTCTAGCTCGCTGGTGACTCAGGAGCTGCAGCCATTATCACCAGGCAGATGGCAGACTCCCTAAAAGCAGACATTAAACAATAAAATGCCACTACATACCTTACCCACAAAATAAAACCAAAACAAACACCTAAGTCTGGCTTTGCTTTTCTTCTGCTCTCTCCCTGCCTCCCCTGTGCCAGAGCACAGGGGGAGAGGTGCACGGGGTACCGAGGAGGAGATTTATGATCGAGGAAGACCATACAGACATGCCCAGTGACCTGCAGAAGGTGGCAGTAGCAGAACCACCATGGGACCCCAGGCGGCGGAGAGGGCAGACCCTGTCCATGTGTGACAGGTGGGGCAGAACCACCAGCTAGGACAGATGGGATTGGAGCAGCAAGGGAACTACAGGGACCCTGCGGAACCCAGAGCCTTCTGGCCCCGGTCACCTGATGAATAATCAAAGTGCTAAGACCTGGAGAATTCCACCAAAAACTCAGTTGCTCCCACTGCTTTGGAAGGCATTCTGCTGGGTTCTGCCAGGACAGGCCACAGCTGAAGGCTCACCTGAATAAATAGGACCTCCTATTTATTAAGCATCTATTATGTGCTGGCAGCTGCCCCCTAGTCCTGTGAGGCAGGTACTGTCTCCATTTTTAGAAGAAAAATCAGGCTCAGGAGAAGGAAATGATTTGCCCATGGTAGCCAGGGGGTGAACAGCAGAATGCTCTGCCAGGCCCATGCCACGAGGCCTCTGGGGTGAAGAAGGAACACCCCCAAGTTCTTGGGGCCAAGGACTCTGGAGTGAAGAAGGAACACCCCCAGTTCTTGGGCATCAGGTGCTTTTGATTCCATTCTATTTTTCTCTTAACTCGAATTTCAGTAATTGAGGCTAGAGCTTTGCAGTCTCACATTAAACCCTTTTAGGACTCCAGGGTCTTAACTCACACTCGTGGGAAGGATGTTTGGTTCAGGCTGATGAAAGGCTTGGCTGGAAAGTGCACAGAGCTGACAGGTGTGCAGAGCTGACAGGTGTGCAGGGCTGATGACAGGTCAGTGCCCTGTCCCACTGGTGCTGGGCTGCTGAGGCCTCAGGACAAGCCTGCCCACTAGGAAGGGACGGAAGGTATCGAGCCTTGAACGAGCCACTTGCCTGTGGGTCCAACCTAGGTTTCCTGCTAAGTCACCAGCCCCCAACAAGAGCTAAAGGCAAGTTTTCACTACCAGACAATTTACCATGTGGCTTATAAGTGCAGTCGGAGGGACAACTTTGGAGTTGTCTGAGGGCCTGAGTTTGAGCTCCAGTTTGCCATTTACTGGTTATGCAATCTCAGTACATTATTCAAATTCATGGAGTCTCAATTTCCTTGTATAAAAGGGAAATTTCCCAGGATCATCATGAAAATTATAATAATTAACATTCATGAAATTGCCACACATGGAGCCAGGTGCCTAATCAATCAATAAATATTTACCAAAATACGCAATACAAACAGCTAACAGCAGTGCAAGAGGTAACGTGGAGACAGATCTTTCTAAGAAAATAAGACCCCTACCTGACTGCATTAGGATTCATCATTTCAATCCACCGACAAGAACTGAACACAACTTAATACAAAGTAATGCATAAAAGTACAGGTATTCACCTTTGTTAGGCCCGGGCTGAGTCTGAGAGGAGGTAAGGGGGTTTGTTAGAAGGGGGTGTGGTGAGACTGGTCTATGGGGCATCTCGTGGGAGGAGGGACCTGAATACTTTTTTTTTTCTTTTTTTTTTTTTGAGACGGAGTCTCGCTCTGTCGCCCAGGCTGGAGTGCAGTGGCGCAATCTTGGCTCACTACAAGCTCTGCTTCCCGGGTTCACGCCATTCTCCTGCCTCAGCCTCCCGAGTAGCTGGGACTACAGGTGCCTACCACCACGCCCAGATAATTTTTTTGTATTTGTAGTAGAGACAGGGTTTCACCGTGTTAGCCAGGATGGTCTTGATCTCCTGACCTTGTGATCCACCTGCCTCGTTCTCCCAAAGTGCTGGAATTATAGGCGTGAGCCACCGCGCCCGGCCAGGACCTGAATACTTTTAAAGGAAGAAAAAGATCAATAGTTTGAAAGAGCACTGTGAGGGAGTTGGATAAATCCAAGATGGATTCCATTAGTTAACAGCCGAGCTGAAAGAATAACACAAAATTAGAACCCGCAGTTCCAGTGACCCCTGGTTATCCAACACTATCAAGTGAGGAGGTCAAGCATCTTCCTCTTGTTGGAAAGGCCAATGCCTGGGACACAGGACTCAAGAGTTTGTTTTGCTAGAGTGTTGATGTTTAATTTCACCCTGGGACAGGACCTGAAGAGAAGCCAGAGCTGGGATAACAAACACAAAGACCAGGCTTAGGGACTGGGTCCACCCAACCTCAGTCCACCAGCCTCCATTCCCCTCCACCACCCACCCCACTTCAAAGGACCAGGCTGGACTGCAGGACACCTGGCTTCTCTTTCCAGCTGAATCCCTTTGTGACTTTAGGCAAAGAAGATTAAATATTTTAGATTTTCAATTATGTTCACTGAATTTAACCATTGAACCCTCAGTTTCCTCTTTATAAGTGTGTGCCTCTCAAGGTCTACTACTGCTGGGCTGGAAAAAAAAAAAAACCACCTGAGATTTCTCTAGTCCTTGGAAGTTTCCATGCAAGTTGGGGAAGCAGTTGGAAGGTGAGAAGCCCCCAGACCTAAGAGGCCTACTGTGAGGCCTCTCTGGTGAACTGGAGCCTGCCCAGGGCGTGTGGAGCCCCAAGGTGCCGGCTCACTTTGACTGCATCCCAGGGAGCTTCCCCCTCTCACTTATTCTCACCTATCACACCTAGCAGTCCCCGAATTCTCAATTTATGTTTTGGGGCCTCCTGCCTGCATCCTGGTTGTATCCCTAGGCCTCTCCCCATCTTCCAGCACCTACAGTCCGTAACGCTGTCAACGCTGGATTCCCTGCTAGCCCAGGCTTCTTCAATTGTTTACTATCACCTTTGCTCTCCACCTGGGTTGAAAATTCAGATGCACAGAATCAAGCCTCCCCCCAGGAGGAGGGTCGAGTGACCCCTAGGTCACTCCCAATCACCAGGACTCAAGGTCCCTGAATCACAGACTTGAAGCAGACAGATAGCCTCTGGCTTATGGAAGGCGATTGTAAGGAATGAAAAAAAAAAAAAAAAGAGGACGTGGCTTACTCAAAGTGCCATGCATCAATGTCAGTGGAGGGCGAGAAGAGGGACACTGGGTGAGCTCCAAATCTAGCACTTTCCAGCCTGCAGCTCTACTTGTTGCTGCAAATTCACTCAACAGTTAGGGTTTCTGGTTCCCAGCCTCCCCCTCCTCCTCTCCACCAAACAGTGCAGACAGCCCATGGTTCAGTCATCGAGGAGGCCATCTACCATCTTCTCTTCCTTCCCTTCCTCTCTCCCCCACTCCCCTCCCATCTGCTTTTTCATTGGATTCCCCACAACTTCAGCAAGCAACAAGTAAGCTGTTGGGCTCCACGATCTGCAGGAGGCCAAGATACCCTTCAATGTGCATGGGGTCAAGAGAGTCCCCAGAAAACGGTGGGCCATCCCCAAAGCCCCCACATCATCCCCAGTCTTTCCCGTTTGGGCCAAATGTATTAAGTGATGACTCAGGAAAGGCAAGGCCTGGCAAAGAATGACAACTCCGCTAAGATTTCAGCTCCAGTAAGGGGAATTCAAGCCAGGGTGGGACGGCAGGGAGGAGACCCCGTGCCCAGGACCCAGTGTGTGCAGCAGCTCTGCTCAGCCTGGCAGCCTGGCAGGGGAGGAGAGACAGACTCAGAGAGGAATGGAGCTGAACACGCCCACACACGCGCCACCTTCACTAGTGATGCTCTTTAAATCACCCAGAAAAAGTTATGTAAGGAGAAAACATACAGCTCCCGTGGAGAGAAGGAACATTTTGTTCAGCCTTGGGGTATCTGATTTAATAAGAGGCTCCTGGAGAACAAAGCGACAATTCAGCATCAGTCTTGCACACCAAGGAGACAAAGCATCGTGAGGGGGAAAACCACACACCCAGGGATGCACAATCACCACGCATTTAGAAAGCCAGCTCCCGCAGGTCTGCTTACTCAGCCCCAAGGGGTCCTGGAGGTCCTCTCTTCCAGATGCTAATAAGCAGTGCAGGCTTGTAAGCTGCTGGATGGCAGGATGCGAGTGGCAGGGACGAGCGGCACTCCCAGCTCTGACAAATCCTGCTGCTTCACTCGAAAGGCCCATCAGAGAAGGGGTTTCCCAGCCCCTTCAGCACAGGCAATTTCTAGGGTTCGGCTGTGCTCCGAGCTGCTGCCACTGCATGTCTGCAACAGATGGGGACTGGAGCTGGGTGTGTTCCCAGTCCCCAAGGCAGCGCAACAAGCGGCTGGCAGACAGCATGGGCTGGCCTGAGACAGCACAGGCAACGGTCTTGGTGGCTGGAGCTGGTTTGCTGCTCAAAATGCAGGCAGAGCTCGGGCAGATTCCCTCATTGATGGGACTGCAGCAAACTGTCATTCCCACCTGTGTCAGGGGCTGCTGGGGAGGAAACTCCTTACCACACGGCAAGCCAGCAGGAGGGAGGGCTGGACCAGAGCTTTTAAAAAGACAGGCAGCAGGATGGAGGGAGGCAGGAACAGAGGCCGATGATGCAGCAGTGGATAGCTCTGGGCTCCAGGTCCTCTGGCCAGCACAACCCCTGCACTGTTCCCATCTAACTTCAGGCAAAGGCTTCAGAAATCTGAACTCCCTGGGGATTCCTGTCCTCGGAGTATAAAGAATGAGGGTTTTTTTTTTTTCCCCTCTGGCCAGAAGGATGGGTGAGGCTTTCCAAAAGGCCCTGCCAGTGAAGTCCCCATCTACAATTCATTCCCCCAACTCCAACCAGCCGGCCTACAAACATCATCCAGGAGACAACATGGTCTCTGCCCGTATCAGCCATGCCTCTGATTTTCTGTATTCTGATGCTTTGATACCTGGGCCTTGCGGATCCTGGAGGGACTGCCCTCCCACGGCTGGGCAATTCCTGGAGACAGTAAGAAACTCACCTGTGAGCTTGCTTGTCCTATGCAAGCCAAACCACACAGACCCCCTCCTCGCCTCCTCCTGGGGGCTCTCACACCCTGGGCCACCACCCACTACCCTAATCACCCCAGGGCAGGTATCAGACAGCTAGGGACAGCCCCTGTACCCACAGTCCCCTAAAATTCTTCACAGAAACCACAATAAAGGCTCTTGCCCGCATCTCCCTCTTGCTCCCTCTGCCTCCTGCCCAACCCCGGTGCTTCCCCACGCAGCAGTGGTGTGCCAAGCCTCCTGCTTCCAGGGATCTGTGAGTATCATCCGTTCCTTCCTTTGTGACACTCATTCCTGAGTCTGCATGTCTTCCTGTACTGATTACAACAAATCCCAGGTGACCTGAAAACAGGCTCTAAGGATGTACAAGCTGGTGGGGCAGAAAATGAACTTGAATTGTTAGGAGAAAATGAGGGTCCCCATTTCAGAACCCCACCATGTCCCTCATTAAATAAAACTTGCTCAAGACTTGAACTTCTCAGCAGTGGAGGAATTGCTTCCAAAGATATCGACTGACCTGTTCCTGCAGGTATTCAAGACAAGGAGGCTTCTTCCACGAGCCTATGACTCAAAGGCAAATGTGTTATTCAGGTAAGGGTGATGGCAGCACAAGGTGGAAAAAGATTAATGTGGATGATATATGCAGGAAGGCTTCCGAGAGGGGACAGAAGGACATTGCATGGCCATCCACTAAGACTCATGGACAAAAAGGCAGCTGAGTCAGCTGGGACTTGGGGGACTTCTATAAGGGTTGGAAGTCTGAAGCTTTCTTAAGGTCACTTTCAGCCCAGGAGGGTACCAGGCAGTCATGGTCCATCCAGCTGTCCACCCGGAGACCTGACAAATCACAGGCCTGGAGCGCCATGGCCAGATAGCTCCAGGAACTCACAAGCCTGAGCTCTGGCCTCGCCTACCTGAGCAGGCCATTTTAAGCGGAAACTCTTTTTTTGTCTGTAGAATGAGCCATGTGTTATGTGATGTTCCTCAGGTCTCTTTCAGATCAGGGCACTAATACTCTGTGTCAACAAACCAAGTCCAAGTCCTGGCTCAGTCATTTCTCTGAGCCTCAGTTCTTCCTCTGAAAAACCAAGCTGAGTGGAAACGCTTGCTCCGCACACCTCCCAGGGCTGCTGTTGGGATCATGGATGAACAAGCATCAGGACAGAAATAAGCATCATCTTGGGATGTGCGGGATTATTCTGGAACCAGAGGGCAGTGCTAGCACAAACCCAAGGTTTAGCAGAAAGCTGGCGCCCTTTGGCAAAGATCGAAGGGCCAAACCGCCTGCAGCCTGCAGCCAGCCCCATGGGCACCCATGCAAGTGGTTGACCAGAGATCCAGCCAATCTCAGTATTTTCTCCTGCTGGTTCTGGAACTAGCCTTGCTGGGTGAGCTGGGCCTGTTTCATTTTCTGTGTGCTTTATTCCAAAGCATACATACAAGCCTGAGGAAAAAAGCCTAATTGGTTTTGCTTGGAAAAGCTGGAAATGTCAGGGAAATGGGCACCGTCATCCAAAGGATTCAGAGGTTTGCTGCACTTGGAGACAAGCGTCTGAGAGTGACTTACGGGGTGTGATGACGCTGCAGTTCTCACGGCAGCAGTTCCACGTCTCAGGGACTGGGATCATCCATTAGAGATTAAGGAACATAAACAACTCCGCTGCCGCTTGCAAGCTGCCCTCCGCAAACACGGTCGCTGTCTTCACCTCCATTTCTCCTTGCTTCCAGAACCTCCACTGCACTCCGCATGCAGGTGGCTCTGAGCTTTCCACCTACTCTCCCTGGAGGGCAGAGTCAGCTGTCTTGAACAACAGAGCCCAGTAGATCACAGATACTTAGCAAAGCCTGAAGACCATTTTGGTGCACTGGGCTAGTGTCAGAATCAGAAGTGGAAAGGAAATGCCTTCCTGAGGCACATCCCCTCTGACTCACCACTCTAATTCATCCTCCTAAACTCTGTTTTTCAGGCATTACTCTTCGCACCCTCACCAGACAAAGCAATAACAAAACAGAACCAGAAAACCTTCACCGGCTCCATGCCATCTACAGAACAAACCCCACATCTTCAGCATGGGCTGCCAGGCCCACAGGAGTCTGGCCCCCGGTCATCCTTCCACGCCCCCAAGCTTCCCAAGGCTGTCAGGCCTCATGCTCCCTGGGCCCTCCATGTAGGCACCCTCCTGACCCTAGAGCTTGGCATTCCTAGAAAGCCCAGCCCTACCCCTAAAAGCCCCTCCCTGGCACCTGTAGGTTGTTACCAGGCCCCTCTCCTGGAACTCATTTTTTGAGTGTATTTTGAGTGCTGAGTATTTTACATATCCTATCTCAACCTGCACAAAATACTGTCTACTGAGGCCCAGAGAAGTGAAGTCACAAAGGTTACAGAACATACAAGTTGCAAAGCCAGGATTCGATCACAGTTATGTTCCCCTCCCCAGCCTGGCTCTGTACAGCACATCCTACAGGGCCACTGTCCCTTTATTCATTTTTATGTTTATCATCTAGTTTTTCTGTGGCCCATGCTTGTTTATGACTCACATAATTAAAAATAAGAGGAAGACGCTCACACACGGCAAGCTGAGAGTCCCCCTTTACAGGTCCAGCCTATAACATCCGAAATGAACAAAGTCTGCAGCAACACGGAAAGGATCAGGTACCACCTGAGTGTGCAGAAATGGGATATTGTCAAGTATGTTCGGATAGAGCCAGACACTGGGGCCTTATGATATTACATAACAAGTCAAAACAGTGACTTCAAAGAATTACAAATAGCAAATGTGACAGGAGAATCTCAAACGACGCATGGTACTGCCTGAGCTGTGTAAGTGGCCTAGAAAACTAGACAGACGTGAGCACACGTGTGTAAAAGGTGTGTCTCCCAGCCCCACCCCCGAACCCCTGAATAACAGTCCTGGGTTCGATTTCTCAGCATCCCAGAAATCTAGCACAAATCCTTGCCAAATCCCATGCCGCCCTCAGCCCTTCACCTAAAAGTCAAATGCTGCATGCCAAGCTCACGTCCCTGCGACGAGGCACTGCTGTGCAGGACTCTACTGCTGCAGGCCCAGTGGCAACAGGACCCCAGAACCCCGTGTCCACAGCCAATCTCGGCACCAGGCCAGCAGGGTAACTTGCAGAGGGAGTAACTGTAAAAGGACGGATGGCAACTGCCCTGGGCAGAGACGCTGACCAGTAAAGCCCATATTCTACCCCCCTTTTACGTGCCAATGTTGTCCCTGCCCTCACCATCCTGCAAGACCTGTGCAGGGGAAAGCCAGAGGCCAGGGCAGTTGAAAGAAGAGGGAACACCCTGGGCTCAAGGCCCAGCCTCATGGACCACACTTTTATTTCACTTAGGACCAGCAGCTGGGGATTCGGGGCATGAAATGGCACTGGCTGGGGCCAGCATCTGAGATTGACTGGGCCTGGTGGGATGTAGATAGTGTGGCATTTTACTTCGGAACCCCATTCCTACGACAGCTTGAGGCCAGCGCCCTGCACTCATGAACCCTACAATATGCCAGGTCCTGTGGTTGCTTCTGACATACCCCGACTGGGAACCAATGTGCCAAAGAGGGCCGCTCTGCACCGTGAACATCCTTGTTGAAATCCACAGCAGAGGGCTTGCTAATCAGCTCCCTGGCAAAATGAGTGGTATGCAGAGGGAGTCAGGACGACGGCACAGGCTGCAGCCCCCGTGGATGAAGAGACAGAGAATCTGGCTGGCCCACAGCCCACCCAGCTGCAGCCCTGGTGACCTGGACGCTGTTGGTTTGCATCCTCCACCTCCAAGGACCCAGCTGCTGCATCTGCTATTAGCTCGACCCGTCCTGCTCAGGGTGCATCTGCCAGAGGGCAGCATTGGGACTTCCTCTGAGCTACAAGAACAGGTTGGACCTGCTGCCTAAAATCGCCTGTAGGGATTTGGCAAACCCTGCTCTAGGATTTCCTTTTGTTGTCATAGACCACCAGTCCCAAGGCTGTCAGGGGGACACACAGCCTCACCCACCTCCAGTCGCTACAGACTGCCAATATTTACCAAAGTAACCAGATGTTTGCTGAGTGGCTGAGCTGAGATTAGATTAGTTGAGAATAGTTTGCCACCCTGCCCCTCCCTGAGTACCTCCATCCAGGTAGAACTAGTAGTTCTAAAACTGCAGGATTGCAAAGACATTTGGAGTCATTAAGACCTTGTGTCCTGATTTTAATGGAGTGGAAACAAAAACAAACCAGCCCCCGCAAAGGATAACAGTTTCTCTATCTTTCAAGGCCAAGTTCTGACCACCTGAAGGTCTTGAGATACTTGGGCTACTGCCTGGAGCCTTATGGGTGAAAACTGCTCCCAGGTCACAGGGTCCCCTGAGCCTCAAATGTGGGACGGGGCCCCAGAGCCCTCTGTCCAAAGAAGAGCCATGTGTACTGAGTGTGCACACAGCTCCTGTGGTGGCTGACTTGGGTTCGGAGCGTGTCACCTGCCCAATCAGGGACCCACCTGTACCCAATAAGCCAGCAGGTCTATAAATGCTAAGTCATATGTGACCAATCAGTTTAAGTGATGTGCCCAAGGTCACACGGCTGTGTCCTTAGAGGGCCAAGGCTAAGACCAGGTGCTCCTGATTTTATGCCAGCACCTGATAAGGAAGAGATAGGCCTATCCACTGGGAAACCAGCTGAGACTTTGTCCCGTGACCCCACAGTGACTTATCTAACTCCAGTCTGAACAAGCCCGATGTGTGCAGGGAACAGAAATGAGAGGAGGAAGGACTCACCGTCCATGCTGGCAGCTGGAACCTTTTTCTAAAAAATGGTGCATGCCAAAAGGAGTGCTGATGAGCTTAACGTAAATTCAACAGGGACAGGCTTAAGCAGCTGTCAGAGCTTCACTCCTTCCAAGGACTTCTCTGACCTCACTCCTACCCCCATCACGATGACTCCCCCACACCTACTGCCGTGGGCTCCTTTGACTTCCATCATTTTGATGCTTGGGGCCTGGCCCCTGTGGCTCCTGCAGGGCACATTCTACTCAGAACACCACTCTGTGGCCCGGCCCCTGTGGCTCCTGCAGGAAACACTCTACTCGGAACACTGCTCTGTGGTCTCCAACTTCGCATCTCCCACAGGGTCAACAGCCAGTCAAGGGAAGAGCTCCTCAGACCTGATAAGCAGGAGCCACTGTCTGGAGACAAGCACCACCTTCAACAGAAAGCACTTGGCACTTGGGAAGCCCCATTTTCTTTCCTCTTCCATTTTTTTTTTTTTTTTTCCTGAGACGGAGTCTCACTCTGTCACCCAGGCTGGAGTGCAGTGGCTGCAGTGGCGCCATCTTGGCTCACTGCAAGCTCCACCTCCCGGGTTCACACCATTCTCCCGCCTCGGCTTCCCGAGTAACTGGGACCACAGGCGCCCGCCACCACGCCCGGCTAATTTTTTGTATTTTTTGTAGAGATGGGGTTTCACCATGTTAGCCAGGATGGTCTCGATCTTCTGATCTCGTGATCCACCCACCTTGGCCTCCAAAGTGCTGGGATTACAGGCATGAGCCACCGCGGCTGGCCTCCTCTTCCATTTTTTAAACAACAATAAGCCGGGCTTCTCTCCTAACCCTGAGGCCCACCCTGCCCTAACAGCTCTCAGTGACCTATCGCCACTCCCACTCTGTCTCTAGGCACCCCCTCTCCAGGTCAATGGATATTTTGAGGACCCCCCCAAGCCAGGTACCTGCCTCATGCTGCATTGCTAGGACCCAAGAAAAGTGGAAGAGCCTCCAACCTCACGGACCTCAGTCCTGGCTGGAAGGAAAGCTGTGGAGACAGGGAACAAGCAGGCTGAGAGTCCACACAGCATTGTGTGTGGCACGGACAGCAGCCACCACCATAGAAGTTTCCAGAAGGAAGGAGCTACTTTGGAAGAAAGTCTTAAAAAAGAACTTCATGAAAGGAGTAAGACTGAGGCTAAGATAAGCAAGATCAGGTAAAAATCAGAGGCACTGAAGGGTCCTTGCATTTTGTAAGGCCCTAGAGCATCCTCCTCCTTTGTTCCCTAGACACACTGCCAAGGCTCTGGAAAGCTCTAGAAGGTTCTGGAAGGCTCATGGCAACTTGATCTTTCTTTTAAGCTGGGAACCAGGAATGGGCCCAGGCTTGGCACTGGCAAAAGGCCTCCTAGTCTCAGGCAGGTGCTCCGGGGCTGAACGTCTGTGACCTAAAACAGCTTCAATGGCACTGCTGAGCAGAAGGCCCCGGGCTGCCCAGGTGGTAGAAGGCCAAGCTGTCGTTTAGCATGCACAAGGCTCCCCAATTTAATTGAAATCAACATAAACCACACTGGTGCACAAAACCAATTTTTTTCCACAAATTGCCCTCTATAACGATGCCCCTAAGAAGTCCTCTCTAAGACACATTGGATTCCTTGTCCCGAGCATGCCACGAAGGAGAAAAATGCCTCCACTCGCCCTTTGAAGTGGATGCTCTTTCTCTACAGGTTCAAATTCCAGCTTTGCTTTGCCAGTGCTGGGACCTTGGCTAAGTTATTTAGCCTCTCTATGCCTCAGTTTCCCCACCTGTAAAGTGGGGTTAATAATTATGCCCACCCCACACAGTTACTGAGGATTAAATCCGTATGCATGCACACGCACACACATACACACACGCACACATGTGCACATCCGTATGCTGAGTTTTACGGAGGCAAACAGGGCCTGGGAGCTGCTGGGAGCCAAGGATCTGGAAGGCACCCCAGTGCGTTCCAGTGCCATGTGACTCAGGTGTCAGAGAAGCCCATTTAAGGAACTCACCCATGACAACTGCCACTGGGGAGAGATACAGAGACTCTGAACCTTAAGGCAAGGTAGGAAACGGCAGAAAGTAAATAATAGAATGTTCCAGAAACAGACACCTGTAGCCTCCCCTGGGTGGGATGATGTTCTGGCCAGGACTGGGGCCAGAGCGCAGCTGCCACCACCCCAGGAAGCCTCAAGCCCAGGAATGAGGTGGCGTCAGGAGGGCAGCAGACCAGGGTGAAGGCCGGGGGTGACTTTACTGTCCCCAAGGCCTGCTTTAATCAACTGACTGAGCACCACGTACCCAGCGCTGCCTGGGTGAAGGCGTTGTGGGAGTGAAAAGGAGCAAAAGGCAGGCACGGCCCTGAGGAGGCGCTGAGCCAGTCTCGGGACAAGGCTCAGACCACGCCGGCGGCCCAGGTGCAAGGGCTCCCTTGGGGCTGGGCTGCACAGCTGAGACTGTGAAAAGCTGAGGGTCAGGGGGCGAGGGGAAGGCTGAGAGGAAGGGTGAGCTGGCCCCCCTGCCCAGGCTTGGGCACCTGAGGCAGCTGGCCTGTGAGATGGTGCTGCTTCTGGTGGTGGAAGATGGACAGCATCTTCCCAAGCTCCGACAGACATGCTCCGTGCAATAGCCTTGGCTGTGTGGGGCCAGGGTCAGGGGCGTAGACCCATGTGGAGGCCACCTGCACCCTGGGTCAGGTGACAGGGACCCGCCTCCACACTGCCACATCTCACTCCCTCCTTCCCCACAAAAGGCTACTGGGGAATGGGTGCCCAATGAGTCCACAACACAGAATGTTCAGCCCTGATTCAAAACTGAAACAAACAAGCAAACAACCTCCAGCAACTAACTAATCAGCTTAGGGAAGCTGAGTGGCCGCCAAGCCTGGCTCTATCACTTGAAAATCTAGGGTTCCTAGAATTCCTCCCAGCGACCTGGTTTTCAGACCCCACCCCACCCCACCCCACCCCACAGTGGAAAACTCAAGCTCAGCTGCAGAACCTGCTCCCTGACCCCTGGCTTGTCACAGCAGCACGGGCCAGGCCGCAGCCGGACTCTGCCAGGCGTGGCCCCTCTCCCCACAGCCGCCTGGGGACACTCTATGAAACTCAGGAAGAACAGGAAAAATGTGTATCCAGTTTTGTTGGCTACAGGGATTTTGTATCAACATTTTTTTTTCCAAAACTTGAATAAACACTAAAACTTAAGCTGAAACTTCTTAAACGTTTTAAAGATTTTAAAAGAAACATCTCAGAATGCATTATTCTGCTGTTACAGGTTAAAGTGCTTGCACCCGCAAAAAAGACATTGGAGTCTTCACCCCTAGAAGCTCAGAATGTGACCTTATTTGGAAATAGGGCTGTTGAATTTGGCCCCATTTGTGAGTGGTCACATGGGCCAGACACCGTGGTGGGTGCAGACCCCTCTCCCAAGTCAGTCCAGGGACAAGAAAGTAGACCCCAAGGAGATGGAACCTCGCTCACCCTCTGCCTAACCAGCCCTGGCCTACTGGGCCATCTGGGGGCCTCATCTCTGATTAAAACGTCAAACTCCACATCAGAGGCTAGAGAGGGAGGTGGGAAGAGATGACACCCTCCATCTGTTTCTGGAGCCTTCCATAGCCTGATCCTATGATCCTTTACGAGGGCTGTGCCCAGGGACGTGGGGCCCAGAGTCCTTCCTGGTGGATGGGGGCTGGAAAGGTGGTAAAGTCCATACCTGGCTAAATAATTCATCTACCTAGATAGAACATTAGAATCTCTGGAGCGTTTTCAAAAACTAGATCCCAGTTAAGAACTACTGAATCAAAATGTCTGGGGCTGAGAACTGGGTGATTGAAATATTCTGCTAAGTAAAAACCACTGATAGCACCCACCCACCTCGCTGTAAAGATGGGGAAACAGGCACAGAGGGGAAATGGCACGTGGGAGGCCCCCAGTTATTCTTGGTATAACTTATGGAGGCAGAACCCAAGGAGCGTCTGAGAAGGGAACTGTGAAGTTGGAAATCTGAGCTTTCCCTTTAAGAAGGAATCAGCTTTTGATTTCAAGTAAACTGGGAAGCAAACCCTTGGACTTCAGGGACTCAAGGGCATGCCGTAAATTGCCCTTGGTCCAGAATATTCATAATATTCTATGACTTGGAAAGCTTCTTAGCTAGAAGCTTCGTAACTGGTTCAGGTCAAAGATCCCGATTCAGCCTGCGTTTTGCTCCCCTTGGCTTTACCCCACTTCCTGTCATCCTGCCTGGTTCCAGACATCCACATTCTAAGAAGATACACGAGTGATTGGATTATGCTGCTTGTATTAACATCAAGGTTGGAGGAAGGTAGTGCAGATAGTTGCTGGAACTCCTAAGCCGTGGTGAATGGTATCAACTGATCCTTTAAATCGTGATGAGACTGTAATGAGATCTCAGTAGCCTCTGTGTGGAGCCCCTCCCTCTAGGAGGGTTATTACCCCCACTGCCCCCACCACACTTGGCCGTGTGCCTTGCGTTTCCCAGAAGTGATGTGTGCCACTTCCCAGTGGAAGCTTTTGGAGCTGTCCCGTGTCTGACACCTCTCCTCTGCCCCTCTCACAGCAAGGACCCAGACAGGAACCGCTCCTTCAGCCTGGGTTCCCCAAATTAACAGGACACAAAGCAGAGCCACAGCTGTTGGCAATGCATATACAGCAGTAGCGAGAAACGCACTTCTGTCCTGGCTTGCTGCTGAGGATGTGGGGCCACTCACTACCCCAGTGGAACTCAGCTGACCCTTGTGCACTATCTTTCTCCTGCCCCGTTTTCTCTCTTTCTTCTGAGTCTATTCCCTAATCCTAAATAAACTCAGTGTAACTTACAGCGCTTAAGAAGGTGATCTAGGCGGGGCATGGTGGCTCATGCCTGTAATCCCAGCACTTCGGGAGACTGAGGCAGGCGGATCACTTGAGGTCAGGAGTTCGAGACCAGCCTGGCCAACATGGTGAAACCCCGTCTCTACTAAAAATACAAAAAAATTAGCCGGGTGTGGTGGCATACACTTGTAATCTCAGCTACTTAGGAGGCTGAGGCAGGAGAATGACTTGAATCCAGGCGGTGGAGGTTGCAGTGAGCCAAGATCGTGCCACTGCCACTCCAGCCTGGGTGACAAAGCCAGACTCTGTCTCAAAAAACACAGAAGGTCATCTAGTTGGCTTCTTTGCTCTGGCATTGCTATTTGAATCAAATTCAAATTAGGGCCTTTGAGAGTGAAGTCCTAAATCCAAATAGGACATGATGCTTTGTTTTTCTTCATCAAATTCACTTTATATTATTCTCTGATTATAAAGACTTCAAGTGTATGATTCATACCCTCAACGATACCTTAAAATAATGTGAGGATGGCAGTCTTTTTGTATAATAAATACTCCCGACCCTGACACAGAGCCAGACACCAAATGCGTGCTTCCTCTGGCCCAGATTTAACACGCACTGTCCGCTCCCCATGCACCGGGCACCCTAGGTGACAGGGGTACCAGATGAAGCACAAGGTCTCCGCCCTCCAGGTAACTCCCAGCACAGTGGGAAGAATACATTTGAAGTCTGTTTTTTCCCCTTTCATGTTAGAACAGAGAACTTCCTGCCCTGTTTGTCTCTGGGACGCTCCTCAGGCCCATGTCTCCTTTCATGTCCCACCCCCTGAGCTGGGCATTTGTTCAGCGAGCCCTTTCCTGAGCACAAATGCATCCAGTGAAGGGATGTCCAGCATTACAGACACCAGAGCATAAAGCTGTGTGGCTCAGAGCCAGGTCAAGCTTCCCATCCCAGCCTAAGGCTCCTTCACTCCCTTTCCTGGCCCCAGTTGTCTCCAAACAAAAATCAGCAAGCAAGCAGCCAGTAGGTCCTTGGCCAGAGTCAGGGTGACCAACTAGTCTCGGTTTGCCCAGGACCGTGGGAGTTTAAAACAGGAAGTCCCACATCCGAAGAAGCCCCTCCATCCCAGAGAACTGGAGCAGCTCACCCTAACAGGTAGAGTACCTTTCCCCCAGTTGGTGTGCACAGCTGTGCACCTACCACCACCCTGCCCTAAACACCCCACCCATTCATTCCTTCTTTCTCTGTCACTCCTGACTTCCAGTTCCATGTTTTTTTTTTGACTGAGTCTTGCTCTGTCACCCAGGCTGGAGTGCAGCGGTGTGATCTCGGCTCACTGCAAGCTCTACCTCCTAGGTTCAAGTGATTCTCCCACCTCAGCCTCCCGAGTAGCTGGGATTACAGGCACTGACCACCACGCCTGGCTAATTTTTTTGTATTTTTAGTAGAGACATGGTTTCACCATGTTGGCCAGGCTGGTCTCGAACTCCTGACCTTAGGTGATCCACCCGCCTTGGCCTCCAAAGTGCTGAGATTACAGATGTGAGCCACTGCGCCTGGCTCAGTTCCATTAATTTCACCCATTTCCTCTTTCCATTTCCAGCTCTTCATAAGGAGGAAATTCCCTCTCACCTTCCCTTCCTCTCTCTTTCCTTTATGAGGTGAAAATGTACCCTAATCATTAATAAGAAAAGAGCTAGGGATTTGTATGCTATCAAGGAAAAGTAATGACTATAAATGAAAATAAATGTTCTAATGGGAGATTAAACAAATATTAGAGGTGATACATCCTCAAATATTCAGAACCCTCTTCCAACATTCTCTATTTTTTTCTTCCACTGATCAAACTTGTTTTTCACAAAACACCACTTTTGAGTTAAATAAAATACCATTGCAATTCCATTTTTTCTCCTGCTTCCTAATTGCTCTATTCACTTCTTTATCCACCCAGCAGAATGTGTTTCTGTGTTTCTGTGTTGCACACACACATCACAGCAGAGGCTGTGATCAGGAAAGGCTGTATTGGAAAAAAAAAAAAAAAGGCCACCTTTCCATAGGCCAGTGGAAATCAGCTTTGGAAAAAATTCAACATGGAAGGTTGGAACTAGAGAATACAGCTGTGGAGGAGGGAACACTACAGCTAAGTCATATATTTGGGTCCAGACTTCCTGCAGACCACTGGCTCTCAACCCTTGGATGCACATGGAAATCACCTCTGGAGTTCAAAACAACAACCACAAAAACTCCAATGCCTGGTCTTGGAGTTCTCATTTAATCCATCTGGGGTCCAGTGGGAACTGGGATTTTTATTTATTTTTATTTATTTATTCATTCAATTATTTTTGAAACAGGGTCTCGCTCTGTCACCCAGGTTGGAGTGCAGTGGTGCGATCTCAGCTCACTGCAACCTCTGCCTCCCAGGCTCAAGCGATTCTCCTGCCTCAGCCTCCCGAGTAGCCAGGATTACAGGTGCCTGCCACCACACCCAGCTAATTTTTGTATTTTTAGTAGAGACGGGGTTTCACCATGTTGGCCAGGCTGGTCTCAAACTCCTGACCTCAAGGGATCCGCCCACCTCGGCATCCCAAAATGCTGAGATTACAGGCGTGGGCCACTGCACCCAGCTGGAACTGGGGTTTGTTAAATGCCCCTCAGGTGATTCTAACGTGCAGCCAAAATAGGTAGGTAGACCTAGAGAAAGGAAAACACAATGGTTTGCGGATGTTTATTTTACATAAAGAGAAAATATGCTTTTTAACCAGGAAAAGGTCCTGGGTAGAGGCACAGCTTTTCCAAACACATATTCCAGTAAGAATTTCTTGAGGTGGCCTTAGGTAAAAACAAACAAACAAACAAAAAACTGCCTTGCTATAGCCTGTCGTGGCATGACTTCCAATGCCAGAGCCTGTGTACCTCCAAGGGCAGCCCCAGGAGGACCACATGGCCTCCATCTTGGTGCTGTTCTTCCTGAGATTGTAACAATGGATGCGGGGGCTTCCCTGGGTTCCAGCTTCGCAGCAGATGCCATGGGCTCCCCACCACAATGCTTCCTTTCCCTTCCCATCCAGTCCAGGAAAACTCCCAGGGTGATTACTCAGGTGAACATGAGGCTGGGGTGTGAGCTCCCCTTGGAACAAAGGAGGAGTCCCAAGTGGATACAGGTGTGCCGGATCACCCATTCACTCAGCAAGCACACAGCAAACACCTGCTACCCAGGGCAGCCCCGATCCCAGGCTGGCCCTGGCATGAGTGCAGCTCCTTGTCCAGGGGTCTCCACGCTTTTGTGAGGAAGAGCTACCTCTCCTTCCCACAGAGCCTGGAGATGGGTCCCTGGACAGAGTGGCATTCTGGGGGTTTTGAGAGAGTCCTGTGATGGATATCAAATCCTAGCCCACCAAGGGGTGAGGGCAGGACTCTCCCCGAATTCAGGTCGATGTTGTATTCATCTCTCCACAGTTCCTGACAAACAGTGCATGCTCAGCAAATATTTGCTGAAAGACAGAATGAATAGTTTAATGCATGAAGAAAAAGAATGACCCTAAAAGCCATCTTACAGAGGTGACACTGCTATAAAGGCTAGCAAGGCAAACTTAGGAAAGAAAGGAAGGAATTTTCATAGTCTTAGAAGCCTACAAACTGACCGTGGCTTTGCCTCATCTCTTCTTCCCTTCTTTTAAGGGCCTTTGACTCACCGTGATATCAATATAAAACTGCCAATACTTGGGCCTGGCATGGTGGCTCACGCCTGTAACTCTCAGCACTTTGGGAGGCCAAGGCGGGAGGATTGCTTGAGCTCAGGAGTTTGAGACCAGCCTGGACAACACAGAGAGACCCTGTCTTTACAAAAAAAAAAACAAAAAAAAAAAACTTTAAAAGTCAGTGGAGCATGGTGGCTACCCAGGAGGCTGGGGTGGAAGGATCACTTAAGCTCAGGAGTTTGAGGCTGCAGTGAGCTATATTCACATCAATGTACTCCAGATGGGGCAACAAAGAGAGACCTTGTCTCTAAAAACCAAAACAAAATAATAAGAAATAATTGCTGATACTTGTGTTTATTTGATGTGTTCTCAATGTGTTAGAAGGGTTCTTAAATGGGATACCGAAAGCACCGGTAACAAAAGAAAAAACAAAAGCAGCTGGACCTCATCAAAATAAAAACTTTTACACTTCAAAGCATACCATCAAGAAGATGGAAAGACAACCCAAAGAATGGGAGAAAATATTTTCAAATCATATATCTGATAGGGACTTGTATTCACAATACATAAAGAACTGTTCAACTCAATAGTAAAAAGACAACCCAATTTAAAAACAGGAAAAGGATCTGAAAGTCATTTCTCCAAGAAAGATTCACAAATGACTCATACGTATGTGAAGATAAGCTCAACATTAGTTATCAGGGAAATGAACATCAAAACCACAATGAGAAACCAGTTCACACCCACTAGGACAGCTAGAACATAAGAGAGACAATTACAAGTGTTGACAAGGAAACAAAGAAATTGCAGTCCTCATAATCCTGGGAATTGCTGATGGGAATGTAAAACGGTGTTGCCCGTTTGGAAAACTGCCTGGCAGTGCCTCAAAAGTTAAACATAAAGCCACGATACGACCCAGCAACCCACTCCTAGGTATATTCTGAAGAGAAACAAAAACATATTTCCTTACAGAAATTTGTACACAAATGTTTATAGCAGCATTATTCATAACAGCCAAAAGGTGGAAACAACCCAGATTTCCTTTAACTGATGAATGAAAAAAACGTGGCATATTCATACAATGGATTATCCAGCCCATAAAAAGGAAGGACTGATACATGGTACAACATGGATGAACCTTAAAAACATTCCGTTATGTGGCATAAGTCATAAAAGACCGAATATCATGTCATTCCCTCCTGGGGACCCTGCAGGTGGGGAGGGCATGAGAGGACAGGGTTGACGGGAGGAAGCCAGGCAGGAGAGTCCTGGAGGGGGACGGTGGCCCCGTGCACAGCCTGTGCAGCTCCCAGAGTTCCTGGGGAGACCCCAGGTGCAGACACCCCCCTGAGGCCATCTGACAATGAGCCTGCCTCCATTGGTCATTAGTGATGTCAGCTGGTGAGGGGCCTGGACAGAACCACGCTGAGTTACAGAATCCAAGGTTATTGAGGATTTCATTCCAGACGGAGAAATCGAATGGAATGCCTTCTCTTCAAATGTTGAAGACTGTTCCATCTGTTTTTTTTTTTTTGTTTTTTTTTTTTTTTTTTTTTTTTTTTTACCATGCTCACGAGGGGACACCTGAGGTCGCTGATAGAAGTTCAGCAGTTTGCCATTCGCCATTCTCAGGCTTGAAACCCTGTACCCGGCCCAGGCTGAGAGGACCCCATCTGTCCACAGGCTGACCGGGAGCCACCATTCCCGCCACCTGCACGAGCCAGAGCCATGTCCCGCCACCCGCACTGTGCTGTGTGGGCCACGGAAAGGCCAAGTGGCCCAGGGTGCACCTCTCTCCTCTCCAGGGCACCCTGAGGTGCAGGGAGCAGGCCGAAAAGAGGGAGGCCAAGGAGAGAAGTGAGCTGAGCCCTGAGTCTAAGCATGCTGCACCTTGCATCCGTCAGCATCTCACTCAACTTTGAGGTAACACACGGAGCTGGAAGGACCGGGGGACGGAAACTCTGAGCCCTGAAAGGCCCCTACAGTGTGATCTGAGAAGATCTCTCAGAGAAGCTTCCAGAAATCTGAGCCTTCCCAGCCCTCCCTCGATGGGACTCATCAGGGGCAGCACAGAGCCCCGGGGTGGAGAGGAAGAGGAACCAGGGCCTGGCCTGAGACCTCCTGCGGGATGGTGTGCAGCTGGGGCTGTTCTGGAAAACTCCCTCTGGCCGAACTTCCCTCTTTTATGCTTCTTAGGAATGGGGGGGCGGGGTGGTTGTGATGAGAGGGAGGAGCGTGGTCCCTTCTTCCACTATTTATTCTACACGTGTTGTGCTCTCTCACCTGGAGTGACTTGGAGTCATCCAGTGTCACTAAAAATCCTTTCTTTTAGATGAAGGAGTTTCCCTCACTTAATTCTCCCAAGAGGTGGTCCATTAAAGTGGTTTCTGGTCATCACACCTTAGAGTTAATGACTATGGTCCGTGGAGTTCTGGGCCGATCCTTATAGCAGGTTTAGGCAAACACGTGCCCTCGTTTCACTGATGTGGCAGGAAAACGTGTTGTGATATTCATTTGTATTTTGCCCCCCTTCATGCCCTGCCCCTCCTCCAAGCTGGTCTCGGGTCCTGGCCTCGTCCCCTGGAGGGAGTTCTGTGTGCCCAACAGCTGCTGTGTCCCAGGCAGGTGCTGTGTCACTGGCCTGCTTGCACCGAGGTTGGGGCATCCTGGCAGGATCAGAGGCCGCTAGGGAGGTGAGGGAGTGGGGAGCAGAGGACACTTCCCCAGAACCGAGATGGGAGAGAGAGGTCAGATCTCACAGCGGGCTGGCTGCTGCATCCACCAGAACAAACTCACACACTGGGGCCTCCACTCAGCAAAGAATCTCAAACTCAGGCCTGGCTGCCGCCGGAAACCTCCAAGATGGAGGAATCTCAGGAGTCTGGACTAGAAGAGTACAGGGGAAACCAGATGGCTGGAACCCAGACTCTTCTGAGGCCTGGGGGAAGGGGAGGAAGGTCCCTCTCAGAATGCTTGGAAGTGAATTTCCCCTCAACCCAATAAGGTGGACGTTAGTGACCGATTAGAGGGAGTAAGAGGAGGGAAGGAAGGGAGGAGGAAGAGAACAAATCTGACACTCCTTTCCCCACTGAGTTTGTGGACACCAGTCCACACCAAGGAGACCTGCTTCTTGGGGGCGAAGCAGAAGCTCTGACTTCTCGACAGTGTTCACAGTACCTTCCCAGGCAGCCAGCAGACCCTCCATAGACACCTGCCCACTGTGGGAGGCTTGGAGCAGGGGCTGTCAGAGGTTAGGTCTGTGAGAAAGGGAGGAGGGTCAGGATGGCTGAAGACCCCCTCAGAGGAAGGAGCCTAGGGGTGCTCCACCCTTCCCTTGGGGCTGGTCCGCAGGGCACTAACACATCTCTGGGGGGCTCCCAGCACAGCCCACCCTGGGTCCCTTCCACAGCGTGAGCCCCCCGTGCCTGCAAAGGTACGCAGAAATCACGTCCACTCCTGAAGGGCCCGCTCTCAGGTGATACCTGGGACTGAGCGGACAAAACCTCAGAGCCCATCTCTGAGGCCAGTCCTCAGACCTTCCCTCCCTTGCATCTAGGTAATAGGCAGCCTTCCAGAGACCCCTATCCCAGGCGAGCAGTTAGGACGGTGGCCGTTTCCAGGGAGGCCCCATGCCCTGACCCCACGCTGCAGGACCCGCTCCGGACTAGCCTGATATTTCTCCCAGGACACCCACGCCGTCTCCTGAAAAGTGGGGGGGCATCTTGGAGGAGGTGGGCAGATCAGGTGTCTGAGGTCACTGGCACTCACTCGTTTATGGCACATCAGCCCTGGAAGATTCAGGAACAGAAAGCAGAGTGTCCGTCACGAAGCTGGCATTCCAGTGGAGAGGCGCATGTCAAAATAAAAAGCTAATTTCATTCCGGTAAGAGCTGTTAAGAGAATCAGGTGTGATCGGTGCAACAGAGAGCACGTGAGTCTTTTGATTAGATGGTCAGGGAGGGCCTCACGGAGATCTGTGGGGTGGACCTGAAAAGGGGAATTGACCACTTGGAAGCTGGGACAGAGCACCCCGGGCAAGAGGGTAGTCAGTGCAGACGCCCTGAGGCAGGGCTTGGGAGTGTGCAGCGAGAAGGGTTCTCATCCCAGGGGCAGGACAGGCTGTGATGAATGATGCTCAAAGGCTGTTTCAGCTGCTGAAGGGAGGAGGGCCTGGAGAGGAGAGGGTGGAAGCGGCAGGGAAGGCCCTGGGAAGTCTGCAGGGATGGTGCGGGTGAGAGAGGCCTGTGGTTGCTGCCCTCACCTGTGCTCTGCTGTGGAGAGGGGAGCCTGTCTCAGCTCCTAAGCTGATGGACGCTCCAGAAACCCCTCTGGTCCCCACCCCGCTCTACCCCCAGCACCAGCCAAGGTCCTTCTAACTCCTGTGGGCTTTTCAGTTGTTGCGGGGGGTGGGGGATAGTTTGGAGAAATAACACTTCCCCTGTGATTGACACATTCAGAAAGGGGCAAAGGGGAGGTTGGCACGAGGCAAGCCCAGAATCCAGCTGGCATAAAAATAAGTCCTTAATGAGGAAAAGGTTCACAGCCTCCCTGCTGTGCCTTCCCCAGATGGCGGGGGGTGTGTTCTGTGGGGTGCCAGTGCACTGGCGCACAAGCACACGGCCCCTGCTGGGAGCCTGAGGCCACAGCCAGCGTTTCCACCTCACCGTCCATCTCTCCTTCCTCCAGGAGAAGGCCTCGCCCACGGCGGGGGCCAGGCAGGGATAAGAGAATAGCAAATCTACTTAAAAAGTTACCTTTGCCAAATACTCACCTTACTGCCAGTTTCTGGAGGAAAAAAAAAAAAAAAACAGAGAGAAAATGGCAGCAGGTGGATCATTCCCCAACAGCAGTTAAATGCACCTTGGAAAGAACAATGTTTCTGCCCAGCAGCCCCCAACAGGGCTGACCCTGAAAACTTAAGGTCAAATTCAAACAAGGTGTCAGCTCAAGTCACAGAATTTCATGATCATGATTTGTCTTAAACTGACTCCCACTTCTAGGAGAATGAGAAAGTACACCCAAGATGACCTGAGCCACAATTTTTGGTAAATTTAGTCCTGTAACCAGGTACAGGTGATTCCCGTTATTCCAGGCGGTTCTGCTCCACAAAGTCGTCAGGCACACTGAGTTAGCAAATGCTGAGCCACTGTTTTCAGGGGAGGTGCACGGTTAGCTTCCTGGAAGCCTCTAGCCACGTTTTTGTCAACCAATCAGTACATCACCGTGTTTGATGTGTGTTTCTGCTTAAAAGAAAGGCATGGGCGTCCCTGTTTGCAGGCACAGCACACCCTCAGGTGAGAGTCTTCCGGGCTGAACATCCCATCTCGACATGGTGGGAGGAGAAGCACCCAGCACTACCCCTACTTGCTGGAATGTGGACCATCTGGGGTCGGAAGGGACCCTGGAAAGCATCTGATGAGGTGCAGAGAGGTTGAAGCTCCCAGCCCAGGAACAGCGTGGAGGGACTGTGGAGGGCTATGGCGCAGTGCGGCCCCTCTCCATTGCTGTGGGTGAGTCTCCTGGGGGGCTTCAAACAACAGAAACGCACCATCTCCCAGTTCCGGAGCCCGGAAGTCCGAGATCAAGATCTCGGCAGGACTGGGTCTCTTTGAGGCTGAGAGGGAGAATCTGTCCAGGCCTCTCTCCCAGCTAGGGGTGGCTGCCGGCCATCTTTGGGGTTTCCTGGCTTGTAGAAGCATCACCCCAATCTCCACCTTCATCCTCACCGGAGGTTTCCCTGGGCACGTGTGTGCAGAATCCCCCTCATAGCGGACACCAATCATATGGAAATGGGCCAGCCTGCTCCAGTGTGGCCGTATCAAAATTCATCACATCGGAAATGACCCTGTTTCCAAATGAGGTCACATTCACAGGTACAGAGGGTTAGGATTTGGACACATCTTTTGGGAGACATACAGTTCAACTCCGAACAGGGTGCCCTTAGAAAGGCTTTATGTTCGTTTGTTTTCAGGGTCAGGGTCCTGCTCTGTTTTCCAGGCTGGAGTGCCATGCTCTTGGCTCACTGCAGCCTCGACCTCCTGGGCTCCAGCGATCCTCCAGGTTTTTTTTGTTTTTTGTTTTTTGTAGAGATAGGTCTCCCTATGTTGCCCAGGCTGGTCTCGAATTCCTTGGCTCAAGTGATCCTCCCACCTCGGCCTTCGAAAGTGCTGGGATTACAGGCATTAACCACCACACTCGACGCCCTTAGAAAGTTTTCAAAAATCGCTCTTCTCTGTCTGCCTGCTTACCCTTCCCAGGCATCTAACAGCATCCTCCCTGGCCTAAGCCTAAGGTGTAAGCTTGCCCTTAGGAACCACTCTCATTGTGGTTTTAAGTTGTCATCACTTGCCAGATAAGGAGAGGTTGCTGTATGGACAGACACACAAGGAGACTGACCCAGGTCCTGTTGCAGGACAGAGCTGCCCAGTGCCCCGGCCCCACCCTGGGCTTCCATTGGTCTGGGCTGGACACCCTGGGGGCTCTCATGGGTGGCCTGGTGATGCCAGGAGGAAGGGGCCACTGGATGGCAGATTTCTGGCTGCTCACCATGATGAAAGTGCATCTGTCCCACAAAGGGCAGCCTTTCCATATTCAAGAGTGGGGTGCAGCTCAGGGAGGCATCCGAGGTGGGGACTGTGATGAGGCCGAGCCACAGGCATTGATTGCTCCATGGACCAGCGCGTCTGTCTGAGCTCCCTGTGAATGCATCTAATTTAGGGGACTTGCAGGACCCAGTGCACATGCTAGGTCTAACTCACCCCGACATTTTTTGGTTTTAAACCAGTGAGATCTGGTTAAAATGAATATCCACAACCACTTCCCATATCCTGAGTTTTGTCTTCGGCTGTGTCTTTGGATCATTCCTTCCCCTATAGCATGATTTCTCTTTTATGTTGTGTCTGTCATCTCTTCCCCACAAGCCTGAGAGACTCAGGGGAGCAGGGGCTGGGTCGGGACCCCCTTTCTGCCACCCCCAGCACCAGCCCGAGATGGACCGTGGTCTGACTGCAGGCTGACACATCTGGGGCCACAGGCTGGATTCTCAAGAGGGGCAAGAGAATGGGGTGGTGGTTCCCCCAGGTCAGCTGGTCCAGGCAGCTTCCTGACCTCTGCAGTGATGCTCCTGCTCAAGCTGGGAGAACCAGGGTCAAATCCCTTTACTCAGTCACCAAAACAAGAAACAAAACAATGACGACGACAAAAGAAAAGGGAAGCTGGACCCATCGCTGGCTCCTCTGCCTTCAGGGGACCAGAACTTGGCCCCCCTCCGACTGGGGTGGAGGCTGGAGCAGTCTCCAGGGTGTCCCAGCCGTGCCTCTGGCCTCCTGTCTGGGTGCAGCCCTGGCGGGGAGCAGGAGGGCGTGTAAGCGGGTCCTCCAGGGTCCTCAGGCCACAGCTCCTGGGCTGGAGCCAATGAGGTAGGACCTAGCCCCTAGGGTCCCCTGCCCTCTCCTCCTGGCAGGTTCTCTGGCTTTAGGTAGTAAGGTCCTGTGACAAATTCACTTAGGACTAAGAAGCTGCTCAGAATATTCAGTTCTTGGATCGCCCACAACAGCAGAAACAGAACAGAGTAGGCACTCCAGACACAAAAGGGCCCAGCCCAGCCAGCTTGTGGGGACCCCCCAGACACGGTCCCTGCCTGACTGCCAATGTTTATTTGAGGCTATTTGTTTAAATTCAATTTGAACCCCGGTTACCTCCAGCTCAGCCCTGCCCTGGGCGCTGCGGGGAAAACAAAGCCACACCACGCCGTGCACGGCCGTCCTCACATCTCTGGAAGACATCACCATGCGGGAGCAGTGGGGAGACGGACCAGATCCCAGAAAGTGTGGCCTCCTGCCACTGCCACTCACAGCCAGGGCAGAGTGCCCTTCGGGGCTCCACAGCTCCCCCCCTCAACCCTATCATTACAGGAGAAGGCAAATTGGTGAGATCTGGTATTTTTCATTAAACAGGTAAAGTTTATTTTCTTCAAATAATATCAGAAATATTTTGAAATGGCCCTCAATTACACACTGGGGTCAATTATGAGGAAGGGAAAGGGGGAAAGTGGGCAGGAAGATATAAAGGGGGAAGAAGAGGGAAAGAAAGAGGCAGTGCTGGTCTACAGGGATGGCAGCTGGGGGTGAACCCAGGCAACCCCCCCTCCATCCAACCCTCGGCGCTCCCAGGGAGTGCTTCACACAAACGTAGAGAAATGGTTGATATTGGTATAGTCATAGTTAATAGAAACCTTAAATACCTTTTTAAAGATTAGAAGCTGAGCTGGGAAAGGGGCAATCAGGCAGCCGCAAGGGGGACTGCATGGAGCAGGGCAGCAGCTTAGAGATTTCTGAATGCCACACATGAGGTGCTTTTCTCAGGGGCTCTTAAGCCTTAACACCGTTATAATTTCCCCCTTAAGATGCTAATGATCTATTAATCACTGTTTCTGGCTGACTTCCCTTTATACCAGCACCTTCAGAAGCTCCCCTACCGAGTGGGCCTGTCTTAGGGAGGAATTACTTCCCACAGCTAATCCAGAGTTCCCGCCCCCTGGAACAAAACCCACAGCAGCTTCTCCTCTTCTCCTCGGGTAAAGCCGGGATCTGAGCAGACAGCCACTCCTGTGGGCAGTGCTGGCCAGACAGGACACTGGAGCAGGCCACACCTGGGCCTCGGAAACACGCACAGGACCCCGGAGGAGGCCACGCCTGGGCCTTAGGAACAGGCACCAGCAGAGGCAGGGCTGGAAAGGACAGGAGAGGCTGGGCCCACATTTAATCTCTGTTCCCTCTCCCTCCACAGTGGTGCCTCTATTTCTAGAAGCAACGAAGGAAACACAGTAGACTCAGGGCCAGAAGAGGAAGAGGAGGCCAGCTCCCACTGCTGCAACACTCAGCCGAGGTCAGCCAGGCCGTGGCGTTGTGTGACTCCATGAAGGCCCTGGTGTCCCTGGACTTGGATACCCTCGACCCTGCCAGGCTCGGCCTCACAGCCTTGCTCAGTCCCCTCAGCACCCTGGTCTCCAGCAGATGGGTATCCTGAACACATCTCACCTGACTTACTGGATACAAGACCACCAAGACAAGGGGCAGGCCGAGGGCAGTGGCTCACGTCTCTAATCCCAGCACTGTGGGAGGCTGAAGCAGGAAGATTGCTTGAGCCCAGGAGTTGGAGATCACCCTGGGCAACATGGTAAAACCTGTCTCTACAAAAAACACAAAAATTAGCCAGGTGTGATGGTGCATGCCTGTGGTCTCAGCTACTCAGGAGGCTGAGGTGGGAGGATCGCTGGAGCCAGGGAAGTCGAGGCTGCAGTGAGCTGTGTTTGCTCCACTGCACTCCAGCTGGGGTGATAAAGCAAGACCCTGTTTCAAAAAAAAAAAAAAAAAGAAAGTAAAGGCGGCCAGGCACAGTGGCTCACACCGCTAATCCCAACACTTTGGGCGGCTGAGACAGGCAGATCACTTGAGGTCAGGAGTTAGAAACCAGCCTGGCCAACATGGCGAAACCCCATCTCTACTAAAAATACAAAAATTAGCCGGGTGTGTTGGCTCATGCCTATAATCCCAGCTACTCAAGAGGCTTACACAGAAGAATCGCTTGAACCCGGAAGGTAGAGGCTGTAGTTAGCAGAGATTGAGCCATTGCACTCCAGGCTGGGCAACAGAGTGAGACTCCATCTCAGGAAAAAAAAAAAAAAAAAAAGAAAAGGGGCAGCTTCCTCTGAAGCCAGCTCTGCAGACTGGCAGCTGCCTGACATCTCAGCTGGGCCATTTCCTGAACTGCTTGGCAGGAGCACATTGGGCTTTAACTGCCCCCTGCCCCACCCCAACCAGGGCTCGCTGCACCAGAAGCTACCTAGAAAACCAGTTCTTTTCTGTTAAGAATCAGAAAAGTCGTGATATTCTCAGACATCAGCCAACTGCAGACCGGCCTGCAGAAGGCAGGAAAGTAGAAGGAGGAAGCCAGGGGATGCTGGGGCCAGGCAGCGTGGCCAGGCACCGCCGTTGGAACTCTCGTGCTGGTTTGCAGCTAGAAGCCGTCCGCAGCCCTTGCCGTGCAGCCCTAACCCTGACCTCTTTGGGCCTCAGTTTCCCCACCTGGAGAAGGATGATTGTCCATGAGTCTGTTATTTTTTCAATCAGCAACCTTGTACTCAATGCCTGTTTAGAATGAGAATAGTAGTGTCTACAGTTCCAACGCTTTCTCCACACCTTACTCATGTATTTAAATCCGGTCTGATGATTTACATAATGCTTCACCCACGAGAATTCCTTCAGCAGGCAACGAGGGTGTCAGAGAGACGCTGCCTCGGGCCTTGGTAACCACTAGGGAAGGAACGCCAGGGACACCTAGTCCTGACTTGGGATCTGGTGCTCCAGGCTCTAGCTCTGTCCGTAGCCCAAGGGTGCTGAGCCCCAACTGGTCACACCTGCAATGTCACTGAGCTTGGGGAGTGGTTCATCCAGGGCCAGCCAGCCCAACATAGCAGGGGCCCGCCTTCCTCAGGGACACTGTGTGGCTCAGGAGCCACAGCAGAGGAAGCTGAGCAGGGTGGCTCCCTGGGAGGTCGCACCTGTGCCCCAGGGGTTCTTGGACAATTGGGGACACGGCTCAAGAGGGAGGCCAGATATCCCCCTAACAAAGACAGCAGGGGCTGGAGTCATGAATGTGGACACTGAAAGAGGAGTGACTGTATTTGTACCCTGAGTGTGTGCGCCAGTCCTTGAGGACATTACATTTTACATTACATTTGTAATCAGAAAAGTAGACTTTCAAAAGAAGACATCATCTAAGTTACTTGTTAGGAGTCACAGATTCATCTCCCCGGAGCTGGTGGCAGTAGGGAGGCATTTGAAAAGGTGCCTGGACAGCACAGGCCCTGAGGGAGGACAGGTCCTCCATGCCCAGAATGCAACTGGCTGGCCAAGGTGCCTTTGAGCTTCCCCAGGCCGCCTGTGTAGAGAAAGCAGCAGTGGGTCCAGCAGCCCAACTGCAAAGGGCCCTCACATGCACCAGTTAGTTACTCATTCATTCATTTGGATGAGGTCTCGCTGCATCATCCAGGCTCATTTATAGCTGGGTGGTGCAATCATAACTCACTGCAGCCTCAACTTCCTGGCCTCAAGTGATCCTCCCATCTCAGCCTCCTGCCTCTGTGCACCCGTTCTGAGGCCCCAACCTGCAGTCCTGAGACTACAGATGCATCTGGCCCCCAGACCCGCACTGTGCGGATGTGGCTTCTGTCAGTTCACTGCGTCAGGAGCAAGAGTAGGAATGGGAGGTCCTCCCAAGACTGAAGTTTAGTGTTCTCTGAACCGTGAACCCCCTGGACCTCAGTCGCCAGAGTGGTCCAGCAGGGTGCACAAGGGCTCCAGCCCCAAGCCGGCCTGCTTCTGATGGAGGGGTGTACACCTGAGCTAGGAACTGCCCACCCGAGCATCAGGTTCCTCATTCATTAACTGTGGACGTTAAGTTAGTTCAAGAATATAAAGTGCTGACGGGCACAGTGGCACCTACAGTCCCAGCTACTTGCAAGGCTGTGGCAGGAGGATCACTGGAGCCCAGGTGTTCAAATCCAGCCTGTGAGACAGAGTGAGACCCCATCTGATTGACTGATTGATCGGTTAATTGATTGATTGATTGGTTGAGACAGGGTCTCACTCTGTTACCCAGCCTGGAGTGCAGTAGCACGATCTCAGCTCACTGCACCCTTGGCTTCCTGGATTCAAGCGATTCTCTCACCTTAGCCTCCTGAGTAGCTGGGACTACAGGTGCCTGCCACCACACCAAGCTAATTTTTTTATTTTTTGTAGAGACAGGGTCTCCCTGTGTTGCCATGGCTGGTCTTGGACTGCTGGGCTTAAGCAATCCTCCCATCTCAGCCTCTCAAACTTCTGGGATTACAGGCATGAGCCACCGTAGTGATGGTAGTAGTGGTGGTAGTAATGGTAGGTAGTGAGGGTAGTGATGCTAGTAGTGGTAGGTAGTGATGGTAGGTAGGGATGGTAGTGACGGTAGGTAGGGATGGTAGTGATAATAGCGATGGTAGGTAGTGATGGGTAGTGATGGTAGGTAGTGATGGTAGTGATGGTAGGTAGTGATGGGTAGTGATGGTAGGTAGTAATGGTAGTGATGGTAGGTAGTGATGGTAGTGATGGTAGGTAGTAATGGTAGTGATGGTAGGTAGTGATGGTAGGTAGTGATGGGTAGTGATGGTAGGTAGTGATGGTAGTGATGGTAGGTAGTCATGGTAGTGATAGTAGGTGGTGATGGTAGTGACGGTAGGTAGGGATGGTAGTGATAGTAGCGATGGTAGGTAGTGATGGGTAGTGATGGTAGGTAGTGATGGGTAGTGATGGTAGGTAGTCATGGTAGTGATAGCAGGTGGTGATGGTAGTGATGGTAGGTAGGGATGGTAGTGATAGTAGTGATGGTAAGTAGTGATAGTAGCAATGGTAGGTAGTGATGGGTAGCGATGGTAGGTAGTGATGGTAGTGATGGTAGGTAGTAATGGTAGTGATGGTAGGTGGTGATGGTAGTGATGGTAGGTGGTGATGGTAGTGATGGTAGGTAGTGATGGGTAGTGGTGGTAGGTAGGGATGGTAGTGATGGTAGGTGGTGATGGTAGTGATGGTAGGTAGTAATGGTAGTGATGGTAGGTGGTGATGGTAGTGATGGTAGGTGGTGATGGTAGTGGTGGTAGGTGGTGATGGTAGCGGTGGTAGGTGGTGATGGTAGTGATGGTAGGTAGTGATGGGTAGTGATGGTAGGTAGGGATGGTAGCGATGGTAGGTGGTGATAGTAGCAATGGTAGGTAGTGATGGTAGCAATGGTAGGTAGTGATGGGTAGTGGTGGTAGGTAGGGATGGTAGTGATGGTAGGTGGTGATGGTAGTGATGATAGGTAGTGATGGTAGCGATGGTAGGTAGTGATGGGTAGCAATGGTAGGTATTAATGGTAGTGATGGTAGGTAGTAATGGTAGTGATGGTAGGTGGTGATGGTAGTGATGGTAGGTGGTGATGGTAGTGATGGTAGGTAGTAATGGTAGTGATAGTAGGTAGTGATGGTAGTGATGGTAGGTAGTGATGGTAGTGGTGGTAGGTGGTGATGGTAGTGATGGTAGGTGGTGATGGGTAGTGGTGGTAGGTAGTAATGGTAGTGGTGGTAGGTGGTGATGGTAGTGATGGTAGGTAGTGATGGTAGTGATGGTAGGTAGTGATGGTAGTGGTGGTAGGTGGTAATGGTAGTGATGGTAGGTAGTGATGGGTAGTGGTGGTAGGTGGTGATGGTAGTGATGGTAGGTAGTGATGGGTAGTGGTGGTAGGTAGTAATGGTAGTGGTGGTAGGTAGTGATGGGTAGTGATGGTAGGTAGTGATGGGTAGTGATGGTAGGTAGTGATGGTAGTGATGGTAGGTAGTGATGGTAGTGATGGTAGGTAGTGATGGTAGTGGTGGTAGGTGGTGATGGTAGTGATGGTAGGTAGTGATGGGTAGTGATGGTAGGTAGTAATGGTAGTGATGGTAGGTGGTGATGGTAGTGTTGGTAGGTAGGGATGGTAGTGATGGTAGCTAGTGATAGTAAGTAGGGATGGTAGTGATGGTAGGTAGTGATGGTAGTGGTGGTAGGTAGGGATGGTAGTGATGGTAGCTAGTGATAGTAAGTAGGGATGGTAGTGATGGTAGCTAGTGATAGTAAGTAGGGATGGTAGTGATGGTAGGTAGTGATGGTAGTGGTGGTAGGTAGGGATGGTAGTGATGGTAGCTAGTGATAGTAAGTAGGGATGGTAGTGATGGTAGCTAGTGATAGTAAGTAGGGATGGTAGTGATGGTAGGTAGTGATGGTAGTGGTGGTAGGTAGGGATGGTAGTGATGGTAGCTAGTGATAGTAAGTAGGGATGGTAGTGATGGTAGCTAGTGATAGTAAGTAGGGATGGTAGTGATGGTAGCTAGTGATAGTAAGTACGGATGGTAGTGATGGTAGGTAGTGATGGTAGTGGTGGTAGGTAGGGATGGTAGTGATGGTAGCTAGTGATAGTAAGTAGGGATGGTAGTGATGGTAGCTAGTGATAGTAAGTAGCAATGGTAGCGTGGGGATGCTGCCGAGAAGCAGAGGAGGCTGAGGAGTACAGTGGTGGAGGTAGGGAAGGAAAAAAGCACAGAAGTCATCTGACATGTGCTGCTAAAAAATGCATTGATAAGCACCTTGCCTGCACATTTCCCTGTTAAGCAACTCCGATCTTCACAATTCAGGTGGAAACGTGTCTTTAGGACAGAAAACAAGTAAACTGTAGGATTCCCTTCAAGGTCCATTTCTTCCCTGTCCCTACTTTTGGATGCTGCTGAACAGGCTCCATCTGAATTCAAAAATCTGGGTACACCTGTGCAGGCCAACAAGCCAATACACCAGGCATTTGAAAGACACATGTACAAGCAGGCCACACGTTTAGTCATGCAAACACACAGTGTCTATACATCTATGTGCACAGATTTCTGGGCGTGAATATATGTGTTCCAAGCCCCAGTGTACCTACAAGTTTTTATATAAACTACACACAGACATGCAGTGTACACAGATAATACACAGATAAGAGTCCACATGTCTAGAACCTGGAACAAAGCTGCATATAAAAGCAGACGGAACACAGCAGCAGGGCTGTGTTTCACGTTGTCGTTTTCTGAAGCTGATATACCATGAGACACCTCATTCTAGTTCTGTGGTTTCTACAAGGAACTGGTGGGCCAACCATTCCGAAGGAATGTGGTGTTGAAAAGCTGAAGACAGGCTGCGCCATCACACAGCTACAGCTGTTGTTCTGAATTTCAAATCTGGTGGCTTCGTTGTTGTTTTCCCAAAAGTTTCATGAATTACATCACCAAAAAACCCACTAATTTATGGAGTAAAGTTGAAGCAATATCTAGTTGGTGTGTTTTCAGAGGGAATAAATGGATTTCTGCTTGCATTCCTATTCCCAGAGCTGAGTATTTGAGTATTTGTTCTGGGATCTGGTATCACACAGCCTTATCTCTATCCCCACTGGGGTGAGGCCTCCCAAGGAAGTTTAGACTGGAACTTGAGACCACTTATTACCAAATTAACAAAACAGATTCATTTGGAATCAGCTGACTCAAATCAGGAAGACTTGGACCCAATTCAAATATCTAGACCAAAACGTACACTCTCTTTGGTTAAGATCGGATGGAAATTCTTCCTCTTCACATCTCCCATCCATGGACACGTCACGGCAGAAGGCTCCATCGTCCTCAGAACCCAGCCAGGGAAGGTGAGGAGGAGGCAGGAAGCCACACAGCCGCCCCACTATGTAGAATTCCAAGGAACAGAAGCTTTTTAAAAATTCAGATTCTAAGGCCTCAGCCTGGGCCTCCTGACTCCTAGCCAGGGTTTGGAGAGGCAGAAGGAGGTAGAAGGAGCAGGTCGAAGGAGGTGGAGAAGAAGGCACGAGTCAGTTTCCTCCCACCCTCCAGGCCTTTCCCAAGGGTTGGGGAAGCCCTTGGGAAGCTCTCCTCTTTTGCTGCAGGGATGGAGAAAGAGCGTGGCTCGGAAGTTGTGGCAGTGTCCCTCAGAGACTGGTCACTCACTACCAGGGCCCCCAGGCAGGCCGGTGCTCCCTCTGGGCCTCAGTGTACTCTTCTGTAAAATAGGAAGGTCATACTGGGTGACTTCATCCCTAACACCTCGTCTCTAGCTCTCAGCTTCTACCACTCTGCGAAGCCATGTGGGCTGGAAGTCAGAGTGGCTCCCTCAAAGAGGTGCAAGAGTACCCATGATGTGAAGAAGGGGCTGGTTTGGTGAGGCAGAGGTGGGGAAGAATGGGGTAAAAACCCTCCTACCTGGGTGAGGGTGTCCATCAGAGCAGTGGTTCTCGAATGTGAGGCCCTCCCCCATGAGTGAATCACAAAATTATTTTAGGTGGGTGATATGAAATAGAAACAGATATGAAATAGAGAACAGACCATAGCTCAGTGCCTGGCATACAGCGAGCACTATGCAAGCATGAGTTACTATTATTTCTATTGTGCGTCATGGTCCAAAAGTTTGAAATACACTAACTTTCTGTTGTCTCTATTTTGTCACCAGCATGTAACCTCCGTAAGCGAGGGATTTTTGACAGTTCTGTTCACTCTTAAAGCCCCATGTCTAAAACAGTGCCCAGCACAAAGTAAAGGCTCAGTATTTATTAGATGAATAAATTGGTATCATTCCATGCAATTGTTGTCATATATATATATTCCCTCTTGGGCTAGACTGCCTGGGTCTGAGTCTGGCAGATGAACTCTGTGCTCCCCAGCCCTGCAAGCCTCCCTGGGACCCGGGGACGTCACAGCTCCTCTTCTTGGTGCTGCTGAAAAGAGTGTATGAGGAGCTCTAGGGATGGCAGCAGGCAGCCTCCACCCCACACAAGGGTGCTGGGAGACATCTGTCCCCTCCCCACCTGCCCCTGTTCCCAGCTGTCCCCACATCTCAACTCCACAGTTCCCTTTCCTGGCAGGATCACTGCTCGGCATCCCTCTCCTGGCAGGGACAAAAATGGCCCTCTTCACCCCGACAACGTCTTCTCCTAAAGTCGTGGCCTGCTTTAGCCAGGATGGGACTCACTTCCTTCTCAGGTGAAGACGTTGTTAATGGAGAAAATGAATCTTGGGCTACTGAGCTGATCAGAACCTTGAGCTGCAAGAGGGTTCCAGCTCTCTTCAACTCCTGGCCCAGAGGTCCTCAGAGAGTGGTTCCCGGACGAGTAGCGTCCTGGTCAACCTAGGAACTTGCTAGAAAAGCACATTCATGAACCCGCCTGAGACCTACTGAATGGAAAACTCAGCGGTGGGGCCCAGCCCTCCAGGTGAACCCAGAGCTTGCTCAGGTTTGAGAACCGCCGGCCTAACTATTGTTGAGGAGGGAGGAAGCGGTGGTGGCCCCACTTGGAAGTCTGGGCCCTGGCAGCATCCGGACTGACTCGTGGGGGAGGCGCTGGGAAGGGAAAGGTGGCGGCTGCCATTTTCAGATGCCTGCCCCTCTTCCCAACGCTATCATCCTCACAGGGGGAGGTGGCTGCCAAGTCACCTAAATACTGAGGGCGGCAGATAGCGGGAGACACATTTCCTGAAACACTGGTCGGGGGTGGGCGGGAAAGGCCCCACTTAGGAGATCAGAGCTCTTCCCGAATACCAACAGCAAACCCTAGCTCATCACAGCCACCAGGAATAATTTTCATTATTAGCTCCAGAGTCTGCCGCTCCCTCAGAGTCCCTCTCCCTGCATCCGGGGGCTGGATTCTCACACACACCATGTGGATGGTCCCGGAGCACAGATGGGTGCTGTCCTCAGAGTGGGGGCTAGCAGGTTCTGGAGGGAGCCCTCCTCAACAGATGAGTCCCTGTGACATGACTTTCCAGAAGCTGGACCTCCTGGCCTGATCAGTGCTCACCCCCACTTGCGGGGTGTGAGCTGACACAATTTACCCTGATGGGCAGCTGTTTATTTTTACAGTTTATGGTGAACCATGTTAGAGGTTTTCCATTTCTGCTAGTCTTAGAAAGTTTCTTTTAAAAATAAATGTAAGACCGGACGCGATGGCTCACGGTTGTAATCCCAGCACTTTGGGTGGTGGGCAGATCACTTGAGGTCAGGAGTTCAAGACCAGTCTGGCCAACATAGTGAAATCCCATCTCTACTAAAAATACAAAAATTAGCTGGGTGTGGTGGTGGACACCTGTAATCCCAGCTACTCAGGAGGCTGAGGCAAGAGAATCTTGAAACCAGTAGGCAGAGTTTGCGGTGAGCCAAGTTTGCACCCACTGCACTCCAGCCTGGGCGACAGAAACTCTCTCACAAAAATTTAAAAATGAAAAATAAATAAATATAAGCTTACAAATTGCACTTGGATATAAAAACTGTGCAGGTATGAATGACTGCAATTTGGGACTACCCTATCCCACAACGCCACCTCTGTTTCTGAGGGACACTGTAACTTAGGACGCTGGCGGGAGGTGGCATCTAAGACCCTTTGTGCATGTGTATCTGTATGTGTAGGTATGTATGCGTGTGCATGTGGGTGAGTGTTTGGATGTGTAGATAAGTGAGTATTCTTCCAGTTACCTTTGTAAAATGAATCCTCTCTTATAATCACCATAGGGCTTCATAAATGCCATGTCCTATAGTATTCTTCTGTAGTTGGATTCTAGGACATTTGCATGACTGTTCTAAAAAGTTTGGTCATATATGAAGAGGAGGACAGTTCACTAACACCCATAGATGGGAATGAGATCCAGTTTTGCAAAGGGATTTGTGTTTTAGTGACACAAATGTTGAGTCCTCATCTGCTTCTTAAGCTGTCAGCAAGATCACCAAGGCGGTTACTAATGCAAGTGTGTATGGGGGTAAGCGGCTGGGTGAGGGACTGCTAGGTAAATGCTCTCAGCCTTGTACCTGTGCAAAGCCCGTGCTTGACAGAGGATGCCTGGGAGGGAAATGATTCTGGAATCTCCCAGTGAAACCACCCGGACTTTGCGGGAAGACTGCAGCCCAGGCTGGGGTCCCTGAAATCTAGTGTTATTCTGGGTACACAGCAGTGTCCACACAGCAGATACCAGCTTAACCGTGTGGTCGAGATGGTACAGTTAAGAATATTCCTCCTGGCCAAGCATCCAAAGAGAGTCCCTGAGCTGCCGGTAATTTTCCTCTGGCCAAGGGTTAGCAGGCTGGGGCGACAGGGACCTGCTGGGAGTAAATTACACAGGTGGCCGTTACGCTGGCCTTGAGCTCTTGTCCCCGAGCCTCTCTCTCTAGGAACTTGTCTTTCCCACGGGCCCTCGATGCCTGAGACCCTGTGAAGCACCCCACTGAGGCTGTACCCCCCAGCCTTCCCAGCCCTATCACTCGTCCTGGCATGCTGCTCATCTTCTGAAGACTCAGAGCCCTTTTCCTTCCAACATGACAATGAGCTAACCTGGTATACCCATGTGGCAAAGCACCGACAAGCTCCGCTGGGGCTGCTCCCGCCCTTGCTTCCAGCCCGGGCACCTGAGTCCTTCTAACCGGCTCTTTCTTCCAGACACAGTGCTTCTGTCCTCTGGGGTTTCAGGTCTAGAGAAAAGGAGGCCACCCTCTGAGGCTGGCGCCCAGAAGCATCCATTTAGGCAGGTGAAGCTGGCAGCTCACACGGGCTCCCCAGAGCGGATTGGGGCTGTCTTTCCCCAGCTCCATTAACTGAGGCCATGTGGAAATCGTCCATAGCAGGAACATTTACACCACAGCAGTCAGGAAACACTATGAATCAGAGCTGCTCTTCTAGAGAGCCAGTTGTTAAACCTTTACCAGCACCCCACTGCCCACGGTCCAGCAACTTTTAAACCACGCCACCCCCTTCCTCCTGTGCTATGAAGTCAGATTGCAGAGACGAGGCTGAGGAACTCAGCTTTCAGGAAGGGAGCAGATGAAACCTTGGATAAATACTGCTATGGTTTGAATGTTTGTGCCTCCTACAAAATTCGTGTTGAAACTCAATCCTTCATGCCACAGTATTAAGACGTGTGCTTGGGGGTCGTTAGGTCGTGAGGACGGGGCCCTCAGAAATGGGTTACTACTCCTAGAAAAGAGCTGGAAGGAACCAGTGAGGCCTCCTTTGGTCCATGTGAAGTCACAGTGTGAAGGTGCCACCTTGGAAGTGGAAACCAGGCCCTCACCCGACACTGAACCTGCTGCCACCACCCTCGTCTTGGACTTTCCAGCCTCCAGAACCGTGGGAAATAAATTTCTATTCTTTAGAAATCACTCAGTCTCAGGTATTTTGTTATAGCAGTACAAACAGATGAAGAAAATACTGTATGTCTTTTTCTTTTCTTTTCTTTTCTTTTCGAGACTGAGCTTTGCTCTCGTCGCCCAGGCTGGAGTGCAGTGGCGCAATCTCAGCTCACTGCAACCTCCACCTCCCGTGTTCAAGCAATTCTCCTGCCTCAGCCTCCTGAGTAGCTGGGATCACAGGCTCCCGCCACCACCCTTGGAGAATTTTTATATTCTTAGTAGAGACAGAGTTTCACCATGTTGGCCAGGCTGGTCTCAAACTCCTGACCTCAGGTGATCCTCCCACCTCGGCCTCCCAAAGTGCTGGGATTACAGGCGTGAGCCACTGGGCCCAGCTTACTGCATGTCTTTTGATCTATCTAAAAACAAGAAAACGATAATAGGGATAATAAATAACTTTAAAAATTAAATTGGACTTCCGTCAGCAGACATCATCTCGTTTGATCTTCACAGCCTGCAGGTGAGGGGAGTTGGGGAGGCCAGCCACCGAGCCGTATGGGCTGGCCCAGGCAGGCCCAGGGTCTGGGTACTGCTCCACGGTTCCTCTCCCAACGGCTCCTGCAGGGTGTTCTGAACGAAAATTAGTTCCTGTTTAGGAAGTTCTTTGTGATCCTGGAATACAGGGGCGTGGTGGAGACTTCGAGAATTCTAACTGTGTTGGGGAAAGGAAGACACAGAGGCAGCGCCCTCTGCCTGGCAGGCCACAGGCCCTGAGATGCAGGCTGCCCGGGGAAAGGGACGTCCGATGCACGTGCTTTGGAGATAGTTTCTGGCAGGCCCATGCTCCCTTCCACGCGGGGCAGTCTGGCCAAGCCAGCTAGGCTCTGTTTTCTGGAACTTGGCCCTTCCCTTCTGCAGGAATCCAAGCGATACCAGGATGATGGTGGGGAAGTTCATAGTCAAGAATCTCTGTGCCTCTGTTTCTCCATGTCCCTGTTAGTCTCTGTGTCTAGATGGACAGGAGACCAAAGGCCTGCTCCCCACAGGCCTGTGTCTTCCGTCTTCTTGGGAGGATGCAGTTGTGCTGGATTAGGGCTCACCCTGCTCTAGGATGACCTCATCTTCACTAAGTACATCTGCCAGAGACGCTATATCCACACAAGGTCACATTTACAGGTGCTGGGGGTTAGGACCTCTCTATATATTTTGGAGGACACAATTCAATCCACGCCACTTGTGCACGCTGGGCTTGTTCCCACCTGGGGAAGCTGCTCCCTGCTCAGCCTGCAGCACTTTTGCCATTTCCCGAAGCGTGCTGTAGCTAGCCACAGAGAGGTTTCGCTGGGCTGTGGGGACGGCGGCGAGACACACCAGGGAGGCTGAGAACCCACACCCCCTAAACCGAGGGGCCGTGCACACAGGTGGCTCAGTGTCTGCAGAACGAGGCAGGAGGAGGGCGCGGGGGAACAGCAGCACCAACTGCCCATAGTGGGCACATCAAATGATTATATAGGGACAGTGGGTGTGAATCGGATGGGCCCAGGAGAAACTGGGAGGTACAGTCCCCTCACCTAGAACGCTGCTTGAGTGTTTAATGGAAAGACGCCTGTCCAGAAGGTTTCTTCTGGAAAGAGGGATCAAATCTGCCTGTTGAAGCTCCAAAGTAACCGTGCTCAGCTAATGGGCTATTTCCTCATCTTAGAAAGGAAGAAATGAACAGGAGGCAGAAGGGCAACTTGTCCCATGCTCTGCCTCGAAGCACACCTGATCTGGTGAGCAGCCCTGCCATCGTGGAGGTAGGCAAACCCAGGTTCAGAGATGGCATTGGCCATGCTCATCAAAGCAGCCCAAGTTCATACTCAGCCAAGGAGCCCCAAGCCTAGATTAGAACCCTGGTGGACCAATTCCAAAATCCTCAAGTTCTGCACTCCTTCCGCCCGCCCCACCTCCATCATCCTGTGTCCAGGAACATGGCCCCTGAGCCCCACCAGGGTCCACCCGCCTCACTGGCTTCTGCCAGAGGGAAGAGTTAGAGGTGAGAGTCTGGTGCTCTGAGCGCTGCCTTGCAGTTGTGCAAATCAGTTCAGCTCAGTGAGTTTTAATTAAGTGTCTACTTTGATGCTGAAGATCTAGTCCCTCCCCCCACAGTCACTGACGGTGTCACTGAAAGCCGAGTCTGACAATACGGAATAAGAAGTCCTCGACGAGCCGCCGCGATGTGACCTTAGGCCTGTCACTTGAGCTCCAAGGCACAGCCCGCAGGGGCACCCCTGCTCCCCAACCCGCAAATGGGTGGTGAGACCTGACGGACTCTCAAGTTCCTCCAGCGATCCCGCCGTCTGTGTGCCTGGCCCTCTTTATCTGGGATGGAGCCACTCACACCCTTAGTGTCATCTAACTTTTCTTAATGACCTGTTAGGGAAATATCACAAAACAAACACATACAAAGCAAAGAAAAAAGAAACGGCGCCCATGCCAGAGTTCTGCGTGGCTCTGACATTACATTGGTGCCTCTGGCTGGGAGAGGCCAAAACCACAGCTTTCCGGAACTGGAGTGAGCTTTCCTGCCATCAGAGCACACTTGAGCATTTTGCTAAGAACGGGTTTTCCCGGTTTGAGACCAGCCAGTTTAGGGCCTCTGGCAAAAAAAAAAAATCACTTCTGCTTTTGCCAAGCAGCTTCCCTTTTTCTGGAAACTGCCCGATCCCCGCCTCGCTGTGGGCACCTCGGCCAGCAACAGCTGCTCCTGGCCGGCCCAGGCTGGTGCGGGGATCTGAGACATGGAGTCGCAATGGCCAGTGTGGGCGAGCGGCTCTTGTGAAGTTGGCCACGCTCTTCTCTCCAGAGTCAGCTACAGATGGAAATTTCCATATGCCTCTGTTCAGCCAAAATCACAGGCTTTTGGTTTCGTTATCATTGTCAAACCATTAACCACTAACCCTTGACACCCAGGGAAGAGCGCTCCTGGGGCCCCACTCTGCATGCTGGTGAGCTTGAATGTCTTAGAAGTGGATGCTTCTGGAAGGAAGGATGGGAAGCCTCCCTCCCCATGGGTCCCCCTCCACAGCTCACGTCCAAAACGCCTTTTTCTGTATCATCATCGTCTATGAAATGTGCACATCCTCACTCCCATCACTGCTAAAACACTCCTCAGATTCAACTTCCCCAGGGGAGTTCACAGGAGAGGGAGCCGGGCCTTCCTGCTCTGGTGAGGGGCTTCCCTCCACTCCCTCTCAGCTGGAGGGCAGGGGGCAGTGAGGGGAGAGGCAAGACTGAAAACAGGTGGCAAGCTCTTGCCTGTCCCCTGTGCCTGCTCCATCCCATGTCTGGAAGAATGCCTGCCTCAAAGCAAACCCTCAACAGTGCTGCTTACTGAGTGACAGGACGGACGCACAGGAACCCAGGTTCCTACACAAGCCTGTGCCCTGTGTGAGGTGCCAGCTCAGACCGAGGCATTGGTCGGGGGTCCCTGGGGCTAGGGGGGACAGAATCCTCAAAAATGTAAGCCCTGGCCAGGCACAGCAACTGACGCCTGTAATCCCAGCACTTTGGGAAGTGGGCGGATCACCTGAGGTCAGGAGTTTGAGACCAGCCTGGCCAACATGGCAAAACCCTATCTTTACTGAAAATACAAAAATTAGCTGGGCATGGTAGCACACGCATGTAATCCCAGCTACTCGGGAGGCTGAGGCAGGAGAATTGCTTGAACCCAGGGGGTGGAGGTTGCAGTGAGTCAAGATCGCACCACTGTACTCCAGCCTGGGCGACGGAGTGAGACTCCATCTCAAAAAAAAAAAAAAAAAAAAGAATGTAAACCCTACAAGGGCAGCAGCCTCATGTGCACCAGGGACTTGTAGGGGGGCATGTGGTAAGCACCCCATCGTTAATGGGGCCCTGAGAAGCCACAGGACAGGCTGAGACCATACGAAGAACCGCCCCAGGAGCACAGAGATCCCAACCCCAGATGCCTGAGGGTGGTATAGGAACACAACAACCTGAAAGTGCTCCCATCCTACAGACAGACTGCGGAGGCCAGGGGCGTGCACGGAGCTTCTGCCCGGAGCCCTGTACTCCACAAGAATCGGCTTAGATCTTCACCTCGTCCTCCTTCCCCGGGGCCCCGCCTCTCTCCCATCTCACAGCCTGCAGGGCCCCGTAAGGGGTCAGGAGGGAGGGACACCTGCTCTTTCATACGTGACCCACCTGGCATGGCCGCAGCTCAGCGGGCAACCCCAGGACTGGCGCTTCTGGCTTGGACTAAATTTAATTTCACCCTCCAAAGGTGGGGGTGGCTGCCTTGAATGGATTCCAAGAATTCCAAGGGTAAACCTCGTGTCTCTGGACTCAGCCCTAAGTCACTTTTTCCTGTGTCCCTCGGAAAGCTTGGGACCCAGGAGATGCTGAGGCTACAACATTTGCTCTTAAACTTTTTAAAAGTAGGCGATGATTGTGACAAGGCCGACAAGAACTGGATGCATAAGTGTGCTGTCCCATAGGCATGGCACGCTGGAGGAGGAGAAGGGGGCTACAGCTGGGTCGACACAGCAAGATTCCAGAAAAGAGAAGAGAAAGTCAGTTTCAGAAAAGGGGAAAAAAGTCAAAATGACAGGTTTGTCAGAAAAATAATTTACATTCTAAAACCTCAGTTGCTTAAGAATAATTTATGTATATATTTTTCAGACAACAATTCTGACAATTTTATATGGTTGATGGGTCAGGTATTAGGTTGAACTCTGTAAGATTATCATTTTTGAGGTTAGAAAATAGTCAAATGTGGCTCACGCCTGTAATCCCAGCACTTTGGGAGGCCGAGGCGGGCGGATCACGAGGTCAGGAGATTGAGACCAACCTGGCTAACACAGTGAAACCCCAGCTCTACAACAAAAAAATTAGCCGGGCGTGGTGGCAGGTGCCTGTAGTCCCAGCTACTCGGGAGGCTGAGGCAGGAGAATGCGTGAACCCGGGAGGTGGAGGTCACAATGAGCGAGATTACGCCACTGCATTCCAGCCTGGGTGACAGAGTGAGATCCTGTCTCAAAAAAAAAAAAAAAAAAAAGGCAAATATTGGCTATTCCACACAGTTTAACCTAAAATTATCACCTGCTCTTCACTGCTGAGGAATCTGGGCTGAGAAACCATGATTTGGACTCAGAATAAGACCTTCTGACCCCAAACCCAGGCTCCTCCTACCAAATCATGCTGCTTCCCACCAAAAAACCAACAACGAATAGAATCCAGGCCCGCTTTATTTTAGAGGCAAAGATAACCTGGGTGTTGAGGTCAGGCCTGGCCGCCCGCTGGGGACAGCTGGGTCATTCACCGTCAGCCCAAAGGCAAAGCCCACTCCTGTCACCTCACCCAGCCCTTGCTCTGCAGTGCCACCATGCAGTGCCCAACACGGGCCAGAGAGAAGAGGTCTCCACCCCTGTCTGCTGCTGTTTATTTCTCTAAAAATCACATTAGAAATGAGCCTCCAAGGAGCTTGACTTGAACCTAGAACTTTCTAAAATGCAGAGTATCTATGTATCTCTATCTACATGCATACCTCCCTTCCCCACACACACATGCACACATGCACATGCACACACACACATAAACACACGTGCACATGCACACACACGTGTGCACACATAACCCTTCTGGACTTAGCAGTACACGGACCAGCTGGATGCTCGTGCGACCTGAGGGTGGACGGCTCCTCCACCCCATCGGGGCTGCTGTGGGAGGCTGGCCCCCGAGAGCCTCTGGCCAAGACACGGCTTTCCCCAACACATCACAGGCACGAGGAGGCATTTGGAGCACCTGGGGATAGGGCTGTGTGACATCCTTGGCAAGGGCTAGGCAATGGGAATCCTGCCGCCAAACTCAAGGGCCTCATGGAATGCTAATGGCTATGGACAGCGCTGCCACAGACTTGAGTGACGTCACCTCAGTTTGTACAATTGGGCTGGGACTGGAGCTCAGCCTTCCTGGATCCCAGTCCTTGAGCTCAGGGCATGAGTATGGCCACAGAATCAGGGCGCCCAGTCCTTAGGGCGCACCTCCTGTGGTTCAAACACAATGGCCTCAAGAGAAGGAGGCAGTGGAGGAGTCACGGAAGGAGGGCTCAGTGAAAGAAAGGACATCTCTGAGCAGAGGGATGGCCTCAGAGCCCAGCTCCAGGATGGCTGCAGGCTCCATACTCCAGGGCGGGAGCTGGGGGAAGAACACACACCATCTTACACACACACACCACCTTACACACACCAACCTCCACACACACCACCTTACACATACACCACCCTCCACACACACCACCCTCCACACACCATCTTCCACACACACCACCCTCCACACACACCACCTTACACACACACCACCTTACACACACACCAACCTCCACACACACCACCTTACACACACCAACCTCCACACACACCATCTTACACACACACCACCCTCCACACACACCACCCTCCACACACCATCTTCCACACACACTACCCTCCACACACCATCTTCCACACACACCACCCTCCACACACATCTTCCACACACACCACCCTCCACACACACCACCTTACACACACACCACCCTCCACACACACCACCCTCCCCACACCATCTTCTACACGCACCACCCTCCACACACATCTTCCACACACATCACCCTCCACACACCATCTTCCACACACATCTTCCACATACATCTTCCACACACACCACCCTCCACACACACCACCTTACACACACACCACCCTCCACACACACCACCCTCCCCACACCATCTTCTACACGCACCACCCTCCACACACATCTTCCACACACATCACCCTCCACACACCATCTTCCACACACACCTTCCACATACATCTTCCACACACATTACCCTCCACACACACCACCCTCCACACACACCACCTTACACACACACCACCTTACACATACCACCTTAAACATACCACCCTCCACACACTACCTTACACACACACCACCCTCCACACACACCACCCTCCACACACATCTTCCATACACACCACCCTCCACACACCATCTTCCACACACACAACCCTCCACACACACCACCCTCCACACACATCTTCCACACACACCACCCTCCCCACACCATCTTCCACACACATCTTCCACACACATCACCCTCCACACACCATCTTCCACACACATCTTCCACATACATCTTCCACACACACCACCCTCCACACACACCACCTTACACACACACCACCCTCCACACACACCACCCTCCCCACACCATCTTCTACACGCACCACCCTCCACACACATCTTCCACACACATCACCCTCCACACACCATCTTCCACACACACCTTCCACATACATCTTCCACACACATTACCCTCCACACACACCACCCTCCACACACACCACCTTACACACACACCACCTTACACATACCACCTTAAACATACCACCCTCCACACACTACCTTACACACACACCACCCTCCACACACACCACCCTCCACACACATCTTCCATACACACCACCCTCCACACACCATCTTCCACACACACAACCCTCCACACACACCACCCTCCACACACATCTTCCACACACACCACCCTCCCCACACCATCTTCCACACACACCACCCTCCCCACACCGTCTTCCACACACACCACCCTCCACACACACCAACCTCCACACACATCTTCCACACACACCACCCTCCCCACACTGTCTTCCACACACACCACCCTCCACACACATCTTACACACACACCACCTTACACACACACCACCCTCCACACACCGTCTTCCACACACATCACCCTCCACACACACCGCCCTCCACACACATCTTTCACACACACCACCTTCCACACACCGTCTTCCACACACACCACCCTCCCCACACCGTCTTCCACACACATCACCCTCCACACACACCACCCTCCACACACATCTTCCATACATACCACCCTCCACACACACCACCCTCCACACACACCACCCTTCACACACACCACCTTACACACACACACCACCCTCCACACACACCACCCTCCACACACACCACCCTTCACACACACCACCTTACACACACACACCAACCTCCACACACACCACCCTCCACACACACCACCTTACACACACACCTTACACACACACCACCTTACACACACCACCTTACACATACACCACCCTCCACACACACCACCTTACACACACACACCAACCTCCACACACACCACCCTCCACACACACCACCTTACACACACACCACCCTCCACACACACCACCTTACACACACACCACCCTCCACACACACCACCTTACACACACACCACCCTCCACACACACCACCTTACACACACACCACCCTCCACACACACCACCTTACACACACACCACCCTCCACACACACCACCTTACACACACACCACCCTCCACACACACCACCTTACACACACACCACCCTCCACACACACCACCCTCCACACACACCACCCTCCACACACACCACCTTACACACACACCACCCTCCACACACCACCCTCCACACACACCATCTTACACACACACCACTGCAGACACTGGGATGTTTTTGCCAAGCAGAGAAGCTGCAGGCAGACAGGCATAGGCTGTGCCACAGTGGAAAAGTGGGTGGGTGGGGGCGGGCAGAGGGGTTGGGCGGCAGGAACCACAGGGACGGGTAGAGACGCACCTGCTTCCGACCATATGGACCTCACAGATGAGTCTGTGTCCTGGCTTAGGTGAAAGCAGAGCTCCATGATGCTATGTGCACCCTGTTCCATTTCCAAAAGGATGCTTGCAGTGCAGTAAGATAAAATACCTTAAAGGGGGGAAAAACAGTAGCCACAGGAAGATAAAGTAAGGCGGTCTCTGGAGCGAGGTTAAGACACAAAAACCCGTAGTCCTACACACTCCCCAGACACAGCCACACATTCTGCCCTTGGGTTTCTCCAACAAATGAAGAAAGACGATTTCTTAAAAATTACAGCACACTCAAGTTTGCTCCATGGCAAGCGCTTTATAGGACATCATTTAATTCTCATGACCACCTACAGGCAGGTGTTCTTATTGCTGTTTCACTAACAAAGCAGCTTAGGTTCAGAGACATCAGGGAGCCTGTCCAAGGTCACACAGCCAGTGAGAGGTGTGGCAGGAGGGAAACCAGGTCCCCAAAGTCCTGGCTGTCCGTGGCGATCTTTCCAAGGCCTGCCCTGACGAGGACGCAAGCACAGGTGCCATGAGCACGCCGGGGCGGCCCCGAGGCGGGCCCCAGGGGAGGCTAGCAGCTCTAGGGAAGGTATTTTGCCTTCTTCATTGCCCCAAATTAGGATGTGGGGGGAGATGAAAAGACGTCCAGCAGGGAAGGGCACGGATTTTGGAGGCAGCCACACCGGGTTCATACATTGGCCTTGCCATGGCCCTTATAGGCAAACGACTCATTCTATCTGAGCCTCTGTTTCTCCAACTGTAAAACCCGGGTGAATACTAGGAACAGGCAGAGTTGCTGATGAGTTAAATGGCAAAATATGTGAAAGACGTTGAGTGTGGCACCTGCACCGAATAGAACTCAGTGAATGCCCGCATCCAAAAAACAAGACCACGCACGGATACGGTCACGGCGTCCCCACCGGAGCACGGTGGCCTGCGCCTTGTCAGCCACTGTGGCCGCCACAGGGAACAGAACTGGATCACAAGGCAGGTGTTTCGAGCCTGGTGAAACTCAGCTCTAAGAAGACAAGATAAAGGAGGAGAAGCCACAGGACAGAAGGCAGAAGACAAGAAGGGCGGAGAGAAAATGGAGCAGAGGAGGAAAGAAACAGAAAACAGTGACAAAAGAAACTACTGGACGGCAGCCCCAAATCTCCTGCTTTCAGCTGTGTGTAAAAGGTGGTGTCTTTTACGGCTCCAGAGACACAAACCAGTGTAAAAGAACGATCCTAAGACCCACCTATTTTCAATGAGTCAAGAGCTCATCATTGCTGAAAACAAAACAAAACAAAAAGTCAGCAGGGAGTGTAAGAGGCGGGCACAGAACGCACAGCATCCCGCGGAAGACGGGTGGGAGATGAGAGCCGGAAAAGGTCAGTGCTTTTTGCTGGGTGACATTCAGGACCTTTCTGCTCCTGCCAGCTCCCAGCTCCCAGGCCACTGAGCCCTACAGAGCTCTGCACAAATGAGGAATGAGGCCGATGCCCCGGTCTGCCTGTGAGAGGTGGCTGTGCCCAAGGTGGACCCATCAGCAACTGGAAGTACCAAAAAAAAAAAAAGAAAAAAAAAAGACTTCATATAAATAAATGCATCTATAATCAGCCTAGAAAAATGGCTGGAAATCAACAGCACGCTCCTCTCCACGCATTTTCTCGGGTTGCACGCTGCCTTCCGGCACCATCTGTCTGTTCAGCACAGTGGTTTTGTGTGGGCTCAGGCGCCAGACGGCTCCGGCTTGATGCCCGGCCGTGCCACCTCCTGCCAACAGCCTCTGCTGTGCAGATTTTCCCATCTGTAGAATGGGGACAACAGCAGCACCAGCACATGGCTGTGTGGGGGTGAAGTCAGCTGCGACCCACGCGTGCTGAGGACCTGCTGGCTTGGGAACACTCGCTCTCTTTGTGGCCACTGTTGCTCTCCTTTTCCCTTCAGGTCTGACCTGGAAAGTCATCTGAACCAGGTGCCACCTCACTGGAGCATCGGAAGGCAGGCACACAATTCCTAACACCTTCAATACAACCCTGAACGGTGATTTTCTGTCCCTAGGAAGGAAAGGGACATAGCAGACAAAGAGTTGTGGGTTTTACTCCTTTGGCTGCTCCCTAAGGGGTACAGGGTGCTGGGACTTGCCTCGCCCATCTCTCTTTGGGAATGAAGCACTCCTTTCCCTACTGCTGGTGGTGCTATGGCCCCTCGGCTGCCAGCCCCTTGTGGGGACAGCCCAGGCTGGAGGAGCCACCTTCCCAAGGCCCCGACCTCTTCCACAGACAGCTGCATCCACCGATGATTGTCCCCAGCCCCTGCTGCTATCCAGCAAAGCTCGGAAGGGTGGGCCGAGGCCCTGGCTGAGACTGCAGGGCAGCCCAGCCTCTCCTGCACCGCGCCTACCTCTCCACTTCCCTCCTCTCCCCTCCCCAGGGGCTGATCCCGAGCTCCCCAGTACTCATCAGCACCCTGCCAGCCCCGGCCACCGCTATCCCCAGCCAGCTCATTCAAGAGCCCCATCTGTGCCACTTGGTGGGAAGGTGACTGAAGCTACTGGCTGCTTGGAGCTTTACGCAGTATGGAGATTATTTTTATTTTTGTTTATGTATACCTTGTGCCACTTTCGGTATCCAGGTGGCATAAAAATACATGTCAGGAATTGGACTAGGTAAGCCTCAGTGGGTATTTAAATACCCCTATCTCCCACACTCCATTATTCCCCTCCCCTATTCGCCTGCCCCCTGACACACACCACCCCTGCTCTACAGGAAGAGAGAGATTCACAGGGAAAGGGAAGTCCTGCCTCCTCAATGGTCCTGGACCATGGCCATGCCTGACGCCATCGCTGCTGGAAAAAGGGTCGACACCATCGTTCACTTCGGCCATTTCTCGGCTTCCTGTGATTTGAAAGTTTTCCAGTGCTGAGATGGGTTTGGTTTGAGCCCCCAATCCAAAGGCGCTTTGCTGGTAGCTAGGAGGTATTCAGCAAGCACCTACTATGCAGAATGCACAGTGTGGAGCACTGGGAGGGACCATAAAGACGAACCGAACACAAATTCTGCCCCCAGGAGTCTTGATGGAGCTGACGGGTGCCCAGGCCTTGCCTCGCCCCTCAGAGACCCCTCTTCCTGCTCCTCTGCAAGGCTGGCATCGACAGCAGCTCCAACCCCATCCCTGGCCTCAGTGACTCAGGGGAGTTTTCAGAAACTTCTCAGACCAAGGAAAGCTCAGAAAGTCCAGTGTCTCCTGAGGAGGAGCCAGACCCTGGCCAGGTGTCTCTCGAGTCAGTCACAGAACAGACTCAGGAAAAACAGGTCGCTGGGGCCTCCAGCAAAGAGCCGACACCACATCTGTACACATCATCCTGTGATGCCCAGTGAATGTGCTTCGAGGGCGCTGCACAGCTGGGGCACCAGAGAACGCTCTGTGGGGAACGGTGTCAGACGGGGCGGGGCGACGCGAGACCCGCAAGCAGCCCCTGCTGCACACGGTGGTGAAGGCGGAAAGCTGCGGCAAGACCTTCCCACCATCTCCATGAGGCCCGTGGGTGGGGAGGGTGGGACGCAACCGCCAGCCCCGTGGAAAGGTGTGATTCTCTAAAGAAGACAAAGGTGCTGGCCAGGAATCATTTCAGAGGGAGGGCAGTGCCCAGCACATCTCTCCATGTTCGCTGAGACACAGCTAAGGACACACGCTTAAAGGGCCACGGGATGACCGAACAGGGAAGGACTTCCCGGTGGCGAGGGCTGTGAAAGCGGAGGTGAGGGATCCGGCGGCACCTGCCTGAAGCTGTGCGCCCAGGCCCAGCTGGCTCTGCTGCCAGCCACAGTTCACAGTGCCAGAGCTGTCCCTTGGCGCCATCAGAAGCGGAGTGGACTTGGATACCTTCTGCTCCCCTTCTGCTCTCATCAGTCACTTGCCAGCCATCCTGTTTTGTCCCAGGTGAGAGCTGCAGGCTAAGGCACCGAGGATGTATCTCCATCTCTGTCCAGGGCCAAGCAGTTGAATGATCTGATAAACAGCCATCCCCCACTCCCATCTAGACAGTAGTCATCTCGGTATCAGCTGAAAATCCAAGGCCATGGGACTCACCTAAGTCCATGCCACTGGAGGGACGCAGGGTTGTAGGACGGGAGAGCCCATCTTCTGATGTAGTCCAAGATTCCCTCTCTGCCACCTGCAGGTAGGACTGTGGGCTGAGCTGACAGAGGGGGCCAGGCACCTGGAGTTTTAGCAGATATCACGGAAGCCTGGAATGCTGGACCTGGAGGGGCCTTTCCAGTCACTCACGGGGCTCCATCTGCCTGTCGGACGCTTTCATCCACCTTCCATTAAGCACATTAACCGGCAGCTGTGATGTGCCCAGCCACTGCGATATGCCCAGCCAGTGCCCCTTCTCCAGCCTCCGTGGAGCCCCTCCTGCCAGAGGCAGGGCAGAAAGGGGGCACCAGGACAGGCCCACAGAGAGGCAAGACCACAGGCTGGGTATGCTTTGCACCATGCTTTGCAGCAGAGAGAACCAGAACTTCTTGCAAACACCTCACTCCTCCAACACCACACATGGCCACCTGCATCTCTACACTGCTCGTCCTTCCCCAGCCCCTCCTCCCTGGCGTCCATGCCTGTACCCGTGGACAATCAGAGACAAGCACTGCTGGGTGCCACCTGTGGTGCCCAAGGCCTCAGCTGTGGAAGGGGGTGTGGGTTTCATCTCCCACTGGGAATGAACCATCCACAAGACATGAGGGAGAGCATGGCCCCCAGCCCAGCCCACCCCACCCGAGGCCCACTGCAGACTAGAAGGAGATGACTTGGGGGCCTGAGTGTTCTCTAAAAGCCACATAATATTTATTTTCTGGAGTCAAGGTGTAAAATCCCCATGAGTTTCCTATTAGACGGCAAATGCCCCAAGGAGAAGAGGACAAAAAGAATATTAACCTGATGAACTGATGCCCAAGGATACCTGCTGTGCCCTGCCTCTCCTAAAGGGTACTGTTCTAGCCCAGGGAACACTGTCTCCCCTTGTCTGCCCACCTGTCTTCTGTGCCATGACCCTAGTGGGGTCACAATAGGCTTGTGGTAGAGGGAGGTGGAGGCAGACAAGACTCCAGGGACCCTGAAGTCCCAGTATTCTGCTTCTAGGTAGAGCTTGCCAGGTTAGATTTCTGCCCACCACCTCAACTCTCAGCAGCCCCACCCCAAGACTTTGCCTTCAAGTTCCTGGCACGTGGACCTAAGGCCAAGGCCATTTCTAAGCACTCTCAGTTAAGGGCTCAGTACCTTCAGCCCTGGAGGCTCAAGCTGACTTCACTCTGGGGTCAGGACCTTGGCCTGTCTCAGTGTGAATAAGGAGACCTGTTGAACAAATTTGCAAATTATTCAGCCAAAGCCTTATGAGGGATTAAAAAGGAAATCTCGTTCAAATTACGATTAAAGAATCACCTGCAGGACGGGCATGGTGGCTCACGCCTGTAATCCCAGCACTTTGGGAGGTTGAGGTGGGTACTTGAGGCCAGGAGTTCAAGACCAGCCTGGGCAACATGGCAAAACCCCATCTCTACCAAAAACACAAAAATTGGCTGGTCATGGTGGTGCGCGCTTGTAATCCCAGCTACTGCAGAGACTGAGACATAAGAATTGCTTGAACCCGGGAGGCCGAGGTTGCAGTGAGCCAAGATGGTGCCACTGCATTCCAGCCTAGGTGACAGAATAAGACTCTGTCTCAAAAAAAAAAAAAAAAAAAATTACCTCAATTGAAAAGAATAAAATTATCTTAAGCTGGGGCCATCTCCAGAAAACCTGGGATGTGATGGTGGCCACTGCTCCATTCTTAGGGTCCTCCCATGGGCTGCTTGTAAGAGAGAGGGAGGCAACCTTTCTAGACACAGACATCCTGCTCTTTACTGTGGCATCTCAGTCATGCTCCCCCACATCCTGCGAGGTGGGGATTATATTCTATATTTTACCTGTGAGGAAACTGAGGCTTAGATTGTGCCAGTAAACTGCCCAATAGGACACAGGGGGCAATCAGTGGCACTGGGGTTGCGACCTTGGCCTATGGCACCCGAACTCATGCTCCCTCCCCTGCAGTCACTCTTCCGTTGGCAAGATGAAAACCATCCCATTTTCCTGCTCGCACACAGGACTCTGTTCTTGAGAATCTAGTATGAGGGACAGCTAGGTCCATGCCCATCCCCTCGGTGGACGGATGCTCCCTCTTCCAATGGCACCAGGAAATACAGAGGTCCCTGAAGGACATGAGGCCCGAGGCACTGGCATCTGGCCCCCAGGCTCTGCACTGCATGAAGGTCTAGGCGCCCGGCCGGTCTCCAGGTAGAGGACAATCCGCCACGGCAGATGCCTCCTGCCAGACACAGGATGCTGTTACTAGTCAATCAGTCTGAGCCAAAGCCCAAGTAACTTTCCCAAGTGGGAGGTGAAGGAAAAAAACAAATAGCACAATAATGTGCCTAAAATCTGCCCTTTTTATTCTGGCCAGTAGATTGAATGGAAAAACAATGCCTCTTTTTGAAACCAACAAGACATGATTTGTCTGAAAATTTTCTCTTTGAGGTATGTGGCTCCCCTAAGATTTGTAAGTAGTGTGTCTACTCAGACTTTTCTAAATTGGGTTGTAGAGTCAACTAAGCATTTCCATTCTCAAAGATGGTCCATATTGTCTTCCTTTCCCCCTCTGTTAGTTCAGGTTCTGCATTTCCTCACCATCATCGTCATCATCATTGTCAACATTCAGGTCGGCTGTGTGAGAGGTGGCTTCCTCAGGGCTGGGACATGACAAAGTGTAGATGCATGCCATCCTTAAAGGAGCTTATGGTTTAATTAAGGAGACGGGCTGGACACTTCAAAAGAAAAATCGTGAGATTTTATTATGAGAAAGGGACGCAATGCTGTGGATGCCGTGGTGTGGCTCCTGGATCCCCAGGTGCAGGAAGCACTGGTAGGTCCCCAAGTGCAGGGAGCACTGGTAGACCCCCAGGTGCAGGGGGCGCTGGTAGGTCCCTGGGTGCAGGGACACTGGTAGACTCCTGGGTGCAGGTGGCCCTGCTAGGTCCCTGAATGCAGGGATCACTGGTAGATCCCTGGGTGCAGGGGGCGCTGGTAGGTCCCTGGGTGCAGGGACACTGGTAGACTCCTGGGTGCAGGTGGCACTGGTAGGTCCCTGAATGCAGGGAGCACTGGTAGATCTCCGGGTGCAGGGGGCACTGGTAGGTCCCTGGGTGCAGGGGGCACTGGTAGACCCCCACGTGCAGGGAGCACTAGTAGGTCCCCAGGTGCGGGGGGCACTGATAGGTCCCCGGGTGCAGGGAGACTGGTAGGTCCCCGGGCACAGGGGGTGCTGGTAGAACCTGGGTACAGGGGGCACTGTTAGATTCCCGGGTGCAGGGGGTGCTGGTAGGTCCCCAGGTACAGGGAGCACTGGTAGCCGCTGGTACTCAGCTGAGTGCCTCGCTGAGACTTGCCCTCACCAGATGGGATCTGCCTCAACCAAGTTTACATCCCCTTCCCAGGGACAGTGTGGGAGCCCTTTGCCTCAATCTGGGACAACTCTGAAGGGCCATCCCAGTTCCAGAATGTTCCAACGGGTCAGATGAGGCCTTTGGTGTGAATGCTTCACAGCCCTTCCCCTCTGCTCCGTCCAGCTTGCTTCCATCTTTCACCACTGAGTGGCCAAAGCTAGAGGCACAGACTCACCAGCTGAGCATAACCTTCAGGTGAAGGTGACAAAGGCCACCGGAGGGTAGACCATCATTTAACAAGGAATAGAACCAAATATGAGGCCAGCACGGTGGCTCACGCCTGCAATCTTAGCACTTTGGAAGGTCACAGCAGGAGAACTGCTTAAGCCCAGGAGTTTAAGAGCAACCTAGGCAAGATGATGAAGCCCCTTCTCTATGAAAAATCAAAACATTAGCTGGGCATGGTGGCACCTGTGGTCCCGGCTACTCAGCAGGCTGAGGTAAGGGGATCGCTTGAGCTCAGGAGTTCCAGGCAGCAGTGTTCAAACCACCGCACTCCAGCCTGGGCTACAGAGCAAGACCCTGTCTCAAAAATTAAAAAAAAAAAAAAAAAAAAAAAAAAGGAACCAAGAACCAAATATGTCCACCTGCCTTTATGCTGTATTTTATCATAGTAGTAAACTCCATGCCTGCATGCGGAGCCTACAGAACATCGCTTTGAGCCTTTCCTGAGAACTGATGTTGCCACATCTAGAGGAGAGGAGAGAGGAGGGAGGTGATAGAGAATGGAGTCTGGAGCCCACAGCCCTTGTCTTGAAACAGCACGAAACAAGCACTGCTGTGAACCGGCTTCCTGACCTCCAGCCTGAAGAGCAGGCATCTCAGGCAGAAAGCCACGAGGCCGGCAGACGGCACTGCTGGCTCCCAGAAGCCCTTCCCTGACCATAGCCACGGCTGTTGGCCAGCCAGGATGGGACTCCTCTCCTTCTAACACACCTCCAGTGCAAAAGCCCGGGTTCAATCCTTGCTTTGCCACTGACCAGCCATGCAACTTGGCAGGTCGCTTAACCTCCTGGGGCTATTTCCTCATTATATGGCGGTCCAGGGTGCAGCTTCCTGTTTCTCTTCTCGCAGGGGCTACCATGCGTCCTCTGCGCCACTTCCACACCTAGCAGGCGCCCTGCAACTCTCCGGGGGAGGTCACCTGGCCCAGTTCTTTCCCTAGACCAGGTTGTTATCACTGCCCAGCATTTCCCTCTGTCTTTGAAACTATTCTATTACCTGTGCCCCAAGGTCATGTCAGAAATCTCAAAATACACGTAACATGCAAAGCAGGGTGGTGAGGAGACGAGTGGCTTCTCTGTTCTCCTGGTGCTGGCAGCTCCCCAGGGGCGAAATATCTCCTTAGACACTCACTCATCTTTAGTGGCGCAAACGGGAGGGCTCAGGTAACCCTCTCAAAAGCCCAGCTTTGGAAAGACCCAGGCCCCATCACTGCTCTGCACGCCCCTCACCCACAGCCCCTTAAAGGCCACTTGACCCCAGGACAAAGCAGTTTCCATACAGCCGTGGTGCTTGAGCCAAACGGAGACTTAGGCTCCAGCCCTCTTTTTCAAAGTGTATATATGTATATTATATATTATACATATCACATATAGGATATACTTTAAATAGCATATGATTAGATAACAATTTTATATAATATTAATTATATAATATACGAATGTATTATATATGTAAACAGATCTAGTCAGGTTAAGTGACTGGTTCCGCTCAAATCCTTCCAGCCCCTGTGAGCATGACCTTGCCACGTGACCTTGCTTCCCATCCACAGGTGGAGTCTGTCCCTCCATCCCTCGAGTCTCAGCCATGTGACTTGCCATGGCCAAGGGGCCTGAGGAGCCCCTGAGCTTCAGGCTGGCCCTCTTGCTGCTGCCTGGACAGCCTGCTAGACACACGGCCCAGTCGTCCCTGTGGCTCGGCTGGCATGGAGCTGACTGGGCGATGGGCAGACATGCGGGCAAGTCTGTCCTGGGCCCCAGCTGCCAGCTGACCCCAGATATCGGCCAAGCCAGCCCCAACCGTGAGAACTTCCCAGCCGGCAGAGAGAACAGTGACAAAGAAGAAATTCTGTGGCTTTCAGTCCCTATGTTTTTGGTGTTTTGGTAGCGGCAGATGTGAACTGATAGGGTGACGGCGTGCCCCAGGTTAAGCCTTGTGAGGGGAGAGAGGGGCCCATGTGGGTCACAGTGAGACCCCTGACCCTGGCACACAACAGGCTGCAGTCAGTACCGGATGACTTGGTGGGAAGAAGCCCCTAGACAGGTGACAGAGGCAGCAGGCAGGGCTTCCTGATTCCGAGTGTAGTGTTCATTCTAATATCCATTATTTAAGAAGCAAAAACAACAAACTGAAAAAGAAGAACCAGAGAATGGAACCTATGCAAGTGGAGAAGGCAGGTTATTTATTTTTGAAATAAGAAGGGTAAAGAATATCTTTCAATGACTTTCATCTAGAAAGGGGCCGAGTAAAGCGTATGGAGACCTGACCCACGCAGGACAAACTGCAGGGAGGCAGCAGACACCGTCCTCTTGGGCCCACAGCCCAGCCTCAGCCTGACTGTCCAGCCTCATCCCGTAACCCAAGGAGGCTGCTTGGGCATCTGGGCCATAGCCAAGCAGAGATATAAAAAAACCAACAAGATGCAACAGAGATTTTCTCAGCAGGTTGGGCTAGAATGGTTGTGAACCTCAAACTGTCATTTCCACAGTAAGGATAATAAGACTAATAGCAATACTAATATTTCACATATTACTTTAGAGATAAAGAGAGACGGCTTATATAAAAGCACACATCTGGCATATAACAAGTGCTTCAGCAATATTAGCTCAATCTGATGACAACCGTGCCACCCCAGATGGTATCTGATACAATCAAGAATATGAATCGGTCATCAGCACCGTGAATGCAACTCCCCATCAAGCATATCCAGGTTGCATGGAGGAAGAAGGCTCTCTGGGGTGCTTATTACAACATATGCTATAGATGAGGATGGGAACCAGGTGATGTTTGCTTCAAGCCCACCACCCCATGGCTGCTGGCACGGCTGAGGTGGTGAGCAGGGTGGAGCTGGGTAAATGGTTTCCACATTAGCCCAATAGACAAACGGCTGCACGGAGCCTGCCTGCCTGTCTTCTGGAAGTTGAGCAGGTGACAGAGCTGTCCTCCCACCCCCACCCCTCGTGCACACCTCTTCACCCCTGGCCCCAGGAGGCTGGGTCTTGGTGGCCACCCAGGAGGGGAGAGCAGGTAAAGAGGAGGTGCTCTGGACAGAGGGAGCAGGCCCGGGTCCCGGAGCTGCCACACCAGCCTCCGACATGTCACGTTGGTTTTCTCACAGCCCCGCCACACTAGAACTTCCAGCAGTGGGAGGAGGGGACGCAAGGAAAGACCCAGACCTTGGAAGGGAGCATCAAAGCGCTGTGGGCAGTGGGACGCTGGGACTCCTTCCTGGGGCCTTGGTCCCCTCTCCAGGCCATGCAAGTGCCGTGGGCAGTGGGACACTGGGACTCCTTCCTGGGGCCTTGGCCCCCTCTCCAGGCCGTGCAAGTGCTGTGGGCAGTGGGACGCTGGGACCCCATCCTGGGGCCTTGGCCCCCTCTCCAGGCCGTGCAAGCGCTGTGGGCAGCGGGACGCTGGGACCGCATCCTGGGACCTTGGCCCCCTCTCCAGGACATGCTGTGGGGCCCCGCAGCACAAGCCCTGCCCTACAGCTCTATCAGGCGGAGGCTGCAGCCATGCTGTGCTTCGAGGGCAGGGCGCTGTTGGGTGAGGTTCCGGGGCTGTGATAGCGCGGCACCACATACTGGGGGCTTTAAAACGGAACGGATTCTCTTGTCACTCTAGAGGCCAGAGGTCTGAAATCAAGGTGCTGTGAGAGCCACACTCCCTCTGAAACCTCCGGGAGGATCCTTCCTTGCCTCTTCCACCCTTCAGCGGCCTGTATTCCATGGCTCGTAGCAGCAGCTCTGCAATCTTCTACCTCCGCCCTCACAAGCCTTCTTGCCTGTGCCTCTGGATGCAATTTCCCTCTTCTTAGAAGGACTCCAGGCATAGTGAACGAGGGCCCGTCCTAATGGGCTCATCCTAATTTATATGTTAATCATCTGCAGAAACCCCATTTCAAGTAAGGTCTCATTCACAGGTACGGGGTGTAGGGGGTGTGGGACTTCGACCATTTTTTGGGAGAATCCAATTCCATCGCACTGTTCATCTTTGTGTCCTCGACACCCAGCCCAGTCCCTGGAAAGTACACAGAAACAGTTGACTGCTTTCTGGTCCCAGCACTAACCCTGTGGAAACATGGTTCTTAGCAATGGCTCTCTATTTCTTTATTCACAAGTTGAGAATTTGCGTCCTATTTTCTCAAATTCTCCCCTCACCCTGTTGCATCCTTCCTCTTCCCCTCCCCAGCACAGTGGAGGTCACTGCAGGGCTACCCCCTACAAAGAGCTCCCCAGAAGAAGGCCAGCAGAGCTGCAGGGCACCCCCCTCCAGGACCAGGCCTCTGGCTCATGGAAAAGACGCTGGGAGCCTGGGGTTACAGAGCACACTGGTCTTTGTCGTACATTCATCAGCAACTTCACTGCCAGGTCAGAGTATATCAAAACACAGAGGCCCTGGCAGACGCCCCAAAGCCTGGTGATATCCGATTGGTCCGTGACCAGCCATGGGTTGGCAGAGAGGGGTTCCTGTCAACAGGAAGTAAAGGACAGGGATTAAATTATTTTCAAAGTAGGTAGTGGAAGAAAGAGATGAGTGAGATTCCAATTAACCATTCCAAGGCCAGGCTAAAATACAGTTCCACCAAAGCACCTTCTTCTACCGGGGAAGCTCAGCCAGTTAATAGCTAACCCCTTCCTCTGGTCTGGGCGCACGAGCCGTGCAATGAGTAACAGTGCGGGCTTCTAAGAACTCCCTGTGGTTAAGCCCGAAGGACACAGCTTAACTCTCAGGTGGCCCCTCTGCTCATCTCAGAGCGAGTCACCAAGCAAAGTCACGACTCTGTTTCAACATCACAGCTCAGCTGTCCATCGGCCTTTGTTTGTTCCACATTTTAAATGACTTTGACGGAACTGTGGGGTTATCAGGACGGGCTGGTTCACCGTCTTGAAAGGAACGAGAGACAGCTGGTGCTTCATCAGTGATCGCGCTCACTGGCCCCATTTTGGCCGAAGGGAGAGCGAAGGGAGGAGAACGGGTGAACCAGATTCTCACTCCGCTCCTGTCAGTGTCTGTAGCTCTACTCGGTAACCTTAGTGGCCCCCATAAATGTAAAAAGGTGCCTAGAAACAGAAAGACACTGGCCATGAGCTGAATACACCAAAATCAGCTCTTTTAGGAAAACAGGGAAAGCAAAAGAAAATGAACAGCCAAGAAACAGGAATATTTAAGAGCACATGGTTTTAGAAGAGACAAACGGATTTACAAATTATGTAAGTGAAGTCTGAGTAGATGAAGAGGCGTTGGCCAATAAAAAGTGCTTCCAAATGATTTCTTCAGCCAGTCTAGTGTTTAGCACAGTAAAAATTGCAAACCCTGAGTGCAAACGAGCAATATTGTTCTGCTAGGTTTTATTGGCGGGCGGGGCGGGGGCGGGTAGTTCAAAGAGGCAGGAAAAGACACTAGTAATGCACTGAGAACCCTAACAAGTTGGTGATGTGTGAAAAGATGCAATATTGATTGAACTCACCAACTCGGTTGGGCTGCTGCTTCTGTTTATGTTAATTCAGTACTGGAGCTGGGAAATCATGATCCGGGATTTAACTCTTTGCATTCACCAGTAGGCTGCTCCTCTGCGGTATGTAGAGCCTTGTTTATACAAGAATCTTGGAACCCTCCACAAAGAGGAACCAGGACCTACCGTGAATACGGCAGCAGGGGCTAGATGAGGGCAGAGATGCACATTTCACCTCCATGTAAGTAACCCTGTCATCTACCATGTCATGATGAACAGGCTTTTTCTCAGCTGGGCATTTGTGAAGTAGGGATAAGAGGATGAGGCAGCTCCAGGATGACTCCCGCAAGTCACTGAGCATGCGACTCTGCAGGCCCACGGGTTTGTGCAGGTTCCGCACTACTCCCCCATGTGAGCTGCTCCATGGGCGTCCCTGTGCCCTCTGTGTGCCAGAGTCTTCAAGGAAGTGATCACACATCACTGTTTAGCTGCCCGTTCCCTCTAGGACCAGCACTGGGCTGTGCTCATGCAGCATTGAGTCAATGTGCTGTGCCCCACGGAGGACGTCCCCTCGCTGATGAGCCCTGTCACACCCTGCGTACTGCAGAGCGGCAACCAAGCTTCGTCAAAAACCCTGGAGCCACAGGCCAGTCTGAGTTCCCCATCACTGAGAAGTTTGACTACTGAAGGTCCCTATAGCATACTCTGGGCCCTACTGGAGCTTATGGCAGGGCATCTAAGATGCATCAAGCCACTGAAGGGCTGAGTCAAGAAAGCTTGCAGTGTGGCCTAACGGGCTGGCCCACATGGGCAGCTCTGGCTACAGGCTGGTTTGGGCATTCATCTTTATTTGGAAACCAAATGTTGAATTGCTTTGTTGAATAGTCAGAAGTCAAGGATATCTCTTCTCAATGATGGCTGAAAAGGTGCAGATGATTGATAGATAGATAGATAGATAGATAGATAGATAGATAGATAGATAGATAGACAGACAGACAGGCAGGCAGGCAGACAGACAGAGGAATAACTCATGGGGGCAGAAGAAATGGAACAGTATTACACCAGGGAAGCTATTAATAGTACCCAATTGTTTTTAAGCCCCAGTAGGTACAAGAATCACTGGAGAACTTAAGAAAAATGCAAACTCATGGATCCCACCCTCAGACATTCTGATTCAGCGAGTCTGGGCTAAGAAGCAGGATTTTACATTCTAAACAAACACTGGGTGCTACTACTTAAGCTAGTCCAGGAACCACACTTTGCAAAACATTGCCCTAAACCCTAATCCAGCAAATCTTGCTCAGGATGGTACAAACTGGCCAAGGTCAAAGCTGATGCCTCCACTGTGCCACACAGCATCCCCCTTCCCTTTCCTGAAGCTTCCATCCAGAGCATTTCAGTGGTGTGAGGGGCACAAAGCAGTCATGGTTGCATCCTCCAGCTCCGGGGCAGGACACAGCTCCCCTTCCCACCCTCATCCTGGAGTTCCCAGCGGCTCATCCAGCCAGATAGAGGCTACAGGGCAGGAGCTGGGTGCAAAGGTCCTAGGCCATCACCAGCGCGGAGGGTGCGTGGCCTCCTCACTGCACGTGGCTTCCCTCGAGGCCATGCAGCAGGGGGAGGCATGACTGGCAACAGGCCCGCCCAAGCCCAGTCCCATCTCTGCAAACGTTGTGACTGCCCAGCTGCCCTGGCTCTATTTTTAGTTTGTCTCCAGCGACTATGCAAGCTTTCTGGAGCACCTCTCCCCAGAGGGCCAGCGACATGTGCATTCTGACAGAAATGCCCCACTCAGTAGCAACTATCTGAACTCCTCCAGCCTGCCTCAGTGTCCCCAAAGGCTTCTGCCTTGGGTCCATCTGTCTGACGTCTTCCCTCCCCCCGGCCTCCTGCTCTGTCATTGGCTTGAAACAGTTCGAGAGATGCACAACATGCCAGCCAGCCTTGATTAAAGCATGTCTATGGGATCGATGAACTTTACCATTAATAGTGAAGCTGCTTTTTCTTAGAGTGACATAAAGAAGAAAGAACATGCTTGCTACTAAAGTCTCGGAAGAATACCACGCACGGCTATGCTCCCGGCGAGTGATTTCCGAAAACCATTCCATCGCCTTCATGATCAGCCATGCCTTACAAGAGGCATGGAGGCTCAGAGCAGGGAGCCGAGTCAGGGTGCCAAGAGGCCAGGACTCTGACCTTTACGGCCCTTTGCTACTTTTAAAGGTCAGCATGGCCTCAGGATAGAATCTGCCTTCAGTCCTTCCCTTTCCTCTCCTTTGCATTCTCCTCCCTCCTCCTCCATAAAGGTGGTAGCTGCGCCCATAAAGGTGACACAAAATGCCTAAGACTGAAACCAAGCAAGGCAACATCTTCATGGTCCAAGGGCCGTGTTCCCTTCCCCAGTACACAGCCATCAACCGAATTCAATTGATAAATTACTTAGTAGTTCTAGGTCTCCACTACCAGCCACTACCCACTGGCCCTAGGCTGTCCCCTAAAATGGATTCTTCCTTCCTGGTGTCCCAAAGCCTAGACGGGCTGTTGACAGGAAGAGGGCAGTGGGGACATTCAAGATCATCAGAGCCCGAGAGAGGAGGTTTGCAGTAATTGCCTCCAACACCCTAGGCCACGGTTCTGTTTATGATATGGGCTGGAGGCTGAGGTCCCCAAAACGACTCACTCGAATTCAATGAAGAGACAAGCTGCTTGGGCACTAGGGGTCCCTGGAGGCCACCAAATGACCCCAGTCACAGGACAGCCAGCACCGCAGTGTCTTTCAAGAGTTACTCCTCAGAATCCAAGATGTCCTTGGCAATGGCAGTCCCTGGACACCACAATCCTCTGAGGCTGGGGTGAGGAAGCAGACGTGATTCCCCGTGGACGTGCTGCCCTCTGCTGAGATACACCCGGGCGATGACCAGACTCACCATTTCCCCAAGAACTGGCCCGTTATCCCAAATACCTCCACATCAGTGCCTGCTAACTCAACCCCCTGCCATCCACTAGGTTGGCCTTCTCACGTCCCACGTCTGCCCTTCTGCATTCTCTCATTGCAACTGCAGTTCAGGCTCTCGGACCCTTACCCTGGGCTTTTGCCAAAGTACTTGGGTTGGTTCCCTTGACACCAGCCCCTTTCCCATCACTCCACTCTGCACTGGAGCGTTGTTTTCTTTACCTTTAATAGCTTCTTAGTTTAGTCCCCCAGAAAAGACACTCAGACAGGAACTTAGGTTCAGGAGTTTATCCCAGGAAGTGCGGGCAAGGGAATGGGGAAGCTGAGGCAGGAACTGGCCAGAAGGGCCAGTAAGGTACATTACTGAGTGAGTTACACTGTGGATCCCCACCCTGCTAGGGATCCCCCTGAGGCACCCTGCAGAACCCAGGTCACAACTTCCCACTGAGAAGCAGGGTGGCTGGGCCATTGGCCACCAACTGGACCTCTCCTGGGTTGGGGGTTGCCCCTCAGGGCATAATCCCAGCACTTCCAGGGGTTCCCACACTAGGCTGAGCAAGCTGCCAGGGTCTGAGAGGATTCCTTCAGGTGAGGAGGGAGACATGAGTAAGACGCTGTCCACCGAGGCTGCAGGTGGGCTGGGCCCCGGGCACCAGAAGGAGGCTATCCACAGCGTCCACCGAAGCTTCTTCATGCCTTAAGGAGGGGGTCCTCACTCCTTGGGCCTGGCCTTCAAGGCAGCATTGCCAGATCAAATACAGGACACCCCCATTAATCACATCAACAATGGATAGTTTTTAGTATATCCCAAATATTGCATGGCACATACCTATGCTAAGAAATGATTCATCCTGTATCTGAAATCTAGATTTAACTAGGCATTTTGTATTTTTAGTTACTACAGCTGGCAACCCTATGTCCAGGTGTTGCCTGATCCCGTCTCAAACCGTTTCCTATGACCCTGGCTCTCAAATCCTTTCTCCAGGAGGTATGGCTCTTCATCCGGAAGCAGCCATCCCTCCTGCCCGATTCTGTGGGGTGCTCCCACTGGTTCCTTAATGAGAGTATCACCCCCACTTCTCCTACATGACTCCTGCCTGCCATCTCTGGGTGTAGTCTCTCTGAACACATCAGGCACTGTCATCACTCCTGCCTCTAGAAACAGGTGTGGTCTGCACTGGTCATCGTATGCCCCTGGATCATTTGCTAGCCTTTGTCTGAAAGCCTCATTTTCCCAGCGAGGTTATAACTGCCACCTAGCCTGGCACAACGATCAATAGGTAATGACCATTTGGCAGATGAGGGGACCTCCCTGGTGCCCCCAGCAACTGCAAGCCCTGTGAGGACCTGGGCCAATCTTCCCCAGATCTCACCCTAACCAGAGCCTGGGCACGTGGTCACCCTCAGCCACTGTGGAATAACTGAATGAATACTACTTTTGCAGCGGGCTGGCTCATGCCAAGAACGTTATGAAAAACTGCCAAAGTCACCAATGGCAGCAAGAAGGGTGGTCTAAGGACCCCAACTATAACATGGTTTTTCAACATTCACAGCCTGGCCTCACAATCCTTTTTCTGGTCCTGGATTTTGTCTCACATTACCGCTGGCACCACCCCACGGGCACACCCACACATCACTCACATCCTGCATTTGGAACCAGCCTCACCATGTGGCTGCCACACAAAATGGCCCAACCACTGGACAATGGCATGTTCTTGTTACTCTCTATACATTTTTTTAAAAAACTAGGTGTCTGATGTATATGTATATGTATATGTGTATGTGTATGTGTATGTGTATATGTATATGTATATGTGTATGTGTATATGTATATGTATATGTATATGTGTATGTGTGTATGTGTATGTGTATATGTATATGTATATGTGTATGTGTATGTGTATGTGTATGTGTATATGTATATATGTATATGTATATGTATATGTATGTGTATGTGTATGTGTGTATGTGTATGTGTATGTGTATGTGTATGTGTATGTGTATATGTATATGTGTATGTGTATGTGTATATGTGTATGTGTATATGTATATGTATATGTGTATGTGTATGTGTATATGTATATGTATATGTATATGTGTATGTGTATGTGTATATGTATATGTATATGTATATGTGTATATGTATATGTGTATGTGTATGTGTATGTGTATGTGTATATGTATATGTGTATGTATATATGTATATGTATATGTATATGTATATGTATATGTATTCCCCATACATTTATAGGACACTTTACATTTGTCAGGAGTTTTTCCGGGACGGGTGTGATGGCTCACGCCTATAATCCCAACACTTTGGGAGGCCAAGGTGGGCGGATCGCTTCAGCCCAGCCCATGTGTACCAGCTTTGGGCAACATGGTAAAACCTCATCTTTACAAAAAAACTAAATAAATTAGCTGGCTGTGGTGGCACGTGCCTGTAGTCCTGGTTACTCAGGAGGCTGAGGTGGGAGGACCACTTGAGCCTAGAGAGGCTGAGGCTGCAGTGAGCCATGATTGCACCACTGCATTCCCACCTGGGGAACAGAGTGAGCCCCTGACTCAAAACAAAACAAAAAAACAAAACAAAAAACAACAAAGAAGAGTTTCCCATGAGTCATTTTATTTCAATATCCCTATAAAGCAGGAAAAACACGTATTATTTCCTGCATTTCACAAATGGGAGAAACGGTAGTTACACAGTTAGCTCCAGTGATCACTGTTTAAGAGATCGGTGGCAGCAACATCTAACGTGTAATTCAAACACGGTTTTAAATGTCTTACATGAGAGATGTAAACAAGAATGTTTCATTTTCAAATAGAACACTTATTCCCGCATAATCGGGTCACCACCGTGGGGGCCACACAGCAGCCGGGGGTCCAGGTTTCCTGCCCCAGAGCTTCCCCACCAGGGAGGGCTGGCCCAGGGCCCGTGTGGGGCTACTTGGCATCGGGTGTCTGGAACCCCGCCCCTGGACTCCACCTTCTTCATCCAAGCGTTAGACACGTGTGGGCCGGAATTTACACAGGAGGACCTTAGCGGGGCGTCCAAAAGAAGGGTGGCTCAGCAAACACGGGGCAGTGCCCCTGGAATTCACAGTGGGAAGTGAGTGGCCTGCCTCGGCCATGCCAGCTGCGCCTGACGCTGTCGGGAAGGATTAGCTTTAATGAGGGGTCCAGACAGCCCATTCACTGTGCACTCCCACCCTGCCCCGGGAGAGCAAAATAACTTTCTCCACGGAGCACTCTGCTGTGTGTCTGTCTGTGTGTGTGTGTGTGTGTGTGTGTGTGTGTGTGTACACAAACACAAACATTTACTTGGTTGGCTGAGGCGGAGGGTGTGACCCAGTAGGCCGCCACACCTCCCACCACCCGACCCCCCTACCGGAGGAGAGGAACAGTGGCCGCGGGCTACCTGGGCGCCGTCCCGAAGGGAGGAAGCACCACCCGGCCCGCCGCCCCTCTGGCTGGACAAAGTGAAGCCTCAGATAGATCCGAGTCGCCAATGTCCTCCCGGGCGGCCGTCGCGGCCGGGGCTGAAGTTCAATGCAGCCTGCATGGGTTAGGGAGCTCCGAGTCCCCAAATACCACAGAGACCCAAAGTACACTCCCGGGGCGAGGGAAGGGAACGGCTGCAGAGGACAGCCCCGCTCCAGGCCCAGAAACACCCCGAGGGAGACTGGGGTGGAGGGGGTGCATTGGAAGGCGCAGCTACACAGCTCCCCCCACCTCCCGCCCCGCTGCTTTCCCCACCCACCGTCCCTCCCCTCCTCTCCCCTCCCCTCCCTCCTTCTCCGGCAGCCGAGCGCGGGCTCCACCTCCCCGGAGCGCAGTCCACACCGTCCCTTTTCAGCAAAACAACACAACGCACCGCCCCCCGCACCAGCACCCGGCTGGATACCGGGCTACGCCCAGCTGCCCACCAGCCGCGCCCGGCGCCCCCTCTAGTCTGCAGCCGCCTAGTCCCCGCCCCAGGCGGAGCCCCAGCCCGGGCTGCACACGGGCAGAGAGAGAGATCGAGCCCCGGCTCCGCCAGCCCAGCTCGGGCCCTGTCCCTCTACCCTTTCCCCGAGCCGCCCGAAGTGACAGGAGGGGCACGCACGGCGCACGCGGGGCGTCCAGCGTTAACCGCTTCGGCGCCGGGGACCGGAGCGACAGGAGGGCTGGGGAGCATGGGACCGAGTGCTGGGACTCACCGGAATGTGCACGCGCAGAGAACGCCTCTTCTGGCTGGCATTTTTCTTGCCGCCGCTCCCGCCGGGGCTGGAAACATCTTTTTTCTTCTTGGTGTCCATAACCGCGCTTCCCATAACTCTAACCAGAAGTTGATTCTGGGTAACTCCTCGGGGGTTCGGTCCCCTCCTTCCCTCCCCCGGCCGCTGCCGTCGGACTGGAGCCGCGCGCTCTGTTACACCCTGAAGCCACCTCGTGGGGACTTCCGTGGGGAGGGAGAGTGAGCAGGGAACTCGTGCCGCCGCCGCCGGAGCGCCGAGTTCAAGCGTCCTTTCCTACGGAACTCTCGCAGGCAGAATCAGTAAAAGCCCGTCCGGGTTCTGGTGTCTCGCGGGTTACGCGTGGCTGAAGTCTCCCGCTGGGTGACAAAGTTTTCTTCCTTTTGCAAAGGGAAGAAACATTTTCCACCCTCTCGGCTCCTCCCACAGATTCCCAGAGGTAATCTGAAAGGCAGGTGCAATTAAAACCAGCAATTTGGAAAACAACCCTCCTATGCCTGTGCCCAAGTGGGGAATCTGGAGCCAGCGAGACCGTTCGTGCATAAATGTAATCCTCGGCCGCAGAATAAACCAGCTCGGAGCCTGCAGCTGGGTCCGTCCTCCTTTCTGGGCGAAAGGGAGGGCGGCGGGGGAAGAGGAGGTGCAAGGCGAGCCCTCTGCGCAATTGGGCTACGGGCGGCAGCTGGCAGAAGTTCTGGCGGCGGCGCTCGCGGCCCTGCGCGCCGGAGGGGGCGCCCGGAGCCCTGCGGGCCGAGAAGGGCAGGGCGCCCGCTTCTCGCCCCCCGCCGCGCGGCGGCCCCAGGGGACCGCGAGGGGACAGTGAGGGGCCGGGCCTGGCACCGACGCAAGCTCGGGGAGCGCGGGCGGTGGGAGGCGGCGCGTGTTGAACAGGAAGTGCGCGGCGTGCAGCGCCACCGTCCCTCTCCCCGCCGCCCCACGCCGCCCTAGTCGCCGCGCCCCGTCCCCTGCGGCCGCCGCCGCTCGAGACTCGCTCCGAGCTGGTTTCGGACCCATCCCGCCTCCCGGCGTCTCAGTGTCTGTTCTACCCCTTGAAACACGCCCCCGCCGCCGCCCCACCGCAGACCGGGCAGCCAGGAAGCCCACGGCCTCGGGGGTCTGCGCGCGGAGCAGCACGTGCTTCGCTAAACACTGCAGCCGCAGGTCCTGCCCCGCCCCGCGCGCGCACTCGAACCCGCCCAGAGAGCGGTGCGCGGCGCTGGGTGCGAGCAGGGTCTCCCCATCCCCACCCCCACCCCCACCACACCACACCCCACCCCCACCCCCACCCCCACCCCCACCCCACCCCACCCGGCTTTTTTCAGGTTCATCAAGGTTTGCATAGTGGATCCGCGGTAAGTGCGTGTCCCCCCGCCGCGGGAAACGTGGGGCTTCTGAGACTGCGGAAAGAATTGGGAGAAGGAGGAGAGGGCTCGAAGATCCGGGCTAGGGTTCCCCGTGCTGCCCAGGTCCTTTAGAGCCCCTGGTGGGCATCCGGAACCGCCTGCTGCCGAGGGCCCTAGAGGGGTTAGGGGAGGGGTCTGGTGGGTCCCCGTCCCCAGATGCGCCCCAGGATGGCGCAACCTCGGCTCCCGGGTGGAAAGTAGGGGGAGTGCTGGCTTGGGGGTCGCTTCCCCTCCTGCTCTAGTTTCTGAGGATGTGGTGACCCCAAAGGTCATTGGCGCTCCCAGAATGCTGACGTCAGCTCAGCCACTCGGAGTAATCAGTAATGCAGGGAGGCTACCCGCAGAGTGAACGCGACAGGGGTCGCTTTGGGGACACCATAGGGCCTTTACTCGTGTTGAGGCGCGTGCTTTTGCAGGACTCCCTCCTCAGGGGAGGAGGCATGCTCAGCCCACCCGAAGGATCACCCCTTAGGAAGCAGGCGTGCACACCCTTCCTTTCAGCTGCTTGCCGGGTCGCTTTTCCAACCCAATTCCAGCAGCTTGCACAAAATCCTTACAGCTTGGGTGGTTCTCTGGCTCACAGGGGTGGGTTTATATTCTTTCTCCTTCTCCTCTGCTCTCTGGTCCAGAATGAAGCCAGCCTGGAAGATCCCCAGTCTCCAGACAGAGCCTGACAGGGGCAGATGCTCTGGGAGGACCTTGTCTGGGTTCAGCAACCAGGCAGCCATCCTGGCCCCACAAGTGTGGGACGTCTGGGTCTTCTCCTGGCTGGCTTCTTGCTGGAGGATTTCAAGAGACCCAGCAAGACTGTATTGTCCCACTGAATGTTCAAGATATTGGTTAGAAGTAGAAAAGGGGAAGGGGTAGTATTTAGTCTCTGTCCCCCCTCAAAAGTATTCCCAATTGTCATTTGTGTCGTCTCTTTAGCTTACAGTTTTAATCCTTGTCAAAATGATCATTTGCCAGGGTGCACAAACCTGATGCAGGTTTGATGAGAACTGGTTTTAAAGGAAAATGGGGCCATCAGAAGGAAGCTGGCTGGAGTGAAGAGACATCTGGGAAGAGCCCCTGGCGCGGGCCCTCATTCCACTGGGTGACCCAGAAGGAGAAAACCGCCATGGCGCTTCTCATTCGAAATGTTTTCTTTACGGACAGTGTTTAGCAATTGTTATAATGTGTACTTTTGTTGATTGATCTGTGTAAATATGTAAAATAATTTGCTCTCTGAGTTATTTTTGTTGGAACAAAGACTTTAGTGCTTCCTAAATTAAAACATTTTACTGTATTTTAAGAGCTTTATTTATTTATTTATTTATTTTTTTGGTGCTTCTGATATTACAAGGTATAAATACTGGGTTTTGTCCAGGGTTCCTGGCTCAGCACTCCTGTCATCATCACAGTCATTGTTATAACGTTGGGGTGCTTTAGGCCTCAGAAGCAGGCCCCAGGAAACAATCTCGCCTCTGAACTTCCCCTGTCCCCTCTTCACCACCTCACCAGCCCAAGGCAGGACTCTAATCCTCCCTCATCTGTCTGACTGTGGGACTTAAGACCCTCTGTTCCGAAGGAGCCCTACCCCATTCCCGAGAGGAAGAAATCCTGCACGGAAAGGCCAGTAACGATCGGAATAGGCAGGCCTTGTTGGGTGTCCACACTTACTCCGTCACTATTAGATCATACCTTTTTGTTTGATCACATTTCTGCATGATTGTCAATCGTGCCTGTCCAATGAAGTCTCCATAAGAAGCCCAAGAGGTCTGGGTTTGGGAGCTTCTGGATCCCTGGACATGTGGAGGCTGCTGGAAAACAGTGTGCTTGGAGAGGGGTTGGAAGCTCCCTGCCTGTTCTCCCTGTACATCCCGTCATCTGGGTTCTTGGTAATATGCATTATAATAAACCTTTAAATGTACATTTCCCTGAGTTCTGTGTACCACTCTAGCAAATTAATGAACCTGAGAGGGGGTTGTGGGAACCCCAGTTGAGAGCCCAGCCTGTCGGTCAGAAGCTCCAGATGCCTGGACTTGCAACTGGTATGTGAAGTGGGATGGGGGGCGTGCCTTGGGGACTGAGCCCTCAACCTGTGGGATCTGCCGCTATCTCCAGGTAGACAGTGCCAGAAATGAGTTGGAGGACACCCTGGTGTTTCCTGCAGAACTGGTTGCTTGCTTGGTAGTGGGGAGAACCCCCCAGCACACACATTTGGTGACATGAACCTTCCGCGTTGATGATTGTCGTAATGTGAGAGCAGAGGAAAAAACAATTTGGGATTTTTCCCTTCAGGGTTCTATATGTGAATATTTCTGAATTATGGGGGTTGCTTATAAATGATGTCAGAAGAAGCTTACCTGCCATTTTTTTCCTCCTAAAGATATATTAACAAATTGGTCACAAATCTGACTGGTGGAGTCTCAGAGTGGAAGAAACACAGTACTTGTTTTGATTTGAGGTGTTTTCTGAAAACCCCCACCTTCCCCTCTCGTTGGTGTGCACACAGTTATATGTGTTATGTGGTGGGCCCCTGCGATGTTGTCCATCTAATGACCCCTGACATTCACTGTTTCTGTAAGCCCTACCTATGACCTCCTTCTCAAAATTAATGCAGTAAAATCTGTGCTGAACAAAAGGCCAATACTTTAAGTAAGGCTCTGACAATGTCACTGATTCTGCCTTTTGCCTCAGGTGCCGATATTGCTTGGCTCAGCACCGTTACTGATTCTGTCTTTATGTAGAATTCTGATGTTTAGAAAGATATTGCATTAAATATTCTTTATCTTGGTGAGTGAGTTTTTGGCACCCCCTTAAAATTTGCACCTGAGGCCAGTGCCTCATTCACCTCTCCCTTGTCTTCCGGGAAGGATGAGGAGAACTTGGCCAGGCCTGGAGCTGGGGCTGGGGCTGGATCTGGGGCAGGGGCTGGGGCTGGATCTGGGGCTGGGGTTGGGGCTAGGGCTTGGGCCCAAGCACCTAGCTTGCTTCAGCCAGAGGAGCCGCCTCTGATCAGCTATGCAATGGGGGCAGGCCCCTTAGTTCCCCATCTGTAAGAGAGGTGGTCTTCAGAATATTTCTGTGGCCTCTTTAAGGAAGTGTGTATTTTTGTCCTGATTGTATTTGGTATGTCTTTGTTAAATGTATTGCTCTAGTAATTTATTTTTTATTGAATTTTACAAAGTATGATTCCACAGTAAGTTGGAAATTAAAAACAAACAGAAACAAATAAAAAACCACCCAAGGCCCTTCCTACAGATGGTTTGGGATAGCTTGTTGGAGAAAGGGGCATGTTTAGTATATTAGTCTGTTTCCATGCTGCTGATAAAGACATACCTGAGACTGGGTAATTTATAAAGGAAAGAGGTTTAATTGACTTATAGTTCCACATGGCTGGGGAGGCCTCACAAAAGCAAGGAGCAAAGTCACATCTTACATGACAGCAGGAAACAGAGCATGTGCAGGGGGACTCCCATTTATAAAACCATCAGATCTCACGAGACCTATTCACTATCACGAGAACAGCCTGGGAAAGACCCGCCCCCATGATTTCTCCCGCAACACATGAGAATTATGGGAGCTACGATTCAAGATGAGATTTGGGTGGGGACACAGCCAAAGCATATCATCGAGGCGGCTTCCTTTTGGGGGCATCATTGGCCCAGACTGGTGAGCATGAGAGTTAATAACATGCAGCTTCTATTAGGTGATAGTGCTAAGGGCTCTTAAACATGTTAGCACATTGAATGCGGGGGAAAGATATGATTGGCACGTTTTATACCACACATGTGTTTGTGTCATTGCTGTCCCACTATACTAGTATCCCAGACCAACATCACCTGCAAATACTTGGGGTACCCATTTCTGAATGCTGTCACCTCCCAGGGCTCTAGCTCAACACACTGGCCCGCCAGGGTGAGTCACCTCTTCCCCAGCCAGGCAACATTTCGTTCAGAGGTGATCGTTTAAAATGCTGCACCCAGGGCCAGGGCCTACAACCCGCTGAGAAGTGAAATACCCAGAGTAGGAGAGTTAACATAAAGGAAATCCTCGATTAGAGCTTACGAAGGGGACACTGGCTGTTTAATTTCACTTAACCTAGTTTTCCAAACTTACTTGTTCCCTTATACCCACCCATGCTTTTTTTTAAAAAAAAAAAAATTTTTGTCTATTATTCCATATAAATGAAAATGACTTTGGAAACCGTGAGTCATCTTTATATAGTATTGACAATTTAGAAAGTCTTAGAATTGGGGGTGTCCTCAGGGGTTTGAAGTCCACGTTTACCCTGGGTGCTTAGAATGTTGCAGTTAGAAGGAAGCTCTGTGATCGTGAGATGGATGTCTGTGTCTGATGAGTTCCCAACCTGAGTGACAGTGGATTCCACATTGCAAAGAAGAAAGGAACTTTTTGATCACCAATGACATGCAGGCACCGTGTTAGGTACTTCATATCAACTATCTCACCTAATTTCCACTAAAATCCCCCAAGAGAATGATCACATCCACTTTACAGATGAAGGGAACAGAAACCTAGTTACTGGAATCTGCGCTGACATTCATTTCACTTCTGCCCATGAGTATGAATTGGCTGTGCCCTCAAGGAAAACATAAAAAATGTGGCTCCCTCTGCTTTTAAGAACTTTACTGAAGACTCTTTAGGAAATGCCTTTGGGGTAACCTTGGACCGACTAAGAAGGACCAACCAACTGAGAACATCTTAGCTGCCTTGGTCTATTTGCCTGTGACACAAATGGAGAGAACAGTGGTCTGTATATGCAGGAAGACGGCGGCTCAATTTTACAACTCTTAGAAAAACTAAACAGCAAAGTCTGGGCTCAGGACTCTGTAAATACTTTGATAACTTATTGAATACCAAGCTAAGGGGGTGTTATCTAATCGTGAAAAACAGGGCAAAGAGTCACATTCCAGCTTTTATTTCCTTTAAGCTTGGGCAATGATTGTGTAACCTTGTGATGGCTTTTGCTCCCTGGTACAAATGGAGTCATCAGTATCGATCCACGCAGAGAAGTGGAGGCAGGGGCCCAGGACCAGTGGGAACACTGCTTTGGGACAATACATCTCCTGACTGCCCCTTTCTGGGTCCGTTTTTATTTTCCCGGGCACCTGTGCCAGCCGCCTCCTTGGACTGTGCTCCAGGTAGCTCTTCATCCATGATGCCAGTCAACCATAAGGCAATCCTCATCGTGAAATCCAAGAAGTACTTTGGATGAAGGTAAAGGTGAACCCTGTAGCAATGTTTTCCCAAACGACAGATTTGCTGTGCATATCTCCTCTCTAGAGAATAGCTTCGTGTCTTGGCCAGCTCTGTATCTAAGCACACACTCAGCAGTTCCACAGAATGACAGATTCCCCAAGCAGGGCATGTGTATCCACAAGCGCTGTGCAGTGAGGAGGTTTCTGTTTGACAAATAATAGAATAGGGAATCCCCAGCAATGATGCCCCCTTCTTGACTAAGGGTAGTAGTCATGTAAACCGCGTTAGTTGGGAATAAAGTCCTTGGTTCTGCCAACAGCGGCCTTTATAATTGTTTTGCAGAGTGTCCCATGTGACTTTTATCCTAGTGATCCAGCATTACCTCCCATTGGGGTGGAAGGTTTGGTCTCCCTGGGCTGCAGAATTTGACTCAAGGTCTGTGTGTGTTGGTTCTTGACTTAGTTATTAGCTCTCAACATGAGATAAACATCCTGATTAACCTTGGGAAATCCGAATACTACTATTACCTGAATATGGCTCTTGACTGGTTTCTGACCTCTCACCCATCTATGGGCACATGATTAGGTCATGTAAATTAATTGTAATAATTTCCCAAGCAAATAAAATTACTTTGGTGATGATATTGGCCTGGAAGGTCCTATATTGCAATGCAAATCTGACTGTTCACTTACATGTGAGGGTCTGTCTGAAGCTCTGGTTTGCCTGTACCATTGATACCATCCATTCCAGTGACATGCAGCTGATACCCAGACCTGTTCTCTAGAATGCCAGTCATGGCTTTTCAACAAGACTCCAGAAAAAATAGATTTGCATGCTATGCCTTTGGACTTGGTAGTATTTGTAGAGCAGAGCGCCAGCTCATGTTCCAGAGGACCAGGTGCACAGAGGCGGAGACCCACTGACCTCCAAGCCCTGCTAGAGAGGCACAGCATCATCCTGACTCTCTGAGGAAGCTGTGTTCCTCCCAGAAGCCCCTGACAAACCCTGAGTTACACTCACGCATGACCTTTCCAGAATTTATCTCTGTCCCTGTTCACTAGCACTTTATGCCATCATCAGTAAATGCCCATTTGGTGCATGCCAAAGCCCTCAAAGATGGTTAGTTCAAAAACTCTGGGCATGCAGGTGGTTCTCAAGGACATAGTGGTTAATGACCACACTCCCTGTGCCATGTGGGACAAAAGGTAATTTGTAAAATGTTCCTAAATCTAACTGCTAAGAATTGCCTAAGGTCTTGGGACAGTGAGAAAGTTTCCAAGTAGAACTCTGTACCATGGCCTTGCATAAGGTTCTTTGAAATCATTGCAACACGTGCTCCTGATAGCACCGTTGTACGAAAGGTCTTGCCTTGTTTTTTTCTAGCTCCAGTCATTATAGCTTTTTACCCTTTAGGTCAAAAAATAAAGCATAATTACAAAACAAAGTTCGTCGTTCTTTGACCTGCATGAGAGAACATTTTCCTGACACTGTAGAGCTTACGCACCCATGACCTGAAGGAGTTGCCAATATCTTACAGGGATGGATGCAGACATTTCTTTGGGTATCCAAAAGATAACTGTGTGCAGTGAAGGAGTGGGTGGGGTTCATTGCCAAAGCACAGCATTTGCCAAAGGCCCCCGGTGCTCACTGAGGTCAACACTGAGGCCGGCAAATTTGTCTGTGATTCTTGTAGTTAGGATGCAAGGAGAGCAGCTGTTTCTCACAGAGCTTCAAGGAGAGTCTGCCTCAGTAGGACCATTGGTTTCAACCCTATTGTTTATCTTTGCAGGTTTAAGAAGCTGGTGCAAATTGTTCACCAAGATGTTCCCGACACGTCTCTAGAATTGTGTCATGGTAACCATTTCCCCAAAGACTGACTTATGGGCCAATATGGGGCTGTGCTCATTTGCATGGGGGGTCTATTTTTGTGTGGCCCATTGCCTCTCCTCTTAGATCCATTCCCTGACCTGCCCGGCTATGGACTGCCAGGGCCTCTAGTCCCAGGATCTTTCACCAACTGGTGTCCGGCGAGCTTTGGCCAATAGAAGAGAGTGGGAGAGTGGGGTGGAGGGGTAGGAGGACAACAGAAGCCAGGGGGTTCTTCTGATGTTATTTTGCCTTGAGCAGCATCATGGGAAGCATTTCCTGCCTCTGTGGCTGTCGCCCCACTAGCCTGACCCTCCCTCAGTGGGCTCAGCATCTGCCGGCAGCCTTGACTGTGACCCTAGAGTCACGGAATATTTGAGCAGAACTCTGAAGGACATGGTGGGGTGAGCCATGTGGGTCGCTGGGGAGAGGATTCCATAATAGAAGGGTGAGATCGGGGTGTTTGAAGTTGGTGAGAGAAAGAGTGGTAGGACTTAACATATTGGACGGTAAGGGCCTTGGCTTTTATCTGAGTGAGATGAGATCATGTTGGAGAACATCAACTAGAAGAATGACACGATCTGGTTCAGGTTTTTAAAGGATCTTAGCAGCCTGGCTGCTATGGAGAGAAAAGGCTATGCAAGTGACAGGGAAAGAACAGGGAGCACAGTGAGAAGGCCATCGTGTCATCAGGCAGGAGGTGACAGTGCTCAGGCCAGGGTAGGAGAGGAGCAGTGGTGAGTAGGCGTCGCTGTTTCTGAATATGTTTTGAAGACAGCCCAGAATTTGCTGATAGATTGGATGTGGGGTCTGAGGGGAGGAAAGGGCAGCATGGGAGCACCTGGAATGATCCCACTTACTGGGACAAGAGCGGCAGGGAGGGGCTGGGGAAATAGTTTGCTTTGGGATACAGTAAACTTCAGACATACATCGAATACCCAAGTGAAGACTCCAGAGAGACAGGGGTCAGGGTGACAGGAGAAGCTCGTGTGGAAGTCGCCCACCTAGGGATGGAATTTGAAGATGTGACATGGGAAGAGAAGGTCTCGGATGAGATTATAGATAGCAAAGAGGTCGGGACTGTACCTCACAGGCTCCAATAGCTGGAGGCTGGGGAGATAAGAAAGAGCCAATGAAGGGACCAGGAAAGAGCAGTCAGGGAGTCATCAGAGAGTGGGGAGAAAGTGGCCTGCAGAGAGCAAGGGAGAGAAGAAGCAGTGAGTTAGAAGAGGAGGCCTGGAGGCCGCTGGTTAGCTTGCAGGAGCAGAGGAGCATGACAGCAGTAGCCTGCTGGGACTGGCTCAGGACGTCCAGAGGAAAGGACGTGGTGAATAGTGAGAACTACTTCTAGGAACTTTGCTGTATGGGGGAGCAGAGAAATTAGGTGGTGAGCAGGGAAAAATGTGGGTCAAGAGAGGGCTTTTTTTTGTTTTTAAGATAGGGATATGGCCAGGCACGATGGTGCATGCTTGCAATCCCAGCACTTTGGGAGGCCAAGGCTGGTGGATCACCTCAGGTCAGGAGTTCAAGACCAGCCTGGGCAATATGGCAAAACCCCATCTCTACAAAAAAAATTCAAAAATTAGCCAGGTGTAGTGGCACAGGCATGTGGTCCCAGCTACTCAGGAGGCTGAGGTTCGGATTGTTTGAGCTCAGGAGGTCAAGGCTGCAGTGAGCCAAGATCCAGCTACTGCACTCCAGCCTGGGTGACAGAGTGAGACCCTGTCTCAAAAAAAAAAAAAAAAAAAAAAAAAAAAAAAGGTGGGGAATATTACAGCATGTTCATGTGCTAACAACCCTGTAACATTCAGGGAAGGGAGTCGTGTTGATGGTGCAGGAAAGAAAGGGGAAAACCTCACAGACAAGAGAGATGAGCTGAACCAGTGGTGTGGCCAGCCGCCAATAGGTGGGAAGTGGGACAGCTCACCCAGGTGACCGGAAGGGACCCCGTCGAATGCAGCCTGGGAGACACAGCTTGTGAGGCTCTTTCCTGAGAATTTCTGTTTCCCCCGTGAATAAGAGGCAGTACCACCAGTGGATGGGAGGTTTGAAGGGAGAGAAAAGGTGAGATGGACTCTGGAGGGGCACGGGAGGGTGAGGTCCATGCAGACATTCTCCCCCTGCAGAGGAGGCCTGCTGTTGACGATGTTCTCTATCTTTTCTTCCAACTCAGCGGCAAGTCTTGAAGTCTGTGTATATCCGTTTATAGAGAGCTGCTTCATTCCTGAGAATGGCTGCCTAGTATTCCATGGTACAGCATTGCATAATTTGTTATCGTTGTTTATGTATTTATTGTATTTATGTGTGCAGTCCTCTACTGAAGAAAATGTAGGCTGTTTCCAATGCTGGAATGCCATGCATATGTCATTTCACGCAGTTTGGAGTGTGCCGAAGGACAAATGCTTAGATAGGGACTTGCTATAACAAGGCGTGAAGATATGATTCAGTTTCATAGACACGTGATTTGTTCTCCTTGGGACGTTCATCCGTTTGCAGTCTCACCCACAGTGTATGGACATGCTTGTCTCTCTACACCTTCATCCACACAAATCTATTTCTAACTTTTTGATATTTGCCCATCTCTTAGGTGAAAACAGTATTTCACACTTTTACTGTGCATTTTTCTCGTGACAAGTAAGAATGCACATCTTTTTACACGTTCGCGTGTCTTTTTTGAGTTCCCTTTTCATCCCTTGTCTATTTGTGATTTTTGCCTATTCTCCTATTGGGTGGTGGGTCATTTTCTTATCTACTTATAGGCACTTTTTATATATAAAGAAATTAGCTCCTCATCAGTGGGTGGCAAATATTTCTTCCCAGTTATTTGTCTTCTGAGTTTGTTTATTATGCCTTTTCTCCGTGCAGGATTTTTTTCTTTTTATATGTTTTATTTTATTAATTTATTTAAGGCGATTTGGGGTTTTCTGTCGTATTTAGAGAAGCCCTTCCTACTTCAAAATTATTTTTTAAATTATTCAAAATTATTTTTAAAATTCCTACTTCAAAATTATTTTTTAAATATATTTAAAATTATTTTATCTCTCCCATATTTACTTCTGCATTTGTATGGTTTCTCTTTTTTTAACATAAAAATCATGTTACATTTAAATTTTTTTTTTCTATATGGCATTTATTCTGGAAAAGATGTGCAGCAGTGGAGGAGGAGATTGACTTTCACAGTAATTTCTGTCCTATTTATTGATGCTGGGCAGGAGGCCTGGGCCCTGGTCCTGGACCGGCGACCATCCCGTGCCAGACTTGGCAGGCACGTGCCTCTCTGAGCCTCCACTGTCTTCATCTGTGAAGTGAGACTGCCAGGCGGGGTGATTGCCAAGGTCCTTGCCCTCAGACCATCAAGGAGTCTGTTGAGGACGCTCTCTCCCTTTCTCTCTGGACTCAGAGAACTGAGTTGTAAACCAGTCTGTGTGGTAAGTACAAGAAGTGGCTGCCTCTTCTTCCCGCACTCCGGCAATAAATATTTATTGAGTGCATATGCTGTGCGATGAGTCACCAGAAATCCATCTGCACTGATTGAGCCGTCAAATGCCCATCCTACTGATGGCAGATCAATAGGGCCTTCCTCTACAGGAGCCTGGGAATGAGGATCCCGTGGACATGCAGACAGGAAAATACCGGCTGAACCCACTCCCACCACAGAGTGAGAAACGCAGGCGGGCAGGATTTTCCATTTCACGGTGTGTTCACGGATGTCAGCTCACTTCATCCTTACGGTAAGAATTATATGCCCCATCCCTACCCCACCACACACAAATACAAGGTTTGAAAAGGCTGAGGGACTTACACAGGGGTCCTGTGGAGATCACCAGGCTAGCAGCCATCAGCGGCAGGTCGGAGCCGGGGTGTTGTGGCTCAGCATGGAGCCTCATGCTGATTTTAGGGGCTCTGTCATGGCTAACGTTAAATGTCAACGTGGCCAGGCTGCGGCGCTCAGCTGTTTGGTCAAACGCCAGTTACATGTTTCCGTGAAGGTCTTTTTTAGATGAGATGAACATCTAAATCAGTGAACTGAAAACTGATCACCCTCCATCCTCTATAGCAGGGTGGGTCACATCCAATCAGTTGGAGGCCGTGGGAGAAAAGACTTGGATGCCCCAGGGAAAAAGGAATTCGGCCTCCAGACAGCCTTCTGACTCAAAGCCACAACCTCAGCTGATACCTGAATTTCCAGCCTGCTGGCCTGTCCTGCAGATTTCAGGCTTGGCAGCCCCCATAATCACAAGCTAATTCCTTAAAGTGAATCAATCTTATCAATTTCTCTCTCCTCTGTCTTTCTCTCTCTCTCTCTGTATATGTGTGTGTGTGTGTGTGTGTGTGTGTGTGTGTGTGTGTGTGTGGTGGGGGGAGGTGGGTAAGTTTAAGGAATGGCTGCGATATACTCATATATAAGTATACGTATATACATTATACGTACACACATGTATATACACACACTGTTGCTTCTGTTTTTCTGGAGAATCCTAATATACTTTTCCTCCCAGGAAAGTAATTACTAATGGTGGAATTTCCGCCTCTGCAGAAGAAGTAGGGGACAGGGCTGCGGTTCCTTTTGGTTGCTTCCCTAATGACACCACCCAGGGCTCTGCCTCTGTGTACGCTGGCCTTGAGACTTTAAAGAGGCGCACAGGAAGGAGCCTGGGCTCCGGAATCAGACCCGCCTGGCTGCTTGCTGCTGGTGTGACTGCAGACAAGCCCGTAGCCACGGAGCACAAAGTAGAGAAGGATGCCTAGGTGTTTGCAGGCAGCAGGGCTGCCAGAGGCTCCATTCACGTTCGTTCCTGTCTCTTCCTTGATGTCAGTGCAAATACCAGACACACAGCAGTAGCACCGTCGATGTGGTTTGCTTTCCAGAATCTTCTGGAAAATTGCAAAAAGCCCACAATGTCCTGGGCACATGCCCTGTTGCCCTCTGAAGCTAATACACCTGGCCCCCAGAGGCCACCCTCACCACAGAGGAGACTGTGGTTCCTAGAAGGCTGTTCCCACAGGTCCAGGGCAGCTGGGGGCCTGGCGCCTTGGAGTTAGGAGCAGAGTTTCTCAGAGTGGCCCTCAGGCCCTGCTTCAGAGGGCCGGGGAGGTGCCTGGGCTCCTTCCCCAGGCTGTGGCTGGGGAATTTGGGGTAGGGCATGTGTGTGCATGTGTGTGTGCTTGTGTGTGCATGTGCATGTGCAAGCGTGTGTGTACATGTATGCGTGTGTGTTCGTGTGTGTGCATGTGTACATGTACGTGCGTGTGCATGCGTGTGCGTATGTAAGCACGTGTGTGCATGCGTAAGCATGTGTGTGCGCACACGTGTGTGCATATCGTTTGAGATCCACTGCCCTGGCCCTTCCTCTGACCCTTCTCCTGGAAAGTATTTTGGGAACCAGAAAAAAAGCAGCCACACACTTCACATCTGTCTTTCCTGCTAGAGAATTGCAGGTGCCGTGTGAAGCCACCCTGCTGTCACCTGACAGGAGTGCGGCTGTCAGGGATGCCGTGGAGAACACCCTGCCCCACAGGGGCTCTGGGCAGCAGAGGAGGGCTGCCTCCCACCACACTGTGTGGGCCGAGCTCCTTCTCTCAAGGAGGGGAATGTGGAGAGGGGACGCCAGCCTACTTCTCCTTTCCATTTTATGCAGGTGATATTTGTTGTTATTTGGACTATTATTTACATGTTTGCAAACATCTTCAGATCTTTGCTGAAGAGAGACTACGCCATGTGAGGTGTAACGGTGGGGGTGTTGGTTGTTATAGGAATTGTTGATTTTATACGAGTCTTTCTCCAGTGACTTTTCAATAACTGAGTGACAGAATGAGCTCAAGGCCCGTAGATGTGATCTAGTTCAGGGTCAGGCAGAAAGAAGGGACTTTTATTCAGTCAGACGAGGGATCAGGTGGGATTTGAGGAGCGCGATCCTTAGCACAGCTGGGCTTTGCGCAGGGGACTCTGGAGGGAGAGGGAACCCAGGGGCTGTTTGGGTCAGGGCTCCGAGAGGGGACACAGGGGCTGTTTGGGTCAGGGCTCCGAGAAGAGGGGACACGGGGCTGTTTGAGTCAGGGCTCCGAGAAGAGGGGACCCAGGGGCTGTTTGGGTCAGGGCTCCGAGAAGAGGGGACACGGGACTGTTTGGGTCAGGGCTCCGAGAAGAGGGGACACGGGGCTGCTTGGGTCAGGGCTCCGAGAAGAGGGGACCCAGGGGCTGTTTGGGTCAGGGCTCTGAGAAGAGGGGCACAAGACCACTACGGGGAGTGCTGTTTCCACCCGGAACTCTTGGAGAGGACTCCATTTTGTGACAGCGGCCAGGGCTCCATGGTTGCTAAGCCAACTTGGGGATTTGATAGTTTGAAACAAAAAAAAAGACATACGCTAAGATCTCTAGAGAGAAATTCCTGTTCGGTCTTAAACTAAGAATAGTTGTCTTTCTCCTGAACTCTTGGTCTGTTTGTGTCTTGTGAGTCCTAGAGCTGACTGGAACACAGGTCATCCAAGCTGTGGCCACCCACAGCAAGTGCGTGCTCCCGGCTTGACGTATGCACACATCTGGCATACACTAATTGATTTATCTTCCTTTTGGGGGAAATTACCTCTCCCAGCACAATATTTAGGTCTCGTAGGGGACGCCAGTATGCTGCCTCCCTGGTCCCTGGCTCAGCCTATCATAATCACCCCCAGTCGGGAGACTTGGTCCTTGGTGGCCAATCAGAGCCTTCCTTGGGACTCTGGCACTGACAGAGCCCTTTCCCTTCTTATCTGGAGGCGGTAATACTTCAGCCTGGCACTACCCTGGCTCCAGGGACGGCCAGACTGGGAGCCAGGGTACAGTACTCAGAGACGGGAGGAACAGCAAAGCCTGGGTTCCTGTTGTCCTTAAGACCTGTCCCTCCTCTGCTTCTCCCTGTGAGTCGAGAACATTCCCGTATTTTCTTAAGATAGCATGACATTCCTGTCTCCTGCAAGGCAAGAGTCCTAACGAATAAACTTCTCACTTTTGGTTAACTTAATCACGTTGTCATTTTTGTCCATTTGTAGGTTATTCTTTCTAGAACAAGTGGAGGAGGTAAAGAAGCGTGGCAGGGAGGAGAGAAGCAAAGAAGGCAAGACCCATTGTGTCAGCAGAGTTGTAACGAACATGAGTACCTGTTACTGAGCTGCTACAGCGTCTCCTCTGCCCCACAGCCCCCACGGACTTCACTGTGGTCAGGTAGCCCTGCCCTCCTGACGGGCGATCCCCCCAGGCAGCATCAGGATGGGAGCAGTGTCGAACAGAGAACGACTTTGGTTTTATCACAAAGCCTCCATGCTAGGTGTCTGTGGGGATGGCAAACTTGGTGGTTCATAAAACCCTGAGTCTTTGGGTGGGTGGCCTTCTGATTCCAATTGGTGCTTGTGGGATGCCAGGGTCATTTCCAGGCTCAAGTAAGCAGAGGCATTGGATCTTCTTGTTACTCTGGGGATTTAGATGAATAACTGGTGGAACCTGAGTGCATTAATCTTCCTGTATCGGAAAAGAACTTTTCCCTTTGTAGTTGAAGAGAGCCTGAGTAAAGCTTACTAATGACTGGGATTAGCGATGTCCATTAGTAATTTTTCAAGTTACTTGAGCAAGAAAAAAAATAGTGACTGCAGAAGCCAAGACTCAGAACCATCAGCTGATGTTGGTCACTTACTTGGACAGGCATAATTCAGATTCAATTTATTTATGGTTAAATTCCCACAGCACTGTAACCAGATAACTCTGGGCTGAGGGTATGGGCTGAGGAGTAAGGGAAAAAAAAACCTACTTTCCTTTTGGTGTACTCTTACCTCTTCCTCATTGTTTTGACCCTGGTATCTCTTTCCATTTTAAAATTCAGGTTCACAAAATGGGCCAGGTGCGGTGGCTCACGACTGTAATCCCAGCACTTTGGGAGGATGAGACGGGCAGATCACTTGAGGTCAGGAGTTCGAGACCAGCCTGGCCAACATGAGGAAAGCCCATGTCTACTAAAAATACAATAATTAGCCGGGTGTGGTGGCGAGTGCCTGTGATCCCAGCTACTCAGGAGGGTGAGGCAGGAGAATCGCTTGAACCCGAGGGGCAGAAGCTTCAGTGAGCTGAGATGGCATTGCTGTACTCCGGCCTGGGGGACAGAGCAAGACTCCGTCTTAAAAACAAACAGACAAAACAGATTAGCAGAATGGTTGATCCTAGGACTACATGAAATTGCAAAGTATCCTATCTTGTGTTCACTTCTACCATTTTACTTTGATTGAGAGTGAGGGGGAGAATGTCACAGAATACAAACACCAGCATTATAATCTTCCATTGGGAAGATCCATGTGTACTCGAACGATTTTCCTAATGCTCAAAATATTTTAGAACTTCTTTTTTTTCTTTTTTTTTTTTTGAGATAGAGTCTCGCTCTGTCGCCCAGGCTGGAGTGCAGTGGCACGATCTCGCCTCACTGCAAGCTCCGCCTCCCGGATTCACGCCATTCTCCTGCCTCAGCCTCCCAAGTAGCTGGGACTACAGGCGCCCACCACCATGCCTGGCTAATTTTTTGTATTTTTAGTAGAGACGGGGTTTCACCATGTTAGCCGGGATGGTTTCAAGCTCCTGACCTCGTGATCTGACCGCCTTGGCTTCCCAAAGTGCTGGTATTACAGGTGTGAGCCACTGTGCCTGGCCTAGAACTTCTTTTAAAAAAAAGTGTAGCACCAGTTTGTAAAATGAAAAATAGCAAAAATGTCCATTTCAATAAATCTGTGGTGGAATATTTGCAAAGAAGCTTAGCAAAATCACCAGTATGGAAGAGGCACGTAAATGATCCTGTTGAAATTCCTGCAGCAGGTCAAAGTGAACTCCCTTTATTCCAGTCTCTGTCCACGTCTCTCTGGTTGTGGATTTTACTCTAACTGACCCTTATCAATGAAAAATCGGATCTGCTTTAGACTGAAATCCTAGCATCACAGGGATTGCTCAGCTCAGCTCTCTCTTAATACAAACAAACAGCTTGCCTCCCTGTTTTCTACTCTATTTGTACAGTCACGAGGCCATGCCAAGATGGGATTAGATGTGCAAGAGATTTAATGGAAGTAATGCCTGTGAAGGGTAAGGGGAGAAAGAGCAGGAGTACATTCAGACCTCTGGGGAGCCGGACACCTGGGACAGGCGCAGGAAGGAAGGATTGGGTAGGAAGGGACTCTGGCCTGCAGCTCAGTTCTGAGCAAGTCTCGGCCAGACCAGGGGGGTCACCAAGCACACTCTTCAGTTAGAGGATGCTGGGAAAGGGAGGAGTGGGCCAGCTCTGGGCTGCCCCCCTGCCCTGTCCTCGCCTGGGGACAGCTGGGGAGAGTGTGAAGGACCCAAGGGAGGTTCTGGGCTGTCAGTCAAGGATGCCAGATCCCCGGGTGCCTGCACTGTGATTCTCCCCTAGGCTAGCCGTGACCCCCACGCTGCATCACCCCCACCTCTACCCCACCAACGCCGTGGCAGGTTCTCAGGGAGGAGACCCTGGTGGCCACCGCCATGGCTGTGGTGGCATCTTCGAGACGACCACCCAGGACTGCGTGCCTCACCTCCTCCTCCAACCCCATTCCCCAATGCTCCTCAGCAGTACTTCCCCCGAGGGTCAGGCAGGCTGGCCTCTCTGGCCTCTATTGATGTATAGGTTAAATTGTGTTCCCTAAAAAAGCATGTGGAAGCCCTACCCCCAGTACCTGTGAATGCGACCTTATTTAGAATAAGGTCTTGGAGATGTGATCATGTAAGAGGAGGTCACGCTTAATGAGGGTGAACTCGAATCCAATAGTCCTTAGAAGAAGGAAAAACAGACACAGACAGAAATCCACGGGGAGAAGCTTGTGCAATGACAGAGGTGGAGATTGAAGTGATGCTCTGTAAGCCAAGGGACACCAGGGGCTGCCCATAGCACCAGGAGCTGGAGGAGGTGGAGAGAACCCTCCCATGGAGCCTTCGGAGGGAGCGCGGCCCAGCCCACACATTGACTGCAGACTTGGGACTCCAGAACTATGAGAAAAAGTTCTGTTGTTTTAAGCCACCTGGTTTGCAGTGCTTCGTTACCCAGGCCTTTCTTAGCTGCGCTCTCTGCCTTTGTCCGGGCCCCCTCCTGCCTGGAACACCCTCTCTTCTCTCCCGCATCACCCTGGCATCTGTCTCCTTCCAGGCCCCACCTGGAAGCCCCCACAAGGGCTCAAGCCCTCCCCGATCCCCTGCCCTCTCTGCTCCTCCGTCCTCCCCGTTCCTCTGCCCTCCCCGTTCCTCTGCCCTCCCAGCTCCTCTGCCGTCCCCGCTCCTCTGCCCTCCCTGCTCCTCCATCATCCCTATTCCTCTGCCCTCCCCACTCCTCTCTCCTCCCCACTCCTCTCTCCTCCCCACTCCTCTCTCCTCCCCGCTCCTCTCTCCTCCCCGCTCCTCTCTCCTCCCCGCTCCTCTGCCCTCCCTGCTCCTCTATCCTCCCCACTCATCCTCCCTCCCGCTCCTCTGTCCTCCCCATTCCTCCATCCTCCTGCTCCTTCGTCCTCCCCACTCCTCCACCCTCTCTGCTCCTCTGTCCTCCCCGCTCATCTGCCCTCCCCACTCCTCTGCCCTCCCGGCTCCTTTGCCTTGCTGTGTGCCTAACACTTTCATGGACTGTGCCACACCCTTCAGGTTACGCTTAATTATACACTGCCTTGCCCCATTTATTTTCCTCTCTCACCTCGCTCTGTAAGAGGCTTTTAGGCAACGACTCCTCCTATTCTTTGCCGAGAGGTTTGTTTCTGTTATAACTTTTCAAGACTGACTCGATTGTTTATTTTTGGAGCCAACTAGTCTCAGACCTCAGACCTCAGCACACACAACAGGCCTCAACATGTTTGGAGGGCCTGCCGGAGAAGCGCCCAGGCCTCAGGGGGGCAGGTCCTACAGAAACCCAGCTATCTGAGAGCAGCCTCTGTCCATGTTCTGACACAGGTCAGACCACACCTGTGCAACACTCACTCCCAGTCCCAGAGGACATTTGGTCTTTTAGGACTGACTACCTCATTTGACCAGTCATGGTCTCACGCAGACTAAAGCAAAAGCTATGAGTGGTGGGATTTGGGCAGAGCTCCAGAGTTAAACCCCCTAAAGCGTCAAACTCCAGAAAAAGAATTCCAGATCTTGCCACATGACAGTTATGCACAGAAAGGTGACATGAGGACCCATTCCAAATGTGAATCAGAGGTAATTTGCATTCAGCATTTCAGCAGCCACATTTAGTCCCCGTAAGCTCCATTAAGGCAGACAGTAGCTCATCTCCAGTCACGGCCAGTGCATCACCAGGCTCTCATGACACAGCGTGTAAGCTGGCAGAACGGCTTTAGAGGGAGCTGTGGGATGTGATGAGCCTGCCCGGGCCCAGCTGTGCTCTCCCGGCGCCACGTGTCTGTGTGCCCGGCCTCTGGGAGGGCTCCGGAGGGCTCCTTCTGACCTGTGACTTAGAAACTGAGGGTGCAGCATCACTCTCCTTGCTACAGGATCCCAGAGGAGCCTTGGGGACCCTCTGCTGTAATCCCCACCCCCACCCCCCAACCCTCACTTTTCATTGAGGAAGATACTGAGTCCAGAGATGAAGAATGACTCATTCAAGGTCAGAGGGCCACAGAGAGCCACGCCAAGCCACTACTCACAACACAGCCGGCTTCTGCTAGACAGACACTCTGCATGAAGCCTCTCCCCGAAGCCAGGCAGGTTCTGGGCTCCAGTTACCCACCAGCCCCAGAATGACTGTGCGCCTGCCTTGGCTTCCTCAACCACACAGTCAGCACCCAGGGCACACAGTCCTTTATTTATTTATTTTTTTATTTTTTTTGAGACGGAGTTTTGCACTGTCACCCAGGAGTGCAGTGGCACAATCTTGGCTCACTGCAACCTCTGCCTCCTGGGTTCAAGTGATTCTCCTGCCTCAGCCTCCCAAGTAGCTGGGATTACAGGTATGCATCACCACACCCGGCTAATTTTTGTATTTTCAGTAGAATTGGGGTTTCTCACCATGTTGGTCAGGCCGGTCTCAAACTCCTGACCTTGTGATCCACCCATCTCAGCCTCCCAAAGTGCTGGGATTACAGGCATGAGCCACTGCGCCCAGCTTCAGTCCTTTATTTTAAGCCTTGAAGGAGGAGGCCCATGAGGCAGCATCCTTATGATCACTGTCACATCCCACAAATCACAGGAGCCCTCAGAAGGAAGGAACCAAGTTCCTTCATAAGGATATCAGCTTGGCTTTGTCATGCCTGCTGGGACGGGCATTTCAGAGAGCCACAGGGCAGGAGCAAAGTCTGGCCGGAGCAGAGGGAGGTGAGGGAGGATCCGCGAGGAGGCCCAGCCCCAGCTATCTGGGTCCCCAGGTATCTGGGTCCCATGTGATTCTTATGGTCACAGAAGCTACAGCAGATGTCACGACTCCAGTCAGGGGACCCCAAGGCAGCTTCTCCCTGGATAGTTCCTTTGCCTCCTTATGCAGCAAAAGGGTCCTTGGGACTCCTTAGGAAGGGACAGCCCCCAACTTCAGGCACACCCACCACTGAGTTTGCTGGGGGGGCCCTGAACGCAGGCCTCTGTGTTCCTCCCGTCTGTTGGTAATGGGGTGCTTGGGTGCCCCTTTTCCAGGAGGCTGCTCATTACTAGCCCAGAGGTAGGAAGGGCCCACACCCCTCTTTACTTCCCCATGAGTGGGCTTCAGCGGCAGAGTGAAGACCCCAGACTCTCAGGGGCTGTTCCCAGGGCCACCTGGAAGGAGTGTCTTAGTGTGTTTGTGTTGCTATAAAGGAACACCTGAAGCTGAGTGACTTAGAGAGAAAAGAGGTTTATGTGGTTCACGGTTCCGCAGGCTGTACCCAAAGCATGGAGCCAGCATCGGCTTCTGGTGAGGCCTCAGGCTGCTTGCTCTCATGGAGAAAGGCGAAAGGAGGCTAGTGTGTGCAGAGCTCACAGAGCGACAGTGAGAGCGAGGGAGGGGGGAGGTGAGGCTGGAGAGGGAGCCAGGGAGCTGGGAGGTGGTGCGGGCTCCTTTTCACAGTCAGTTCTCACGGGAGCTAAGGGTGAGCATACACTCACTCCCTTGCAAAGGGCACTGAGCCACTCAGGAGGGATCCGCCCCCACCATCCAGACACCTCCCACCAGACTCCACCTCCAACCCTGGGATCACATTCCAACAGGAGATTTGGAGGGGACAAATATCCAAACAGTGTCACCGCCTCCCACCCGGATGAAGCTGTGCCCTAAATGGTACCTGAAACCTGCCATATTCTAAAACACAGAAAAGAAAAATCACGGTTGATCTAGACAAAGATACTGCAAACGTAGCGTGCTGTCTTCAGTCGGATCAATGCACACCCTCCACCTCAGCAAGTCCGATGTACATGCACAGGGCGTCTCTCCTGCCGCCTCCAGCTCAGTTGTCTAATCGTGTTTCTCACCCTTGTTTGAATGACTCTATTATATCTGTGCCTTGCATTGTATGTGATCTCACATATTTTTCTTCTAAGTAGGAGAGATACAAATCATGCATTTTATTTATAACTGTGCAGTTAAGATCAGAATCAGACAGTTCAAAATGGCCAAGGATTCTAGAGAAAAAACACTGCTGGTGAAGCAGGCTGATGTGTTCACCTTGCTTTTGCCCTGGTCTGGGTTTTGATAGTCTCATCACTCACGCAAAGACAGATGCTCATTATGTAGTTCATTATTCAGCTGAGAGGCATTTATCGACTGTAATCTCCATGTGGCCAGCACATAAGTGGCATGTTTTTTTGGAGGACACAAATAGAAAATACTGGTCCCAAATGCTCAGAGAAGGGAGAACACGGCTCCTTTCCGTCAAACACGAACACACCGGCCCTAACTCATTAGTCCTTATAGCTGTAATCCCAGCACTTTGAGAGGCCAAAGCAGGCAGATCTCTTGAGCCCAGGAATTTGAGACCAGCCTGGAGAACATAGTGAGACCCTGTCTCTGAAAAAATAATAACAACAAAAAATCCACCTCTGATCTTTAATGCATTTTCGGTGGCAGGTGTTGTCGCTACTTCACAGACGAAGAAATGGAGACTCAGGGAGATGGAACAGCGTGCTAGAAATCCCACAGCAGTAAATGGCAGCGCCAAGACCTCACTGCTCTGTGGACCCCAAAGCAGCTGCCCAGTAGGGGAGCCAGGCAGAGTCATCCCACTTTAGATGACTAATCCCACGCCTAAGTGGCCCCTACGTTGCCCAGGACACAGTAGACTCCCCAGGACCCGCTCCCCCAGATGGCCATCTTGCTGCCTGAAAAAGGAATCCTGATCCAGACCACAAGAAAGGGATCCTGGGTCTTGGGCAGGAAAGAATTCAAGGTGAGAATTCAGAGTGGGGTGAGAAGAGAGAATTTATTGAAAGCTGCTCAGATACAGAGTAAGGAGTCCTCAGAAAGCACAAGGAGGAATGTGCCATCTTGTTTTAAAACTCTTCTTACACAGGGGTCTTATCTATGAAAAAGCTAAGTTATGTCCACGTGCGGGTGGGCGGACAGTGTGAAAAAGTTTATTACTTTGTTGATTTAGATAAAGTTATCCTTGGCATTTTAGCGCATAAGTCCATCAAAGCATGACTATAACTATCTCAAAAACACATTTTGTTAGTCTGGGCGTGGTGGTTTATGCCCAGCACTTTGGGAGGGCGAGGCAGGCAGATCACTTGAGGCCAAGAGTTCGAGACCAGCCTGGCCAACATGGTGAAATCTCGTCTCTACTAAAAATACAAAAATTAGCTGGGTGTGATGGCGGGCACCTGCAATCCCAGGTACTCAGGAGGCTGAGGCATGAGAATCGCTTGAACCCGGGAGGCGGAGCTTGCAGTGAGCTGAGATCGTACAACTGCACTCTAGCCTGGGTGACAGAGCGAGACTCCATCTCAGGAAAAAAAAAGCATGTATTGTTATGTTTTATCTGTGCATCTGGGCATTTTGTTGTGACAGGAGTCTGTCCTTGCAGGCATTATTAAGCTGCTTCCTTAACCATAAACACTTTACAACCACGGGTCATGACTGACAAGGAGCGTGCCTTACCAGTTTTAAGTTGCAGTTGATTTGTAGAGTGATGTCATCCCGGCTCTCTGATGCTCCTGTTTCCCTGACAACCTCCAACTCCTCCCGTCCCTCACTGCCAGCTGGTAACCTTTGGTCCTATGTCTCTGACAAAAGGGACAACCAGAAGGGACCGTTCTCCAGGCCCCATGGCACATGTCCCCTGCCAAGCAGCAACACGTACAGGCTCTGCTTCTCTCCCGCTGACAGAGGCAAACCATCCAAGCTCCCTTGAAAGACCCCCTTTGCTTTTCACTGGACGCACCCCCTCTCCCCCATTCATGAAATTGTTCCTGTGCTTGCCTGCTCCACCCATCCTTTTTTTCTCTAAGGCACTGGTTCTTCATCTTGGCCACATGTCACAGCCATAGCAGGTTAAGTCAGGGGAGCTTTTAACAATACGGATGGAGGCCCTATCTACAAAGATGCTGACTTCATTAGCCTGGAGTTCCACCCAGGCTTTGGGAGACTTCGGACTTCCCAGGTGGTTCTGGTGGGCAGCCCCAGGTGGGAGGACCCCTCCTAGATCCTTCTCAGCAGCCGTGATGCCCTACATGCTTTCCTCTCTCACCCCCCAAAATTCCATCATGGCCCCCATCCCCCTCCAGGTACTGCCCCCTTTCTCTGTTCCCTTTACAACAACACTCTTACAAAGTGCTCTCTAGCCTTACAGTCTCTTGGGATTTTTTTTCCTGAGTTTTTTTTTAATGGAGTCTCGCCCTGTCACCCGGGTAGTAGTGCAGTGGTGCAATCTCAGCTCACTGCAACCTCCACCGCCTGGGTTCAAGTGATTCTCCTGCCTCAGCCTCCAGAGTAGCTGGGATTACAGGTGCCCACCACCATGCCCAGCTAACTTTTTTGTATTTTTAGGAGAGACAGGGTTTCACCACGTTGGCCAGTCTGCCAGGCTGGTCTCGAACTAATGGCCTCAAGTGAGCTGCCTGCTGTGGTCTCTCTGGGATTACAGGCGTGAGCCACCATGCCCAGCCTCCTGATTTTTCTCTAGCCCTCCTCCAATAGGACTTTCTTATCAATGCTCCATTGGAAGGTTCTGACCATCTTATCACTACATCTGCTGGCTGGTCCTTGACGCTCATCCTACACACCTCCCAGCACCTCCCAGCAGTGCCAGTGGGGTGGTCTCCCCCTCTTCCCTGAAACCCTTTCTGCCCTCCGCTTCCTGACGCCGTGCTGTGGTTTTCCTTCTCCATCCCTGGCTCACCTGCTTGTTCCTCCTGACCGACCAGTGATGGTGGCTCCAGGGTCCATCCTGGGACCTCTTGTCACTCGCTTGATGCACTCATCCCACCTCGTCAGTGATGACTCCCAAGAGGTCCATGGACTAGATCCTGCCATGAACTCCAGACCCATATCTCCAAACACCCCCTTGACCTCTCGCCTTGGGTGTCTCATAAACATCCCGGACTGGAACCCCGGTCTCCCACCACACCCCCAGCTGGTCCTACCCTCCACTTCCCCTCTCTTAGGACCTTGTCAGCCTTTTGGGGACTCAGGCTGTGGCGGAGTTGCCCCAGTACATTCTTTCCTCATACCCACTTCATTCCTTCTTCATGCCTGCTTCCAATCCACCACCAAACAGGTGGTCCTACCATCAAAGCACAGCCAGAGGCCACTTGTCACCACCCCACCTGTACCGGCCTGGTCCAAACTGGATCATCTGTCAGGTGGCAACAGGTTTCTACTCCCACCCCCGCCCCTGCTGTGATCTATTCTCAAAGCAACAGAGTGATCTTCTGTCAGAAACCCTCTGAAGGCTCTGCTTCTTGCTCACGTAAAAGCCGGTGTCCCCGCAATGCCCCACAAGGTCTTAAGGATCTGCCCTCCTCTTTTCTCTGAGCTTCAGACTCAGCCCCTCCTTCCCTCCACTTCAGAAGCTGTCACTCCAGCACGCCAGGCTCCCTCCTACCTTGGGAACTTTGCACTGACTGGCCTCTCTGCCTGGAACGTCTTTTTTTTCTAGACACTCAGATGACTCACCTTCTCCTTCCCTGCAGTTCTCCACTCACAGGTCTCTTCTCTGTGAATCCTTCCTGGGCCCCTCTTTAAAATGGAAATCCCAGTGCTCCCTGTGGCCACACATACACTACAATTGGAACAATACGGAGAAGATGAGCACAGCCTCTGTGCAAGGATGACACATGGATTCGTGGTGTTCAAAAAATAGATGCATAAATAATAGAAACCCCCTTTTCTGACACTCCCTACCTAGCCTTTGCTTATTTTTCTCCTTGGCATCTGTCACCTTCTAACGCACTACCTCCCTTACCTACATACCATGTCTACAGTCTGCTCCACACAAGGTTTGAAGCCCCATGAGGACAGAGACGTTTGTCTGTTTTGTTCAGGCTCCAGAACCCAGTACAGTTGCCTGGCACTTAGTGGGTGGTCAATCGATGTTGAGTGAATGAATGAATGAATGAATGAATGAATATGGCACAGGCCAAGAGCTGTGGGGCATCATGGAGGAAGCCGGAAGGCATGTGTTCCCCATTGAGAGAGCTTCACCAAGGAGGCTTGAGCTGAGCCTTGAAGGACGGGTAAGGTTCAGTGAAATCATTTTTTTTTTTTTTTTTTTTTTTTTTTTTTTGAGACGGAGTCTCGCTCTGTCGCCCAGGCTGGAGTGTAGTGGCCGGATCTCAGCTCACTGCAAGCTCCGCCTCCCGGGTTTACACCATTCTCCTGCCTCAGCCTCCCGAGTAGCTGGGACTACAGGCGCCCGCCACCTCGCCCGGCTAGTTTTTTGTATTTTTTAGTAGAGACGGGGTTTCACTGTGTTAGCCAGGATGGTTTCGATCTCCTGACCTCGTGATCCGCCTGTCTCGGCCTCCCAAAGTGCTGGGATTACAGGCTTGAGCCACCGCGCCCGGCCAATGAAATCATAATAACGGTTGGGATAACTACTAGGGTGAGACTTGTGAAATCTTAGGCGCTGCTTCCTCAGGGCTCCTCTCTCAGGGAGAGGAAGGGGCAAGCCCTGGAGAAGCCAAGCACAAGGTGGGGTCAGGAAGTCGGCAGGTGAAACAGGACTCTTGGTGCACTGGGGTTTGAAATGGAGCTCCGGGGATGTCCAGGGAATACCGCAGATCATTAGGTCCCTGTCATAAGCTGCCTTTGGCAACAAAACATCTTCCCTTGACCCCAGTCAAGAAAAGAAAGTGATTCACATTGAGCGATAGGAATCATGTCGGCCTGAAGTGCCTTCTCGGGGCTGTGCCTGTCTTCCAGGGAAATCTCTTGCAGGGGAAGAAAGGGAAAGTGTGCGGACCAATCGTCAATGATTGGGCAGTGACTCTCAATTCCAGTCAAGCCCTGGGAATTAGGCATTGCCATGACGACTGCTACACTCCAGACGAAGCTGCTTTTAACTCCATCAGAGGCAGACGCACTCCATGCACTTTTCAACCTCGGTCTGAAATGCTGAAACCACAAGCTTCGGTCTCAGGATCCCACATAGAAAGCCAGAACTCCACCTTCAGGAAAGGGAGGGCTCGGGGGCACATTCCCACCCTGCTCAAAAACCCTCTCCAGAACTTCCGTGACTGCTTCCGTGACTGCTTCCGTGACTGCTTCCGTGACTGCTTCCCTCTCTGCTTCCGTGACTGCTTCCGTGACTGCTTCCCTCTCTGCTTCCGTGACCCCAGCGCTCCCACCCTCCTGCCTGCCATCAGTTCCCTCGCGCCCACACCCACCTCGCTTTTGCCAAACGTATGTGCTCATCCCTTTCTGAATGCACTGGGAAGGAGAGCAGTAGATAGACAAACTGAGGAACAAAACAACACAGAATGTTCTGGAAATCGCAGCAAATCTGGCTTGGGTTGGAGCACATGGGGATGTCAGGGCATGTGCTGAAGAGGAAGGACATTGGGGTCCTGGGTTGACTCCAGCTCTCCCACTGGCCAGTGACGTGTGGGGCAAGTTCTTCAGCCACCTAAGCTCGAATTCCTCACCTGTAAAATAGAGAAGATAATACCTCCTTGCAAATCCGTGGCCAGAACTAAATGAGGCCAAGTGTGAGAAAGCGTCTAGCAGAGAAGGAGACAGGAGGGGCTCTGGATGCTTCAGGAGGGTGAGGAGGGAAGTCCTGTCACTACTCATCGAAGATCTGGGTTTTGTCAGGTGGGTGGTGGGGAGTCAGGGAAAGATTTAAAGCTGGGGAATGGCTGTTGTTATTATTAATCCCATTTTACAGATGACAACACTGAGGCACAGAGAGGTTAAGTAACTTGCTCGAGCCACATAGTTCGTGGGTGGCAGAGCTGGATTTAACCCCAGCTCCTAACCACCATCATGGTTATTCTTCCTTCAGCCGAACAGAGAGGAAGAGGAAGGACTTGAAGACAAAAGAAATGTCAGGCATTGAGGTGGAAGAACTGATTGATATCCAGAGGAAAAAATTGCACTTGGCCGTGGTTCCGACCTAGTGGTTAAGCTGCCGGAAAAACAAGAAGAATTTACATAATCTGCATATTCATCAACGGAGCATCTTGAACCAAGACAGATCCGTGGAGCCAGTGGCAGATCAATCCCTGGCCAAACATTTCACACATGGGCCTATCTAAGCGCTGCTTATTCCCTAGGCCAACCACGAGGGCTTGTTGAGCTTGGAGAAGAATCTGAGTCAGCAGCCGTCGCCCGTCCTCCAGCATAGCAGACTCTGGAAGGAGGATGTCCCGGTGTCAGGATTCAGAAATGCTCACCTGCACATATACAACAAAGAGATGTGTGCCAAGAAAAGGAAAGCCAGAGATTCGCGACAGGGGAGCTGCCAGCGGCACTGGTTACATAATCAGTGGGGCCCCTGCAAAACGAACATGCAGCGTCCCTTTGAAAATTATTAACAGTAGAAGACGACAGCAGAGCCTGGAACCAAGAGCAGGGCCTTTGACGACTTCGGTGGTGATGACGCCCTCCCTTCCTCCCCCACTGTGCCTCTGACCCTGTATTTTTTGTTTTATTTTGAAACAATGTCAAGCTTATAGAAACGTTTCAACTACTATGCAAATAACACTTTTTTTCTTACTGAACTGTTTGATAGTAGATTCGAGGCTGAGACATCTGACTTTCTAGGAAACCTCAGTAGTTTGGGGGGACAATAGAAGAGTCTGTTTGATGCAGTGGTTTTTTTCCATTGCATCTTAACAGGTGGGGCACAACTGTGATGTGTCGCGTTTCTGATGTTCACGTTGATGACGTGATGAGAGTGGTATCCAGACTTCACTCTTCTGTCCTTTGTAGTTAGTTTCCTTATCACTATTCTGTAGAAGAGGCAATAAAGGCGTTTTGCATTTGTATTGGTGCCCAGATCATTAAGATGATTTGGAGAAAGATATTTATTCATACATGTGTATACGCATATGCATATATACAAATAGATGTATAGGTCTATGTATGTTTGTATACATACACTTATATTCTATTATGTGATCTGGTTTCTAAAACAGATTTGCATCAGTTTAAGAAAAAATAACAGGACAGTTAAAAAATTGTGCAGTCATTTAAATACTTTTATTTTCTGCTGATGGGAGTGCCAATTAGTATAATGTTTCTGAAATTCATCTTATTATATCAAGAGTCTTAAAATGTTTAAATATTGGCTGGGCATGGGGCTCACACTCACTCTCACCCCACACACACTCACACACACACACACACACACACCCTCCCACACACACATATGGGATTGTCAGCTGAAGCACTTAGAATGCCTAGAAAAATAAAAAGAGATCAAATAGAAAAGAGAGCTTAGAGACAGAGCGGGTAGAATGAGCACTGCGGTAGGAGTTCCGGAGAGGAGGCTGCCCTTTTCCTCGCTTGTGCTGCTTGGAGTGTGTAGCCAAAGGCTGTATGCCCGAGATCTTCTCCAGAGTCATGTGCTCAGCCTGCGAGAGCTGCCCTGCTGAGGAAATTATACTCCTCCACCTAGGGCACGGCTGGTGGACACAGGGATACACAAGCCCAGTCCTCGGTGGCTCACGCCTGTAATCCCAGCACTTTGGGAGGCCGAGGTGGGCGGATCACCGAAGGTCAGGAGTTCGAGACCAGCCAGGCCAATATGGTGAAACCCCGTCTCTACTAAAAACACAAAAACTACCCCGGCATGGTGGCACACACCTGTAATCCCAGCTACTTGGGAGGCTGAGGCAGGAGAATCACTTGAACCGAGGAAGTGGAGGTTGCAGTGAGCCGAGATCGTGCCATCGCACTCCAGCCTGGGCGACAGAGTGAGACTTGTCTCAAAATAAAATAAAATAAAATAAAATAAAATAAAATAAATAAATAAAAAATATTGCTTCAATGATGCCAGTTAGAGCAGAAATTCAGAGCACTTCAAAACGAATGCATTGGGTAGGCAGATGACAGATGATTACGAAGTCAAATGACCTAGTGATCAGGAGCAGAGTATTATTTCATCAAACACACATGCAAAAGGACAATTGGAACTCCAGAATAAAAATCTATGAGAAACTTGTGATCTAATGAGAAGCAAACTTAAATGTAGAATGATTTGGAGCAATTAAAGGCATAAGAAGAGAGAATCCACTGGCGTCAGCTCTGGGCATAGCAGCAGCAGGCGTGTCTTTTCTCTCACTGGTGGGTCCAGTGCTGCACCCTGGCTTTATTGCAGATACCTGGCATGGGGGATGGGATGGATGGAATGGCCCTTAGTGGGGGTCCACTGTCTTCTTACTGCATCTCCCTGTTTTACAGAGACTAAAAAGCAAAACCTACAGTTTCAGACTCCCTCCCAGTGGAGCTGCATTTGTGATTTATGTTTGGCCACCAGATGCGCTTCATGGAAGGCAGAAGTGGGGTGGATGTGTGCTTGTCTACTCTCTTTTTATCTGCTCCTTTTGCTAACAAGTGTGGTCACCAAGGTACTGGGTTGTCTGCTGTTTTTTCTGTGGCAGGGTTAACAGCACCATGATGCCTAGAGACAGGACATCAGGCTTCTGTTTTCTTTCTGAGGTGGACGTTGCTCTTGCAGCATGGTTCAGGAGCCTATAGAAGCATGAGGGGCAGCTTCTTGACTCTTGTGTCACACTTGAACTGGCTTCCTGGAACCCAGAGCATGCCTCACTTCCCCACTTTCCTGTTGGGGCAGAGATGGTAGCTGCCCTGGCTGGACACTGTGGGAGTCGTTCCTTAAAGTCCTATCTAGAGCCTTTCCTGCCAGCCCTTTGAAAACATTTGAAAGCATCTAGTTCCTTCTAGTAAATCTCTTTTGGTTTAAAATAGCCACCATGGTTCCTATTAACTGCAACTGACCAGTAAAATTAGTTTTCAATATTTTAGAATTAAACTGTATAAAAATATTTTAAAGTTACAGAACAGGATATAGAAGCTATAAATCTTAACTGTAAGAGAATTAGTGAGGCTGAGGGACTCAAGAAGGTGAGAAGAGGTAGAGAGAAGTGGGAAGTGCTCAGTCCTGCAACTTAACTATCTAGTTCATGGATGAAGAATAGATGTTTTGGTTTCTTTTATATTTTTTAAATTATAGATGCAATTAATGGATGAGCCAAAAGCAAAAATATAATTTAAAAAACTTGACAGAGGATGAGAAAGAGGAGGGAAGATAGATGAAACCTCATTTCTGGCAATAATACTGTCTAAAGTTAATTAATGGAAAAACAGGGTTAGCACACACTTATAGTTAGAATGTAACCACTGATTTGTTGAAGATTTGCTGGTTTTAAGTGTGCGGTCTTATTTCTGGGTTCTCTGTTCTGTTCCATTGGTCTATGTGTCTGTTCTTGTACCAGTACCATGCTGTTTTGGTTACTGTAACCTTGTAATATAGTTTGAAGTTGGGTAGTATGATGCCTCCAGCTTTGTTCTTTTTGTTTAGAATTATCTTGGCTTTTTGGGCTCTTTTTTGGTTCCATATGAATTTTAAAATAGTTTTTTTCTAATTCTGTGAAGAATGACAATTGTGTTTTAATGGGAACAGCATTGAATCTATAAATTGCTTTGGGCAGTATGGCCATTTTCACAATATAAATAATTCTTATGCATGAGCATGGAATGTTTTTCCATTTGTTTGTGTCATCTCTGATTTCTTTCAGCAGTGGCTTGTAATTTCTTTTGAAGAGATCCTTCACTTTCCTTGTTAGCTGTATTCCTAGGTGTTTTATTCTATTTGTGGTAATTGTGGACGGGAGTTCATTCACGATTTGGCTCTCTGTTTGCCTGTTGTTGGTGTATAGGAATGCTAACAAACCCAGCAATCCCATTACTGGGTGTATGTTCAAAGGAATATAAGTCATTCTATTATAAAGATACATGCATATGTATGTGCATTGCAGCACTATTTACAATAGCAAAGGCATGGAACCAACCTGAATGCCCTTCAGTGATAGACTGGATAAAGAAAATGTGGTACATATACACCATGGAGTACTATGCAGCCATAAAAAGGAATGAGATCATGTCCTTTGCAGGGACATGGATGGAGCTGGAAGCCATTATCCTGAGCAACCTAACACGGGAAGAGAAAACCAAATATCACATGTTCTCACTTATAAGTGGGAGCTGACTGATGAGAACACATGGACACACGGTGGAGGGGGAATGACACACACTGGGGCCTGTTGGAGGGCGGGGGCTGAGAGGAAGAAGAGCATCGAGAAGAATAGCTAACGAATGTTGGGCTGAATACCTAGGTGACGGGATGGTTCGTGCAGCAAACCACCATGGCACACTTTTACCCATGTAACAAACCCGCGCAGCCTACACGTGTACCCGTGAACTTAAAATACAAGTAGGAAAAATAAATGAAAGAAAGAAAAAAAAATTTTTTTCAGTAATCACTGGAAGAAGAGAAACAAAAGTTGTTAAAATGGGCTAACTCTGAGAGAGGGAGACTATCAATGTATTATAGGGAGAAAGATTTTTACTTTTCATTTTATACTTTATGTACAGTCAAAACTTCTATTACATGCACATAATTACTTATACAAAATACATTAAAATTGTATAAATGTTCAGTTATAAACACAGTGATACCTGGAGTTTTTGGCAGAGCACTTTTCCAGAGTAGATATTTATGAGTCCTCATTGATCTGAGAGTGTCTTTCGGCTGCACTTGCAACTGAGTAACTTGGTTGGACGTAGATTACGGAAATCACAATCTGTTGACCTAAAATTCTGTAGCTGTTGCTCCACTTGGCATTTCATGTTGTAGAAAAGTCTAACGTATATCTAACTTTTTCCCTTTGTAGACAAATTTTTTTTCATTATACATGTATTTTGTTTCCTTTATCCTTAACATTAAAAACTTTCACCAGGATAAGTCTAGATGAGATATCCTTTACTATTTTTTTTTAAATCAGCACTTAGTGGTTCCTTTCTAGTTGAAGATAAAGTCTTCCTCCAGTTTAGGAAATATTCCTTCTATTTCTTTCTCTCATCTGGTGTCTCTTCCTTCTCCTCTGTTGCTTTTTTTTTTTTTTTTTTTTGAGATGGAGTCTGGCTCTGTCACCCAGGCTGGATCTTGGCTCACTGCAACCTCCACCTCCCAGGTTCAAGCAATTCTCTTGCCTCAGCCTCCCAAGTAGCTGCGACTACAGGTGTCCATCACCATGCCCAGCCTATTTTTGTATTTTCAGTAGAGATGATATTTTGCCATGATGGCCAGGCTGGTCTTGAACTCCTAACCTCAGGTGATCCACCCGCTTCAGCCTCCCAAAGTGCTGGGATTACAGGTGTGAGCTACCAAGCCCAGCCTTTTTTTCCTTAGAATTCTTATTGTGTAGCTGTCTATTAACTTCTCCTCTGAGACTCCACTTGCCTGGTTTCTCCATCTCTGATCTCAGCCTCCAGGCCCCTCACACACGGATATCAGATTTGTCTTCCTAAGGCACAGCATTCCATGTTCTGCATGCTTGGTGCAACCTGGCTTCATACAGAGCCTTCATCCGAACCAAACCAGCATTCTTCCCTGAATTAAGCAAATCCATGGTAAAATAGTAATCAAATGTTATTTCCATAACGTAATCAAAAACATACCCAACAGAGTCATTGAAGCAAGAGAGATATTCTCATTAATTTCTGGATAAATCAATAATCATAAGTATTAAAAAGGAGTCAAGATTTTCTATTTGGTAATATAATCACCTACCCAGTAAACAAATTAAAATCTACTGAAAAACTCTTATAACCAGTAAGGTGATTCTATACGGTGACTGGCTGGAAAATAAATACACAAAACTTTTGCTTTTTAAAACTGTAATAACAATAACCAGCCAGAAAGTTAAAGGGAAGAAATATGTGATTCACGAAATCAAGGCATAAGGGAGCAACATGCAGCTCCTAGATGTGGAAAATAACAAAAACTTCAGCTTGAGATTTGAAGAAAACTGGAATGAATGGAGGGGCAGTCACATTCTCGGGGGAGGAGACTTAAGGCTGTAAAGTATCCATTCTTCCCCAAGTACTGTCTAAAGTGAACAGAAGTGAACCACATCACTCCCAGAGGACTCCTAAACTTTTGAATGTGTACCTTTAAAATTTCTCCAGAAGGCTAAATATAAGAGAAAAGGCATTATGGCTTGGAGGAAGAGCGTGTAAGGAGAGGAGACTTTCTTTAGCGGGGCAACCAAATTATACAGTGGGGCCACGAAAAGATGTGAAGTGGGGAGTGGGAAGCATTGGGCCAAGAAAACCCTAAAGAACTGTGCAGCCGGGGCTTCACTGTGACATTTGAAATCATGACGATGTTCTGTATAATTTATAGAACTATCTAATAGTGTCCTTACAATGTAAAATTATATGTATAATTTAGACCAGGCATGTTGGCTTACACCTGTAATCCTTGTACCTTGGGAGGCCGAGGCAGGCAAATCACTTGAGGTCAGGAGTTTGAGACCAGCCTGGCCACCATGGCAAAACCCTGTCTCTACTAAAAATACAAAAATTAGCCGGGCGTGGTGGCACATGTCTGTAATCCCAACTACTTGGGAGACTGAGTCAAGAGAATCGCTTGAACCCGGGAGGTGGAGGCTGCAGCGAGCTGAGACTGTGCCACTGCACTCCAGCCTGGGTGTCAGAGTGAGACCCTTTCTCTAAATAAATAAATAAATAAATAGTACTATATATATATAAAATACTGTGGTTGAGAAGGTAACACTGGCTGCTGTCATTAAACCGCTTTCATAGGCTAACACTGTGTCCCCAATCCCTTCCAAAGTGGGATTGGGAGGGAAGGAGAGACTAGGAAATCTTGGGGGCCCAAAGAGATGAAATGGACTTCCTGGCAGGAATTCAGGCTCTTCTCTTCCGTTAAAATGGATCTGCAGAAAGGATCCTGGGGGGTCATTATCAGCTCTGCGGGAACCACCATACTCCCTCCTAGAAGGGTTTGACTTTTCATAAGTCTTAACCTTCAAGGTGAAGAATCGGTGTCAAAGGAATAAAAGACACCTTTGAGGTGGGCCCTTTGCCCTGTGCTCCATGCCGTCCTTTTTGCTCAGCAGTAGTAGTTCAAAGACTGTCTTACGGGGGTATTCTCATGCCAAACACTACAAATGCTCCAACAGAGAGTATTTTAAGTCTGCAAAAGGCAACATTTTAAGAAATAATTTAAAAGACACTTTTCTGGCCAGGTGCAGTGGCTCACACCTGTAATCCCAGCACTTTGAGAGGTCAAGGTAGGCAGATCACCTGAGGTCAGGGGTTTGAGACCAGCCTGGTCAACATAGAGAAACCCTTTCTGTACTTAAAAACACAAAAAATTTAGCCAGGTGTGGTGGTACACACCTGTAATCCCAGTTACTCAGGAGGCTGAGGCACAAGAATCGCTTGAACTTGGGAGACGGAGGTTGCAGTGAGCGGAGATCATGCCATTGCACTCCAGCCTGGGTGACAGAGTAAGACTCTGCCTCAAAAATAAAATAAATAAAATAAAATACACATTTCCTGGACATTGACTCTAGTATTTCAGCTCTGCCCTTCAAACCTGCTGCTGTGGTTTGTCTATGGTTTGTCCCTGCCTAAAATTCATGTAGTTGCCAGTGTTGACAGCTAGTAGGACCTTTAAGAGGGCATGTTCATCATGAATAAATTAATGCTGTGTCTAGTGTCTTTGTGGAGTGAATTCTTGCTCTCACAGGACTGGATGAGTTACTCTGGGCATGGGATTTTTATGAAGTGAGGCTTGTCCTCATGTTTCATTGCTTTTGCACACATCCATTTGCCTTTCTGCTTTTCTGTCATGAGGTGGAGCAGTACCAGAAGCTGAGCAGACAGTAGCAGCATGCGTCTTGGACTTCCCAGCCTCCAGAATCGTGGGCCAAATAAATCTCTTCTTAAAAATAAATTACCTAACCTCAGGTATTCTGTTACAGCAACAGAAAATGAACAAATATACCTGCCATGACAACTCTGAGTAATGAACTGCCATCATCTGGATATTTGTTGAGTACCTTGCCAATAGGAGATTTCTTGGCTCTATATTTAGAACTTTCAAAACTATGGCACTGGGTTCTTTTCTCTTTCAAAAATCATCGAATATCAAGCATTGGAAATTGGATCAGTAATAAAATGTAGAGCCACTTAACCTTGAAAAGCCCATAGAGATATGTGATATGGAGGTATATATCTAAAGAACCCATTTGAAAAATGTTTTTAAAGTAGTTGCTATTAGAAGGAGTTAGGAGCAAACAGCTTTTTGTTTATTTGTCTTAATAAGAAGTCTCTGTCCAATGTTCATCTCTTCAATTTGACTTTTCAACCAACTTGACTATATTTGTATAATTATGATAAAAAATAAAAACTAGGCCAGGCACAGTGGCTCATGCCTGTAATCCCAGCACTTTGGGAGGCCAAGGCAGGTGGATCCTTTAAGGTCAGGAGTTCAAGACCAGCCTGGCCAACATGGTGAAACCCTGTATCTCCTAAACATACAAAAATTAGCTGTGCAGTAGTGGCATGCACCAGTAATCCCAGCTACTCAGGAGGCTGAGGCAGGAGAATCGCTTATCCCTGGGAGGCAGAGGTTGCAATGAGCTGAGATTGTGTCACTGCACTCTAGTCTGGGTGACAGAGTGACACCGTGTCTCAAAATTAATTAATTAATTAATTAATTAAATAAATAAAATTAAAAACCCACAGTGCATCATTTTCCCACTTCTGGCCTTCTACCTCCCAGTTTTCAGTTGCCTTGTGGTCACACTCACCAACAGACAGCAGTTCCTGGCCCTTTGCTCTGCTGTCCTGAATTGCCTTCTAATCACAGTGTTGTAGGGACTGCAGGTTGAAGGAAGAGCACCAGGCTGTTTAGCCCAGGATGGAAGACTGTGTGTTGGCTATTCTGAGGTCAGAAAGGAAACTGTATTTCCTTACTAAAATGATGAGTAAAACTGTTAAAAAGAGTCAAACCTTTGAAGAATTCTAAGCTGGAGTTAGGCACTAGCCACATAAGTAGGTGAGGATGTTGTTGTTCTTTTTAAAGCTAGGTATTCTCCAAGTTCTTAAAAATTAATCACATAGGCAGTTAGGGCCCTATCCCGCAACCTAGACATTGTATGCAAGGATTGGGCTACTGGAAACCTCCACTCTCTTATTGTCTCAAATTCAGGCAGTAAGAGTCACATGGGCATGAAGACTGACATCAGCAAATCGATGTCAAAACCTAAACTCCGATGCAGAAAAATTCAAGTTTAACCTTATACTGGGCCAACTAATTCCCATAATATTTGGAAAGTCATCACAAGGCAGGGTGAAACCCAGCACTGATTGTGCTTTATAGATGCCTTTACCCACCCCTCTAAGTTAATAGAATAAAGTGGAATTAATTAGGTTAATAAAAATCAGTATGCCTGTATCCATCAGGGTTCTCTTGAGAGACAGACCCAATAGGACCTAGAGAGAGAGAGAGAGAGAGAGAGAGATGTGATATCTATCTACTCAATCTGTATATCTCGAGTTAATAGAAGATTTTTATTTTCAGATTGAGAAAAAACAAAGTTTTTACTTAATCATTTCTATATTCCACTTGTATCTTCTTTCCCCCACACTGAGAATCCTACTTCTCAAAGATATGTGGGATAATAGAATTAAAATATCCCATAATTATACATTTGCTTTATGCCACATACTATATTCTCAGAACAATACTAATACTACCACATTATCATTATTAAAACACTTAAAATGTTGTTTATATATGTTATCTCCATTCTTTGTCATAATTATCAGATTATACAGGTATCACATTTTACAATCTCTTCTTTTAAATCCTCACTCACGTTGGTTTTACAAGTAACTACATACTTCTCATCACCAGTCCTTCTATTGATATTTGCAGAAATTTAGTTGTCTGAAACTTATTCTTTAGTAGATTCCTTCAAAAGAAGTCAAAGGAACAATATTTTCTGAGTTCTTCCATGCTGATAATGATACTTAAAAAGGTTTTTGCTTGATATTAAATCTTAGGTTCTGTATTAGTCCATTTACTCAGTCTTGGGTGTGTCTTTATAGCAGTGTGAAAACTCCTATAAATTAATAAAGAAAAGAGGTTTAATTAACTCACAGTTCCACATGGCTGAAAGGCCTCAGGAAACTTACAGTCATGGTGGAAGGGAAAGAGGCACATCCTATATGGTGGCAGGTGAGAGAGAGTAAGCAAGAGCAGGGAAAACTGCCTTATAAAACCCTCAGATCTCGTGAGAACTCACTCACTATCATGAGAACAGCATGGGAGAAACTGCCCCCACGATCCAATCACCTCCCACCTGGTTCCTCCCTCATCACATGAGGATTACGGGGATTACAACTCGAGATGAGATTTGGGTGGGGACACAGAGCCAAACTATATCAGGTTCCCATCTTCTTTCTTTGAACAACTCAAATTTGTTACTCTTGCAGCATAAAGTATTGCTGTTGAAAAGCCTCACGGTAACCTAGTATTCTTTGGAAGTCAGTTTCTCTCTTTTATCTAGATACTCAAAGTTTATTTTTTCTTTTTCTTTAAAGTCCCGTAATTTTCCTAGAATATATTTTGGTGTTGATTTGTGTGGGTCAATATTTTCAGGTGTTCTCTTTCAATATACAGTTTTCAAACTTTGTTATTTCAGAAATGCTTTCTTTAGTTTTCTTTAGTTTTTTGAATTATAGCTTTTAGTATTTGTTCTGACCTCTCGGTTTGGTTTTCTTCTTCAGGGACTCTTGTTATTCATGAGTTGGGTCTTCTTTGTCTATCTTCACTATTTGTCACACTCTTGAATCTTCTTACTATTTGTCCTTTTTGGATTTTTAAATTTCCCTTCTATTGTCCTTATTATTGGTTGCATTTTTTCTTGTGTTTCTCCTAGTTTAATCTTCATTTCTAAGATGGTTCTTTCTAGTTGTTTTTTGTATCTGTCAACTCACTTTCTAATTGTAATTTATGTTGTTCTTTTGCATCGATGTCATTTTCTTAATGCTTTTAGCTTTTTTCAGTACATTCTAATAAGCCCCCCCCTGTGTACATGCCATGCATGATTCCTTTCCCTTGAGCATGGGCAGGACCTATTGACTATGAAGGGTTATTACTGTCAGAATTAGGTTACATTATATGGCAAAAATGAGGGGACTTTGCAGATGTAATTAAGACTCTTAATCAGCTGGCTTTAAGTTAATCAAGATAGTCAGAGGGAGCCTGACCTAATCAGATGACTCCTTTTAATGAGAGCCTAGAGGTCAGAGACAGAGAAGTCAGAGAGATTCAAAGCAGCAGAGACACTCTCCTGTTGGCCTTGAAGAAGTAAACTGCCGGGCCATGAAGGGGCTATGTGGCAGGGACTAGTGGGCAGCCTCCAGAAGCTAAAAGTCTTAGTTCTATAATCACAACAAACTGAATCCTTCCAATAACCAGTGAGCTTGGAAAACGCCCTGAGCCCCAGTGAAATTGCAGCCTCAGCCTTGTGAGACCCTGAGCAGAGGACCCAGCTAAACTGTGCCTGAGCTCCTGACCCACAGAAACTGCACAATAATAAATGTGTGTTTTAAATTTGTGGCAATTTGTTATGCAGCAGTGGAGATGCAGCATTACACCTTTGATCGGCCCAGTGAGCATGTCACTCCAGTGCACCCTCACGGTTTGTAAGGATGTTATTCTACTCTTGTTCTTTTTCTAAATAGTACCTTTATATGGGATTTAATCTTGATATTTTTCTGCTGCTACTTTTTATATGAAGTTGGTTTTCCTGACTTTTTTAAGAAGGCTTGGTTCGAATAGCTTCTTCTTTCTTTTTAACTTAACAGAGATCCTTCTGTGGTTTTCATGTAGCAGCTTGCTTGCCTGGGTTTACTGGCGTGGTTTCCCTGCTTTTATCTGGACGTTCTCTTTTCTTCACTTCTGTTCTCCCTCTTCCGCTCAATCTTGAATTTACTCCAAGACATTTCTCCTTAGTGTGGGGCCCTATCCAGGCAGGGGCCCTTGTGGGACAGTTTCAAGAGTTTAGAAGGTTGGACCGATCCTGCCCTCAAAGGTTTTGCAGCAGAACCCTCATATTCTCTATTGGAATAGACAAAGCACCTCCCAGTTTCAGTCACCCTCCTAAGTCTTCAAACCAACCAGCCCAGCTCAGCCAGGTGCTGCCTATTGTTCGGTTAGATGCCCCATTACTCCCCTGCAGTCTCCCACGCAGGTGCTAACATTGTTCAGGTCTTACGGCTTTAGTGATTGGTCCCACCCGCATGTATTTGGGGGTTGATGAGGACACTTGACATCTAATTATTTTGTAAATGCTGTGCATGGGTGTTTGCTTTTTCCTATTTAGTTGTTCTGTATGTTTTTAATTGGAGATTTGAGTAAATCCGAAGACTCTGCTGCTACCACCTCTGTGCATCTCCCCAGAATTCCCCCGGCGTCTCTTTTTAGGCCTTGAGAAAGCTTAATTCCCACAGAGGTGAACTAGTGTAAGTCACACAGCTAGTGAGTGGGGAAATCAGCATTTGGACCTGGTTCTAATTTCAGAGCCCTTGGTTTCGTTTTGTTGGTTTTTTTTTTACTACATTTTTTTAAATAACTGCATTTGCTATAGCAATTCCCAGCTTTAAAACTTAAATCAGTTTCCCATGAATAAAACCAATCAATCATTTTAAAGATCTTCGGCATTCAACACTTCACGCTGCCTGTTGAGCCTCATTTCTGCTTCTCCCTCAAACATACCCCTGCTGTGGTCCCGAAAAGCCGTCCTCATTTATTCCCTGATGGCCTGTACTCATGCTTTACCTCTTCTTCAAAGTCGGAATCAGCTGGTCCAATGGTGTTATTGGAACTTGCTAACATTAGTGTCACTAAAATTGGTATATAGCCCCCACTGCTAAATTTGGCCTTTAAAAAACAAAGCCCAAATCTACTGTCCCTCTGCTAACCAACTAACTTGTAACTTCAGTAATTTTTGGTTTTTTCTTCATGATTTGTGGAGATGAGGGGAAATATTTTGAGGCATAATCTGTGCTTTTCAATACCTGTCTACATTAGTTTCCCTGCAGGGCTGTGCTCCCTCTGAAGCCTGCAGGAAATTTTTCCTGGCTCCTGGTGGTTGCTGCAACCCCTGGTGTTCCTCAGCCTTAGAGGCATCGCTCCAATCCTCCATCTTCACATGGGGATCCCCTGTATGTCTGATCATGGCTCACCACAGCCTCAATCTCCAGGGCTTAAGGGATCCTCCTGCCTCAGCCTCCCCAGTAGCTGGGACTACAGGTGTGCGCCACCATGCCCAGCCAATTTTTTGTTTTCAGTAGAGATGAGTCTGATGATGTTGTTCAGGCTGGTCTCAAACTCCTAAAAGAAAGAGATCTTCCTGCCTCGGCCTCTCAAAGCACTGGGATTGCAGGCGTGAGTCACTGTGCCCAGCCAGGCCATCTTCTTATAAGCACACTGGTCCCAATGCATCAGGGGCTCACCTACTCTGGGTTGACCTCATCTTAACTAATTGCACCTGCAATGGTCCTGCTTCCAAATAAGGTCACATTCTGAGGTCCTGGGGATTCAGACTGCAGTATATTAGTATCTTTTGGGGAGGACCCACAGCACTTGTTTCCACTTTCCTTTCTCTCACTTAAGCAGGAAATCTTTTTTTTTTTTTTTTGAGATGGAGTCTCACTTTGTCACCAGGCTAGAGTGCAGGGGTACAATCTCAGCTCACTGCAACCTCCGACTCCCTGCCTCAGCCTCCCAAGTAGCTGGGATTACAGGCACGTGCCACCACGCCCAGCTAATTTTTGTATTTTTAGTAGAGATGTGGTTTCACCATGTTGGCCAGGATGGTCTCAATATCCTGACCTTGTGATCCACCCACCTCAGCCTCCCAAAGTGCTGGTATTACAGGCGTGAGCCACCGCGCCTGGCCAATCTCTCTTTTCACTTTTTGCTTCGGGGAGGGATGGGAGAGCCAGTAAGCCCCTGTGGCTTTTGTGTTTTCTAGAAACCTAAGGACAATTGGGATGGGGACTAGCGCCTTGGCCAGAAGCAGAGAACACATAGGGGCTTCCCTCCAGATTTGAAAAATCCCCAACAGCGTGGCTAGGGTGGGTTGCAAGATCCTGACAGTCCTGAGGGCCTATTTTTCTGCCGCAAGGCTTGAGGAATACCCAGGTAAGCCCTGGACTTACCAGGGGACAAGGGCCCCCCCAGGGCTGAAGGCCCGTTAGGGTTGCTTTAGCTTCCTCTTCTCACAGTGGATTTAGTGAAACAGATATCTTAGGTGACAATGCACTGGGGAATAAAGTCCACCCTATTATTCCACGTGTCTGAGACATTTCACCAACATCTCGTTTAGTTTTGCAACATCTCTGTGTAGTAAAGCAAGGGCAAGTTTCACTCTACAGGCATCAAGAAGTCAGATGACCTTTAGAAAAATCCCCTAAGTCAGCAGCAAACCTGGGAATAAATCCAGGGTTTTCTGATTCAACTTTTGTATCCGCGTGTGAATGTTTGCTCTAGACCTTGCTACCTTAGTAAAATAGAGCAAAGTACTGTGTAAACAGCCAGCACCTTGTAAATTCTAGATAATGACCCTGCTCAGCCTAGAAGAGATGGTCTGTTCACAACGGAAGTATTCTCCTTTTGGGGTTCTACAGCCATTCCCAATGCTGGTGGAGAAGGTGTGGCTGGACTGCTTGGGCACAGCTAGCCCCAGGCATGGCAGGAACGCCCTTGGCTGTGCACAGCTGCTGGGGTTTTATTGCATTTGTTTGGGAGACTCTTAGACAAAGCACTACTTCTTGAAGTCAAGTTCCAGGGAAAGCACGGTGTAAGGAAATAGTTCTTTTCCTTTTCCTCAAATGGAACTGCATATTCAAGGGGTAAACCCAGATCCACAGCCTCTGTTCACAACAGGCTCTGAGGCTTGTTCACTGGTGAATAAATAAATAATTGAGGACCTTCTATCTAACAGAGCCCAGGCCCTGGACTAGCGGGTGCACGTGCTGCAGGGAACACAGCTGAGCCTCTGTCTTCAAGACGCATTCCAGAAGCAGGAGTGAGACTCACTTAAGCAAACACACGCAGAGCCCGTCAGACAGGGATAGGGCTACAGAGGTGATGTGTGGAAGCGTGGTGCAGAGGGGCTGCTCCAGCTGTGGCCGACTGGAAGAGCCTCTCAGAAAAGACCGGAGAGACAAGAACAGAGCCAGCAACCACCTGGGGAAGCATTCGAAGCAGAACAAACACCCACAGGGCTTCCTGTGAAAACATGAAATGAGACATCTAATGTGCCGGCATAGCAAGGGTTTAGTGAACCACAGCTGCCTTTGGCTCTTCCCACCCTCTGAGCCTCAGTTTCCTAATCTGTCCAATAGAGATAACAGAGTCATACCATAAAATGCTGCTTTTGGATTCAAAAGAAAACAATAGATGTGAAAATAACCTGTAAATTGTAAAGTACGATAAAGCCGGGCATAGCCGCGTGCACCTATGGTCCCAGCTACTCAGGAAGCTGAGGAAGGAGGATTACTTGACCCCAAAGGTTGAGGCTGCATTGAGCTATGCTGGGGCCACTCCAGCCTGGGTGACAGAGTGAGATGCTGTCTCTAAAATTAAAAAATAAATAAATAAAAGTGTGAAGAGAATAGCGGTTACTGTCCAAAGAGGTGCTGGATGAATGTTTGCCACCGGGACGCTTTGGTAGCACTTCTTCAGGACCTTTTTTTTTTGAGACAGAGCCTTGCTCTGTCACCCAGGCTGGAGTACAGTGGCATGATCTCAGCTCACCGCAAGCTCTGCCTCCTGGGTTCAAGCGATTCTCCTGCCTCAGCCTCCAAAGTAGCTGAGATTATAGGCACGCACCACCATGGCTGGCTAATTTTTGTATTTTTAGTAGAGATGAGGTTTCATCATGTTGACCATGCTGGTCTTGAACTCCTGACCTCAGGCTATCTGTCCACCTCAGCCTCCCAAAGTGCTGGGATTACAAGCATGAGCCACCGCGCCCGGCCTCAGGAGTTTATTTAAATAGGAGAGCTGCACTTTGTCTCTCATCCCCTAATGGGACAGGAGTGTGGTCTCCCACACGGGCCCTCAGAACCAGCTTAACCTCGGGCAAGAGTCAGTGGGAAGGCCAGGCTGGTAGTGGGGAGAGCAGGAAGTAGCAGCACAGGGCCGCTGTCCTTTGGCAAGTACGTACCTTTCACCTCTGGGTCAGGACAGGCCCACTCCAATTTCCTCCACAGAACAGCCGCCCCAGCAGCTGCATGCGGCACGCCCTGTATGTGAGGAGTCCAAGCAGAAGCTGGGACACAGGAAGTTGTCCAGGTGAGAGATGACGGTCCAGGCCAGGGCTGATGGGGACCTGCACTGAGGTTCTAAGTGGCTGGGCATGGTGACTCACACCTGTAATCCCAGCACTTTGGGATGCCAAGGCAAGTGAACCACTCGAGCCCCGGAGTTCAAGACCAGCTTGGACAACATGGTGAAACCCCGTCACTACAGAAAACAACTAAATTAGCTGGCTGTGATGGCATGCATCTATAGTTCCAGCTACTTGAAAGGCTAGGGGGAAGGATCCCTTGAGCCTGGGAGGTCAAGACTTCAGTGAGCTGTGACTGGGGGACTATACTCCAGCCTGGGCGACACAGCTAGACCCTATCTCAAAGAACGAAAGAAAAGAAAAAAGAAAAGAAAGACGATAGAGGTAAAGTACGAGAGAACATGATGAGTTTTGCCTGAGAAATTGCATGGGTTTTATTTACTGAGCAGGCAGAAGGCTTGCAGGGGGCAGATTTAGGGGCATTCAGGAGTTCTCTTGGGCCATGGTAAGTTTGAGGCACCTTTTGATATCCAAAGGATGATGCTGAGCAAATGGTTTGTAGTCCTGTCTGGAACTCAGATACAAGGAAAGCAGTGAAGTTATGTATTTTCAGTATCATCAGTGCAGAGATGGTAGAAGTCAAAGGATTACTGTGTTGGTTTCTTGTGACTGTCATAACAGAGTGCACAAACTGGGGGATGTAAAGCAACAGCTGCTTATGCTGTCAAAATTCTGGAGGCTGGAAGTCCAGGACTGGGTCTCAGCAGGCGCACGCCCTCTCCAAAAGCTCTAGAAGAGAATCTTTCCCAGCCTCTTCCAACTTCTGGTCCATCTTTTACATCATTGGAAGTTCTCAGCCTGCAGTTGCGTCCCTCCATCTCTGCCTCTGTCGTCAGATGGCCTTTTCCCCTCTATGTATGTCCAAATCTCCCTCCTGTATGAAGACACCAGTCACTGGATGAGGGCCCACCCAGCTCCAGAATGACCTTATCTTAACCTGCTTACATGTGCAAAGACCCTATTTTCAAATCAGGTTCTGGTGGACAGGAATGTTGGAAGGACACTCTTCAATTCTGAACAGTTAGCTAGGGATGGGGTATAGACAGAGATGAAACCCAAGTACAGGACGCTGAGGTCCCAATGTGTAGACAGAGATGAAACCCAAGTACAGGACATTGAGGTCCCAATGTGTAGAGGACAGAGAGAGAAGGAGCTCCCTGGTGACACAGGCAAGATGTCGGTGGGACTGAGGTCCGGAATATGGCAAGCCCTTTTTTTTTTTGAGATGGAGTCTGGCTTTGTTGCCCAGGCTGGAGTGCAGTGGCGCAATCTCCGCTCACTGAAGCCTCTGCCACCCAGGTTCAAGCAATTCTGCTGCCTCAGTCTGCCAAGCAGCTGGGACTACTGGCGCAAGCCACCACACCCAGCTAATTTTTGTATTTTTTGTAGAGATGGGGTTTCACCATGTTGGCTAGGCTGGTCTTGAACTCTGACCTTCAGTGATCCGCCCCCCTCAGCCTCCCAAAGTGTTGAGACTACAGGTGTGAGCCACTACGCCCAGCCTGATAGCACATATTTTATCTGTCAGCTTTGGTGAGGTCATCAACTGAGAGCTGGGAAGTGCAGCTGGGTCAAGCGCCCACTCGAAACTGATTTGGAAGTTTCTCCAGCCATGTCCAGCAACTAATGTAGCGTGAGAAATGGCTGGGCTTGATCATCATTGAGGCTATATGTCGGGGGAGAAACGAGCAAGGGAGGTTAGGGGATTCGTGAAGCAGCAGTCAGAGTGAAACGGGCTTGACGAGGCAGGAGGTGATAGTGGGAATGCTTAGGAGTGGGAAGTCATGGGCTGGGGAGGGGAGCCTCATCTGGGTTGGGGGGATGGTTGACGTGGGAGTGCAGAGCCAGTGAGTTGGGAGGACAAAAGGCCATGGCAGCGGATGCTGGGAATTGAGGTTTCAGAGGTGGTACAGGGCTTGGTTGTAACAAAATCTAGTGTCAGCGGTGTGAACAGGTGGCTGAGGCTGGTGGAGCTGAAGAATAGGAATCGTAAGGCTGAGGCAGCACACACAACTCCAGGGGGAAACTGCTCTCCTGCAAGAAAACATGTGGCTTACTTGACTTCCACCCCCAACTCCAAATGGGAGGAAATAAAAGGCAAAGGAAAGAAAGTTCAACTTTCATTGCCAGGACTTCAGGGCCAAGATCCCTGAGGCAAGGGAAGCGGGCCTGTTGTCTGTCCACCATCCAGGCTCCCAGGCATTGGCTGAGTCCTTCCTGCACACAATGGTGGAAGGCCAAGAAACCAAGAAGAGGGAAGCTGCAAAGAGGCCACACAGAGCTTCTGGAAGCCTCGGCAGCCTCGTAGAGCCAGGAGGACCAAAGCCTGGAATTCTGGACCTGCCTGGGAGGAGGCGCCCAGGAAACACCTAAACTTACTTTCAGGAAGGGCTGACTGGAAATAGACCATCCCTCAGAGAGTTTGAAATTCAACTTGAAATGGGAATGAAGGAGCTAGACACTAACAGAAAGAAAAGTTTAACAGAAATAGGGACTGAGGTGGGAGAATCACCTGAGTCCGTGAGGTCAAGGCTGCAGTGAGCCGAGATTGCACCACTGCACTCTAGTCTGGGCAACTGGAGTGACACCCTGTCTCCAAAAATAAAAAATAAATAAAAATAAAAGAAACAGAGGTTCCAATAATTTACTAATTGTTATCACAGAAGCAGTGAAAATTGGTGAGGCCCCGCCAACTCTTCCTCTTAAGCTGGCAGCAGTTTCACTTGTTTTATTATGATTGAAATAGAAAAACCTGTCACTGGATAAGATTTCCTCAGGTGCATCAAGACTTCTCCAAGAAGCAGATTTGTTAAATATTGAACAATCAAAAATCTGTAGGAATTCGGCCAGGTGCAGTGGCTCACACCTGTAATGTAATCCCTGTAATCCCAACAATTTGGGAGGCAGAGGTGGGCAGATCATGAGGTCAGGAATTCGAGATCAGCCTGGCCAACATGGTGAAACCTTGTTTCTAATAAAAATACAAAACTTAGCTGGGTGTGGTGGCGGATGCCTGTAGTCCCAGCTACTCAAAAGGCTGAGGCCGGAGAATCACTTGAACCAAGGAGGCGGAGGCTGCAGTGAGCAGAGATCACGCCACTGCACTCCAGCCTGGGCAACAAAGCAAGACTCTGTCTCAGAAAAAAGAAAAAAAAAAAGAATCTGCAGGAATTCGAGGTGAATCTGACGTGCATTTGTCTTGGTTCTGGAAGTCTTCAGTCACAGTTCCAGCTCCCTGTCTCCTGCTGGTGCCTCTGCCCTTTGGTCTCTCTCCATTGTAATCTTGCACTTTTCTTAATAGAGCACTTAGCTTGACCTTCTTTTCTGGTATTTTTCCCTTTTCTATCTCGACACAATTGCCCAACATATTCTTGGGTAATAATGTTACTGAAAAAGGGAAGAGAATAATAGCGACAGAGCTGTGAGGATTAGAAACACGGGGCTAAACCTGTAAGAACCCGTGCCGCTGTTATGCAAAGAGGGAACCGCGAGGCAGAGATATTAAGGAACGTGCTCTGAAAACCTGGGAAGTATAGGAGCAAAGCCCGACCTCTTTCCCTTGCAGCCTGTTGCCTCAACACCAAGCTGGGGTGGCACATTCTGGCACTTTCATTGGCACCCTGGGGTGTACATCAAAGATGAGAGAAATTCACACCCCTGGGCCAGGATCCAGCCTCACTTGCTGTCTTGTTATTCGTTCATTTTCTTATGTTCCGCAAATATTTCTTAAGTGCCTATTCTGTGCCAGGCATTGTTAGGAGCTGGGCTACAGAGACAAAGGAACTCAAGGGCAAGACAGTCTAGAAGGAGGCAGACAGACAGCAGACAATTGTAATGCCAAGTGGCAAGTCTGTGGGGAAAGGGAGGACGTGGTGTTCTACAGCAGACCATTACCAAACCTGAAGACGTCAGGGTGAAACTTGGAAATGACCCAACTGCTAAATAAGAGAACGGCTCATTGTCACGACCTCATGGAAGACTGTTAATCAGCCATTTAATTTCTGGAGACATGAAAAAGGTGTTCCCAATATGATGCTCTGTGAACATGACTGGCTGGGAAACAGAATCTAAATCTGAGACCCCTTAGGTTTTTTATAAACCAAAATTCTGCTGAAGGTCGTTAGATGTGCTAAATACCTTCTGTCTGCAGACGCATGAGCTGCCTCAACGGGCACCTTGACCTCTGGGTTCTGGTGGGCTTGGATGAGTGGACGGCACCCCTGGGCCGCTGACCCGAGGGAGGAGGAAGACGGAAGTTGGGAATGTGTTCTCCCCGTTCCCTCCCTGCGGTGGCCTCAGTGCTGCTGGGTTCCCTGGCCCCTGCTGGCGGGTCCTACAGGCTCTGGGAGCTGCTCCCTTCACCTCTTCAGGCCGGGGGAGCCGATGTGCCTTGTTGTCACCAGCTCCAGGACTCTGCACCATCCTCTGGGGCTTCCTACACTCGTAAACAATCCCTGTATTAATCTCTCCTCAAATTACTAAATTATGGGTGCCAACTATTTCCTCCTGGACCCCTGGTGAATAAACACCTGGTTTGTGCGATTGTGGGTAATTTTTGTTGTTCTCTCATGTGTGTTGCCAGCTTTGTATAACGGTCACCTTTGGGGGTATGTGGCCAACTCATGACCCCTCATCTTCTCTGAGAACTGTCCCCCAAATCACAGGGGTGGGCCCAGCACGCACGTTTGCACCAACTGCCTATAACCGATTGGGCTGGAGTAGAGATCAAAGGTCAACCAGGCCAGCCAGCTGCCCTCTCCTAGGTGCCTAGTGAAGACTGGAGAAAGCCCAGCCAGTCTCGGTGGACGGACGTCCTGTGAACAAAGAAAGAGGAAAAGCTGGTCTGCAGAGGGATTAAAGGGATGGCCTTGGACCTTTGGACCGTTGTTTTGTGAGAGGCACATTTACAAGTTTTTCTAATCCAAATTAAGATAATAGCATACATATTGTTCTGCCATCAATTTTACAACTTGTTATAGTGAGAACAGTCTTATCATGAAATAGGCTTTTTCAACGTGATTTTTAATGACTGCGAGATTTTTGTTGTATGGTTATTATCATGCTTTATATCTAGAAGCCTGTCCAGGATTAAAATCAATTGTATTGGTCTATATTTTGTTGAAACACCTGCCTCTTTTGGAACTCAGGACCACAGTTGCTTGTCTTTAGTTTTCCTGCACTTTTGCTGTTTTTCAGCATTCTTTAATTTATTTTTGAGACAGAGTCTTGCTCTGTTGCCCAGGCTGGAAGCACAGTGGCACAATCTTGGCTCAACACAACCTCCGCCTACCTCCAGGGTTCAAGCAGTTTTCATGCCTCAGCCTCCCAAGTAGCTGGGACTACAAGGTGTGCACCACCATGCTCAGCTAATTATTGTATTTTCAGTAGAGACAGGTTTCACCATGTTGGCCAGGCTAGTCTCAAACTCCTGACTTCAAGTGATCCACCTGCCTTGGCTTCCCAAAGTGCTGGGATTACAGGCATGAACCACCACACCCGGCCTCCTGCATTCTTTAAAGCACATCATACATCCATCAATGTCTTCTGTATATATTACTTCCTTCACCCTCTGAAATCAAATTTGTTCAAATCAGATGGTCACATGACCTCCTCAATAAAAATGAACATTGGTTGAGTGTAGCTCTGTGCTGGGTCTGAGCTATCTCATTAACTGTCACAACATCGTCTTGTTTAACCTTCAGATGGCCTGTGTGCTTGTTTTTATTTTCTCCTGTTAGCGCCGGACACCATCTTGGAGGACGAGTGTGGGTTTCCTGCATTAAAGCAGCTGGCCAGGCAGAGCTGAGCAAACCCCAGGACTTCTGACTCAGAGTCTATGCATAACACAGCCTCCCTCGGACTGATGTTTGCTCTGCCCTTCATGGTTTGAAGATAATGATCCTTGATAGAATAGAAGCCAAATAAGAGTTCGGCAGCTCTGTTTTTTCATCTGTTAAATTTCACCATCTGTCCCAAGCAGGGAGCCTCTTCTTTCTTGTTCCTGTTTTTCTGAGCATAACTAAAATCTATTTTAAATGTTGACTCAGCCTGACTCGCAAGCCTTGGTTCAGGATGGCTCTTAGCTTTTGTGACGCGGTTTAGCCTCTGCCCCTCTTTTCTGTGTGCCCTGGGTTATGATCAGTTTAGCAGCAGGGAACAATCTGGGTTTGAAGTTTGGCTGACCTGAATTTGAATCGTGAATCTTGGCAATAGACCAGTCAGCAGCTACGTGAACTCAAGTGACTCCATCTTCCTGAGCCTCTGCCTCCTTGGGTGAGCACCACCCCTGCTGTGCTCCATGTCCCTGTGCGGCTCCTCCCACTCTGCCTCTGGGCTGGCCCTGTGGCTCACTTTGCCAACAGAAAGCGGCAGGATGATGCTGTGCCACTCCCAGTCTAGGCCATAAGAAAACCTGGTGGCCTCTATTTTTGTACTTTGGGAAGCTCTGCACCATTGAGGAAGAAGCCTGTCTGCCCTGCTTCTCCACCTCCAGGTAAAAACGCTACATGGAGAGGTGTGTAGAAGAGGGAGAGGCCCAGCCATCCCCAAATTCCAGCACAGCCTGGCCTTCCACCTGTCCCTGCCAGGGCCCCAGACCCAAGTGAGCAGTGCAGGACAGTCCCCAGGTGGCCGCAGCCTCAGTGGACACCACGTGGGACAGAAGAATGTCCCACTGAATCTAGTCAACCTTCAGAATCCTGGGGTGAACTGAATGGCTCTTTTCAGCCACTAAGATTTGGGATGGTTTGTACACAGCAATAGGTACCCAAACACTGTTAAATGGGAGGATAAACCAAGACTTATAGCGCTCAGCGTGGTGCCTGGCACACGACAAGATGGGAGCTACTCTTATTTGACTTTGTCAAAACTGTGCTGGGTTGAATGCTCCTTTGAGACTAATTCCTTGAACACATACTTTGTTTTTTGAGTTGTTTTGCTTTGGTTTGGTTTTTTTTTTTTTTTGAGATGGTGGCTCACTCTGTCGCCCAGGCTGGAGTGCAGTGGCACGATCTTGACTCACTGCAACCTCCACCTCCCCGGTTCAAGCGATTCTCCTGCCTCAGCCTCCCAAGTAGCTGAGTAGCTGGGATTACAGGTGCCTGCCACAACGCCTGGTTAATTTTTGTCTTTTTAGTAGAGATGGGGTTTCACCGTGTTGGCCAGGCTGGCCTTGAACCCTCGACCTCATGTGATCTGCCCGCCTTGGCCTCCCAAAATGCTGGGATTACAGGCGTGAGCCACCGTGCCTGGCCCTTGAACACACACTTTGAACAGGAAAGGCTTGAGTAATCTCACAATCGTCACTGTATCTCCCGTTGGCACCATGGCCAGAGGGGAATTGCTCTCCATTCATTCTCCACTCTAAGATATTACACTGGCAGTCAGGGAGGTACAAGGTAGATCAAGGCCTGAACCCACTGACCTAACAGTGTCTTTCTTTTGACATCTCTGTTGCTTTCTAAATCAGTGCTAGGGTTTCCACAGCTCCATGACCTGTAACAGGGAGTTTCTTGTCAGCTGTGAGCCCCTAGGAAGATGACCCTCTTTGGTGAGACCAGCTTCCTTCCCCACTACTTGCCTTGCCCGTGCAAGAAGGAATGAGGCAGAGGGTCTACAGGCTCCACCTGCCCCTTTGCTTCACAGAGCACTTGCACCTGTATTCGTGAAGTCCACTGCTCCATCACCTGAGGTCTGCATAAGGAGAAGCTGGAGCTGGGACCCCAGTCTGGTTTGGCCAGGGCTCCTCCAGAAGTAGTGGCAGGCACAGAGGCTCACCCAGGAAGGTGCTGGGGCGCTGCTGTCCATCCAGTGACACTGGATAAGATTTGATTCTGAGCCCGTGGAACTGTCCCCTCACATGCAGGAGTCACGATTAACCATACTGTAGTCATGTTAAATTATTTGATAATTATAAAGATAAAACTCTTCTTTTGCAGTTGTAGTTTGCAATTCACAGCTATTTTCATAGTTAAAATCACTTTCTTAAATGATTAACACATGCTGAGACTTTGACGCACTGTGTTGGACTGACGGTCTATTTTACCTTTCACGAGCTAATGAGAGAAAAGCAACGTAACATGTACATAAAGGTTTGCAGCAAGTAAAGTCCAATGATATTAACGTCACTGAGCAAACGCAGGTTTCCCAGCAGTTTGGATACTTTAACGTGAAGACAAAGTGAAAACGACAGTAAGAAAGCCCAAGTTATGGTCAGACCATGCTTGGAATTGCACAAATGCATCATTTCCAGCGTTCATTGCTTTCCTTCCACAGCCTATGCTGAACTGAGACTTTTTTTTTCTTTCTGCCAGGACTAATAACCAATTTTAATTTCTATTCCTGAGCCTGGCAGTATTAAACTAGATATTTTTTAGTGTAGACAACAACATCACCCTATTGCTAACTTTATGTGAGCAATGGTTTTACAGTGTGTAATGATATCTCACTTAAATTGACATTTCAGGTTGCCTGGTAGCAGAATCTGGTTAAATACAAGGTGTGATGAATCTAAACCAGCTAACAAAGCCCTTACGTTAATCATGACATTTTGCACAATATACTGATATGAAAAGACATTATCTATATTATTATTAAAGCTAAAAATACTAAAGCAGATTAAATATTAAACCAGACCTATGACTGCATTATTTTTTCCCTATTAAAACAAATTTTTAGAGATTGTGTTTCAGCCAAAGAGGATCATCCCCCACATTAAATTATTCCGCTCTATAGGATTTGAGGTTTTGTTTGTACATATGTTTCCCTGGTTAACTACAAGGAGTTCAACCTTTCCCATACTTAAAGTACTTTGCATTTGCATATTTAAAGTACTATTGCCATAAAAATAAGTAAATCTACACCAGAGGTGCATTTCTGAGCTGGGGCAATGTGGTCATCTACAGGAGGGGTAGGGCGTGGAGGGAAATAGCAGAGGGGAGGGATGATATCGCCACCTGCCACCTGCCACCCCACACCTCCTTGCAGCTCCCGGGAAGCTTCAAGGACTGCCAGGGAGAGCGTTTGTGCTACCCGGGGGCCCCATCAGGTGGAGGGGGGTGTTTGGACGCTGGGATCTCAGGGATCCTCTGGACAGGGACTAAAACACAAGGAACAGTGTTTAGTTTTTGTTTTTGTTTTTTGAGACGGAGTCTCACTCTGTTACCCAGGCTGGAGTGCAGTGGTACCATCTCGGCTCACTGCAACCTCCGCCTCCTGGGTTCAAGCAATTCTCCCACCTCAGCCTCCCGAGTAGTTGGGATCACAGGCGCGAACCACCACAGCTGGTTGATTTTTGTAGTTTTAGTGGAGGCGGGGTTTCACCATGTTGGCCAGGCTGATCTCAAACTCCTGACCTCATGATCCGCCTACCTCAGTCTCCCAAAGTGCAGGGATTACAGGCATGAGCCACCACACTCAGCCAGGACTGGTGTTTTTATCCCTGTCATCATCACCCACACTTCCCGGAGTGACCTTCCTCAGGCTGGCCCTGGAGTTTGGGGCGAGGGTGTTGGACGAGGGGATTCAAATGAGGAAACGTCACTGGGCCCTAAGGCCCAAACACAGTTCTTCCTCCCAAAGATCCAATACGGGACTAGACAACGGGAACCATGTCATCCCTTCCGCTTCCCTTCTTTCCAAACTACCAGGAGTATCGCACACATGGAATGCTCAAATACAAAGGCACTGTTTTCTCAGGTTCTGGTGAAAATACCCCCTCTGTTCTCATTCATTCACTCAGCAACATTTGTTGTTGTTTTGTTTTTTGTTTTTTGAGATGGAGTCTTGCTCTGTCACCCAGGCTGGAAGGCAGTGGCGCGATCTTGGCTCACTGCAACCTCTGCCTCCCGGGTTCAAGTGATTCTCCTGCCTCAGCCTCCCAAGTACCTGGAATGATAGGCGTGTGCCACCATGCCTGGCTAATGTTTGTGTTTTTAGTATAGACGGGGTTTCACCATCTTGGCCAGGCTGATCTCGAACTCCTGACCTCATGATCTGCCTGCCTTGGCCTCCCAAAGTGCTGGGATTACAGGCATGAGCCAATGCGCCCAACCTCAGCAACATTTTGTTTTAGGAGCACGCTGTCAGCCCCGTGTGCTCCCGAGGTGTGGGGACACGGGTGCCTCCTGAAGGAGCCACAGTGCACTAGGGCCCAGACACGGAACACGGACACCAGCCCAGGTAATGGGGGACTGCGGGGAACACCCGGCAGGACACAGAGGACGTCCAACTGTGGACACTGGGGCGGTGTTTCCAAGAAGAGGCCTCCAAACTAAATCTGGGATAGGAGGACAAGAGGCACTGCAGGCAGAAAGGCACCCAGCCGGGGACGTGAGCCACCACAATGCGGGACAAGGGAGCAGGTGGCACAGGGGCCATGGGAGAAGTACAGTAAGTGACCCAGCAGCGGGCCGAGGGTGGCAACAGAGGACTTCAGGCAGGCAAATGAGTCTCTACTTCGATGATGAGATCATAACCCTGGCAACAAAAGTGAAGGAGGAGAGAAACAGGGAGAAGGCAGTTTGGCAGCTGCTGGAATAGGTGGATGTGGAGGTGATGCAGGCTGGACCAGGGTGGCTCCATACGAGCCCATTTCTGAGGTCGCACCTAGGGCTCCATGGAGCTCCTAGCTCAGTGGGTTGGGAGGAAAAGATGGAAAAAGATAAGAATGATGTAAGGTTTTACCTTTAAAGGTTTTGACCTTTAAAAACCAGGTGAGTGCTGGCATAATGGGGGAAGAGAGAAAAGGGAGAAGGTTCTGAGTAGGAAGAGAAAGGGAAGAAAGTTCAGTTTGTACCTGTGAAGTTCAAGACGCCTAATAGCAAGACTAGATGGAGTGGAATAGATGGGTAAGGAGGTGAGAGAGGGAAAGATGCCGGGATGTAGGCTTAAATCATTGGCATGAACATGAAAAGTGATGTCATGGGAATGAGGGCAATTATCAGGGGAAACGTAGAACAAAGATGGCAAGTGTGTAGTGCAGGTGGCCCCACTCCTGCTCTCCATGCCCATGGCAGGCATTATCAATCAATCACAGCACTCTTCTCGCACAGCCAAGGGCTGCAGACATCACAGGAAAAGGATTCCTGGAAGCAGGAATGGTCCGCAGCATCAGATGTCACAGTTAGCTCAAACAGGATGACGTCTGAAACAGGCTGGGGGGGTCAACATCTGGGAAGGCATTGATCTTTACTTACCTCTCTCACAGAAACTATTCTTTGTTGTTGTTTTAATAATATGTTTATATTTTCTTTTATGAAAGTAACCTTCTAAAATTTGAAAATACTGAATCACACAAAGAAACGGTGAAATTATAGGTGATAATGTCCAGTCTTTTCTGTGTGTGTCTCTATAGCTATACATAGTTGCAGTCATACTATACACACAATTTGTGTCCTGATTTTTCACTGGATATTATAACATTTCCAATTATTTATTTACCTTTTCTCTTCACTGTTGAGCATATGGGCAGTTTCCAAATTTTGTTGTTAAAATGATGTTTGTAATAAACTATTTTAAAACATAGTTTCATTTGACTTTTAATTTTTACTTAGAATAGATTTCTAGAAGTGGCCAAAATAAACATTTTAAGACTCTTGATATAACAAAATGCATTTCAGAAATGTTATGCTGATTGGCACTCCCACCAGCAGAGAATAAAAGTATTTAAATGACTGCATGATTTTTAACTGTCTTGTTGTTTTTTTCTTAAACTTATGCAAATCCCTTTTACAAACCGGAATATAGTAGAATAAACATACACACACCTAACATGTATTTATACATGTGTTATTTGTATACAATATATGTTTGTATATTTGTATACACATATATACATAGAAATATCTTTCTCCAAATAATTTTAGTGACTGGGGCACCAATATGAATCACCATCTCTTCTACAGGACAGTAATCACGAAACGAATTCCTTTCTCCCTTGTTTAGGGGAAAGGAAAAGCAAACTAACATTTATGGAGCAAATTCTTTTTTTTTTTTTTGAGACAGAGTCTCACTCTGTCACCCAGGCTGGAGTGCAGTGGCGTGATCTCAGTTCACTGCAAGCTCCGCCTCCCAAGTTCATGCCATTCTCCTGCCTCAGTCTCCCGAGTGGCTGGGACTACAGGTGCCCACCACCATGCCCGGCTAATTTTTTGTATTTTTTTTTCTAGTAGAGATGGGGTTTCACCATGTTAGCCAGGATGGTCTCGATCTCCTGACCTCGTGATCCGCCCGCCTTGGCCTCCCGAAGTGCTGGCAGTATAGGCGTGAGGGGAGCAAATTCTTGATCTGGTCATTTCTTAAAAATGAATCCAGGAATGTGCCACTCTACTAGTGCCCATTTCACTCTTAGAGCAACTTGCACATGATGTAAGTAATATTTTCCCAGTTTTACAAAGAAAGGAAATAAACGTAATGAGGCTAATTCGCCTCCCCAAGGGCATGCAATTAGTAGGTGGTGAAACCAGAATTTACACACACCCCTGTCTTCGTTGAAACGCAGTGCTTAATTTCCTGTGAGCTACATCGGAGAGAGCTCCATCCTTGAAAGGCAAGATTTTCTTGGTTCTTTCAAAGATGACATTACAGGGGTGGCGCCTGCTGTTTTCTAACACTCACTTCTGGTTTCTGGTTGATTAGGTCTTTAGGAGAAGGCTCCCAACCCTCAATAGGAAGCCCAGCCTCCAAAGGTGGCCAGAACACAGTCCCCTCTCTTTGGGCATTAGCCCAGATAAAAGCCAGCTCTGAGGTCATGTTTATTATATGATTGTGCAATAAAAGCTCTTTACTGGTGAATTGGCCGCTGGCAGCCTTTTTCTGAGAATTCTAGAGAATCAAATGCACAGAATAACAAGAAAACAGTGCCTTAGGAAGCATCCCAAAGGAGTGGGGGGAGCACCCGCCATAGGTGCCAGGGACACGCGGGGGTCTCGCCTGTTTGCCTGCACTCTCAACTCCCTTCCTCTAGCTGCTGGGTGTTACTTACTCTGCCAACAATTTGTTACATTGTGTATTTTAAAACACTGTTCAGGCAGGGTGGGGTGGCTCACGCCTGTAATCCCAGGACTTTGGGAGGCTCAGGCAGGTGGATCACAAGTTCAGGAAATCGAGACCGTCCTGGCTAACATGGTGAAACCCCTTCTCTACTAAAAATACAAAAATTATCCAGGTGTGGTGGCGTGCGCCTGTAATCCCAGCTACTCAGGAGGCTGAGGCAGGAGAATCTCTTGAACCCGGGAGGCGGAGGTTGCACTGAGCCCAGATTGCGCTACTGCACTCCAGCCTGGCGACAGAGCGAGACTCTGTCTCAAACAAAACAAAACAAGAAAAAACAACACGGTTCAGATTGTCACTGTGCCCTGTGATGTGTCCTCTTTACCATAAGGAGTTGTTCTGTAGGTTTGGGAACATGGGGTAGGAGCATTGCCTTCTGGTGCCAGAGGGCGGTGGGAGTGTCCGATGACACCTGGTTTCCATAGCACTCCTGCCAAGCCTTAGGAGGCTGTTCTCGTTACACATAATTGTTCTAGATCTCCCTCTTGTGGACCATCTATGAAATAAAATACACCAATCTTTTTGTTTGTTTGTTTGTTTGTTTTAAACAGAGTCTTGCTCTGTTGCGTAGGCTGGAGTGCAGTGGTATGATCTCGGCTCACTGCAATCTCTGCCTCCTGGTTTCAAGTGATTCTCCCTCCTCAGCCTCCTGAGTAGCTGGGATTACAGGTGCCCGCCATCACGCCCTGCTAATTTTTGTATTTTCAGTAGAGACAGGGTTTTACCATGTTGGTCAGGCTGGTCTCAAACTCCTGACTTAAGGTCATCCCACCTGCCTTGGCCTCCCAAAGTGCTGGGATTACAGGTGTGAACCACGGCCCCCCCGCCAAAACCAATCATTTTTAATAGCTACGATGAAGAATATTATAGGTTATAAGAAATTAATTTCTGTGAGTACTATGAGTTTCAACGTGTAAGACCTTTAGTTGTTTTTATTATGGAATATTACAGACTTTTTAAATGTATATAGAGAATAATGTAAAAATACCCATGCACCCACAAACTAGCTTTATCAGATCTTAACATTTTGTCCCACATTTACTTCAGATCCTTTAAAAAAGTAAAATAGATACAGTCAAGGGTCCCTAAATATATCCTCTCCCTAAAGTAATCATGGTTCTGAATGTATCTGTATTACTCCCACATACATGTTTATACTTCTCTACACGTATATGTGCTGATACAATCCACACTGCTGTTTTATATGTTTGAAACTTAATAAGAGGTTACTATTACACTGCATGTATTATTCTGCAATCGGTTTTTTCCCTCAATATTATACTTTTGAAGTTTTTCCTTGTGTTTCTGTTTCATTCATTTTCCTCTTCTGTATGCTATTGGTTGTATAAATATCACAATATATTTACTAGTTCTCTTATTCTGGGACATTTAGGTTATTTCCATTTTTCCTCGTTAACAAACAATGCTGTAATGAACAGGCTTGGTCTTGCCTCCTTGTCTCTCCATGGGAACTTTTCTAGAATATCCTGAAAGTGGAGTGCAGGCTCATTACGCCTGGCTTCTTCAGCTTTACTGCTCATAGAGGATGGTACTATGTTACCTTCTGACCATCAGCAGAGCTCTTTCCTTTGTGTCTTCTGTCCTCCTAGTGGGCAGCCAGGTGGAAGGAGCAGTAGCCACTATCAATCGAGCCTTCGCCATGCGCCAAGCAGCAGGTTACATGAATTGCATGAATTTTCTTGTTTTAAAAGGACAGCAATCTTATGGGGGTGGCATTAGCAAGCCCGGTTTACAGGAAATCAGAGAGGTCCTGGACCCTAACCAAGGCCACACAGATGACGAACTGCACAGCAGAGGTGAAACTGATGCAGCCTCACCAGTCTGACCCCAGAGCTGCTATTTGACCACTGGGCTATAAAGATGGTGAAAGACTCACCTGTAGAATGCTGGGATGGAGGAGGGCACATCTTCCTAGTGAAGCCTCTAAGCCAGGTTGCTGAGAGCTGAGAATGAAAATTAGAAGAAAGAGGCTGGGTGCGGCGGCTCATGCCTGTATTCCCAGCACTTTGGGAGCCGAGGCAGGCAGATCACCTGAGGTCAGGAGTTCGAGACCAGCCTGGCCAACATGGCAAAACCCCATCTCTACTAAAAATACAAAAATTAGTTGGACACGGTGGCACATGCCTGTGATCCAGCTACTTGGGACGCTGAGGCATGAGAATCGCTTGAACCTGGGATGCGGAGGTTGTGGGGAGCAAAGATCGCACCCCTGCACTCCAGCCTGGGCAACAGAGCAAGACTCCATCTCAAAATAAATAAATAAATAAAAATAATTCCAAGAAAGAAGGAATAAGCCATTTAAAGTTTTTAATTATGAAAGTCATTATTCAAAAGAGTACATTTAATGTTAATGTATAAATAAGGAAAAATAATAAAATGAACAGATGGTAAGAAGGGAGTGAGAGAAATGGAAATTAAAGGTATCTAGATACCTAAGAAAAATAGACTTCAGTGTGAGAAAATAGCAGTGGAGGATTTGACAGCGTTCATTCATTTTCCTTGCAATTACTAAGGCTCAGCGAGTGTTTTTCGGCAGTGCAGGAGTCTAAAGCTGCTTTGCCGTGTGCTCAGAACAGCTGACCTAAATCTGGCATGACAGAGGAGTGGGGACCATCGCATCAACGAGAAAAGGTGGAGTGTGCACCTGCCTGGAAACAAAGCAGAAATGGAAATAAGGGCCGGGTGGAAGACAGGAAGGGGAAAAGGAAGTGGATTCTCCAGCTGGTCTCTCTGCTCAGCCCTGCGGGAGCAGGGGATTTCCCCTGAACTCCCTGGGCAGCTGTCTGTCTTGCCCTGGTTTGACCAGAGCCTGACTTGACCTGGGCACTTGGCTTTTATTTCTCCCTGTTGTGTGTGTGTGTGTGTTTGTTTGTTTTTGAGATGGAGTCTTGCTCTGTCTACCAGGCTGGAGTTCAGTGACACGATCTCGGCTCACTGCAACTTCTGCTTCCCAGGTTCAAGCAATTCTCATGCCTCAGCCTCCCAAGTAGCTGGATTACAGGCATGTGCCACCATGTGCAGCTAATTTTTGTATTTTTAGTAGAGATGGGGTTTTACCATATCGGCCAGTCTGATCTCGAACTCCTGACCTCAAGTGATCCACCCCCTCTCAGCCTCCCAAAGTGCTGGGATTATAGGCGTGAGCCACTGGCCGCAGCTTCTCTCTCTCCTTTTATTCTTAAGAGAGGGAGCTAAGTAATGCAAAAATCAATGGGCCTAGTCTGCCATCTAGTAGTGAACATCTAGTTGAATTAGAGAAGAAAAGTGCTAGGGTGTTTGTATCGTTTTGACTAAGACACAGAGGTATAAGTTGTATTTTAGAGTTGTTCATGTTTACTTTACTTGAAAACGAAACGGCTTCCAAAATAAGGAGTCAAAGCAAACCAGAAGTGAAAGTTAGCAAGTATTACAGGAAGTCGAGAGGAAGCAAGTGTGTTGATACGAAAGGGAAACTGCTTTTTAAACAGCGCATCAAGAGCAGAGTGGGCAAAGCGGGTAGTTTTCTTGGCATGAGTAAAGGATATAGGTTGTCTTTTGTGCTCTTACACAAGAAAAGTATAACTGATGCCTTGATCTTAACTTTGCTAAACTGTGAAAAGAGAAAGACGTTGGTAATGTTAAGATACCTCGATACCTTTAGCTTCAGCAAAAATGGGTCACGTGCCTTGACCCTGACTTACTCATTTTTCCGACCTCCACGCCTATCATTTCCCCACTTAGAATGCTTTTATGCTATCCACATTTCCCATCAGAATTTCAACCATCCTGTTAAGGACTTTGAAAACTTGACTTAATTGTTTGTTTTTGTTTTTGTTTTTGAGACAGTCTCATTCTGTCACCCAGGCTGGAGGGCAGTGGTATGATCTCGGCTCACTGCAACCTCTGCCTCCCAGGTTCAAGCGATTCTCCTGCCTCAGCCTCCAAGCAGCTGGGATTAGAGGTGCACACCACCGTGCCTGGCTAATTTTTGTGTTGTTAGTAGAGATGGAGTTTCACCATGCTGGCCAGGCTGGTCTTGAACTCCTGACCTCAAGTGATCCGCCCGCCTCGGCCTCTCAAAGTGCTGGGATTACAGGTGTGAGCCAAGAACGTTTTCTTTGCACTCACAATTTGGTAACTGTTTGGCTCAAGTCGCCTAGCTTGGGGCCTATCTCAGCTTTCAACATGCCTTCCTCACTTAGCTTAATTACTTCTACCTTTTGATTTCAAGTCAGAGGCCTGCGACTCTCCTTTTCACTTGAACACTTAGAGGCCATTGCAGGGTTATTAATTGTCCGTGTGACTCACTTTATTGCAATATTTGCCTTATTGCAGTAGTCTGGGCTGAACCACAACGTCTCTGACGTATCCCTGTAGACAGAGGACAGAATGGCAGAACACACTTGGAATATCCAAAGCTGACAAGGGACGAGTGCCTAGAACATTCAAGGAACTCATGCAAATCAAAAAGAAAAAGACAGAAATTGGAAAAAGGGATAAGATATAGATACGCAATTCATAGAAGAAGACACCCCAGAGACCACCAAACAAGAAGAGAAGCTTAGCTTCATCTGAAATCAGAGAATGCAGATGAAAACCACGTTCCTTTGCATCCATTCATGGATGGGTCCCCGCCAGAGCAGCCTGGACCAAGTACTGGAGCTGGACTCAGGACAGCCCATGGATGAGGCTGCCAGCAATAGAGGAGTTGTCTCATCTGGCTCAGAAAGACTTTTTTATTGGAAATCTTTTTGACAAATTGAAAATTAGATTAGTGAGTTTGAAGGGAAGAAAGATAAGAGGTAGAGCCAAAGCAAGAGGGCCCAGGAGGGTGCGGGGCGGGGTGTGGGGTGGCTGGGCGTGGGCACACGCTGGAGCATCCAGTGGGGGCTGCGGGAGGTGAAAGCCAGGGGCGCAGAGAGGACAGTCAGAGATGCTGGGAGAGTGGCCACCAGTCCTGGGCCACTTCAGTGTTTCTCAGCTCTGCTCTTGGATTTTTAATATAATTTTGTTACTGGTGGAAGGTGTCCAGGTTCTTGGCATTTTGAACAAAGAATTGGACAAAACGTACAAACAAAGCAAGGAAAGAATGAATCAACAAAAGCAGAGATTTACTGAAAAGGAAAGTACACTCCACAGGAGGGGAGTGGGTGCAAGCAGTGGCTCAAGGGCTCTGGATACAGAAACTACTCAGGTCTAAATACCCCTTAGAGCTTTCCCATTGGCCACATTCATGCTCACCCCATGTCAATGAAGAGGTGGCCTGCAACCAATCAGAGGCTGAAGTGAAGTTACAAAGTTGCTCTCTTCTTCAAACATCTGATTGGTTGCAAAAAGCAACCAATCAGAAGTACTTTCAATTTCCCATCTGTGGGGCACAAAAAAGGTGGGAGTTTGCAAAGGGAGTAGCCCCTGGTCCTTTTGTTACTTAGGCATGGAAAGTTAGGGTTTTCATTTCAGTCTAGTTCCAAGAAGTCAGCGTGAAATGGCCTAGGTTCCCTGCCTCCAGACCCTATTCTCCTACCTCGATTTTCCTGGCTATCTTCAGGAACCCTCCTACCTCCCCATCCCATGCAGATATGCCCCTTTATTTGAATTAGCTTAGTGGATACCTTTTCCTTGCACCCCAAAAGAGACAAGAATCAAAGGGCCAAGGATCCCAGAACACAGAACTAGGTCTGAAGCAGTGTGGAGGGAAGAACTTGCAGTTATTGGAGCAAGGCCCTCAAATACTGAATAAAAATCAGTCAAAGACTTTTACACCTAGGCAGTCAGTGATGTTTTAGGACTTGTAGTATCTAAAATATCTTACCTCCTGTTCCATAGGGAGGGCCATAAGTGCAAAGCATCCCCAAAATGCAGAAGGAGCCAAGAAACCAAAGGAGGGGGCAGACAAATCCAGTTTGTCAGTTTGGGGTGATTTATTAGGGGAACTAACAGACAGAAGCCTGGTCATGGGCAGTGCAAAACGGGTAGATCTCCGCATTGCAACCCCCCAGAGCCAGGGCAAAAGTAGACCTCGGGGGAAATGTAGGTGCTTTAGGCATCACAGTGTATGATTTCTACAACGAAACCAAGAGTTGTTTTGGAGGAAACTTAACAATGAAGGGATGTTCTTACATAAAGAGTAACACATCAGCCAAACGTATTGTCTCACACCTTAATTCCAGCACTTTGGGAGGCTGAGGTGGGCAGATCACCTGAGGTCAGGAGTTCGAGACCAGCTTGGCCAACATGGTGAAACCCCGTCTCTACCAAAAATACAAAAATTAGCCAGGTGTGGTGGTACACACCTGTAATCCTAGCTACTTGGGAGGCTGAGACAGGAGAATTGCTTGAATCTGGCAGGCGGATGTTGCAGTGAGCCGAGATTGCGCCACGGCACTCCAGCCTGGGCGGCAGAGCCAGACTCTGTCTCAGGAAAATAAATAAATAAAAAAAATAACACGTCAACTTGATATTTTGGAGCCATTCTCAGATTTGGGGTTTGCCAGGTGGTAAAATAAGGTCACTCTTGCACCCATACCTCCCATCCCCGTTTCTTAGAAAAATTCTGGCGTAGATGCTGCACTGAAACAAATGAGTAAACTTAAAAGGTAGAAGTCAAGATACAGGGAATAGAAAGTACAATGCACACATGCACACACACACACGCACACGTGCAAAAGGAAGTACAACACAGGAGCAAGGCAGGGGTGCGATGGAGAAGGAAGATTCTGTAGTGACACCAGGGCAACCTGTCTAGACTGGCTTCTGGATGGAATGTTTATGAAAAGAGAAAAAGGAAGGGGGAGAAAGAAAAGAAGAAAGGGGGAAGAAGGAGAGGAGGAGGGAAAAAGGAGGATCACGTTATTCAATAGCCCCTGTGCTAGCTGCTTCTATTAATTTATTGGGTTTTTGTTTTTTTTTCTTTTTGAGACAGAGTTTTGCTCTTGTCACCCAGGCTGGAGTGCAATGGCACAATCTCGGCTCACTGCAACCTCCACCTCCCAGGTTCAAATGATTCTCCTGCCTCAGCCTCCCAAGTAACTGGGATTACAGGTGTGCACCACCATGCCCAGCTAATTTTTGTGTTTTTAGTAGAAACGGGGTTTCACCATGTTGGCCAGGCTGATCTCGAACTCCTGACCTCGTGATCCACCCGCCTCAGCCTCCCAAAGTGCTGGGATTACAGGTGTGAGCCACCAGGCTCGGCCTGTTCTTAACCTGTTTTGTTCATTTAACTCAAGGCATGACTTTTCTGGAGGCAATCAGTTTGTCAAAGGGATTGGTTGGGCCTGGGAAGACAGTCAGTGTTGTTCTGAGATATTCTCGCTGGCAATGTAGTTAATTTTTAAGATTTGATAATTCGATAATTAGGAATATCTGAATTACTGACCAGAGGGATTCAATTACTGATCATGGTCCCCAATGACTCTTCCAGCTTGGATGTTATATTACTTTAAGGGAAGGCTAGAGAAGATTCAAGAAAATATGACAATGTTTCTTTTAGAAGAATGTCCGTGGAGGATGGAGATTCATCCCAGCTTCCGTGGAGATTTCATTAAAGCAGACAAAAGCAACACAATGGTCAAACATAAAGAAGACCTCTTGGGTTCTTTGGAATTCTGTTTGGCCACATCCCACCAGACCAGCTCCCAGTAACTGAGATCCTGTTTGCTTTAAATACATTTAATTTTGAGAACGGTCCTCAAGAATGTACATATCACTTTCATCCACTTTCCTTCATTTGTCTGATTTCTCACAGTGTTGCCTGAAAAGATGATTATTTGGCACATGAACAAAGCTATCAACATCAAAAGTTTCCAAATGGACTACTTCTCATTAAATTCTTCATATTTTCAATAACTTACCTGGGGTCCTAGGGGTTTTCTAACTTTCATCTTTAGAGTATCTTCATTCAGCAGATGTTCTTTCCATCCCATAACCAGAGTTTGCTAGTTTTTAATTAACTGCAGACAAAACTGATCATTCACTCAAGAGGCCACTGATTAACATCTACGAAGAAAAGCCCCACAATTTTTGTATGAATTATCTAGGGAAACCAACCTCTTTTGATCAAATTCATCCATAGGAACTGAACCAAAGAATTTGCCTTGAAAAAATGTCTCTTGCCCTTTTGAAGACGTAGGCAGCTCTAGAAGAGGACTGTGGACTCTCTTCCTGTGTCCCTGGCATAGCCTATCACAGGGCTCGGTACATAGAGCAATTAGCTAGTGCAACCAGGTATCACATAGGAGGTACTTAAAGATGAAAACAGCATCTTCCCCCTTCCTCGAAAGATTCACATTTTGCTTTTTCTGGTTTGGAATAGAAGCAATCAGCATGCGGTCTATCAAATAAGATGATCTTCCCTGGATATTAGCCAAGGGAAGTCCTCTGCCTGACACTTAGGATAGATCCCCCTCCTCCCCAGACCCACACCCCCAGCCCCGGACCCACACTTTGAGATGGTAAGCCCTTAATTTCTAATGAAAGCCTCTGAAATTACAGCCCAGTTGGTGAGTTTCCTGAGATAACAGCCCACCTCCATGGAGAAAGTTTACTACACGGTTATTGGGGAAAATATTGCTTGTACCCTGAGATGATCAGATCCCACATGATGGATGGCAATGGATTACTGGAATGGCTGGGTACCCAGAGTGGGTGAGAACTGGATTCTTCCGAACGGTTTTTAAGACATAAAAGAACATGGGTTGGGAAGGTTGACGACTACAGAGGAACTTGGAGGTCAGAATGGTGTTTTGGGAACAGAAGAAGGTCTGCAGGCCTTTCCCACTAGAGCAGAATCAGACAGAATGCACTGGAATCTTTGCATAGATGCGCCCATAGTGGTTGGAGGGAGTCAGAACTAAGAGTAAGGCCACTTTAGTAACTTTTAATTCCCTTTTTTCCCTCTTCCCCACTTTGATTTTTCCTTTTTCCCCTATAGACAGTCATATTTGGCATTGTTTACCAATTCTATTGTCTTGTTCTAAGCATTATAATTATTTGAGAATGTGTCTAGCGAGTGCCTGTTAGCACCTGTCATATGCCAGGAGCATGTCAAAGAACATGTCTTAAAACAACAGAAATGTATCCTCTCTCAGTTGCAGAAGCCAGGAGTTGAGACCAAGGTGTCAGCAGCGCCATGCTTCTCTGAGACTCTGGGTGGAAAATCCTTTCTCACCACTTCCAGCTCCTGGTGTTGCCAGCCGCGCGTGGTGCTCTGCGGCTTGTAGATGCACCGCTCCAGCCTCTGCTCATACCATAGGGGGTTCTCCTTGTGTGTCTCATTTCACGTGGGAAGACAAGAGACAGACAAGCCTGGGGTTCTTCCCTCCAAAGCTAACAACTCTCAAAAATGAGTGGAATGGTTTGCAAAAACTGGCAAATTTTATTCCTAAGTGTTTTTTCCTGCTTGCTTTCTCTTTCTCCCTCCCTTCCTTCCTTTCCTCTTTTTTTTTTTTTGACAGGGTCTCACTCTATCGCCCAGGCAGGAGTACAGAGGTGCAATCACAGCTCACTGCAGCCTGGATCTCCCAGGTTCAAGCCATCCTCCCATCTCAGCCTCCTGAGTAGCTGGGACTACAGGTGCACACCACCATGCCTGGCTAATTGTTTTTATTTTGTGTAGGGACAGGATCTCACTATGTTGTCCAGATTGGCCTGGAACTTTGCCTATTTTCTGTTAGCTTGCATCCCCTTTTCCGCTTCTCTGCCCTTTGTTAAAAGTATTGCTTTTCTTCCTCAGGAGACACAAGACCAGAGACAGCTTTCCTGGCTCACAGTTTGAAGTTTGATCTGTTTCTTTTTCCTTCTCAACCTGAGAACAAAGCTCCTGGGTGCTTTGTTTCTCTCCATCATTGTTAAGTTAGAAGTGGCTAGGATGGAGCTTGCCTACTAATTGGAGAGAAAATGTACAGCGTCCTCTTCCTAATCCTCTTAGCTACAAGGAAATTTCCAGGCTTTGTGGTCACTACTGCAGAACTGACCTCCATGGTTCACTTGCACCTACTTTCTCCCACCTTCCCTGCCCTCCATAACTTTTATCTTTCTCTTCCCAACTTCCTCCCTTCAGCTCCCGCCAGATACCTGCTTTGGGTCATGACTTTATGCTATGTCTTTTTTTAAACATTATCCTTTCCGCTTATGAATTGATTCTGGCAACTACATCCCCTGACGTTGGCCCAGTGCTCTTTCCTTGACACCAGGCTGCGGCAACTCAAGTCTGTACCATGTAATTCAGCACTTTTAATCTTGTGTCTTCCCCTAATTCCTTCACATGGTTATTCTAGCTTCCCAGTAACCCTTAAGCAATTCCTGGGCAGCATCCACATCTCATACGTCCTTCATATCACAGAAAAATATTGACCATCTAGCTTGTTCTCAGTGTTGAATTGTTTATTTCACTTGACACCATTCACTTATTTTTCATTTTTATCCTTTACTTTCACGTCTCTTGTATTTGGGGTAGGCTGAAGCCCTTTTCAAGAGTATCTGAAATATAGTGAAGCAACTAGGTAAGACTATTTCTTGCTCACTTAGCTATCCAGGGTGGATATTCCAGGTTGCTCCACATGGTCATTCAGGAACCAGGCCGATGGTGGCTCTGCCATCTGGAACACGTGGTTTCTGATGCTGTGTTGATTGTCATCGTCCCAGGCAGAGTGCGGGGGGAAGCTCCGGGGAGGCTTTCGGGGCAGGCCTGGCAGTGGTGCAGGGCACTTCTGCCTGCCTGCCATGGAAGAGATAGCAGTCATGGTCACCACCAGCTGAAACAGGGGACCATATGCCCAGCTTGTAGGAGAGAAGAGGAGAATAGGGTAGGAGGAACAACCAGCGTTCTCTTCCACACCCCTGATCCTCCCCATCTCATCATGTTGTTCCTTGTATTCTACAAAAGTATCATTCTTGAATGCAGCTCTGTTGAGCAGCCGCATGTGAGAAGACATGTTTCTGCAACAGAGATGTGCATCGGGCAGCCCAGGCTGCTGTAATAAAGACCTCAGATGGGGGCTTAAACAGCAGAAACTTAGCCTCTCACAGCTCTGGAGGCCGCAGGTCCAAGATCAAGGCGTCCGCGGGTTCAGCTTCTTCTGATGCCTGTCTCCACGGCTGGTAGACGCCATCTTCTCCCTGTGTCCTCACAGGGTCATCCCTCTGTGTGCGTCTGTGTCCCAATCTCTTCTTACAAGGACACCAATCATGCTGGGTCAGGGCCCACCCATTTGGTCCCATTTTAATTGCCTCTTTCAAGACCCTGTTTCCAAATACAGTCACATTCTGAGGTACTGGGAGTTAGGACTTCAACATATGAGTTCTGTGGGGAAAACGGTCAGCCCATAACATGATGACATCTAGAAGAATGAAATGCAACCAGTATCGGCAGGAAAAGCGCTATGGGCTTCTCCTCTCTCCCTTCTCTCTCTCTGTGAGTGTGTGTGTGACTGTGTGAGAGTGAATGTGTGTGTGTGTATGTATGTGTGAGTGTGTATGTGTATGTGTGATTGTGAGCGTGTGATTGCGAGTGTGTGTGTGTATGTGTGTATATGTGTATGAGGGTGAGTGTGTGTGATTGCAAGTGTGTGAGTGTGTGTATGAGGGTGAGTGTGTGTGAATGTGTGTATGTGTATGTGTGTGTGTGAGTGTGTGTATGTATGTGTGTGAGTGTGTGTGAATATGTGTGTGTATGTGTATCTATGTCTATGTGTGGTGTGAGTGTGTATGTGGATGTGTGTGTGAATGCATGTGTGTATGTATGTGTGTGAATGAGTGTGTGAGTGTATGTGTATGTGAATGTGTGTGTATGTGTATTTGTGTGAGTGTGTATGAGTGTGTGAATGTGTTTGCAAATGTGTATGTGTGTACATATGTGTGTATGTGTGTATATGTGTGTGTGTGAGTGTGTGAGTGTGTGTGTGTGGAATCTCCTACAGTACTTTTACTTGCTAACTACCTTGATAGTATCCTCAAAGTTCTCTTTATGATAATTGTCTGAAAGGCCCATTGAAATTGGCTTTGTAGGGAGAGCTGAGAGAAGGCCACACGGCTAATTCACCCTGGCCATTCCTCAAAAGGGGTGGCCACCTGTCCTGCTCCTGAGCAAAGAAAGGCGTGACCTGGTACCGTGGGTTCTTTGGCACCCTCTCTCTGCAGGTGTGGGAGTGGATGTCTGCAACTTCCAATCGCACTTCTGTTTTCACGATTCAGTTCAGGATTCCCGGCTTTGTGCCAGAATTCCAAAAAATACAATGATGAACACCACAGTCCCTTCCCTCCAAGAGCTCACAGGCTGGTAGGGAGGACAGATCAGCAGTTGTTACTGGTTTTACGGTTAAGTGGAAGCACATTTAAATTATAACAGCTCCACATAATAGCAGGTACACAGCATGACAGGCCTGTCCTAGGGTCTCCCTGAAAAGACAGTGGTTCAATTTTCTCACACAGCCCTCTCCAGATTGTTCACCCAGCCCCTCTCTTACAGGTTTCCTAAGAATTATAGCACACCTGAAGACTTCTCTAAACTCTCCATCTGTATAAGCACCTAGGAAGTCAATGCGATTACCCCCTCTTAGAGATCAGAAGCTCAGGCCCAGAAGGGGTTACATTTGCCCGCGTTTTTAAAACTGAATGAGATCGTGTAGTTCCCCAGCTCTGCAGACGGCTTTTTAGCTGAGAAATTTTTCCTCATATGAAGTCTTAAGTGGAAGCCCCATAGAGAAAACAGATACAGGCAGAGATGTTCTGGCTGAAAGAGGAGGACGACCCACCCCCACTCCCAGGACCCAGAAGCACCCAGGCCAATCCCGAGGGACCCAAAGAGTACGTCTGAAAACATCCTCCTTTGACAAGTGAGGCAACTGAGTCTGGAAACTGAGCAGCACAGGAGTCCTGACTTGCCCTCTGGTGTGATATCCACAGCACAACAGACCTGGCCACACAGTACATACGGTACATAGTGCCCAGCTCCTCCCCAAAAGAGCCTCAGCCATTTGTCAGTTTGACCGTGCCTTGGAAAAAAGAAAGGGAATACCCTGACTTTTCAAAAACGGTTAGGGGCCGGGCGTGGTGGCCCATTCCTGTAATCCCAGAACTTTGGGAGGCCAAGGCAGGCGGATCACCTGAGGTCAGGAGTTCAAGACCAGCCGGGCCAACATGATGAAACCCTGTCTCTACTAAGAATACAAAAATTAGCCGGGCGTGGTGGCAGGCGCCTGTAGTCCCGGCTACTCAGGAGGCTGAGGCAGGAGAATCACTTGAACCTGGGAGGCAGAGGTTGCAGTGTACCGAGATCACACCATTGCACTCCAGCCTGGGCAACAAGAACAAAACTCCATTTCAAAAAGGAAAAAAAAAAAGAGGTTAGATATATCAAGTTCTTCTGCTCTGGGGGGATAAAAAGGAAAAAATGGTTGGGCATGGGTCTACCAGGAACTGATAGATATGGTGCCTAATCCTGATTTCAGAGGATCCGAAACAGTATCAAAAGCCCCTATTAGAGTGGGGACTTGAAGTGGCCAGGTGATAAATGGCATTTTACCTAAGTCTGAATGACAATGAGTTGATGGGCCCACAGATCTTCTCTGCGGTTATTCCTCTGGTCCCTAAGTGTATAATTTGGATAGACATACCTAGCAATTGGTAGAATCCTTAAATTGATTCCCTCACCTGTGTAAGAAGGACCATTACAGAAGAGTTAGCCAAGAGAAAGCCCCTGAAACTTCCCATCCCGACTCCTTGCACACTCTTCCGAGATAGTAAATCAGAAGAAAAAACCCACCACATTCCAGGAACAGTTACAGAGATTAACACATGAAAGACTTAAAGGATGCAGGAATAGTGATCGCGTCATATCCCCATTCACCATACCTGTGTGGCCCCTATCAAAATCAACTGGACCATAACAAATGACAGTAACTGTCTTAATCAGGTGGTAGCCCCAGTAGCAGATGTGCTGTCTTCAGTGGACTTTGGCACTTGGTATAAAGCAATTCTTGTGGAAAAGTCACTCTTCTCTATCCCCATCAATAAAACAGTCTGCCCCTACATGGTAGGGATGGCACAATCCCCTAGACGTCCCCAGGCTGTGTAACCCTCTGCTCTCTGTCACGTGTGATCTACAGGTACACTGCTCCTCCAGACCTTCCACAGCACATCATGCTGTTCCTCCATATTGATGATGTCACGTCAATTAGAGCTGGTGCCATAGCAAGACACTCAGGAAGACACATGTGCACCAGTTGGGAGATACACCCTATGAAGATTCGGGAGCTTTAACACTGAAGCTTTTAGAGGTCTATAGTCTGTGGCATGCCAAGATATCGATTCTAAGATAAAGGACAAATTGTTGCCCTTTGTGGCTCCTACCAAGAAAAAGACACAGCGTAGAGTGAGCCTCTGTGGATTTTGTAGGTAGCACAGACTTCACGTAGGAGTACAGATCCAACCCATTCTGGGGGTAACTTGAAAAGCTGCCAACTTCAGGTAGGCTCAGAGAAGGAGAAAGCTCCACAACAGGTCCAGGCTACAGGTTGCCCTCCCATTCCGGCTGCATGACCCAGCAAATGGGATGGTGCTGGAGAAACCTGTGATCAATGAGGACACTGTTGCGGGGTGGCGGGTGGTTCCTGGCAAGCCCCATAGGAGAGCTATTCTGCAGACTTACTAGAGTTTGAGAGCATGGATATGCCTCTCTAAAAACAGCTCCTGGCTTGAACCCTGATAGAGACTGAGCTTCTGACCATTAGATATCCAGTGGCTGTGTGACTAGAGCTGCCCATTGCAAGGTGGGTTTTATCAGAGTCACTGAGTGTTAAGGTCAGGTGGGCAGAGCAATAATCCACCAAATGATAGGAAATGTTATACACCTGAGAGGGGGAGTTGGCCTGAAGTACAAGGACACCTGGAGCCTTAGTAAGAAATGTCTTGGGATTGGAAAGAGTATGATGGAAAGACCGGAGGCAAAGAAGTCTGAGGATGGACCCATGCTGGTGGCACAAATGGAGCATACCATAGTGCCTCGAGTTAATGCTCATCAGAGAATGTACACCTGAGCCTCTCCTTGGTCACCAGTGCTGGTGCAATGCTCCTGCAACAAATGACACAAGCAGAGACCATTCATGAACTCAACAACATGGTCTCCCTCTCACCAAGGCCAATTCGGTTACTATCGCTGCCGGATATCCAGCCTGTCTATAGGTAAAATTAAAAAGACTGACAATGGCCGGGCGCGGTGGCTCAAGCCTGTAATCCCAGCACTTTGGGAGGCCGAGACGGGCGGATCACGAGGTCAGGAGATCGAGACCATCCTGGCTAACACGGTGAAACCCCGTCTCTACTAAAAAAAAATACAAAAAAAAAAACTAGCCGGGCGTGGTGGCGGCGCCTGTAGTCCCAGCTACTCGGGAGGCTGAGGCAGGAGAATGGCGTAAACCCGGGAGGCGGAGCTTGCAGTGAGCTGAGATCCGGCCACTGCACTCCAGCCTGGGCGACAGAGCCAGACTCCGTCTCAAAAAAAAAAAAAAAAAAAAAAAAAGACTGACAATGTCAAATGGGAGCACACATGGCACTACCACTTTAGTAGAAGGTCTGACCACTTCTCAAAAGACTTAACACTCCTGGGTGTTTACTCAGAGAACCAAAAACATCGGTCCATAAAAACGTGCACGGGAATTTCAGAACAGCTTGATTCGTAGAAGCTCCAAACTGGAAACAGTGTGGTGCTATCAACTGAACTGCATCCCCCCAAATTCATATATTGAAATCCTGACCCCTGGTACCTTAGAATGGTACTGACTGTGTTTGAAGATAGGGCCTTTAAAGAGGCAATTAAGTTAAAATGAGGTTGTTAGAGTGAGCCTTAAGGCGATCTGATTGGTGCCCTTTTAAGAAGAGGAAATTACAAACACCCAGAGAGAGAACCTCATGGGTGTGTGCACACCTAAGAAAGAGCATGTGAGGACACAGCAAGAAGGTGGCCAACCGCAACCAAGGAGAGAGTCCTCAAAGGAATCCAACCCCACTGGCAGCTTAATCTTGGACTTACAGCCTCCAGAACTATGAGAAATTAATTTCAGGCCAGGTGCGATGGCTCACGCCTGTAATCCCAGCACTTTGGCAGGCCAAGGTGGGCGGATCATAAGGTCAAGAGTTCAAGACCAGCCTGGTCAACATGGGGAAACCCCATCTCTATTAAAAATACAAAGATTGCCCACGTCTATAATCCCAGCTGCTTGGGAGGCTGAAGCAGGAGAATTGCTTGAACCCAGAAGGCAGAGTGCAGTGAGCTGAGATCGCGCCACTGCACTCCAGTCCGGGTGACAGAATGAGAGACTGTCTCGAAAAAAAAAAAAAGAAAAGAAAAGAAATTAATTTTGGTTGTGAAACCACCAAGCCTGTAGTACTTTGTTATGGCAGCCTGAGCAAACTAAAATACCCAGGTATTCATGAACAAAATAATGAAGAAACAAATGGTATGATTTTAATGATAAAAATCTACTTATCAATAAAAAGTAAACTACTGATACATGAAACAGTAAGTCTCAAAAATATTAGCTAAATGAAAGCAACCTTACGCAAGGTTTCCTACCACATATCATATCCTTTCGGTTACATGAAATTCTACAGCAGGTAAAACTAATGGATGGTAAATAAAATCAGAATAGTGCTTGCTTCTGAGGCCAGATTGTAATGAGCACTGACAGGGAAGGAGCGTGCAGGAACTTTCCAGGTTCTGGATTTTTTAAAAGGGTTCAGTTACACAGGAGTATGGGCTTGTTAACCTGAGAAACAGAACCAGCAAGAGATACATATGAAGAAATGTATTGCCAGGAGTTGGTTGGTGCACAACAGTAGAGGCTGGTAAGGCAAGTCTGAAATCGGTAGGGCAAGCCCTAAGGAAGGGCTGTTTGTGACTCGTTTTCCTCTTGGAAATAAAAATTCTATGGTGCAGCTGCTTTATACAACAGCCTGGCGATCACTCAAAAAATTAAACATAGAGTTACCACATGCAGTTCTACTCCTATGTGTCTACTCAAGAGAACTGAAAACTATGTCTACACAAAAACGTGTACAGGAATATTCATAGCAGTACTATTTATAACACCCCCAAAGCGGAAACCAGCTAAATGTTCACCAGTTGATGAACAGATAAATAAAATGTGGTATTTTCAAGCAATGGCTCGTTATTCAGCCATAAAAGGGAATGAAATACTAACAAATGCCACAACGGGGATGAAAGGTGAATTGAGCGATATGTAATATCTCAATTAAAAAATAAAGTTCCAGGCCGGGTGAGGTGGCTCATGCCTGTAATCTCAGCACTGAGGCTGAGGGGAGTAGATCACAAGGTCAGGAGTTCGAGACCAGCCTGGCCAACATAGTGAAACTCCATCTCTACTAAATACACAAAAAGTAGCTGAGCACAGTGGCGTGCACCTGTAGTCCCAGCTACTCAGGAGGCTGAGGCAGGAGAATTGCTTGAACCCAGAGGTGGGGTTTGCAGTGAGCCGAGATCTTGCCACTGCACTCCAGCCTGGGCAACAGAGTGAGACTCTGTCTCAAAAAAAAAAAAGTTCAGGCACAGTGGATCATGCCTGTAATTGCAGCCCATTGGGAGGCCAAAGCAAGCCTCTATCTCAAATAAATAAATACGAATATAAATAAACGCAATTTGAACTATTGTCCTTGAACATGGTAGATGTGCACCTTTCTCAGAAAGGAAGATTTTACTTTATTACAGCAACCAAACCATGTTAATGGTTGCAAAATTCCCGCAATAAAATATTTGTCCAAAAGTTGTGTTGACTCACTTTTTTTCCTTTGTGTTTTAAGGATATGACATACATACAGTGAAGTATATACACTTTCAGTGACCAGCCCAATGCACGTTTGTACAAGTAGGCTCCAGGAAGCCTTCACTCCCCCAGATCAAGAAGACGCAGAACATTCTGGCACTCTAAAAGCCTCTCTCTTGCCCCCTCTCAGTAACCAGCAACCCTGTTCTGGCCCCTAAACAGAGCTACTGGTTACTGAGAGACAGATAAACTGCTCTATCACTTTAGAGTGGCTTTGCCTTTTCTTGCTCCCTTCCACATGCTGTGGGAATTTGGGCTGTGACATCAGCAAGCTCTTGTTCTGCAGAAACTTCACAGAAATAGAATCGTGCTCTCCCATGGGCTGCTTCGGTCTCATGCCATGTCTGCGAGAGGCATCCATGTTGTATGCAACTGCAGTCTGGTCTTCTCCACTGCTGGTTTGCATTGCATTCTGTGAATATGCCACAGTGGGTCCATTCTACAGCAGATGGATATTTGGGTTGTTTCCAGTTTGGGGCTATTATGAATAAAAGCTTACTTTAATATTAATATTATTAATGGGTGAGAAGGACCTTCCCACTGAGCCTGCAGAAAGGAGGCTCATGAGTTTGGCTGGGATGTCATTGATGCCCATCTGTCTGCCCCAGGAGGTCATTATGGCCCATCATGTTGTTACTGAGCAAAAGAGGTCACTGACCTGTGCGCTAGAAGCCAATACTAAGACACTGGGTTTTAGAGAAAAGAAAACCCAAAACCCTTGTTGGTCACTCCAAGTTGACCAACAAGGAGACCGGAGTCCCGCTCAAATCTGTCTCGCTGTGCTGTGTTTAAGGAAATAATTTTGTTAGAAAATGGTTAGAGGGATTATGTCCACACAAAAACGCGTGCAGGAATATTCATAGCAGTACTATTTATAACACCCCCAAAGTGGAAACCAGCTATATGTTCACCAGTTGATGAACAGATAAATAAAATGTGGTACTTTCAAGCAATAGCTCGTTATTCAGCCATAAAAGGGAATGAAATGCTGACAAATGCCACAACATGGATGAAAGGTGAATTGTATGATATGTAGTATCTCAATTAAAAAATGAAGTTCCAGGCCGGGTGAGGTGGTTCGTGCCTGTAATCTCAGCACTGAGGCTGAGCGGAGTGGATAACAAGGTCAGGAGTTGCTGGGACTAGCAAGAGATTGGTGGAAGGAAAGAGGAGGTCTGGCAAGTCGTCAGACATGTGCAGTTATCTCTTCCTGCCTCCTCGTGGGTGCTGTGTGCAAATTAAATTCCGGGGCAGTTAATAAGAAACATGTGTGGAAATTCAGGCTGTGATATCAGCAAGCTCTTTCTACAGAAACTCCAGTTGGCTATTTTGGGTCCAACTGATTTCTGCCAGTTTTGTTATCACTTGGTGTAGTTTCAGTATCTACCCCAGGAGGTCACTATTACCCATTGTGTCTGCCCCGGGAGAGGTTGCAAGAGGTCCCTACCCATCCCCCTTCCACTCACAGACCCTGAAGCAGAGCTTGTCTGGTTTCAGGCAAAACAGAGTCAGCATCCTCAAGCCGGGAGGGTCAAGTCCCCTGGGATTTGTTCAGAAGAAATTTCACAAGCGTTTGGCTGAACTTGTGTTCTAAATGTTATGTACTCTAAAAAAATTTAGAAATATTTGTGTTCTAAATGTCTTCATGTACTGACATCTAAATGTTGAGTAATGTAAAGAATTAAAAGTCAATTAAATAACCCTTTGGCTCATCTGTAAGTTTCTTCATGTTTTCTGAAAGCTTGTTCTTTTTCTTAAGTTTATTTCAAAAATGCTAAAAAATTAGCCAGGCATGGTGGCTCAGGCCTGTAATCCCAGCACTTTGGGAGGCCAAGGCGGGCCAGTCACGAGGTGGGGAGATCGAGATCATCCTGGCTAACATGGTGAAACCCCATCTCTACTACAAATACAAAAAATTGGCTGGGCGTGGTGGCGGGCACCTGTAGTCCCAGCTACTTGGGAGGCTGAGGCAGGAGAATGGTGTGAACCCGGGAGGCGGAGCTTGCAGTGAGCGGAGATTGCGCCACTACACTCCAACCTGGGTGACAGAGTGAGACTCCATCTCAAAAAAAAAAAAAAAAAACAACAAAGAAAAAGCTAAAAATTAGGCCTTGCCTAAAGAAAAGAGTCACCCTGGATTCTAACCTCACCTAATATGAGGCTTTCCCTATATTCTCAGCTGAGGGGTAAGGACCTTGGACCTTGAACCTTGGAACTCCTGGATTCCACCTGCTGGTTGGAGCTGACAGGCAGGGGCCCCTGGGGGGCTGTGACGCCCTGTGTGATGTCATCAGGCTTTGTGAGGTGGCTGTACTGCCCTTTGAGTACTAATGTGTGACCCAGCAACCCAGCACAACCAGGTATCGGCTTGGAACCCAGCCACCATAAAGCCTGCTGACTAAAAAAAATTTTATGTCTCTCAGTTCATTCAGCACAGATCTCTGCCTCATTCACCTATGACTCTGCTTGGAAAATACATCAGTTACAAAGCAGTCAATGCAATCATCTCAAGGGTAGGTGAAGTGAGCTCCATGTGCTAGAAGTGGGAACAAAGATGGGGGGAACGTCTTTCACTTTGAATCAGCGGAAGCAGTACATCAAATCCCTGCGTCTTGAAGGAGATGATAGCTCTGGGGATTAGGATTAAGAAGATTTATTTTTTAAAGGAGGAGTAGCCTCCAAGCTGGTTACACCACCCTAAGCGTGGACTGGGCATTGTAATGGCTTTAGTTCATGAAAAATAGGGAAAGTTTTCATTAGATGCGTCTTTATGCTGTTAATGTTTATACAGTGAACGTATTACTTATTTGAAAAAAAAATAGGGAGAAAAGGCTCTTAGCAGTGTCATAAAGTCCTAGATCTTATATGGAGATCAGTATTAAGATGGTCCTAGGAAAGCCAGGGGTTTAAAAATGCTAATTATAAACTGGGCACGGCGGCTGGCATCTGTAATCCCAGCTCCTGGGAGGCTAAGGTGGGAGGACCATGTAAGTCCAGGAGTCCAAGATCAGCCTGGAGGAAAGAGTGAGACTCAGTCTCGAGGGAGAAAAAAAAAAAAAAAAGTGTTGATTATTTACAGAAAAATAAGTTGTGATATTATCTAAAGCATGTTCATGTTTTCCTGACTCAACAGACTCATATTTTTTTAAACACTTGGCCAGGCACAGCGGCTCACGCCTGTAATCCCAGCACTTTGGGGGCCACGGCAGAAGGATCACTTGAGCTCGAGAGTTTGAGACCAGCCTGGGCAACATAGCAAGACCTTATCTCTATTAAAAAAAAAAAAACCAAATTAGGCATGGTGGCACTCACCTGTGGTACCAGTTGGAGGCTGAAATGAGGATCATTTGAGCCTGGGAGGTCGAGGATGCAGTGAGCTGTAATTGAGCCACTGCACTCCAACCTGGGCAACTGAGCGAAATGCCGTCTCAAAAAAAAAAAAAAAAAAAAAAGAGAGAAAAAAATAAAGAAACTCAATGATTGTAAATGCAGATTTAGGCTAGGGTTTTGGGGTGTAGCGGGGGCGTGTTGGTGACTATTAGCTGCATCCTTTTCTCTACAGGATTTTTTAAATCATCTGCTAAGTCTCTTTAATGCACTTAAAATTTTATTTGCTGTACATATGAATCCTCATTGAAATATATTTTACAAATTCTGTGCTTTTCTAGCATTGAATCCAGCATCTTTTACTGAAGAAGATAACTAAACATGGTTGTCTTCTGAAGACACAAAGTCCAAAGGCCAGTCACGCACTTCTTACATCGATCTTTCGGTAGGAGGGGTTTTCTGTGTTTTGTGGGAGTGTAGGGGGTGGGTTGGGAGGTGAGGTGCTTGTCCCAGAGAAAATATAATATAAGAACTCATATTAGTAAAATAAGAAAATTAAGGAGGTTGGGGATATGTTCATAAGTGTTCACATCTAAATAGAATTCCCCCCAAGTTTTCCTGATGTATTAGAATCTTTCTAGAGAATAATTTATTTTTCAGTAATAATCCTATTGACACAGGATTCTTTCAGTGCCACTTTGCCTGCCGGAAATTTCCCAGCTGGCAGCACCCCTCCTTGGGCCTCGCTTGGCTCTGGGCTCACCTCTGGGCTTACTCTGCCCACTCGACCCAGCAGGCTGTGCTCAGCTGGCACTACCGACCAAGATTCCGCACATGCAGCTGCTCTGTGCTTAGTCCATGGCTGGTCTGGGTGTGCCACAACCGTCTTCCACCTTGGGCACCAGCATCTGGACGAGGCGGAACGTGGTGGTGCCTGAAAACTCAGAGATGCCAACAACCATAGAGCCCCAAGGGGTGTTATGGCTCTCACTTGGGGAGTCCCAAGGTCTGAGCCCCCAAGGACTGTTACAGCTCTCTCTCTCCTTTCTGCCACCTGCAGCATGGCGAATGGGGTCAGGGAGGGGGGTGTGTTATGGCTCGTTTTGTTGTGGTGAACAGTGCAAGGGGTGTGTTGCAGTTCATCTGTGCTACAGCTCATTCTGTCCCACCTGCTCCAGTCCACTGCTCCTGGGCTGTCCCAGCGCTGCCACCACTTCCCATCATGTGGGGTGGCCACCTGGCACTGATGGAAGGTGAGAAGGCTATAGTGTTCCAGCTCCTGTTGCACCTGCCATTTGGTGGGTCCCAGGTCCTTGTCCTGTGTCCAAGAAGAATGAGGTTACACAGACATTGGAGAGTGAGCAAGGCAGAGGAGGGTTTTATTGAGCAACAGAACAGCTCTTGACATAAGAGGGGATCTGAAGTGGGTAGCTGTCTGTGTGAGAGGGAGCTCAAAGGTGGGTAGTCCCAACATGTGGCTGAGTCTGGGGTTTTCATGAGCTCGGAATGGGGAAGTGTGTGCTGGAAAGAGCACCAGTCCTTCCAGGTGGGCCTGGAAATAACACCATTTGATTGGCTAAAAGGCATTGAGAAAGTTCTCACTCCGGTTGTGGACTCTGGCAACTCAGTTGTGGTAAAGTAAATTAAAACAGTTTTATTCCCTTTTCAGGTGTCCTAATACGCCATTTTCCCTACTTTGCCTTCTTCTCTTCATATATTTGATACTTTTAATTGGCATAATCAAATATTTTGTTCGTAAAGTGCTACTTATTCAGTCAACGAATCTCTATTTTGCACTCAGGATCTTGGCCAGAGTGTCCTGGGGGAATATTTCTGTTGTGATAAATGCTCCCAAATCCAACTTTACATTCTCCCTCCCTTAATCCATATCCTCTGGACTCAGTCCCATATATGCGCCCTGGGTGCCTGCTGGTTCAAGATGGCTGATTCTGCAGCTCCTTTGGGAACACTCTCCTTCTTCCCTCAGCAGGGTAGGACTTTCCCACACAGGCTAAGTTGTAATGTAACCCTACTTATTGATCTGGTGGCCAGGAGGGTACTGGGGGGAAGGTCCTGAGGGAGGGCACGTGTTGCCTTGCAAAGCAGAGAAAGAGAGCTAGTCTTCTTGGGGAGCAGCAAGCCATTTCTGTAGGCTCAGAAGATTCCTATGGACCCGGGCCTTCCAGGTCTCCGGCGTGTCTCTACCCAGATATCCCCATCCCAAATGTCAGAGCCTGCCTCCTTCCCTGGATAGAAGACTAGGCAGGCTTGAGAATTCAACCTGCCCTGGAGCTCTGCTGCCCTGATAATCAGGCCCTGAGCATGACCCTCAGCTCTACTCGCCCTTAGGTTGTAGGAAATGAGATCCTTCATATGCTAACAACGGCCTCTGACTCTGATACTTTGCTTTCAATTGGTGATTACCACCCTCAGCCTTCCTTGCCTTTTTCAAATGCAACCATAGCATCCGACAACAGCCTTCTATCCTGTAATATTTATAATTACTCCTCCCTGTTCCTCAGTCAAGTGCATGAACCAGAACATTCCTTTCCACCTGTATTTCATCCTGATTCACAGCCAGTGAGATTTTAACAAGCACATATCAGCCATAGCATGCCAGGGGCTTTCAGAACACCACCTTTCCACCAGCGATGGGATGCTTAGGGCCAGCCACCTGGAGGGTGGTCTAGCCCTAAAATCCCCTTTACAGCCCATTTTCCTGGACCATTAGCAACCGTCATACTAGGTCAAGTTCCCCAGGAAAAAGACTCTTAGACGAACATTTGCATGGAAAAGTTTATCAGGAGCAGATCTGGGGACAAACACTGCAAGGCATGGAGACAAGTAGGTTCAATCAGAGGAAGAGGCTAGGTGGTGACGCAATTTCCAGAAGAGACTCCGCCCACCCCACAGGCAGCTCGCACTGAGGGCTCTCTAGAGTCCCCCCAGATAGACAAGGGAGCTGTACCCATTGACCAGTCGTTGAATGTGAGATCCCCAGGGCGGGGGATGCTTGGACAAAGCGGCTTGACTAGGTCATGAGCTGTGAGCCTATGGCAGCTACTTCTCGTGGCAGCTGGAAGAAGGGGTGTCTCTGCCCTGAAGGCGGTGTCTGGGTGGCGCAGCACAGCATCCCATGCATAAGACATTTTGTGCAGGTGTGTTCAAGTCTCTTTGAGGGGACAATGTCCTGTTCTGGTGGTTTGATGCCATGGAATTGTTCTGGATACCAGGTTCTGTCAAGCAGCGTGGGTTTCCTACTGAAGCTACAATGTATATGCGAGCCAGTTCCTGGGACATGCCTAAGGTCAAAACTGTAGAAGCCAAAGCCAAGCATAGGGGCGGGCGTGTGTCTATAGCTCCAGCACTTTGGGAGGCCAAAGACAGAGGATCACTTGAAGCCAGGAGTTCGAGGCTGCAGTGAGCAATGATCATGCCAGCTGCACTCCAGCCTGGGTGACAGAGTGAGATACCAACTCACAAACAAAACAAGGTCATGCACAGTGGCTCATGCCTGTAATCTCAGCACTTTGGGATTAATCCCTTGGGAGGCCAAGGCAGGCAGATTGCTTGAGCTCAGGAGTTCGAAACCAGCCCGGGTAACATGGCAAAATGCCATCTCTACAAAAAAAACAAAAAAAAAACAAACAAAAAAAACTAGTTGGGTGTGGTGGTGGGCGCCTGTAGTCCCAATTACTTGGGAGGCTGAGGTGGGAGGATTGCTTGAGCCAGTGAGGTAGGTCAAGCCTGCAGTGAGCCACGATCGCACCACTGTACTCCAACCTGGGTGACAGAGCTAGACCCTTTCTCAAAACTGTAGAAACCAAATTATGTTCTCAAGTCAAAGAGAGAACAAAAATGGGAGACAATACTAAATGTTCAAAGGTCAAGAAGACACCTGAGCAAATCAGAGTGTGGGATGAAGGAGGACAGAAGCTGAGGGTCTTAGAGCTTGGACTGACCTGCAGGGCCGAAGGCTCATTTCAGCCATTGCCTTTTTCAGGTGCTGGGATGACATGTGATGGAAAGGGGCAGGGTCCAGGGACAAGTGGCCGATGTATTCTTGTGTTTACCAGTATCCATGCTGTTTGATATGGTTTGTTTGCATTTCTAATCTGTTTAGACAATCTTTATTTTAAAAATATCTTTCAGTGTAATGCATACATAAAAAATAAAAATAAAAACAAAATATTATAAAGAAAATCAGCAGGTCCCTGCCCAGTTCCTGTCCAGCCCCCAGTTCAACTCCCTCTTACAATCACTTTTGACTCTTCAATCTATTTCTTATGACAGTTACCCTCTTTTTTTTTTTTTTTTCCGAGACGGAGTCTCGCTCTGTCATCCAGGCTGGAGTGCAGTGGCATGATCTCGGCTTATTGCAACCTCCAACTCCTGAGTTCAAGTGATTCTCCTGCCTCAGCTTCCTGAGTAGCTGGGATTACAGGCACACGCCACCACACCCGGCTAATTTTTGTATTTTCAGTAGAGACAGGGTTTCATCATGTTGGTCAGGCTGGTCTTGAACTCCTGACCTCGTGATCCACCCACCTCGGCCTCCCAAAGTGCTGGGATTACAGATGTGAGCCACAGAGCCTGACCCACCTTCATATTTTAAAAGGGGGTTGTTAGAGTTCTATTTTTTGATTAATTTTACACATCAACTTCATTTGTATTATATGACCTCCATTTCTTCTAGTTTATTTTTCCTAAAAAAAAAGTCTGTGTGATTTTGTGTGTGTGTGTGTGTGTGGCTAATGTAGTAATCAGTGTTTGCATCTCACCACTCTGTAAATATTGTTCCTTAATTTTCTTTTTCTTTTTTCTTTTTTTTTTTTTTTTTTGAGACAGAGGCTCACTCTGTCGCCCAGGCTGGAGTGCAGTGGCACAATCTTGGCTCTCTACAAGCTTTGCCTCCCGCGTTCACACCATTCTCCTGACTCAGCCTCCCAAGTAGCTGGGACTGTAGGCACGGGCCACCTTGCTCAGCCAATTTTTTGTATTTTTAGTAGAGATGGGGTTTCGCCGTGTTAGCCAGGATGGTCTCGATCTCCTGACCTCGTGATCTGTCCGCCACGGCCTCCCAAAATGCTGGGATTACAGGCGTGAGCCACTTAATTTTTACCATCAACTGTGTCATCCACCTAAACTTCTCCATCCCACATACTCTTCCTCTCAACGGGGTTGCATTCACCGTCCTGGGTCCATGTCCGGGTTTTTGTTTGTTTGTTTGTTTAATAGACAGTCTTGCTCTGTCTCCCAGACTGGAGTGCAGTGGCATGATCTCAGCTCACTGCAACCTCCACCTCCCGGGTTCAAATGATTCTCTTCCCCCAGCCTCCCAAGTAGCTGGGATTATAGGAGCCAAACATCATTCCCAGATAATTTTTGTATTTTTAGTAGAGACAGGGTTTCACCATGTTGGCCAGGCTGGTCTCAAACTCCTGACCTCAAGTGATCCGCCCACCTCGGCCTCCCAAAAGTGTTGGAATTCCAGGCGTGAGCCACTGTGCCCAGCCCATGTCTTTATTTACTTTTTCCTTTATTGCCATTTGCAATCCACAGGTAGTTTCCCAAAAAAGAATACATGGAGAGTAATTTTTCTGAGCCCTTTATATACCTGAAAGTATTTTTATTCCATTCTCAAGTTTGATTAAATTTTGACTAGATTGAGAATTCTAGGTTGAATATCATTTAACATAAAATTTTCAAGCTGTTTATCTACAGTTTCAGAATCCAGTGTTGCTGTTGAGAAGTTTGATGTCATTTTGATACTCTTTCTTGTCTCATTCATTATATGGGGCATTCTGTGGGCCCCTTTCATTCTGGAAATGTTTGCATGATTGCGTTGACCATTTCCTCTCCACTTTCCTCTCATCATCTTGTGGAACTCATTACTGGGCAGATGTTCTTTCTACCTTCTAGAATGAAACACCACAGGTCTCAACTTTCTCTTAGGCTTCCCTCTACCATTTTCCTGTGCATTTCAAAATATTCCTTTCTCACTATTTTTCTAATTATTTTTATCATGTATTTCTTTATTTTGAGACAGAGTCTCACTGTGTTGCCCAGGATGAAGTGCAGTGGTGCGATCTAGGCTCACTGCAACCTCGGCCTCCCGGGTTCAAGCCATTCTTATGCCTCAGCCTCCTGAGTAGTAGGGATTATAGACGTGGGCAATCATGCCCAGTTAATCTTTGTATTTTTAGTAGAGATGGGGTTTCACCATGTTGGCCAGGCTGGTTTCCAACTCCTTACCTCAAGGGATCCGCCCACCTCGGCCTCTGAAAGTGCTGGGATTACAGGTGTGAACCACCGCGCCTGGCCATTTATTCTAATTTTTAAATGTGAACAATCATGTTTTAAATTTCAGTTTCCCCTTTTTATTCTCTCAATGCTCCTTTTTCATAGCCTGTTCTTCTGGTTGTATGAGTGTAGCATCTTCTTTGATCTCTCTGAGCAACCAACATTATGTTTTGATATTTTCAAAGTTCTCATTTCTTTCTTCCCCTTTCTGGTTCTATTTGCATTTTCTTTCTTTCTGGAGGCTTTCCTTAAATGTCTCGGGCAATCCTTGGCAGCTGTAGGAGTCAGCTCCGGCTGCCATAACCAAGTCCACAGACTGGGAGTCTTAGCCAACAGACACTGATTTTCCCACAGTTCTGGAGGCCGGACTCGGCACCCAGCTGCCAGCAGGCTTGGTTTCCCCGAGGCCTGTCTTCAGAGCTTGCAGGCGGTTGCCTTCCCGCTGTGACCTCACAGGCCTTTTCTCTGTGCAAGCACCTGCCTGGGGACTCTTCCTCTTCCCATAAGGACGCTGGTCCTATTGGATTAGGGCCCACCCTGTGACCTCATATAACCATAATCACCTCTTTAAAAGCTCTGTCTCCAAATACAGTCGCATCGGGGCTTGGTGTTTCCACATGTGAGTGGCGGGGGGACACAGTTCCGTTCATAACAGCATTCGATTCTGATATGGTTTGGCTGTGTCCCCACCCAAATCTCATCTTGAATTCCCACGTGCTGTGGGAGGAACCCAGGGGTAGGTCATTGAATCATGGGGGCGGGTCTTTCTCATGTTGTTCTCGTGAGAGTGAGTAAGTCTCACGAGATCTGATGGTTCTATGGGGGGAGGGTGGAATTTCCCTGCACAAACTCTCTCTGCCTGCTGCATCCATGAAGGTGTGGCTTGCTCCTCCTTGCCTTCCACCCTGATTGTGAGTTCTCCGCAGCCACGTGGAACTGTAAGTCCATTAAACCCTTTTTCCTGTATAAATTACCCAGCATTGGGTATCTTTATCAGCATGGTGAAAACAGACTAACAGCGATTCCAATCCCAAAGTGAGACGCCAACCAGCTGAATGGAATCGCTGAGTGTTGGGCCAACCTTGGCCACAGGTGTGCTGTCTTCAGGGGGACGGCCCAGGGAGCCGGCTGCTTTATTGGAAGCTCTTACATTTCAGCATATGGAGGTCTTTTCTCTGGGCCCTGTCTTCTCATCCCAGAACGATTCTCCTATCAATCCCACCTCAGACGTAGCAACCTGGCTGCCAGGATCCTGTGTGGGAGGAGGGAAAGAAGACAGATGGACCCAGACACTCCACATCCACACATTCTAAGTGACACTCTTGCTTTTAGCCCCAAGCTTTCCTTTGTAGAGGCTCAGCCTCTACCAGTCTACTTCTTCAAAGAAACCACTCTGACTCCTGCCTGGATTTTGCTGTGCAGGGCTGGGCGAAGAGAGCTGACTATTCTGAATACTAACGTGGCTTTCCCCAGGCCCGCAGCCATGGGTCCACTGACTCACCAGGGGCCTCCAAGCCCCAAGCTGCTCCAGGGTTAGCAGCCTTGTTTCCTCATCAGAGTCCTCTGTCTTTCCACATTGTTATCACCCGTCCGATAACGTTCTCTCCTCCAGACGTGTTAAAATCTCACGTGCGTTGATGTTCCCTCTACCACTCTCTTTTCCCCCTGAGAGTTTTTAGCTTTGTTCTTATTCACAGTTGAGTCAAGAGAGAGAGAAGACACACACATTCAATCTATCATCTTTAAAGGAAACCTCTCAAGACTTTCTTCTTTCTTTTTAAAATAAATTACAATTTCAGACAAGGAAAATATAGAGAAAAATATGAGCACTCTGAGTTCTCATTTATCAAGCTCAATCAAATCACATCATTTTGCCACATTTTCTTCAGAGCTTTTTTAAAAAGTCAGCATTAACAGTAGGAGGCTGGACATGGTGGCTCACACCTGTAATCCCCACACTTTGTGAGGCTAAGGCGGCAGAATTGCTTGAGTCCAGGAGTTCGAGGCCAGCCTGGGCAACACAGTGGGACCTTGTCTATACCAAAAAAAAAAAAAAAAAAAAAAAAATGATAATTAGCCACACATGGTGGAATGTGCCTGTGGTCTCAGCTATTCAGGAAGCTGTGGTAGGAGGATCACTTGGGCTCAGAAGGTCGAGGCTGCAGTGACCCATGTTTGTGCCACTGCACTCTAGCCTGGGTGAGGGGAGTGAGACCCTGTCTCAAAAAAAAAAGAAGGATACAGTAGGAGTTCTTTATTCTCCTCCCCTCCACCATGAAGGTAATCACTGTTATGTAAATTCACTATTTTTTATATATATATATAATCACTATTATGTAAATATGTGTACATCATTCACATGCATATTTTTTTACCATGCATTTGCTACATATTGGTGTACCATAAATAACAGCACCCTTTTTCATGTTTTCCAGATTTATATCCCACCGTACTTGCTTTTTGCACATGATGTTTTTAGACTTTACAGCACCAGCGCACATATCTCCAGCAGATTCATTTCCATCATTGAAAGAGTAGCCTCGCTTGATTAGTTCTCCTGTTGAGGGAAACTTCAGCTGTGTCTAGTTTTCTTTTTTCCTTTCTTTCTTTCTTTTTTTTTTTTTGAGACGGAGTTTCACTCTTGTTGCCCAGGCTAGAGTGCAGTGGTGCAATCTTGGCTCACTGCAACCTCTGCTTCCCAGGTTTAAGCGATGTTCCTGCCTCAGCCTCCCGAGTAGCTGGGATTACAGGTGCCAGCCACAATGCCCGGCTAATTTTCTGTATTTTTACTAGAGACAGGGTTTCACCATATTGGCTAAGCTGCTCTCGAACTCCTGACTTCAGGTGATCCACCTGCCTTGGCCTCCCAAAGTACTGGGATTACAGGCGTGGGCCACCACGCCCGGCCAGTGTCTAGTTTTCACTATGACAAACATTACTTCAATAAACATTCTTGTACCTGTCTCATGATACATCTCTTTAGATGAGAGCTGCAACTTATGAGTCTCTTTTTTTTGTTTGAGACAGAGTCTTGCTCTGCTCTGTCGCCCAGGCTGGAGTGCAGTGGTGTGATCTCGGCTTACTGCAAGTTCCGCCTCCCAGGTTCAGCCATTCTCCTGCCTCAGCCTCCCGAGTAGCTGGGACTACAGGCGCCCGCCACCTCGCCTGGCTAGTTTTTTGTATTTTTTAGTAGAGACGGGGTTTCACCATATTAGCCAGGATGGTCTCAATCTCCTGACCTCGTGATGCACCCGCCTCGGCCTCCCAAAGTGCTGGGATTACAGGCGTGAGCCAACGCGCCTGGCCAACTTACGAGTCTGTTTAGGATATATCCCTAAGGATGGAACTGTTTCATCATATCATATACGTATCTTCAACATGACTAGATATCGCCAAAACAATTGTACCATTGTGCCATCCATCAGCAGTGGGCCGTGGTACTCATTGCTCCCTTTATTTCCAGCATGTGACATTGTGTGTTTTTACTTTTTTTTTTTTTTTTTTTTATGGAGACGGAGTCTCGCTCTGTCGCCCAGGCTGGAGTGCAGTGGCCGGATCTCAGCTCATTGCAAGCTCCGCCTCCCGGGTTTACGCCATTCTCCTGCCTCAGCCTCCCGAGTAGCTGGGACTACAGGCGCCCGCCACCTTGCCCGGCTAGTTTTTTGTATTTTTTAGTAGAGACGGGGTTTCACCGGGTTAGCCAGGATGGTCTTAATCTCCTGACCTCGTGATCCGCCCGTCTCAGCCTCCCAAAGTGCTGGGATTACAGGCTTGAGCCACCGCGCCCGGCTGTGTTTTTACATTTTTAACAAGCTGCTTGATGTCAAATCAGATTTTTTAGAGATCCATACTATCACTCCGAGGTGGACTGGATATGGATAAGGGATGAGAAAGCCTTCTTTGATGGTATTTCCTATATGTACAGGAGTATGGGCCAATGTCTTGAAATGACACTGTATGTTTTATTAGCATGTTATACATTTTGATGTCAAGTAATCTTAGGAACATCAGTTTTAGGAATTTGTGCTAATAGAAATAAGGACACACTTTATGTATATGATAAGGACAATCAACGTGGTTGTTTTTAAAACACTGAAAATGGAATTTAAGCCAAGTAGGTGATTTACAAACCATTGGAATATCTAATACTGCTTCTCTTAAATCATTCAGATTTAGGAAATTGAAAAATGGACCTTTGAAAATGCTAGGTTTACAATGAGAAACGCCATAATTCGATGTTTATTCTATGGGTCATTGACATTTGGGATCTGGACAGCTCTGTTATTCATATATTTGCACCATAATCATGTGAGCAACTGGCAGAAGAAAAGCCATGAGCCTCTGTCAGCTTGGTCTCCTGGAAAAAAAGTGCATCAGCAAATTATCTATGGCTCAGACCAAATATCAAAACCGCACGTAATAGTCAAAAGGACTGATGAAGATAAAGCAGAGTCTACGTTAGGTAAGTATTTGGATTTTTTTCCACGAGCCATTTGAAGGGAAAAATATACCATAATATTTAATATTTGGAAGAGTATGAGAATATCCTTTTTAAAGCAATTTAATTTTTAAGTTATAAATTATTTTATATACCTGTATATATCTATACATAGAAAATAATAAAAAAAAGTATGTGTGTATTTACCACTTAAATTTATCATTTTAAATATAGTTTTGCTATATTCGCTTCAGATAGCTTTCTGATTTTCCAAGAAATAAGTTGTAATAGTACCGTAAAAACCCTACCTCCCTCCCGTCCCCACACCACCCTCAGAGGTTGTCTGACCTGAAGTGATGGGTATCTTTCTCCTGCATGTCTTTCTACTTCCTCTGTATATTATTCCTAAGCAAAATATTGTGTTCTATGTTTTAAATATATTTTTAGATATTCTGATATACGTATCATTTTGGAACTTGCTTTTTTCCCTCATCACTATGTAAGATTATTTTCCCATGTTCCCACACATGAAGATCTAATTTTGCCAGGCATAGTGGCTCACACATGTAATCTCGACAATTTGGGAGGCAGAGGCAGGAGGATCACTTGAGGCCAGGAGTTCAAGACCTGCCTGGGGAACATAGCAAGACCCCAACTCAACAAAAATAATAATATAACTAGCCAGATCTGGTGGTGCATGCCTGTAGTCCCAGCTACTTGGAGAGCTGAGGTGGAAGGATCGCTTGAGCCCAGGAATTCAAGGTTACAGCGAGCTGTGATTGGGCCACTGCATTCCAGCCTGGGCAACAGAGTTAGATACTGTCTCAAAAAAATAAAAAATAAATAAAATACAAATATGAAGACCCAGTTTAACAAAATAAACCCAAAGAAAGATGAAGAAAATAAGAGTAGAAATTAAAGCCTTAACACACAGGCCTACTATTTCTGTGAATCCCTGCTCTGAACGGCCCTCCCACTAGATGACCAGGTAGGTGTGGGCCTGAAACCCTACCCTAAGCACTACTCCAGCGTGTGACACACGACAGCCCCTTGGCAGGTCTCCTGCTCATTGCCCCGAGGTCACACTCTAATTCTGGCTCTCAGTCTTACCTATCGGATGGTGACAGAAAGGTGGGAAACAGCAAACCAAGGATGAGTGCCAGGGGGACAGTGTTGCTTTCTGGGATGTGAGTAGAACCTGATTCTCTGCCAAGTGAAACAAGTATTGGGATGGCCAAACTGTTTCCCAAAGTAGCTGGGCCACTTTATATGAGTGTGCGAGAATCCCATGTTCTCTGGATCTTTGCTAACACTTGACATGGTCCAGGTTTTAAATTTTAGTTATTCTAATGGGTGAGTAAGGCCATCACTTTGGTCTTAATTTGTATTTCCCTGATGACTAATGATTTTGAGCACCTTTTCATGTGCTTGATAACCACTCATATACCTTCTTTTGTAAAGTATCTTTTGGAGTCTTTTGTCTATTTTTAAATGGGATGTTTTTCTTCTTAATTTTTAAGACTTCTTTATATATTCTAAATTCAAGTTTCTTGATATGTGAGTTTCAAATGTTTTGGACAAATCTGTAGCTTGTCTTTTTATTCTCTTTAATGGCGTTATTCAAAAAGCACAATTTTACATTTTAAAATTTGGGGGTTTTTATCTCGTAAGTCCCCAAAATGCCTCACAATGTTACATTTTGATGCTTTTGTTGTATGATTTATGGTTTTTATGTTTCGTCTGAGAAACCTTTGCTTACCTCAAGTTCACAAGGATTTCATTCTGTTTTCTTTTGGAAATGAATTTAAAGTTTTAGGTTTCACATTAGGGCCATGATCTATTTCGAGTTAATTGTTGTGATGATGTAGGGTAAGAATAAATGCTCACTTTTTCCACATGGATATTGTGAGAAACAAACTCATCCATCCAAACCCGAAGAATGGACTCAGAGACCCAGAGAATAGTGGAAGTGAGACTTCTAATGGCAGTGATGCAAGATCAAGTGTCTGGCACGCAGACACACCCAGGACAGTTTCAACAAGCAATTTATCCCCTAGTGCGCAGATCCCTCCCCCTTCCTCGTAGACTGAGTACTGTGGGGTCACTATCTTCCCGGACGTGCCTATTGATTGTTAGGCAGGGGCTTCAAGTATGTTCTTTGGGGTCTTTGTGCTGCATTTTATTGCAGCCCACAATGCATTGCAACTCTCTCAGGACCCTTCAAACATTTGATTTATGGCCCTAGTGACTGCACTTAGCTGATAAGAAAGGATATATTTACATATGTTGCAAGCTAACCAAAACTAAATTCTTTTTTTTGTTTTGTTTTGTTTTTGAGACGGAGTCTCGCTCTGTCGCCCAGGCTGGAGTGCAGTGGCGCACTATTGGCTCACTGCAAGCTCCGCTTCCTGGGTTCACGCCATTCTCCTGCCTCAGCCTCCCAAGTAGCTGGGACTACAGGTGCCTGCCACCTGTAATTTTTTGTATTTTTTTTATTTCTTTCTTTTTTATTTTTATTTTTTTGTTTGTTTGTTTGTTCAGTAGAGAGGGGGTTTCACCGTGTTAGCCAGGATGGTCCCGATCTCCTCACCTCGTGATCTGCCCACCTCGGCCTCCCAGAGTGCTGGGATTACAGGCATGAGGCACCGCGCCCAGCTCCAAAACTAAATTCTTTGGTGGGTGGGGAGGGGGTAGTTTAGGGGGCCCCGACCAATAGACGCCTGGCTCCTGGGTGAAAGGGAGAGCAGGAAGGGGCGGGGGACGGGGGTGGCTCAGTACATTCTGCTTCTTTATCTCTCTATTTCCATGTAGCCTGCTTAAACCTATACTAGGGCAGTTAGAATTGAAAATGGACCATCACATACAGGTTATTTTCTACAGATATCCAGTTGATCCAACACAATTTGTTGATAAACTCCACTTTCCCCACTGATACAATCAGAATATTTATCCCTCCATGTCTCATGTTGAAATTTGGCCCACAGTGTTTAATATGGAGCCTGGCAGGATGTGTTTGGGTTACATGGGCAGATCACTCGTGAATGGCTTGGTTCCTGCCTACAGTAATGAGCTCTCCTTCTATTAGCTCATGGGAAAGCTGGTCGTTTCAAAAGCCTGGCATCTCCCGCTCCTTGCTCCCTCTCTCACCGTGTGACTTGCCTGTTTCCTCTTTACCTCCTGCCAAGATTGGAAGCTTCCTGAGGCCCCCACCAGAAGCAGATGCCGGCCCAATGCTTCTTGCACAGCCTGCAGAACTGTGAGCCAAATACATCTCTTTTCTTTATAAATTACCCAGCCTCAGGTATTCCTTTATAGCAATGCAAAACGTACTAAAACACTCGCCTTTGCCAAGAATTATTTGACCATTTTTGCACAGATCGGTTTCTGAATTCTATTCTGGTTCTTTTAAAAAATTATTTTGGTTATTCTAGATCTTTCCTTTCCTGCATCACTGCTAGTAAGCCTTTACTTATATGACTCTAATTACTTTTTCTTGCAGGTATGAATTTTAACCCTACAAACCCAGAACTTCATAAAGAACTTTTAAAATACGGATTTAATGTGATTGTCAGTAGAAGCTTGGGCATCGAAAGGGAAGTGCCAGATACCAGGAATAAAATGTATGTTCTCTCTCTCTTTCTCTCATTCTCTAGATAGGTAGGTAGGTAGGTAGGTAGGTAGATAGATAGATAGATAAAAAAGTTACCAACCAGATTTTAATTTTAGCATACTAGAAATGTCATAGATTCCTATTTTTAGGACTTGAAGTCGGATAATGTCAAGATTCTATTTCAAGATTCTAATGCTTATAGTGTAGAGAGTATCTTCTTCATGGGCACAAAATGTGTTCTAGAGGTTTCCAAGAATTGAGTTAGCCACAGATCTTTTTATTAAATCACCAATAAGGGCTTCTGGCCAAAGGGGCATTCATTCCTGATAGAAAATGCTCTGGACAGCTACCTTTTTTTCCCCCAAAATTTTACTTTTTTCAAAAAAATTGTTCCTTCAATTTTTGTATTAATAATTATGTTAATGATTAACATAATCATTATATTATGATATAAAATAAACATAACATAAAATTTGCCATTTTAATCCTTTAAAAATATACAATACAGACATTCACATCGTGCAGCCATCGATACCATCGATCTCCGGAACTCTCTCACCATCCGACACTGAAATTCTGTACCTGATATGGTTTGGGTCTATGTCCCCACCCAAATCTTATCTTGAGTCGTAATCCCAGGTGTCAAGGGAGGGACCTGGTAGAAGGTGATTGGATCATGGGGGTGGTTTCCCTCATGCTGTTCTCTTGATAGTGAGGGAGTTCTCATGAGATCTGATGATTTTAAAAGTAGTAGTTTCCCCTGCATTCTCTCTCTCTCTCCTGCCACCATGTAAGACGTGCCTTGCTTTCCCTTCGCCTTCCACCATGATTGTAAGTTTCCTGAGGCTTCCCAGCCATGTGGAACTGAGTCAATTAAACCTCTTTTGTTTAGCAATTACCCAATCTCAGGTAGAATCTTTATAGCAGTGTGAACATGGATTAATATAGAAAATTGGTACCAGGAGTGGGGCACTGCTATAAAGATACCTAAAAATGTGGAAGCAACTTGGGAACAGGGTAACAGACAGTGGTTGGAATAGACTGGAGGTCTCAGAAGAAAAGAGGAAGATGTGGGAAAGTTTGGAATTTCCTAGAGACTTGTTGAATGGCTTTGGTCAAAATGTTGATAGTGATAAGGACGATGAAGTCCAGGCTGAGGTGGTCTCAGATGGAGATGAGGAACTTGTTGATAAATGGAGTAAAGGTGACTCTTGTTATGCTTTAGCAAAGAGACTGGTGGCATTTTGCCCCTACCCTAGAGATCTATGGAACTTTGAACTTGAGGTTTGGAAAATTTGCAGCTGACCATATGGTAGAAAAGAAAAACCCACTTTCTGGGGAGAAATTCAAGCCCAATCCAGCTGTGAAAATTTGCATAAGTAATGAGAACCTGAATGTTAATAGCCAAGACAATGGGGGAAATGTCTCCAGGGCATTTCAGAGATCTTCATGGCAACTCCTCCCATCACAGGCCCAGAGGCCTAGAAGGAAAAATGATTTTGTTGACCAGGCCCAGGGCCCTGCTGTTCTATACAGCATTGGGTCAAGGTGCCCTGTGTCCCAGCCATTCCAGCTCCAGCCACAGCCAAAAGGGGCCAAAGTATAACTAAGGCTGTGGTTTCAGAGGTTGCAAGTTCCAAGCCTTGGTGGCTTCCATGTGGTATTGGGCCTGTGGTGCACAGAAGACAAGAGTTGAGCTTTGGGAGCCTCCACCTAGAATTCAGAGGATATTTGGAAACACCTGGATATCCAGGCAGAAGCCTGCTGCAGGGGCAGAGCCCTCGTGGAGAACCTCTATTAGGGTAATGCAGAGGGGAAATGTGGGGATGGAGACACCAAACATAGTCCTCACTGGGGCAATGCCTAGTGGAGCTGTGAGAAGAGGACCACCTCCTCCAGACCCCAGAATGGTAGATCCACCGACAGCTTGCACCATGCACTTGGAAAAGACATAGGCACTCAACACCAGCCCTTGAAAGCAGCTGCGGGGGATGTACCCTGCACAGCCACAGAAGCAGAACTGCCCAAGCCCTTGGGAGCCCACCCCTTGCATCATTGTGCCCTGGATGTGAGACTTGGAGTCAAAGGAGATCATTTCAGAGCTTTAAGATTAAGGGGCCAGGCACTGTGGCTCTTGCCTATAATCCCAGCACTTTGGGAGGCTGAGGCAGGCGGTTCATAAGGTCAGGAGTTTAAGACCAGCCTGGCCAGCATGGTGAAACCCCATCTCTACTAAAAACACAAAAAGAAGTTAGCCAGGCATGGTGGTGCATGCCTGTAGTCCCAGCTACTCAGGAGGCTGAGGCAGGAGAATTGCTTCAACCCAGCCAGCAGAGGTTGCAATAAGCCGAGTTCACACCACTGCACTCCAGCCTGGGTGACAGAGCGAGTTCCATCACACACACACACACACACACACACACACAAAGATTTAATGTCTGCCCCACTGGGTTTCAGACTTGCATGGGGCCTGTGGCCCCTTTGTTTTGACCAATTTCTCCCATTTGGAATGGGAATATTTATCCAATGCCTGTACCCCCATTGTATCTTGAAAATAACTAACTTGATTTTTATTTTACAGGCTCGTAGGAGGAAGGGACTTGTCTTGTCTCAGATGAGACTTTGAACTTGGATTTTTAGGTTAATCATGGAATGAGTTAATACTTTGGGTGACTGTTAGGAAAGCATGATTGGTTTCGAAATGTGAAATGATATTTGGGAGGGGTCAGGGGCAGAATGGTATGGTTTGGCTCTTTGTCCCCACCCAAATCTCATGTTGAATTGTAATCCTCAGTTGTCGAGGGAGGGAGCAGGTGGGAAGTGATTGGATCATGGGGGTGGTTTCCCCCATGCTGTTCTCATGATAGTGAGAGACTTCTCATGAGACCTGATGGTTTTTAAAGTGGTAGCTTCCCCCATGCTCGCTCTCTCTCCTGCTGCCATGTAAAATGTACCTTGCTTCCCCCTCACCTTCTGCCATGATTGTAAGTTTCCTGAGGCCTCCCCAACCATGTGGAACTGTGAGTCAATTAAACTTCTTTTGTTTAGAAATTACCCAGTCTCAGGTGGTATCTTTATAGCAATGTGAAAACAAAGTAATATAGTACCCAATAAACAACAACTCTCCATTTCCCAACCCCAACACTTCCTGGCAATCACCATTCTACTTTGTGCGTCTATGAATTTGATTACTTTAAGTACCTCATATAAGTGGAATCATACAGTATTTGTCTTTTTTTGTGACTGGCTTATTTTGCTTAGCACGATGCCCTCAAGGTTCATCTATGTTGTAGTGTGTATGTGCTAATGCGTTTTTAGTATGTTTTAAGTTCTCATGGTTTCCAGAGAAAAAGGGCCAATATTCTCCTCTAACTAAATGAGAAATACTTACATTAAGGAATATCCATGAAACAGGAGAAAGCAGGGCCACTTTGCCTTGTTGCAACCTGTGTGCAACACAAACATTTGAAGCCACAGATATCACTTATGATGTGGTACACTCAAGGGACGTGGAGTTTGTACATGATTACACAATGTATCTGGGTCATGATAAAATAAAAAACTTAAATTTACTCAAACCATAGAACATGGTATTAATATGGAGAACAATATTTCACTGAACTGAATATTTACTACAAAGGTCAACATTTTAAAATACCTTTTATGTTATAAATTTCTCTCTGTATCATCATTTGTTCTTCCTAAATCTCACCTTCTAAAATAGTGTGATTGTTTTTGCTTCCCTTCCCCCATCACATGATTACTGTTCAGAAAAACAGAAAGTTTAGAGAGATTTGTCCAAAAAGAAAAGTAGACTTGGCAGTTTTAATATTTAACTATAACTTTATTTAATAGGAAATTCAATTCTGTACAAAGAACCCACTACTATGTTTAAAAATTAACTTCTAAGAGTAGCTACCACTATCTGGAGTCCAACCAGGTTTTTAGCCATTATTGTAATAGCCATATTATTTCATTAAATGGAATTTTCATTTTAGCTTTGCCTTACTTTTCAAAAAAATATAATTTGGTCTCATAAAATGAGTTTGGAAGTGTTTCTTCCTCAATTTTTTGGAAGCGTTTGAAAAGAATTGGTATTTATTCTTTAAATAAATTCAGCAGTGAACCCATTAGGTCCTGGGGTTTTCTTTGGTAAGAAATTTTTATTTCTGATTGAATGCCCTTACCCATTTTCAGTCTGTTCAGATTTTCAATTTCTTCTTGATTCAGTCTTGATATGTTATATGTTTCTGGGAATTTATTCATTTCTCCTAGGTTATCCAATTTGTTGGCATATACTTTTTCATAGCGGTCTTTTATGATTCTCTGTATTTCTGTGATACCAATTAGGTCTCCTCTTTCACTTCTGGTCTTATTTTTTTGAGTCTTGTTTTTTCTTAATTAGTCTAGCTAAAGGTTTGTCAAATTTGCTTATCCTTTAAAAAACCCAACTCTTTGTTTGGTTTGTCTTTTCTATTGTTTTCCTAATCTCTATTTCATTTATTTCTGCACTTATCTTTGTCATTTTCTTTCTTTTACTAAATTTGGGCTTAGTCTGCTCATCTTTTTCTTGTTCCTTCAGGTATAACATTAGGTTGTGTATTTGGAAACTTTCTTTTGCTTTGATATAGGTATTTATTCCTATAATCCCCAAACTTAGTACTGCTTTTGCTGCATCCCATATGTTTTAGTATGTTTTTTCATTTCCATTTGTCAAGATATTTTTAATTTCCATTTTAATGTCTTTTTAAAAATTTCTTCTTTGGCCCCTTGGTTGTTTAGGAACATGTTGTTTAATTTCCATATATTTGTGAGTTTTCTGAAATTTGTCCCATTATTGATTTCTAGTTTTCATACCATTGTGATCAGAAAAGATACTTGATGTGATTTCAATCTTAAATTGTTAAGACTTGTTCTGTGGCCTAATATTTGATCAATCCTGGAGGATATTCCATGTGCACCAAAGAAGAAATATATGCTCTTCAGCTGTTGAATAAAATGCTCATATGTGTCTGTTAGCTCCATTTGATCTAAAGTATAGTTGAAGCCCAGTATTTCCTTATTGATTTTCTGTCTGGATGATCTGTACATAGTTGTAAGTGGGGTATTGAAGTCCCCTACTATTATTTTATTGCAGTCTATCGCTCACTTCAGATTATTAATATTTGCTTTATGTATTTAGGTTCTGTGATGTTGGGTGCAGACAAATTTACAATATGTCTTCTTGATGTTATATCTTGGTATTATATTACCAACTGGCAATATAATATTGTTATATCTTCTTGATGAAATGGGCCCCCTATCTCTATAAAATGACCTGTTTTATCTCTTTTTAAAGTTACTATTTTACTTCAGTATAAGTACACTCTGCTCTCTTTTGGTTTCCATTTGCGTGAAATATCTTTTTCCATCTCATCACTTTTAATCCTGCTATATCCTTAAAGGGGAAGTGAGTTTCTCATAGGCAGCATAAGTTAGGTCTTGTTTTTTTAATCATGTTATTCGAATCAAGATTTATGTGTGTATTTTCAGAAGTCTGCAAATTCTTAATGAGATTCTCCATGAGAATTCTAAAATTCCATCTTCCCACTTACATATATATATTTTTTGAGATGGAGTTTCACTCTGTTGCCCAGGCTGGAGAGCGATGGCACGATCACAGCTCACTGCAACCTCTGCCTCCAGGTTCAAGTGATTCTCCTGCCTCTGCCTCCTGAGTAGCTGGGATTACAGGCATGTGCCATCACACCCGGCTAATTTTTGTATTTTTAGTAGAGATGGGATTTCTCCATGTTGGTCAGGCTGGTCTTGAACTCCTGACCTCAGGTGATCCAACCACCTTGGCCTCCCAAAGTGCTGGGATTACAGGCATGAGCCACCGTACCTGGCCTATTATTTTTAATTAATATACACTTATACAGGAGGACAGCCTGTTACTATTGTCACTGAATTTCAGTAGGTAATGAGAAAAGTATTAGTAAACTTAATAGGTACATTATACAAATGATGTCAAACAGAGGCAGACCAAATGCCTAAATTATATGTTATGAGAAGTTACTTTACAGTATGGCCAATAGAATTTTTTAAAACAGTATTTCAAATACAAAAATAGGACTGAGAGATTTAAGCAAACACCTACTACATAGTAGGAAAATCTAGTCAAATTAAGAAATAAACTTTCCTATAACAAGTAGAAAATAAGTTATAAGTGGTGATGTCATTTCAGCAAACCCAACCTGAAATTAAAATTAATTTATTAATTTGATTTTAACTCTTCTAGCCATATTTCATTATTTTTAACTGTTTTATTTATAGCCGTGTACAAACTTATGAGCACAAGGAGATTCTGAGCTCATAAGTTCACATATTTAAGAAACATTAAAGTAACAATTCATCTCTGGAAGTTAAGAACTTATTTTCTCTCCAAAAAATAGTCTATGTATGATTCAAGTTTTTAAAATCCTGATTTATGTTTTTCTTTTTTGTGTTGTCTTCATCAGATTTTGATATCAGACTTATACTGGCTTTATAAAATGAATTTGAAAGTTTTTGACTCTCTAAAATACTTGGGATAATATGATAATTACCTACTATGCTGAAATAGCACTTGCTTGGTAATTATGAATCACCAGTGCATTTTTTAGTGGTAGACATTGATAAACTTGCAGATTACTCTAAGGTTATTGTTCTACTCAAGCTTTCTATTGCTAGAGGCTTTTTAGGACACTATTGTAATAAAACTTTTTTCCACCTATTTTTCAAATTTATTGGCAAAAAGTTGTGTATCTTATTTCCCTAATTATTATTATCTCCACTAGTACCATACCTTCTTTCTCATTTTTTTATTGTATATTTTCCCACTCTCTTTTTAAGTTTGATGTGCATTGTTTTGTCTTTCAAAAAACCAACTTTTGATTATGCTTACCAATTTTACTTTTTTGTCTTCCAGTTCATTAATTCCTAGTTATCTTTACGGGTTCATTTTTATTTCATTTGGTTTATCCTGTTTTTCTTGCTAGTTTATAAGGTTAGTTTAATTATTTTACCTCTTTGTGGTATAATGATACATTTATAAATATTCATTTTATTCTGATTTAAATTTTAGCCATATCCCTTAGATTTTAACATGATAGGCTTTCATTGTTAATTTCTATATAATTTACAATTTGTAACTTCCTCTCATCCGAAAATTATTAGAAAAATCCATTTTTTTAATTGGATTTGAACAAATGAATAGCCATTTACAAATTAGTTTATCAGTCATCTGTCACCATGTTTTTCTAATGTACCTAAAAGATTGTCATTGGAATAGTGCCTGTGCCCGCTAGAGTATTTCTACTCAAAATACGGCCTGAAAACCAACAGCATGGACAGCCCCTGGGAGCTTGCTAGCCATGCAGAATCTCAGGCCCCAGCCCAGATCTCCTTAATCAGAATCTGCAGTCAGCAAGAACCCCAGCTGAGACCGATGCGTGGTAAAATTTGGTATCCAAATATTGGTTTGGTAGGACTGCTATAAGAAAGTACCATCAGCTGGGTAGCTTAGACAACAAAAATTATTCTCTCTCAGTTTTGGAGGCCAGAAGTCTGAAATCAAGGTATTGGCAGGATTGGTTGCTTCTGAGAGCTGTAAACAAAGGCTCTGTTCCAGACGTCTCTCTTTGGCTTGTAGATGGCCGTCTTCTCCCTATAACTCTTAACGCCATCTTCCCTTTGTATATGTCTGCCTGTGTTCAAATTTCCCCTTTTTGTAAGAACGTGAGTCATATTGGATTAGGGCCTACCTTAATGAGCTAACCTTACTGATTATCTCTACAACGGTTCTTTTTTCAAATAGAATCACATTCTGAGGTCCTGGGGACTAGAACTTCACAATCTGAATTTTGGAGGACACAATCCAGCCTAAAACAGTGCTGCTTTGTACTGAACTATTATTAATGTATAAGATCAGCAATGTATAAGGTTAGCAAATTTATAAGATCAGCTCACTGAAGACAACCAAAGGCCATCCAAATTACTTTTACTCTTTTTATTATTATTATTATTATTATTATTTTGAGACAGAGTCTCGCTCTGTTGCCCAGGCTGGAGTGCAGTGGTGCCATCTCGGCTCACTGCAAGCTCCACCCCCTGGGTTCACGCCATTCTCCTGTCCCAGCCTCCTGAGTAGCTGGGACTACAGGTGCCCACCACCACACCCAGCTAATTTTTTTTTTTTTTTTAAAGTAGAGACTGTGTTTCACCATGTTGGCCAGGATGGTCTCAATCTCCTGACCTCATGATCTGCCCGCCTCAGCCTCCCAAAGTGCTGGGATTACAGGCATGAGCCACCACGCCCGGCCTCCTTTTACTCTTAAAAATAGCTTACTTAGGTCAAGAAAGATTTTTTTTGGCGGGGAGGGGGGCAGAGTTTTGCTCTTGTTACCCAAGGTAGAGTGCAATGGCATGATCTCGGCTCACTGCAACCTCTGCCTCCCAGGTTCAAGAGATGCTCCTGCCTCAGCCTCCCGCGTAGCTGGGATTACAGACGCCCGCCACCACACCTGGCTAATTTTTTGTATTTTTAGTAGAAATGCAGTTTCACCATGTTAGCCAGGCTGGTCTTGAACTCCTGACCTCAGGTGATCCACCCATCTTGGCCTCCCAAAGTGTTGGGATTAGAGGCGTGAGTCACTGCACCTGGCCAGGAAAGTTTTTATAGACATACCACAGCAACATTTATTGATCCGTTTTTGAGAGACCCACACACACCAGGTTCTCTTGGGGTTCTAAAGGGTCCTCATGTGAGTTTCAGGCTCCTCCACCAACATCAAACTGAAGGGACGAAGTTTATTTCCAGTTTTCTTAAAGTGATAAACCCAGGACTGACTGTAACATCAGAGATGTGATTTTAGCAGCACAAGTCATCCTGGACCACCACTTCTCTTATTCATGATATTGGTCTTCCCTTAATTCAGTCTAGCATCATATTTTCTCTTTCTCTCCTACTTTCTGTCTCACAACTCGCGATCTTACTGGAATATTTTTTTGAGTCAGAGTCTCAATCTGTCATCCAGGCTGGACTGCAGTGGCGTGATCTCAGCTCACTGCAACCTCCGCCTTCTGAGTTCAAGCAATTCTCCTGCCTCAGCCTCCTGAGAAGCTGGGATTACAGGCGCGCACCACCGCACCCAGCTCATTTTTGTATTTTTAGTAGAGAAGGGGTTTTGCCATGTTGGCCAGGCTGGTCTTGAACCCCTGACCTCAGGTGATCTGCCCTCCTTGGCCTCCCAAAGTGCTAGGATGACAGGCGTGAGCCACTTAAGCCTTTTAATTATTTTTCCACATTTCTGCACAGCCGCATTTTCCCATTCACCATTCCAGACCCAAGTGTAGATGGTGCAGGTGCCCTCATTCCCATCTGTTCTGGTGCTTCCTTGGCCCTGTCCCTCAGACTCTCCATTCCCTTGAATCTGATGTCAGTTCCACTCAGCGGACATGACTTCTCTGTCTTCATCTTGTCTTGGAGGAAATTGAAGACCAGGACAAGGCCCTCTCCTTCCTTGGTGACTTCATTCTGTTAGTACCCTGAGGGGGATGTCCAGGATGCCTGTAGGATTGCCTGCCCAGCACTCCTTTCCCACTGTTTTTCCCCCTTCCCACGTGATTGCAGTGGTAACAATGATTTTTTTTATTTCGACTCAATTTTCTGGCCCCAGTTGATTAACCCAGGGATGGGCACCTATGGCAAGCTGGGCCAATGAATCTTTTCTGGTCAATATTTGATCTTGGAAAAGGTAAAGTCCCATCAGTTTCTCCTCGGGTACCTGCCTATGAGATATGCCGATGTCAATCACATTTCCCACTAAAGAAGTGGAAACAAGCCCAGTTGCAAAGGAAGATGATAATCATGTCATGAGCCTTCTATCTGAATACTTACTACATGCCAGGCACTGCTCTAAGTGTTGTAGACTTGTTAATTCATCGCGTCTTCACAGCCCTTGGAGGTAGGTTGTTATTGCTATTATTATTTTTCCCAGATGTAAACACAAAAGCAGAGATGGAGAGTGTCCAGACGTCATTCAAGCCTCTAGTTCTAATCATTCCTTAAGGCTCCAGCTGCTGCAGTTGCTAGGTCCTATGAGACATTTGGGTCAGCTCACAATACATCTCTCTCTCCCTTTCCTTTCCTTTCCTTTCCTTTCCTTTCCTTTCCTCTTTCCTTTCCTTTTCCCTTTCCTTTTCCTTTTCCTTTCCTTTCCTTTTTCCTTTCCTTTCCTTTTTCCTTTCCTTTCCTCTTTCCTTTCCTCTTTCCTTTCCTCTCTCCTTTCCTCTCTCCTTTCCTCTTTCCTTTCCCCTTTCCTTTCCTTTCCTTTCCTTTCCTTTCCTTTCCTTTCCTTTCCTTTCCTTTCCTTTCCTTCCTCCCTCCCTCCCTTCCCTCTCTCTCTTTCTTTCTCTTTCTCTCTCTCTCTCTTTTTTTTTTCCTTTGGAGGCAGTGGTATGATCTTGGCTGTCTACAACTTACCTCTCCCAGGTTCAAGAAATTCTCTGCCTTAGCCTCCTAAGTAGCTGGAACTACAAGTGCATGCCACCACCTCTGGCTAATTTTTGTATTTTTAGTAAAGACGGAATTTTGCCATGTTGTCCAGGCTGGTCTCGAACTGTGACCTCAGGTAATCCACCTACGTCGGCCTCCCAAAGTGCCAGGATTACAGGCATGAGCCACTGTGCCAGCCACACCTCCCTTTCTTTTGCTAAAGTTAGCTCTTTAATTTCTTTAATTTACAACCAAAATATTTCAGAATACAACCAAAGAATATATCAATCTAATAATTAATAATTAATATTACTAGAATTCCAGAATTCAGCTTCTGTATTTCTCTCATGTGCGCAAAAATAAATAAATAAATAAAGCATTTTTGGGCCAGGCGCATTGGCTCATGCCTATAATCCCAACACTTTGGGAGGCTGAGGTGGGTGGATCACCTGAGGTCAGGAGTTCAAAACCAGCCTGGCCAACATGGTGAAACATTGTCTCTACTAAAAACACAAAAAATTAGCTAGGCATGGTGGTGTGCACCTGTAATCCCAGCTACTTGGGAGGCTGAGGCAGGACAATCGCTTGAACCCAGGAGGCAGAGGTTGCCGTGAGCCAAGATGGTACCATTACACTCCAGCCTGGGCAACAAGAGTGAAACTCCATCTCAAAAAATAATAATAATAAAAATAAAAATAAATGAAATAAAGCATTTTGTCAAATATTCAGAAGAAATCCGATTAGACCATATCTGCTACACTTTTTTGTTGTGATGGACTCCACAAATACAAGAATAAAGTTGGAGTTTTCTCTGAAGACAGCACAGTAAAGTTAATGTATGCTTTTTAATGTGCGAGCTTAGTAATTCATTTTTATCTGTTCTGCCGTGGTGACAGCAAAAAAAGAGAGATAAAACTAATTCATTTTTATAATAGAAGCTAATATATGAATATAATTTGTGTTTATACTATGTTTAAAATAGAACTAAGATTATCAACACAGTCTCAGGAAAGAGTAATTATTACTGACATTAAGAAGGAGGAAATGATTCAGAAAATACTAGAACAACATAAGAAGTTACATACATTTTTGTAATTTTAGATATACTGTCACCTACTACCATAATGATCAATTGGAGGAAAGAGTCAAAAAGATACAAATAAGAAGAAGTGTTTGAATGAGATGACAAAATATCCAAGGCATTTAGATGGATTGTTTTCTTCATATTACTTCTGCCTGCAGGTGTCTTCAAAAACATTACCCAGCCCGCCTCCCGACTGCCAGCATTGTCATTTGCTTCCATAATGAAGAATTTAATGCCTTGTTTCGGACCGTGTCCAGTGTCATGAACCTCACGCCACACTATTTTCTTGAAGAAATTATTTTGGTAGATGACATGAGCGAAGTTGGTAAGATAGAACACTTATTATCTAATCTACTTTGTTGTTGTTGTTGTTGTTGTTGTTATGGAGTTTCACTCTGTCACCCAGGCTGGAGTGCAGTGGTACCATCTTGGCTCACTGCAACCTCTGCCTCCTGGGTTCAAGTGATTCTCTTGCCTCAGCCTCCTGTGCAGCTGGAATTACAGGTGCGCGCCACCATGCCCGGCTAATTCTTGTATTTTTAGTAGAGACAGGGTTTCACCATGTTGGCCAGGCTGGGTCTGGAACTCCTGACCTCAAGTGATCTGTCCGCCTTAGCCTCCCAAAGTGCTGGGATTACAGGTGTAAGCGACTGTGCCCATCCATCTAATCTACTCTGAAGGTAGGGCTCTCCCTGATGGCACTTGAGTATTTTGTACAAAGAATCTTTTTGGTGGGTGTTGGGGCAGGCACTGCACTAGGGGACAAAGAATCTTTTTGGTGGGTATTGGAGCAGGCACTGCACGAGGGGCTCTTGGTGCATGGTGGACATGTGAGACCTGGGCCCTGTGCTTGGGCTCATGGCAGAGGGGTGGAGGGGCGGTGCTTCCACAAGCTAAACATAGGGGCACCAGCCACATCCTTGGAGATAACTTCAGGAAGAAGTGACATGTCAACTGAGGTCTGAATGATGAGTTGTAATGCTCCAGGTGGAGAGGAAGGAAAAGGTGTTTTAGGTAGCTTAAGCAGCACTGTAAAGGCCCACAGGCAAGAGAAGACATAGTGAGCTTGAAATATATGCTACCGTATTTTATGTAGTTTATATATCAGTATAGAGTTGCAGGTGGAAGGTGGGCAAAACCAAAGTTATTAAAAGGAAACTCCCAGCCCAGCCTGGTGGCTCACACCTGTAATCCCAGCACTTTGGGGGGCCAAGGTGGGCAGATCCCTTGAGCTCAGGAGCTCCAGAGCAGCCTGGCAACATGGCAAACCCCATCACTTAAAAAAAGGCGGGGCCGGGCACGGTGGCTCAAGCCTGTAATCCCAGCACTTTGGGAGGCCGAGACGGGCAGATCATGAGGTCAGGAGATCGAGACCATCCTGGCTAACACGGTGAAACTCTGTCTCTACTAAAAATACAAAAAACTAGCCAGGCGAGGTGGCGGGCACCTGTAGTCCCAGCTACTCGGGAGGCTGAGGCAGGAGAATAGCGAAAACCCGGGAGGCGGAGCTTGCAGTGAGCTGAGATTCAGCCACTGCACTCCAGCCTGGGAGACAGAGCGAGACTCCGTCTCAAAAAAAAAAAAAAAAAAAAAAAAAAAAAGGCAGGGCGGGGGATAACTGCTCATAAAGGGCATTATTTGAATTTTATCTTGAAGCTATGAGGAGCTATTAAGGGCTTAATGCAGGAAAATGAGATGATCTAGGAATTCCATGAAAGAAGTGGAATCAGACCAACCACTGTTTAGAGCATTTTCTTTCATGCTTATGGGTTTTAAAGAATCGTGATACTAGCACTAGTTAGCTACACTTAGAATTTGAAATCACTCATCTAATTTACAATGGAGTACAAACCTTAGGTAAGCTAGGAGTACCAAAGCAATGATGTCAATATTAAGTAAGTTTCAGGCTGAAAGTCAACCCAATCCACTGTAAATATGACCCACTATGAGCTCAGAAACAAAAAGATGAGGAGAAGCAGTAGGAAGAACAGGCAGAGAAAGAAGCCATCCCATGAGGTTCACCCTGCGGAAAAGTGACTCTAGGTGACTCCCGAATGTGATTCAAGTCACTGGCAGTTGTGTGGTGGAAATGTAGATGTTGGCCAGGCACCTATTGTAAATAACACTGTTTCTAAGGGGGTCACCAATGTCTGAGGGCACAGGACTGTCTATTTCTAGCCTCGTGCATGGGAAGAGTGTGGAGTGAGGGCCTGGCTTCCCTGCTGCCCCTGTGACCCACGCTGCCTCATCTGTTCAAAAGACGGAGCAGCATGTTTGGCAACTTGCTGGGCAAGAAGTCACCAGGAAAGCCACCAGCAGGGGACAGGTTGGGATAACCTGACAGAGTGTGGAATTCTAACTTTTCTCCCAGAAGTACAAGGATGCTGCCATGGGGACACAGTGCCAGGAATGACCAGGGGATGGATACCTCCCCCAGCCTTTCAGAAGCACACCATGAATTTAGAGACATATCTGGCATCTTAGTCAGCTTCACTGCTGTAACAAAACACCACAAATGGGGTGGCTTAAACAACAAACATTTATTCTCAGAGTCCTGGAAGTTGGAAGTCTGAGGTGAGGGTGCCAGCAGGGTCGAGTTCTTAGAGAGGGCCCTCTTCCTGGGTGCTAGACAGCCATCTCTTTGCTATGTCCTCATGTTGTCAAGCTAACTCCATGACCCAATTATGCCCCTGCAAGGCCCCACCTGCAAATACCATCATACTGAGGGGCACTTTGAATTTTGGTGGGGACACAAACATACAGGCCATAAGATCTGTCAACCTTTTTATACATTCATCATACATTGTGGTCCCCTTTATAAGAGACTAGGGGGTCGCTACTGCTAATATGCGGTTGGACTGCCCAACCAGACACCTCTGCTTCTCCTCCTTGATCTGAGTCTTTGACCCACGCAGAGCCTCAAATGCAGGCTTAGGGTGTTCTAGGCTCTGCTGGAGATCAGGTTGACACCTTCCTCCTTTAATTCACAGTGACTTCATCATGGGTTTAAGGACAATTTCTTCAACAAAACCCTGTCTTTCCCAGCTGACACTCAGGTAAGGCTGATAGACTCCTCAGCTTGGGGGAGCAGGGCCAGGGGCCCAGGGAACTGCCCCCACTGAGTTACACAAATGGCCTGTCCATGACCTGCTGCCATCCACTTTTCCTGTAGTCCTGGTCCCTCTAGACTGCAAGCCAACATGACCATCTTCTGAAAACCCCACGCCCTCCACTTCATGTCAGTGACTGCTGCTGCCTCAATTGCCTTTATCTCCTCCAGGGTCTGGCTCGTGGCATCCCACTTCTCCTTCCTCCTACTGCCTCCTACATCCTGGATATGAGTGAGGTGTCTGCAGACCTTTGAGCTGAGATGCTGCCCAGGCCTGCAAGCACAGCTGTACAGCCTGTATCCCTGCCTCTTTTTAAAAACAAGGAAGGAGATCCCTCCTTCTGCTGAGATTACCATGAACCTGTTCCCGTTGAACTTGCTCCTAACCCGGATTGCTGGGACTTAGGAATTTAGACCTCTGAGGCACCTGCATCCATCTCACCTGGTCCCAGCTTCCTTTATCATCATCATATTAACCTCCAAATATTAAGTGACTATTGGGTGCCAGGCTCTGTACTGGGTGATGTATTCCTTCTTCCTCATACTAGAGTACTGCCAGGAACACGATGGTCATCCCTTCTCTGAGCTGACGAAACTAAGACTCTAGTGGTTCGATAACTTTCCAAAGAGCTACTACAAAATTAGAAGCACAGATAGTAGCAAACCCAGATTGCGCCAAAGCTCTATAATGCATGCTTTTTCTATTAAAATGTTAATAGTCATTTACTAAAGTAGAGATATTTCACTAGAACCATAGAATATTATTTACAGGGCTAGGCATGGTGGCTTACACCTATAATCCCAGAACTTTGGGAGACCAAGGTGGGAGGATCCCTTGAAGCCAGAAGTTCAAGACCAGCCTGGCCAATATAGCAAGACTCTATTGCTACAAAAAATTTAAAAATTAGCCAGGTGTGGTGATGCACATCTGTGGTCCCAGCTACTCAGGACATTGAGGCACGAAGATTGTTTGATCCCAGGAGGTCAAGGCTGCAGTGAGCTATGATCATTGCCACTGCACTCCAATGTTGGTAACAGAATGAGGCCCTGTCTCAACAAAAACAAAACAGAAAAATACTTACAGTTGATTTTTATAATGAACCACTTTTGTTTCTCTCCCTTAAATAGGATAAAAATTCTGTCTTTTTTTTTTTTTTTTTTTGAGACGGAGTTTTGCTCTTGTTGCCCAGGCTGGAGTGCAGTGGCGCCATCTTGGCTCACTGCAACCTCTGCCTCCCAGGTTCAAGCGATTCTCTTGCCTCAGCCTCCCGAGTTCCTGGGATTACAGGCGCCCACCACTACGCCTAGCTAATTTTTATATTTTTAGTAGAGAGGGGGTTTCACCATGTTGGCCAGTCTGGTCTCGAACCCCTGACCTCAAGTGATCTGCCTGCCTCGGCCTCCCAAAGTGCTGGGATTACAGGCATGAGACACCACACCTGGCTCCAAAATTCTCTTTTAAAGTTAGAACTTCTGTGGAATAGCATGGATTTTAGGAATAAGTCATAATGATGATACACCGTTTCAATTTCTATAGTTGCAGTTTATACATTCTCATGTGTTGAATATTTTTCCAGGTGATTTGAAAGAAAAACTAGACTATCACCTGGAAACTTTTCGGGGAAAGATTAAAATAATAAGAAACAAAAAGAGAGAGGGGCTGATCTGAGCAAGGCTGATTGGAGCTTCTCATGCTTCAGGTAGGAATATTCCTGGGGACAAGAGCCAGTGACAGCATCACAGAGATCTTCCCTTCTGAGCTGGACTCCTCCGCAGGGAGACCTTCTGTGTCTCTGTCTGCTTCAACAGAAGATTGGAAATCTATTCCAGCCATACGAGCCTTTAATCTTCTTTTGCCTCTGAAAGCGTTCTGCTTTAAAATGTCAATATGCTATTTTGGGTTGAAGATATTCTTTCGCAGGGACCTTAATGTCAGCCCTTCTCACAGGCTGAGTTCCCCAGGACAAACTCTGAGATGGAGTTTCAACCACAGGGGACCCTCTGGGAGCCACAGGAGTGAGGAGAGCAAGACTGGGGGTGGGGCGGTCGGGAGGGAGCTGCAGCGCTCATCCACGGGGAGCTCTGAAGCCAGGACCCCACAATGAAACGACAAGAGAAGGAGTTTATGGGGCAAGAGATAGGAGAACAGAAGAAAAAGTGTGAGCTGATGCTTCTGGCCTGACACACGTGGAGGAGGAGAGAGAAGGAAGGAGGTTTACCTTGAAGAGCTTCAGACAAGGTGCAGGTCTCAGAAAGGCTCAGTGGGCTAGCGGGCGCCCCATTGCAAAAATTGCGTGTTAGGGAGACCTGCATTGGGACTGGGTGGCGCATCTCCATTTCCTCCCCACCACCACCCATACACTGTGCTTAGTCATTGGGTGGGAGCACCCTGGGAACAGCATGACCTTGGCATGAGTTTCAGTAGATCCAAAAGCTTTGGCAGGGGGAAGCATTCAGATCCATCCCCCGCAGCAGGTTCTTGTGAAGGGACATCTCAGCAGCACACTCCCAGAGCTGCCCCAAGAGCCATTCAAAGGGATCCCAGTTCCAGGTAAGGAGACCAGGCGTGGACCAGTCATTGGATAGGAACACCACCCTCCCCTGGGAGCAGGTGTGACCTTGGACATGGTAGCCGTGGCTGGCCAAGGACAGCTCCTGGGGAGGGACTCTGTTGTGAGCCATTGGCTGTCAACGCTGCTGGGCGGCTGAGTCCCAGGAGCATCTGAGCAGCTTGCGGGGCCCATGCCTCCTGCGATCATGCCTCCGGCCACATGTAGGTTAATGTTGGCAGAACACTGAGCTGGAACCACAGGAGGTGAATCATTTGTAAGGACATTCCTCAGGCTGCACTGCAAGCTGATGAAATGTCCCTGCTCCTTAGCAGGAAACACCTCCTTCAGGAATGGAAGGCCGAGCAAAATTGGATTCTCTTTTTCCATGTTGGCCTGATCGGTGGACACATTCTCTTATTTAACTGCAAAGATAATACATGTTCATTGTCCAAAACTCAAGAGAAACCAAACACAATATGGAGTGCGTCTTTTCAGACCCTTGTTTTTATGCATTTATATATATATATATATATATATATATATATGCACATGTACATACACAGGGTTAAGGATTTTTACCTATTTTACTTTCTTTTTTTTTGAGACAGTTTCCCTCTGTCACCCAGGCTGGAGTGCAATGGCGCAATCTCTACAATCTCTAACCTCCTCCTTTTGGGTTCAAGCAATTCTCCTGCCTTAGCCTCTCAAGTAGCTGGGATTCCAGGTGCCTGCCACCATGCCGGCTAATTTTTGTACTTTTAGTAGAGACGGGGTTTTGCCATGTTGGCCAGGTTGCTCTTTAACTCCTGGCCTCAAGTGATCTGCCCACCTCAGCCTCGCAAAGTGCTGGGATTACTGGCATGAGCCACCACGCCTGGCCTGGGATATTTATTTATTTATTTATTTATTTATTTATTTATTTATTTATTTATTTTTGAGACGGAGTCGCTCTGTCGCCCAGGCTGGAGTGCAGTGGCGCGATCTCGGCTCACTGAAAACTCGGCCCCCCCGGTTCATGCCATTTTCCTGCCTCAGCCTCCCGAGTAGCTGGGACTAAAAGCGCCCACCACCACGCCCAGCTAGTTTTTTTGTATTTTTAGTAGAGACGGAGTTTCACCATGTTGGCCAGGATGGTCTCGATCTCCTGACCTCGTGATCCGCCCGTCTTGGCCTCCCAAAGTGCTGGGATTACAGGCGTGAGCCACTGTGCCCGGCCGAGGGATTTTTAAATATATGGAATCATACTATCTGTACTGTCCTGAGACTTACTCTTTTATTTTTAATTTTTGGAACTTTTCCCATGACAGTACTTCAGACTTACCTCAGTTTTGAATTGCTGTGTTGTATGATACTTCTTATGGATTTTCTTTTTTCTTTTTTTTTTTTTTTAGACGGAGTCTCGCTCTGTCTCCCAGGCTGGAGTGCAGTGGTGCAATCTCAGCTCACTACAACCTCTGTCTTGCAGGTTCAAGCGACTCTCCTGCCTCAGTCTCCCCCAAGAGCTGGGAGTATAGGTGGGCGCCACCACGCCCAGCTCATTTTTTTGTATTTTTAGTAGAGACGGGGTTTCGCCATGTTGGCCAAACTGGTCTCTAACTCCTAACCTCAAATGATCCGCCCGCCTCGGCCTCCCAAAGTGTTGAGATTACAAGTGTGAGCCACCACGCCCAGCTCATATGGATTTTATAATTGATTGTCATAACTTCTTTAGCCGTTTCTGAATAGGTTATTTTTCTTTTTTACTATTACCTAAAAAATGCAGCAGTTACAATTCATGCACATATATCTTTGTGTGATTGATTGTGCCTATAAGATAAATTCCTAAAAGTGGAATTGCTGGGAAAAAGGGAATTTTTATTTTAAATTTTGAAAAATAATGCCAAATTCTCCTTGAAAAGTTTCACCGATTAACAGTCTCATCACACAGACAAAGTGCCCTTTCTCTGCAGCCAGAGCTGAATATGACCCGTCTTTCTAATGTTTGCGACAGTTGGCCAAAAAATAGGCTACGTTTTCTTTTCTTGGTATTACTGGCCATCGACTTTTTTCCTATTTTCATAGATTGCTTACAGATCGTTTTTCTGTCGATTTATCTGTTCATATCCTTTGCCACTTTTTCTAATGTGTTTTGTCATTTTGTTATTGATTCACATATGTCCTTATGACAGAAATTCTATATTATGAATACTGAGAATATCAGTCCTCAGTCTACAGGCTATCTTTTCTTCTTCTCTGGGGGTGTCTTATGTTCAGCAAAATTTTATTTATTTATTTTGAGACAGGGTCTCACTCTGTTGCCCAGGCTGGAGTGCAGTGGCGCAGTCTTGGCTCACTGCAAGCTCCGCCTCCCGGGTTCAAGTGATTTTTGTGCATCAGCCTCCTAAGTAGCTGGGATTACAGGTGCGCGCCACCTCAACCAGCTGATAGTTTGTATTTTTAGTAGAGACGGGGTTTCACCATACTGGCCAGGCTGGTCTCGAAGTCTTGACCTCAAGTGGTCTGCCTGCCTCGGCCTCCCAAAGTGCTGGGATTACAGGCGTGAGTCACTGTTCCTGGCCAGAAATTTTTTAAGTATTTAAGTTCACCAAAAAGCCCACTTCCCTGGCTAACACAGTGAAACTCCCTCAGCCTCCTGAGTACTTGGGATTACAGGCACCCACCACCACATCCGGCTAATTTTTGTATTTTTAGTGGAGATGGGCTTTCGCCATGTTGGTCAGGCTGGTCTGGCTGGTCTCAAACTCCTGACCTCGGGTGATCTGCCTGTCTCAGCTTCAAAGTGCTGGGATTACAGGCATGAGCCACTGCACACGGCCTGATACTCTTCTCTAGTTTCTTCCTCATGTAAAAAAAAAAAAAAAAAAAAATTGGTTTTTACATTACACTTTGAGTCTACCTGGAACTATTTGTTCTGGGAATGGTGTACATTAAGAATGTAATGTAATTTTTTCAGAATGAATAGCCAATTTCCCCACACCGTTCATTGAATAGTCCACCATTTCTTCATTGGTTGCAATGCTATTTTTATCATTTTATCAAATGTCTGTATATTCCTGGGTCTATTTCCAGCATCTCTCTTCTGCTCTATGATGGTATTTTTGTATTTCTAGGCTAATCACGCTATCTCTTGATTAGTACAGCTTGATAAGAAGTTTTTATATCTTCTTATTTTCTTGATAAGAAGATTTGTAGGACAAATCTTTCCACTTCATTCTGCAAAAGTGCCTTAGCTAGGATTGTCTTGTCAGGTTCCAGGAAAAACGTGTTGAGATTTTCACTAGAATTGTATAGACATGATAGATTAACATGGGAAAGAATTTACATCTTTTTGATGATAAATGTCCCCACCCACGGGCATTTATTCCGATCTGCTTTTATATTCTTTTGGTGTTTTGTCATTTTCTCTATAGATAATATGTATGAAGATTTATTTCTGTTTATCTTGATTTTTCAGTTGTTGTTTTAAAAATTGTGATTTGGGACCTTCTTATTATATTTTTTAATTATTACTGGTACATAGGAATGAGATCTTTTGATATATTTGATCTTGTAAATAGAAACCTCAGTAAACTCTTAATTGTTAGTGGTTGGTGGGTAGAGTTGCTTGCATTTTCTATCAGCTGAAGGTAATTTTCCTTCTACCTCTCTAATGTTGATTAGAAATGGCGGTAGCAGGCATCCTTTCTGCTTTTGACTTTAATGGGAATAATTCTGACTTATCATTTAGTTACTATGTTGATGTGTATTCGTTTCCTAGGACTGCTGTAATGAAGTAGCACAAACCAAGTGGCTTGAAATAACAGAAATTCATGTTTTCCCAGTTTTGGAGGCCAGAGGTCCAAAATCAAGGTGTGAGCAGGACCTTACTCTTTCTGAGACCTGCAGGGGAGGCTCCTTCCCCGTCTCTTCAGCTTCTGGCGGTGGCTGCCAGTCCCGAGCTGCAGCAGCATCACCCTCGGCTCCGCCTCTCTGTTCACAGGCGTCCTCCCTGTGTGTCTGTGTCTGTGTCTCCCCCAACCCAATCTCAGAAGGACACCAGTCACATACCCCGGTATGACCTCATTGCATCTGCAAAGACCTTGTTTCCAGATCAAGACGCATTTTGAAGTTCCTGGGACTTGAAAATATCGTTTTGGGGAGCACAGTTCACCCCATAACACTATGGTTTGGATTGGTTTTGTTTAAAAGGGGAATCTTATTTTTTTTATTTCGAAAATTTTCAAACCCACATAATACCCATAGAAACGCTTCCCTAGAGTCGCTAGGTGTAGATGTAAATGTCTCCCAACACCCACTTCACACACATGCTCTCCACCCCTTCTCACCCCGTGCACACGCATCACATCTGTGTTCAAAAGTAAGATGTGGATCAGACACAATGGTTCATGCCTAGAATCCCAGCACTTTGAGAGGCTGAGGCGGGTGGATCACCTGAGGTCGGGAGTTCGAGACCAACCTGACCAACGTGGAGAAACCCCGTCTCCACTAAAAATATAAAAATTAGCCGGGCGTGGTGGCGCATGCCTGTAATCCCAGCTACTCAGGAGGCTGAGGCAGAAGAATCACTTGAACCCAGGAGATGGAGGCTGCAGTGAGCCAAGATCATGCCACTGCACTCCAGCCTGGGCAACAGCCTGTCTCAAAAAAAAAAAAAAAAGTAAGATGCGTTTATGATTTTCTTTGTACCGTATTCCTATACTTTTCACTTTACCAGACTCATAGAACAAATCGTATGGTTTTTCCTTTTTTCTAAAACTTTACATAAGACAGAGATTAACTGTGTTTGGGAACTTGCAGAGAACTGGCCTATAAACTTCCCAGGCACTGGTGTCTTTTTTGGTTTCCTCTTTAATCCAGATTGGTTTTTTTTAGGAGTGATTTTGAAAGTTTCCAAACAATTTTAAGAGATTTTTAAAATTATTTTTTGTTTATTACTACTTAACTGTATTGTGGTCAGAAATTTGAAATTTCTGTTGTGTCTTAAGCTGGGTCAATTTTTCACAATGTCTATGTGTATTTTATACCTTTTTTCTTTTTGAGACATGATCTGTCTCTGTCACCCAGGCTGGAGTGCAGTGGAGTAACCGAAGCTCACTGCAGCCTCAAACTCCTGGGGTCAAGCAATCCTCCCACCTTAGCCTCTCAAATGTTGGAACTGCAAGCATGAGTCACCACACCTGGCCTATTTTCTTAATTTTTGGTAGAGATGGGGTCTCACTATGCTGCCCAGGCTGGTCTCAAGCAATATCCTCCCACCTTAACCTCTCAAAGTGCTGGGATTACAGACATGAGCCACCACACATGGCCCTTCTATGTGTATTTTCAAAGAATGTATATTTTTTCTTTTTGGTTGTAGGTTGTGTGTGTGTGTGTGTGTGTGTATAATTTTGTTCATATCTTTGATATTCTTACTGATGGAATTCGACTTTATTTCTAAGTTTCTTAGAGTTGTCCTGAAACCTTCAGCTGTGACTGTGGATGTGTGCACCTGTCTCTCCTGGCCCTTTGCCAGTGCTTGCTATCCGTCAGCCTGTCTGTTCCCCACACCCCCAAGTGATGTAGGTGGCTGCCTGAGCCAGGCATGCTCCTGAGTCACAAGTGTGGGATACTGTTGTGTGGGCAGGTGAGGCAGCAGCCAGCAGCCCTGCCTTCACGTATCCAAGTATTCACTCATCCCTCCAGGATTTATCTCTTGCCAACTGTGTGCTACCCATGCACATTTATTCTTTTTTATCAATTCTTTTGAGATGCAAACTGTACCTACTGAGGCTGGAGACGGGTTTTCACATGATATTCATGTGTGCACACTCCTTTGGAGCCAGGTCGTCTTCCTGGGAGCTATTCGCATTATTACAAAGCGACACTGTCTATCCAGTAGGGCCTGCCATGATGTGTTCCCTGCTTTCCCTGACCTTGCTCTTCCTGCCTCCCTCACTCACCACACAGCTGCACCGGCCTTCCTGCTTCTCTCCCAGCCTGCCAAGCCTCATCCTATCTCAGAGCCTCTGCACGTGATTGGCTTCCCCTGGAATGTTCCTCTCCCAGGCATCTGCATGACCTGTTATCTCACTTTGTTCAGTTATCTGATCAAATGCCACTTTATCACAGTGGTCTTTCAAACCACCCCATATTAAATAGCAGAACCCTATCCCTCTCTATCACACTTACCCCCATTTTTTTTTTTTTTTTTAGATAGAGTCTCCCTCTGTTGCCCAGGTTGGAGTGCAGTGGCGCGATCTCGGCTCACTGCAAGCTCCGCCTCCTGGGTTCACATTCTCCTGCCTCAGCCTCCTGAGTAGCTGGGACTACAGGCACCTGCCACCACGCCCAGCTAATTTTTTGTATTTTTAGTAGAGATGGGGTTTCGCCGTGTTAGCCAGGATGGTCTCGATCTCCTGACCTCGTGATCCACCCGCCTCGACCTCCCAAAGTGCTGGGATTACAGGCGTGAGCCACCGTGCCCGGCTTCCCTCCATTTCTTTCTCTTCATAATTCTCATCACTATCTGTCCATTTCTCTGGGCCAGTGGTGCTGTCCACGTGGCTGTTGAAGCCGCCCACAGATTGCAGGAGCTGAGGTGGACAGCCTGCGGTGAACGCTGTGCTGTACCTGCAGGGCATGAAGGAAACCGCCTGAGATGCAGGCAGATAGATAACCCCACGGAGGAGAATGAGAAGGCAGGAGTTTTGCAAAGTGAAGAAGAAAGAGAATATTACAACCAGATGGCTTGAATCTAAATAAATCTACAATCAGTTGGCATGATTTTTTTTTTTCCCATGGGAGCAGAAGTGTCATGGTTTGAAGGCAAACATGCAAACATGAGTGATGATTAAACCATGGGTAATGATGAAATGCTAGTGATGCGGGGTTCATGCAGTTTGGGAGAAGGAGTTTTTTTTTTTTTCTATCAGTAACATTGCAGGGAAGCAGTGTCTTCCAGGGAGAGTTAGACAAGCCACTCTTCTGAGCCTCAGCCTCCTAATCCAAAATATGGGAATGATGCTATCAAACTAACGTGGCTGTTACAATGATCAGATAAGGATATTACTTACATTTTTTTTGCAGTATATAATAAATAAATGCTTATTATACAGCAATTAGTACAAATAAATAATTAAAACATAAACCTTGAATTTTATGCTTCAAAATGACAAAATACATAAAATTAAAAGACAGGGTAAAAATAATAAAATACAAAATATTAATGGTGGAAAGGCTCTCAGAGGTTTTAGAACTCATCAGCCTTTTATCCAAGTTAAAGAAGCTAAGCTCCCAAAAGATTAGAGACTGGCTCTAGGTCACGTCACTCAAGGCTCAAACCCAGGAATTCTGGTGCCATCTCAGTTAACAGCATCATCCCACCACTAGATTATGAGGATGTAGCATACAAACAAAATTTAGAATGTTTAATAGTATCGTTGCTTTGATTTCTTTTTACAAAATCCAAATGGCTAGGTTTAACAGATTTATAGTGAGTTAAATAGAAATGCTTATGTGTTTTACAAAAACTGGTTATATGCTTAAGCACAGATTCTCTGTAAATCCCCTGACATAGATTTTGCACACCACATGCTTAAACACCAATACCAAAACATTGGAAAGACATAGCAATAACAGGCTAGGTGCGGTGGCTCACGCCTGTAATCCCAGTGTTTTGGGAGGCTGAGGAGGGAGGATTGCTTGAGGCCAGGAGTTTGAGACCAGCCTGGGAAACATGAGAAGACCTCATTTCTACAGAAATAAATAAATAAGTAAAAATTAGCCAGGTGTGGTGGCCGGTGCCTGTAATCCTATCTATTTGAGAGGGTGAGGGAGGAGGATCACTCGAGCCCAGGAGCTCAAGGTTACAGTGAGCTATGACTATGCCACTGCACTCTAGACAGAGCCACACATCACAACCCCATCTCAAAAAACAAATAAGAAAAAGATATAGCAATAACATAATGTGTAGGTAAAAAAAAAAACTTAAGACTTTAAAAATGCTTGGTTGTAGAGACCAAACAGAATTTTAATGTTATGTAAAATAAATTATATATAATGAGTTATGTTTAAAGGTAAAAATATGGACACTAACCAAAGAACAAAAATAAATACAAAATAGAGAAAAACAGGAAATACTGTGAAACTGATACATATGATATTTGTTGCTTTTCAAAAAACAAGTTAGCAAACCTTGCAATCCACAATCCCTAGAGAAACGGTGCAAATAGACTACTACAGGAGAGCAGAAAAGAAGCTTCTACACAGGGTAAGATGGAGAACGTAGCTCCCAACTCCAGACTTTAGGGAGCAGTGGAACTGTTTAGAATATTTCCACACACACTCTCTGGAAGCAAGTAGGGGAAAAATCCCTCTATCAGGCAGGCTTGACCTCATTCTCTTTACTCATCGCAGGCCCGAAAGAGAATCTGCTGAATGTGTGATAGGTCGTCTAGCACATGAATGATAGGCTCTCTCTAAAAACGGTAAATAGCACAGTCCTTTCCAAAACTCTCAAGGGCGGCAGAAGTAGAGCAACTGTCCTTTCCTAGCAAGAAACTTCAGATTCCCACAAAATATTCCTGTGAAGGAGAGAAATCAGCTGAAGAGGGACCTCGCCACTACTTTGCTCTCCTTATATGATGTAAGTTTCCCCCATTAAATACTTTATGATGAGTGAAAATAAAATCTCATTGAAATGTAGGTGCTAGGTGGCCTGTTCCCACATGTTTTTAACTTATATCAGCATTCAGGAATACCTGAATAAAGGTATAAATAAAGTATATTTTAAATTATTTTGCAATTTTTAATATTGCATTTATGGTCTTTCTGGGTCATTAGAATCCTCAAAGTTGCAAATATTTAAATTTTTCACATTAAGGGTACAAGTGTACACCATATACATTAAAGAGATACTACAAATCTATATGGAAAAAGACTTTTAAAATGTTTTTGTTGTATTTGTTGTTTAATGCTGCTTAAACAATTAGCCATTTGGGAAAATTCTAGGTCTTTATTTCGTACCATAACCCAAATAAATAATAACTGGATTAATGTTAATTTTATTTTAAAAAATCAAACCATGGTCAGGTGTGGTGGCTCATGCTTGTAATTCCAGCGCTTTAGGAGGCGAAGGCAAGAAGATTGCTTGAGGCCAGGAGTTCTGAGACCAGCCTGACAACACGGTGAGACACCATCTCTATAAAAATTTTTGTTAAAAAATTAGGCAAGTGTGTTGGTGCACACCCGCAGTCCGAGCTACTCAGGAGGCTGAGGCAAGAGGATTGCTTGAGTCCAGGAGCTGGAGGTTAAAGTAAGCTATAATAGCACCACTCCACTCCTACCTGGGCAACAGAGTGAGACTGTCTTTTTAAAAACATCACCATCGTAAACTTCTTAAAGGAGAATTACAAAATATAAAAACATAGATTAATACTTGTCTGTTCTATGAATAAAGAATAAATTTCAAAGCTTAAAGCCAATGGAAAAGGCAGCTGAAAAACATCTATTTTTTTTAACCAAAAAAATGTAAAATTGCTGCAAATAAAAATAATTAAATAACAATAGGCTCGGGGAAATATAACAAGACAAAAAGTTAATATTCTTAGTATGTAAAATGTACATTTAAAATCCATTAAAAATACGACCCAAGTTGGGCATGGTGGCTCACGCCCATAATCCCAGCACTTTGGAAGGCCGAGGCAGGTGGATCATATGAAGTCAGAAGTTTGAGACTAACTTGGCCAACATGGTGAAACCCCATCTCCACTAAAAATAAAAAAAATAGCTGGGCGTGGTGGCAGGCGCCTGTAATCCCAGCTACTTGGGAGGCTGAAGCAGGAGAATTGCTTGAAGCTGGGAGGTGGAGGTTGCAATGAGCCAAGATCGTGCCACTGCACTCCAGTCTGGGTGACAGAGCAAGGCTTTATCTCAAAAAACAAACAACAACAACAACAACAACAACAAAACTACTCCAATAGGCAAAGGACATGAAAATTCCATTTACAAATGGCAAATCGTGGACAATTCAACCTCATCAGTGATTAAAAAAAAATTTAACCAGATTTTTAAAATTGAGGTGAGATTAATATAAAACTAATCGTTTTTAAATGAACGATTATTTCACACCTTCACAATGTTGTGTAGCCATGACCTCTAACTCCAAAACATTTTCATTACCTGAAAAGAACATCTTTTACCCATTAAGCAGCTTCTTCCCTCCAGTCCCTGGCAACCACCAATCTGTGTTCTGTCTCTTTCTAGGTATTTCATATCAACGGAATCATACAATATATAACTTTTTGTGTTGGGCTTCTTTCACTTAGCATAATATTTTTGAGGTTTATCCACATGGTGGATGTGTCAGTATTTCCTTCCTTTTTATGGCTGAATAATATTCCATTCTGTGATATACCACAGTTTGTTTCTCCATTCATCCATTGATGGGCATTTGGGCTGTTTCCATCTTTTGGCTGTTGTCAATAGTACTGCTGTGACCATACACATACATACATTTGTTTGAATTCTTTTGGTATGTTCCTAGGAGTAGAATTGCTGGGTCTTACGGTAATTCCAGGTTTAATTTTGGGGGGAGCTGCCAAGCTCTTTTCTTCAGTGACTGCACCATTTACGCTCCCATCCGCAGTGTGTAAGAGTTCAAATTTCTCCATATCCTTGCCAAAACTTAGTTTTCACTTTTTTTTTTCTCATCATCCTAATGGAAGTGAAGTGGTCCTTCACTTTGGTTTTGATTTGTATTTTCCTAATGACTAATGATGTTGCCCATCTGTTCCTGTGCTTGCCAGCCATTCGTACATCTTCTTAGGAGAACCAGATGTTATTTTTCACCTATCAAATTAGTAGACATGATTTTAAAATGCTAATCATGTTATGCAATATTATAGAAGCTACTTTAGGTGAAAAATGTGAAGTATAAAACTGTGTGTGTGCTGCCAATACTATGAAAACTTTTATGTGTTAAAAATGGGACTCTTCTTAGCTCAGTTTTGGTTGAGGCATGAAAATCAAAGCTGTAATATTCCAAAATGAGTTGTTAGACTGACCACGATAAAGACATTTCAAAATAGAGATCTGAGAACCAGTGAGATGGCTCAGCCACATTGAGTCATATTGTTAGAGATTAAAGGAGATTTTTGGAGAAAGCTACTGCTCAAAGCCTGGTGAGACAGACTTGATATGAATTCGGCACATTCTCAGACATCAATACAATAAAATTGGAAATATATTGGGATTGAGAAGTGAACTAATGTTAGTTTTTTGCCTGAAAATCAAAAGGATAAAAAAACTGTGACCAGCTGTAGAACAAAGGACACTTGCTTTTAGGTTAGTAGCTATATTTATGGCAGGGTTTGCTTTGGCAGTGTTGGAGAGAGAGAGCCATAGGGATCATCTTAGATGGTGTCTGGTAGGACTATCTAGAAGAATGGACAGGTCTCAGCAGAGAAGCTGGAGGCAGAACACAGGAGCTTAAGGAGCTGAGAAGACAGACTGAGTCACCAGAATAGAATGCACTTGCTCAGTTTGTGAGAACTGCCAACAAGAGACCACCAGGGATGGGAAGGGAGGTCCTCAAAATTACTATGCCAGCCACACCCTCAGAGAACTCAGCCCAGAGAGTGCCAAATCCAGGCAAGAAAGAACTTTCCTGCTCCCTGTACTCCTCCCCTCTCACCCATCATTCCCAACAGCATTGGACTAGTGTTTCAATTTCTCTACGACCTCCCCAACACTTGCTACTGTCTGTCTTTTTCATTCTTGCCATCCTAGTGGATGTAAAGGGATACCTCATTGTGATTTTTATTAACGTTTTTCTGATGACTAATGATGTTGAACATCTTTTCACATGCTTATCAGTCATTTATACATCTTCTTTGAAAAAATGTCTATTCAAATCTCTTGCGCATTTTAGATCAAGTTATTTGTCTTTTTATTACTAACTTGTAAGAATTCTTTATATATTCTCATACAAGTCCTTTATTAGATGTATGATTTGGAAATACTTTCCCCCATTTTGTGGATTTTCTCTCTCTCTCTCTTTTTTTGACAGAGTCTTGCTCTGTTGCCCAGGCTGGAGTGCAGTGGGACGATCTTGGCTCACTGCAACCTCCGCCTCCTGGGGTCAAGAGATTCTCCTGCCTTAGCCTCCTAAGTAGCTGGGATTATAGGCACCCGCCACCACACCCTGCTAAATTTTTTTGTATTTTTAATAGAGACAGGGTTTCGCTATGTTAGCCAGGCTGGTCTTGAGCTCCTGACCTCAGGTGATCCACGTGTCTCAGCCTCCCAACGTGCAGGGATTACAGGCATAAGCCACTGCACCAGCCATTTTTTTTCATTTTCTTGATTGTGTCTTTTAAGCACAAAAGTTTTGCTTTTGATGAATTCCAACATATCTATTTTTTCTTATGTCCCCTGTATTTTTGGTGTCATATCTGAGAAACCATTGATTCACATAAGGTCATAAATGTATGCCTATGTTTCCTTCTGAGTTTTATAATTTTAGCTCTTACCTTAGGTCTATGACCCATTTGATTTGATTTTTAGTATGATATGAGTTAGGGGTCTAACTTCATTCTTTTGCATGTGAATATTCCGTTGCCTCAGCACCATTTATTGAAAAGACTATGCTTTCTCCATTGAATTGTCTTGGCCCTTGTCAAAAGTCAATTGACCACAGACACATGGTTTATATCTGGTTTCTGTGTCTATCCTTATGCCAATGGCACACTGTTTTGATTATTATCACTTTGTAGCAAGCCTTGAAATCAGAAAGCCCTTCAACCTTATTTTTTTCAAAATTATTTTGGCTAATCTAGGTCCCTTGCCTTTTCGTGTGACTTTTAGGATCAATTTCTTTAAAAAGAGCCAGTTGGGATTGCAGTAGGGATTGCACTGAATCTGTAGATGAGCATGGGGATTATTGCCATATTCAGTCTTGATCGAAACATGGGATTTTTTTATACCTTTCTAATGATTTTACATTGGCTACAAGAAAAAGTCTAAACTCTGCTACTTGAAGTTTGGGGTTCCTTCTACATTAGGCCCCTAGTGTACTTCAATAATGTACCTTCTTTACTTTATGCCAATTATTCCCATGTCCTCTAAGCAGAATAGGTCCCCACTAAAGCTTGAACTCAAAGGCTGAGGTGGGCAGATCACTGAGGTCAGGGGTTCGAGACCAGCCTGGCCAACATGGTGAAACCCTGTCTTTACCAAAAATACAAAAATTAGCTGGGCGTGGTGGCAGGCACTTGTAATCCCAGCTACTTGGGAGACTGAGGCAGGAGAATTGCTTGAATTGCTTGAGAATTGCTTGAATCCGGGAGGCAGAGGCTCATAATCAGTGAGCCAAGATTATGCCACTGCACTCAGCCTGGGCAATAGAACAAGACTCCATCTCAAAAACAAAACAAAACAAAACAAAACAAACTTGAACTCAAGAGCAAAAGTCGTGATGCATGTCTGCATCCCATGCACCAAACTCAATGCCTAAGACAATGTCCTCTCAGTAAAAATTTGCTAATTTTAAGCTGATCAGTCAAGACCAAGTTAAAATCATTTTTTTAAATGGAAGTCCAGTTCAGTTCCACCTGCTCCTTTAGAATTCTCCCCGAAACCACTCTCTGACCCACAATTACTGGCTTCCTCTGAACATCTATAGCACATGATGTCGCATATTTTTGCACATAATAATGTATTTCTTGTTTCCTCCCAATGAAACTGAAAGCACTGTAAGAGCCAAACACACAGTAAATGCTCAAGAAATATTCATTGCATTGAACTTTGATTCGGATTGCCGTATTTTTCAGCTATGTGGACTAACATTGCCCTGTTCTTGCCTCCCCAGGGGATGTTCTGGTGTTCCTGGACAGCCACTGCGAGGTGAACAGAGTATGGCTGCAGCCCCTGCTGCATGCCATTGCCAAGGACCCCAAAATGGTGGTGTGCCCCCTGATAGATGATAGAACTCTGGAGTATAAGCCCTCTCCTGTTGTAAGGGGAGCTTTTGACTGGAACCTACAATTTAAATGGGATAATGTTTTCTCTTATGAGATGGATGGACCAGAAGGACCTACTAAACCAATCCGGTGAGATTTCTTCTGGTTTTGGAAAAATACAGAATATGTGTACTGAGACCCAGGGGGAAAAAGCCTCCAGAGATTATCCTTTCAAGTTCTTGGGCTTAATGAAAATGTTCTGTTACTTGTTTCTAGAAGTCTTTAATACAGTAATGGAATTATTGTCAATAGAATCACTTAGTACTCAATATATAATGTGATATGACATTTATCTTCACATGATCTTTAACTCTTTGATTCGCTGGTACTGAACACAATCCTATATGGATTCAATCATGACGCTGAGGAGCAATATTTAATTTTGACTAAAAGCTCAAGTCAAACAGACCTAGTTTGCAGGAGGGACTCCATCATTTGTTAGCGGTTTAGGGCTGCCATGTACAGTTGCACCAGCTGTGCACTGCACATATCCAGGAGATACTGTTCACATAAAGACCATAAGGTCAATAGCATGTCTGGAATTGTACATTAAGACAGCCCTCAGTTGGCACAGTTACCTCTCTCAGCTTCAATGTCCTCATCTGTAAAACAGTGATAGTAATAATTAACACATGTCTCTTAGGATTGTCGAGGGGATTAAATGAGCCAATACATGCAAAACACATAGCCGAAGGCTTGACACAGAGGAAGTGGTCTGATCAATATCAGCATTAGATAGGGTATTGTCACAGACTTCGGAACAAAGGTGTACTTTATTTTAATAAAGTGTAATATGTAGAAATCTCAATAAAAATAAAAAACAGCATTGATCTTTTGAGTTATCTCTAAATGATTATAAATAAAGTTACTTTTAATAAGAAATAGCTATGGTGTTCCAATTACACAAATTTGATTTATAATTTTGTAATGTTTCCATCTCACGTATAAAACATGTTTAGGCTCTAATGTAAAAATAACTGATATTCAACATGGAGACTGTATTTCTAATATTTATTTGCTAAATGGTAAAATGTTTAGAATTCTAATACACTGCTCGTGTGTATATACATTGGTTCATCCTCTTTGAAAACAATTTGGCAATGCAAATTAAGAATCTTATAAATATTCTTTGATGCAGTAATCCACTTACTTGATTTTATTTGAAAAGAGTCAGAAATAAGCAAGGAGATGTATATAGTGTGTCAATATTTATATTAATAAAAAGCTGAAAACAACATATTCAATACTATTGAGATGGGTAAAAAATAAAGTATATTCATTTTTATGGACTATCACATAATCATTAAAAGTAAAGTTTTCGGCCGGGCACGGTGGCTCAAGCCTGTAATCCCAGCACTTTGGGAGGCCGAGACGGGCGGATCACGAGGTCAGGAGATCGAGACCAACCTGGCTAACACGGTGAAACCCTGTCTCTACTAAAAATACAAAAAAACTAGCCGGGCGAGGTGGCGGGCGCCTGTAGTTCCAGTCACTTAGGAGGCTGAGGCAGGAGAATGGCGTAAACCCGGGAGGCAGAGGTTGCAGTGAGCTGAGATCCGGCCATTGCACTCCAGCCCGGGCAACAGAGCAAGACTCCGTCTCAAAAAAAAAAAAAAAAAAAGTAAAGTTTTCAAGGGCTAATTAACTAGAAAGAAAACTTCTCATATGTTAAATTAAAAAATCAAACCATAAAAAGTTTTCTGTTAGTATGATACTTTTGTGTGATTATATATGTACATATTATATGTAATATATATTATACATATTACATATATTATAATTGTATGTTACACTAAAATATATAATAATATGTATAAGAAAAAAGAAGTTGTTTTTTAAAGGTTAAAAGAAAAAATAAATTTTATTTTATTGTTTTATTTTTTAGTATTTGTATAAATATAAGGGGTACAAGGGCAATTTTGTTAGATGGTTATATTCCCTAGTGGTGAAGTCTGGACTTTTCAAGTATCCACCACTCAAACAATGTATACCGTACCCATTAAGTCACTTCTTGTCATCCACTGCCCTCTTGTCCCCGCCCTTCTGTCTCCAGTGCCTGTCAGTCCACACTCTATGTCCATGTATACACATTATTTAACTCCCACTTATAAATGAGAGCATGTGTATTTCTCTTTCTGTTTCTGAATTGTTTCACTTAAGATAATGGCCTCCAGTTCCATCCATGTTGCAGCCAAAGACATAATTTCATTCTTTTTTTATGGTTGAATAGTATTCCGTTGTGTACATATACCACATTTTCTTTATCCAATCATCCACTGAGGGACACTTAGGTTGATCCCATGACTTTACAATTGTGAATAATGCTGTGATAAACATACAATGGCAGGTATATTTTTGATATAAATGATTTCTTTTCTTTTGGGAAGATACCCAATAGTGGGAATGCTGGATCGAATGGTAGTGCTACTTTTAATTCTTTGAGAAATTTCTGTACTGTTTTCCATAGATGTACTAATTTACATTCCTACCAACAGTGTGCAAGTGTTCCCTTTTCTGCTTATCCTCGCCAGCATCGGTTACATATTAATCATAGTATTAATTAGCATTCATAGCTGAAGATACATTTTGCCCATAGTTCTAACGATGACCAAATAAGCTAGGTGCAATGAGTTTTGGAAAACTTACAAAAAAAAAAAAAAAGAAAGAAAGAAAAATCATGCCTAGGGCTTATGCCAATGATAACTCAAGACCTCCCCAACTCCCTGACATGCAGGCATCACCATGACCAAGGATCATGTCCTTTCCCCCAAGCCCCCAGCCCTTTTCTAAGGGCAGAGCAAGGCCCTTTCACTTTCTCCCTGCTGTCTCAGACTACAGCCTTTACTAACCACTACCCAACCTTTCTCCTGCTGAGATAGACACACACATACATCCACATGCGTGCAGGCGCGCGCGCGCGCACACACACACACACACACACACACACATGCTCAGTGACTTCAAGATTTTTAGAGTGAACACTTTCTCCCCTGAAAGGAAGATATAACTTGAATCCTTTGAGCCACACATCTTTTCACCCTATTTTCAATGGTACAAAATGGCATAACTTAAAAAAAAACTGTTTTGTGAAATTACTTAATTTGTAAATTTAATGAGTATTTATTGATGACCTATCATGTGCCAGGCATTGTATTGATAGGAAACATGATCCCAGTCCTCAAATGTGTATAGTCTAGAGGGGAGGTCAGGCAGGTAAAAACAGACGATCAGGACAGTGCTATGGCAGGGGAGTGAGCATTTCCTTCCAGGCTTTCTGGGCGGCCTGGAATCACAGTCTCCTTCTAGTGTACCAGTGCCAGATAGAACGCATGTTACCCAGCACACCAGCCAGGATATACAGCACCTACTGCACCAGACGTGACGCACATTGCCCAATGCACCCGGTAGGAACATTCCTATCAGAATACAGTTATCCTGTGATCTCTGCCAATTGCAACATCAAAACCACCTTATTTTGACCCCACTTCCTGTCAGTTACGTCCTCTTTTCTCTCTTTCGTATTAAAGCCTTAGAAAGATTTGTCCATCACTATCTCCAATTCCCTTAAACTCACTTCCATCAGGCTTCGCCCCCTGCCATTCACAGTTAAGACTTGTTCATGACCTTCTCTGGTTCAGCCCAGTGCTCAGTTCCAGTCCTTATCTCGCTGATCCAGCCACCATGTAGGATGCTGCTGGCCACGCCCTTCTCTTGGACACCCATGTCTCCCTGGGCCTCCAGGGAACCAGAGTTTCCTGGTCCTTCTCCTCCCTCCCTGGTTGCTCCTTCCTATCTCCTTTGCCAGTTCCTCTCCTCCTCTCAACTGTCAATGTTGAAGCACCCAGGGCTCAGGGCTGGTCCTCTATACTTCTCCACTCACTCACACAGTGATTCTCATCCACCTCATCCGTGATTCCCAAAGGATGTCTCCAGCCCTGACCTCTCTCAGAACTCCAGACTCATGTATCCAACTGCATCCAACTACCTACTTCATAGCCCCACTTGAATGCCAAATAGACATCTCAAACATACCCCGAAGAGAATCTTCCTGCCAAAAACCTGCTCCACCCGTGGTATTTCTCAGTGCACGGCAATTCTGTCCATCTGGTGTGCAGGCCAAAAACACTGGAGTCAGCCTTGACTCTTCTCTTCCTCCAACACCCACACCCCACCCATAAGCAAATCTGTTAGCTCTGTCTCCAAAATATACCAGGAATTCAACTGCATCTTACTATCTACATTGCTGCATTCTTATCCAGGATCCCATTATTTTTCTCTGGGACCACTGTTGCCCCTCTAATTGGTCTCCCTACCCTTTCCCCTACACATGGGTCTTGATTTGTGTGTTGAGTGACTCATATCCCTAAAACATAGGTGCTCAATATATACTTTTTTGAACAAATGAATGTGAACTCGTGATTATTTTATCTTTCTTGCTTTTTTTTTCTTTTTCTTTCTTTCTTTTTTTTTTTAGACAGTTTCTCACCCTGTCACCCAGGCTGGAGTGCAGTGGCATGATCTCAGCTCACTGCAGCCTCTGCCTCCCAGGTTCAGGTGGTTCTCATGCCACCGCATCCCAGGTAGATGGGATTTACAGGTACAGGCAACCACATCTGGCTAATTTTTGTATTTTTAGTAGAGATGGAGTTTCACCATGTTGGCCAGGCTGGTCTTGAACTCCTGACCTCAAGTGATCCTCCTACGTCGACCTCCCAAGTGTTGGGATTACACGTGTGAGCCGCCGCACCCAGCTGTGACTATTTTCAAATGACTTAGTTTGGTATTATTTGGCCCTACTATTGGTGGACAAAACAAGATGCTTTTTAATATTATGGTTTGTCCAGAAGTAAATATTACAATTCACCTAATATCTTTAGAAAGGGAGAGCTCTGAACCCTGCTACCCAGTTCAATTGTCATCTTCATGGGAAACTCATATTCCAAATGTCATTTTCCTTCTCATGACAAAAACATTTAGAATATATCGCATACATATTTTGGTGAGAGCTAAGTAAAAGTTATTGCCTACTTTTGTTAGTTGTGGTTTTTGGTAATTTTATATACTTAAATGTATAATAAGATAATTTTAGTATTGTTTTCTCTCTCTCTCTCTTTTTTTTTTTTTTTTTTTTTTTTTTTTGAGATAGAGTCTCTCTCTGTTGTCCCAGGCTGGAGTGCAGTGGCATGATCTCAGCTCACTGCAACCTCCGCCTCCCAGGTACAAGCGATTCTCCTGCCTCAGCCTCCCAAGTAGCTGGGACTACAGGCACGTGCCACCTCAACTGGCTAGTTTTTTGTATTTTTAGTAGAGATGGGGTTTCACTGTGTTAGCCAGGATGGTCTCGATCTCCTGAACTCGTAATCCACCCGCCTCGGCCTCCCAAAGTGCTGGGATTACAGGCATGAGCCTCCACACCCGGCCTGTTTTCTCATTTTAAACTATAAGTTATTACTAATTCAATATAATTTTGAGGAAAATACAGAATGACTTTCTCTGTGAAATTAATTTCATATTTATGTCCCCTTTCTAGGTCACCTGCAATGTCTGGAGGAATTTTTGCTATACGTCGGCATTATTTTAATGAAATTGGACAGTATGACAAGGATATGGATTTTTGGGGAGGAGAAAATTTGGAACTTTCACTAAGGGTAATTCAGATTTTATTTTTAAAATAGTTATAGAGAGTGAAACCTAACTTTGTCACATACAATGCTGTGGTAATTATGCTCAATTTTCCTACATGAACATCCCATACCATTCCAGTGGCACATGCAATAAACAATTTATGGGGCTTCTTGTAAAAATGGAAAACATTTAATATTAGATTATTGGCCTGGTGTGGTGGCTCATACCTGTAATCCCAGCACTTTGGGAGGCTGAGGCAGATGGATTATTTGAAGCCAGGAGTTCAAGACCAGCCTCGGCAACATAGCAAGACCCCCATCTCAACTTTTTTTTTTTTTTTAAATGAGATGGGGTCTCGCTATGTTGCCCAGGCTGGTCTTGAACTCCTGGGCTCAAGTAATCCTCCCATCTTGGCCTCCCAAAGCACTGGGATTATAGGTGTGAGCTACTGTGCCTAGCCTCTACTTCTTAAAATAAAAATATTTAATTTAAAAATATTAGGTTCTTATACCATATGTTTTGTTATTTCTGATGTATGGTATATCAAATTAATATGATATTTTAAATCTATTATTTTTACTGTCTCAGTAGTTGTTTTTTCCATTTTTTTCTGTTTTGGATTTTATTTTCTCTCTCTTTCCTTCCTTCTTTTGGCCAGTTATTTGTTCACTTTTAAAGTTCCCAAGCAGACTTCTTTCATAATGCTTCAGATACTTGATTATGCATATAAAAATATCTAGAACAATATCGTTTCCTCCAAGCCTCTATTTGATGGTCCCTCTTAAGCTTGTTGGTTTTTTTTTTTTTTTTTTTTTTTTTTGCTTTGTTTTTTTCATTCTCAAGTTCCCTTTGGACCCGGGCATTATTTCATAACGCCCATGCCTTTGGCACATTTTATTCTGTTTGGTTGATTATTCCTTGTTTTATTATATTGCACTCTAAGAAAATGGCTCAAGGAGTTTACCTCCTTTCATGATCTAATAACGTGATCGGTTTTGTGTATTATACAGGCAGAGTTGGAGAGTCAGTATATTCCTTTTTCTGGCCCTACATTCCCTATAGATAGCAAATGACAACTATTATTTGAACATTAATTATTCCTACTCCAATATTTCAATGGCGCCTTTCCTGATGGCCCGTCGTATCTTTTAAGTATACTTGGGTGTCTTTTTATAAAGAAATATGTAAATTAATAAGTAGTTGAAATAGTCTCTTCACACCAGCAGCTGTCACTAACCACAACAAGTAACCTTGTCTTTCCTGAGGAAGAATGATCTCCGCACCTGCATACACCTCTTCATTTCTCGTTTACTCCTCATTCCAGTAAATCGACATCCTAGAAGGCCCTCAGCTTTCTGTGACATCATTCCAGGAACTGCCACCAGTTTCATGTTGATGTCCTTAATGGATGGCTTTTGATCTTCCATCTGTCTGAGGTCATTGCAGCATTTGACACTGTAAACTGTCTTTTCCAGAAGTTTTCTTGGATGTTAGAACAGTATTCCTGGATTGCTTTCCAGGGCTCAGTTGTTCTCAGTTTCCTTTGCAGGAATTTCTGCTGCTGCTCCTCAGTTAGACACAGGTGTCCCCAAGGTTTCCATCCTTGTCAGACTTTGCTTCTTACACCATGTGCTCTTCAGGGCTCAGGCCTAGCATCCAGGTCCTCTGCACCTGTGAAGCCATGCTGGTTGTTAACATAACACAGTCTTTCTGCATCAGGTGTGAAAAAACCTCTACTCGGAGCCAGCCAGATACCTTCCACCTATAGCCCAACCATAGGTCCAGGCTCTCTGGACCTTCCTATGTTCTGGCAACTAAGGGAATAGCACTTGGCAGGGCACGTCTACTCTGATTGCCGAGGGTCTGTGCCACACCCTTGTTGATATTTTTAGTAGGATACTTGCATCAATCCCCATGGCTGTAACTAATACCTGCATCATGATAATATCCCACTCTATAGTTTCAGTTTAGGACTATCTCTTGAGAGTAATATTTAAGCTCAATCTAGCCCTCATTTAAGGAGCACCTCCTTTGAGTCAAACTGTGCTGTATGCTGATCATTGAGAAGAAGACACAGTCTTCATTAATTCATCCACGCAACAATATGTATTGAGTACTGTTATGTATGAAGCACTGTGCTGGGTGCTAAAATACAGCGGCACACAATACAAAAGTGGCTTTTTTTTTTTTTTGAGTCTTGCTCTGTTGCCAGGCTGGAGTGCAGTAGCGTGATCTTGGCTCACTGCAATCTCCGCCGCCCAGGTTCAAGCGATTCCCTTGCCTCAGCCTCCCGAGTAGTTGGTACTACAGACGCACACCACCACGCCTGGCTACTTGTTTGTATTTTAGTAGAGATGGGGTTTCACCATGTTGGCCAGGATGGTCTTGATCTTCTGACCTCGTGATCTGCCCACCTCAGCCTCCCAAAGTGCTGGAATTACAGGCAGGAGCCACCAGGTCTGGCCAAAAGTGGCTTCTAATGTCATGAACCTTCTATCTATTGAGTAGGGTGAAATTATCAGATATTTAATTTTGTTTTTGGCCCAGGTGCAGTGGCTCACGCCTATAATCCCAACAATCTGGAAGGCCGAGGTAGGCGGATCACCTGAGGTCAGGAGTCCAAGACCAGCCTGGCTAACATGGTGAAACCCTGTCTCTTCTAAAAATACAAAAACTAGCTGGGCATGATGGTGCATGTCTGTAATCCCAGCTACTCAGGAGGCTGAGGCACGAGAATCGCTTGAACCTGGGAGGTGGAGGTTGCAGTGAACCAAGATCATGCCACTGCATTCCAACCTGGGAGATGGAGCGAGACTCCGACTCAAAAAGCAAAAAAATTATTTTTGATAAGTGCAATAGAGAAATACAGAGTATTATGGGACCCTCTAAAAGGAGAACCTAGCCTTCTCTTGGGGGATGTATGTGTCTTAGATGGCTTCCCTGAAGAACTCACATTTAAGATACATGTAAAGGATAAAATGTATTTTAACAAGTTCTTATATCTGACATGCACTGCTCTAAAATCTTACAGATATTAACCCATTTAATCCTCCTAACAAACCTGTAAGGTAAGTACCACCATTATCTCCGACTTGTAGTGAAGAAACTGAACCACGGAGAGGTTGAGTAACTTGCCCAAATTCACGGAACTTGTAAGCACTCTGCTCCTAACCTGTCGTTTCCTGCCTCATGCTGTCTACTCAGCTTCAGGTCTTGAGACCCCACCAGCTCAGTTCTACCCTCTTTCTAAGTCACTTCCATCTGAGGCTGGCAATGTATTGGAAGCCTCCAATGCTCTGAATTTGTTTTTAGTTGCCCTGAACTCGGTGCTACTCTTGCTCGTGGAAAGTGATGGTTCGTGGATGCCCACAAAGCTACAGGTTCACTTCTAGTCTCTGAATGGTCCTCCTAACTGAGCTTCAACATGGCATTTCAATTTTCCTGGCAAAGCAGAGGCTGGCCTCAAATAGTCCCAACAATCTGCAGTCTTGGTTCACCCGATCTCCCCCACACCTGCAGTCCATCCTGCCATCCCCAGATGCTGGCAAGCTGTGCTGCTCCAGGAACTGGGGCCTCGCCCTGCACTTGAAAGATTATCCCTAGAGAAACCCTTTTCTCTGCCTCTCCCCAGTGCTGAACCTCTTAGATATCAAAGCCAGTTTAGATTCCACCCAAGGTTGCTAACTCTCCTTGATGCTGTGGTGTGAAAACAAACCATGTGTTCTGTAATAGAGAAATAGTCAAGCAAATTCGCAAACACCTGCATGAGGGAGAATTAGGCAAGTCACTCAACACTCTTCTCCCTCCCTGCCTAGTACACTCCAGTACCTCAGTGGGTTACCCTTGGCCCATCTGCTCAGAATTTCTATTCCCAAGAGTTTTAGGAATCAGGCAGTTACTGTCACAGCAGTAGTCGGCTATTGCCACCATGATGTTACGTAATAAACTACCTCAAAACTGAGTGGTTGGGAGCAATAAGCGTTTACTTTTTCTTTCATCTGTCCATGGTTGGCCAAAGTGGCTCTGCCTCAGAACAGAGGTTGTTGGGCTGGGCTCTAGTCTCTGAATGGGATCCAGATCTGATTATCATTCTAGGAGTAGCAGCGACTCACAGCATATTCTTCTCACGCTGAATGGCAGGAATTCAAAAGTCAAGCCAAACCACACAGCACATTTACACCTCTGCACGCGTGACGTGTGCTCACGATCCATTGGCCAAATGTGTCGAACAGAGAAGCCCAAATTCAGTCGGTCAGGGAAACGCGCTGTGCCCCAAGGTGAGGGACTAGGAATGAGCTGTTTATTGAACAAAGTTTCAATCTATCACACCAAGTTTCTGGAATGACCAACTAAGTGGACGGAGGTCTTATTTACTTGAGTAAATAAAACTGGTGTTAGCCAGTCAGGATGGCGATTATTAAAAAGTCAAAAAAAAAAAAAAAAATAACAGATGCTGGCGAGGCTGTGAAGAGAAGGGAATGTTTATATCCTGCTGTGGGAGTGTAAATTAGTTCAACCATTGTGGAAAACAGTTGGGAGATTTCTCAAAGAATTTAAAACAGAACTAGCATTTGACCCAGCAATCCTATTACTGGGTATATACCCAAAGGAATATACATTGTTCTACCATAAAGACACATGCATACATATGGTCACTGCAGCACTTTCCACAATAATGAAGACATGGAATCAACTTAGATGCCCATCAACAGTGGACTGGGGCCGGGCATGGTGACTCATGCCTGTAATCCCAGCACTTTGGGATGCCAAGTTGGGCAGATCACTTGAGGTCAGGAGTTCAAGACCAGCCTGACCAACATGGTGAAACCCCGTCTCCACCAAAAATACAAAAATTAGCCAGGTGTGGCAGTGTGTGCCTGTAATCCCAGCTACTCAGGAAGCTTAGGCACAAGAATTGCTTGAACCTGGATGGCAGGGCATCCAGGCTGGATGACAGAGCAAGACTCAGTCTCAAAAAAACAAAAACAAAAACAAAAGTCAGTGGATTGGATAAAGAAAATGTGGTACAGATATACCATGGAATGTTACACAGTCATTGAAAAATAATAAAATCATGTCCTTTGCAGCAAAGTGGATGGAGCTGGAGGTCATTATCCTAAGCAAATTAACACAGGAACAGAAAACCAAATACTGCATGTTCTCATTTATAAGTGACAGCTAAACATTGTACATGGACACAAAGCAGGGAACAACAGATACTGGGGCCTTCCTGAGGGTGGATTGTGGGAAGAGGGTGAGGATAAAAAATAACCTAGTGAGTATGATGCTCATTACCTGGGTGATGAAATAATCTGTACTCTAAACCCCCAGACATGCATTTTATCCACATAGCACACCTACACATGTACTCTTGAACTGAAAACGTAAGTTGGAAAGAAAAAAAAAAAAAAACTGGTGTTAGGAGGAAAATGCTCCTTCATGTATCAGCTAGCTTTTGCTGTATAACAAACCATCCCAAAACACAGTGTCTTAAAACAACAAGCAATGGTTATTTCTCATAATCCATTGTATCGCTAAAGTGGTTCTTCTAGGCTTAGCCAGAATGGCTGAGTTGTGCTGGTGTGAGAACTACTCATGCTACTCATGGAGTGGTTAGAGTAATTAAACAAAAGAGTTATGGCAAGCGTACGGTAAGATGAGAAATCAGGTGCAAAAGATTTATATCATAAGCATGTTCTTTGGGGTATTATTTTTAATAATAAAAATCAGAAGCTACCAAAATGTCCAAACAACTTAAGACTTCGAAAATAATTTCATACAACATCAAATGAAAAAAAAGCAAGTTATCTTAATGTTGTTGTGTCTACATGTGTTTACCTATGCATCTGGGTTAATATTGACTCACTCGGAATGTTAGGACAAGAAGTGAATTATGTTTTCTTCTGTGTGCTTTCCTGTATTTGCCAAATTTTCAATGGCTACATTTTACTTTTGTGTAGTAAAATTAATAGTGATTAAAAGTGAGCAACATAAGGAGTTTTAGGTATTAAAAAAGATGAATAATTGAATTCAGTCACGATCAGCATTTCTCTTGTTTCTTGCCTACATCCAGCAATTCCTGCAGGTAATTACGAGAGAGGCAGAACCCCTTTGTCTTCATTGCTGGCTGTCAGTCAGGCTTTCTAAATTTGAACCTTGCACTCTGCTGTGAAACTTCTGTGTCATTGGGCAAACTTCTTAACCAATGTGTTAGTTTCCTCATCTGTAAAATGGGAATAATCACAGAATCTGAATTATAAGGCTGTTGTAATAATTAGCCATTTTTATGGGTGGTGGTTGTTGTTGTTGTTTTTGTTTTTGAGATGGAGTCTCGCTGTGTTGCCCAGGCTGGAGTACAATGGCACGATCTCAGCTCACCTCTGCCTCCCAGGTTCAAGCGATTCTCCTGCCTCAGCCTCCCAAGTAGCTGGGATTACAGGCACCTGCCACCACGCCCAGCTAATTTTTGTATTTTTAGTAGAGACGGGGTTTCACCATGTTGGCCAGGCTGGTCTTAAACTTAACTCCCTTCCTCAGGTGATCTGCCTGCCTCAGCCTCCCAAAGTGCTGGGATTACAGGCATGAGCCACCACACCTGGCCATTATATTTGTTTAAAAGCAGTTGCCTATTACCAGTAATAATGCATTCATATGTTTTTTCTTCTTCTTATGCCTAGATCTGGATGTGTGGAGGGCAACTCTTTATAATCCCCTGCTCTCGAGTAGGACATATCAGTAAGAAACAGACTAGAAAAACTTCTGCAATCATCAGTGCCACGACACGTAACTACCTAAGACTGGTGCACGTTTGGCTGGATGAATATAAGGTGGGGAACACATCCTTGACTTGGAAAATGCGTGTGAGGCCGGAGCAGGACTTGTTCTGAGGAAGCTTGCTGCTGCCTTTCCAGATCCAGCGTTTGTTCTGGAGGTCATTATCCTAAGCAAATGAACACAGGAACAGAAAACCAAATACTGCATGTTCTCATTTATAAGTGAGAGCTAAACATTGTACACGGACACAAAGCAGGGAACAACAGATACTGGGGCCTTCTTGAGGGTGGACTGTAGGAGGAGGATGAGGGTAAAAAACTACCTATTGATAGTTATTGATAGTTGTTCTTTTCTCTGTTTTTCTTGAATACAGCACCCCTCTAACCCCTCATCAATCCATCCCCAACCCTATTCTCAGTTCATCCTAAGCTGCTACTCTTACACTTCATTATTTTTGTTTTAATTTCTGGGAAACCTCAAGTCTCTCAGAAGTAAATCAACCAACATGAGCAGTCATTTTATAGAGGTGCTGATCTATTCCCTCTGTTCCCACCTCCAGGGAATTGTCCCACACCTGAAGCAAACAGCTTCTCCTTGCCCTGTCCCCACATGCAACTCTTTTTTTTTTTTTTTTTGAGATGGAATCTTGCTCTGTTGCCCAGGCTGGAGTGCAGTGGTGCCATCTCACCTCACTGCAACCTCCGCCTCCTGGGTTGAAGTGATCCTCCTTCCTCAGCCTCCTGAGTGGCTGGGACTACAGGCACGTACCACCATGCCTGGCTAATTTTTATATTTTTAGTAGAGATGGGATTTCACTATGTTGGCCAGGCTGGTCTCAATCTCTTGACTTCATGACCCGCCCACCTTGGCCTCGCAGAGTGCTGGGATTTACAAGCCTGAACCACCGCACCTGGCCCATGTACAACTCTTGAGATTCTTTTTCTTCCCCGCCGATTTCCCAAGCAATGTGGATGCTGCTGGTCATGGGACTGTGTGAGAACTTCCACTACCACTTTTCAACCAGCAGCCAAAGATTTCCGTATCAAAGCTATACCCTATTATCTGTGCATTTCCCCAGGAATTAAGTACCTTGCCAGGACTTACAAGCGTGCATGTCCATCCAGAAGCTATGTGTAAATAAATACAAAATCCCCAGCAAAATCTCATTTCAGACAAACAAATGGAAATATGTAAGAATCTCTCTGACAGTGTATGTCCTGGTCTTCATCTTATGTTTCTCTAATTGAAAAAACACACTTTAATTATGAAGGTAATAATGCTCCATTTCTCTTGTAATTAGAGAAATGTGAATTAAAACTTCAAAGAGCTATTTCAACATCGCCGCTTAGATTGGCAGAATTTTAAAAGTCTGACGGGCCTGGCTGGGCACAGTGGCTCATGTCTGTAATCCCAGCACTTGGGAGGCCGAGGCAGGCAGATCACCTGAGGTCAGGAGTTCAAGACCAGCCTGGACAATATGGAGAAACCCCGTCTCTACTAAAAATACAAAATTAGCCGGGTGTCGTGGCACACTCCCATAGTCCCATCTACTCAGGAGGCTGAGGCAGGAGAATCTCTTGAACCTGGGAAGAGGAAGTTGCAGTGAGCCAAGATCGCACCATTGCACTCCAGCCTAGGCAACAAGAGCAAAACTCTGTCTCAAAAAAACAAAAAAACAAAAAAACAAAAAAACAAAAAAAAACCTTATAGGCCCAAGTGTCGGTAAGCAATAGGATCTCTCAGCTTTTGCTTTATGGGAGTGTTGACTTTTACAAAATTGCATCTGAAAACAGCATGGCAGCATCTACTAAAGTAAAAGATCTGAATACCTTGTGATTCAGCAGTTCTGCTCATGCATATGCTACAGAAGTGAGTGCTTTTGTGCACCAGGATGCATGAACAAGAAAACTACTACACAGCATTATTTCTTTTAGCCAAAACTTAATACAATACAAATACTCATCAAGAGTAGAGTGGACAAATGTGATATATTTAGTTGCTATAATCCTATACAGCAATGAAAATTAACTGGGCGGGGTGCGGTGGTTCACGCTTGTAATCTCAGCACTTTGGGAGGCCAAGGCGGGTGGATCACCTGAGGCCAGGAGTTCGAGACCAGCCTGGCCAACAAGGTGAAACCCCATCTCTAATAAAAAGACAAAAAAAAAATTATCCAGGCATGGCGGTGGGCATCTGTAATTCCAGCTATTTGGGAGGCTGAAGCTGGAGAATTGCTTGAACCCAGGAGGTAGAGGTTGCAGTGAGCCGAGATCATAACACTGCACTCCAGCCTGGGTGACAAGGGCAAAGCTCCATCTCAAAGGAAAAAAAAAAGAAAGAAAATTAACTAACTATAGTGTATAGTCATGTCTCACTTAACGACGGGAATATATTATGAGAAATCATCATGAGGTGATTTCATTGTTGTGGGACTGTACCTACACAAACTGGGATGGAGATGGTATAGACCATTACACACCTTGGCTCTATGATATGGCCCACTGCTCCCAGGCTGCAAACCTGTATGGCATGTGACTCTACTGAACACTGTAGGCAGTTGTAACCCAGTGGTAAGTATTTGTGTATCTAAACATAGCTAAACAAATGGCATAGTAAAAATATGGTATTATAATCTTATGGGACTACCATTATGAACGCAGTCAGGTGTTGACTGAAACATCATCACATGGTGCGTGACTGTACCTACAAGAGCATAGGTAAATTTGAGAGATGTGATGGTGAATGAAAGCAGCCAAACACAACAGAACTTATACTGTATTATTTCCTTCCTGTAAAGTTCAAATGGGTAAAATTAAACCATATAATTTGTGCATGAATAATCAGATATCAAAGCTAGAATGAAAAGAAATGAATTTGTAATCAAGATAGCATTTAAAACAAAGGAAAAGGGTTATGATCAGGAAAGAAAAGGCAGGGGGATTTCAAGTTGTCCTTCAAAATTAGAACATATAAACACATCTCACTCTTTTAAATAGTTCCTTTAACTGGATCTACCAAAATTGATCCCATTAATAAATAGTACCAGTTGATAAGCATTCTGATTTCCCCGGCTTTTTGCTATTTTCTTCACAATCCTCAAACGAGAATTCTTTTTTTTTTCTTTCTTTTGAAACAGAGTCTTGCTCTGTCACCCAGGCTGGAGTGCAGTGGCACAATCTCGGCTCACTGCAACCTCCGCCTCCCAGGTTCAGTGATTCTCCTGCTCAGCCTCCCGAATAGCTGGGACTACAGGTACACGCCACCATGCCCAGCTAATTTTTATATTTTTAATAGAGACAGGGTTTCACCATATTGGCCAGGCTGGTCTTGAACTCCTGACCTCATGATCTGCCTGCCTTGGCCTCCCAAAGTACTGGGATTACAGGCATAAGCCATCACGCCTGGCCTTGAAATGAGAATTATTGACATACTTTTTTGTGCATATTTTTGCAAATACATCTTTGGAATAAATTCAAGACATGAACTTGCTGGGGCAAGAGTTAGTGCATTTTAAATCCTGATGGGGTGACATCCAAATGATCTTCACTGTGTGTCTCGTCATCTGTGCTGCCATCAAATGTACATGAAAGTGCCTGTCTCCTCATATTGGTTATAATCGAACTGTTTGTTTTAATCAGGTAGGTTAAAAACATCTCATTGTTTAAAATTGTATTTCATTACAACAAATCTTGAGCTTATTTTCATGTTTGTTAATTTTTTTTTTTCTGTGAACGCTGGTCATGGATCCAGATAGTTGAATTGAATATAGCTATTTCTGCATGGTTTACTGAATTTCACAAAGCATATAGTGCCAAAAAGTTAACTTAAAGGCATATGATGTTAAGTATAAAAACCAATGGATTGCATAATACAGCACAATGGGAAATTTAGTGACTGACTGGGACAAGAAAGGGCTTTGGACAGGAAGATGTGCCTAAGGTCATCCATGCTGTCTTTTCTCCAAAATGGTGGTACCCTCCCCCATCTGCAGGCTTGTCCCCTGCACCAATCCACCCTGGGGACCTAGGGGTGGCAGAATGTGATGGTAAAGACCTACGGTGGTCATGGATCCCCAGGGAGAATCCAACATGGCATGCCCATAATACATTAATTTGGATGAGCAAACTCCTTCTGTCATTCAACACTATCACTATCCTGTCTGCCAGGCCTGGGAAAACACAGATGAAAAGATAAGGGTTCTGTTCGCAAAGGGCTTCAGTCTACTTAGAATACCTTTTTTCAACAGGGGGCCAACAGAGTCCATTAGACATTCATTCTTGGGGCTTCCTCAAGTCAGAGCACACAAAAAACTAACCAAGTGTGGTGATAATAATGACCATCTCAGACATGACAGTTAGTATGTGCCAGCCATGCTCGCCCAGGGGCTTTGCATGTCCCTATTAGACTGTTCAACCCTCACAACCACTTTGCAAGGGGAGGACTTGCCTAAGGTCACGCAGATCCTGAATGGCAGAGCCAGACTTTGAACCCAGGTTGTACTCCTGCAGGATCTATTCTCCCTTTACTACATCGTCCCCCATTTCTGAAAAGACAAACATACTGATCAGGACCAGGGAGTAAGGGGGTTTGTCCTTGGGTATTGTTGAAAAAACAGGAGAAAGGGGATACCACAATAGGTGGCTGTGATTCTTTGGCTGAGAAGCAGGACCCAGTCTTCCTGGATCCCGCTATGACACTTAGGGTGCTGTGGCACGTGCTGTGAACATGTGCATGGTGGGTAAATCCGAGGTCCCATAGTATGTCTCTGCCTTCATTCCTTGGACAGAAAAAAATTGGGATCTGGAGGGCTTTTTTTAGTTCACATGATGAAAATACATGTGTCTATGTTAGATATAATCATTTGATCACCGAAGATTTGTTTGGCTGAACATAATGGCTGACTCTGTATTTTCATATAGGAGCAGTTTTTTCTTCGAAAGCCTAGTCTGAAATATGTTACCTATGGAAACATTCACGAGCGTGTTCAGTTAAGGAAACGACTGGGTTGCAAGTCATTTCAGTGGTATTTGGATAATGTCTTCCCAGAGTTGGAGGCATCTGTGAACAGCTCATGAAAGGAAAACAAATCACTTTCATTAATAAAGTGTTAAAAGTCTCCTAATCATTCAACATAGTGGCACAAGAATGTAAGATTGGAACATCGTGGAATTATGTGAAATGCAATTAAAAAAATATGACCAGAATGGTCTATGATGTGGGTGCCTTTATTTCCCCTTTAATGAAAATTCTTAATACTTTGTTACTCATCTGCTACTGAATTTCTGAGGTGACAAGACCTTGAACATTAGAAATGTCCTAAGTAGTCACACAGTTACGAACTCTATCATACAGCTGACTGAGTTTAAGTAAAGCGCATTTGTTTACCACACCCACCTGGCCCTGGTGGACTGTAGGGACTGCTTTCCCTTTGCCAACCTGGCTTCTGCCCCAGACAATCTGTTGCGATTGCCTTCTTAGGGAGTCATGCTCTCGTGACTTTGGCTGAGCTGCAGCAAGCTCCTTTCTTCCTGCCAGGGTAGATTCTGGTAATGACACCTTGCTCAGCTGCATACCTGAACGTCTGGTGTCCAGTCCACCTGCCTGGGTGTCTGGTCAGCTCTCCAAGCCAGCTTCCCCATGTGTCCCTGCCAGCCCTTCTGTCATCTGAAGATACTCCCTCTTCCAGGAGTCTCACTCTGTCACCAGGCTGGAGCGTAATGGTGTAATCTGGGCTCACTGCAACCTCCGCCTCCCAGGTTCAAGCAATTCTCCTGCCTCAGCCTCCCAAGTAGCTGGGATTACAGGTGCGTGTCACCACACCCAGCTAACTTTTGTATTTTAGTAGAGACGGGGTTTCACAATATTGGCCAGGATGGTCTTGATCTCTTGACCTTGTGATCCGGCTGCCTCGGCCTCCCAAAGTGCTGGGATTACAGGCATGAGCCACTGTGCCCAGCCGATTTTGCCTTTTTCATGTCTGTCTCCTCCTATGGCTCTGGCCTCCAGCTCTCCAGACACTTCTTGACTCTTGGTAAACGGTTTAGCTGGGATCAGGGAAGCAGCAGCTGTGTGCCTTGTCTGTCCCGTGTAAACACATTCCCAGATGTCCAAAGTACTTCTTTGGCATCTTTGGGGTTAGACAGATCACTGTTGGTTTCACACTGATGATGGTGGCTAAGAAGGTGAAAGACACTGAATTCAGAAAGACAGAGACAGATAATGAGAGAAAAAAACACATTGAAAGGGGCAAAAAAAAAAAAAAAGTGGAAGAGAATAGTCTATGCTGGAAAGAAGGTAAGTTAGTTTTTACAGCAGAAAAACAATTTGAATCATCTGTTGAACTCATTCAATCAACAATAAGTGTTTGCTTGAAGCCAGGTATTCTTCTAGTTGCTGGTATACAGCAAGGAATGAAGTTTTTTGTTTTGTGTGTTTGTTTGTTTTTGGAGACGGAGTTTCACTCTTCTCGCCCGGGCTGGAGTGCAGTAGCCTGATCTCGGCTCACTGCAACCTCCACCTCCCAGGTTCAAGTGATTCTCATACCTCAGCCTCCTGAGTAGCTGGGATTACAGGCACCCACCACCACGCCCAACTAATTTTTGTATTTTTAGTAGAGATGTGGTTTTGAGAGGTGGCAACATGCTAGCAGCCCTCGCTCTCAGCGCCTCCTCGGCCTCAGTGTCCACTCTGGTGGCGCTTGAGGAGCCCTTCAGCCCGCCACGACACTGTGGGAGCCCCTCTCTGGGCTGGCCGAGGCCCGAGCAAGCTCCCTCTGCTTGCGGGGAGGTGTGGAGGGAGAAGCGCAGCTAGGCGCTTGTGGGCCAGTGCGAGTTCCGGGTGGGCGTGGGCTTGGCGGGCCGGGCACTCGGAGCCGCAGGCCAACACCGCCAGCCCCAGGCAGTGAGGGGCTTAGCACCCAGGCCAGCAGCTGCAGGGGGTATGCTGGGTCCCCCAGCAGTGCTGGCCTGCCGGTGCTGTGCTCGAATTCTTGCTGGGCCTCAGCTGCCTCCCCACGGGGCAAGGCTTGGGACCTACAGTTGCCATGCCTGAGCCTCCCCCCCGCCACTCCCCCCACCAGGGCTCCTGCCTGGCCCAATCCTCCCCGATGAGCACCAACCCCTGCGCCACGGCATGGGTCCCATCAACCGGCCAAGGGCTGAGGAGTGCACCTGGGCTGAGGAGTGTGGGTGCAGGGCACGGGACTGGCAGGCAGCTCAGCCTGCAGTCCCGGGTAGGATCCACTGGGTGAAGCCAGCTCGGTTCCTGAGTCTAGTGGGGACTTGGAGAACCTTCATGTCTAGCTAAGGGATTGTAAATACACCAATCAGCACCCTGTGTCTAGCTCAAGGTTTGTAAATACACCAATTAGTACTCTGTATCTAGCTCAAGGTTTGTAAATACACCAATCAGTACTCTGTATGTAGCTAATCTAGTGGGGACTTGGATAATTTTTCCAGCACTTTGTGTCTAGCTAGAGGATTGTAAACGCACCAATCAACACTCTGTGTCTAGCTCAGGGATTGTAAACACACCAATCAGCACTCTGTCAAAATGGACCAATCAGCTCTCTGTAAAATAGACCAATCAGCTCTTTGTAAAATGGACCAATCAGCAGTATGTGGGTGGGGTCAGATAAGGGAATAAAAGCAGGCTACCCAAGCCAGTCACTAGCAACCTGCTCAGTCACCTTACACAGAGGTTGTTCTTTTATTCGTTGTGCTATCTCTTGTTGCTGCTCATTGTTTGAGTGCATACCATCTTTATAGGCTGTAACACTCCTTGCAAAGGTCTGCAGTTTCACTCAGGAGGTCAGTAACACTACAAACCCACTGGGAAGAATGAACAACTCCAGACGCCCCATTTTAAGAGCTGTAACACTCACTGGGAAGGTCTGAAGCTTCATTCCTGAAGCCAGTGAGACCACTAACCCACCAGAAGGAAAAAACTGCAGATACGTGTGAACACCTGAAGGAACGATACTCCAGACTGCCATCTTTAGTGGCTGTAACACTCACCACGAGGGTCTGCAGCTTCATTCTTGAAGTCAGCGAGACCAAGAACCCAGCAATTCCGGTTACAGTTTCATCATGTTGGCCAGGGTGGTCTTGAACGACTGACCTTCCAAAGTTTGGCATTACAGGTGTGAGCTACTGTGCCCAACTGCTGCAAATAACATCTTTATACCTATCTGTTTAGGAAAATACTGTATAAAATCTATTGCTGGATAGACAGGGGGTGATCTATTACAGCCTCTTGATTCATCCTTTAAAAGGTTGATTGGGCAGCAAGAAACAGGTGCCACGCTGTGATTGTATTCTTGGCCCATATATTATACTTTTCCTGTTTCTAGAAAGTCATTTAAAAATTAATCATAACAAACCCATGTGTCCACTAAAATTACGATAAAATGCAAAATAGGCCAGGTGTGGTGGCTTACGTTTGTAATCCCAGCACTTTGGGAGGCTGAGGCGGGCGGATCACGAGGTCAGGAGTTCGAGATCAGCCTGGTGAATGTGGTGAAACCTGGTCTCTACTAAAAATACAAAAAGATTAGCCGGGTGCGGTGGCGTGTGCCTGTAATCCTAGCTACTTCAGTCTAAGGCAAGAGAAGTGCTTGAACCCAGGAGCCAGAGGTTGCAGTGAGCTGAGAGCACACCACTGCATTCCAGTCTGGGCGACAGAGTGAGACTCCATCAGGAAAAAAAAACACACAAAACAGCACCCGGGGTCAGTGGCACATGCCTGTAATCCCAGCTATTCGGGAGGCTGAGGTCCAAGAATCGCTTGAACATGGGAGGCGGAGGTTGCAGTGAGCCCAGACCAAGATTGCGCCACTGCACTCCAGCGTGGGTGACATACTCTGTCTCAAAGAACAAACAAACAAAAAAGCAACATAGAAATCCTGTAGCTGAAAAAATAAAAGAGAATTATAGTAGTTGGAGTTTTTTTTTTTTTTTTTTTTTTTTTTTTTTTTTTTTTTGAGATGGAGTCTCACTCTGTGCCCAGGCTGGAGTGCAGTGGCCGGATCTCAACTCACTGCAAGCCCCGCCTCCAGGGTTTACGCCATTCTCCTGCCTCAGCCTCCCGAGCAGCTGGGACTACAGGTGCTCGCCACCTCGTCCAGCTAGTTTTTCGTATTTTTTAGTAAAGACAGGGTTTCACCGTGTTAGCCAGGATGGTCTCGATCTCCTGACCTTGTGATCCGCTCGTCTCAGCCTCCCAAAATGCTGGGATTACAGGCTTGAGGCACCGCGCGGGGCCTGGAGTATCTTCTTAAAGCAACAACTTTTTTCTAGTGTTGAAGTTTGAGAATATATATGTGTAATATATAATTATATGTAATATATAAATGATATATATGCAACATTAAAACATATATATATATTTTTTTCTGGTAAGCATAAAGAATGGATGCTGTAAATATCAACTTTCCCAAAAGCAAAAGACAAGAGTGTTCTCTTTTGTTAAAAGCCATGAGCCTAATATTAAGTCTTAGTAGATAACACACATAAGTCCTAGAAATTGTTTAGCATGTCCCTTGGACAGTATCTTCTTAAATATTGCTTCAGTTGACCCTAAAAGAAAAATCAGAATCAATATCCAAATATTTGGTGTGAGTAAAGGGAAATTGATACTGGCCTATAGATGGCAATTTTTTGTTTTTGTATGGAAATTTAAAAATCTGATTTGTATTCTGAAGCTAGTTGAAAAGTATCTGGTAACCTGCTTAAGGTTTTTTACAAAATAGTTTTTGGTATGATGGAATGCTCAAACAAGTTTTTTTTTTTTTTTTTTTTTTTTTTTGGAGACGGAGACTTGCTCAGTCGCCCAGGGTGGAGTACAGTGGCCCAATCTCGGCTCACTGCAAGCTCCGCCTCCCTGGTTCACCTCATTCTCGTGCCTCAGCCTCCCCAGTAGCTGGGACTACAGGCGCCCACCACCACGCCCGGCTAATTTTTTGTATTTTTAGTAGAGTCGGGGTTTCACCCTGTTAGCCAGGATGGTCTGCGATCTCCTGATCTCGTGATCCGCCCGCCTCGGCCTCCCAAAGTGCTGGGATTACAGGCGTGAGCCACCGCGCCCGGCCATCAAACAAGTCTTAAATTAAGCCCAGGAGTTCTGTAACTGAGACATCCTTCTAGGAATTTATCCTAAGACACACCTGTATGAAATAATAACTAAGAAGAGCTGACATTTGCTGAGATTTTACTATGTTTCATACTCTGCTGTAAGTCGTCTGCATGGATCATCTCATTTCATTCATACAACAACTTTATGAGTTCTGCTATCCTCATTTCATAGATAAGAAAATGATGGTTAGAATTTGCCCAGGTTAAGGTTGCCCTATTTGGCTAATAAAAACACAGGATGCCTGGTTAAAACTTGAATTTCACATAGACAATAACATTTTACTGTACATATGGCTATATGTTGAATGTGTCCTCCGTGATTCATGTTGAGACAACTGACGATACAACAGTGCTACAGTTTGAATACCTTTTATCCCCACCAAAATTCATGTTGAGGCTTGGACCCCAAGGTAACAGTGTTGAGACAGAGGAGGACCTTTAACAGGCTTTGGAGTCATGAGGGATCAGCCCCCATGAAAAGATTCATGTAGTCTCTGAGAGTTCCCAGTCTCTTGGGACTGGATTAGGTACCTTGAGAGCGGGTTGTTAATAAGTAACATTGTAACATTGCCCCTTTAGCCAGTGCGCGCTTCCCCTTCCGTTCTCTGCCACATTATGAGGTAGCACAAAGCCCTCACCAGCAGCCTACCAGATATGGCTGCTGGATCATGTACTTCCCAGCCTCCGGGAGAGTGAGAAAACAGATTTGTTTTTAAACTACCTAGTCTCAGGTATTTTATTACAGCAGCACAGATGAAGACAAGCCTCTCACATATTGCACAGGATATACTTACATCACAAAATTATTCTTAATCTGAAATTCAAATTTCAGGCCACCCTGTATTTCATCTGGCAACTGTATCCAAGGACAAACAATAACACAGCCCTTATATGATCCTAATCAGCCTGGCCTCAAAGATTGTGTTTAACCAGAATGATACACTGAAAAGAGCATTTTAGTGTCATTCTGTATGATAGTGAAAAATTGGAGCTAACCCAAATCCTCAATTATGAGAATAATGGTTAAGTAGTTATTGTACATTAATTACATAGAATAGTATTTAAAGTAATAGATATAAACAGATGCATCTCATACTCATCGGATTGGCAAATATTTAAATATCTGATACTATCAAGGGTCAGGAGAAGATGCACCAATGGAAATTTACATGCCCTGATTATATCCTAGAGCATGATTTCAAATGTTAATTTGTGTATAAGTCACCTGGAAATCTTGGTAAAAATGCAGATTTTAATTAAGTAGGTGGAGCACAAGACTCACCATTTCTAACACACTCCCAGGTGACGTTGATGCTGCTTGTTGCTGGACCACCATTTGAGTAGTGAGGCCCTAAAGCTCTGGTCTTCAAACTCTTTTGCTTGAGAATATACTAAAATAATAAGGTTTAAATACAAGAACTTAGTATCCCCTTATACATGTTTAAGGTGATATTTAAAATTTTTCATTACTAGTTTAGGTAGTTGGAAGGATTCCTTTCTGGCAACATAGTTGTGTAAATAAACTTGTTATACACTTTTAAATATACCTAGTAGACTTCGCCCTAGTTTGCCTGCCACTGCTGTGAATAGTTTCTGAGGGAGGTTCCAGCAGGATTGATCCCCAGTGAGGCTTATTTGATATCATACTATGTATATTTCACATGAGCTGCAACCATGGAAGGAAACTGGGCAAAGATACATGTGTGCTCTCTGCACTGCCCTTGCAAGAGAAACCCACACCTGAAATATCTGTCAATTTCCAGTCAAGACACAAACATGGTACAAGGGGTCAAAAGCATTCAACTTGGCACCCAGCAGCAGTTCTCTTTGGCTGAGGGGAGTGGCCACAGGACTCAGCTGGGGGCCATCAGCTGCCTACACACCCAACAACTGGAGAAATGAGTCCTCAGTCCTTAAGGGGAAACCTGGGTGGCGCAACATGGCACTCCCTACACCCTGACAACCCCATGGGGTATTTGGCAGGGCCCGTTAATGCAGTGGAAGATGGGCTGGGGAACGTGGTTAGCTCAATTCACCTCAAGAGGGCCACTACTTTGGTTCAGGTGCTGCTCTTTAATTTATATGGGCTGTAGAATTTCCTCCATTGCTACACGTGTACCCCATCAGACTTTAATTGTGAAGCAATGCGTTATTTTAAAAAGTTTAAAAATACTCTTAACCAAGTGGGGCTTATTTCAGAAACGCAAATAAGATTAACATTAAGATATTCTTCAATATAACTTGGCATTATTGGCCACAGATGAATGCCTACACCATTTTTCTTAAAAATTGCCAAATTCCCCTTTACAGGATTTGTATACATTGCACTCTTATCACCAATGTATGAGTGTTTTTTCACAACTTCTCTCTTTACATTTTAATCAACATTTTCTTCTATCGCAAGTGACATTTAACGTCTTGTAGGATGTTTTAGGGCATCTGTCTTTTTTTTCACTTATGGGGTCTCGCTGTATTGCCCAGGCTGGAGGGCAGTGGCCACTCACAGGCGCGATCCCACTACCGAGCAGCACAGGAGTTTTGCCCTGCTCGGTTCCCCCCTCCTTGGGGAACCTGGTGGTTCCTGCTCCCGGGAAGTCACCACACCGATGCGGAACTCGGTGTCGCCGCGCAATGGGCACAGCGCATACAGCGCAGAGCTCCCGGGCTCAAGCGCTGCTCCCGCCTCAGCCTCCGGAGTACCCGAGGCCACAGGTAGCGCATTTGTCATTAATGGAGTCTTTTGAGACCGCGCGCGACAGACAACAGGACCTACGCCACGCGCGGCGCGGCTGCGCGAACGCTCCGTACGACTCAGCTGGCGGCGGCCGGTGACGTCAGGGCAGCGAGAGGTGACGTCACCACGGAGCAGGGGCGGGGCCGCCTGACGCGCGGCGCTGGGCGGAGACGGCGGCGCGGGGACTGGGCGAGGGCCCTGGGCCTGAGGAGGCGCGGCCGCCAGTGCGCCCGGCGCGTGCGCGACGCCTGGCTGCTCGGCCCCGGGGTAGTTCAGCCCGCCGCCGCTCTTGCGGGTCGGACTGGGGCTGGTGGGAGAGATGCCGCAGCCCGAGTTCCGGAAGGCGGCGATCCTGGGCTGCGGGCAACGCGGTGAGTACCCGCTCGGCGGCGCCCTCCTTCGCGCGGTCTCCCCGCGCCCCTCAGCACCTCGAGAGCTGCGGTGGCGGCGCGCGGGGCCTGGGCAGGCTGGGGGCGGCGCCGGGGCAGCGCCTGGCTCCCCGCGGGTCCGGGGCTCCCGCACGCTCCCTGGGCGAGGCTGGTTCCTCGAGGAGACGCCGCTGCCCCCGCGCCTCCCCCGACGTCTCCTCAGGCGGGTCCGCGGCGTGGGGAGCGAGAGCCAGGGCGCGGGCCTGGTTTTCGGGCATTTCGGACGGAGGCACAGCTGATCTACAGCCTCCCGCAGTATTCCCTAAAATGAAGTCCAGAGCAGGGTTGTCCACTTTTTAAAATTAAAAGTGCCCAGAAATAGAACATTTCACATATACACAAAACTAGGGAGAATAGTGTGAAAGGAAAATGAATCTCGGGACCCCAGATCGCTAAGCCAAAGTCAAGCCGGGAACTGCGTCAGGCAAACCTGCTCCCGTTTTATTCCTAAGACAGCTGCAGAGATAAAAAGCCACACAGCTCCCTCACTGTTTACCCAGGAGGAAGTTGGCTGTGGCCTCCACGTCTTTACCCTGAAACAGTTGCGTCGGATTTCACCCTGGCAGTGGAAATGGACAGCTTGTCTTCGCAGGTGAGGGACAGGGACACACCGCCAGTCATCCCCCTGCTCACCCGAGACAAATGCACGTCTGATGGCTTCACCTCCCCTGTATTTATGTAAAAATGCAGGTTTACTGAGCCAGGCTAAGGCACAAGTAACTATCCCTCTGCCCGCCCCGTCGGGTAAATTGTGTATTCAGTAAAAGGCAGAGCAGAGGCTCAAAAGAATGTAGCCGTTTGTCTCATCTGCCCATGACCTGGAAACCCCCACTTCGAGTTGTCCCGCCTTGCCCGCCCGATCCAGTCTATACCTGTGTTTGATTGAAGTCTCAAATGTTCCCCTAAAATGTATACTACTAGGCTGTGCTCCCACCACCTTGGGTACATGTTCCCAGGATCTCCTGAGGGCGGTGTCATGGGCCATAGGCGCTCATATTTGGCTCAGAATAAATCTCTCTAAAAAATTTGTTTTTAATTTTTGTGGGTACCTAGTGGGCGTATGCATTTATAGGTACATGAGGTATTTGATATGGCGGAGAATGCCTAATAATCACATCAGAGTAAGCGGGGTAGCCATCCTCTGAAGCATTTATCCTTTGTTAGTGGTGCAGACAACCTGCCAGGCTCTTGTATTGGTTAGAACCCGACAACGTGCCAACAACCCTGACACCAGGAGGCGGTGTGGAGCAACACGCTGTTTTAACCAGCGCCTGGGGGCAGATGGGTTTAGGCCTAAAATGGCCTCAGCCCCTAGTGAGGACGTGGAAGGGGTTTTATAGTCCTCTGTAAACAGGAAGTGCCCCAGTCTGAGGTGGCTGCTGCATAGTACACGCTGGCCTGCCTCTGGATCTTCAGGGCGTGTGTGTCTTCCCGCAACCTCTCTTCCTGCTTAACTTGCTGACAGCGTGCTACTGGCTCAAGTGTCCTTGCACCTTGGGACTGGGCTTGAGGAGGGAGGAATTATTCATTCCCTTAAGCTTTCAGGCTTGGGGGAAAATCTTTGACAACCCAGTGATACTCTTTTAAAGTTACTTTAAAATGTGCAATAAAGTGTTGTTGACTGTAGTCATGCTGTTGTGCTATCAAATACTAGATCTTATGCATTCTATGTATTTTTGTATACATTAACTGTTTCTCCCCTCACTCCCTTCTCAGAATCTGGTAACCATCATCTAGTCTCTCTCTCCATGAGTTCAATTGTTTTAATTTTTAGCTTCCACAAATGAGTGACAACAGGCAAAGTTTGTCATTCTGTGTGCCTGGCTTATTTCACTTAACATAATGACTTCCAGTTCTATCCCTGTTGTTGCAAATGATGGGATCTCATTCTTTTTTATGGCTGAATAGTATTCCATTGTGTATATGTATCATCATGTTTTCTTTATCCATTCATCTGTTGATGGATATTTAGGTTGCTTCCAAATCTTGGCTATCGTGAACAGTACTGCAACAAACATGAGACTGCAGACCTCTATGGTATACTGATTTCCATAGGGTGTATATCTATGAGTGGGATTGCTGAATCATGTGGTAGCTCTATTTTTAGTTTTTGGGGAACCTCCAGACTGGTCTCCATAGTGCTTGTACTAATTTACATTCCCACCTATGGTGTATGAGGAATCCCTTTTCTCCACATTCTCACCATCATTCATTATTGCCTGTCTTTTGGATATAAGCCATTTTAACTGGGGTGAGATGATATCTCGTTGTAGTTTTGTTCTGCATTTCTCTGATCGGTGATGTCGAGCACCTTTTCATATGCCTGTTTGCTATTTGTATGTCTTATTTTGAGAAATGTCTGTTCAGATGTTTTAATAGGATTATTAGATTTTTTCCTATAGAGTTGTTTGAGCTTCTTGTATGTTCTGGTTATTCATCCCTTGCCAGATGGATAGTTTGCAAATACTTTCTCCTGGTCTGTGGGTTGTCTCTTCACTTTGTTGTTGCCTTTGTTGTGTGTTGAAGCTTTTTAACTTGATGTGATACCATTTGTCCATGTATGCTTTGGTGGGGTATTACTACAGAAATCTTTGCCCAGTTCAATGTCCTGGAGATTTTCTCCAGTGTTTTCTTTTAGCAGTTTCATAGCTTGAGGTCTTAAGTCTTTAATCTATTTTAATTTGATTTTTGTGTATAGCGACGTTACGGGGTGGGGTTGGGGGGTTGTCCTTGCTCCCAGAGCTCCCAAAATGGTGGTGGGCTGCTTGCAAGATGGTGGCAAGCCTCCTGTTCTCTGACCTGGGGTTCTTGGCCTCATGGATTCCAAGGAATGGAATCTTGGGCCATGCTGTGAGTATTATAGCTCTGATAGAAGCCATGGGTCATCGAAGAGAACCGTGGAACCCAGTGACTAGTGTTCAGCTCGATTAGGACGAACCCGGGCACTTAGCTGTGCAGGAACAATGGCAAGCCTTTAGCCTGATTGGGAGCAGCGGTGGGAGCCTCACTGGATCAGGAGCACAGCAGACACCCTGCCGGATCTGGAGGGATGGAAGTTAGTGGCGGGTCTGCGACAGTGGCAAACAGCAGTGGTGAATGGCGAGCAAAAAGCTCAGCTTGAGCTGTAACAAACACGGACCAGAAGAGAGTGCAGTTGCAAGATTTAATAGAGTGAAAACAGAGCTTCCATACAAAGGGAGGGGACCCAAACAGGGCAGCCATTGCTGGCTGGAATGCCTGGGTTTATAGCCCAATCATTGTCCCTCCCTCTGTGCTCTCAGGTAATAGATGATTGGCTGTTTCTTTACCTCCTGTTTTTGCCTATTAGCATTTTAGTTAGCTCTCTTTACTACCTGATTGGTCGGGTGTGAGCTAAGCTGTAAGCCCAGTGTTTAAAGGTGGATGCGCTCACCTTCCCAGCTAGGCTTAGGGATTCTTGGTTGGCCTAGGAAATCCAGCTAGTCCTGTCTCTCAGCGAGAGATAGGGGTCTAGTTTCATTCTTCTGCATATGGATCTCCAGTTGTCCCAGCACCATTTATTGAAGAGACTCTCCTTTTCCCAGTGTATGTTCTTAGCTTCTTTGTCAAAAATGAGTTCACTGTAGATGTGTGGATTTGTTTCTGGGTTCTCCATTCTGTTTCATTGGTCTGTGTGTCTGTTTTTATGCTGATGCCATGCTATTTTGGTTACTGTAGCTCTTTAGTATAATTTGAAGTTGTAATTTGGAGTCAGATAATGTGAAGTTAGGTAATGTAATTCCTTCAGTTTTGTTGTATTTGCTCAGATAGCCTAGGCTATTCCGGCTCTTTTGTTATTCCATGTAGGTTTTAGGATTGTTTTTTCTATTTCTGTGAAGAATATCATTGGTATTTTGATAGGGATTACATTGAATCTGTAGGTTGCTTTGGGTGGTATGAACATTTTAACAGTATTGATTCTTCTAGTTGGTGAATGTGGAACATCTTCCCTTTTGTGTGTACATGTCTTCAAATTTTTTTTTAAATTTTTTTTTTAAGATGGAGTCTTGACTTGTCACCAAGGTTGGAGTGCACTGGTGTGATCTTGGCTCACTGCAACCTCCACCTCCTGGGTTCAAGTGATTCTCCTGCCTCATCTTCCCAAGTAGCTGGGATTACAGGTGCCCGCCACCACACCCAGCTAATTTTTGTAATTTTAGTAGAGATGGGGGTCTCGCCATGTTGACCAGGCTGGTCTTGAACTCCTGACCTCAGGTGAGCTGCCTGCCTCAGCCTCCCAAAGTGCTTGGATTACAGGCCTGAGCCATTGTACCCGGCCCATCTTCTTCAATTTCTTGTATCAGTGTTTTATAGTTTTCATTGTAGAGATTGTTCACTGTCGAAACCAGCTTGTTCATGGATACCCTAACCCAGCGGTGCTAGAGGAATTAAAGACACACACAGAAATATAGAGTGTACAGTGGGAAATCAGGGGTCTCACAGCCTTCAGAGCTGAGAGCCACAAACAGAGATTTACCTACATATTTGTTGACAGCAAGCCAGTCATAAGTTTTACTCAAAGTATTCCTTATGGGAAATAAAAGGATGGGCCGAAATAAAGGGATGGTCTCTGGCTAGTTACCTGCAGCATGAACATGTCCTTAAGGCACAGATCACTCATGCTATTTGTGGTTTAAGGACGCCTTAAGTGGTTTTCTGCCCTGGGTGGGCCAGGTGTTCCTTGTCCACATTCTGGTAAACTGACAACCTTCCAGCATGGGCATCAAGGCCATCATGTCACAGTGCTGCAGATATTTTGTTTATGGCCAGTTTTGGGGCCAGTTTATGGCCAGGTTTTGGGGCCTGTTCCCAACATGTCCCCCCTTTGTTTTGCAAAGTGATAAAAGCAAAGGCAGCTTTGTCACAGTGAGCTACTTCTTGCAGGAGTCAGGATCCGCAGACTACACAAAGACAACACAGATTAAAAGCACAATCATCATTGAAATCACAGAGCTTCCAAGTGTTTTTATCCATTTTAGTGGGTTACTAGCTGCTAATCTGTCTGCAGCTCCTTCAAGCGCTCCAGTTCCTGGCATTAAGGTCAGTTATGCCTGGGATGCTTTAAATATTTGTTCTTTTAATTTTGCAATAACCAAAGACAAGTTTGTAGAGTGTCCTTCTAGATGCTTTTTTATTCTTTCCTAAATTTTGATATTATTAAGAGCTATTAATAATTTCCACAAATCCTTATGTTTAGCTCCTGCGATGGGCCATATCATTTGAGGCTGAGGTGCCACTATACTGCCGTGGTTCCAGATAATAGGAACTCTTGCCGTACTTTACCATTTCTACCATCTGACTGTTTTGTTCAGACCAGCTGAACATAGTGTGGCCGTGGCACACAAACTGACAGGTGCAATTCAAGCTAAACATCCGCTAGGGGACCAGTTAATTCCATAGGAATTGCTGCGCAGCACCTCTGCCTGTTCTCCAATGCGGTTTTCCTAAACAAGTCCATTCACTTTTTCTGGCCAGGTTCAATTTTGTTTACAAACAGGTTTTTGAGGGTGGTATGCCTCAATTATAGGAGCAGATTCATTATGGTAAATACTGAGATCAGAAAGCAGGTGTAACTGTGTCATAGAATGATTATATCCAGGCATTATTGCTAGCCACGATGGATAAATATGCCCAATAAGTATAATTGTTTTCTCTGTCAGCCCTTGTTGAAGGAATACTCACGGCAATGGTGATCACTGCTATCATAGCTATCATTAAATTACTGATTTGACTGGTTGTCCCTCCTTCCTCAGGTTTTCTTCTGCCATCTGTGACAGCTTCTTCATCTGTCCCCAGGTGGGTGGCTGTGTTTGATGGGTGTTGCTCGTGACTGTTGGGGTCCTCCTCAGTGTCAGTCTTGACATGGCTGCAACTGGGGGTCCTCAGGATCCTCCCAGAATCTCTTCCTCAGCATCTGGCTTGTCATAAGGTTTCAGGTGTCTTGATGGTATCCAAATCGGCTGTTGGTTCGGTCCTGGAGAAACACAAGCATAACCTCTACCCCAACTTATTATTTTACCTATTTCCCAACTGTTTGTTATTGGGTCTCTCCACCAAACCAGTTCAAAAATTGAAACAGTTTTGTTTTAGGAAAATGGTTATCGAGAAGACCCACAAAGTCAGCTAAATGGGTTTGCCAAGTAAAACTACTTGTAAAAGCTTGCTGTATTTGTGCCTTCGTGAGAGGGACAGTAATTTTTTCAGGATCATATCCATGTAATTTAACAATCCGAGTTCTCCCATTTCCTATCATATCGCTATCATAATAGCAATTTGATCCAAATAAGGAGTTAGAGTCTGTGAATTAGTATGTGGAGGAAAAGCCATTCTACTAAGTCCACCTCTTGGACAGTAACACCAGTAGGTGAATGCTGAGTTGGAAAAATTAGCAAATCTAGAGTCTTCTTTGGATCTTTTCTATTTATTTGAGCTTTATGGACTTGCATTTCAATCAGCTGTAACTCTGCCTCAGCTTCCTTTGTTAACTACTGAGGGCTAGTGAGACTAGGATTTCCTCTAAAGATAGAAAATAGATTACTCACGGCATAGGTAGGAATGTCTAGAGCAGGTCGTATCCAATTAATGTCCCCTGGTAATTTTTGAAAAAAGTCATTTAATGTTTTCAGTTGATCCCTATGTATGGCTACTTATGGTAGTGTCATTTACTAAGGTCCCCAAGTAGGAGTAAGGAGTAGTAGTCTGAATTTTGTCAGGAGCTATAATTAAGCCAGCACAAGAAATCGAATTTTGCAAATGATCATAACATTGGAGTAATATTTCTCGAGTGGGGGCAGCACACAGTATATCATCCATATAATGAATAATGTAACATTGTGAAAATTTTTTACCAGTAGGTTCAGTTGCTTGCCCTACATACGTCTGGCAAATTGTTAGACTGTTTAATATGCCTTGTGGCAACACTTTCCAATGAAAACGCTAGCAGGCTGCAGGTGGTTTACTGCAGGAATTGTAAATGCAAACCATTCACAGTCCTGCTCAGCTAAGGGGATATTGAGGAAACAGTCTTTTAAATCTGTGACTATTAAAGGCCAATTTTTTGGAATCATAGCAGGAGAAGGCAATCCTGGCTGTAATGTCCCCATAGGTTGTATAACTGAATTAATGGCTCTTAAGTCAGTTAACATTTTCCATTTACCTGATTTTTTTTTTAATTTTGAAAACTGGAGAATTCCAAGGGTAAAATGTTGGAGCTATGTGTCCCTTTTCTAATTGTTCAGTAATTACATCTTCTAAAGCCTCCAGTTTCTTTTTACTCAGCGGTCATTGTTCTATTCAAATTGGCTTATCTGTTAACCATTTTAAAGGTATAGGTTCTAGAGGCTTAACAATGGCCGCCATCAAAAATGATACCCTAAACCTTGGCGGGAACTTTTTCTTTCCACTTGAAGCGGTTCCTTCAAACCTTGGAAATTTTTTCCTAGTCCCATACCAGGGACATACCCCATTTCATGCATCCTGTGTTGACTTTGAGGGCTATATAATTGCTCTGGAATTAGAACTTGTGCTCCCCATTGTTGTAATAAATCTGTTCTCCATAAATTTACAGGTTCAGAAGTTATAATTGGTTGAATAGTCCCAGGTTGTCCATCGGGCCCTTCACAATGCAAAATATAACTACTTTGATATACTTCAGGGGCTTTACCAACTCCAATTATGTTAAATTGAGTGGGTTGAATTGGCCAGGTGGATGGCCAGTGCTGTAGAGAAATGATTGAAATGTCCACTCCTGTATTTACCAAATCTTTAAATTTCTTTCCCTGAATAGTTATTTCACAGGTAGGATGTTTATCAGTAATTTGATTCACCTAATAAGCCACTTTGCGTTGTTTGTTTGTGCTTCCAAATCCTCCTGTTTGTTTAATTTCACTTTTCCCCATTTCCACATATGGCACAATTAGGAGCTGTGCTATACGCTCTCGTGGCTCTGCTTTCCAAGGAACAGAAGTAGATATAACAATTTGAATTTCTCCATTGTAATCTAATCAGTGACTACTGTTTGTATTTGTACCCCTTTTAAATTCAAACTGGACCTGCCTAGAAGTAATCTGGTCGTTCCTGCTGGCAAAGGTCCGCAGGCTTCTGTTGGGACCTTCTCTAGGGGTTCCCCAGGCAGAAGACTCACAGCTTTTGTGCAGCGTAAATGTGCAGCACTACTGGCTGTGGCGGGAGACAAACATTGTATAAGGGTGAGGGAATGGCCTGAGCCGGAAATGCCCTGGTTGGAAACGGGGCTGGGGACTGGCCCCTCATGGCGTTTCCCAAATTTAAAAGGAAAAGGCTCAAATGTAGCTATAGCATTTCCCTGTTTATCTGGGGGGTGTATTCTAACAGGGAACTGCCAAGCCTCTAAATCACCCTCTCATCTATCTTGCTGAATTCCTGCCTGAATGGAACTGAGAGTGATCGCTTGAGGCGCTGCTCAGTCACTGGGGCAACTACTTTTTGCCCAGTGTCCTCTGGAAAAGAAAGATCTGGAGGATCAAGCTACTCTTTTTCTTCAAAATAATGCGGGGGTGCAGAAGGGTAGGGATGAACCTCTCCCTCCTTTGCTGCCCTTAGCTTCAGCTGGCAAACAAAACTGCTCTCTTACTTTGTTATACTCTCCTTCCTCCTCATGATCAGTGTGAAAAGGTTCCAAGGTGGAACGAGCCAGAGCCCACACTTGTCCCATTGTTACCCTGATGCTTCTGAGCTCCCATTCTCACCACGGGGACTGCTTAAGAGTATTCAGGTGTCCAGTACTTAGTTCTATGTTCTCCAACTGTTGCTCTGGTGACCCTTTGACCTGGGTTCGAGGCCCACGTGTGGGCACCACTTGCTGAGACCAGCTCAGTCATGGAGACCCTAACCCAGTGGTGCTAGAGGAATTAAAGACACACACACAGAAATATAGAGTGTAGAGTGGGAAATTAGGGGTCTCACAGCCTTCAGAGCTGAGAGCCATGAACAGAGATCTACCCACATATTGACAGCAAGCCAGTCATAAGATTTACTAAAAGTATTCCTTACGAGAAATAAAGGGATGGTCTCTGGCTAGTTGCCTGCAGCATGAACATGTCCTTAAGGTACAGATCACTCATGCTTTTGTTTGTGTTTTAAGAATGCCTTAAGTGATTTTCCACCCTGGGTGGACCAGGTGTTCCTTGTCCTCATTCCGGTAAACCGACAACCTTCCAGCCTGGGCGTCAAGGCCATCATGAGCATGTCACAGTGCTGCAGAGATTTTGTTTATGGCCAGTTTTGGGGCCTGTTCCCAACAGTTCACTTGGTTAATTCCTGAGTATTTAATTTTATTTGTGGCTATTGTAAATGGGATTACTTTCTTGATTTCTTTTTTCAGATTGTTTGCTGTTGACGTAGAGAAATGCTCTGATATTTGTATGTTGATTTTGTATCCTGCACCTTTACTGAATTTATCGGTTCTAATAGTTTTTTGGTGGAATCTTTAGGTTTCTCCAAATATAAGATCATATCATCTGCAAACAAGGGCACTGTGACCTCTTCCTTTCCAATTTGGATGCCCTTTATTTTATTCTCTTGTCTGATTGCTCTAGCTAGGACTTCTAGTACTGTGGTGAATGACAGCGATGAAAGTGGGCATCCTTGCATTCTAGATCTTAGAGGAAAAGCTTTCAGTTTTCCCCAATTCAGTATGATACTAACTGTGGGTCTATTGTATATGGCTTTTATTCTATTGAGGTATGTTCCTTCTATACCGGTTTTTTGAGGTTTTCATCATGAAGGGATGTTGAATTTTACCAAATTCTTTTTCAGCATCAATTGAAATGATCATATGGTTTTTATCCTTCATTCTGTTGATGTATCATATCGATTGATTTGCTTATGTTGAACCATCCTTGCATCCCTGGGATAAATCCCACTTAGTCATGATGAATGATCTTTTTAATGTGTCGTTGAATTCAGTTTGCCAGTATTTTGTTGAGGATTTTTATGAATGTTCATCAGGGATACTGGCCTGTAGTTTTATTTTTTTGATGTGTCTTTGTCTGGTTTTGGTATCAGGGTAATATTGGCCTTGTAGAATGAATTTGAAAGTATTCCTTCCTCCTCTGTTTTTTGGAATAGTTTGGGTAGGATTGGTATTAGTTCTTCTTTAAAAGTTTGATAGACTTCAGCAGTGAAGCCATTAGGTCTTGGAGTTTTCTTTGCTGGGAGACTTTTTATTACAACTTTGATCTTGTTACTTGCTATTTGGTCTGTTCAAGTTTTGGATTTCTTAATAGTTCAGTCTTGGCAGGTTGTATGTGTCTAGGAATTTATCCATTTTCTCTAGATTTTCCAATTTATTGGCATATAGTTGCTCATAGTAGCCTCTAATAATCTTTTGAATTTCTGTGATATCGATTATAATGTCTCCTGTTTCATCCTTGATTTTATTTATTTGGGGCTTCTTTTTTTCATAGTCTGGCTAATGGTTTGTCAATTTTGTTTATCTTTTCAAAAAATGAACTTTTTGTTTCATTGATCTTTTATATTGTTTTCTTCATTTTAATTTCTTTTATTTCTGCTCTGATCTTTATTATTGCTTTTCTACTAATTTTGGGTTGGTTTCTTCTTGCTTTTCTCCTTGCTTTTTCTGCATCTTTAAGATGCATAATTAGGTGTTTTATTTTGAGTTTTTCTACTTTTTTTTGATGTAGGTGCTTATTGCTATAAACCTATTGCTCTATAAACTTATAAACTTATGCTTATATAAACTATACACTTATAAACTTATGCTTATATAAACTTATAAACTTATAAATTTATAAACTATAAACTTATAAACTTATGCTCTATAAACTTATAAACTTATTGCTTATTGCTCTTAGTTTTGCTTTCACTATATCCCATAGGTTTTGTTTGGTATGTTTCCATTATCATTTGTTTAAAGAAATTTTAAAATTTCCCTCTTAATGTCTTCATTGACCCACTGGTTGTTCAGGTGCATATTGTTTAATTTACATGTGTTTGTATAGTTTCCCAAATTCTTCTTGTAGTTGATTTCTGGTTTTATTCTGTTGTGATCAAAGAGGATACTTGATATAATCTCAGTTTGTTTGAATTTTTAAAAACCTGCTTTTAGACCTCAAGGATAGACCTAACATATGGTCTGTCCTTCAGGATGATCTATGTATTGAGGAGAAGAATGTGTATTCTGCAGTCATTGAATGAAATGCCTTGTAAATATTTATTAGGTTCATTTGGTCAGTAGTACAGATTAAGTCTGATATATCTTTGTTGATCTTTTTGTCTGGATGATCTGTCCAGTGCTGAAAATGAAGCAATGGGAGTCCCCAGTTACTGTATTGGGGTCTCTCTCTCTCTTTAGCTCTAATAATATTTGCTTTATGTATCTGGGTGCTCCAGTGCTGGGTGCATATATATTCACAGTTGTTATAGCCTCTTGCTGAACTGACTTCTTTATCATTATATAATGACCTTCTTTGTCTCTTTTTATAGTTTCTTCTTGAAATCCATTTTGTTCAATATAAATATAGCTACTCCTGCTCTTTTTTGGTTTCCATTTGCATGGAATATCTTTTTCCATTCTTTTGTTTTCAGTCTGTGTGTCTTTATAGGTAAAGTATGTTTCTAGTAGGCAACAGGTTGTTGGGTCTACTTTTTTCTCCATTCAGCCACTCTGTGTCTTTTGATTGGGGAGTTTAGTCCATTTACATTCAATGTTATTACTGATAAGTAAGGTCCTACTTCTGCCATTTTATTATTTGTTTTCTGGTTGTTTTGTGGTCTCCGTCCTTCTTTCCTTCCTTTCTGTCTTCCTTTTAGTGAAGGTGATTTTCTCTGGTGGTATGTTTTAATTTCTTGCATTTTATTTTTTGTGTATCATATGTTTTTAGATTTGAGGTTACCATAAGGCTTGAAAATAGTATCTTGTAACTATTTTAAACCAGTGGCAACTTAACACTGATTGTCTAAACAAAGAGACAAGCAAAAAGAAAATTAATACAAACTACATGTTGGCCAGGTGCAGGGGCTCATGCTTGTAATCCCAGCACTTTGGGAGGCTGAGGTAGGTGGATTACTTGAACTCAGAAGTTCAGGACCAGCCTAGGGGCCGGGCGTGGTGGTTCATGCCTTTAATGTCAGCACTTTGGGAGGCCGAGGCTGGGGGATCATTTGAGGTCAGGAGCTTGAGACCAACCTGGCCAACATGTTGAAACCCTGTCTCTACTAAAAATACAAAAATTATCTGGGTGTGGTGCCACACACCTGGAATCTCAGCTACTTGGGAGACTGAGGCAGGAGAATCACTTGAACCTGGGAAGTGGGAGGTTGTAGTGAGCCAAAATTGCACCATTGAACTCCAGCCTGGGCGACAAGAGGGAGACTCCATCTCAAAAAAATAAACAAAAAGACCAGCTTGGGCAACACGGCAAAACCCCATATCTACAAAAAATACAAAAATTAGCCAGGCATGGTAGTGCACACCTGTAGTCCCAGCTACTTGGGAGGCTGAGGTGGGAGGATTGCTTGAGCCCGGGAGGTTGAGGCTACAGTGAGCTGTGATTGCACCACTGCACTCCAGCCTGGGCAACAGAGTGAGACCGTGTGTGTGTGTGTGTGTGTGTGTGTGTATGTGTGTATGTGTGTGCGTGAGTATGTGTACCCTGTATATGTAAATATGTAAATAAATACATTTTAACTTCATTACATTTTAACAATGTCTGCATTTTAACTCTATCCCCTGCTTTTAAACTTTTTTTGGTTTCTGTTTATATCTTATTGTATTGTCTATGTCCTGAAAACTTCTTGTAGTTATTATTTTTGATCAGTTCATCTTTTGGTCTTTCTACTCAAGACATGAGTGACTCACATACCACAATGACAGTATTCGAATATCCTGTGTTTTCTGTGTACTTGCTATTACCAGCGAGTTTTGTACCTTCAGATGCTTTCTTATTGTGCATTAACATCCTTTTCTTAAATCTCTTTCAAAAAGAGATTTAAGAACTCTCTTTGGCATTTCTTTTAAGATAGGTCTAGTGTTGATGAAATCCCTCAGCTTTTGTTTCTCTGGAAGACCTTTATTTCTTCTTCATGCTTGAAGAATATTTTTGCTGAATATGCTATTCTAAGATACGTGAGGAAGAGAAAGAGAGATCAGACTGTTACTGTGTCTATATAGAAAGAAGTAGACATAAGAGACTCCGTTTTGTTCTGTATTTGAGATGCTGTTAATCTATGACCCTACCCCCAACGTTGTCCTTGCAAGAGACATGTGCTGTGGTGACTCAAGGTTTAATGGATTTTGGGCTGTGCAGGTTGTGCTTTGTTAAACAAGTGTCTGAAGGCAGCTTGCTGGTTAAAAGTCATCACCATTCTCTTAATCTCAAGTACCCAGGGACACGTACACTGCCAAAGTTCGCAGGGACCTCTGCCTAGAAAAGCTAGGTATTGTCCAAGGTTTCTCCCCATGTGATGGTCTGAAATATGGCCTCGTGGGAAGGGAAAGACCTGATCGTCCCCCAGCCTGACACCCGTGAAGGGTCTGTGCTGAGGAGGACTAGTATAAGAGGAAAGAAGGCCTCTTGGCAGTTGAGATAGAGAAAAGCATCTGTCTCCTGCCCATCCCTGGGCAATGGAACTCTGTTGGTGTAAAATCCGATTTGTTCTGTTTACTAAGATGGGAGAAAACCGCCTTAGGGCAAAAGCTCTTTATGCACTAAAAAGGTTTATGGAGATGTTTGCATATGCATATCAAACTTTTCCTTAAACTTACATCACAGAGATCTTTATTCATATGTCTTTTCCTTAAACTTACCTCACAGAGATCTTTATTCATATGTCTTACTGCTGACCTTCTCCCTACAATGATCCTATTATCCTGCCACTTCCCTTTTTCTAAGATGGTAAAGATAATGATCAATAAATACTGAGGGAACTCACTGCTGGCGTGGGTCCTCTGTATGCTGAGTGCCCGTCCTCTGGGCCCACTTTTTCTTTCTCTATACTTTGCCTCTGTGTCTCATTTCTTTTCTCAAGTCTCTCCTTCCACCTAAACGCCCACAGGTGTGGAGGGGCCGGCTACCCCTTCAAGATAAAAGTTTTTTCCTTCGGCACTTTAATTAAATATGTTATGCCACTCTCCTGGCCTTTAAGGCTACCATTGAGAAATCTGCTGCCAGATGTATTGGAGCTCCCTTATATGTTACTTGTTTCTTTTTTCGTGCTGCTTTTAGGATTTTTTCTTTATCTTTGACCTTTGGGAGTTTGACTGTTAAATACCTTGAAGTAGTCTTATTTGGGTTAAATCTGCTTGATGTTCTCGTACTTAAATATTGATATCTTCCTCTAGGTTTGGGATGTTCTTTGTCGTTATCTCTTGGAACTAATTTTCTACCCCCACCTTCTGTCTACTTCCTCTTTAAGGGCAACAACTTTTAAATTTGCTCTTTTGAGGCTGTTTTCTAGATCTTGTAGGTGTGCTTCATTCTTGTTTTTTCCTTTTGTATCTTCTGACTGTGTATGTTCAAATGGCCTGTCTTCAAGTTTCACTAATTCTTTCTTCTGCTTGATCTGTTTAGCTGTTAAGAGACTGGTGCATTCTTCAGTATGTTAGTTGCATTTTTCAGCTCCAGAATTTCTGCTTGATTCTTTTTAATTATTTCAATCTCTTGTTAAATTTATCTGATAGAATTCTGAATTCTTTCTCTGTGTTATCTTTAGTTTTGTTGAGTTTCCTCAAAACAGCTATCTTGAGTTCTTTTTTTGAAAGGTTACGTATCTAACTCTCCAAGATTGGTCACTGATGCCTTATTTAGTTCATTTGGTAAGGTCATGTTTTCCTGAATCATCTTGATGCTTGAGGATATTTTTTGGTGCCTGGGCATTGAAGAGTTAGGTATTTATCATATTCTTCACAGTCTGGACTTGTTTGTACCCATCCTTCTTGGGAAGACTTTCCATATATTCGAAGGAACTTGAATGTTGTGATGTAAAGTTTTCGTCACTGTTGCCATATCTGCCTTAGATGACACCCCAAGCCCAGTAACACAGTGGCTCTTGTAGACTCATAGAGGCACTGTCTTGATGGTCTTAGATAAGATCCGGAAGATTTCTCTGGATCACCAGGTAGAGATGCTTTTTGTCTTTCCTTACTCTCTCCCAAGCAAACGGAGTCTGTCTGCTGAGCTGCCTGGAGATGGGGGAGTGGTGAAACAAGCACTGTTGTGGCCACCACTGAGATTACCATGGGGCAGACCTGAAGCCAACACAACACCAGGTCTCAACCAAGGTCCTTGGTAACCACCGTGGCTACCGCGTACATTTGCTCAAGGCCCTAAGGCTCTATATTCAGCAGGTAGTGAAACCAGCCAGGCCTATGTCCTTCCCTTTAGGATGGCAAGCTTCCCTCAGTCTTAGGTCCAGTGGTGTCATCCTGGAGCCAGGTCTTGGAATTGGAAATGTTAGGAATCTACCTGGTGCTCTGTTCTACTGCGGCTGAGCTGGCACCCAAGCCTTCCCACTCCTCCCTCCCTTTTTCATGAGCAGAGGAGTCTCCCCCTTAGCTGCCACTGCCCTAGGTTCATGGCAGGTACTGCCTGGCTACTGCCAGTGTTCATTCAAGGCCCAAGGGCTCTTCAGTCAGTTTGTAGTGAATGCTGCCAGGCCTGAGACTCTCCCTTTGGGGCAGCAGGCTCCCCTCTGGCCCAGAGCAGGTCCAGAAATACCATCCAAGAGCTAAGGCCTGGAATCAAGGACCCCAAGAGCCCGCTTGGTGCCCTACCCCACTGTGGCCGCACTGATACCTAGGCTGCAAGACAAAGTCCCCTTTGCTCTTCCCTCTCCTTTTCTCAAGCAGAAGTCCCTTTCTGTAACCACCACATCTGGGAGTGTGCTGGGTCACACCTGAAGCCAGCATGTCTCTGAGTCTCACCCAAAGGCCCGTGATGAGTGCGGCCTGGCTACTACTGCTGATGATTTGGGGCCCGAGGGCTCTTTAGTCAGCAGGTGATAAATCCTGCCAGAACTAGGTCCTTCCCTTCAAGGTAGCCGGTTCCCTTGTAGCCCAGGCTGTGTCTAGAAATGTTATCTGGGACATTTGTCCAGGTCTGGAATGGGAGCCTCAGGACTTTGCCTGGTTCCCTATTCTGTTGTGGCTCAGCTAGTGTCCAAGTTGTAAGAGAAACTCCTGTTTACTCTTCCCTCTCCTCTTCTCAAGGGGAAGGAAAGAGTCTCCCCGGAGCTGCGAGCTGCACTGCCTGAGGTCGAGGGAGGGGTGGCGCAAGCACTCCCTTGGTGGTCGCGCTGGTGTCTTACTGGGCTGCGTGCCCCCCAAGTCCATTGGCTCCAAGCCTAGCCCAACACCAACTTGCCCAGGAATTGCAGTCTTTGTGGTCTGGACTGCTATTCAGGTTTATTTTGAATCCCAGAGCAGTTTAGCCCCCGGTGGTAAGGCTTGCTGGAACTTGAGTTTCCACCACCAGGATGGGCACTTCCCCTCTGGCTAGGGCTCATGTAAATGCTTCCCCTGTGGGCGCCCGCTGAATTCTGCCTCGTGTTGCTTTCTGCTGTGACAGAGCAGCACTGAGTTCCGATGTGAAAGTCCCACAATCACTGCGCTCTCCCTCCCCCAAACACAGAGATTCTCTCTCTGTGCCACAGGGATGGGGGAGGGGTAGTGTCAGCAATTCAGGACTTTTTTATTCTCTTCAGTGCCTCTTGCAGTGATATTATGTTAAAACCATGTGATTGCTCATCTGATTTTTAGTTCTTATGAAGGTGCTTTTTTGTGTGGATTGTTGTTTAATTTGGGAAGATGATTGGGGGAGGCTTCCATTTGACCATCTGGCTCTTCCTCTCCTCCTAGAATTTTATATATATATATATATATTTTTTTTTTTTTTAATAGTTTGTGCCAGCTGGGATTTTGATCAGATCCACTTTTATTTGGTTGATATGCATCTTAAGTTTCTTTTTTGATTTCTTTGCAATATGTTTGTTAAAGAAATTGGGTTATTTGTCTTGTACAACTTCATATATTTTTTAAATGCATGCTGTTCAGATAAATAGAAAAATATCAAGGCCCCCACCCTCCAGTGCTGGTAGACTTTACCTTTTGAGGGATATTAATATGCTCGTGATGGACTAGTTTTGCTTATTTTTACCATAAAAGATTTGGTCTGGCATTCCTTTCTGCTTCACATTATGAGAACAGTTGGTTGGTTGGTTTTCCAAACATAAAATGGTATTATAATTTGGAATATGCTTTTCATACTACTGTGCACTCACCAAAATATTCTGGTATTACTCCCTCAGTATGTATCATTCAGGCTTTTCAAGTTAAATGTCATCAAGCTGTAGGTGTCTGTTCTTCACTTCTGACAATTTCTTTGCTGTTCCTTGTAAAAAGTTCTACTGCACTTTTTGTTGTGGTAAAATATACATAATGTTTATCATTTTAACTATTTTTAGCTGTATAATAAAGTGGCATTAAGTCCATCACAGTGTTATGTCACTATCACCAGAACCTTTTCATTACCCCAAACAGAAACTCTGTAACCATCAAGCAATAACTCCCCATTTTCCCAGCCCCTTTCTGTTTGTGTGAATATGCCTATTTTAGATACCTTGTATAAGTGGAATTGTATGGTATTTATCCTGTTGTGTCTGATTTACTTCACATAATGTTTTCAAGATTCATCCATGCTGTAACATGCATTATACTTCATTCTTTTTTATGGCTGAATAATATTCCATTGTGTGTATATATCACAGTTTGCTTATCCATTCATCCTCTAGGATATTGGACTGTTTCCACCTTTTGGCTATTGGGAATACTGTTGCTGTGAACATGTGGGGCATCTGACCCCTGTTTTCAATTCTTTTGGGTATACTGTATACTCAAAAGTATATTGTATATATATGTATATACTATATATTTATACAGTATACCTATATATAGTGGAGTGGCACTGCTGGGTTATATGGCAGTTCCATGCTCAACATATTGAGGAACTGACAAACTCTTCTTCACATTTTAAAAACTGCTTTCTTAAAGATCTTCTTACCTTACTAGTTGCTAAATCTGATGGCTCTACCTCTCTTCTCACCTGTCTTAGTTTCTCTGTAAATCTTTGTGGCACCTCACATTGCTGTCGATAGACCCTCTTATTATTCTGCTTTGTGGTTCTTCTCAGGCCCTTCCTGGGTTCTTCCCCCTCCACACAGTCCTTAAATGTGCATGTTCCCAGAGATTCAGTGCTTGCTCCCTAACTCATTTTGCTGTCTTCATTACTTAAACTCTCCTTTGCTATTATTTTCCTGTAACTTAAACTATCCTTTTGGTTTTAAACACCTCTCTCAGGCTTACATTTGAACTTGAATCTCATGGGCATTTCCATTATCAGTGTTCTTTTTAATGTGACATGTCTAAAACAACATTCATCTTCTGTTAATCCTCTTAAGCCCATTCTCTCCGTGGTCCCTGTCACTGAGGCTTGAAAGCTGTGTATTGATTTCATTATCTGTTTGTCCCCTGGGGGCCCATGCCCTGTACAGTTGATGAGTGTGGGCAGTTCTGCTGGTCCTCCTTTGCACTCACTTTCACAGTTCTAAATCATGCTATGAGAGCCTCTTACTTGAATTTTTCTAACTATATTTCTTGGTTCTAGATTTTTTTTTCCCTCCGTTCCAAATCATTTTACACACAGCTGCTAGAATTTTCTCCCTAAGATGTATTTGCCTAAAGACAATACCCCTTTTGCGTGCAGAACAAGTTAATTCTTTTCATCCTCAGCATCAGAGCCCCTTCCTGTCTTCATATAATTAATTACCTTCCAGTAACCTTATCTTGCGCTGTGATTCATCTGTAGTCATTATTACAGCCAACCATTCTACTTGCTTTTCTCTTTGGAAAACTGAAAATGTACAGGTTGCAGTTGTCCAAGACTTGAACTTTCTCCTTTGAAATATTTCAGTATTTGGCCATTGGAATTTTAATCCTTAAAGCCAACACTTAAATCTCAAGTTACCTAAGAAGTCATCTTCAAGTGTTTCATGCAAAATTAATGTCTCCATCCTTATTTCCATATAGTTTGCTTGTATCTTTATTGTAGCACACTTCGAAGTTTGCTTCAGGATATGCTAAAGTTTTCCACCCGATTTATTATTTCTTTGTGATTTTTTTTTCCCTAGAGAAAAAGATTACTGACCAAAATGTGTAATGGTTTCTAAGGCGTTCACGATGTTGTCAGACTGCTTTTTAAAAACTCTGCACTTTGGCTGGGTGGCTCAAGCCTGTAATCCCAGCACTTTGGGAGGCCAAGTTGGGAGGATCGCTTGAGGCCAGGAGTTCGAGACCAGCCTGAGCAACATAGTGAGACCCCTGTCTCTATAAAAATAAATAAATAAACCTTGCAATTTATAATTTCATCATTGATAAGTATATCATTTAACTACTATACTTTGAATGTAAGTATTTAGAAAAACTTTCCTAGTTTGTGTTAGAAAATAGTATCTTATTTTTATTTGCTTGTTTTTGCTAATTATTGAGACTGAAGACTTTTCCAACGTATTTCCTTGTTTGTTTCTCTGGTGAAGTCTTTTTTATATACTTGTTCCACTAATTTAATACTTTATTCATTTATCTAATCCCATGACTCATTTGCTATAGATATTTTTTCTGTTTTTGTCCTTTTGCTTTTTAATTTTGGCCATCACCTTTTGACTTATAGTAATAGCTTTAATTGATTTTTAAGATTAATATTTGTAAATGTTTTCTTTAGTTTTCACTATATTTTTAGAAACTTGGAAAGAGTTGGTAAAAAGACAAGGGAACTTCATTATAAATTGCATTTTAAAAGAGAAAGCATGTATTATCCTTACAACCTATTGATCAGTTAACTTAAAAATCTTTAGGATAGTAAAAAGGTCTACCTAACTTTTTTCTGTTTTTGCTCCTTCCTGTACACCTTCCTGCACACTGATCTGTTTTTTTTATTGTGATGAAATATAGATAACATGAAGTTTATAGTTTTAATGATTCTTTTTTTTTTTTTGAAACAGGGTCTCGTGCTGTCTCCCTGGCAGAAGTGGTGCAGTGGCCACGGTTATGGCTTACTGCAGCCTTGACTTAGTGGGCTCAAGTGATCCTTCTGCTGCAGTCTCCTGAGTAGCTGGGACCACAGGTGCACACCACGTCTGGCTAATTTTTTTTGTATTTTTGTAGAGACAGGGTTTCACCATGTTGCCCGGGCTGGTCTTGAACTCCTGGGCCCAAGCAGTCCGCCCACCTCAGCCTCTCAAAGTGCTGGGACTACAGGCGTGGGCCACTGAGCTTGGCATATTCATGTTACTAAATCTGTGAGCCTATTCATGCTATTGGAAAGGATGCTGTGTTTGTTAGTCAGGGTTCTCCAGAGAAACAGAACCCATAGGATGTGTATATACACACACACAAACGTACACACACAGATTTATTTTAAGGAATTGACTTAAAAAAATTGTTGGGAGTGTGTGGAGACTAGCAAATCTGAAATCTGTGGAGCCAACTAGAGACACAGGGAGGAGTTACTGTTGCAGTTTGAGTCCAAAGGCAGCACGGAGGCAGGATTCCGTCAGTATGTGTTCAGATATCCTCTTCTTATAAAGTCACCAGTCCTATTTAACTAGGGCTCAGCCTAATGGCTTCATTTTAATTTAATTATTCTTTAAAGACTGTATCTGTAAATACAGTTACATTCTGAGGTACTAGGGGTTAGGACTTTAACATGAATTTTTGGGAAAACACAATTCATCCCATAGAAGATGCCAAATAATCTACTTTGGGATGGAGTGGGAGGAAGCAAACCAGCAGATGTTTTCTTAAACTCATTTATGGAATTCATAATTTGGTATGAAATGCATTTTATAAATGGCTAGCAAGCCACTTTTATTATCTGATGTTATGTTTATAAATTGCTAGGGAATCTATTCTCTGTCTCCAAAGTGTTTCCAGAAAATTCTGACTTCTTATTTCATATTAAGTTACCAGGTATTTGGTATATATAAAGTGTGTGTGTGTGTGTGTGTGTGTGTGTATGTGTGTGTGTGTATATATATGGTATATATAAAGTACCAGGTATTTGGTACTTTTTGTTAAGAGGATACTTTTTAAATTAAATATTTTTCAAAAACTAGAATTGGTGCTTATTACTATCTTATTCTATAAAGTATATAAACTCAATATTAAATCTCACGGAAATATTAAAGTCATTAGCATTTCCATACTGACAAGATTGGACTTTCAAATTTTTGCATCATGGGAACTAAAAATTCTTCTTTTTAAAATAAAATAAAGCATTTTGTTTTGTGATAATTGTAGATTCACATGTAATTATAAGAAATAATATGAAGAGATCTTGTGTACCCTTTACCTAATTTCCCCCAATGGTAATATCTTGTGAAAGTATAGTGTAATATTAAAACTAGGATATTGACGTCCCACACCCATCTCTTCAACCCTTCCACAACCCCCTGAATCCCTGTTGTCCCCAGTTCATGGCAATCACTAGTTTCTTCTCTGTTTCTGTACTTTTGTCATTTCAAGGATGTTATATAAATGGAATCATACAGTAAGTAAGCTTTTAGGATTAGACTTTTTCACTCAGCGTAATTCCTTTGATTTATCCAAGTTGTCACATTTATGGGTAGTTTGGAAAATGCTGTTTTTAGAGTCCCAGCCCCAGCATCGCAGAACAGGGTTTCTGAGACTTGGCACTATGGACATTTGGACTAGATAATTCTTTGATATTGAGGACTGTCCTGTGCATTGTAGGATATATAGCATCCGTGGCATTTACCCAATGCATGCTAATAGGATCCCCCCAGGTATGACAACCAAAAATGCCTTCAGACATTGCCTAAAGTTCCCACGGGTTGCTACATTTTCCCAGAAATTACCAAATATCCTATCCCTTGGGTGAGAACCACTGGAGTAGAGTGTAGAAAGTGGACTTGGAGTGAGGAGACTACAACAAAATCCATCCCTCAGACTATTCTGCATGTCTGCACACCCTTCTACACACATGTCCATGTGAGCGTTCCCTTACCTAGAGACTACCTTGTAACGTTACAATGAAATTTGTACGAAATAATAAAGAAGCAGCAGAAGTAACAAGAAAATAGTTAACATATACAGAGACACACACCAAACCCATGAGAATGGACTCTGGAGGCTGTGTCCTTTGACTCCATGGACAAGACTTAGTTGAAGACTAAATCATGTAGACACATTATAACCTCTAGAAACCAATATGCATACAGAATCCAGCACCTTCATGTAAGTGTCAGGCTTAAAGGAACAGTAGTTTGTTGGGTCAGGTACTTCCCCGCCCCGAGACAGGTTCTTGCTCCGTCACTCAGGCTGGAGTGCAGTGCATGATCACTTGGCTTACTGCAGCCTTGACCTCCCCAGGCTCAGGTGATCCTCCCACCTCAGCCTCCCAAGTAGCCGGGACCACAGGTGTGTACCACCACGCCCAGCTAATTTTTTTTTTGTATTCTTTGTAGCGACAGGGTTTTGCGATGTTGCCCAGGCCAGTCTTGAACTCCTGGGCTCAACTGTGCGCCTGCTGGGCCTCTCAGAGTACTGGGATTACAGGCATGAGCCACTGCACCTAGCCCAGATGCTTTCTTTTTTAAAAAGCGTATCATGGAAATTTTCAGACATGAAAAAATTAATAGATTTTTAAAAATCTATTAGTAATCTTTTTTTTTTTTTTTTTAAACCCATAGCCCTGCCCTTTTTGTTTAATTGAAGCAAATCTCAGATATTAGATGGGTTTTCCTTTTTTTTTTTTTTTTTTTGAGATGGAGTTTCACTCTGTTGCCCAGGCTGGAGTGCAGTAGTGCCATCTTGGCTCACTATAACCTCCACCTCCTAGGTTTAAGCGATTCTCCTGTCTTAGCCTCCTGAGTAGCTGGGATTACAGGCGTCTGCTACCATGCCTGGCTGATTGTTGTATTTTTAGTAGAGATGGGGTTTCACATTGTTGGCCAGGCTGGTCCCAAACTCCTGACCTCAAATGACCCACCTGCCTCAGCCTCCCAAAGTGCTGGGATTATAAGTGTGAGCCACCGTGCCTGGCCAGAATTAGATGATTTTGGTGATATAAAATAATCTATGTCCTAATCTATGCCCCAACCCCCATTCTTTTTAAAATAAACTTTTAGTTTTAGACTAGCCTTAGATTTATAGAATATTGTGACGATATTAGAGAATTCCCACACATCCCATATCCAATTTCCCCTGTTATTAACATCTTACATTAATATGGTATATTTCAGTTAATGCTAATGTCCATACTGTATTCAGATTTTCTTAGTTTTTACCTAATGTGCTTTTGCTATTCTAAGGACAATAGGTAAAAGCTAAGGCTCTCATTCAGGATACCACACTGCATTTGGTCATTATGTCTCTTTAGGCTGTTCTTAGCTGTGACAATTTCTCACACTTTCCTCGTTTTTGATGACCTTGACAGTTTTGAGAAACGCAGGCATACACTGGTGATATTGTGGGTTCAGTTCTGAGCCACTGCAGTAAAGGGACTATCACAAAGTGAGTCACACAAATTTGGGGGGGGTGTTGCATAGAAAACTAACGTTTACATTATACCATAATCTTTTAAGTGTACAATAGCATTACAGCTAAAAAAAAAAAAAAAAAGCCCAATGTGCATGCCTTAATTTTAAAAATACTTTGTTGTTCAAAAATGCTAATGATCATCTGAGCCTTCAGTGAGTGGTAATCTTTTTCTGGTGAGAGTCTTGTCTCAACATTGATGCCTGCTGATGCTTCCTGAAGGTTAGGATGGCTGTGGCAAGTTCTTCTTTTTTTTTTTTTTGAGATGGAATCTTGCTCTGTTGCCCAGGCCGGTGCAATCTCAGCTCACCTCAACCTCTGCCTCCCTGCTTCAAGTGATTCTCCTGCCTCAGCCTCCCGAGTAGCTGGTACTACAGGCATGCGCCACCACACTCGGCTAATTTTTTTGTAGTTTTAGTAGAGATGGGGTTTCACCATGTTGACCAGGCTGGTCTCAAATTCCTGACCTCAAATGATCCACCTGCCTTGGCCTTCCAAAGTGCTGGGATTACAGGCGTGAGCCACTGTGCCCGGCCAAGTTCTTAAAATAAGGCAGAAGTAAAGTAAAGTTTGACATATTGATTGACTCTTCCATTCACAAAAGATTTTTCTGTAGCTGTTTGATAGCAATTTACCCACAGTAGAACTTCTTTCAAAATTAGAGTCAATCCTCTAAAACCCTGCTGCTGCTTTATCAACTAAGTTTAGTAATATGCTTTTTGTTGTTTGAACAATGTTCACAGCATCATCACCAGGAGTGATTCCATTTCAAGAAACCATTTCTTTGCACATCCATATCTTCTGTCTCTACTTCTAATTTTGGTTCTCTTGCTATTTCACCCTATCTGCAGTGACTTACTCCACTGAAGTCTTGAAGCTGTCGCTTATCCATGAAGGTTGGAACCAACTTCTAAACCCCTGTTAATATTGATATTTTGTTGTTCTGGCAAATGTGGACTAAAAAAAAAAAATGGTATTTTGACCTCCTCTAATGAGTGGGTTTTTTTTGTTGTTGTTTTGTGAGATACAGTTTTGCTTTGTCACCCAGGCTGGAGTGCAGTGCTGCAGTCATAGCTCACTGCAGCTTCAAACTTCTGGGTTCAAGCAGTCCTCCCGCCTCGGCTTCCCGAGTTGTTGGGACTACAGGCATATGCCACCATGTCCAACTTTTTTTTTGGTATTTTTTTGTAGCGATTGGGTCTGTTGTCCAGGCTGGTCTTGAACTCCAGGCCTCAAGTAACCCTCTGTTGTCCAGGCTGGTCTTAAACTCCAGGCCTCAAGTAGCCCTCCCACCTCCACCTCCAAAAGTGTTGGGACTACAGGCATGAGACACCATGCCTGGCTATGAATGTTCTTAATGGCATCTAGAATGATAAAGCTTTTCCAGAAAGTTTTCAATTTATTTTGCACAGATCCACCAGAGGAATCACTATCTGTGGCAGCTGTCGTCTTATGCAATTTACTTCTTAAATAATTAGACTTGAAAGTAGAAATTATTCCTTGGGCTGCAGAATGTACAGTGTGTTAGCAGGCATGAAAACAACATTTATCTCCTTATATATCTCCATCACAGTTTTGGGGTGACTAGGTATATTGTCAGTGAGCAGTGATATTTTGAAAGCAATCTTTCTGATTAGTAGGTCTCAACAGTGGGCTTAATATATTCAGTAAACCATGCTGTAAAACAGATGTGCTGTCATCCAGGTTTTGTTGTTCTATTTCTAGAGCACAGGCAGAGTAGATCTTGCATCATTCTTAAAGGCCCTAAGATTTTCAGAATGGTGAGTGACCATTGGCTTCAACTTAAAGTCACCAGCTGCATCAGCCCCTAACAAGAGAGTCACCCTATCCTTTGAAGTCAGACATTGATATCTCTAGCTATGAAAGGTTCTAAATGCCATCTTTTTCCAATAGATGGCTGTTTAGTCTACATTGAAAATATATTGTTTAGTGTAGCCAACCTCATCAGTGATCTTAGCTAGATCTTTTGGATAACTTGCTGCAGCTTCTCTGTCAGCACTTGCTGCCTCACCTTATATTTTATGTTGTGGTGATGATACCTTTCCTTAAACCTCATGAGCAATTCTTTGCTCGTTTCAAACATTTCTTCTGCAGCTTTCTTACTTTTCTCAGTCTGCATAGAATTGAAGAGAGTTAGGGCCTAGCCCTAAGACTGGTTTAAAGGAATGTTTTGACTGGTTTGATCTTCCATCTGGAGGACTAAAGCTTTCTCCATATCCGCATTAAGGGTGTGTCACTTTCTTATTCCTGTGTTCACTGGCATAGCACTTTTAATTCCCTTCAAGAACTTTTCCTTTGCGTGCAAGAGGCCTAGCTTTCAGCCTGTCTTGGCTTTCCACATGCCTTCCTCACTAAGCTAAATCATTTGTAGTTTTCTATTGAAAGTGAGAGATGTGTGACTCTCCTTTCCCTTGAACACTTACAGGCCATTGTAGAGTTATCAATTGTCTGGATTTCAATACAGTTGTGTCTTAGGGAACAGGGAGGCCCAAGGAGATGGGGAGACACAAAGGAATGGCTGGTTTATTTTTTTGTTCAGATGATTGTCACGGCTATGGCTATTATGAGCTCTTCAGTTGGTTCCATCTGTCCCTTTGATGTGCCCCCGACATTGTGGTTTTGGTTTGTTTTATTGAGCACTTCCTTATTTTCTGGCACTGCAAGAGCCATCTTGCATATTTCCTGTCCCAGTCTTAGAATCAGCCATTTTCCTAAGGACTCCTGGTCCCTTTTTATTGGAGAATGATATTAAAAACCAAGATCTGGGTGTGTGTTAGGCCATTCTTGCATTACTATAAAGAAATACCAGAGACTGGGTAATTCATAAAGAAAAGAGGTTAAATTAGCTCAGAGTTCTGCAGGCTTTATAGGAAGCATGGTGCTGGCATCTGCTTGGCTTCTAGGAAGGCCTCGGGAAGCATCCAATCATGGCAGAAGGCAAAAGGGGAGCAGGGTGTCACATGGTGAAAGCAGGAGCAAGCAAGAGAGAGTGGTAAGGGAGGTGCCACATACTTTTAAATGACCAGATCTTGTAAGAAATCCCTGTCAGGAAGTCAGTACCAAGCCATGAGGGATCGATTCACCCCCATGATCCAAGCATCTCCCACCAGGCCCCACCTCCAGCACTGGATCATGTATCTGCCTCTGTCATAATGATTACACAGAAGTTATCCTGCCCTAAAAATTCCTCTGTGCTTCATATTGAACCCTCTGCCTTCCCACCCTATGAGCCCCTGACTACTACTGATCTCTTTATCATCTCTATAGTTTTACCTTTTCCAGAATGTCATATAATGGAAAGCATACAATATGTAGCCTTTTCAAGCTGGCTTCTTTCATTTAGCAATATGCATTTCAGTTTCTTTCACATCTTTGTGTAGTTTGATAGTTCTTTTTGCTGAATTAAACCCCATTGTATGGATGTACCACTGTTCATTCATCTTTTGAGGGACCTCTTAGTTGGTTGTTTCCAAGTTTTGGCGGTTATGAATAAAGCTGCTGTAAGGTTTCATGTGCAGGTTTTTGTGTTGGTGAGTTTTGATAGTTTAAAGAAATTGATACATTTCGTCTTGTATTTGTGGGTATAGAGTTGTTTGTAATATTTCTTTATTATCCTTTCACTGTTCACGGGAGCAGTGTGATGACTCATTCTTCATTGCTGATACCAGTAATTTGTCTTTTGTCTTTTTTCTCAGGGAAGAGAGGGTACAGTCTAATCCGTTTACCTGGCTAGAGGTTTATCACTTTTTTTGATCTTTTTAAAGAACCAGCTTTTAGTTTTGTTGATTTTTCTCTTACTGTTTTCCTTTTTCCAATTTCACTGATTTCTACTTTAATTTTTATTGTATTTTTTCTTCTGATTGCCTTAGGCTTAAATTGTTTTCCTTTTTATTTTTAATTTTTAAATTTTTAATTTTTCTACTAAGTTCATGTCAGACAAGTAAAATGGGCTGACTTCGTAATAAGATTTGAGGGAGGCATATTTCCCACAAGCACTTGAAAATCCAATCACCACACTTATGAACTACAAAAGAAATTGTTGTTCTTTCTCTCATTTTCAGAAGTGAAAGCTTAGGTTATTGACTTCAAACCTTTCTTCCTTTCTAATATTTTCATTTAATGCTGCATGTTTTTCTCTAAACACTGCGTGCTTTGTATCCCACAAATGTTAAGTTATATTTTCATTTTTACTTTAGTTCAATGTTATTTAATTTTTGAGACTTCTTAGACCCATGGGTTATTTAGAAGTGTATTAATTTCTAGATATTTGGGGATTTTCCAGATATCTCTGTTACTGATTTCTAGTTTAATTCATGTTATTTGAGACCATGCTTTGTATGCTTTCTAGTCTTGATTCTAGTCTTGAATCTGTTAAGATGTGTTTCATGGTCCAGAATGTGGTCTATATTGGTGAATGTGAGCTAGAGAAGAATGTATATCTACTATTGTTGAATGGAATTTTCTATAAATGTCATTTAGATCAGGTTGATTGATAGTGCTGTGCTGTTGAAGTTACCAGTTTCTTCACTGATTTTCTGTCTGCTTGATCTATCAATAACTGACAGTGTTGACGTCTCCACCTGTAGTAGTGGATTTGTCTCTATATTTTTCTTAGTTTTTGCCTCATGTATTTTGATGCCTTCTTATTTGAAACATACACATTCAAGATTGTTAATGTCTTCTTGGAGAACCGACCTCTTTATTATTATGTAAGACCCTTTTTATCCCTGATTATCAGACAAAATCTGTTTTGTCTGCAGTTAAAATTACTCCAGCTTTCTTTTGAGTAACATCAGCATGATACATCTTTGTCCATCCCTTTACTGTTAGCATATCTAAATCTTTATAGTTCAAGTTGGTTTCTTACAGACATGATATGGTTAGGTCTTTTTAAAAAATTTTGTCCACTGTGGCACTCTCTTTTGATTGGTATATTTAGACAATTCACATTAGAAGTGATTATTAATATCGTTGGATTAGCATCTTCCATCTTCGTAACTGTTTTGCATTCATTGCTTTTTAATTTTTTTTTAATTGGGCATTTTATGTGATTCAACTTTATCTCATCTCTTGTATGAGCTTCCTATTCCTAACAGCACAACTTATCTTACAGTTCTAGAAGTCAGAAGTCTGAAATGCGTCTCAGGGGACTAAACTCAAGGTGTTGGCAGGGCTATTTCACTTTTTTGAGGTTCTGGGAGAGAATCTGTTTCCTTGCCCTATTGAGAAGCCACCTGCAGTCCTTGGCTTGTGGCCCTCTTCTTCCATCTTCAAAGCTAGCAGCAGGTCGAGTTCTTCTCACATTGCATCACTCTGATCTCCTCTTTTGCCTCCCTCTTTCACATTTAAGGACCCTTGTAATTATATTGGGTCTACTCACATAATCCAGAATAATCTCTGTATTTTAACGTCATCTGAGTAGCAACTTTAATCCCATCTGCTACCTTAATTCTGGGGATTAGGGTGTGTATATTTCTGAGGAGACCATTATTCTGTCAGTTACCATGTAGCATATCAATTATACTTTTAAAAAGTTTTTAGGAGGCTGAGGCAGGAGAATCGCTTAAACTTGGGAGGCAGAGGTTGCAGTGAGCCAAGATCATGCCACTGCACTCCAGCCTGGGCAACGAGAGCAAAACTCTGTCTCAAAAAAAAAATTCTTTTTTTTTAAAGCTGGGTGCTGTGGTTCACCCCTGTAATCCCAGGATTTTGGGAGTCCGAGGCAGGTGGATCACTTGAGGTCAGGAGTTTGAGACCAGCCTGGCCAACATGATGAAACCCCCATCTCTACTAAAAACACAAAATTAACTGGGCATGCCTGTCGTCCCAGCTACTCAGAAGGCTGAGGCAGAAGAATTGCTTGAACCTGGGAGGCAGAGGTTGCAGTGAGCCAAGATCGTGCCACTTCCAACCTGGGTGACAGAGTGAGACTCCGTCTCAAAAAAAAAAAAAAAAAAAAAAAAAAAAAAAATTCTAATGTGTAGAAAGCAAAAGTTCCTCTTCAAAGCTTCCCCTTTAAATCATAAATGTTATTGATAACTTTTCTCAGAACTTTCTTCAAGTTTCTTATAGTAATGACTCTCTGTTAAGCCTTATGTAGCAAATGTGACAGAATAAGCATACTCTGACTTCAGTATCTGTGTTAAACATGCTCACAGCCACGTAATACATTCTGTGTCCTTGTCCCTTAGTCAGATTATTCGTGCTGAACGTGCCCAGGCATGTTCCAGCTTGCAGCCTCTTCCCTTATTTGGGAATATTACTACTTTTCTAAATCCTTTCATAAGCAACTTCCTTTTTTCCTTTGTTCCCCACTGCCTTTACCTATTTAGAAAAGTTTTGAACTGTTAGCCAATCGGGTTTTAGTTTAGGTTGTGAGGTCTGGCTCCAGCCAATGGAGTCAGGACACAGCAATAGGGACCTCATGCGTAAAGGATAAATATTCTAGTGTCTTTTTTACTTTGTGTGTGCTCGTGGCAGGATTGCTGACGGACACCACCCTTTCTGCAGAGTAAACGTCACCTTGCTGAGGAAACTTTTTGTCTGATTGCTGATTCTTCTCTGCGACATTGGGGAATAAGCATTTGTTTCCATCATAGTGTTTACTCTTGAGTTTACAGTATACATTTTATTTTATTTTTCAGTTGGCATATAATTGTGTATATGGGGTACATAGCGATGTTTCTATACATATAATAATGTATCAGTGATCAGATCAGAGTAATTAGCATATCCATCGACTCATACATTTATCATTTCTTTGTGTTGGGAACATTGAATATTCTCCTTACAGGTATTTGAAACTGTACAATATGTTATTGTGAACTGTAGTCATCCTACAGTGCTATAGAACACTAGAACTTATTCCTCCTATCTAGCTGTAATTTTGTATCCTTTAACAAATCTCTTCCTATCTCCTCCCTTCCCCCTACCCTTCCCAGCCTCTAGTACCCTCTGTTCTAATTTTTCTGTAAGATAACTGTTTTTTCAGCTTCCACATGTAAATGAGAACATGTGGTGTTTAACTTTCTGTTCCTGGCTTATTTCACTTAATATCCTCCAGTTCCATCCATGTTGCTGTGAATGACAGGATTCCACTCATCTTATGGCTGAAGAGTATTTCATTGTGTTTATATTCCACATTTTCTTTATCTGTTCATCTGTTGGACACCCAGATTCATTCCGTATCTTGGCTGTTGTGAATAATGCTGCAGTTAACATGGGGATGTAGATGTCTCTTCGATATACCAATTTCCTTTCCTTTGGATAAATGCCCCGTAGTGGGATTGCTGGATCATATGGTATGCTATTTGCAGATTTTGAGGAACCTCTATACTGTTTTCCATAGTGGCTATACTAGTTGGTATTCTCACCCACAGAGTATGAGAGTTCCTTTTTCTCTGCATCCTCCCCAGCATTTGTTGGTTTTGTTTTATTTGTCTTTTTGGTAATAGCCACTCTAACTGGGATGAGATGATACCTCATTGTGCTTTTGATTTGCCGTTCCTTGATGATTTGTGATAACTGAACATTTTGTCATATATTTTTTGGCCGTTTGTTTGTCTTCTTTTGAGAGATGGCTGTTCAGATCATTTGCCCATTTTTAAATCTGATTTTTTTTTTCCTGCTGAGATGTTTAGTTCCTGGTTTATTCTGGATATTAATCCCCTTTTGGATGAAAAGTTTGCTTATATTTTCTCCCATTCCGTAGGTTGTCTTTTCACTCTGTTGATTGTTTCCTTTGCTGTGTAGAAGTTTTTTAATGTGACATAATCCCATGTGTTTGTTTTTGCTTTTGTTGCCTGGGGTTTTGAAGTAGTATTCATAAAATATTTTCCCAGATTAATGCCCTGAAGCATTTCCCCTGTTTTCTCTCAGTAGTTTTATAGTTTCAGGTCTTACATCAGGTCTTTGATCCATTTTCAGTTGATTTTCATATAGAGGTGGGAGGCTAGTTTCATTCGTCAGCATATGAATATCCAGTTTTTCCAGTACCATCTATTGAAGATACTGTCCTTTCTCCAGTGAGTATTCTTGGCATCTTTGTCAATAATCAGTTGGCTGTAGATACTGTGGATTAATTTCTGGGTTCTCTGTTCTGTTCCATTGCTCTGTGTGTCTGTTTTTATGCCAGTACCATGTTTCCATCACTACAGCTTTGTAGTATATTTTGAAGTCTGGGAGCATGATACTTCCAGCTTTATTCCTTTTTTTTCCTCTTTGAGTTGTAAGCCACTTTTAGTATATTTGGAACTCTGTGGGTGTGGTGGTAAAGTGTGAGGGAGGGTGGGAGTTCTGGAATCTGGTTAAATCTCAGTCTGACAGTGGGTCTGGGTCTCACATAGGTTCACTCTTACAGTGGGTGGTGATCTTCACAAGTATTTCTCTAGTGTTAGAGTTCTTCTCCCCTGTCCCCTATTCCCGCCCTATTTCCTTGAGGTCCTGACCTTTGCAAATTTTTTTGCCCTGTAGGTATGACAGGAAGGCTGGAGGGAACTGGTGTGGGAGGAATGCCCTTTGCATTTACCTAGTTAGGAGAAGGATCTGGCAAAGCTTTTTTCCCCTGGAGCAAATGACTTTGTGGCAGAGAAAACTCTGGGCTTATTACTCTTCCCCTCCCTTGCCAGAAGGGATCTTTCTGGGATCTTCCACCTTAGTGCCTGGTGGAGTTTCTGGAGGTAAAACCCACAGAAGTGTGGGTCCCACACCTCCTGAGACTGCTTCCCCGAGCTTCTCACTGTCTCACTAGTCCACATCCAGCCTCCAGCACCAGCTTATGGCTCCGGCAGTTTCTGCTCCAGGTAAGCGGATCTCGTCTGTGTCTTTCCAGGTTTCCAGCACAGTTTGCCCTGTTAGCTCCGTTTTCTGAAGGTCCCAGAAGAGTCATTGATTTTGAGTTTTCCCAGCTTTTTGTCATCATCAGGAGTGAAGGCTTCTATACTCATTACATGTTGCGGCTGAAAGCGAAGTCACCACCTTCTTTTTAACTTGTATTTTGTGACTTGTTACCACTTCAGTGCTTTAGACACATAGGTTCAGTGCTGCAGTATTGTGTCTAGGTTTGATTATGCTAAATTTAATCTTTCTTATATATCACCTGATTAATAAGGATTTCAAACTATACTGCCTGGTAGCTTTTGCTTTCCTTAGAAAAGCTTATCACTTTTTGACTGGGTGCGGTGGCTCCCGCCCCATAATCCCAGCACTTTGGGAGGCCAAGGTGGGCGGATCACCTGAGGGCGGGAGTTTGAGACCAGCCTGACCTACAAGGAGAAACTCATCTACAAAAATACAAAATTAGCCAGGTGTGGTGGGGCATGCCTGTAATCCCAGCTCCTTGGGAGGCTGAGGCAGGAGAATCGTTTGAACCTGGCAGGTGGAGGTTGCGGTGAGCTGAAATTGCACCATTGCACTCCAGTCTGGGCAACAAGAGTGAAACAGTCTCAAAAAAAAAAAAAAAAAAAGAGACAAGGTTATCACTTTTTAATGTTCTGTTCTTGCAAGTATAAAGATATCTTACTACTTTTCAGAAAAACGTTTTTCTATGCATTTTTTTGCACTTTAAGGCAACAAAAGCTGTAAAGGCTCTCTTTATTAGATTTTTCATTAGTGCATCTAAGGATTTGTCAAATTGTTCCTTTTCTGTTGAAACCTGAATTGATTAGTTTTCATTCCTCTAGAAGCAGATCTTGGGATTGAAATCTGAATCCAAGTTGTGTATTTGCCAGGTAATCCCAGGACACACCAGTAGGGGAATGCAGTGTGCCATCTAGGAGAGACAGCCAATAAAGGGCATGTTTTCAAGCCAGGTCCCGCTGTGGACAACTGAAGCTTGATTGTGCTGGGGAATTCTCTAGCCAGTGTAGAATACGTATGTCTGAGTTGTTATTTTTCCACTGGGAGTTTGGAGGGAGGCTGTATTTAAGGAAGCTGGGGTCGTTTTTATCAGTACATTGTGAGGACTGCCCTCAGGTAGGTCGGTACACATTCCCCTGTAGTTTGGGCCTGCCCTGCATGTGGGTAGATGGGCTTCAGAAGCCAGAGAGATACAGGTACTGGCAGCTGGAATTCAGAACACTGTGTGGGATGGTAATGCTCCACGGGACCTGCAAAGGACAGTAACTACGATGTTTATTTACTGGGCTTGGTTAACAGCATGAACTGGGATCTGGTGATTTGCCAGATTGATTAAGACTGTCAGCTTTCTAAACCTGTTGGGGTGGTAGATACTCAGAAATTAATTTCCTATACAGTTCACTATGTATGGAGAAAAAAATTTTTCTGAAAAAGGCTAGGCATGGTGGCTCATGCATAATCCCAGTACTTTGGGTGGATGAGGTGAGGATCGCTTGAGCCCAGGAGTTGGAGGCTATAGTAAGCTATGAGCATAACCACTGCACCCCAGTCTGGGTGACAGTGAGACCCTGTCTCCAAAAAAAAAGGCCCAAGATTTGGTCACAGTTTGATTTGCTGATTTTTTTTTTTTTTTGGGGGGCGGGGGCAATACCTAGCCTGCACACTTTGAAATGCAAAAACAACTGTTTAGAAAATAGCCCTGGCCTTGTGCTTCCGATAATGGTCTGAGTAACCTAGTTAAAGCCAGCTGATACTTTTCTGAAAAGCATCAAGGAATTTACAACACAGTAAAGAATTACTGGGCTAAGATTAGGGAGGTAGAAATCCAGAGACATGAGCCTCTGACCCAGAGCCGCTTTTGCCCGCTATTTGCTGTTCTGGAAGAGCAGGTGAGAGGCTGGGGAGTGTAGTTAACTGACTCACAGGAGGACAGGAACAAAAACTGGAGTCTAGGACTTGCCGTGGGTAAGAAATCTGGTGAGCCACCTAGGGTTAATGTTGAAGCCTTGAGAGACTGCTGTCCAGAACACTCATGGGCTGGGAGTGCGCCCGCCTTTGCCTGGACTGAAGCTCCATGGGGTCACCTGGGAGTTTAGTAAATCTCAAATGGTGAAATGGATTAGGGTAATCTCAAATTGCTGGTGACCCCAGCCACCTAACAGAGGCAGATGAAAATCCTCTCCAGAGGAAGATAACATCTCATGTCTCAAATGATTTCTGAAATGATTTTTCAAATAGAGTGTCCACCACACAACCAAGTCAGTGTAACCCGGCCCAGTGGGAGACAACCTTAACAAGAACCCGCACAGATAACAGAGGATAGAAACAGGCTTTGTAGACAGTGGAATTACCAGACAGACGCTAAACCATATGTTTATTACGTTCATGGAGATAAAAGTTGAATAAAAACATTTCAACAAGGAATTGGAAACTTAATACGAAGGGGCAAAGCAGACCTGAAAAACAACGAAATACTAGATCTAAAAAATACAGTAGCCAGAATGGAGGATTCAGTGGATTCAGCAGATCAGATACTGCTGAAGAGAAAAGTGAGCCCCCGGAGAGATCAGAAGAAACCTCTCTGAATGACGTGTGAGCGGGGAAAGGCTGGGCAACACTGAAGAGACTGTAAGAAATACACCCCATCCTTAGAAAGTCTGACATATGTGATTGGAATTCTAGAAGGAGAAGAGGGAGTGGGGTAGAAGGAATATTTGTTTTTGTTTTTTTTTAGATGGAGTTTCACTCTTGTTGCCCAGGCTGGAATGCAATGGTACAATCTCAGCTCACCGCAACCTCCGCCTCCTGGATTCAAGCTATTCTTCTGCCTCAGCCTCCTGAGTTTCTGGGATTACAGGTGTGTGCCACCATGCCTGGCAAATTTTGTATTTTTAATAGAGACGGGGTTTCTCCATATTGGTCAGGCTGGTCTGGAACCCCCGACCTCAGGTGATCCACCTGCCTCGGCCTCCCAAAGTACTGGGATTACAGGCTTGAGCCACCGCGCCCGGCCAGAAGGAATATTTGAATAAATAATGGCAGAGATTTTTGAAACCCCCTGTAAGATGACAATCCACAGAATAAGAGATTCTAAATATAGCATAAGGTGATTTTTAAAGTTTTCCACTTCTAAGTAATAGTCTGATTCATTTTCCTCAGATTGAGCTTCCTTCCTCTCTTGCTCTCTAATTTTAGCAGTGGTTTTCAGAATTCTGCTGAGAGTAAGTGTTTTTCTAACAACTGATGAATTACATGTTTTTTTTTAAATCACATTTACAAAATAATTTATGTACTAGAGTTCCAAAAATTTTGATTGGACAAAAAAGATGCAACTTCTGTTTTGATTGAAGACCACAAGATAAGAACATCTTTTTTTTTTTTTTTTCTCTCCACATGAAAGTTTTTAGTTTATTAATCTGCTCGTGAAAAATCCAAAATGGACACAGGTAGCCTTTTACTGCAGCACCTTTACTCTTTTGGCTGTGATCCAATCTCCAGCTCACTTTTTGCCAGCACCAACATTGGCCTTTGCAGTGCCCCTGACTTTCTTCATTCTGTTCTTGCATTCCTTTCGTTGCTTTCTTGAGGTCTTTTTCTTCTCATACAGGCCATGTCTTGCAAGTCTATGTTTGGGTTCATTTTTCTTTGCATAATCCAGGGAGTCATAAATCATGCCAAAGCCAGTTGTCTTGCCACTACCAAAATGAGTTCTGAATCCAAATACAAAGATGACATCCAGTGTGGTCTTGTACATTTTGGCTAGTTTTTCCTGAATTTCTGTCTTAGGCACTGTTGCCTTCCCGGGGTGAAGGACATCAATGACCATTTGTTTCCTCTGAAGTAGTCGGTTGGTCATGAACTTGCGAGTGCAGATAGTTACGGGTCGTTCATGATGGCGGCCTATCTTCAGACAGTCAGGGAGGAAAAGCAAGAACATCTTAAATAAAAGACAAGCTTTCCAGACCCAAAGGATTATTTTATAATGCAGGAATTTCAGCATAATGGGCAGTTAGGGGGCAGAGCCCCTCACTAGCACCGCTCAGTCATGGTTTATAGGTAGCTCTTACTCTGTCTCTCCTGGCCAACTAGGAAGAATGCCTCTCACGGATGAATGGCATACCTGACACAGGAAAGAGTATGTGTAGGATGCAAGTGAAGACCCTTTTATTAATACTACTACTATTAATATTTATGTATAATAGCTGGACACAGTTGCAGGTGCCCATAGTCATTTTATTTCAATGTATATTATTTGTTTTCCTTACTGTTCTTTTCTACCTCATAGAATTAGGAGGTAGAAACCAACTGACCTCATGCTTGCTCCCTGAGGCTATGGTAGCTTTTACCTTCTTGTCTTCCACAGGTCTATAGTGAGCGAGAGCTGCTACTTTTTACTTGGGCATTTGTTCAGTGTTGAAGAATAATGGTCAGCGTCTACCATCCCTTGTTCACTGGCTCATCAGCTGCCCCAGGTTTTGCTCTTTTAGCTATTTGCCATGTTGTTTGTCCTTTTAGTTTCTTTTCTGTGTGTTTGATTAAATTTGCTTCTTTCTCCCATCAGCATTACTTTGTGGTTTTCTTCTGCATTTGAGACACAGTGTTAGACATTTCATGCGTTCATGTTCTTTTTGATTGTTTTACAGAGAAGAGATTCATAAATATCAGGGATGTCTGAGGATCATTCCCAGGGAGCATATGATGTCTGGAATTTGCTCTGAACCTTTCCTAATTCAGCAGTCTCCTTATCTGTAATTATAAACTACTATTGGTAGCTATAGTTTATTTCTTCTAGTTTTCAGGGTAGATAAGGAATGAGAAAGAATAATGTGTATTTTTATGTTGTCATCACCTGGTAATTTCACAGGGGTATGTAGGTACTGTACTGTTGTAAATTAATATTTGTACTCACATGACTACAGCTGAGTTAAAATATGAATGTGCCTCTTGTATGGAAAAAGCTAACAAATATTTGCTGTTTGACAATTTGTAATACAGGGTATCTTACAAGAAAATAGCTGGAAATTACCAAAAGGTAAATATTTAAATACATTTTAAATGCATTAAATACTGTGAAAATTATTTTATACTGGTAGAAAATGAACGTTGTCCTGTGAAATAGAATTGTCTCATTAGTCTTGTGGTAAAAGATGGACATTAAAAGGTGATTATGAATTTCAGATTAGATAATGATTCATAGAGGAAAAACTATTCTTCAAATTGTGCTTTTAGAACATTTGTTCAGTACTCAAATTTTATTCTCGTATTTTTGACATATTGATGAAATTAAAATATTCTTTCAGTGTGCTTAAAACCGTTCGGTTTTCTTTGGACATGTGGCTATGGAAATCCCCTTTGCTTGTGAGGTTAAAATGATATGGTATCCTATTTCTTTCATAGCCTTAAAGTATTTAATCTTTTCCATAGTTGTTCTTATATTTTCAAGTTAGGGAGTTTTTCCCTAAGAAATTTTTTATCTCGTTTCTTAAATCACTACATATTCCCTGTAGAAAATGTTTTAAATAAAAGAAAGAACAAAGAAAATTAGCCATAATGCTGCTAACCTGAGTCGATTAATTAATTTTGCCAAAAGCGGTATAGCATTTTGTAGATAGTGAAGAAAGATGAAAAATAAGTAGTAGATTATATAGCAGAACATTGAAGTGGTGAGACTTCTAGTGATTTTTAAATAGTTTCCTTTTTGCTTCTCTGTATTTTCTGAGCTTTTAGCACAATAGCAAAAGCTATTAAAACATTAATTGTGGGCCAAGTGCAGTGGCTCACACCTGTAATCCCAGCACTTTGGGAGGCCTAGGCGGGCGGATCACCTGAGGTCAGGAGTTCAAGACCAGCCTGTCCAACATGGCGAAACCCCGTCTCTAATAAAAAAAAAAAAACAAAACATTAGCCGGGCCTGCTGGTGGGCCCCTGTAATCCCAGCTACTCAGGAGGCTGAGGCAGGAGAATCGCTTGAACCCGGGAGGCAGAGGTTGCAGTGAGCCGAGATCTTGCCGCCGCCTTCCAGCCTGGGCGACAAGAGTGAAACTCTGACTCAAAAAAAAACCAAAAAAACAAACAAACAAAAACATTAATTGCCAGCACCCTGAATGGAGCCTCGCCTGTAGATCTTCTATTGTGTTCCTAGTTTATCAGCCTTTTCTTTCGGATTATTTAATGATTTTCATTAAATCATTCAGAAATAACTTAGATTTCTGAAAGATTAAGATTTCTGGAAAACGTTAGATTGTTTAAACTGGAAGATTAGTGGAATTAAGCCATCATCTGTAGAGTGACATTGCATAACAGGCATTATCTTAGTGACTTTTATGTAATTTAACTGCTTTATGGAGCACAGTTTTATAGCTGGTGTGGACTATGTCCTCTATTAGAGGACGACTAGAAAAAGCATTTCAAAAGGAGCCTTCTTACCTCAAAGCCGGGTATTGTGCTGTTGAGAAATACCCCTCAGGCTAATCTGATGATGATGCCGGAATGTAAATTGGGTGAGCTGAGATTTTAGTCCTTTTGCGACCTAAATAGTTCACCAGAAAACATTTTAGATATTAACAACAGTTTTTAGATATTAACAACAGTAGATGCTAACAGTCACAATAAAAATTTGCTTTTTGTGCAGATTTAAGTATGTATGTGCTTAAATTGTTATTTGCATGTTTTTGTATACACATTTTTCTAGTTTCCTGGATTGCATAGTAGTATAAGGCTACTCTTCACTTACAAAGATGATGTCAGCTTCCAGCCCTGACCCCATACCACTCTATCTGTTTTCTTCCTTTTCTTATGGATATCAGCTTTTTAAAAATGGTTTATGGGGGATGCTAGAAACCAGCCCAATATTACGCTTTGTCTTTCCTTTTTTTATCCTTTGTTTTATAATATAGGCAGGTGTGTGTACTTATATGTAGCATCCTATATATATACTCTTCTCATCTTTTTTCACCTGACAACATAATTTACAGATTAATCTATAATTAGCAATTAATAAAGACACTTTCCTTTTTATAGCTGTGTATTGCTCTGTTGTGTGGATAGTTGTTAGTTTGTTCAACCAGCCCCTTATTAATGGACAATTGGGTTGATTTTAGCCTTTTGCTATTATAAATAGTTCTGTAGTGAGTAGGCCTATGCATATATTGTTTCCTATTTTTACTATCTGCGGTATAGATTACTAGAAATTATATTGCTAAGTCAGAGAGTAGATAGTGTATTTTTGCAGGATATTGCTAAATGAACCTGCATAGAAGGTATACTATGTGTTAGAAATGCTTGTTCCTCGGTGATGTAAAGAAATAGCACTTGAACATAAATTTAATTTCCTCAGCAAGGCCATTTTTACTTTCTGCAGAAAGGGTACACTCACCAGCAGTTTTGCCACGAGAGTACACTGAACAAAGGAGACAGGGTCTTTTAAAACCTGACGCATCCACCCTACTGCTGTGTCTGGTTTCCATTGGCTGGGATGGAACCTCACATTCTGTATTTGTCCCGATTGGCTAGCAACTTAGAACTTTTTGAAAGAGGCAAAGGCAGAGGAGAACAAAGGAAAGAGGAAGTAACTTGTGGAATGCTGAGAAGGGTAAAAACACCTTCAAATGAGGAATAGGAACAGGCCATGACCTAATGCTTGGACCAGTATAAGCATGCGAGGGCAAATATTTAGGCTAAATTGTGGGAGCTAAGAACATAAAGTACATTGATTTATTTATCACGGCTAGCAGATATTTAAGAATGTTAGCACAGGTCTTTGAATAAATTTTGCTTCTAAGAGAAGTTACTATTTATTCCTAATTAGATGGGGAGGAAAGTTTTTGAAGAGGAACCTCTACTTTGCTTTTTACAAATGTATGAAAGTTTCTCTACAGCCTCACTGTCAGAATATGTTGTCAAGCTTTTGGATTTTTTCAGTTAAACGGGTGGGAAATGATATTTCAATGTAATTTAAATTTGCATTTCCCTTAGTATAAGCAGATTTGAGCATTTTTTTTCATATAGCTAAGAACTACTTGTGTTTCTGTTCTGTGAATGGTTTATAAGGTTGTTGTTCCTTTATTTTTAGAATCTCTTTGAGATTGTGACTGACAGACCCTAAGGTGACCCCCAGTAATTCCCTTCCCTGCAGTGGGGACGGGTCCTGTGACTTGCTTGTAACCAACAGAGTATAGCAAAGGTGATAGAATGTCAATCTCTTGATTAGGCTAGGTCATATGGCAAAAATAGGAGGCCACTCCTGTGACTACATCAACGTTATAGAATACTGTGTCTTAAGCAGACCAGAGTAGGAGACTCCTCAGGGTTGGCTTGATGGAGTCAAGAGCCATACTGGTGAAGCCCATGTGGCAAGGAACTGCAGGGAACCTCTAGGATCTGAGGGTGGCCTCCAGCCGGCAGCTATTAAAAAGCCAGGGCCCGTCAGTCCTGAGCCACAAGGAATTGAATTCTTACAGTTTGAGTGAGTTCAGAGCAAATTCTTCCCCAGTTAAGCCTTTAGGAGAGAACACAGCTTGGCTGACACCTTGTTTGTAGCCTTGGGGACCCTCAGTAGAGGGTCCAGCTGAGCTGTACTCACTCTTGACCCACAGAAATAGCAAGATAATAAGTGTGTGTTGTTTTAAGCCATTAAGTTTGTAGTAATTACATAGCAATAGAAAACCAATATTGAGATATTACTCTTTTGTCTGTGATACCAATGATAAGTATTTTTTCTAGTTTGTCACTTGACTTTTTGCTATTCTTTTTATGTCTTTTAGTATCCAGAGTTTTTTGTCTTTATGTAATCCAGTTTCTTTTCCTGTATTCTGATCTTTTTTAGTCCTAGCTAGAAAAATTTTGGCCAATCCCAGATAATAGAGGAATTTACTCATATTCTCTTCTAGTACTTGTATGGAGTCATGTTTTATAATTAAATATCCAATTTTCTTGATAAATGATGGGAGGAGTAGACTCTATTGTTTTTCCATATGGCTAAACAGTTGGTCTGACATCATTTAGTTGAAAGTCATTCATTTCCTCTCAGGTTTGTGATGTTGTCTTTATTTATACTAAGCTTATACTAAATTTGTTTATAGCAAACTTATACTAGATTTCTAAATTTCTAAATGTAATTGGGTCTTTTTTCTCTTCTTTTCCCATTGGTTTGTCTGTCTGTGCGTGGGCCCTGCTGTGCTGTTTGAATAGAGAAGCCTTGGAGTTCGCTTGCTCTGCAGTGGGGCTCATATCCCGCTAGTTCTTTTTCCAAAGTTTATCTGTCTATTCCCTGCTTATTTATTCTTTTCCAAATGAACTTTATAATAAACTTGTCTAGCTCCAGAAAAAAAAAACCTGATAATATATTTACATGATTGTGTAGCACTTACAAGTTAACTTAGGGAGAACTGACGTATTTATTAGGATTTTGTGTCTTTTTGTCCAAGAATATGGCATGTACGTCTTTCCATTAGTTCAAGTCTTCCTTTGGGACCTTTTGCAGTTTCGCATTGTTTTCCTCATAAATGTTTTAGACATTTATTGTTAAATTTGTGCTTAATATTTTAAGATGTTTGTCTTGATATTCATAAATGAGATTTTTTGTGGGGGAGGTTCAGTCTTTGTCAGGTTTTTGAAATAAATGTTATGTTCATTTCATAAAACAAATTGGAAAGCTTTCCTTTAAAAAAATATGTGGCTTCAGTAGCAGTAGGATTTCCTCTGACACTCTTCTCTGTGCCTGGTGGTTTGTTTTGTTGTTTTTTGTTTTTTTTCTTTGGAGTTTTTGTTTTGGGGAACTCTTTTACGACTTTCTTTGGGACTGGAGTCAATTTTAGTAAGTCGTGTTTTCTTTAAAAGTTACTCTCTTCTAGCTAGGTGTAGTGGTGCATACCTGTAATCCCAGCTGTTCAGGATGCTGAGAGGAGGGTAACTTGAGCCTGGAGTGTGGAGTTTGAGTCTAGCCCGGGCAACAGAGGGAGTCCCTGTCTCTTAAAAAAAAAAAAAAGAAAAGAAAAAAAAGAAAAATTTACATTTTCAAGTTGATTTTGTTAGAACTATACAAAATCACCTCTTTTTAAAATTTCCTCTCACAGTGTTTTCAAATTTATTGTTAAGAAATCTAAGAGGAAGACTTGGTACTTTTGCTGGCGTGTTGAGTAGTTTGTTTCATAATGAAACCGTCTCATGAAACTGTTTAAACTGGTTAGCCGCATTTCTTGCCTCTCCTTCTTCACAATAAACACTCATTTCCTAGGATGTGGTCTGCTTACATATTATACTCTTCTCTAAGATTTCACATTGCACAGAATGTAAACAATGTCCTTTAACCTTTTCTGGAACAGAAATACACTTCAAAAATTATACAAACAAGTATGTATTAATTGTTAATACTAAGCACTATGCTAAACATATGGGTCTGAAAAGATGGAAGTGACCCCTGTCCTCAGGGGGTCGTTTATGGTAAGTATAGCAGTGCTTACCCTACAGGCAGATTGTCTGCTGGGATATCTTGGGTTCACATATCTGTAAAGGATGATTCTGCTGTCATTAATTGTCCCCCTCCAAAATCACAATGTTGAGCATCTCATTTTCCAGCCATGACATTTCATCTTTCTGGTTCCCTCTGTCTGGTAACAACTCTAGCAATTATTTAGCCACACCAGGACCTCTAATCCATTGGCCTATTCACATTTTTCATCTTGCCTCATACTGCCACATCCTCATATCTCTGTTTCCCTGGCTTAAATCTGTGATTTGTCATAATCATCCCACTGTATATACCTTGCCCCATTCCTGTCTGTTGTACCTTCCTGGCAAACACCCACCTCTCAGCTTATAAGGCACCTATCCCTGAGCAGCTACCAGACCATGACTGAAGAAAAACGTAAGACCATAGTGACTTGTCTCACTTTAATAAATTCAGGTTCACAACTGGTTAGCCTTTTATTCATTTAACTTTGAAGAACGTATTAGTTGATGTCTAACTGCTGAAGTTTTGGCCCTGTTAACTATTCAAGTTTATGATTGAAAGAATTTGTCACTAGTTGTTTTGCCTTAAGTAACCTGAGATACTTGCTTTGACTGTCCTTTCAAAGGCTTTCAGACTTGGATATTAAAGGCATGGTAATTGCCTTTAGAAGGGATAGCAAACAGTATGAAACAAAAGGATTTTGTTGTATAGATACTAGATTCATTATCATTCATTATTAGTTTAGATTTTGATTTTAGCTTTTGATTTTTGTTTGGATGTTTTTAGTTTCTTAAGCAGGTGAGAAGTTTATTGAATAATAGACATCTGATTTCGTTGCATTTCCTTCATATTTGGGTGTTGGCTTCTTTTTTTTATTTTTGGAGACAGTCTTGTTCTGTTGCCCAGGTTGGAGTGCAATGGCATGATCTTGACTCACTGCAACCTCTGCCTCCCGGGTTCAAGCAATGCTGAAAATCCTCAGCATCCAGAGTAGCTGGGATTACAGGCGTGTGCCACCACACCCAGCTAGTTTTTGTTTTTGTTTTTGTTTTTGAGACAGAGTCTCGCTCTGTTGCCCAGCTGGAGTGCGGTGGTGCAACCTCAGCTCACTGCAACCTCTGACTCCCTGGTTCAAGCAATTCTCCTGCCTCAGCCTCCTGATTAGCTGGGATTAGAGGCACGTGCCACCACGCCCAGCTAATTTTTGTATTTTTAGTAGAGACAGGGTTTCATCATGTTGGCCAGGATGATTTCAGTCTCCTGACCTTGTGATCTGCCCGCCTCGGTCTCCCAAAGTGCTGGGATTACAGATGTGAGCCACCACACCTGGCCCAGTTTTTGTATTTTTTTAAGTAGAGCCCGAGTTTCACCATGTTGGCCAGGCTGGTCTTGAACTCCAGATCTCAGGCAATCCACCCACCTTGGCCTCCCAAAGTTCTGGGGTTACAGGTGACAGCCACCGCACCCAGCCCTAACTTCTTGACCTATCTGAAAAGAGATAGTGCCTTTGTTGCTTCTGAACACCATTATGCTTAATTGTATAAAAGAAATGATGGGATTTTATAAATGTATATGTTTTTAAATTTAGTATTATGATTTACTTTGTAAAAAATACTCTCTAAAGAATTATAATATGGTTTGGGAAAAAGAGTAACATCTGCCTGATAGAGTTGTTGAGAGTTAATATATTTTACAGCTCAGGAAACCAAGGAATCATGATGTTGAGCTGTTGCAGATAGGATGAGCCAGGGTGGTTATTCCATGAAGAATCTGGACAGAGCTGCCCAAATTCTGTTGGTGAGGTCTTTGAGCAGAAAGCTTTTTTATTTTGCCCTTAGATGCTGACAGGTAGCCAAGAGGGAACCTAAGGAAAGTAGTTTCCCGGGTTTTTTTTGTTTGTCGTTGTCAGTGAATTCTGTAAGATTAGTCTGCCTGTTTTTATCACAAAGACCATTATTTAAGTTTTGAAATTGGACGATAAATTCCTGAGTTGTTTCTTGTACCTTTTGCAAAAATAAACATGACTGTTGTTCTGAGCTAGTTTTTATACTATTGTTGAATAAGATGGTCATGACCTCTATGCATAGTATTAAGGTATTGCTTAGCCCAAACAAGATAGTAACAGATTTGTTTAGAAATTTGCAAGCATGACCATATTACAGTAATTTTTTCATTTATTAACAAATATTTTTTCATTAACAAATATTTATTAAATTGTTGCTATATTCTATGCATTATTATAACCTCCAGGGATAGACAAAAGCTCTTGCCCTATTGGAGCTTACTTTCTGGTACGAGAAAAACAATACTTTCTGGGAGAGATAAACAATAAATAAAAAACTCAGTGAATAAGTAATATGTATATGTAAGAAGGTGATAAATTCCATGGAATAAGGAAGACCAGTTTAATGTTTAGTGACTGGGTTGAAGTTTTAAATAGGGTAATCTTGGTAGGGCCTTACTGAGAAGATGATACTTGAGCAAAGATTCAATGGCAGTGAAAGAAGCCGTCATGAAATTACCTGGGAGGAAGAGCGTTCTAGACTGAGTGAAGAGCCAGTGCGTAGTCCGTAATGGAGTATAAGTGAAATGTTTGACCCACAAGGAGACCTGTGTCTAGGAGAAAATGAATGCAAAGAGAAGGTAGTGGGAGAAGTGCTCAGAGAGATAATGCCAGATTATGTAGGGACTTGTAGGTCTTTGTAGGGAACAGATGGCTGGTCATGTCTACCATTGATATTATATGTTAAGTCTAGATCTAATGACAAAAAATTTAATATTTGTTCAGTTTCTACTGTATTCATCCTATAGATACTTTTCAGCATTTTCTGTGGGCTATTCATTGTGCTAAGTGAAAGGAAAACATTAAACAAGAAAACAAACAGCAAAAGCAAGTCACAGCCCTTGTGGAGATTGTCTTGGTTCAGTGCAAAGGGTGGTGGTTTGTGTGTTAGTCATTGTATCTGACACTTTACATATTTTACCTTGTGTAATTCTGAGTATTTCATTTCATTCTGATTATCCAGTAAGATGGACAATGTCATTAACTTGGAATACAGTTGATGAAAATAAGGCTAAGAAAATCTGCTAATTTTTCCAAAGTTGCATAACTGATATATGGCAGAATGGGATTAGAATTCAGTCTTGTCTTTTCATTATACCATTGATTCTCAAATCTGGCTGTGCATCAGAGTTAACTTGGAGGCTTGTTGAAGCTAAAGATTCCTTAACCTAACCTCTGGGAATTCCCATTTAGCATAGCTGGCGTGGAGCCCTGGGAATCTGTAGTTTTAATAAATACTCCAAGGATTTCTGTATTTTGAAACTACCGCCCTCCATTATTATATTTATGGTAGTGTGATACAAGTGATTATGGGAACCTTTGTCTTCTATTTTCAAAGAAAATGGTTTTGTTGTTTCATTGTTTAGTATCATGTTTGGTACAAGATTTTTAGAGATGCTCTTTGTCAGGCAAGGATTTCCCTATTTTTCCTAGTTTGTTAAGAATTGAGTGTTGAATTGTAATAAACTCTTTATCTCCATTGATCAAACCATGTGTTTTTTTTCTTTTAATTTATGGAGGTGGTAGATTATGGTTTTACAAATATTGGACCAGCTTTGAGTACCTGAAGTAAATACAACGTATTCATGGTATATTCAGTTTTTAAAAACATGGTTGGTTTCAGGGCTTTTTTTTTTTTTTTTTTTTTTTTTAAGATTTCTGTAATCTCTAGAGATTGTCTTTAATATTCTTTCCTTAAACTGCCCTTATATCAGAGTGGTAACAGCCTCAGAAAGGGACATGGAGAATCTTTCCTCATTTTCTGTCCTCTGAAGGCCATTCCATCTACCTAAAATCATCTTTTCCTTAGATACTTGGTAGAACTCACTTTAAATCGCCTAGAAATGTTTTTACGATAGTTTAACATTCACAGGGACTATAGGGCATCCAGGTTCCTGATTTTCCAGAGCTGGTGTTGTGCATTTATGTTTTTCTAGGAATTTGATCATTTTACCTGAGTTTGTAAACAGTACTCCTATTTTAAATGTGTCTGTATTTATGCCTCTTTCTCATTGTTTTCTTATTTGTGCATTTTTCTTGATATGTTTTGCCAGTGTTTGTGTAACTGCCCGATGGGTTCTTCCTGCCCACTCCACAGAGAAAATCATACCCTGAGACCATAGCATTGCAGGCAAGAAAGAACTTCATTCACGTGAAGCTGGCCCAGGCAGGAGAACTGGGCTTATCACTCACATCCATTTTCCTGAAGGCTCAGGGTTTTTATGGACAGTTTGGTGGGCAGGGAGCTAGGGAATGGGTGTGGCTGATTGGTTGGGGATGAAATCATAGGGGGGTGGAAAACAGTCTTTGTGCACTGAGTTCACCTCTGGGACCAGTTGAGTCATGAGTCACAAACCTGGGTAGGATCCGTATGAAAGATATCTCAAAAAACAATCTTAGGTTTGCTATATGTAAAATGTTCGTTCCCTGGTGCCATAAAGAAATAGCACTCGAATATAAATTTAATTCTTTCAGCAAGGCAGTCTTTATTTTCTGCAGAAAGGGTGCTCATCGCAGATGGAATAATGGGGAGAGCACATTTGAACAAAGGAAGGCATTTTTATCCCTTATGCTGTTCCTGCTACTGTGTCCTATCTCCATTGGCTGGAGCCGGACCGCACAATCTAAACTAAAACCTGATTGGCTAACAGTTTAAAACTTTTCTAAATAGGTAAAAGTAATGGAAAGACAAAGGAAAAGAGGAAGTTGCTTGTGCCAAATAGGGAAGGGGCATAGGCTGCGAGCTGGAACGTGCCTGTGAGCATGTCCAGCACAAATTTTTTGGTTAAGGTACAAGAACATAGAATGTACTATGTGCCTATGAGCATGTTTAACAGCTAGGTAGGATAGGGCTTAACAAAGAGTTATTGGCATAAAGAGGCTTAAAGGAAGTTAGTCTTTAAAAGAAACTATTATTTCTAACACGATTTACTCTTTAACAAGAAGGGAAACTTTGAAGAGGAACTTTTTACTTTCTACAGGTTCTACAATAATGATGTTATCTATAGGAACGATCGAGGAAGTCATGAATTTTGCGACGTCTGGCCACAGGACTCCCGAGCAGTAAGGGATTATAGAAACTACACCTACATTTCAGTGGAGTTTAGGCCCTTCCAGTTCCCATTATCATATTCTTGCTTACAAAGGTGGTTTTCAGTCCCTGATCAAGGAAAGGGGCTAGTTACAGGGAGGGGCTGTTATCCTTGCTCCTAAGTTAAACTGGAAACCACATTTCTCCTAAAGTTAGCTTGGCCTACACCCAGGAGTGACCAGGGACAGTTTGGAGGTCAGAAGCAAGATGAGGTCAGCTATGTCGGATTTCTTTTACTGTCATAATTTTGCAAAGGCAGTTTTATTTTGTTAATTTTATTGATCTTTTAAAGAACCAGCGTTTGACTTCTGTTGTCTTATCTTCATTTTCTATTAATTCCTGATAATGTTTTTATTATTATTTTATGTTCCTTGGGTTTATTCAGTTATATTTTTCTTAATTCATAGTTTGTGGTCATATTTTCTAATATAGGCATCAAAAGCTATAAATTTAGCCATATCCTATGGGTTTTTAAAAAGTTGTATTTTCACTCCTTATTTCTGTAGAAATCTCTGTAGTGTTCATTTGCACATTTTGTAACCTTTCTAGTTACTTTGTTACCATTGGTTTTTGGTGGATTTGTCTTGGTCACAGCATGTGGCTCCTTGACCCCACTGGTCGCACACCTCAAGAGCCTTTGCTCTTACTCCACCCTCCCCCAGATAGCTCTTCCCCACATAGCTGCAGTACTCACTAGTTTACGTCTTGACGCAAGTATCACGTTTTCAGGGAGGCCTTCCCTCTCCATCTTCCTGAAGCTTCACACACCTTCTCCTTGTTGCTCTTCCCTGCTTTATTTTCTCTCCTCAGAACTTATCACTTTCTAATATGTTATTTAACACAGTGTTCCCAGCTGGATAGAGAAGGAAGTAAAGCCATTACAGGGTGTATAGCTGGAGACAGAAATGGAATTAAATCGTAAGGAAAGTGGGGAGGGCTGAGTGCCTGGACTTTGCCTGTCATGAGACTGAAGACATAGGGGTAGATGCAGCTGAGGAGTCAGTGTTGTGGTTGGAGAGGAAGATTTTTTTTTTTTCATATGGAGTCTCACTCTGTCACCCAAGCTGGAATGCAGTGGTGCGATCTCGGCTCACTGCAACCTCTGCCTCCCCGGTTCAAGCAATTTTCTCCTGTCTCAGCCACCCAAGTAGCTGGGATTACAGGCGCCCGCCACCACGCCCAGCTAATTTTTTGTATTTTTAGTAGAGACGGGGTTTCACCATGTTGGCCAGGCTGGTCTCCAACTCCTGACCTCAGGTCCTAGGCCTCCCAAAGTCCTAGAATTACAGGTGTGAGCCACCGCACCCAGCTGGAGAGGGAGGTTTTAACTTAGAAGTGAAGAGGTCATCACATCAGTCCTGGATGATGATGAAATTGAGGGTAGGGCAAAGTTCCTTATGTGGAATTTAGGTAAAGGTGACAGCAGGAATACTAACCAAGACATTTGGAGGCAGGTTGGACATGGTCCAACATGATAGTGGGAATCAGGCTAAAGAAAACGTGAGAAACCACATCAGTGTCCATCTTTCATAGCTGCTGATGGAGCAGCCCTTGCTTTCTTCAGGGTCTGTTTTGGGTGGTTCCCTTTTGTGAGGGCCAAGCAGCTCATGGTGGAAGTGGGAAGGCCGGGAGTGGTTTGAGGAAAACAGCCTGTAAGTGTGAATCTTGCTGTGTGGTTGAAGAAGGGGTTGGCTCCCTAGGTGCCTAGTTCCTCGTGGATTCAGAGCAGCCTGTCTGGTTACAGTCTTTAACTTTAGGATCTCATGGCCTTTGGAAGAAGCAGTGCTTTTTTGTTGTTTGTTTACTTGCTCTTTATCTAACCCTAAGCAAACATTTTAGGGACTTATAATGTCTGTTTCACCTAAATGTTACTGCTCTGTACATTTTTGTTGCAATATTTTTGTTGCACGTTGCATTTTTTTTTTTTTTTTTTTTTGTCTTTTCCTTTGCTCTCTTGGGCTTCCTTACTTAGAGAACGTTTTCTTCTACTTCAGGTGTTTTGTGTTTTTCTGTTTATGTCTTTAGTTTTAGAAGTGCCTGCAGCTAACATAGCAGTGCTTTCATTGGCACCTGATTTTCCTTTGTACTATTGTCATTTCCAGCCATGCTTCTGGTATTACTGTTGGTGGGAGTTTTTGTTTGGTTGGGTTTTTGTTTTGTTTTGGTATGTTACTGTTGTTTTGTTTTTTTACTTTTTAATTGACTTGTAATGGAATACTTAATAGTTCTTGGTTGGCAGACAATTAAGAAACATAACTGTTTACCATCTTCTAGGCTCATGGCATAACCTTGTACAAGAGAACCTGATTTTACCAGTGCTGCTTTACTGATGCCGATTTGCTTTGTCCTGATCTTTTGGGGATAATACCATTTTTAAGATTATTTTATGCTATAGAAATAAGTAACTTAAAAGCAGTATCTCTGTGCAGTTTTCTTATGTATCTACATTGCTTATAGGGTTTCTCTGCCGTAAGTCTATTTAGTGAGATGATTTTATATGTCCATTGGGCTCCTTAGAAAGAATTCCTTAGGAAATTGTATTAGCCTCCATGAAGATCAGATATCAGAAAGTTTAGGAAAAATCTCCAAGCACGGTGGCCTCACGCATGTAATCCCAGCACTTTGGGAGGCCAAGGCGGGCAGCTCACCTGAGGTCAGGAGTTTGAGACCAGCCTGGCCTACGTGGTGAAACCCCATCTCTACTAAAAATACAAAAATTAGCCAGGCGTGGTGGCACACACTTGTATCCCAGCTACTTGGGAGGGTGAGGCAGGAGAATTGCTTGAACTCGGGAGGCAGAGGTTGCAGTGAACCAAGATCCCGCCACTTTACTCCAGCCTGGGTGACAGAGTGAGACTCTATCTTAAAAAAACAAAACAAAACAAAAAAAACAAAAACTAAGGAAAAATTGCTGTTCGGTGCCACATTTAGTTCTTCTTGCCTTGTTTTATAGGTGAGGGAACATAATTACTTGAACTCTTTATTTGAAAATAACTTAGATCTAGAGTGGACACTAGGGCAGGCAGAACCTTTGATTGGAAAGTAGAACTATTTTTTTTAAGTTGCTTATATTTATTTTTATTGTTTTGAGACAGAGTCTTGTTCTGTTGCCCAGGCCAGAGTACAGTGGTGTAATCTTGGCTCACCACAACCTCTGCCTCCCGGGTTCAAGAGATTCTCCAGCCTCAGCCACCCAAGTAGCTGGGATTACAGGCACCTGCCACCACCCCCAGCTAATTTTTATATTTTTAGTAGATACAGGTTGGCCAGGCTAGTCTGGAACTTCAGACCTCAAATGATCCGCCCACCTCAGCCTCCCAAAGTGCTGGGATTACAACCGTGAGCTGCTGTGCCTGGCCAGAGTTGCTTAGTGTTGCTTATTTATAATAATAGATTTTAAGATCCTTGGATTAAAAAAAGAATCTTGCAGTTGTATAGTTGGAAGGGACTTTAGTTGTCCTGTTATGATACATGTGGTACTTGTTATTTTCCTTGTGAAAAGTTATAACCTGATGAGAAAAATTACCCAACTGAAAGCAGTCCAGAACAAAGGTGAAGAAGTATCCATTAACATGGGCAAATGAATAAATCAGCTATTTCACTGCCATTGGTTCTCGGAGTATTAACCCACGGGCCTGAGGTTTTCATTGTTGAACCCTTTTTAAAAACTCAGTACTATCCATATATCTTCTTGTATTTCAATCTCCATTAATTGTATGCATAGTGGTCCTCCTTGTTGGTTTGGAAAACATTGATTCTGTATTTGGTGGATGATTTAAAAGTGTGCTGAAGTGTCTAACATATTTATTCTTCTTTTTTAGGAAATTGAAAATGGCCCTTCAGCTATGCTAGGTCTATAATGGGAAGTGTCACAGTTCGGTATTTCTGTTATGGGTGCCTTTTTACATCTGCGACCTGGACAGTTTTGCTTTTTGTTTATTTTAACTTCAGTGAAGTGACTCAGCCACTTAAGAATGTGCCCGTCAAGGGGTCTGGGCCCCGCGGACCATCTCCAAAAAAATTCTATCCTCGTTTCACTCGAGGCCCAAGTCGACTACTCGAGCCACAGTTCAAAGCAAACAAAATCGATGATGTGATAGACAGTCATGTTGAAGATCCAGAAGAAGGCCACTTGAAATTCTCTTCTGAATTAGGTAAGTATATATGATGTTTACCAGCAGCCATATCAATGTATTTAATCAATGGAAGTTTGATTAATTAGATTAATTAGGAGATTAGAAATGCTGCATCATTTTTTCGCACACTGATTTATTTTGTTTGTGAACTACCTGAAGTTCTGTGGTTTCTGCGAGGGGTGTCAGTGGGGATTTATATTCTAATTTATCCAGTTCTGACTTCAGTATTTTATGAGAAAACAAACAAGGTCCAGTGAAGAAAAACAAAAAAAGAAAAGAAAAATTAAAAGGCTAGAAAGAAAATGGAACCTATGGGAGAAGGGGTTTGCTTTTTGTTTGTTTTTTTAAGAGATGGGGTCTCACCATATTGCCCAGGCTGTCCTCGAATTCTTGGGCTCAACTGTCCTCCCACCTCAACCTTGAGAGTAGCTGGGACTATAGGCACGCACCACTGTGCCCAGCCTCTGGAAGAAGGTTTTAATTGCTAGGATTGTTAATAAGGGAAAGAAATGGTTGAAAGTTTCCTTGACTGTGTTTAACTTATTTTTAAGGGTACATTTAATTAATACAGAACATAAAGTACTGAGTTTAAAAATAAGCTGGGGTTATTTACATCTAATATGATTTTCACTTAACAAGAGTTACTAAGGTGCTAGAAAAAAATATATGTATATATAATATAGTTTATTAAATCTTCGTATAAAATAGAAAGCTCATTTTCCTCTTAAAAATTATATTCTCTCCAACTTGGATGCAAGACTCTACTGTCTGTGCCTGTGAATACTGCAATTTTAGAGTGTTGATTTTGACAAATTTTATTTTAAGAGATAAATTAGCAATATTTGTTATTAAAACTTAAAGAACTTGGATCTTGTCACAAAAACATCAAATAATAGGTAATTTAAGAGTAAAATAAAAGAGATTTTGAGAGATTGAGAGAACCTTAGAATGTGAAAGAAATGTTAAAATAGAGTTTTCACTTCGTCATACTTTCAAAGAAATAAGATCAGTTCTTAGGACTTAATGATTTTCTAATAAGGGAAGTCAAAAGTATGTAAAATTTTGTGAGGAAACAAGCTAATATCTACTTCAGTTTTCATTTAAAATATTTTTAAATAGAGATGTGATCTCGCCAACTTCAATTTTCATAAAGTACAATTTTCATAAATCTTTTTCAAATAGCCAGTGGACATTTTTAAAGCATTAATGGGAAAATATCTAGCTCTTTTATTTATTTACAGTTACATTGGTAAAGTTTTTATCAAGAAGTAATACTGGGTTTACCATTTTGAATAGACTCTGTATTTGCTTTTGAAAGAAGTAGTGAGAGAATTGTAGATATTTGAATAACAAACTCCAGCTGCCTATCTGAAAAACTAAATTCCTTATAGACTATCCTAAAGAATCCACAAAAAAAACCTATTAGAGGTAATAAATGAATTTGGCAGTTGCAGGTACTAGATCAACAGTTGCATTTCTATACTGTAGCAATGAGTGGCCTGAAAATGCAGTTGAGATCAGTTTTATTTACAATAGCATCAACAGTAATAAAACACTTAGGAATAAATTTAGCCAAGGAGCTGCAAGATTTGTATGCTGAAAACTGTAAAACATTGCTGAAAGAAATCAAAGAAAACCTACATAAGTGGAAAGATATTCCAGGTTCATAGAATGGAATGCTAAATACTATTAAGTTGTAGATATCACCGAAAGCAATATATAGATTCAGTGCAATCCCTATTAAAATGTCAGTGGTCTTTGTTGTAAAGAGGGGAAAAGGTTATCCTGAAATTAATATGGAATTACAAGAGGCTCTGAATAGCCAAAACAGTCTGGAAAAATAACAAAAGTTGTAAGACTCAGACTTTCCAATTTTAAAAATAAATTGGACTACATCAAATATAAAAAACTTCTGTACATCAAATAACACATCAAGAATGTGAAAAAAAGGGCTGGGCGCAGTGGCTCACACCTGTAATCCGAGCACTTTGGGAGGCTGAGGTGGGTGGATCACCTGAGGTCAGGAGTTTGCGACCAGTCTGACCAACATGGTGAAACCTTACCTCTGTAAAATACAGAATCAGCTGGGCGTGGTGGCAGGCGCCTGTAATCCCAGCTACTCAGAAGGCTGAGGCAAGAGAATTGCTTGAACCCAGGAGGTGGAGGTTGCAGTGAGTCAAGATCGTGCCATTGTACTCTAGCCTGGGCGACAGAGCAAGACTCTGTCTCAGGGAAAAAAAAAAAAAAAATGAAAAAAGACAACCCACAGAATGGGGAAAAATATTTGTAAATCATATTTCTAATAAGGGTTCAGTATCTAGAATATATAAAGAATGCTTGTTTGTAATTTTATTTCATTTTGAGACAGGGTCTCGCTCTGTCACCTGCGCTGGAGGGCAGTGGCGCAGTCACGGCTCACTGCAGCCTCAACCTCCTTGGCTCAAGTGATCCTCCTGCCTCAGCCTCTCGAGTAGCTGGGGCTACAGGGGTGTACCACTGTGCCCAGCTAATATTTGCATATTTTGTAGAGACAAGGTTTCACCATGTTGCCCAAGCTGGTCTCGAACTCCTGGGCTCAAGCCATTCTCCTACCTCGGCCTCCCAAGGTGCTGAGACTATAGGCATGAACCACTGTGCCTGGTCTAAACAATTCTTAAAACTCAATTATAAAAAGACAAATGGCTCAATTTTAAAATGGGCAAAGGATCTGATAGACATTTCTCCAAAGATGGTATACAAATGGCCAAGCAGCAGATGAAAAGATGCTTAATATAATTAGTGATTACAGAAATGAAAATCCAAACAACGAGATAACCATCTCACACCCACTGGGAGGGCTATAATAATAAATTTAAAAAGGAGAGTAACAGGCAACAGTGAGGATGTGGAGAAACTGGAGCCCTCACACGTTGCTGGTGGGAATGGAAAATAGCGTAGCCACTTTAGACAGTTTGGCAGTTCCTCCACAAGTTAAACGTAGAATTTTCATATGACCCAACAGTACCACTCCAGGGTTTGTACTTGAAAGAATTACCAACAGGTGCTCAAAAACTTGTACTCAATGTTCATAGGAGTACTATTTTCAGTAGACAGAAGGTGACAACATGTTATCCAAATATCCATCAACTGATGAAGGGAGAAACTAAATGTGGTCTATCCGTACCATGGAATATTATTCAGACAGAGAAAGGAATGACGTTGTGATACATACTACAACCTGCATGAACCTTGAAAACATTATGCTAGTGAAAGAAGCCAGACACAAAAGGTCACATGTTGTAGGGTTCCCTTTATGCGAAATGTCTAGAATAGGCAGGTCCATGGAGACAGAGGGCAAATTAGTGGCTGCCAGAGACCGGGGAACAGGAAGAATGGGAATAACTGTTTTAATGCGTATAGGGTTTTCTTCTTTGTTGCTGAAAATATTCTGCAGCTAGATAATCGTGCTGGTTGTACAGCATTGAGAATGTACTAAATGTCTCTAATGGTACGTTTTATGTTATGTGCATAATTATCACAGTTAAATGAAAAATCCAAAATTTCTTACATAAAATAAATTTAATATAGAAGGAATTAGTATAAATAATATAGCAGTAGTTAAAAGTATGCAGATTTCTGAGTAGAGAATTATTGGACAAGCAGGGAAAGGAACCTATGAAAAGGTACATTTGAGAAAGATTATTGGCCAGGCGTGGTGGCTCACACCTGTTATCCTGGCACTTTGGGAGGCTGAGGCTGGTAGATTGCTTGAGCTCAGAAGTTTAAGACCAGCCTAGGTGGTATCTACCGAAAGTTTAAAATTCAGCTGAGTGTAGGGGCACATGGCTGTAGTCCCAGCTACTTACGAGGATTGTTTGGGCCCAGGAGGCAGAGGCTGCTGTGAGCCGAGATTGCACCACTGCACTCCAACCTGGGGGACAGAGCAAGACCCTGTCTCAAAAAAAAAAAGAAAAAAAAGAAAACAATAAATTTAAAATTAAAAACATTTTCTCGTTTAATCTGAAATTAATTATAAAATTAATCGAAAAGGGTCCTCTGGCATGTTAATTGAGGTTTGGCTACGATTTTATTTGAGCAGGGGAGTAAGAAAAGTAAGCTGAAACAATCTTTTCGTATGGCATCTTTTCATCAAGAGACCTATAATAGAACATGATTCTTTAAGTATTCAGTATGAGGTCACCCTCTGATACTTGTAGAATTAAGGAGTATTTATTGAGACTCTTCTTTGTGCAAGGCTCTGCTCTGGGTGCTAGATATCAAACAATTTTAATTTTATTTATTTTATGTTTTGGTCATCACCAAAGTGTCTTCTCTTCTGGAGTTTCTCTCCTTGTATAAAATGCTAGTGGAGGTTTGTTGTTTTGTGTTTAAAAAGGATGAACTGCAGTTGAAACAGTTTCAGAGAGAAGGCATATTAAGATATAATGTTTCTCAAAGCGGATTTAGGGACATTAGTTGGGTTCAAATAAATTGGGGAAACACTGCATTCTATTTTGTTTTGAGACAAAGTTTTGCTTTTGTCACCCAAGTTGGAGGCATGATCTTGGCTTCCTGTGGTCTCTGTCTCCTAGGTTCAAGCGATTCTCCTGCCTCAGCCTCCCAAGTAGCTGGGTTACAAGCGTGTGCCACCATGCCTGGCTAATTTTTGTATATTTAGTAGAGAAGGGGTTTCACCATGTTGGTCAGGCTGATGTTGAACTGCTGACCTGCCACGATCCACCCACCTCGGCCTCTCAAAGTGCTGGGATTACAGGCATGAGCCGCCATGCCTGGCTGGAAACACTGCCTTCTATATCTCATCCCTTTACACCTGGATATTCATAAAACATGCACTGTATTAAAGGAACAGAGTTCTACTATTTTAAAACAATGGACTTTTATTTATTTATTTTGAGACAAAGCCTTGCTCTGTTACCCAGGCTAGAGTGCAGTGGTGCGATCTTGGCTCACTGCAACCTCTGCCTCCTGGGTTTAAGAGATTCTCCTGCCTCAGCCTCCCGAGTAGCTGGGACTACGGGAATGCACCACTACTCCTGGCTAGTTTTTGTTTTTGTTTTTGTTTTGTATTTTTAGTAGAGATGGGGTTTCGCCATGTTGGCCAGACTGGTCTTGAACTCCTGACCTCAAGCAATCTGCCCGCCTTGACTTCCCATAGTGCTGGGATTACAGGCATAAGCAACCACACCCTGCCTAATATCACAATGACTTTGATTAGGCCTGTGGAGGAATTCCCTGACAGTTAAACCAGAAACTGTGAAGGTTTTTTTGTTTTGTTTTGTTTTTTTTATTTAAAAGACAGGATCTCACTCTGTCACCCAGGCTGGAGTGCAGTGGCACAACTGTGGTTCACTGCAGCCTTGATGTCCTGGGCTCAAGCAATCTTCCTGCCTCAGCCTCCTGAGTAGCCAAGTCATGGAGACTACAGGTGTGAGCCACCATGCCTGGCTAATTTTTTTTTTGTAGTAGAGACAAGGTCTTGCTGTGTTGCCCAGGCTGGGCTCAAGTAATCCTCTTGCCTTGGCCTCCCAAAGTGCTGGGATCACAGGCATGAGCCATTGTGTCTGACCTGGGAAACTCTTTTTATAGAAAAGCTTATCAATTGCCTTTTTCTGCAGAGAGACTCCTGTAAAAACTTGGATGTAACTGAGGCCTGTTGAGGGCCATTGGGGTTCTAAAATCTATTGCTTTAATGGAAAATTATAAAAAATTTTTTCCTGGTTGCCGGTAAATTTTTCTCTTGAATATAGTAAACTATTAAGATTATGGCTTGTGGCCGGGCGTGGTGTCTCACGCATATCATCCCAGCACTTTGGGAGGCCGAGGCGGGCAGATCATGAGGTCAGGAGATCCAGACCTTCCTGGCCAACATGGTGAAACCCCATTTCTACTAAAAATACAAAAATTAGCAGGGCGTGGTGGCATGTGCCTGTAGTCCCAGCTACTTGGGAGGCTGAGGCAGGAGAATCACTTGAACCAGAGAGTTGGAAGTTGCAGTGAGCCGAGATTGTGCCACTGCGCTCCAGCCTGACGACAGAGGGAGACTCCGTCTCAAAAAAAAAAAAAATATATATATATATGGCTTGTGAGTAGATGGTGTTTATAGTTAAGACACACTTGCTTTGACCTAAACTGACAAGAATTTGACTTCAACCTGGAGACGACCTAAGTTTGAGAAAAGAGATATTAGATTATAATAGGATAAAGTCAGCATTTTCTTAGGATCATAATATCATTAACAGTAACTGGTGATACTTTCTAGATTTAATTCGCTCACTTCACTCTTTTGCAGGTATGATTTTTAATGAACGCGATCAGGAGTTGAGAGACTTGGGCTATCAGAAACATGCTTTTAATATGCTTATCAGTAACCGCTTGGGCTACCACAGAGATGTGCCAGACACAAGGAATGCAGCGTATGTGCCTTATCAGATTTGCAAATACATTTTAACAGCACGATGTTTTTAGTGTCAGTGTAAGAGGTCACGAGGATGGTGTTCCTATTTCCCAGTGTAGCCCTTTATTCAGCATACTAGGAAACTTGAGACAGATTTCCACTTGTGTTACATGTGAAGCCACATGGTCTGAGATGTACCAGCAGAGTCCTAGAGCTTGCTGTGTCTCCTTTAACATTTCAGATCACCTGGGGAAGGAGAGGAGGGTGCTAATTAAATAACCTGAGTATAAGTTTGTTCAAAGGTGCTAATTAAATAACCTGAGTATAAGTTTGTTCTAAATGTTTATTGATTGGATTCGTGGCAAACAGGAGTTAAAATCAGTGAAGAATTTTACTCCTCATTTCACTTTTCTTTTTCATGATTTTGGTTCCATCAAAGGCTTTTCATGCATGTGGTCAGTCATTCGACAGACAGGCATTTGTTGAGCACCTTCTATTTGCTATACGCCTTCTTGCGCCCTGGAAGAAACAAACAAATGTAGTAGTTTCTGAGTTCTCAGGGCTCGGAGTCTAGCAGGGGAGGCAAATAAGTCAACAAGTCCTGGCGGTAGCACGCGAGTAAGGGCTGTGATAGGGTTTGGGGAAATGGGGGCATAGTACTGGAGTGCTCCCTGCAGAGAGGTGACAAGGCTGGAGGGAGGCAGGGCTCAGATACTGGAGGGTTGTGTGTGTCCTGGGAAATAATTCAGGGTTCTGGATTGTGTTCTCTAAGTTCATGGTTTTTTTTTTTTTTTTTGAGATGGAGTCTCACTCTGTTGCTCAGGCTGGAGTGCAGTGGCGCGATCTTGGCTCACTGCAACCTCCACCTCCCAGGTTCAAGTGATTCTCCTGCCTCAGCCTCCTGAGTAGCTAGGACTACAGGTACACACCACCACGCCTGATTAATTTTTGTAGTTTTAGTAGACATAGGGTTTCACCATGTTGGCCAGGGTGGTCTCGAACTCCTGACCTCATGATCCGCCCACCTCAGCTTCCCCAAGTGCTGGGATTACAGGCGTGAGCCATTGCGTCTGGCCAGTTCATGACTTTTTGATGTTGCTTAAAGCTCCTTACCCTTTTTTTCCAAATAGTTGCTTAGAATGATTTGGTACATGGAAGCTCTTCTGTTATCTTGTTATATCATAATTTATTCAAATCTTTTTTATTATTGGGCAAAAAAATAAAATTTCAAATATAAAGTTTTATATTTGTTTCCTTTTGAAACCTCATTGAGGAGAAGCTGGGCATCAGCTTATGAGTGCTGCATGAAACACTTGCCATGATTTTGGTAAAAAGAACTTACATTTTTATGTAACCTCTCTTCCAAAAAAGAAAAAAAACCCTGAAGTTTAAAAAATGTTTATCCGGCCGGATGCGGTGGCTCACGCCTGGCATCCCAGCACTTTGGGAGGGTGAGGTAGGTGGATCACGAGGTCAGGAGATCGAGACCATCCTGGCCAACATGATGAAACTCTGTCTCTACTAAAAATACAAAAATTAGCCGGGCATGGTGGCGCATGCCTGTAATCCCAGCTACTCAGGAGGCTGAGGCAGGAGAATCGCTTGAACCCGGGAGTTGGAGGTTGCAGTGAGTCGAGATTGCGCCACAGCACTCCAACCTAGCGACAGAGCAAAACGCCATCTCAAAAAAAGAAAAAGTTTATCCAAAAGTAAACAAGATAGTAGGTATAGGAGGGAGACATTATTAACACAATGTAAACTCTTGAAGAAGAAACTGTACTGTTTTTGTAAATGCTTTTAAAAAAAGTTGTTGTTCCCATAATGTTAGAAAGAGGCTGAACAGGCTGGGCATGGTGGTTCACTCCTGTAATCCCAGCACTTTGGGAGGCTGAGGCGGGCAGATCAGCTGAGGTAGGGAGTTTGAGACCAGCTTGACCAACATGGAGAAACTCTGTCTACTAAAAATACAAAATTAGCCAGGTGTGGTGGGGCATGCCTGTAATCCCAGCTACTCGGGAGGCTGAGGCAGGAGAATTGCTTGAACCTGGGAGGTGGAGGTCGCGATAAGCCGAGATATAGCGCCCATTGCACTACAGCCTGGGCAACAAGAGGGAGACTGTGTCTCAAAAAAAAAGGGAAGAGGGTGAACAAGGGGACAGTAAATCTGTAGGTGAATAATGATCTAAACCACTTGCGCCTTTTAAAATGTCAGAATTTCTTCATCTTTATCTTTACAGATGTAAAGAAAAGTTCTACCCACCTGACCTGCCAGCTGCTAGTGTTGTTATCTGTTTCTATAATGAAGCGTTTTCTGCCTTGCTTCGGACAGTGCACAGTGTCATAGACCGCACGCCAGCACACCTGCTTCATGAGATCATCCTTGTGGATGATGATAGTGACTTTGGTAAGGAATGCTGTAACTGGTAACATTGGATGCAGGCTGTCAGTCACTACAGCACTGACAAACATTAACACAGCCGAACTTTCCAGTACGTGGTAGGTAGGGATCCTACACATGCAGTCACAGCTGGGTTGACTACAAATAAGTTTGAAGAAATCCGTTATCTTTGTAACCTGCTTATAAACTATGCTAACCAAATTTGGCCCTTGAAATTTTGCCCGTGGCTTACTTTAAAAAACACACCTCTTTTTATTTGAAATAACTGTAGATTCACAGGAAGTTACAAAGACAGTCTATGTACCCTTCACCCAGTTTCTCCATCATAAAATTCCCCTGTCAGAACCAGGAATCCACATTGGTACAGTGTGTGTGAGGTCCAGGGTTTTTCTGTCAACAGGTGGACTCCCACAACCCTCACTGCAGTGATACAGAACTGTTTCCTCACCTGGAGGGCCCTCATGTTGCCTCTTTCTAGTCGCACCTTCTGCTTTCCTCTACTCTTCCCCAGTCCCTGAAACCACGACTCTATGATTTTGTTTCCATCTCTGATTTTGTTATTTCAAGAATGTCATATAAATGGAATCACACAATATGTGACCTTTTGAGATGGACTTTTTTCAGTTGGCATGATGCCTTGGCTTATGCCTCTCTATTAAGTCTCTTACACTGATTGTCCCCAGATAAAAGTGGATTGCATTCTGATAGTTCCTCAACCATCTCTGAATGCCAGTATTTTATGATTCACTACATACTCTATATTCTATATGCCTTTCTTTAATTCGACATAGACTCTTGCTAAGAGTGGCTTTGTGTACCCAAACAGGATAGAAGGCTTTTTATTACACTGCTCATTCAGCTCTCAGTGACCTTGCAAGAAAGGCCGGAAGCCCATTTTATAGAGGGAGAAATATAAAAATTAAGTAATTTGCTCAGGACCCCATAGCTGTTAAGTAGTAGAGTGGAAGTGAGACCTGTAGTCTGCATAGCTCCAAGCCTTCTGCTCTTTTCATGACAGCAGCCTGCAGAAACACAGTGGTACAGGTATATGCCAGTGACTTTTTCACGCACTCAGGCATTTCTTAAGTGCCACTTGTATCAACATCAGAGTTGTTATATCGGTATACATCAGAGTTGTTATATCGGTATACATCAGAGTTGTTATATCGGTATACATCAGAGTTGTTATATCGGTATACATCAGAGTTGTTATATCGGTATACATCAGAGTTGTTATATCGGTATACATCAGAGTTGTTATATCGGTATACTTAAATATAGACGGTAAAGAAATGGACAGAGACTCATGGGAGCAGAATTCTCAAACCTTGGCTAAAAACAAACAAACAGAAAACCTAACAAATAAATCTGAGACTGGACCAAGTAGAAGATTGGTTAATACTGATTTCTAGAATTTACGGTGGTCTTTTTTTTTTTTTTAAGTCAACTTGTATTTTGGTTTTCACTTTGTGGCTATTTTATCTAAAAGGAAAAATTCATAATTTGGGGTGGTTTGTATATTAACTATGGAAAGAATTACTGCTTATTATCTTACACGATCTTTCAAGTTATTATGAAGTATACAGGTGAATGACATAGAATTCCTTAAAAAACATTTAGCAACCTTGGAAGAAAGATGCTGAATTAATAAAACAACATATTCAATGCTGTTCTTGTTATTCTTGGTAGGGGCAGTAGAAGTTTCTTAAATATTTTGAAATGGACTAAGACTTAATAAATTCCTTTGTAATAAAAGGCATTTATATCTCATTTTCTTTGTTATCACTGTGATTTATATACAGTCAGCTGAACATTTATGCACTCGAAATACTCATTCCAAACATTGTTTATGCAAAGTATTGTGCTTGATGCTATGGAGATACAAATAAGTCTATAACTAAAGTAAGTATTCCTCTTGGCTAATATTCCAGCTCTTACCCTTCATTTCTTTCCTTCCTTTTTCTTCCTACACGATAAGCTACAATACTCATTTAAAATAATATTCTATATTTTGTTTTATTGATGTGAATTTTAGCAAGTACTAGATGCAACTTTAGAATAGCTGTAAAGTGTCTTTATATATGTCTCATACAGCTTGAATAATTGTGGGACTCTATTTTCAGATGATTTGAAAGGAGAACTAGATGAATATGTCCAAAAATACCTCCCTGGAAAAATTAAAGTCATAAGAAATACAAAGCGTGAGGGATTGATTCGAGGAAGAATGATTGGCGCGGCCCATGCGACAGGTATCACTTGTTAGCTTTGCTCTACTGGTGTTGGAAGACAAGGGCTCAAGCGTCAGCACCTGTCCTGATTCTGCAAAGTCTATGAAAAGTGGTGTTTCAAATGGACATTGCCAGCAGGAGAGATGAGGCTTGTTCTGTTTGGGAAAGGCCTGTTCATAACTCCAGGCCTGCTTGCTACCCCAAAGCATGTAGTGCAGGTAGTGGACGTAGTACAGGTAGTGGACGTAGTGCAGGGGGCTGAACTCTCACATCCTCAGTGTCTGTTTTCATAGCGATGCTTTTTTGATAGTTATTGCCCCTCAAATAGATTTATATCTTGTTCACTTATATAAGCAGAAAAGCCTGGACCAAAATGTAACTGAACTTTTATGTTTTTAAATACAAAATTTAAAAGTATGAACCCAAACTGTTGAACTATGCTTTTAATTCTTAGTGCAGAGTGCATCCCTCTGGAGCTACACATCATTACTTTAATTGGTAAATGAATGTAAGATTGACTTACATAATTATAAAAGGCATTTTCTTTAAAATTCCCTCTTAATTCTAATGATTCCATCAAGGAGAAAGTCTCCATTGTTACTGGTATATCTTTAAAACCTTTCCATCATACACTGATCTCCCCCTTTAGAAAGAAAGAACATCTCAATTTCAGTCTTCTGTAGAAAATATATCTGGTTAGTCTTCAATTACATTATAGATTCTGTTGTATTTCGTTTTATGGTTACCTATGTGTAATTGGTCTCCCTGAGTTTCATTTATGATTATAATTTTTAAAAAATTTAAAATAAATTTAAAACAAATGAATCTGTTTAAAAATGTTAGGTGTATAATACTGCAGGTAGTGCATGGACATGGCAAAAAAATTTTGAAAGTCATTTGAGAATGACAGAACTTGGTGGGGACATTCCCTAGCAGTGACAGCATCTACTACAGTCCTTCCTGTATTCCGCGCTCTTCTAGATAACCTGCCACTGGGTTCGTTTCTAGATAACCTGCCACTGGGTTCGTTTCTAGATAACCTGCCACTGGGTTCGTTTCTAGATAACCTGCCACTGGGTTCGTTTCTAGATAACCTGCCACTGGGTTCGTTTCTAGATAACCTGCCACTGGGTTCGTTTCTAGATAACCTGCCACTGGGTTCGTTTCTAGATAACCTGCCACTGGGTTCGTTTCTAGATAACCTGCCACTGGGTTCGTTTCTAGATAACCTGCCACTGGGTTCGTTTCTAGATAACCTGCCACTGGGTTCGTGGCGGCCGGCACTGCTCACCGCCGCTCCCCCTGTGGAGCCACTGGCTGTGCTGGGCTGAACTAGGACTTCACTTTTAGACTCTGTCTTCTCTTCTTTCTCTTAAACCCACAGTGACCTGAAGCAATTAACAAAAAAAGAGAAGCAGCTCCTCTACATCCCATCTGCAGTGGATGCAGACTGAGCTCAAGGCTTGTGAGACTATCGTTTCTAGGTTTCTAGTCATGTAAAGATTTACTGAATTGACCGTGTGGAGTTATTCAAGGCAAAGCAATAGAGTGAAAATTGTGGGGTATTTTCAGTATTAAGCCACTCAAAACATGGTTCCGTTAGAATGCATGTTTACTGTGAATTGACTGTTTTTAGATAGCAATAGTTATTTAGGTTTTTTTCCCTTTATGATCTCTTCAGGTCCTCATTCAGATATAGTTTAGGATCTGTCAGAAGCAAGTCAGTTTGCCTGGAAGTCATTGTTTCAGGTTCACTGTGACCAGGTATAGTCTTCATTTAGTTAAATTGGTGTTAATTGGAAAAAGTAACACTTTTAGAATAAGAAAAGCTCTGAATCCATTTTCTCCTTGAAGCAGCAATGGAAGCAGCAATCGTGATTGAATTGATCCCACCTCACCCCCACTGATGTGCATATGGGAGGTTCTGCCTTTCTGCATTCAGTGACAGGGGAGAGCTGCCTGCTGCCTACATCCCCACAGCTTCAGGCTGTTTACAGACACTGATCTGTGGGACTGATTCACGGGCATCATTGAAAACTGAGATACTGCTTTTATCACTAGTTGAAGTTGGATAAATAACATCTGGTGCTTTAAGTAGTTCATGTAAAATCTTGATACATTTCACGAGTGCACTTTTAGAAAAACAATAATGCAACCTGATGATGAGATTCTAAGTTTCTCAACTGCTCAGAAGAACCATGGAGCTCTTAAATTTGAAATTATATGTTAAAAAAAAAAATCCTCAGTTCTGCTCACATTTATCAAGGGGAGCTTGAAGTGCAGGATAAAATGTTGATGATTTAATATTTTGCTAGCTAGAAGAAAGGTGTATCCCATTGGCAGATGAGAGCCACTGAAGCCAAGAGGGTGGGGGGCAGTAGAAAGGAAAGGTGGGAGATGGAAGAAACAGAAATGAGCAAGAGGCGTCCCCGACAGCGCCCCCGGCTGCACCTCCCTCTCCGGGAGAACTGCTGTGTGGCAGCAGCCAGCCGTGGTTACAGTGCATTTCCTCGTCACCAGTGAGAAGGCAGCTGTGTTCTCTGTACTCTGTTTACTGAGGCAGAGAGATGTATTATAAGTGTGTGCTAAATTTCAAAATATTTTGATTAAAATAATTGTAATAAAAATATCTACACAACTGGTCACTGTCGTGGCACCAAAACATCTTGAAATACTCAATATCTGGCCTTTCCAGAGAGTTGAGTTGTTCCTGTGAGACTGACTCCGTTTCCTGAAGAGAGTGAAATTGCCTGTCCGTTTTCTCAAGAGGCGCGCCTGTGATTTGTATGGGTCCCTCAACTACAGCAGGACACTGCTCGCAGCATTACTGGCTGAGGGACGTCCTTGCTGACCATCAGCAGTGAAGTGTGGTGCAGCAGTTAAGCCATCTGGGGCTGGCAGGGTGGCAGTCGTGTTTCATGCTGTGTCACTGCATCATCCCATTGGACGGGTGGCTGTGCCTAAATTGAGCGTTGCAACACTCTCCTGAGCCTCTGTTGTTTCCTCCCCAGGAGAAGTCCTTGTGTTCCTGGACAGCCACTGTGAAGTGAATATGATGTGGCTGCAGCCCTTGCTGGCCGCCATCCGTGAGGACCGGCATACTGTGGTGTGCCCAGTGATCGACATCATCAGCGCCGACACGCTGGCCTACAGCTCGTCCCCTGTCGTCCGCGGAGGGTTCAACTGGGGGCTGCACTTCAAATGGGATCTTGTCCCCCTTTCTGAGCTAGGAGCGGAGGGAGCCACTGCACCAATAAAGTAAGATCACCCCTTTGTTTGAAAAATTCCTACCAGTGCTTCCTTACAAGAGAAAAAAATGATATTAAAGATAATTCCTCCTTTGTAAGGAGCAAAAGTGTTGACTTAATTTGTACATTAAAAAATTCTTGAGTATGTATTGAATTGTATGCAGTCTGCCAAGTCCTAAGGAAAGATCGATGAGTTAAGATACTATATGTCCCCTCAAGGACTTAGAGCCTTGTGAGAAAGGCAGACAGACCACGCCACCATTGCAGAGGAAGCCCTGGGAGGGCCCATGTGGTGTTTGCTCTTGGTATGTCAAACACCGTGGTGTATTTATTGTTCACTAACTTACCTTCAGTTGTTTGGTAACCTGAGTGATGCTGTGAAAAACATTAATACATAAGCCTTTGCTTCCATTAGGATTTTGAAGTTATATTCCTGCTAGTATAATTATTAAAGTCATGGTATAGGAATTATTTTATGTTCTTATCTGTGTTTCATCTTCTGTAATATAAATCTGCTTTTCTTATTTTTGTTTTCTTTAAAAATTTCTTATGTAGATTGAATTCAGAGAGGTTTGCCTGTATTTTAACTTTTTAAAGAATGCAACATTTGTTCTTGATTTGCCAGAGTGTGATCAAAATTGGTACTTTCTCCAAACAATGCCAGGATCTCAGAATGTTCACATTTCAGTTATTTTTCCCCCAATTTACTTGTTATTGTTGCTGTCCACATAATTTAAAACCCAGAAGCGATTTCTTACATAGCAGTATTCACACAGGCTTGCCCAAGTATCTCCCCTTTATGTTACCCTGTTCCTTCTGCAGCTGCAGGCTCTATCTGGGATTGCTCTCGTCCTGGCTGAAGAACACTCTTAGTCGTTCCTTTAGTTGGACCTCCTAGTGATTAGTCCTCTGTTTTTCCGAAAATGTCCTTGTGTTTCAGCATTGTTTTGAACAACATGTTTACTCAATATCTAGTTCTAGGTTGGCAGTGGCAGACATGCATGTTCTTTCAGTGTTTGAAGGCATCATTCGAGAACCTTCTGGCATTCACCATTTCAGACAGGAAGTCAGCGTTGTTAGTCTTACTTTGCTTCCCTTAAGATAATCTCTTTCTCACTGGCTGCTTACATTTTTTTGGTCTTGTTTTTAAAAAGTGTTTTTTGGATATGTATAAACATGGTTACTTTTTTGAAGTAACTGATTTGCTGCCGAATTCTGCCTTGTCTTTTTCTTTGAAGCAATTAAAGTCTTTGGTTGATGATTCCATATTTGAAACTCCTGCATATCTGTTTCTGTTATATGTTGTTTCTCTCATTTTGCTTTCATATGATTTTATCTTCCCATTTGCCTGGTTATTTATTTGTTGCTTATTTATTTTTGCTTAGTGCCAGACATGATGTATGAAAAATTATAGAAATACATTCATACCTGAGATGATGTTTTTTCCCTGCAGAGATAATTTTGCTTCTCTTCTGCAGGCAGCTTGGGTCACTAGAATCCACACTCCCCTCTGTCTAGTTTTAGGAAGTGAGCGGACTGGAAGCTAGCTCGAGTCCCTGAGAGGACCAGTCTACGGCTTTTCTCAGTCCAGCACAGCGCTTCTCAGCCTTGGCACTACTGACATTTTGGGCCAGATAATTCTTTGTTGTAGGGGCCCTCTTGTGCATTTTAGGATAGGTAGTAGGATCCCTGACCTCAGCCCAGATTCTGGGAGCACCCTGCCACACAAACACATCAAGACGTGACAGCTAAAAATGCTCTCAAGATTATGAAATGACCGTTGGGGACACAGTCATCCCAGTTGAGAGCCACTGGTCTAACTGTGTGAGTCCAACTCCCAATGTGTGATGTTTGTCAGGTCTCTCCTTGGTGGACCTTAGAGCCCAGTTTTGATCCCCAAGGCTCTGTGAGATTGTCAGAAGGAATGACCATATCAGGTGGCTTTCTATCAGAAATGGTTATAATAGGAAAAGAGCCTCTGAGACTTAGAAAAGTAGCCTTCGTATGCCAGATACTAGCATATTATTAGCAATCTAGAAAATTCAGTTGTATGGCCTGGCTCATTCTCTGATACTGGATAACATGTTTCATAATCATTAATTCCATTTTTATTAGTTATGTTCCAAAATGACACTGAGTATTTTAAACAAAAGTAGTAGGTAAGATAACTATGTGGAATAAGTACAGTAATTGTTTTCCTTTTTCGAGGTCACCAACAATGGCTGGAGGTTTGTTTGCCATGAACAGACAGTATTTCCATGAACTTGGACAGTATGATAGTGGCATGGATATCTGGGGAGGAGAAAACTTGGAAATATCATTTCGGGTAATTTTTTTGCATGCTCAATTAATAACTGTGTGTAGTAGAATATGATTTTCATCCATGATCTCATATTTTCTTTATGTTCTCCTCGATTATTATATTTTTTGAGATAGGGTCTTTCTCTGCCGCCCAGGCTGGAGTGCAGTGGTGTGATCATAGCTCACTGCAGCCTTGACCTCCTGGGCTGAAGCGATCCTCTTGTCTCAGCCTACTGATTAGCTGGGACTGCAGGCACGTGCCTGTAGTTTTTCTATTTTTTGTAGAGATGGGGTCTCATTGTGTTGCCCAGGCTGGTGTTGAACTCTTGGGCTCAAGTGATCCTCCTGCCTCAGCCTCCCAGAATGCTCCATGATTATCTTTATTGACAAATTGTCCTTAATGAATGCTACCTTGCCAGAATCTGTGATATGGATAATATCTATTCGAAACGTCAGAAGTGTACATATTGATCCATTGACTAGGAAAACAACAACAAAATGAAAAAGCATGTAAGAAGCCATATATTTATTCATATTTTTTTTTTTGAGACAAGGTTTTGCTCTGCTGCCCAGGTTGGAGTAGAGTGGCATGAACACAGTGGCTCACTGCAGCCTCGAACTCCTGGGCTCAAGCAACCCTCCCACCTCTCAGCCTCCTAAGTAGCTGGGAGTAGAGGCGCATGTCACCACACCTGGCTAATTTTCTATTTTTTGTAGAGATGCGAGTCTCGCTATGTTGCCCAGGCTGGTCTTGAACTCCTGGACTCAAGCAATCCTCCTGCCTTGACTTCCCAAGGTGGTAGGATTATAGGCGTGAGCCACTGTACCTAGTCTGTTTCTATGGATTTAGAGGTACAAGTGCATAGTGTGTGGTGGTAAAGTCTGGCTTTTAATGCACTCATCACCGGAATAATGGACAATGTACCCAATAGGTGGTACTTCATCCCTCACTCCCCTCCCACCTTTTAGAGTCTCCAGTATCTGTTATTCCACTCTGTGTATGTATATGTGTGTGTGTGTGTCTGTGTGTGTATATATATATTTAAATTATAAAAGTATTGTTGTAAAGAATGGTTGGATATAAATTTAGAATGTTTTAGTGTGCTAATTTAAAGGTATGTTCTTTTTTTGTTGGTTTATTTTATTGATACTACCAGATACATATAGTCAGGGTGACCAGATTTCCCTGAGGCCTAAGACCATCCTAGTTCATACCTGTTCTCTTGGAAAAATTAATAGCTTCCCATTGTACTTTCAGAAACAGCTCAGTTCGATGCTGCCTTATACCGTCACCCCGTGTATAGCTTACTAAGTCCTTTGTGTATACAGGTACCCCTGTCCTGAGGAAGAAATCCACCTTGCATTATCTGTCTTCTCCAATTGCTTAGGTTTGAAAGGTAACAGTGTAGGTGGGGTCTGTGGCTCAGAGGACCATGGTGTAGACAGTCTTTGGAAAAGGCAGAAAGAGGGCAAGGGGAGAGCTGAGACTTCTCCTTCCAAGCAAATATCCCAGTATTTCTCCCAACCATCTCCTAGTCCAGTTAGCAGAATCCCTATCAGATATTACCACGATACTTGTTCATATGTCCTTTTGTATTTCTGCAAATGTACTGACTACAGTATTTCTAAAAAGCAGGTTTTGGCTGGGTCTGTGTGGCTCACGCCCATAATCCAGCACTTTGGGAGGCCAAGGCGGGCTGATCCTGAGGTCAGGAGTTCAAGAGCAGCCTGGCCAACATGGTGAAACCCCGTCTCTACTAAAAATACAAAAAAATTAGCTGGGCGTGGTGGCGGGCGCCTGTAATCCCAGCTACTCGGGAGGCCGAGGCAGGAGAATCGCTTGAACCTGGGAGGCAGAGGTTGCAGTGAGCCAAGTGCCACTGCACTCTAGCCTGGGGGACAAGAGCAAGGCTGTGTCTCGACAACAACAACAACAACAACAAAAGCAGGTTTTCATTCTGTAAGTTTTAGAATGTTAGGGTTAAAGGCGTAATAGATTTTATTGTGCCTCTTATTTAATAGATTTTATTATTAAAAGTTCAGTCTCTTTTATTTTTATTTTTTTAAATAAGGTAATCAAGTCCCACAAAAACGAACTTAACTCCGAAGTAATTCAGATAGTCAAGGACAGAATTTAGACCAGAGCTAACGTCTTTTGAATCTTAATCTGGAGTTATTCTATATATTTTATATTTAAAAATCTGTTTTCTAAAAAAGAATATGCATTGTATAAGCAAGTAGCTGTGAAACTGAAATGAGAAGACCAGGTAATAAGCACTTCTTGTCCTTAAGTGCCTAACATCAAGTCTCTTGATCTGTTAAAGCGACAGAGTTGGGTAAGTGCAATTTCAGACACATGGTAGTAAATGCTTACTATGTGCATTGTTTTAGAATTCAGTTCCTTGTAATGATAAAGACAGGTAATTTTTAACAATGTACCTTCTCATTTTCTTCTATTTGAGTATTTGTATCTAATGAGATGTAAATATCTTGCCAAGTTTCATAAACACCTATTGAATAAAGATTAATTTCATTGAAAATTCATACATTGGTTTCACAATAACATGAGGCAACTGTTCACACGTGTTTTTGCTTCTGACCAGATCTGGATGTGTGGCGGTAAGCTTTTCATCATCCCTTGCTCTAGAGTAGGACACATTTTCCGAAAAAGGCGACCATATGGATCTCCTGAAGGCCAGGACACCATGACACACAACTCTTTGAGGCTGGCACATGTCTGGTTGGATGAATACAAGGTGAGATGAAATTTCTTGTTTAGAAGGATAAATGATAGGCCAGTAGTGACTGGCCTAGTGATAGCTTTGGTTGCTTTACTTTTCACTCTGGCATATTTCTCTTGGTTAACCTTCACCTTAGGGCCGACTCTTTCTAGTTTCCCCCCACCCTCTTCACCTAGTACTTCACTTCTTTTTGGTTCTAATCTGACTCTTGTAATTTTGTAAGTGTCTACTCATACAAATGGAATCATAAACCACGTGGTCTTTTCCGTCTGGCTTCTTCAGTTGAGCACAGCGTTTTCGGGTTCATCCGTGCCGCACCATGTATGGGTCTGCATTCCTTTTCATTGCCAAATAATATTCCATTGTATGAACAGACCACATTTTACTTTATCCATCCAGCTGATGAACATTTAGGTTTTTTCCACTTTTTTTTTTTTTGAGACAGAGTCTCACTCTGTCACCCAGTCTGGAGTACAGTGGCAAGATTTTGGCTCACCGCAGCCTCCGCCTCCCAGGATCAAGTGATCCTCCCACTTCAGCTCCCTAGGGACCACAGATGCATGCCACCATGCCCGACTAATTTGTGTATTTTGGTGGAGATGGGGTTTTGCTGTGTTACCCAGGCTGGTGTGAAATTCCTGAGCTCAGGCGATCCACCTGCCTTGACCTCCCCAAAGTGCTGGGATTATAGGTGTGAGCCACCACGCCTGGCCTGTTTCCACTTTCGACTGTCACGACAAATGCTGCTGTGATTTTTTTTTTGAGACCGAGTTTCACTCTTGTTGCCCAGGCTGAAGTTCAGTGGTGCAATCTCAGCTCACTGCAGCATCCACCTCCTGGGTTCAAGTGATTCTCCTGCCTCAGCCTCGGCCTCGGCCTCCCGAGTACCTGGGATTACAGGTGTGTGCCAGCCACCATTCCTGGCTACTTTGGTTTTTTTAGTAGAGATGGGGTTTCACCATTTTGGTCAGGGTGGTCTCGAATTCATGACCTCAGATGATCTGCCAGCCTCGGAGGTCCCAAAGTGCTGGGATTACAGGCGTGGACCACTGCGCCCGGCTGCTGCTGTATTTGTGTAGAGTTATTTTTTAAACATTTGTTGTGCATCTCCTGTATGCCAGGCTCTGTGTTAGGTTTTTGAGGGATAAAAGATGAATAAGGGAGTGCACAGTAATTTTTCACACCGTGAGGAAAATGTAAACAGAGACCTGTAGCATGTGCTGGAATGAGAGGGACAGAGCGGTGTGCTGTGTTTGGGGGCAGTAGAGACTCCACAGTGTTTCTTCTATAGCACTGTTTATCTCCCTTCTCCCGCCTTGACCAGACTTTCAGGTCTAATTCCATGCTCATCTCTAAATCATCACTGGCTACCATAGTTCTCAACACATGGTCCCAATCCTAGCCACTCTCTGAGGAGGTCTGCCAGTTTAAAATCATTTTCAGAGGTTAATACAGTATTTGCCTCTTTGACCATGTTGACATTGCACTGAGTGTGTAAAATCAGGCGAGTAAAGTGGCTAGTGCCTTAGCATAAATGGAGACATCATCACCCAGTTATACTATAGTCACTGCATTCTTCACCAGCACTCACTCAGAAGACAAAGGCCAGTTTCATTTCTGAATGTCATTGATAAAATAATTTTAGTAAGTCTCAATGTGCCTTTTTAGTATCCTGTGTGAGTACGCATGCTCACACAGAAAGCACTTCTCCTGCGTACTGAAGTACAGTGGTTGGTTCAAGGAAAAACACTTGTGCGGTTGTTTGGGTTGTGGGCGGAGCTAGCCACTGCTTTCCAGGAACACTCTTTTTATGTGTTAAGACTGACTGACTCACAAACCATAATTACTCATATTTGGGTAAAATGAACTAAATAATGAAAATGAAAACAACTGACAGTATTTGTTGCAAATGATAAAATTCAAGCTCTCAAGTGAAAATTAGAATTTGAAAAAGTTACATTTACCACCAGGAGTTTGACAGCTTCCTAGTACTTAAAAATTTTACTTGGCCGGGTACGGTGGCTCATGCCTGTAATCCCAGCACTTTGTGAGGCCGAGGCAGGAGGATCACCTGAGGTCGGGAGTTCGAGACCAGCCTGACCAACATGGAGAAACCCCGTCTCTACTAAAAATACAAAATTAGCCGGGTGTGGTGGTGCGTATCCGTAATCCCAGCTACTCAGGAGTCTAAGGCAGGAGAATGGCTTGAACCCAGGAGGTGGAGGTAGAGGTTGTGGTGTGCCGAGATCGTGCCATTGTACTCCACCTGGGCAACAAGAGTGAAACTTCATCTCAAAAAAAAAAAAATTTCTTTACTGAGGAGATCAGTGGTTTTATATATCTATATATATATAATTTTTTTGATATTGTATGGTGAAATTTTTCAGTATTTGGTAGAACAGCACAATCCAGTGGACTAGTATTTTCCAAATGATTAATGCATGCTGTTACAAAAACGGGTGGAAGATCCATTCAGAGAGCCATACAGACCATGAGATTTTATTTGTCTTTTTTGAGTCAGAGTCTCACTCTGTCGCCCAGGCTGTAGTGCAGTGGCGCAATCTCAGTTCACTGTAACCTCCACCTCCCAGGTTCAAGTGATTCTGCAGCCTTAGCCCCCAAGTAGCTGGGATTACAGGCATGTGCCACCGTGCCCAACTAATTTTTCTATTTTTTTCATAGAGAGGGGGTTTCATCATGTTGGCCAGGCTGGTCTCAAACTCCTGACCTAAAGTGATCTGCCTGCCTTGGCCTCCCAAAGTGCTGGGATTACAAGTGTGAGCCACCACGCCCAGGCGATAGACCAGTACATTTTAATGCAACCGTGTAAAAATCTTAATATGATTTCATATTCCACATTGTAACTAAACTTCAAAAGTTATTGAATTTTGGAGTAGTGTTAACCCCATAATTATATATAGGTTGTGATTTTAAAAATACATATATTTAACCAAAAAAACACAGCAGCCGGCTAAATGCAGATGTGAGAATTTAGCTGACTTGTTTTAAGCCAGCCAGCCAGCAAAAAGGTTTGCAAAAATATAAAGCAATGTCACTGTTCTCACTAAATCTTTGTGTTTGTAATGAGTTTTTAATTATTTTAAGGAATTAATAATTTGTAGGTTTCTCTGTTTTAATTTCTGTATGATAAATATGAACAGACACAGCCCACACACACAGACCCTCCTGGGAGTTTTCCGTAATTTTTAAGAACATCGATTACTGAGACTCACGAGTTTGAGACCCACTGATCTCATATATACGCCTGTTTCACTGATTCTCAGATACAGTTTAAGGTACATGTTATCATCATTGTTAGTAATGGACTTCATCGTGTAAAAAATATTTTTTTAACAAAAAATTTGATTTTCTTATTTTTACTTTTTTAAAATTCAGGAGCAGTATTTTTCCTTAAGACCTGACCTGAAGACGAAAAGCTATGGAAATATCAGTGAGCGTGTTGAATTGAGAAAGAAGTTGGGTTGTAAATCATTTAAATGGTATTTGGATAATATATACCCAGAGATGCAGATATCTGGGCCCCACGCCAAACCCCAACAACCCATTTTTGTTAACAGAGGGCCAAAACGACCGAAAGTCCTTCAACGTGGAAGGGTAAGAAAGCAGTCTTTTCCAGGTGTCTTATGAAAAGCATTTGATATGAAAAGTTTTGAAGTGTCCATAAGCTATAACAGATGACACTGTGGATTTAACAGAGTCTAATGACAGACTTCAGCTTGCCTTTCATTATATTCTGTTTATGAGAACTTCCTCTACGCAAGTGTAGGACCTCAAGTGTAGATCCTTGCCTTGCCGGCATAGTTGCCTTCTGTGAGGCTAAGTTATGTGACAGTTTCCAAGAGTGCAGAGGCACATGGGAATACACCCTGGACAGAGGTCATGGACGTGTCAGAGGACAGGCCAAAAAGGAAAACAAGTGGAGCATGGGGCAGTGATCTGCTGTTTGCTCTTAGTTCTGGGAACCAAGTCACAGATAGAGCAGAGGTGGTAGTGAGGGCCAGAGTGGGGGAATGGGGTGGGATTTCACGTCTGGTGTTCCCAGAAGTCACCTGAGCTCAGCAGAAAGCACATTCATCAACCACATTTCCTTAGCTGTCTTTGTGTCTTAAACTCATTACAGTTATATAGTCACAGGGATCCGGCCAGAAAATCATCCCTTTCTCCTGAGTCATCTCTTAGAGTTGGCTTCTGAAAGCTAAGGGCATCTACTGTCTGTGTTGCCCAGTGTCCCTTCTTTTATGAAGAAGGCACTTCTGCCAGAACAGTGCCAACTCTCCCTCAGTGGCTGGAGGAAGCCTAGAGCTTTCCCTCCTCTTCTCTCTATAATAAGACAAAAACAACAAAAATAAAACAAAAACCCAGCATCCAGATGTTTAGTATTAGGTATTTTTCTCTAAGTCAGAGAGAGCAGTGTGTGCCCATGTAGTTGATCCCTTACCATTATTACTTCTTGCTGTTTGTCTCGCCCTCACAGTTCTGCGATAGCTGTCATCTGTGCATCTCCAGTGTAGCCTGCATATTGCATTTCATTGGGTCCTTTTTTACACATGTTGTTCTCATATCCCTGACTTCATTTGAAAGTTCTTTAGGGCAGGGATGACATTTTAATTTCCTTCATCTGCTATAGATTAGTAAACATGTATATGTAGCTAGAATTCGTAGCTGACACTGCCTGCATGTTAAAATTGCTAATAACTTTTGGAGTTATAACTTTTGTCTATCTTGATGCTCCTATGTTCTGAGGCTAGAACTTAGGAATTAAAAATGCATATCTTGGAATTCGTACCTCCAGAATAACCTTTCACATTTCGCCCGGAACGACCTCCAGGCTTGGGAGGCGTCTCTGGGATTGCTTCCCGCATTCTGAGCTGAGTGCCTTCTTTTACAGCTCTATCACCTCCAGACCAACAAATGCCTGGTGGCCCAGGGCCGCCCAAGTCAGAAGGGAGGCCTCGTGGTGCTTAAGGCCTGTGACTACAGTGACCCAAATCAGGTGAGTGAGGCCTCAGAGCTCACAGCCAGTGCCTGCAAGGTGGCTTCCAATGAAGGGAAGCTGCTGGCAGTCACTCCTGAGGACATCAGTGTCTACTATTCTGGCTTTTCTTAACCCATTTATGTGTAGTGTTCCGTTATTGGAACACTAAGCTTATGGGGCTTATCTGTATCCTACTGCTCAAGGTCATCGCCAGGGTCTGATTTTTCACCGAAAAAAATTACAGCCTTCGGCATAGATGGGTTAAAAGGATGAGAGTGGCCTTAGATGACACCTCAGTCGGCTACTTTTGTCTCCTTTGTATGTTTTTCCTACCTCTGCTCATTGTCATGGATTATTTTAATTGTTTACACCATTATTTGTACTTTCTAATATTATAGGGAATAACTTATGACTTACAAGCCATAGGAATTTGTTAGAAATGGCCAAGGGAAGCACTACAGAGTTTCAGTTCATTCCATTCACATAATTTAATTTCAGCTTATGTATGTCTCCTAAATAATATTAAAATGGGCCTAAAAATCAGCAAATAACTTGGACTTCAATTGAGAACAGCAATTTCAAACTCATTTGTGTCTGATAAAATAGCATAATGTAACAGCAGTCTAATCTCATAAACTGTAGTGTCTCATTTCTATTTCAGTGGTGGGTTGGTGTCACTCAGAAAAAACAAACCAAAAAAAAGCCACTTGGACTTTTTGGTAAATAATGTATACTGTGACATTTCTTCAAACATTCTCCCAGAAGAGTTCATGCCCACTGTCTCAGGTGATACATGTGTTGAAAACATGGTTAAAAAGGGATTTCTGGGGCACAGCGCGGTGGCTCATGCCTGTAATCCCAGCACTTTGGGAGGATCATGAGGTCAGGAGTTCAAGACCACCCTGACCCACATGGTAAAACCCCATCTCTACTAAAAATACAAAAAAAATTAGCTGGGTGTGGTGGTGCGTGCCTGTAATTCCAGCTACTTCGGAGGCTGAGGCAGGAGAATTGGTTGAACCTGGGAGGCAGAGGTTACAGTGAGCCAAGATTGTGCCACTGCACTCCAGCCTTGTGACAGAGTGAGTCTCCGTCTAAAAAAAAAAAAGGAATTTCTGTGCAGCTTCTGGGTAGAAGAGGTGGCAGTATTGTGGAAGTATTAAAATTGTGGTGACATTTCAGTGGTGTAGGTCACAGTGAGATGAGAGCTGAAATTTGTTCCAGAAAATATAAGTTGGGGTGATGGAGTTACCCTATTCTAAATGTACTGTGTTGTCACTTTATAGTTGTGCCAATTCTGTAGCCACCAGTCACATTTCAAGTGTACAATAGCTGCATGTGGCCAGTAGGTCCCTAACTGTACACAGGCTATGAAACAATAGCAGTGTTGCAGAAAATTCTCTCTCAGCTCCCTATGACTCTGATCGAGGGTCTTCATGTTCGTGAACACTGCACACATCCATTTGGAGTCTGTAAGTTGAAGCAATGAGTAAATAGGAGAACAGAAGAGAACAGATTCCTTTTGAGTGTAGTGATGGCGCATGTTGGAGAGTGAGGTGTTCATTGCACTTGCCATGTCACCCAGGTGTGTTCCTGAAGATTATCTGTGATTCAGTCTATGCACTTCCTAACTGCCCCACCGATGAGGAATCAATGAAAATGGCAGCCATGTGCCCTTCTGTCTCCAGAGGGTCAGCCAGAGGCTTGTTGGGCTCCTCTATCACCTACACAGTCCAGGAATTAATGTTGTTCAGTCTTAAAATTCGTTATCTAAATTTAATGTTTTTTTCTTCTCTAGATCTGGATTTATAATGAAGAGCATGAATTGGTTTTAAATAGTCTCCTTTGTCTAGATATGTCAGAGACTCGCTCATCAGACCCACCACGGCTCATGAAATGCCACGGGTCAGGAGGATCCCAGCAGTGGACCTTTGGGGTGAGGAGTGCTCGGTGATGTTGGGAGAATGTGCAGAGACCCACAAGGTTGAGTGAGGGGTGCAGCAGATGAACTCATTTTCTACCTTGGGGGTGATCTTCTCAGATTGCAGTACAGTGGTCCCCCTGAGTGGATGCCTGAAACCACAGGCAGCACAAACCCTGTATATACTCTATTTTTTTTCTAGAGAGATACCTGTGATAAAATTCATCAGTTAGGCACAGTAAGAGGTTCACAACAATAACTCTAAAGAACAGAACAGTTACAACAGCATACTGTGGTTGTGCAGTGGCTCCCACCTGTAATCCCAGCACTGAGAAGGCTGAGGTGGGAGGATTGCCGAAGCCCAGCAGCCTGTTGGTTTTCTCTATAAAAACAAATCAATATACTATAATACAAATTGTGATTGTGGTCAGAAAGTATCTTACTGTACTGTATTGCAGGTAACAAAGAGCAGAAAACTAATCTAAGAGGGACTAAACTAAGAGGGACTATTGTATCCCTTAGTCTGAATTCTTAAATGTTCCATATCTCTTCTGGATTTCCACGTTTTGCCAGTAATTGGCAGTATTTTTTTTCTTGCTACCTTTTTTTTTTTTTTTTTTCCAGAAAAACAATCGGCTATACCAGGTGTCAGTTGGACAGTGCCTGAGAGCGGTGGATCCCCTGGGTCAGAAGGGCTCTGTCGCCATGGCGATCTGCGATGGCTCCTCTTCACAGCAATGGCATTTGGAAGGTTAAGGTGGATGCTGTGGCGGGAGCAGTGCTTCATCAGGCGTTGCCTCCTGTGTGGAGTTTGGGGCTTTAGGAATGCCTGGGTTGCGTAGAGTCGAGTCATCTTAGAGAGGATGACATTTCCCTGTCCTCCCGGAGATGCCTGGGCGTGTTAGCAGAGGTGACACGCGTCTGACAGAGATGGGAGCTCTGAGTGTCCACAGGTGAAGAAGTTGGTTTCACCCAGACATTAAGGTTATTTCTGAGCTGCTGTTAAGGAATTTCTTGCTTATAGAGGCAAACCAGAATATCATTTTAACCCTAGAATTGGGCTTGTACAGAAGGATAAAACCCAGGAAAATGGGTATTTCTATTCAGATTTATTTATGCCTCTTTTTAATCTTCTTTAATGATGCAGTGGTTTTTATCTGATCAGGAACTTGTCATGATTTCCTTTCTCAGACTTCATAGGAGATAGATAGTGCTTTAAAAAAAAAACTATTATTGTTTAGTATGTTGTGAGTAGACCATCTAAAAGAACTGAAGCTACATTATGTTTTTAACTTCAGAAGGCATCATTTATAAGACAGTATAAGAGGCAGTTAAGTATTATAAATTATTTTGATGAATTATGATACTATCTACATTTAAAATAAACAATCCTTTTGATTATTTAGGATATTTTGTCTTGTATTGGGGCCTCTGGTCTGAGGTGTGTTGCATGCTCTTGGAGTCAGCTGATGACCCAGTAGGCTCGGTAGAGTCCTCTGCCTCTCAAGATGCATCCCAGTTTCTTAGCTTGAGCTGTGTGACCTTAGATACTGGACATCAAAGTTGCCTGTGCAGCACCCAAGAGAGCTGTTCAACAGGCAGTTGGATATAGAGGTCAGACTCCTGGAAGATGTAGCTCAATTAGAGATAATACATTTGGGAATCACTTGCATATACTAAAAATTCTGAAATACAAGGTGAATTTTCCTCCCAAACCACATCTTAAGAGGAGAGACGGTCTCATATTGCAGAGTATACACTCAGATATTTTATCTGAACCACAAAACAGTTTAAGTACCACATCCTAAATATTTTATCTGTGATTTGATTTCAAAGGCCAGGATGGTACATGTGGAAAACAAGAGCAGCAAGATGGTAGATTGAAATCCAACAATGTCAGTAATCACATTAAGTGTAATGAATGTAAATGCCACAGTTAAAAGGCAGATTAGATAAATATGCAAGATCCAACTATATGCTGCCTATAAGAAACTCACTTTATGAATACATTAAAAATAGAAGGATGGTAAGATAGATGAAAGACATCTGAATAGATATATTAGACAAAGTAGATTTCAGCACAGAGAATAGTACTACAGATGATATAGAGCATCATTTCATGAATAAAAGGTTCAGCTTAATCCCAGTTTTATCAGTTTTTGTGGCCTTTATTTTGAAGTTCTGTTAAAACTTGTGCAAGAAGTACACCCATCCACAGTTGCAGTAAGAGATTTCAACACACCTCTCAATAACTGATAGAACAAGTACACAGAAAAACAGTATAATGTAGAAACCTTGAACAATACTGTCAACCATTGTGGCCTAATTGACACTACCCAACAACAGAATACATGGAACATTTACCAAGATAGACCATATTCTGGGATATTGAGCAAGTCATGCCAAGTATAATATAAAGCAATAACAGACACTTGGAAAATCTCCAGATATTATAAAAAACTAGCACACTTCCCAGTACCTTAAGGGTCAGAGGAAAAAATCAAAAGGCTATTTTGAACTGACCAAAAATGAAAATACAACAGTGTGTGGCATGCAGCTAAAGCAGTACTTGGAGGTTTTATAGCATTAAGCACCTATATTAGAAAAGGATACAAGTCTCAATGACTTTAGCTTCCATCTTAACAGAAAAAGAGCAAGTTAGACAAAGAGGCAGAAATGAAATATTAAATACCAGAACAGAAATGAATGAAACAAAACAGAGAAAATAAAGCTAAAAGCTGATTTGAGAGATCAGTAAAACTGATAAACCTCTAGCCGAAAAAAAAAAAATAACACAGAAATTACTAACATCAGAAATGAGTTGCAAGCGCACTAGAGTCTACAGATAATAAAAAAGGATGCTGAACGGCAGGAGCTCTGATTCCCTGCTGGTGGGAGTGCAAAGTGGTACAGCCACTTTGGCAAGTTTCTTCGTAAACATACTCGTACCCTGTGATCCCGCAGTTGCGCTCCTTGGTGTTTAGCCAAAGGAGCTGAAAACCACACGAAGCCCGCACATGGATTTTACAGCAGCTGCATTCATGACTGCCGAAACCTGGAAGCTAGATGTCCTTTAGTGCATGCATGGATGAACTATAGTGAACTATAGTACATTCAGACCATGGAACATTCAGTGCTAAGAAGAATTAAGCCTTAAACCTTGAAAAGTCATGGAGGGATGTTAAGAATATATTATTCAGTGAAAGAAGCCAATCTGAAAAAGCTATGATTCCAACTATATGACATTCTGGAAAAGGCAAAAACACAGAGGCAAAAAGATCACTGCTTGCTAGGGGTTATGGGAGAATGTGATGTCAACTTGACTGAGCTAAAGAATGCCCAGGTAGCTGGTAAGACATTATTTCTGTGGGTGTCTGTGAGGATGTTTCCAGAGGAGATTACGTTTGAATCAGAAGACTCGGTAAAGAAGATCTGCTCTCAGGAATGTGGGTGGGCACCACTCAATCCATTGGGAGCCTAAATAGAACGAAAAGGTGAAGGAAGGGTGACTTGCTCACTCCTTGGAGCTAGATGTCAGTGTTTTGGCTCTCAGGCCTTTGGACTCAGACGAGGACCTACATCATTGGCTCAGGAGGCCTTCACCTTGGGCTGGAACACTACCACTGCCTTTCCTGGGCTTCCAGCTTGTAGGCAGTAAATCATAGAGCATCTCAGTCCCTCATAATAAATCTCTTTCTATATTTCCATACATCCTATTGGTTCTGTTTTTCTGGAGAACCCAGATAATAGAAGGAGGGAGGGATGAGCAGATAGAGCACAGAGGATTTTTATATCCTACATGAATATAGAAGAAAAATTTCCTTATAAAAATTAGCAAATCAAATCCAGCAACATATAAAAAGGATGATACATTATGAACAAATTGCTTTTAGTCCAGGAATGCAAAGATGGTTTAACATTGGAGATTTGATTAATATAATTTACAGTGTTTGTTAGTAATACAAGGGGAAAGGCATATGCGACCTTGCAGGAAAAAAATGTAGAAAATTGACAGAATTCAACACCCACTTATGATAAAAACTCAGCAAACTAGGAATGGAAAGAAAATTCCTCAACCTCATAAAGTGCATCTGTGGAGATACTACAGCTAGCCTCATGTAATGTGAAAGATGATTGGGAATAAGGCAAAGACACCCGTTCTTACCTCTCCTAGCCAGTGCAATACAGCAAGAAAAAGAAAGGCATGTACATTAGGAAGGAAGAAGTAAAAGTGTATTTATTTGCAGACTATGATCAAGTATGCAGAAAATCGTAGAGTGTCTTCAAAACTATTAGACATAGTAAGGAATTTATCAGGACCACAAAAAAATCAATATAAAAATGAATTGTTCTTCATATTGGCAACAAACAGCTCAAAACTGAAGTTCATGGTATTATCATTGCAGTTTACAATAGCATCCAAAATATAAAAATTTAGGGTACATATGACAAAATATGTGTAAGATTTGTATGATGAAAAGTAGAAAACGTTGCTGAGAAAAGTTAAGATTAGAGAACTATATTACATTCATGATTGGAAGACTCAGTGTTAATAAGATGTTAATTCTCCACAATTTGATCTGTGAATTTACTGCTACTTTTAATCAAAATCCCAGTATGCTTTTTGTGGAAACTGATAATTTTAAAATTGATACGGAAATGCATAGGCCTAAGAGTGGCCAGAATAATTTGAAAAGAATAAAGTTGGAGGATTTACACTAATTCAAGACTTACTATGCTGCTGACTTAAGGATAATGAATTGATTGGTGGAAGAGAAATAGACCCAGACATATATGGCCAATTGATTTGCAGCAAAGGAGCCGATAAATGCAGTGGGGAACAGAAAATTATTACAACACATGGTGCTGTAAGAATCTGATATCCCTGTGGACAAAAAATTACCTGTGACACCTCTGCTACCACCTTGTACCACAAATAAACATTATTTTAAGATCTAAACATAAAAACTAAAATTATAAAGCTTTTAGAAGAAGATGTAGGAGAATATCTTCATGACTTTAGGGTAGGCAAAGATTCCTTAAGCACTCATTAAAGAGCCAGCCATTGGCCAGGGATGGTGGCTCATGCCTGCAATCCCAACACTTTTGGGAGGCTAAGGCAGGAGAATCGCTTGAAGCCAGAAGTTTCCAGACCAGCCTGGTCAACATAGTGAGAACCTGTCTGTTTGAAAAAGAAAAAAGCCAGGCACAGGTGGTTCATGCCTGTAATCCCAACGCTTTGGGAGGCCAATGTGGGAGGATTGCTTGAGCTCAGGAGTTAAGAGACCAGCCTGGGCAACATATTAATAAAACTTTTTTGAAAAAAAACTAGCCATAAAATATTAACAAATTAAACTTCAGAATTAAGCTTCTGCTTATCAAGACACCACTGAGAAAATGAAAAAAGTCACAGAACTATATTCAAGGGTTTGTGTTTAAAATTCAACACTAAAAAGAACCCAATTTTCAAAATGGACAAAATATTTAGATACTTCACCAAAGAAGTATAAATAGCTCAGTGTATGAAAAGGTGTTCAATATCATGGTCACCAAAGAACTGCAAATTAAAACGACATTCAGATGCCACTTCACATCCATTAAAATGGCTGAAATAAAACAGACTGACATGGGGGCTTCTCAGGAAATTGTAGAAAAGGTGGCAGCACAGCTTTCAAATTTTGCCCAGTCAACATCTACATAAAATTAGAGCAACTAGACAGACAAACCCAAAACCCATGGATGGTATTTTCAAAGTAGGTAGGTGCAAGGTAGCTGCGAATTCTCTAAGGTGGGTAGGAGGAGCTGGACGCCCGAGACCTGTGTGCCCGAGACCAGGCAAGCTCCAGGCAGATGGTGTGTTGAGGAGTGGAGAATAGGAAAAGGCAACGGTGGCCGCAGGAAACTGGGGAGTCAGAGCAGCCAACACCGTGGGGTCGTCTGCCTCTCCAGCAGTGGGAGCAGCAGGCGTCCCTGGGGGAGGGAGGGCTTAGGGGATGAAGGCTTCTAGTTCCTTTGAACTCTTGAAACTGCCAGGGCATGGAGTCGAAATTGAGCAAGACAGGGATAATAGAGAAACAGTAGTAAGTGAATAATAGTAAAGAAAAAGGAAAGAGCTTGGAGAAGTAGAGGGAAGTGAAGCCAGCCACTGGCAGGAGTGACCGTAGCTTTAGCAGTGCAGGAAAACAGAAGAGGGAGCTTTGCAAGGCTGGGAAAGCTGTCTGAGCCACGCTCCCCCATGTGGGAAGGCTGTCTGAGCCACGCTCCCCCACGTGGGAAGGCTGTCTGAGCCACGCTCCCCCACGTGGGAAGGCTCTCTGAGCCACACTGCTCCATGTTCAGAAACTCGGTTCCCACCAGAACAGAAGAGGATCAAGGCCAAGTCCCATACAAAGTATAAAAGAAAAGAGCTAAATGACATTTGTATAATGAAAGCACTCCAGAAGGATGTACTCACAGAACCGACCCAAACTGTAATATACTGATTCAAAAATGAGTTTAAGGCATGAGGAGAGTGACATGAGAGGACTAAATAGAGCGAATCTGAAAACTCAGAATGTGGTGACAGAACTCAAGAAGTGTGAGAAATTAATAGATAAGGAGGAACATGGGGGCCAAGAAATAGTAAGGCCTTTAAAGAGGTAGAATTTGACAAGAAGGAAACATTTTAAACAAAAGACACAAGTTCTGCTCCTGGCCAAGAAGGAGTAATGGGATCTGGGCTTGTCTTCCTGGAGTAAAAAACTAGAGACTTAGAAAAACATGCAGCACCCCTTCAGCCAGTGGTTCCCAGGGAGGCTAAGGTGGCTGGAATTTTGCATCGGAGGATGAAGGAGAGGAAGGAGCTAAACAGAGAGAGGGCCCAGAACCTGCACAGGGGTCCCTGGAGTCTGGCTGTATTTCAGTCTGTCTGCGGAAACTTACGAGGCTGGGAGACTATAAACAACAGCTCCCAAAGATCAGGTGGGGATGGAAATCATTGAGGCTGCCACCAGCCAAGTAACAGGCCCCACTGAGTATTCAGGGTGCCCAGGGTATTCCCTGAAGGGCCATGCCTTAGGAGTGGGGCTGGACTTGGCCACGGATAAAGGCACTGTCAGACTTATTGGAAAAGTGCTTCAAGAACAAGCTTCAAAAGGAAGAAACCAGTTGGGCGCAGTGGCTCACGCCTGGAATCCCAGCACTTTGGGAGGCCGAGGCAGGCGGATCACCTCGAGAGCAGCCTGGCCAACATAGTGAAACCCCATCTCTACTAAAAATAACATGAGCCGGGCATGGTGGCGCATGCCTGGAATCCCAGCTACTCAGGAGGCTGAGGTGGGAGAATCGCTTGAACCCAGGAGGTGGAGGTTGCAGTGAGCCGAGATCACGCCGCTGCACTTCAGCCTGGGCAACAGAGCGAGATTCCAAAAAAAAAAGAAAAAGGAATATAACTGTCACCAGGAGAAAAAGGTGATTTAAACAGGCCTAGAGAGTTCGATTGGGAGTGGGGAGCGGATCCCAGAGAGCCCTGGCCAGCCCCACCGCCACCATGGCCTAGTTGCCATCACACCCTGGGAGGAGCCTAGGCACCGTCACCCCCGCTGGAGGGGACAAGAAGGTCGTCACAGCAAAGGTTTTGGGAACAAACGGTTCAGGGTAAGGAACAGATATGGTTTCACACCAAGGAAGATGTTTCTTCACCAGACTGCCGTGAAGGAGGAGGACCCTGGCAGCGCAAGAGCTGGGAAGGCCGCAGAGTCTGATGTTGAAGGAGAAAAGGGTGAGGAGGCAGCAAATGTTACAAGGCCTGGTGGGACCCAGGTCAAGGCAGTAAACCTGCAGCCACCGTAACCACTACAGACGTGGGTCCTCCCGCAATCACCAGAATCCTCACTGGGGAACAGGAGGGATCAGACGGCACTGCCACAGACCAGGCCCCACCACACCAGCCCCACCGCAGAGTCCTACTTTCCTCCACGGAGGCTGCAGTTGTGCAGCCTCCGGGCGGCCGGGAGCAGCGATGCAGGGGTGACAGCCAGGGTGCAGGGAGACCAGCAAGGCAGCGAGTGTACCGGGGACACAGACCACGATTCTGCAGGGCCCTTCTCACCCAAGACAGCCCGGAGAGGACAGCGAAGAAGAGGATAAAGACAATCCAGGAGATGAGACCCAAGGTCACCAGCCACCTCAGCACCGGGGCCGCCACGACTTCAATTACTGACGCAGTCGCCCAGAAAACCCTAAACCACAAGATGGCAAAGAGACAAGCAGCTGATCCACCAGCTGAGAATTCCTGACTCCAGGCTGAGCAGGGTGGGCTGAACAAATGCTGGCTGCTATCTCTACCATCACCCGGTTTAGTCATCAAACAAGAACTAAAGATTGGAGTTGAAGACCTTAAGTGCCTGCTTTTTGTCTGTTGACCAGATAACTAGAACTATCTGCATTATCTGTGGGGCATGGGGTTTTCATTATTTTTACCTAAAGACGTCTCTGTTTGGTAATAAAGTGTTTTTTTAAAAAGCCTGGTTTTTCTCAATACGCCTTTAAAGGTTTTTAAATTGTTTCATATCTGCTCAAGTTGAGATTTTTTAAGAACTTCATTTTTAATTTGTCGTAAAAGTTTACAAGTTGATTTTTTTCAAAAAAGTAACAAACTGAAAACCACCTGTTAATAAAAGTCTTAAATAAAAACAAACAGGCCTAGCAATGAAAGGATGGAATTAGCACACACTGATGTTGAAAACAGCTTTGACAAATATACTAAAATATAGGAAGACTTGAAGATAATGAGGATTGAAACTGTCAAATCAGAATTGGTCAAGGTCACGAAAAGTAAGGCAAATCTGAGAAACTACCAGATTACCAGTGTCCAGAAGAGGCTACGAGGATGTGATGACTAAACGCCGCGTGGTGCCTGGAATAGAAAAAGGACATTATTGGAAAACCCGGTGAAACCTAAGTAGCCTGCAGGTTAGTTAACGGCAATGGACCAATGTTCATTTCTTAGTTTTGACAACTGCGTCACAGTTAACATCAGGGGAACGGGAGGAGGAGTGTATGGGAACTCTATTCTGCCACTCACCTAAAAGTATCCAGAGTGCTCCCAAATACTGTATTATTATGAATATAAAGTAATTCACTTTAGAGATATGAAAATGTTTTCCATAAAATTGACAAGAAAAAATTGTAAACTCCCTAAACATCTTTGTTTCCTTTTTGTCCTCCTTCCCCATTTTTTCTTTATAAATATGGATTTTTAATAAAAAAAAAACATTATTTTTTACACATTATATTAACTTACGCTGTCAAGAGTGTGTGTTTCCAAAAATCCTTCCTTCCTGTCTGAGTCAGAGTCCCGCTGGGAAATGAGAAGGCGCGCATCTCTGCATCTTGAAGAGCTGTGAGGGAAGGGCCTGTGACAGTGTTACCAGCCTCGGGGCACTGCCACCTCTGAGCCTGAGGGATGAGCAGCAGCGTCTGGAGCCGTGGGCCTAGACACAGGCAGCTCCACCACCAGACAGCGGGAGCAGAAACGCCCAGGGCCCCTTGTATGCCTCCCGGCCTCCCCCAACAGCACCCACCGGCTGAACTGAAGCAGGAGCCAGGAGACCAGAAGGGTCAGCTCTCCGGACCCGGCAGAGCAGGGGAGATTGCGGGGAGGGAGTTGACCACCTGGCACTCAGCATTCTGCCCGCCCACCCGCCCTCTCTTTTGTGCTGGAGAAATAGTTGCAAGCTAAAATTCCCACCTTCAGGTGAAAGGAAAGCTTAGAAATCAAAGTGAGAAATGCTCTGATAGACTCATGCACCAAGAAAGCACAGAACGGGGCTGCACAATCCCACAGCGGGTGGGAGGGGAGGACTTCCTGGAGCAGGCCGGCGGCCTCGGGATGGACAAGGTCCCGCAGAAAGCACAGCAGTGAGGAAGCATCGAGGGATGCGCATGCTTTCCAGGGTCAGGGCATAGCAGGTCGTTCTGTTCTGAAAGCGAAGGGTCTTCCTGGCTGGGGCGGCTGGGATGAAGCCCTGAGGCAGGCGGGCTGCAGAGCATGAGGATGGCCTGGGGCTGTGGTGTGGGCGCCTGGGAGCGGGTAGCTGCCATTCCGAGTGAGGAAGTGTTGGTGGAATCGTTCTTGGGAAGAGGAAAGCATGAAGTCTGCAGTGGTGCTTTTGCAGGCTCCGTGAGCAGCTGCAGGCTCATGCCAGGGTCTAGAGCTCAGAAGGGAGGCATTTGGAACTCTTTTCCCACCATGTTGGGTGAAGTTGTAGGTTTGGATGAGGTCAGCGTGGCGAGAGCAGAGGATGAGTTGAGGAGTGTGTTGGGGGGCGGGGGTGCTGGTATTTAAAAGGTACACAAAAAGTTGAGGCTGTGGAGTTGGCAGCAGTGGGAATAGTAGGGCTGGGGGGAGGGAGAGGGGGTGGAAGGAAGAGGGGTGGTCACCTATGAGTGGGGCCTCCCCCGAGAGGAGGTCATACACCCCGTGTGGTCCGCCTGCATCAACTTGTTCTTCAGGAAGCAAAGTTTCGTAAGGTTGCCATCAAGGAGGAAGGAATACTTTTAAGATTTCTGTGGTTAGGATAAAAACTAGGTTAAAAGAATTTCTGGGACCCAGGAGCAGTGTCTTCAAAAACAAGAACCCTTGCAGGAACAGAGCATCAGGAACTCATAGGGAGTGGAGAGCAGGCCTGCCCTAGGCAACGAGGGTGCTGGACCTGGGACGGATGCGGGAGCACCCTCAGGACAGACAAAGCGGATGGAGAGTCTGTAGTACCAGCTGGGACATGTTACAGGCAAAACCCTGGCACCAGAGACAGGGTCACAGTGATCTCTTGGCCCCTGAAGGGCTTGATGGACCCACCATGGGGTCTGAGGGCGCAGGAGCAAGCAGGGCTGGGGTGCAAGATTCCCAGAGACCTGGAGTAAGGCTGTGGCTGACCGGAGATGAGGAGACAGCTGACCCTCCTACCAAGTAGAACGTGGCTTCCATTTTAGAAGATCCTGAACCTCCAGGAACTACACATAAATCGGTGCTGTCAATGGCATGGCAGGAAGAAAATGAGACTTCAGAGTGGCGCTGGGCACTTCGCTAGAGCACAGAGCACATTGTGCAAACGGGCACCGTGGGTCTACTCACCTCCGCACAAGAAGAACCTTGCTTTGCTGACATTTACCCAATTCCTTTAGATATTTGGGAAAGGATTCTTCAACTCTGCCAGAAGGTGATGGGAGCGGAGTCCTCCCAGGCAATAGCTGGAAAGCTGGATGAAGTGCTGAGGCCACCTTGTCTAGGAACACATTGAAGTCTACTGAACACAGTTAAAGACATCATGATTCTGCCTCTGCCCTAAGTCTCTCTGGTTACATAGTACTCACATTTTTAATGTTTTAAATGTAGCACTTCTCATTTCAAATCAAAGCTGCTCCCAGCGTATGTGACAAGGGACCCCAGGGAACAGGCCACCGCGGGCTTTACTGCATTGCTGTGAAGCTGAGGGAGTGCCGGTGAGTCTGCTGTTGAGACTGTCCTTTCCTATTACAATAGGATGGCCCTAGGCTCAGGGCCAAAGGATAAAGTCAGACTCTTGTGCCTTTTTTCTTTCCATGGTGTTCACAGTAAACAGACCATTCTTTGGAATTTGTCTATGTTGTTCCTGGGCATTTGAAGTGGGACCGTTTTAGTGTTTGTGTCTGAGCCTAATAAAAAATGCACCAGTATCACTGCAGCCATGACTGACTGCATAGCTGTGGTTTCCTGAAGAGTTGGCTTCTGTTATTACTTTTTTAATTGAGACAAGGACTTGCTCTGTCACCCAGGCTGGAGTGCAGTGGTACAATCCCAGCTCATTGCAGCCTTGACTTTCCAGGCTCAAGTGACCCTCCTGCCTCAGCCTCCCAAGTAGCTGGGATTACAGATGCACACAACCTCACCTGGCTAATGTTTTGATTTTTTGTAGAGAACGGGTCTCACTATGTTGCCCAGGCTGGTCTTGAACTCCTGGCCTCAGTGATGCTCCCACCTTGGCCTCTCGAAGGCTGTTTTTCAGATTACTATTAAATACATGCCTTTATGATGAAAAAAGAATGGGGTAGAGCCCTTAGAGGGAAAAGATTAAAGCAGCAATGTGGGAAGAAAGCTGAGAACGGGTGCTGCTCCACCAGCAGGGGCTGGAGAGAATTTCAGAGACAGTGGCCGCCGCCGCCACCAGGGACAGGAAACCCTAATGGCCAGATGATCATCTGCTGCATCGGACACCACATCAGACTAAGTGTGTCTCTGCTTGGTGACTAGGACAGAGGGCAGTGCAGCCTCCAATGACATGGGGCCCAAAGGAGGAGGATAGGAGAAGCTGAGGAGACGGAGACAAGGCGGTTTTGAAATGGAAAATTGTTGAGCAATCTACGTGCAAAACGCCTCAACTGCTGCCTGTCGTGACCATCGCGCAGCCCAGGGCACCCCTCGCTGCTCCTGGGACTCGTGCGGAGCCCACTCAGCCTCTGTACACGTGCTGGTGCCCAAAGGCAGGCCGCCTCTCTGGGCAGCACGTCACCTCTGTGAAGTGGGAACTCAGCACCGTCCGGCAGTGGCTTCCTGCTGACCCAGGCGAGCTGAACCTGCGCCACTCACCCTTGCTTTTCTCTCATCTCACGTCTTGCCACTCTGTCCCAGCCATACCTGCCTTTCAGGTACTGGTGGCATCGGCCTCTTTCAGATCTCAAGGCTCTGGCATGAGGTGTCCCCTCTGCCAGGCAAGCCTCTGCCGCGCTCCTCCTGAGGCCAGCTCCTCTTCATCCTTCAGGTCTTGCTTAAATGTCACCTCCTTAGGAATGCCCCCATGGGACTCCCAGCCCACCTCCCATCTAAAACAGTCACCTGTTTTTGTCCATTCCCCTCATTAGAAGGCAAGCTCCATGGTGGACTAAGAATGCTTGCTATTTTAGTGTTTGTCAAGTCCAAGTTAAAAATCTGTCCTAGAAACTAAAGGGGATTCTGAGCAGTTTTTTTTTAACCCCTTTATATTTAATATGTCAAATAATTCAATATGATAGAAAGTCTACCACATAGAATAAGTCTGACAAGCTGCCTCAAAAAAAGAAAGAAAGAAAAAGAAAAAAAAAAAACCACAACATAACCAAGACTAAATTTACCAATTAAACAAAAACAGGCTTTGAACAAGGCACCAAGGATATGCTGAATTTGGTAAACACCTTAGAAAGATACAGCAGTTCCCTTCTTTATTCAGTTGAAGGGAAGAAAAAGTGTCATAATTAGATTGAATTACAAATTTACATCTAAACTTTTGAAAATCTAAGAGAACCAAGGTGATTACATCAACACTCTCATTGTGAAAGATACATCAGATGGTCAGTGAACTTCAATCATCAATTTAAGAGCTCAAATTTGAACATGAGGAGTTAACACAGAAGCTCTAGGCAGCTCTTATAGATGTAAAATATTTTATTTGTAAATGGTGATCTTCTAAATCTGTGTCCACAAATTCCAAAACCCATAACACTCTGTATACTTCAAAAAATTCAATTTTTGCCAACATTAGATACTATTATACAGAACAGAAAACAACAAAAACCCGGTAGGACAAATACTGGTAGGATGTCAGGATATTGTACAAGAGAAGAAAAATATTCAGGAAACAAATTTCATACAGCTATTTATCAAGAGAAAAATATATACAATTGATTTATTCTGTAAGATAAAAATACATCATGCCATATACAAGTTCAGAACTGCATCACTGAATATACCGACAGTTTACAGCCCACTTGAATTGTGCACACAAAACTTCATTTTATACTTAGCCTGTGAAGTGTCAGTACCAGAATTTTAAGTACAAAATAAAAAGCTAACCTGGTTCAAAATGCTGATTAAGTTTCTACAAGCAAACACAAAACAGTGTTTTTTTTATTAAAGAAATGTAAACAAACAGTTCATACAAACACATTTTAAAATTACATCTTCCAAAAACCCTATTGCCAGAATCCTGCAGCTGCTGTAAGCATAGTCACATCTCCTTTTTTTTTTTACTTTTTAAATTTTTGTGTTAAATAGAAGGCTAGAGGGTTAGATTTAAGTTTCTGCTACATGATCCTATTATGTTTACATGATTCTCTATGGCCTGAAACAAAGTTCTAATCAAAACTACTTTTGCTGAAGAAAAAATTCAGCCTCCATTTGGGTGTATTTTTAAGCAGTTATTCACAGTTATCACAAATTGTAAGCACAAAAAAACCTGACTGAAGAAGTAGGGATGCAACAATATAATATGAAAAAATTAGTTTAAATTACCAAAACAGCTATAAAAGTTGTAGCATACGCCCCGCTCTGTCAGAAGGAAGGTGTATAAAACCATTAAGTACTAATAGACTGCAGTTTCCAAAAAACCCCAAACACTCTAGGTTGAAATTTTGGTTATTACATAATTATAATGGCATATTTTATAACACAAAATTATATTGTAACATCCCTATGAACATTTTATAAGCACCCGAGCTGCTGCAGAGCCTGGTAGCATTTGGTCAATAACTATTTTTATACTGTATTTTTTCTCAAAATATTTACATATCTGTACAAAGTAACAGGTTTGTTAGTTCTGCAGGGAACAGCAGCAGCTTGGCTTTCTTCTAACTTTATTTAAAAATAGCTTCATTCACTTATTCAATAATAAATACAAAAGTTTCTCTTATTTTACAGAAATCAAAAACTACAATAAACTGACTCATGGAATCAAGTATTTAAATGTATTTAGTGCAAGTTATTATCCCTTAGCTCTATCCCTAAGGAAGTCATTTCAGTACATTCCTTGTTCAGTGGTGTCTACTTTATTTAAAAACATTTTGAAGTTAGAGGGCCTGCCCCTTTTTAATAAGGCCGTGGCCAGCACTCTCTGTCCCCTTCGCTGGTGATTTCAGTCTTACATTCATAGGAAGGCCCCCGCCCGGGGCAGGGCAGCCATCGGCTCTTTGCCCCAGTAAAAGTTTCTCCTTAGTGAGACTAAAAAACCAAAACTACGAAACCCACCCACAAGGGAAAAAAAACAAACAAAAAAAGAAAGAAAAGGAAAAGAAAAGAAAGCAAAGTGCTGGACCGTTCTGTAATTCTGTTTCACCTCGGCCACTTCAGGAGCGCTGCCTCCGTCAGCTTCCTCCTGGCGCTGTTCTAACCTAAAGGACTGAGGAAATCAGAACTCCCAGAAGCTTTTTCAAAAAGTCATAAAACAGAAAACAAAAATATCTTTCTGTCTGCAAAATTCCAATGGTGTGTTGAATCGCCTCTTCCTAGGGACAAGCCGCCCGCTGAGATAGCAAGGAATGCATTTCAGTTCATCCACTTCCGGCAGTTAACAGCTCCACAGTGACACGGAATCTTGTGCTGGTCATCTTCAAAGTCAAACTTATAGTCATAGCAGAGCTGCCCACGGCAAAGACACAGGGTAAGAAAGGACAGCAAGGAAGGAAATGGCGTTTCTGCCTCCATCTCCCTTGCATTTTAAAACCAGCAAACAAAACAGATGTAAATTAAGGAAGACCTGATTTGTTGAGGTTCCATGGGACCCTGGGGGAACCCTGAAAAGACACCCTGCGCGTGCAGAGAGGAAATGAGGGAGGCAGTATTTTCAAACAGCCAGATCTGAGAAAGGGGAGCCTAACCGGAGAAAGCTGCATTTCTGTGACTTCTCATAATGCTGTCCCTGCAGGTGGGTGGAGGGGCCTGGAAGGGCAGCTGCTTTCCTACCCCTCTCCCTAAACCCAGGAGGCTTTCACCTCCCCTCATTTGCTGAATGGGGCATGCAAGTCTGGGTGAGAGGAACTGCCCTTGCCAGCTAACACTGTTTTTCCTCTTTCATTTTCCCACACTCAAGACTGAAAGGATGTCTTTCTATTTCGAGGTCACCAAATGAACATCTCAGACCAACCAAGGTAGGTGAGAGTCTGCATGAGTCCCACGGTACAAGCCTCACTGCGTGGCCCCTGCAACCCCCACCACCCCAGAGAGACCCGGCGCTGCGAAATGAAGAGGAGGACCAGTAATTTCTAGGTCTCTTCTGATTGAAATTATTCTAGAACACTTGCCGGAAAGACCTTCTACACAGAAAGGAAAGAAACCATGTTTATTGAGTAGCTGTTCTTGGCAATGATTCCACTGCTTGCTTTCAGGTATCTGCTGAGTCCTTACAGGAGACTGGTAAGGAAATCATCTTCTCCGTCTTGCAGAAGATAAAATAGGGGCTCAGATTAAACTATTCACTCAAGAATATTCAAGTAGGAAGGGGGCAGGCGGCCCTGGGCTCAGCTGAGTCTCTTCTGACCACCATAGTAGCCATCGGTTACTGGCACCATGCCAGGGCTCCCACACCCGGTCTCGTTTACACGTTACTTTGAGATGTATAATGGGCCTTGGGTCTAGTCAGATCCTTATTCTTGACTAAGAAAGGAGATTCCACAAAGACCCAAAATACAGATAGAATCCCATGAAGGGATAGGAGCACCAACAAAGTCAAGTCATTCAGGTGCGTCACTCCCCAAATGTGGGACGTTCCCTACAGAAGCCAAGCCTGCTGCTCAGTAGGCAATTCCAGAACCAAGATACCTGAATCATGATGGGAAAGACCAAGTTGGGAAACAAATGCAGCAATTAAGGCCAATAATAATCCCAACGGGTGAGATCCTGGACCAGAGTCTCCTCTGAGAGCGCAGAGACAAATGGCAAGCGTGGCACTCGGCATTTTGAAGACAACACACACCTAGACTGCTGGAGAATGTGTGGATGTGAGCACTTGGTTAAGCATACACTGATCGTCAGCGTGAGCACACCGTTCTCAGCAGCACAGCTGCCCAGATTTGCTGCCCGTAGCCCAACAGCGCCATCTGCCCATAGCCCAACACCGCCATCCCAGGAGCCACGGCCCTCATGGAGACGGACGGGGATGCTCTTTAGAGAGGGGACGCTGCCAAACTGTCCAGGTTAAGGGGATAAAGAAGGATCCTATGGCACACAGAAATGGTACCACCTGGGTGCCACGCAGATGCTGAACCCTTGGCACAGAAAGGGGGAGGTGACAGCAAATGCTTACAGAGCTGCCATGTGGAGGAAGGTGGAACTGGAATGCCTGAAGGGTGAAATATTATAGGGTGGGAACATCTGGCCTACTGTAGAGACAGTTTTTATCACAACAAAGAATTAGGAAACAAGTGAGCAAGTTACCTGTGTGAGGAGGAAACTATTCACCCAGGATCTAAACGACATGGCAGACACAATCTCTCAGACTCTTACCTCTTCTCCTTTCTGGATTCTCCGATTGGAGCTGATGATAATTTTGTGTCCTCTCTCAAAAGTCACCACTTCAGCCACACAATTAGGTGCACATGAATGGTTGATATACCTGCAAGCCACCATGTCAGAAAACTATATTGTAAAACAGCTAGAAGCAGGTTTTAAAACTTTCCATTTATTGAGAAAGCAGTTTTTGCTAATTAAATTTCTATTTGCCCATTAGTGGAAGTACAAATATAAAATTTAAATAAAAATTCTCAAAACTCATTTGCTCTGAATTTTTAATTGCTGCCAGGCTGTAGTGAGAGCCTTTCTCCTGGCTTCAGTGTTCACTGCCCCAGCACTGGCCCCCTGAGCAAAAGCACTCCCCATCAGGTTCCTCGCTGCCTCACCTTGCAGGCCCTCCTGTGAGCGTCGCGTCGATCACGTGGTCGTTATCCATGCGGAACATGTACACACCACGGTTCTGAGGGAAAAGTCAGGCAGTCATCAATGTCGATCTGAAACTCCCCTCTGTGTTCCTATCCACACCAGGAGGACTCAGTCGAAACTGAACGGAACGGCACCCTGATCACCCTTACTGTGGATATTCTATTAGGCACAGATGACATTTACATGGCACAAATGGAAAGCATGAAATCAGCAGGTTGTGTGTGAAGCCAGGATCATTAATTTACAGTTATCTATCAGAGTAAACCATAACACCAATTGAAAGAGATAAAACTGATAAAAACACAATAATATACAGATACTGCTTTTGTTTGAAGCTGGATGCAGCACGACAGGCTTCATTCTGCCTTTCAGGGTGTTTGGCTGGCGTGAAGAAAGGGAGAGGGCGATGGTGCTGTTTATATAATCGCAGGGACCAGACACCTACCTGAGACTCATAAAGTTTCTCTTTTCTGTTTGCTACTTCATTTCGAATGATAGTCCCGATATACTCAATGACCATGGTGTGCTTCTCAATGTCTCTAGCAGCATACAGGCCCAGCCCCTTAAAAAAACAAAACAAAGTGTTTATATACTTCCAATTTATTTGACAACAAATCTATTTTCTCTTTCTCATACAAAGGTTTTACCCTTGGGTCTTATTAGAAGCCATACTGAAGTTTCACTTGAACTCAAATCATTTTTGAATATGCTATTTTCTGAAATTTAAAAAACTGGACATTTTTACTACTTAAAACTAGGCCATCACTAGCTTCTTCCTATGTCTTTTAGCACTAAATTCTTAGGGTCTATGTACAAATACTGTGGCTTAGCTGTCTTACGTATTAGACTATCTAATCTTCCAGATTAGACAGCTGAGTTCCCACCAACTAAATAAGCTTATTGACTTGTGGTGTTTATTTTACCCCAATACTATTTCAAAAAAGACATAATAAATTTAATAACACAAAAATCGGGCTAACTATAACCAATCACTGATACTGTAAATAGTATCTGAGTTTCCCAGGAGCCAGGGCAAAGAGCAGACACAGGAAACGTCACTCTGCTGTAAATATCAGGAACGCTGGAAACAAATGAAGCTCTTGGGGAAGGCAGATTTTTCACTAATACAAAATTCTGAGGCTGGGAAAGAAGTCTGAAATGGCTGAAATGGAAGCAGCTCTCACTGCGCAGCTTGTACTCCCATGCTGGTGGCCTGCTAGGTGCACTATTTTAGGTTGGTAGCACTGCTTGTAGAGAAACATACTAAAAAACTATGGGTCTTTCCCACACATAGTTGTATTTTCTTGTCCCAATTTTGGGTTTTTGCTCTTAATTCCGACTAGAAGGCAACTGAATGCAAAAGTACTAGACTAGATGCAACTGAATCAGAAGTACTAGACTGGAATGCAATTCTAGAACTGAACTGAATTCTAGAATGTAGCAATCAACTGCATTCTAGTCGGAATTCCTAGGACCATGTGCTGCCCCAGCTGCGTCCTCATGAAGCACATCCGGGAGCACACGGTGGGAAGGGCCATGTGACTGACTGTAGTATGTGAACTGACTTACCCTCTGAACAATCATCTTTGGTTATTTGTTCTACTCCAGATACAACTCACAAGTGAATGAACCAGATAACACACTTAGTATGTATGGAGATCAATATAGTGTGGTTTCAGAACAAACAAGATCAGTGGAAATGAAGAGATTCCAAACAGGCCAGGCGCAGTGGCTCACACCTATGATCCCGGCACTTTGGGAAGCCAAGGCAGGTGGATCCCTTGAGGTCAGGAGTTCAAGATCAGCCTGACCAACATGATGAAACCCCGTCTCTACTAAAAATACAAAAATTACCTGGGCATGGTGGTGCGTGCCTGTAATCCTAGCTACCAGGGAGGCTAAGGCAAGAGAACTGCTTGAATCCCAGAGGCAGAGGTTGCAGTGAGCTGAGATCATGCCACTGCACTCCAGCCTGGGCGACAGAGCGAGGCTCCAGAAGCTGAGGCATGAGAATTGCTTTAATCTGGGAGGCGGAGGCTGCAGTGAGCTGAGATGGCACCACTGCACTCCAGCCTGGGTGACAGAGTAAGACTCTATCTCAGAAAAGAGAAATAGATCCCTGCATATATGAAAATTTAACATATAGTAGTAACTGGTATTAACATTCAGTTTATAGTCTAGATTTTGTGGAGTTAAAAGGAGAAAAAGGCTGGGCGCGGTGGCTCACACCTGTAGTACCAGCACTTTGGGAGGCTCAGGTGGGTGGGTCACAAGGTCAAGAGTTTGAGGACCAGCCTGGCCAATATGGTGAAACCCTGTCTCTACTTTAAAAGAAAAGAGAAGAAAAAAAAAAATTAGCTGGGCATGGTAGTGCACACCTGTAGTCCCAGCTACTTGGGAGGCTGAGGCAGAAGAATCGCTTGAACCTGGGAGGCAGAGGTTGCAGTGAGCCGAGATCATGCCACTACACTCCAGCCTGGGTGACAGAGCAAGACTCAGACTCAAAAAAAAAAAAAAAAAAAAAATTCGGCCAGCCATGGGAGCTCATGCCTGTAATCCCAGCCCTTTGGGAGGCCAACGCAGGTGAATTGCTTGAGTTCAGGAGTTCAAGACCAGCCTGGACAACACAGCAAAACCTCATCTCTAAAAAAATATTTTCTAAAAATTAGCCAAGTATTGTGGTGTCAGCCTGTAGCCCTAGGTTCTCAGGAGGCTGAGGTAAGAGGATTGCTTGAGCCCGGGAGATCAAAGCTGCAGTGAGCCGAGATTGCACCACTGCACTCCAGCCTGGGTGACAGAGTGAGACCCTGTCTCAAAAAAGAAGAAAATAAATCAGTTAATTATGAGTGGGTTACTTCTAAATGGCCCTTCAACAATTGGTTATCCAATGGAAGAAAATGAAATTATATTTAAAAAATTTTATGCAAGAAAAACTCTACAACACATATACGATGATCTAGGGTCTTGACCAAGACTAGATGCAATAGAAAATTATGTATGTTTGTCTATATAAACATTAACTTTTACAAGAAAAAAGATGTCACACTTGCTGGTAGGCAAAGGGTATTTTGTAGGGGAAAATTCTGAACAGTGTAAACTGCTACAAATTGAAAAATGGACAAAGGATATGAATATGCAATTCCTAGGAAAGCAAATCCAAATGGCCGACATGAAAAGCTGCCTATTCAATTAAGGTAACAACATCAATCTATATGTATCAGGCCAACTGAACAAAAAAATAGTAACACCAACCACAAATGGGAAACAAGAAAACAGTCTCACATGCTGCAGGAAGAGGTGTGCAATGAGGGCCTTGTTAGAGAAGCGGCAATATCTATTTAAATGAAAAGTTCACACACTTTTACACAGAAACCTTACTTTTGGGAATACAGCCCATAGGAGTGAACTATTAATTCATTTTGATATTTGTACAAGATATAGCAACAGTCTGTTATGAGAAAAATTATAAACACCATAGTAGTGCAATGGTTTAACTGCAGTTCATCAACACTATGGAACATCACATAGCCATTCAAGAGAATGACATGAAGCTACCTCAGTTGATGTAGAGGGACCTCTGAGTATTACGGAGAAAAGGAAGATGGAGAAAAATAAATATAACATGATTCCATTTTTTATATATGTACATAAAAGTGTATATATTTCTAAGATATTAGCACAGAAAAGCAGGATACGTATTAGATCATCCACGGGATCCCCCGGGGAGGTGGGCAGATGGGAGGCTGGCAGGATGAAGTGAGTAAACAGAAACCAGAGCTCTCAAAAATGCTTCAGGTTCAAGATGACAGGTTGAACACAGTTAAGATATCCACTAAAATTACAGTAAAAGCACATTCCTCAAGAACACGAATGGGTATAAGAGTGAATGGACTATTTAAAATGAAAAGTAATTGACTTAGCAGGAGAAAGCTACAACTGGAAGGAGGAGAGGCAAAGCACTAATTCACCTACAGAATCCGAGAGAGGCTCAACAGAAAGGGGCAACAGCAGAGAAGAAACAAAGATACTCCACTCATCACGTAAAAACAGAATGTCAAACATAAAGATCAAGAGCAGAAAGGGCTCGTAGCTAATCTTTAAAAATGGACAAGAAAGATTAGCAGATAAAGTAGAGGAAGTCTCAGAAAGAACAGAGAGACGAGGAAACCAAAAACAGAAGGGGAGAAAGGATATAAGACACATTATTCTCTGGCATCCAGGGGGCCCCACCTCCAGAGCTGGATTCAGTAAGGCTGGGCTAGGCCCCCAAACCTGTACGTCCTAACAAGCTCCCTGGGTGATGCTGCTGCTTCTAGTCTCAGGTCCACACTTCGAGATCCTGAATCTCAGGGGTCTTCATGCAAACACAGAGGGAACAAAGGGGCAGAACTTGCAAAAGAATGAATACAAAACACATTTCTCAGACGGAAGGTCACGATGCTCCAGGTTGAAAGGGCTCATCAAGGGAGGAAAGCAATCAATAAAAAGACCTTCACTGAGGCGTAGTTCTGTGAAATGTCCAAATATCAATAAAGAGAAGATCCTACAAACATCTAGTGAGGAGTAAAAGGGTTCCGACAAAGGAACAAGAATCTGAATGAATATAGACAAAGGAATGCTGATCCAATTTATATGGTAAAGGTATTTCCCTGGCTGCTGAGAAGGAACTGGATGGGAGGAGACAGCCAGGCCTGCAGTGGTACAGGTAAGTGAGATGTGGATCAAGATAGGGCTGGGAACCTAACAGTGGATCTGAGAGAATTTTTAGGAGAAAACAGAACTTGATGATGCTTTAGGTTTAATCTGGGGGTACTGAGGCCAACGTACACAAACGGTGACATCACTGAGTAATCCAAGGAGCCTGTAGGATGGCAGGGTTTAGGAGCTGGACAAGTTTGACAAAGTAAGAGCTTTGTAATTCCATTCTGAGACATCCAAGGAGAAAAATGCTGAACAGGCATTTGGATATTTGGGTCTGCAACTCAGAAAGTATGGACTATAGGTGTAAACTCAAATGCTCAGCCTATACATGGCCTTACTTGTAAGACAGTCCACAGTCTACCAAAAAATGTGCAATGATTTCATGAAACAGTAGCTTCCAAAAGATAAGGTACCCCATCTCTACTAAAAATACAAAAAAAAATTAGCCGGGCGTGGTGGCGTGCGCCTGTAGTCCCAGCTGCTCGGGAGGCTGAGGCAGGAGAATGGCAGGAACCTGGGAGGCGGGGCTTGCAGTGAGCTGAGATCCGGCCACTGCACTCCAGCCTGGGCGACAGAGCGAGACTCCGCCTCAAAAAAAAAAAAAAGATAAGGTAACTTCCAAAATGGGTGTACCTTTTGAAAATATCTTCATTTGTATTTCTCTGAAGTGCTTGAAACAGCTCTGAGCACTCCACAAATCCAGAGTGTGCAAATTACAATGCTACCTGCCTCCCAGGAGCTCTCAACAAGATGCAAAGATGTGGATTCCACTGGTCTGCTTTCCATTTGGGGAAGCCAATCACTAAGTTCCAAGACTACAGATTAAATCCCTCATGTTATGAAGGGACAGGATTTGAAGTGATTTTGAAAACAGGTTTCTGTCCGCGCAGCTATGTGAAATCATTGTCACATACTGGACGTCAACAGCTTCAGACTGCTAGACTCTACCCTGTCTCTCCACTTCCTGTACACAAAGTATTTCTTCACCTGAATCCGAGACCGTGCCAGATACACGTTGGATTTCCATTCAGTCTTCATCTTCCGGTACTGCGAGGACTTGGAGTGAACAAACTGTTTACTATAAGGTGCATTCAGTTCTCCAGTGACTGTGCTCTGAAATGACTTTGAGGTGCTGGTGCTGTTTAAGGTGTGAGGCCTGCAGACAATGGCATATCAACAGGAAAAAAATAAAAGGAAAACTGAAGATACCTCTGAGTAATGCCCAAAACCAGGTTAATTCAAATTCTTACTGACAGAAACATACATGGAAAGCTGCCTAGCAGAGACACACGGCGAGTTCTCTTATGTAACTGGGCACATACACAGCCAGACAGCAGGGTTTGTAAGCAGCAGACAAATCAAGCACAAGAAACCACTAATACGCCTAGAAACCCTGGGCTGTACTATGTGAAGTTAAAACAAAATACCTTAACACAAACCTCTTGACATGGGCACTCATTTTAGGTTCAGAACGGGCACAACCTGTGGGGTTAACGGCAAGAGGAAGTTCCATGAGAGGATTTCGGCCGTATCGGAAGGTATAGTTTTCACATGCCTCAACCCCAGGTAGCTGAAAAGAAGCAAAGGAGACACAAAGTCAACCCATCTGATGGAGACTACAGACAATCTCAAGCTGGTCAAAGGATGGCCCACGACAGAAATAACTTGTCAACATTTTCCTCGATACTAAAATGGTCTTCTAGCTTATGCTCACACTATCAGCCTGCAGGTAGATCTACTTAAATATGAGTAAGCAAATTCAGTTTCAAAGCCACACTTAGGTAAACCCTGCCAAAAAAAGATTAGCCCATGCAACAAACACTGGCTGACCAATGTACACGCTTGTGTGATTTCAGGGTCTGCCTATTTCAATACCCACAACACAGGGCATGTTGTGATTCGCATTTAGTTCTTTCACCTGGATTAATGCCAACTTTTCTATCTCTGTCTGGAATTTTACAATTAAGAATAGCTTAAAAATCATGTATAAGGTTTCTTTCTTGATCATTTCTCACTTCTTTCAACTTGACTCTGATATGATGAGGTTGTCACTCTCCATGTCCTGGGAACACAGAGCACAGGTGTTAACTCAAGGTTTACTCAAAGTAATTTACATGTTAAACGTCTTTTCTGGAAGACATTGCTTGTGAAATTTATTTCTCTACAGTCATAAAAGATAAGCATCATTTAGGCAGGGCCATTCCAAAGAAAACAATTAGGCACATTACTCAGTGGCTTTTGGGGTTTCCTCTGCTTCTCCAAAGAAAACACACCAATGATATTTTTATTCTTGAAAACAACGCCTTAGAATCATACAATTTTCTAAAACTATTGTGTAGATATGGTTCAGTTAGACTCACTGCCAAACAGGCTTGTAATCTTTTAAGCAAAGAGATGTCAGAGGACATAAATCAGTGCTGCTGCCATCTACTGCCCTCTAGTGACTTCACCCTAGGAAGAGGGCAGGAGAGTGGCCGTAAATACCTAGTGTCAGGAAATGGGCACACTGACATTCTGAGGTGGGAGCAACTTTAGAAAGGCAAGGGAAGAGGAGAGTGTCCTCACCCATCCAGCACACCCAGAAGATGTGACAAGCCTGATGTCCTTCACCCCTGCTTGCCTCCAGCCTGGAAAAGAACCTTAAGTTTGTTAACTACTTCACTGGGTGAATACCACGTACTGAGTTCTCCCGATAAATCACCAATGCCTTGTTTCCTCTAAGACAAACGGGTTAATCCACAGGCTAAGTCACTTTCTGAAGAGTGCCACAAATGTTACAGCATGTGTTCAAGAGGTCACACTGAATTAGGAAAGCAATTCCAACCTCAAAGCCTGACCAAGACACTCACTGATTCCGCTATGCGTGCCACTGCAGAGACCGTCAGGCCAAACAGATCCTCTCCTTTTAAATATGCTGGGAAAAGCTGGAGCATTTCAGACTTTTTTCTCACACATGCCACAGGCTCCAGTATCTTATCCCAGACACCTACATAGGGACAAAAACATAATTTTTATGGGAAATAGGATACAGTATAAAAAACAAGAGCAAAATGAAGAATAACCACTCACAAAGATTTACTAATTTCCAAATAAATCCTGTTGGGCAATAATCTAATAAGTCTGTTTGGTAATAATCTAATGAATCTGTTTATTAAATGGCAGCGATTTATTTTAAAGACCTAAATTTTGGAGAACATAATGGATTAAGGGCATTAAAGTGGAAAAATTTAATATAACTGAAATTCATGCAAACAGTTCATTACTTTCATACTGGCCATATAACATATCAGATTATAAAATGATTAGTGTCTAATTGGTAATGTCTATAGGTATGTTCCTTTCCCCTCAGATTTAAAATGTTAAATTGATATCTTCTTTGGAATTATCTTTAGAGTATTTTCAGACTTTTTTTTTTTAAGTGCTAAACTTAAGAAAGCAGCTCTACATACTTTTGTTTGTGTACTTTCTACATAAGCAAAAGTGGCAATCTAGACTTAACCACGGAGGTCCAGACTAAGTGTTTAATTTCCATCTCTAAACTGAAGTAATATCTGATGCTAAGATAAGACAATGTATACAGTATGGTTTAGATGTCATTCCTGCCTTCTAGAAACTGACTTTAAGAAAAAGGGGGTCCCCATGGGGTGCAGTGGCTCACGTCTGTAATCCCAGCACTTTGGGAGGCTGAGGCAGGTGGATCACCTGAGGTCAAGAGTTTGAGACCAGCCTGGCCAACATGGTGAAACCCCTAAAATACTAAAAATACAAAATTAAAAACTACTAACAATACAAAAATTAGCTGGGCATGGTGATGCATGCCTGTAATCCCAGCTACTCGGGAGGCTGAGGCAGGAGAATTGCTTGAACCCGGGAGGTGGAGGCTGTAGGGAGCTCAGATCGCACCGTTGCACTCCAGCCTGCGCAAATAGAGAGAAACTCCATCTCAAAAAAAAAAAAAAAAAGGAAAAAGGAAAAAGGAAGTTCCCAATGCAAATGACAGGCAACCTTTATCTACAAATCATTCTCAGATTTACTTCACCAACTCTTATGTTCAAAGATATATTGACAATGAAAGTCTTTAGACAACTGTATAGCAAAGAGAGCAAGGTGTAAGAACACGAAGAAGACTGGCATTTGTAAATGAAAAATACACATTATAAAATATAAAATGAACACGAGACAAACATGGAAAACTGACAAAATGCATTCTTTAGCCTGACATCAGAGTAAGTAGTCTGCACAGCATGTGAATGGCAGACGTTACCTTTAGGTGAGATGTCACTTAGAACCAGGTCTTCATGGCCTTGTTCCACAATCCTGATGACAAACACCGGGCGCCCGTCCTTTTCCTCAATGGAGCACAGGTAGCGGCAGCGCCTGTTGGCATAACGCGTGCTCCAGTACAGCCGGCTGGCTTCATAGCCCACAGGGAAGAGTGCTTTAGGAGAATGGAATGCTTGCATCTGCTGTGGAAGCAGCTGACCGATTGTGTGGAAGATGAGGCTACCCACGCGAAAGGTATGGTCCCGTTCTCCTCGTTGCACGATGCTAGCAATCTGTCGCACCTCGTCACGCTGAACATAGACCCTCCTGAAGACTGCAAAGTAACTTAATTCTTGCTCATGAATTCCCTTTGGTTTGTGCATGGGGCAAAGCATAGTTTTGTCCTTAAAAAACATGCATTGTGCTTTAATGGCGCAAGTAAAGTGATAAATGTTGGTGCATCGAAATCTGTGACATCCACTAGTGGCACCTGTCTTGTGACAGAAGACGCATTTCATTTGTAGGCCTCTCCTCAGAGCTAGCTCCACATTTATTAAGGCACCAGCCTGAGTCTCATAGACCTCCGTGGACCACAGAGCGCAGTTCAAGTGGACCCACAGATCCAAGTCAAGGTTGAGTAGCCTTGCTGGTCCATCTGTCAATCCATCACCTTCTTCATGACAAAAGCAACATTTCCGATAGTCTTTGGGCACAGGATCAGGTTTAAGGGAAGTGCCCAATTTCTTTAGAAATTCATCTATTTCATCCTCACAAGGTGGTTTAAATGTCCCCTTAGGGATTACAATATGAATGCTCCACTTCTTCCATTTCATTCCTCTCCATTTTTTATTCAGCGGCCTACAGTCTTCGAACGCACCATGGACAGTTCTTAGCCGAGGCTTCAGCTTGACTGTTACCTTCAGCTCATCTGGCTTGGCCTCTACTTTGGCTGCTTCAAAAGCAGGAGGGAAGGCGATAGGCGGTGAGGCAGGGGGAGAAGCTTTCTCCTGGAGCTGGGGGAGACAGTGCACATCCAAAGTGGAGATGTTGTTGCTGTACTGATGAAATGCTTTGGAAGGCGTTTCTCTCATAGGTGATTGTGGCAATGAAGGAATGGATTCCTGGGCAACAGAAAGAAACCATGACAAAGAAAAATAATTCACAAGCCCGAAAAGCAATTCTTGTTAAGAAACTGAGCAGTATGACTGAAGAGGATGTGTGACCTGAGGGGCAGAGGGAGAGTCAGCAGTAAGTGCTGGGGCTCACGCGTCGCAGAAACTGACCATGCTCTAAGGTGCACAGGGATAGAGAGCGGGTGACGGCAGCTGTGCCGCATCCTTTCCAGGCCTTTTCCACAAAGCCATAATTCTGGAGAATATTCTGTTCTTATACTTTCTGGGACAATCCCCTTTCTAACTATATTAAAACCAGAAAAAGAAAGAAAGAAAAAAAAACCACAATGCTTTCAGAAGAACTAATATAATTTGTACAACAGAACAGTGTTTTTTGTTTAACCAAAAAAGAATGCTGCAACATCATGTCTTGAGAGCTTATCTCCTCTCTAAAATTCACATCTGTTAATCTCAGGCTTAATCAACTGGTGTAAATGTCAGAGAAAGGGAAGGAGCCCCTGTCAACAAATGAATCATATTAACTTTTCTCTGAGGCTTCTCAGCTCTGATCTGGCTGCTGAAAGAGTTGAGCTGAGAGGAAATCTCCAATAGCTTATTTACTTTATGGTACAGAGTATCATAAACTAATAAAAACCAACCCATGGGGGCTGCCCTCTTTTCACATGCCCCAATCCTGACAAGGTACCTGAAAAAAGACATGCCTCATACCAAATCAGGCAGGGACTGCAATCAACTTAAACTATATGGTGAAAAAAAACTCCTTGCATTTAAGCTGATACATTTTAAGGTCTAAATGTATCTGTCATATAGCTTGGATTTTATTACAGGCATACTACACACAACTACCTGTTAGAAGGAAGTCTTCAGAATGTTCTTCTGTGAAAGACATACTAGAGCAATAACCTGGATGGAGGACTGACTGGCAGTAATAATGTGAAGGAAAAGCTTCCTTCAAAACATGATTACGAACATATCATTTGTGTCAAATGTTCAGTTGGACACACTCAAATTACACAAAATTAAAAAAAGCAGACCTCTTTCACCATACTGTGAGCAAAATGTTTTCTCTTAAAATGCACACAAATAGTCTTAAATTTTATCTTTAAACAGGTTTTCCTATCGGGGTAACATCAATAGAAGTAATTTTAAAATACTGATTAAGATATTTACAGCTAGGTGTGGTGGCTCACACCTGTAATCCCAGCACTTTGGGAAGCCGAGGTGGGTGGATCACAAGGTCAGGAGTTCAGACCAGCCTGGCCAACATGGTGAAACCCCATCTCTACTAAAAATACAAAAATTAGCTGGGCATGGTGGCGCGCACCTGTAATCCCAGCTACTCGGGAGGCTGAGGCAGGAGAATCGCTTGAATCGGGAGGCGGAGGCTGCAGTGAGCCGAGATGTGCCATTGCCCTCCAGCCTGTGGGACAGAACGAGACTGTCTCAAAAAAAATATTAAACTGGTAAAATTAAAGATTTTAGTATTAGTGTTCTATTTACTTAACTTTAAAAAAGTAACTCTGCCCACTTTTGTCAAATAACTAAGTTGAAAGGGCAGCACAACTCAAGGCTCTCCACACCTTCTCCTCTGCCGCGACAGCATCTGCCTTGGATTTCCCACACAGAGCTCCATGAAGGCAGGGACACATCTGTTTATTCACTCCCACATGCCCAGAACAGAAATCACTTGTTATACATTGTTATCAGCTGAGATTATCCTCATCTCACCTTGTTTTCTGAGTTTTTTGCTTGTGCAGTTGATGAATAAAGAATAAAGCAGTTATTACTACAAAAGACAATATCCTTCTCTACCCTCTTGGTGCTTTCTCGGGAATCCTGAAAAGCAAAGAGAAATGTGTGGGAATCTCAGCAAGTCAAAATTTAATAAAAACAGGATCTATACATTGTTTTTACGTTATATTCAAAAGCAACAGTGATTCTTTATCTTAATAGCAGAAAGAAAACTATGTCCCAATATTTAGCATGTGATAATTTAGCTAGGGAGAAAATAAACGTACAGAACCAAACTATGTGGTCCACAGTTCACTCTATTTAAAATATGTAGTCCTCATAATATTCCATTTAACAGCCTGTTGTAGGTCTTTGGTGTTCAGCTCAAGCACGTCTAACATATGCTGATGCCACCCCTAGGAACATGTGTCCATCACACCACCATAAGTGGTGTCTCTCTCTGATGTTGGAAGAGACACTGCCAAGGACAATTTCGCTGGAGGTAGGAGGTGGGTCATAAAAGGAATAGCAAAGTACCTTGTTCAAAAGGGTCAGATCTTTGAAAGATTTCCGCACACCACTTCCAAGAATAACCACTTTACAATGACAGCACCACTGTGGTCTGAGTGCTGTGCTTTCTGCAATACCATGACTAGAATCCTTATATCCAGAAAGACCTAAAGGCAATCAACTTTTGTTAGTAATTAAAACTGACTGATGACACAAGGTGGCACATGATGAAAAATTATGTAACATCAACTCATTACAACATGGTTAATTAACTTTACATTATTCTTTAATTAATTAAAAAAACTTCTTTTTTAAGCAATGGTTACAGAGTCAGATAATTATCTGACACTAGGGCCGAAATAAAGAAACATTCCTATTCTCAAATAGCCGGGAAAACAATGGCAGTATAAAAGAAGAATCTAATTAAACTAAGTCGCCAAGAGAGATTACTATTCAGTCTAAGTGCAAAGTAAGACAGAGAGGGAAACAGATATTACTTTTGCTTGCAGGTTAAGATGGTAAAAAAACATTTTATGAAAGATACAATAATAAATGTGTAAGAGTCTTAAGTAAGTGTGACTTACAGAGTCAGAAATGAGGAAAGAGCCAAGGCCAACGATAAGAAGGTAAATAAGGACTCAGGAATTAGAAAGCATAATTCAGGTGCAGTGTGAAGGCAAAAAAGAACAGGGAAAAAGTGACAGAAACAGCTAGAAGCCAAGAGGAGGAAGCCAGGGCCTGGACTGAGCATGCTCGTAAGACTGCCAGCAAGGCAGGAAGGAAAGCAACATCATGGTTGGTCTAAGGAAGTTGTTCCATTCTCAGAGATGGGAGGCATGAACATCTCTGTGGGAAGAGAAAGGCCCTGTAGAGCTGGTGCAGAGGTAAAACAAGAGGGAGGTGAGGATGGAAAACAGAGAACGGGAAACAGAACCCACGTCAGGTCGCCAGCTCCATCTGTACCAGGTGGCCCAGACGCAGTGGGATAGGGGTTGGGAGGCAGGAAGAACAAAAGCTGCTCGAGGGCAAGCCCATCACAGGCTTCTTCTGGCAGCCTGCGCAGATGGCTGGCACCCACATGGTGACAGCATGACAGAATACACAGGCCAAAGCACCAGAGGTCAAATCACACCACAGAAAACAGAACACCCACACATGGTGAGTTCACCAAGGACTATACACCAGCATGTTACCTGTCCATAGTTAAAAGATAATCGGTATCTCAAAGAGTAAGCTTAACTTTTGAATCAGGAATGGATATAGGGTTAACAAAAAGCTCATTAGCTCACCATTGCTTGTTGGAGGAAATGGTACATTAGGCTGCTTCAGCCGGTAAGAGCTCACTAATCTGGGAGGGTTTGCAGATCCTGGCGGAGGCCCACGGAGAAGTAAATGCTGTCGATACTCCAAACCCGGGTTGATTCTGTGGCTACTGACCAAACCCATGGATGGGACATCTGGAGCATTGCTAACCTCATAGCTGTTAGGGATTCGGACGTGAAGAAGGTCGGAAAACGCAGCCACAACACTACTAATGTTCTAAAACCAAATGCAAATGCTGTGTTATTCACCCAGAAGGCAACAGTGAACCACTGAAGAAAAATACACACTTAGGATAAATCCTCTTTGCATGATACATAGATTCTAAGAAAATCCAACAAATTTTATTGAGACTCAAAGAGTCTCAGGAAAAAAATTGGCTCTAACGAACCAATATCCAAAAAAAAACAAAATTTATGAACAGAAATCCTCTTAAAGGGATTTCAATTAACATTAAATATCTAGGAACACATTAAACTATTTTAGGTATTGTAACATCGGACAGGCCCGTCAGTTCCCACAGGTGGTCAGAAAGCTTCCTTCCAGGGGCTTCCCTCCAGCTCTGGCCAAATGTGACACAACCCATAAGAACAGACAAAGGTCTTGCTATTGCTGTATTTTGTTGATAACCAAAATATCACATCATTGGACTTTAGTTTGGTCTCTACTGAAATGTCTTCACAGAATTCAGAGTTAAAAAAATAAAAAATCCTCAGCAAATCACTAGTGTCTGATACAAGCAGATGCTACTTTAAGAACATTTCTATTGCTTCTGCAAAACTGTTATTGTTGATAACGTTCTTTTTCATTAATTTTCTTCTCTGTTAACGGTTATAAAGAAGTTTTTCTCTGAGCTGGACATGACGGCTCACACCTGTAGTCCTAGCTACTGAAGAGGCTAAAGCAGAAGGATGACTTCAGCCCAGGAAGTTTGAGGCTGCAGTGATCTATGACTGTGCCACTGCACTCCAGCCTGGGTAACAGAGGGAGACCGTGTTTCTATTTAAAAAAAAAAAAAAGAGTTCTCTGAAGTATACGTCCTTTAATAAGAAAATGTGAGCTCTAATTTCCCTTTTTACTTGACGTAGGCTGAGACCAATTCAGTGACAAAGGATGGCACTCAAAGGCAGGTGGGAGGTCTGCAGTGAGCATCAGCCCTACTCTCTGACCCTTCATCCTCAGTGATCCTGTTGTGTGTGTTTCATGGTAGACACCTGACCCATCTTTTAAAATTGGGGACATACTGTTTAAGAAGTCATTTAATCTTTTACCTCAGCAGCTGTAGGATGCAGAGTAATTGCTACAGATATAAGACCCGATCTGGGACCATTTGGGGAAGAACCAAAAGGTGATGCAAAATATAAAGTGCCTGGCTCAGTTTTGATGTCATTCCTTCTTGATTCGGAACCTTAAAAAAAGAAAAAAAAAGAGGAAAAAAGTGTTAATAATGGATTTTCAAAATCAAAATATTTACATTGGTAAATTGGCATAGTGTAAAGGGAAATAATAAGGTTAAGTGTTTTTCTTACTTTTCCCAGCAGTGCTAGGAAGAATTGGAATGATGGGGGATGGCACCGGTTCTGGAGGCTCCTCCTTGACCAATGACAGATCTGGGTACCTGCTCACTTCTACCCCAACCACACTCTCAGGAGAGGACGAGGGAACAAAACTGTCAGGAGTATCTCGATCACCACAGTGATCCTGTATCCTGAAAAAAATAAACACACCATCAAAGTGTGCAAATCCACCCGTGGGGGCTTCCTGTGCCAACCCTGCTGACATCTATGAGTACAGCTGTAAGGACACTCTGGCAGCAGCACCTTTACGATGCACAGCAAATGAATCAGCTCAGAGCCACACTGGGAAGAAAATACAAGAACAATATTTAGCTACAAAATAATCTAAATGGTATGCTTCCTTTTAAACAAAGCTTCAGCACCAAAGTTTGAAGACCTGCCAAAGAGGAAGATGTTCTGATTAGCACATAACATAGAAAGCATCAAAGCACCTTTTCAAAATCCCAGATCTTTGAGCCTAGGGCAGCACTCCTGTAGCTTGAAAAGGAAAGAGCTGCTGGTTGGATTTAACTAAAAAGGAAGACTTTAAAAAGATTTTAAAAAGGAAACAGCAGTCCAAGCACATATGCAATGGTCACACCTGCACACACCAGACCGGGAAAACAGTCATCCTACTGCACATGCCTGACCAGGAAAACAGCCGTCCTACCTGCACACACCTGACTGGTAAAACAGCCGTCCTACCTGCACACACCTGACTGGTAAAACAGCCCTCCTACCTGCACACACCTGACTGGGAAAACAGCCGTTCTACCTGCACACACCTGACTGGGAAAACAGCCGTTCTACCTGCACACACCTGACTGGGAAAACAGCCGTCCTACTGCACACGCCTGACCGGGAAAACAGCCGTCCTACCTGTACACACCTGACTGGGAAAACAGCCGTCCTACTGTACACACCTGACCGGGAAAACAGCCGTCCTACCTGTACACACCTGACTGGGAAAACAGCCGTCCTACCTGTACACACCTGACTGGGAAAACAGCCGTCCTACCTGTACACACCTGACTGGGAAAACAGCCGTCCTACCTGCACACACCTGACTGGGAAAACAGCCGTCCTACCTGTACACACCTGACTGGGAAAACAGTCACCCTATTTCACACACCTGACTGGGAAAACAGCCGTCCTACTTCACACAGCTGACCGGGAAAACAGCCGTCCTACCTGTACACACCTGACTGGGAAAACAGTCACCCTATTTCACACACCTGACTGGGAAAACAGCCGTCCTACTTCACACAGCTGACCGGGAAAACAGCCGTCCTACCTGCACACACCTGACTGGGGAAACAGCCGTCCTACTGCTGCTCTTTACACCGGCAAGATGGGAGAAAGCTTGGCCATTGACTTCATCGGCCCTTATTTTTCTTAACTGATTTAAGTGAGGTGAGAAAAACAAAAGACTGGTCCCTCCTATTGAGTTCAAGTTCGAGTCTACCAGGGCAATTGTGAGGTCTCAGACTAAGAGTCACAGAACAACCCTATGGAGCTGCTGTCTCCCACTCCTCATGCAGAGAAGTTGCTGTCATGCAGGAGACCCAAGAAAGGCTGACCTGCTGAGGTACAGTAGAAAGGGGACCTGGATCCTCAATCTGGACAGATTATTCTCCACTTTGGTCCATAGTTTCCCCATTAATAAAGTAAGGGACTTAGGTTAAATAAATGTCTGATCAAAGAGAGGGTAGTGGGCAGATTTTCCAAGGAAGAGAGAATTATTTGATGATGCTGTAAGAACCCTCTGGATCTAAAGAGTTGGGCAGCAATTATCTACTAAGGGAACTTGATTCTCCCCAATGAGAATCTTACAGTTAAAGAACTGACAGAAAGAGGTTAAACCCCAGACAGTTCTTAAACTCTCTTCCACAAAAGCATTCTCTGATATCAGCAACTTCTGCTCTTTCATTTTAGACACCTACAAACAACACTAAATTGCATTAATAGCCTTTAAAGGACAATGATCTCTGAAATACGTTGCATGGAGATTTTCCATTGCCTTAATGTCTATTAGATTATTGTCATGTAACTCTCTATAGGATGTAAGCTTAAAAAAATGCAAACTAATTATGTTTAATGGTAACAATGTCTTAAAAACTTTAAATCCTGAAGAGTCACCAAATTTTACTCCTCAAATGTTTTTACATGCTATTCCTAAAGACATTATGCCACATACATATTTTTTTTTTTAAAAAAGTAATAATTAAGAATTATTTGAGAAAAAAATAACCTGTACCTTAATTCTTCCTGATTGTTGTGAGGTGGTGTTGGGAGGGAGGCTGGCACATCAACTGTCTTGGGGCCCTGAGCAAGCGCTCGGGCCAGCAAGTCATCCTGGGGTCTGAAGGGCAGCTGAAATGGTTTAGGTCCTAGAGTTTTGGTAACTGGAAAAGCAAAAACACAAAACCATAAATACATTTAGTCAACACTGATGAATAGGTAGAACTTTACAATTATATTGCCATTTCACAATACACAACTGGCAGAGGTACATTTCTCCGAGGTGTGAAATTTGGAGGCTATAATCATACCTTCGTGGCTCACTAACACTCCGGCTTTTCCAGCAAGTTCTTCAGTTGTTGCAAAACCATTGGCCATCTTCTGACAAGCCATAGGAGGTGGTGTAGGAGGAAGAGAGGCAGGGGGTGTTGGAGGATTACTTAAATTATTCTGCTGCAGGAGACCAAAAAATTTAAATTATATGCTACTGAGCAAATATGCAATGACCTTGCTAAAACTTAGTTCTGTGAATTTTATGCACATAGAAGCAAGGCTACAGAAATGTAATCAAGAGGTACCTTGCACACTAAGAAAAATAATACAAGGCCAGGAGGCTTCTTAGTGGAACAGATTCTCGTGATTTTATGGACATATCAACTTGCTTACTTTATCCAACTTGACTACTTAAGCTCTGAAATTAAGAAGCTAATTTTCTTTATACCTGACTTTATTTATGCAATTCTTCAAGTTTCATGGTCATAGCTAGTGAAGGATAACTTTAAAATGCAATCAATAAGTTGCAAAAAATTATCAAAATTTCCTTTATCATTAAGATACGTCCCAGTTCTACGAAAAACTTAAGAATTTCTGGTCTTAAACTTGTAATACAACTCACATCCGAGATATGAGAATCTGGATTGACTAAGACCTTTAAAAGAAGCAACAGTAGTAATACTAAAGTAACAAAATCATTAATGTAGTTCCTCTTCAGACACCTCTCCCAGCTTCACAGTTACCACCAAGTTGTCATTTACTGATTGATTGGTTTCTCAAGGAGAGAGTTGGAATCTACCAATAACACCATGTCAATCAAGTGCAAGGTGAAATTACAAATTTTGTAAAGATAAAGATTTCATGAGGATGATAAAGTAAGGTTGGAGAACAGCTTATACCAGAAGAAAAGATACTTGTAAGAGTTAAGATAGGTTTTTTTTTTTTTGTTTTTTTTTTTTGGAGACAGAGACTTGCTCTGTCACCCAAGCTGGAGGGCAATGGTGCAATCATGCTCACTGCAGCCTTGACCTCAGGGCGTGGTGGTGCATGCCTGTATTCCCAGCTACTTGGTAGGTTGAGGCACTAGAATTGGTTGAATTTGGGAGGCAGAGATTGCAGCGAGCTGAGATTGCACCACTGCAATCTGGCCTGAGTGACAGAGCGAGACCCTGCCTCAAAAATAAAAAATAAAATAAAATAAACCTACAATAGTCTAGGAATTAGTTGTAATACCTAAATTATTAGATGAGATACATTTAAAATTGTTTAATTTCATTTTTCAAGGTAAAATACTAACTGCTTTTTAAAAATCCCCACCATTTATAATGATTTTGAATTCATTTTAGGAGTTAATAAAGGTTATAAGGAAATAAGGATTTCCATTACCATGGAAGTACATAATAGATATTTCTTGCAATTTGTATTCTTACCTATAAAAAAACTTCAAATGTTTATGCTAGAAATACTTCAGGTAAAACTGTAACCCTGTAGCTGAACTGGTTTTAATAAAACTTGGAAGAGTAGATGTAAACTAGATACAAAAACAAGACAAGCCTATCAATTCTGACATGTTACCCAAAGATGAAACAAGACAACACCTTGGCAGAGAAACATACCTTGTAGATCAACTGAGAATAGTAGTCCGAAACCCCTTCCAGGGTAGCACTGCCAAAAGTTCCTAGAAGTCGATTCCCACTATTAAATTGGCCACTGCCATAAGGAAGAAAGTGCGCAAAGTTCACTCCAATGATTGGTTCCATTAGAGGGAGCAGAGAGAGCTGCTATTAAAAAACACATTTAAGAGTAATGTACATGATAAAAGGGACTCAGTGTAGCTCAACTTTCTAAGACCCGAAGCAACTTTGCTGAATAAGGCTTCAGAAAAATGAGACTTAAAATTTTCAAGTATCAAAATGCTGGAATAAGTGAGAGAGACTACAGACCTTTGAGACTTAAAAATAAGCTTTGTACTAAATGGACGCTGCCAGGTGTCTAACAAGAAAAACATATTTCTTATCTTTGCTCAGCAAGAACGGGGGCATAAACCGAGGCTGAGTACCACCAACAGCACTGTTAGCGACTGTCTCCCACCTTCTGTGACAACTACAGAGGTGTAAGAATAGAATTTACAATGCATTTCTTTGGATCCAGAGTCACAACAAAGTACTGAGGACAGATTTTTCTGGGTACTGAGGCTATTCCTTATGAACATAAGAAAACCTTGACTATCACCTATCAATCTATTTGTATTACCGTAAATCTCAGGTGCCAATAGGATACGGTGCAATTCTGCTTGGAAAAAGTCTACTACTTTCCTTGTTCAGATGTCTTTTAGCATTTGATCTCTCGTGTCCTTGAATTTTTTTTTCTTTTTTTTTTTTGAGACAGATTCTCATTCTGTCACCCTGGCTGGAGTGCAGTGGCACAATCTCAGCTCACCGCAACCTCTGCCTCCTAGGCTCAAGCAATTCTCATGCCTCAGCCTCCCAAGTAGCTGGGATTATAGGCGTGTGCCACAACGCCCAGTAAACGTTTATATTTTTAGTAGAGATGGGGTTTCACCATGTTGGTCTCGAATTCATGCCTCAAGTGATCCACCTGCCTCAGTCTCCCAAAGTGCTGGGATTACAGGCATGAGCCACCGCGCCCGGCCTATATCCTTGACTTTTTAAAGGGGCTGCTCTAAATGACTCACCCTCACCTGTTTCAAGTGGGTAAACGTATCGGTGCTAGAGTACATAGCTTGTTTCTCCTCTTCGTCCTTTTTCCTTTTCTTTGAGCGAGGTGCTGCTTTCTCACCCGTCCTCTGAGTCCGTTTGCTTCGCTGTTTCTTGGTTTCACTTCCTCCATCTGTTTTTGGCAACTGGTTGCCACATCCAAAACCACCTTGCATTTGAGCCCCCAAAGTTTGCTAATGTAATTGGAAAGGGTAAAAAATAAGTGAACAATTTGCACATTTGGTTTTTAGTTCATGCTACTTCAGTGCCAAGCTATGATGCACCATCCTAACATGCCACTCAAAATTAAATAAGGAGGGAAGATAGAGTGGTGTCAAATGCTGGTTTTCCAAAAATATCATCCTTTTCTTCAAACATTATTCTCAAGTATGGAAATCAGTAAGCTGCAAAGCTTGAGGAAAGAGCAGAACTCATTAGTAAGGCCATAGCCCTTTCTGGCAAAGCATTACCCCTTATGCTGACCTCCCTGGGGCTGGAGCCCCTTATTCCTGCTCACTGACTCCAGAAGGGAAGGAGATGCTTGTAGATGGCTATAGGAGCCTCTGCATAGTGGTCTTGGTGAGTTATTTTTGATTCCCCTTAGGAACTAGTGAAATACGAGGTATGCTGAAACAATTCACAGGCTCCAGAAAAGCTTTATAGCGTATGCATCTTAGGTGAGAGAACAGATAGCACCACACAACAATAAAAAGAAAAAACAGCATTTCTTCAAATTAGTTCACAACTATATTTGACTGAAAAATAATGGCCACATACTTAAAGTCAATGGAAGAGAACCTAGATGATAACAAATAAACCTTTTCTTTACATTTATCATTACAAAGTGAGAATAAGCCAAGCCCTGAAAAGGCCTTTAAGGGTAGTCCTATCAATACCTTAAAATAAAGGAATATTTTCAGGCTCCATTATTTCTAAATTTAACAGCAATACTTTGCTATAGACAATTATAGTAGCTGAACTTACTGTAATGAATTCTACATTGAGTCTTTGAGGGTTCTGAAAATTAGTTTCCAGTTATATTCTAAATAGTTTAGCGCATGGATGGCAACATTTTTATGTAAAGAGCCAGATGGTAAATATTGTAAGCCTTTGTAGGTCATATAGCCCCTGGCATAATTACTCAACTCTGCCCTTGTACTTCAAAAGCAGCTATAAACAATTCATACAAAAATGAGCTTGGCTGTGTTCAAATAAAACTTTTAAAATTCACGGACACGTCTGAATTTTGTGTAATTTTTATGTGTCACAAAATACTACTCTTCCTTAGATTTTTTTCAACCATTTAAAAATGTAAAAGCCATTCTTAGCTCATGGAGGGAGACGAAAGCAGGCTCAGACTACTCATCTCCAGGCTAGTTCTGTGGCTCTCAAGGGGAGTCTCCAGGGCAGAAGCAGCATCTAGAACTGGTTTAGAAACGCAGATTATCTGGTCCCACCCACACCAACAGAATCAGAAATGCTGGGGCCCAGCAATCTTGGTTTAACAAGCCCTGCTGGTGATCCTCACACTTTGAGAATCACCGGCCTACAGCAGTACTTCTCCACCTTCAGATGCACACGAGTCACCTGGGGATCTTGCTAAGTCTCACGTTCTGAGAAGCAGGTCTGTGGCGGGAGACTCTGCATGTGACAAAGCTCCCACCCGATGTAGATGCTGCGGATCCCCAAGGACTGCACTTTGAGGGGCAAGAACCTAAAAATTTCTTAATTATATATTTGTATATATAGACTTAAATAACTATATACATACATAAATACTTATTTATTTAAATCACACTTTAATTGGGGGGGACCCACATTTTTAAACTTGACATGTGGTTGTTCCCCACAGCATTACACATTCTTATACAGCACGAATTTTAATATAAACATGCTCAAAATGTAGTCTACATCCTTCAAGGAGCTATTTAAATAATGTTAAATGGTACAACAGAAGCTGCTATGTGAGAACATGGGCATCAACACATATTTGAGATTGGAAGAGGTGAGAAAGGTATCTGGAAAAAGATGATTCAAGAACTGCATTTTAAAAGATAAAAATATATTGGCCAGACATATATAAGAAAGGAGAACAGAAGAGGCAGAAGCAGCAGCATGTGGTATACATAGAGGGGTAAAAAGACAGAAGACTGCAAGTTATTCAATACTCCTCTGGGTTAAGATGTCTTAGAGAAAGTGGATGGAGACTGTGCTGGAGAGTTGGCTGTATTTACTGGTGACAAACAACTGTAAAAGCATAACCGCTAAAATTTACAATAATTACACAGGTCTATCAAGTCAACACTCAGTCTTTGCTGAATGGTCAAAGGCAAGAAAAAGAGCAACACTTGCAAAAAGATGAGCTTCATTAACAATCTTAAAACGAAAAAACTGGACAACTAAATATACCACTCCACCCTTAATTAAAATATGAAAATAAAATCCAATTTGAGAAGCTCTCTAGGGACAGCTTTATGAATGCACCGGTAATGGCACTGTACCTTCTGAAAGATAAAACAGGCAAGAGCTATTAAACAGACCAATTCCCATGACTCAGAAACTCCAGTTTTAGAACTATCTTAATGAAGTTAACTGAAATAAAGGGGAGGGATTCTTGTAAAGGTATATTTACGACTTAGCTCTTCATATAAAAGAAAGAAAAAGCAAATTCAATGTTAGTAACTTAAAACTGATAGAAAATTGATACATGGAAAACTACAAAATAGTATCTACATGTAACATTACGTTAAGTATCAATACAACACTGTAACACAATAGGTTCCCAGTGTGGTATCCCTAAGAGTGCCAAGGGTATTCATAGGAGTGAATGGGCTATCCTCTATATTTTAAAGAGGTTAATGGAAATTAATCACTTATTTACAATAAAGTACATAGACATTTACTTACTTTGCTTTAGTCATATCAACCAGTTGCTACACATCACATTACATATGAAATACAATACATGCCTTTGCTTTTTAAAAAACAGTAAACAAATTATTATTTAATATAGTTTAGATATAAGTAAAAACATGGGTTCCAGAGAGGTAGAAATGAGAAAATGAGAAATGGTCCTTTAGAATAAAAAGGTTGTAGAATAATGTGGAAATATAGTTATTGGTACTAATCTGCTGTAAGTATAATTTAAAACAAAAGAAAAAAGTTGTCATTTTTATCATTTACACTTACCAGTCCTTCAGCTGGGTTCTGCTTCTCAACTAGTTTATTTTCCTTTGTACAGTCATCTTCTGAACAAATATTGCCCTCAGGTTTTTGATTCAAAAGAGAAGATGACTTTTTATTTTTCAATAAGTGTTTCAAAAGTTCATTCCCCGAGTCTCCTTTGGCAGCAGGGGCCCCAACAGAATGGGGAGGACTCTGTGCTGAGGAGACAGGACAGGCTACAGCATTTCCTTCTACCTTACTACCACTCTGTTCCTCCAATTTAGGCTCCTCTTGGCCTGGGCATGACTCTGTCTCGGGTTTTTCCAGTTTTATCTCTTCTGTTTTGGCAGGGGTTTCCATGGAGAGCTTATCTACTTCTGAATTTGCATAAGTCTGTTGATTTGGAGTTGCTTGTGAGAAATCACTATTGGGCAGTTTGTTCTCTACTTCTGTACATAGCTGGCCTGCTGCCATACTGGGAGTGGATGGGCCGACTGGTTCCACCGACTCTTGGTCGGCCTGTTGAGGAAGCTCACTGGGTGTGCTCACTGCAGGAGTAGAGGTAGTTTCTGAGATGCTTGGAGTCGGTGGAGCAGTTATATCTGAATGGGGAGTTGATGGAGCCTTGGTGGATTCTGCATCATCATCTCTTTTCTTTTTTCTTGTTCTTTTCTTTTTCCCTTTTTCCTCTGGGATTATATCAGAATACAACTGAATGAGCGATTGGGTTGATGCCGGATAACTGTGTCCATGGGTTATAGTAGAATCTTGGCCACAGGGGAGACTGCTATTAGCTACTGGAGGTGCTGCTGGTAAAGCAGGTGTAAAAGAAGGCCTCACTGGAGACTGTTGGAAGCTGGTCCCAGAAAGATTTCCATGTCCCTGCTTAACAGAAGAAAAATTTGGGCTTCCAACAGGGATTGATGGTGAATCAGGAACAAATGAAGGAGGTCCTACCTGCCTTCGCTCATTAGTCTGCATGAAAGTTTGGGTGGAGGGTGAATTAATCGATCCTTGTTGTATATTCTGTTGCTGTAAAACCTGTCCCATTTGCTGTTGGTGTTGTGGAGACTGCTGAAGGGGTCTTGGAGGTTGCATAAAATCGCAAGGTAAGTCAGAACTGTAGAAGGGAATCTGGGACACAGATGTCCTACTACTACTTATCTCAGAGCCCACCATGCCATGCTGCTCCATTTCCATCCTCTGCTGCAAAGCTCTTTGTCTATCTACCTCTTGCATGAGTTGGATCCGTTGTCTCTCTTGCTGTTCTCGTAAACGTTCCTTACGTTCCCGTTCTTGAAAACTTTCACTAAAGGGATTGTTGTCATCAAATTCTACCCGAGGTGGTGGTCCACTCTGTGGATTTGCATTTGAGACTGTCCCTGGGGCTGGTGTACAAGTTTTTATTGGTAACTGGGCAATTGGGGGTTGAATTCTAGGAGGATTGAGGGGCAGGTGGGCAGGAGCACTGTTGGGTTGCCACCCAGGTAAATTAGGCATTCTAACTGGGCTAGTATGGCCAGAAATAACTGTTGTGTGCTGCTGGTGCTGGTGCTGAAGCTGCTGTGGCACCATGGGAAAGGAGGGTTGGCTCATGGTGGGTGGAGTGGCACCTGGAATTAGGGGTGGCTGGGGCTGGACACTAGGCATCATGGTAGGTGGGGCCATCGCACATTGCTGCTGCTGTTGCTGCTGTTTGATCCGATAATCTTCGATCAATTCAGCGTGTTCTTTCTGTTGTTTACGAATCTGGAATAACAAAATGCCTCATTACTCATTTATATACAGCACAGGTATTGAAGTAAAACACTGGCTGATGACTTTGGTTGAGGTTATACAGAGGGCAGTTTGGCCCTGTAGAAGCAAACATATTTTGCTTGGGTAACTGCAAAAGTCACAAAAAAATTGAACTGATGAGCCTTAACTAACGACTATCAATCGTTCTTTAACAACAGGATTTTTATAAAGTTATCTGTAAAAGCGCTTCACATATGAAATATCAAAAACGGTTTTGTAAAATAAGTATTAAAATCTTGTGAAACTCATATATACTATTTATACTACACATCAAAAATATACAATAAAAAAAGTTACACAAGCAGCTAATTTTGATGTTCTAGAAATTACATTAATACACAATGTTAGAATAACAGACTTAACTCAAACTTGAATCATTTAAATATGTTAAGATTTCATTTCTTAAATATATAAATTGTACAACATTTTAAGACAAGATGAATTACCAGCATGAGTATCACACCACCCGCCCAGATGAAAAAGACTAAGTTTATAGAACACTTTTAATTTAACGGCTAACACTCAAATTGTAATTTTTTAAATCTACACAAGCTCTGAGGTAGTATTTTGAATAGTCCATAGTCTCTTTTTTTTTTTTTTTTTTTTTTTTTTTGAGACGGAATCTCGCTCTGTTGCACAGGCTGGAATGCGGTGGCACGATCTCAGCTCACTGCAAGCTCCACCTCCCAGGTCCATGCCATTCTCCTGCCTCAGCCTCCCGAGTAGCTAGGACTACAGGCACCCACCACCATGCCTGGCTAATCTTTTGTATTTTTAGTAGAGATGGGGTTTCACCATGTTAGCCAAGATGCTCTCGATCTCCTGACCTCGTGATCTGCCCGCCTCGGCCTCCCAAAGTGCTGGGATTACAGGCGTGGGCCACCACGCCCAGCAACAGTCCCTTAATATAACAGCTGAGTAATATCAATTCATTCATTCCAAAAACCTTTGTGTCCCAATGTGCTCAATACTACAGACCAAATATCAATCAAAATGGAATCTATGTTCCAGAGGACCTCACCATCTCATTCAGCAAGCTAGGGAAAGAAGGAATGCAAAATGATATGTATGTCTTTCAACATCATTCAGTTTTTAGACAAATATGCTAATATGCTAAACCCAGGAGTTCTAATCGTTTTTCAAAGTATTTTTTTCAAAGTATTTTCTTGGGTTCCCCAGGTAAACCAGTATTTTCTGCAAATAATGGTGTTTGACCTCTTCTTCAACAGTTGTGTAACACCTGTTTTATTTTCTTATTTTTCCTGGCCAGTTTACTGGTTAGAACTGAGAAATTACCATTGGCTGGTGAAATAGTAAGAAAGTATAACAGCATCTGGGATATATAAGGTTGTCATCCATGTTTTTCCCATGATATTTTATAATACTTTTAAAAACATTACCAATCAACTATTTATCTTAATATGATTACACTGGATCTTTGGCAACTATGTAATAGATGATGTATCCCATTTTTCAAGTATTAGCTTCTAAATAGGATTTGATCCATGGATATGCAAAAATTAGGCCCTTATCAAAAGACCTTGTACAAATATGCCAGAAGGCAATAAAAGTGCTATAAAAGAAAAACTTTACTAAACATATCTTTACAAGAATGTTAACCTACAGTAAACATGAACCCAGAGAGTAGATTTAAAGAGAAAAGAAAACTTTCATTCTGCAATAATCTTAGTTTTAAACAATTGGAATTATAATCACCTTATTGTTGGTACGTTACTGTGGTAGCTGCGGTTTGAAGATAAGACACTTGAGTCCAAATTCCTAATCTAATAGTTATGAGCAAACATGTACAGTGGGGGTATTTTTTGGGATTTATTTTTTTTTTGAGACAGAGTTTCACTCTTGTTGCCCAGGCTGGAGTGCAGTGGTGCATTCTCGGCTTACTACAGCCTCCACCTCAAGGGTTCAAGGAATTCTCCTGCCCCAACCTCCCAAGCAGCTGGGATTACAGGTGCCTGCCACCATGCCTGGATAATTTTTTGCATTTTTAGTAGAGATGGATTTCGCCATGTTGGCCAGGCTGGTCTCGAACTCCTGGCCTCAGGTGATCCGTCCGCCTCGGCTTCCCAAAGTGCTGGGATGACAGGCGTGAGCCACCGCACCCAGCCACACGTACACAGTGTTTATAACCTCTACAATGAATCAGTTTATAAAATGGTTTGTAAAATCAGTTTGTAAAAAAATGGTGATAATACTAACTCCTTCAGAAAGTTGTACATAAGACAACATAAGTGGAAGTGCTTCCTACAGTGTTCATTATGGAGAGTACTCACATCTTTTTTTTTTTTTGAGATGGAGTCTTGCTCTGTCGCCAGGCTGGAGTACAGTGGCACAAGCTCGGCTCACCACAACCTCTGACTCCTTGGGTCAAGGGATTCTCCTGTCTCAGCCTCCCAAGTAGCTGGGATTACAGGCACATGCCACCATACTTAGCTAATTTTTGTATTTTTAGTAGAGACAGGATTTCACCATGTTGGCCAGGCTGGTCTCCAACTCCTGACCTCAAGTGATCCACCCACCTCGGCCTCCCAAAGTGCTGGAATTACAGGTATGAGCCACCGTGCCTGAATTGAACCTAAGTTTTTAATTTACTTGGGTAAATATACCTAGGAGTTGGCTCTGAACCCATTTTGTACACTATTATTGTTTTATTTTAAATAAAATTTTTATGTGTTTCTTCTTTTCCAGTATATTATTCAGTTTGAACATTCTGATAAACATCTGGTTTATAACAGAAGATAATGGCAAAAGGATTTTATTTTTCTAAAATGAGTCCTTCACGTAAGATATACCAATGTATTTTAAGACCAAAACATTAAGAAATAATAATAATATCAACTCCAAGTAAACAAAAATACTTCCTGGGCCCCCAATTCTTATTCCCAACTAAACTCAGTATCTCCTCATGAGCTCGGTCCTCAGTTAAGTCGAATACTCTCAATGATGTATAATAGAAACATGGTCTTCGCAGTGATTTCTTAGTGCAGAGAAAACAACATCTCTAACTATACCAAGGCTGAAAATTGTTCTTCGAAGTCGAAATTATGAGACTCAATCTCTGTTGTGTCATTTATTGAGTATGTGCTGTGACCATCACTCTAAGTAAATGATTGGTGCTGTTATGGCTACAGTTACTAAGGGGTCTCAGAGCTGTCACTATTTGGCAATGTACTTTTAATGCCATTTACTACTAGTCAAAAAAAAATCACTAGTCAAAGTCACTAATGAATGACATACCAAAACATTCTACTTATTAATTGTTGGTAGTTTCTATTTTGCAAACCTATTTATTACCTGTTCTAGCTGCTTCTGAACCATGCTTTGCTGTTCAGTAACATGCTTGAGTTGTTCTGCATCTTCCTCTGGAAATTCACGCCCAGCTTTCTTGGCGGTACGTTGTTTAGCTGAAAGGGCCTTCTTAGATTTTCTATGAGCACCAATTTGTTCTTCAAGATACTTCTGCTGCATTTGAAGCAGCTGTTGGGTCTCCTGGAGCCACTCTTCATACTGCTTACGCTGTGAATCATCTGAGGAAAAATTAAAATTCAGTTGTGTTAATTTTCTAAAGGGTCCAACATTATAATAAGCTACACAAATCTATTTTGTAAGGAAGTAGTTTCACCATGACCATATAATAGGAAATTTGAAAACACAATACTAAATATTAGACCATTATGTAATAAAATATCAGATTTTAGAAAAATATTTAATTGAGAAAGCCAGAGAATACACATTCTTAAGATGCTGGTTAACTTAGCACTTATAAATATTACAAATCCAATCTTGGAAAAGCAGAAGACTTATGTAATGAAATTCTCTTTTTTTACTAAACAAATTCTCTAACCCACAAGTCAAACTACATACTAAGGTATACAGGCATTTTATGAATACAACTTTACAGATTTTGAAGAGACAAAGACATATCCCATTAAGGTCTAGCGCATAGACTAGGAAATCATTTCCCATGTTAATTTTCCTGAGTTTATAAGTTCTTTCCTATTTCTTAGTAACGAAAAAATATTCTAAATGGAGAGAAAGGGAACCCAGAATGTTTTAGAAGGGAATAATTTAAAGTCCATGACTTATAAAGGAAATCCATACGTTGAAAACATTGGTAATTACTATTTTGTAGTTTATATTTTTTAAAATAAGGGGAGGGAAGAGTTAACCAAGCAAAATATTTTCTACTTTTACAACTGCCATTAATTCTCCCCAAATGGTTGTATCTCTTTATTTTGTACCAATATTCTCTTCTTTATTCTTTAAGGGCACTTTACTTCATTGACACCAAGTCCAAGGGGGAAAAAAAAAAGTCATCGTATGTAGTGAAATTCTGAATATACCTTTTTGACTCACTACAAGACAAAGAAATGAATAAATACATTTCTAAGAAGGACATTTGCTGAAAATAACATCAATGATAACAGAATATTGTCATACATTAAGAATCCAACCAAAGCCAATGGGCACAATAAAGCCAGAAAAAGCCAGTTGGTATAGTTGTTTACTTGTTTTTAATGCAAATATGTATTCAAATTATAATAACAATTAATGTAGGGGGAATTGCAAAAGGTCAGACTTTGGGTTTGTTCCTAAACCCAGAAGTTCCAGTACATGTATGAACTTGAAATCTAGTCTACTAAATTTGAAGGGCATTTTTTAAGAACAGGCTTTTTCACAAGATTTCAGAAGTTCTGCTTCTGGTAGAATGAGACCTACCGCAAGGAAAGCCTTTCTGGTTTCTGGAACCAGGAGAGCAGAGGTGAGCAAAATGAAAAATAATGGTGAAAAAAAAGTTAGCTAAACAGTCTGAAGATTTCAGAAAGGTTCAGTTTGGGGAGAACTTTAAACACTATCCTGAACCACCTTGGGACCCCTGCAAATAACTAGAAAGGATTCAGGGGCACCTTGCATACCTGACCTTTACACCATGCTGCTAACCCAACTTACTGCTAAGTATAATCCCTTTGTTTTTCCCATTTAGTGTCCTTGTCACTTAGGAAGACAGTTCTTAGAGCAAAACGTGATTTAATTCTACAGATTGTAAAGTGCCCAATCTATATACAAAAACAGCAACAACAATATTGAAGAGAATGGGGAAGATGGTTTTTCTGTATTAAAATACTTTCCTGTAACTATAATTCTTCATGCACAGTGAAAAACGCAATGAAAACACACGCCTTGAAGAAGAGTTGCCTAATAGGGCAGCGATGTTTAATAAGACAGGAGGGCACCTGGGCTTGAACTGGTGTACCTACACTCACTTCAGGTTTAGAACAGCACACATAGAGTGCAGACAAGCAATCCCCAGAAAACATTAACTTATTAGATTTATACTTACTGACAAAGCCTGGACCAAAATTTGGAGGATTAGGCCTAGAAATCTGATGTGTTATACTGCCATCCTAAAATAAGTAAAATTTACAAATATGTTTATTCCACATTTCAGTTAAAGGGGGGAAAAAACTTTAAAAGAAAGAAAGAAAAAGAAATGGAAGAAAAAACCCTTTAATTTCCTAAGATATCTTTTAAAGTTTTGATTTTTATAAAAAGTAGAATGAATTTAGTGGTGGCAACCTAATTCTGAATTCTTACTACTATCTCTGAACTATTATATTGTCTAGATTTGGGCTGAAAACAATTATACTTGAGGTAAAGGATTATTCATCAGAAACATAATACAGGGCAAATCAATTACTGCTAACACTAAGCTAGAGATCCACATAAAAAATCTCACTTTCTGATGAAGTTTACCTGGTTTCTTCTTCAATCAAACACAAGTTCCAGATTGACTAAATGCCACTCCACGGCATGGTTATTTATAAAAAAACTAATGTCTCTAACATGCACAAATATAAAAGAAAAATCTGTTAATAAAAATATCAGTCTTATTTTCTACACACGCCTGTAGTCCCAGCTACTTGGGAGGCTGAGGTAGTAGGATCGCTTGAGCCCAGCTGTTTGAGGCCAGCCTGTGCAACACAGCAAGATCCTGTCCCTAAAACATAAAAAAATTAAAAAATTAAAAAGTATTTAATTAGTTTTATTTTTGAGTTAAAAGTCTTATTTCTTCCTGGTGACTGAACAAGCAGTTATTAATCTCACAAGTCCCTGATAATTACCTGACAAATTAATGTTGAAAAATGTTTATCCAGTTGTCACAAGTTCTCCTTAACATGAGCTGTATACAAGGTAATAATTATGAACTAGACTAGCAGCCAGAATGTATTGTGTGCAATCTTCACAATACTGCAAAGCAGTTGGTTTAACATTTGACAGATTAAAAAACAAGAGGCTAAAGAATTTACCCAAAGTTGCACAGTAAATTCATAGTGGAACTAGAATTTCTTTAAAAAACTCAGCTATAAAGGCTATGCTTTTCCCATTATATCAAATGGTTTCTGTTTCCTCTTTTAATAATGAGAAGAATATAATTACCAGCATAATAAATCTAAAGCATAACTGGCAGGGCAAGGAAGAAAACAGGACATATACTATAGTAGGTAGCTCCCTTTTTAAAAAAAAAAAATCATTGACAAAAATACTACATGAGTTTTACTTCCCCAGATACTGCTTAAGAATATAACATATCAGCCGGGCGCGGTGGCTCAAGCCTGTAATCCCAGCACTTTGGGAGGCCAAGACGGGCGGATCACGAGGTCAAGAGATCGAGACCATACTGGTTAACACGGTGAAACCCCGTCTCTACTAAAAAAAATACAAAAAAAAAAAAAACTAGCCGGGCGAGGTGGCGGGCGCCTGTAGTCCCAGCTACTCGGGAGGCTGAGGCCGGAGAATGGCGTGAACCCGGGAGGCGGAGCTTGCAGTGAGCTGAGATCCGGCCACTGCACTCCAGCCTGGGCGACAGAGCTACACTCCGCCTCAAAAAAAAAAAAAAAAAAAAAAAAAAGAATATAACATATCTTTCAACAAGGATGGAAAGAAAAACGGGAAAAAACAAATATAGCATATTATTTTCTAGTTGTTTTTTGTTGTTGTTGTTGTTGTTTTTGAGACGAAGTCTTACTCTGTCACCCAAGCTGGAGTGCAGTGGCGCAATCTCGGCTCACTGCAATCTCTGCCTCCCCAGTTCAAGCGATTCTCCTGCCTCAGCCTCCCAAGTAGCTGGGACTATAGGTGTGTACCACCACGCCTGGCTAATTTTTGTATTTTTAGTAGAGACAGGGTTTCGCTATATTGGTCAGGCTGGTCTCAAACTGCTGACCTCATAATTCGTCCATCTCAGCCTCCCAAAGTGCTGGGATTACAGGCGTAAGCCACTGGGCCCAGCTGTTTTCTAGTATTTACACAAGTTTTACATTTTAAATATAATGGGTTTAATTCTAAAATGCAGGACATGAAAATGTCCTTCTGGAGTTAAAAATAAGTAAATAAAAGTAAAACCAAGAGTCCTGAGCACTTGGTTTTCCCATCAAGTGACTTTTTACCCTTAGGTATATAAATCCTTTTCAGAAATCACAGCCAATTTTTTTAACCTTAATTTGTCTTTTGTTTAGAAAGCAATAAAATGTCTTTTTGGTTATTTTTGGCTGTGCTGATAATATGTCTTGGCAGTCTTCTCAGGCTACTATTTAGGTTGGTGCAAAAGTAACTGCGGTTTTTGCCATTGGCAAATAGCGCATGGCGAAAACCGCAATTACTTTTGCACAAACCTAATACTACTCTCTAGCAGGGGCCTTACTTAGTTTGCTAGAAAACAGAAAAGTGTGCATTCTAGAGTGACTCATTATAGGCAGTGTTACCTGAGGAATGGCTTGTGGTCCAAGATTCTGTCCTTCACTATTCTGAGTTCCAGTTACCGCCTGGCCCATAAAAGGGAACCTGTCAAAACAGGGGACACAAGTATCAAATTATGAGTGTTTAGAAATTATTGTTTATTAAAAACTTTATTAGGTGCTTAACAGTTTTCTCTTCCAGAGAAGAGTAGTAGCAATTTCTTCTTCATCAAAACACTAAAGCCCTACCTTTCATGTACTGAGCAGATGTGATCCTCACTGTAACTCTATGAGGTGTGTGCTCTTAGCACCCTCATGTTACTTATGATGAAAGTAAGACTCAGACATATTCCGTAACCTTCCCCACAAGGCCTAGTAGGGCTGCAATAAGAAGCTAGCTAAGCTGACTCTAGAGGTTTTACTCTCTATTATGTGCCTCACTCTACCTTACTAGAAAATGAATTCTAGCCTTCAGAATAAAAATAAAGTGATTTAGTTTTATAACATAAACTCTAAGAAAATGTTTTCTCATTCCAATCTTTATTAAAAACTAATTGGCAGCTTAGCTATTTTATATTCTAAAACAAAAGATATTTCCCAATTTAAGAATTTTCATACATTTCTATATCTAATTTTAGAGCATATCAAAAACTGACCACTGGCCAAGATGAGTCTGCATGGTTAAAGCTATTTAGAGAAATGTTACTCATTCTAATTAAAACCATAAAAACTTCACAGAAGCATTACTGCTGACATGAAAATATTTCCTCTGGCATTATCAAAAGCTTTAATATATCAAGATACACATACAATTTTCAAAATGTATTCCAAATGCTGTATATTACTATTTAAGTACTATTAGGATATAGAATATGTTTTTAGTTTTTTTACTCAGGTTTTTCATTTATCTATCACCCTACCCTCTGCTACAGGTCTGGTCTAAATGATCTTCTAATCCAAATGCCACACATGGTCTATCATCCTAACTCAACGTATCACACTACTCTAAGGAGGAACTATCACTTCCACTTTTACAAAGCAGTCAGTAGAATGGAAAGCCATCTACCTGATGCATGACTAATGTATCTAACTGGAGGACACACGATGCTGAAAGAGCATCAGATGCTGGAAGGTCTCAAATTCTGAGGTCCATATTTAAAACTAAGTGCTGGTCAGGCGCGGTGGCTCCTGCCTGTAATCCCAGCACTTTGGGAGGCCGAGGCAGGTGGATCACCTGAGGTCAGGAGTTCAAGACCAGCCTGGCTAACATGGTGAAACCCCGTTTCTACTAAAAATACAAAAATTAGCTGGGCATGGTGGCACGTGCCTGTAATCCCAGCTACTCCAGAGGCTGATGCAGGAGAATCACTTGAAACCCAGAGGTGAAGGCTGCAGTGAGCCAAGATCATGCCATTGCACTCTATCCTGGGCAAAAAGGGCAAAACTCCATCTCAAAAACAAAAACAAAAGCAAAAAAAACCTAAGTGCTAAATAAAACTCAGCATTTCCTTCTGTTTTGAATAAACGTAGAAACTACAATATTATTAGCAGTACCGTGGCTATCACCAATAGAAGACAGATTATTTTCCTATCAAGTGTTGCAGGCACCTAATAGATTAGTTATATTCACCATTACTTTTAAATTATGGCTTATTGCTAATTTGTTAATTAAGGAGCATATATACTATAATCATATTTTGATAACTATATTTCAAGTATAATCATTTCCTTTGTAACACTATGTTTTTAATTTTCTGCATATAAAACATTCTGAGAATTTCAAAGGCTTTACTGGAATCCAAACAGATTCAAGACATAAAACAGTTAGGAACCTCTATGATAGACAAATAGTGTTAATAAGTATTGCTCAATAATGAAAATCATTGGAAACCACTATCACTACTTTGATCTCAAAAATGCTTCTTAACCATGTCCAAAGTATCTCAACAACAGAACTATACCGTTAAGAATTCAACTTTCTTTGAAGTATATACATCTTAAATTCATGCAAATTTTATATTCAATTTTATAATCATCCACATTTCTTTTTATATAAAAGTTTTTCAACATGATAATTAGACTAAATTGAGGCTTTATGCTTACTTTATTGACAGAGGTTCTCATATAGTAATACATATAAGCCTCATTCATGAAGATTGTTAAAAATACAGACACACAGGCAACCATCCCCAGATATTCTTATTTAGTATGTCTGCAGTAGAGCAAAAGAATCTGCATTTTTAAAAAAATTACCACATAATTCTCATGGTGTTCCATGATCAAAATTTAAGAAACAGTGCCCTGTGGTTAATAACCCTTAGAGGGCATAATTTCAAAAATTCAGATATTGAAATAAATCCTATTGTCTTATTTAATGTATAATTTCTATTTTCCTCCTAAGACACAAAAGACAAAAATCTGTAACTCTTAACTTCCAACTGTCCTCTTATCTATTCCTTGTAACTTTATTTTTCTGATTCAAAACCAGTTTGGAAAGCTTTTATTTTAGAGCTTAATTTATAGTTGCCTTAATCACTCAGTGTCTTAACTGAAAAAAATCTTAATTAACATGAACAATTGTAAAAGTATTTAAAAGAGCGCAAACTTAAACACCTTGAGGAATCAGGAAATCCAATCTTCCAAATCTTTTTAAGATGTTTTACATTTACCATCCTTTAGACTAATGCTCTTGCACTGGTTCTTACACTAATTCCTTACATTGGCATAGCATTTTATATCTGATCATATCGAGCTGATACCATGACAACTTAAATAGTATTGTTCATTCCTAGAACAAGGGCTTTCAATTTTCTGTATGTGTTTTTTTAAACTAGTAATGATTTCATGAACGTGTCTAGATGCCCAGTAAAAACCATCAGCCCCTCCACCTACCTGCTCATCACCATTGGTGGCATGCCCAGATTGTTTTGTGCCATCACTTTATTTATGCCTTTAAGGGCCACCATTTTGGCTTTCATTATCGGATCTGTAATTGCATCAAAATCTAGAAAAGAAATATAAAGTTACTTATTTCATAGTAATTGGTTCAAGGTAATTCAAATATCACAAGAATTATGTAATTTGCAGGCTTTTAAACTTTTACTATTTAATAATCATTACAGATTTCTGAGATGGCAACCTTATCCTCGGTTTAATCACATCTCAGTAGTTCTTAGTTGAATCATGCTTTAATACCTTAGTCCTGCAGGAATTAAAACAAAAAGTCAAATTTAAGGGAGATTATAAGCAATCATCTAAAGCAATGCAATTAATTCCCTTTCATCCAAACTTTTGCAATGCTAATCAGAATGGCTTCTTCAGTAAATATAACATCACAAATAAGAATTTGCAATACTAAGGAATTCTACTAAAGTAGTTATCACTCTTAAAAGAAAAACGTATCAATTTCTTAAGGGTATACCCTCACAGTAAGAAGCTACTAAGAAAAAACCTATTTGCATCTAAATGAAAAAAAAGGAGCAAAATGATGAAATTAGGGATATATAAAATGGAACGTCAATTTTATTATTTAGAACAAGACACGTTGCTTAGACATGTGCCCTTTGATTGCTAATTCTTATTCTTAGAGGCACTGAGGCATTTTGACTGCATTGCTTCTGTTGTTTTTAGAATCAGTAAACCATTAGAAACAAGTTAAAGAGGTTTATATAGCAAAAAATTGCCAAGCATTTGTCATACACAAAAGGACAGTAAAAAGCTTTTTTTTTTTTTTTTTTTTTTGAGACGGAGTCTCTCTCTGTCACCCAGGCTTGAGCGCAGTGGCGGCGATCTCGGCTCACCGCAAGCTCCGCCTCCCGGGTTCACGCCATTCTCCTGCCTCAGCCTCCCGAGTAGCTGGGACTACAGGCACCCGCCACCTCGCCCGGCTAGTTTTTTGTATTTTTTTTAGTAGAGACGGGGTTTCACCGGGTTAGCCAGGATGGTCTCGATCTCCTGACCTCGTGATTCGCCCGACTCGGCCTCCCAAAGTGCTGGGATTACAGGCTTGAGCGACTGCGCCCGGCCAAAAAGCTTTATTTCTATCATAATTTTCTTAAATTCATCCCTCCATGACTGAAAACATATGGCAACAATGGTTGGAATGTAGGAACTAAGGAGACAACTAGTTTCTATTAAACAATTCCATAAATAATAGAATTGAGGTAAGTTTGTAACCCAGTTTTGAATCTCTTAATTTACCTGGAAAGAATCTAAAACTCTTCATTGTTTTCTTTTTTTTTTTGAGACGGAGTCTTGCTCTGTCGCCCAGGCTGGAGTGCAATGGTGCCATCTTGCCTCACTGCAACTTCCACCTCCCAGGTTCACACCATTCTCCTGCCTATGCCTCCCGAATAGGTGGGACTACAGGTGAGCACTGCTATTCCCAGCTAATTTTTTGGGTTTTTTAAAAAATTATGATACTTTAAGTTCTGTGATACTTGTGCAGAATGTGCTGGTTTGTTATACAGGTATACACGTGCCATGGTGGTTTGTTGCACCCATCAACCCGTCATCTACATTAGGTATTTCTCCTAATGCTATCCATCCAATAGCCCCCCACCCCTGACAGGCCCCTATGTGTGATGTTCCCCTCCCTGTGTCCATATGTTCTCACTGTTCAATTCCCACTTACAAGTGAGAACATGCAGTGTATGGTTTTTTGTTCCTGTGTTATTTTGCTGAGAATGATGGTTTCCAGCTTCATTCATGTCCCGTGTTGCCCAGGCTGGTCTGGAACTCCTGAGATGAGGCAATCTACCTGCTTTGGCCTCCCGAAGTGCTAGGATTATAGGCGTGAGCCACACTGTGCTCAGCCAACTGCTTTCATTTTAAAGCTCAAGGAGGGCCAGGCATCGTAGCTCATACTTGTAATCCCAGCACTTTGGGATGCCAAGACGGGCAGCTCACCTGAGGTCAAGAGTTCGAGACCAGCCTGGCCAACATGGTAAAACCCCGCACCTCTACTAAAAATACAAAAATTAGCCAGGCATGGTGGCGCGTGTCTGTAGTCCCAGCTACTTCGGAGGCTGAGGCAGGAGAATCACTTGAACCCATAAGGTGGAGGTTGCAGTGAGCTGAGATCACCCCACTGCACTCCATCTTGGGTGACACAGTGAGACTCCATCTCAAAACAAAACAAAACAAAAACCCTCAAGGAGGAATAGAAAAACTCAGTGCTCTGTTCCAACTGTAATTCTAATAATAAAATCTTATAAGCATATCGCATGCTACTCTAATACCCACAGTAACATATGCTGAGACTCAAGAAAATTCCTACCAATATTAGGGAAGAATGGTTCTGATCGCTGACGAATCATGGCTTGCATCTGTCTTTGCTGCTGCTGTTCTTGCCTTTCTTGATCCAAAAGATCCTGTAGAAGCAGCGGCTGTTCTTCTAGAAGAAGGGGCCTCTCTCTATTCTGCTGTGCTAATGTTTGAGGAATCATTAGTTGTTGGGGTCCAGACACGCTACTGGTACCAGACTGACTTGTGAGAGGCCCAGTCTGAGTTGTAGGTTTTCCTGTCCCCAAATTGTGGTTAACTGTTGACTGACCTGGAATGAATCCTGAATTTACCTGCACACCCTGAGAAAAAACATGGTTTACCCTAGAGACTACTGTTACATTAGAATTCACGGTATTATCCAAAACATGGCCAGGCGGTGCTATTAAAGGAGGCAAACTTGACACATGATTAGACGGTGAGGCCGGCAGAGTTGGTGGTGGAGACCCCAATGGCCTAATGTCTGAATTATCAGATTTTTCATTAGCAAGTAAACTTGAGAGAACTGGAGTTGATCCAGTTATGCCACAAGAGTTTATTACATCTTGAGCAGGTAGCTGAGTGGATCCTTGAATGACATTTGCACTGGAGTCAGCGGTTTCTCGATTCGTTCTTTTCTCACATAGATCTGGATCACAAGGATGCAAAGAAGTCTTTTCTCCATCATTTAGGTCTGAGTGAGCAGAAGCCTGTGAGCAGGGAGGGTCAACATTATCTTTATTCTCATCGCTTTTTTCAGTTTCACATTTGGATTCCACCTTAGAATTTGGAGACAATACTTCCATTTTTACCTCATTGGTAACAGTGGATTTTTTCTGTGGTGAATGTTTATCAGAGAGAACCAGAGTTTTGTCTTCTTGTTCCTTTTTTTTGGGTTCAACAGATGCACACTGATTATCTAACTTATCATCCATTGGAAGGTCTAGCTCCTCATTAAACATGCTTTTCTTATCTCCCAGGTCAAGTTCTGGATCTGTATACGCAATGATATCAAACTCTCCTGACCTTAAGAGGTCATCCAGGTTGGGATCATTAGTTTCCAAATTATCTAAAGTATCCAATTCAACTACCTTGCCATCTTCTGTATCTAAATTTAAGTTTTCAAGATCTTCATCATCTAAGTCTTTGACTTCAACCCCCTCAAGGTCTTTAACATCCAGTTCTTTCACAGAAGGGTCATCAGAATCGAGTTTTTCTTCTAGACCATCAGAAGGTTGGGTGGTTATCTGTAAATTATCAGACGTTGTTTCAGATGGTACAGATGTTGACAAAGGAGCTTCTGAAAATTCACCACCTAGTGGATGATTCAGAGTCCTCATGACCACAGAAGATGAATGGACAGAATGACCTTGCTCTTGTTGAGATGGTGGCACTTGTTCCAAATCTGGGTGCACAGGTAGCTGATTAGGTAGACCGTGGGGAGGTCGTCTCATGGGCTCTGTGTGTCTAGGGCCCGGGAAGTCTGGCCGGGGAATGAAGTTTCCATGTCTCAGATTAGAAGATGCCTCTACAACGGTGCCAGGTGGAGCACTGAAAGGCAGCCGTTGCCTTCCGTCAGGAGCCCTGTGTCTCAGTTCAATATATGCTTGGCCCAGTATGTTGTGCTGCTGAACTGGCAGGCTCTGTGGTGAAAAATGCTGAGGAAGTCCAACTGGATTATTCATTTGTGAGTTATTTAAAGGCCTAGGCATATCTACAGATATTGATCTTCTTAGTTGTGGAGAAACTCCAGATCCCTGTATTTGTTGAGGAGGCACAAGGAAGCGCTCTTGACTCGGCATGGTACCATGACTACCTCCTGGAAATCCAAATCTTAAAAAAATAATAAAAAAAGCAAAAGGTACTATGTTAAATTTAGAGTTAAGTTGAAAAAAAGGGGAAGTTTTCAATTAAATTGTAGATACAAAATTAATGTTGCCAAATACAATGACTTACAAAAGCAAAGTTATCGCCATTAAAAAGTATTTACAGATATTAATATGCAAGTAAGATTTTGGTAAGTATCCTATAACGAACACCATTATCTGAGCTCTAAAGGCTTAAGATTTAACAGATAACAAAAATGAAGACAAAGGAACAACAACCAAGCAGATGAAATCAATTGTTTAGAGGTAAGAACAATACTACTCGAGTTTTTCAGGAAGAGTTTCTTTTATCTATATTTAGGGAGGTTCAATGGAGGAAGCTGATTTGGGGAGGATGTTTGAGTTAAGATAGGTCTTCATACCTATTGAGGGACTTACAGGCCTCAGTACGTGAGACTACAAAGGCAGAGGTTTGACGATGGAATAGACTAAACTTATAGTCAGAGAAAAAGATGAGTAGGCCTCATCTATAGAGATTAAGTAAATGAATAAATTGTTGGGCTATTTTATATTGTACTTCCTTCTAGATAGGATTACAGGCAACTTAGAATATAAAGCATAGCAAGAGGCATAAATTATAACAAGGTGGAAGAAAAAAGGGAAATTAAGAATAAGATTACAGGCAACTTACACAGAATATAAAATGTAGCAAGAGGCAAAAATTACAACTAAGGTGGAAGAAAAGGAAACTGAAAGAATATAACATGGAGGTAGATGTAAGACTAAAAGACATAAAACTAAAAAGCATATCTTAAAGAACTGTTTCCTTATTATAACTAGGGCATAGGTTTGGCTTTGACTTTAGCCACTTTGAAAAAGGAAACATTCTTATGATTCATCGCCACTAACTTACAACCCTATCTCACCATGGAAAGTTCCCAAAGGGAAAGTCCTTTCAGTTTAGAAATCTCTAAAATTTATCATTATTATTATTTTAATTGAGACAGAGTCTTGTTCTGTCTCCCAGGCTGGAGTGCAGTGGCATTACCTCGGCTCACTGCAACCTCCACCTCCTGGGCTCAAGCAATCCTTTTGTCTCAGCCTCCCGAATAGCTGGGAACACAGGCGCGCCACGCGCCACCACGGCCGGCAAATTTTTGATTTTCACTAGAGACAGGGTTTTACCATGTTGGCCAGATTGGTCTCGAACTCCACCTCAAGTGATCCGCCCACCTTGGCCTCCCAAAGTACTGGGATTACAGGCATGAGCCACTGCACCCAGCCTAAAATTAATCTAGAATGTAAACTTAAAAGGTAGAAATTTGGAGAGAGGACAAGTCTCACCAAATCGTAGGAGGCTTTGCCTACACAGAATAGCTACATTTTGAGGATGTCGTATAATAAACTACATCATTAAGGGTGCAAGGTAGTGCTAATACAGTTAATACTTAAAAACAAAGGTAACGTTTTCAGAGTCTCTAGAGTTCTTAGAGGGGGAAAAAATGTCTACGACCTCTCATTAGCAGAAAATAACTGATTTTATATATATCAGAGGGGAGAAAGAAATAGAAAAAGCAGTAACAGCTTCCCGATTAATACTAACTTCATTTGTATATTTATTTTTTTTAATTTTTAAATTAGTTGAAGAGGTGGGGGGGGGGGTCTCACTATATTGCCCAGGCTGGTCTCAAACTCCTAGATTCAAGCAATCCTCCTGCCTCAGCCAATAGCTAGGATTACAGGCACAAGTCACCACACTTGGCTCTGTTTCCCTCTTCTAATAGCAATTTAAATTTGGCAGGAAATTAAAAGCATTACCTAAATCCATGAGGTCTCATCCCCATACTAGCAACATCAGGAGGATAGGGTCCACGCTGATCTTTTGGGAAAACAGCGTATCTAGGTCCTAAAGGAGGGGCAACAGGAGACCTAATGTTCCCAGGATAAGGAGGTGGGGGTCTGGCGAAAGCCTGGTTAATATTCTCTGGTTGCCAGTGTTGAAGAGGCCCTGGATGAGGCACTGCGGGTGAGTCCTGTGACCCCTTCTCCTGCCGACCTGCAATCTTCTTCTGCTGTTGCTGCTGGAGAATAATTTCACGCAACTTCTGCCGCTAAATGGGAAGAAACAAGAATCACTGGAATTTGTGGTAATTAATGGCTTTTTAACGGTTATTGGCTTTTTATTTTTAGATAGCCCAGGCTGGCCTCAAATTCCTGCGCTCAAGCAATCCTCCTGTCTCAGCCTCTCAAGTAGCTGGGATTACAGGCATGTGCCACTGTGCCTGGCAGGTTAGTGGCTTTTTAAATCCTGATACTTTCATTATGTGGCTACCGTAATATTTCAAAGTCTGATGAAACACCAGTTACATTTAACTCTTCAATATATTAGGAAAAGTAATTTGATGATTTGGGTACTTTTACTTGCCAGACAACTATCAGAAAACAAAGCTCCAATATTTAAGGATCCGATGTGAATTCATGAAGACTGAAATCAGATACAGAATTAAACTGGTGTTAATTTCATCAATTTCATTTTTCTTTTTTGCAGTATGACAAACTCTACAGAATTAAAAAAAATAAGAAATTAACCCCTGTGTAGAAATTACTCAGTTTGATGAAATGAACAGCTTCCTCAAATAATACACTCAAAACTGAGAACATACAATGTGTTTACCTGTCTCAATTTTTCTGTATCTGCTTGGGCCATATTCACAGTATTCTGTGTATCAGTTACTCCTGAAGTTGGCACAGGTCCAGGAAGCTGGGAGACACCAGAGAACTGCTGGCCTTGGGAGTGCATTGGAGAGTTTGAAGATGCACAGAAGCTCCCCTCTGACCCAGGCCTTGGTTGATCAGCAACATCATGGGCAGCTTGACTGGTTCCAAAAGAGTCCGACTGAGATCTTGGAGTCACCGGAGGCTGATCATAGGGATCACGGGCAGCAGATGGGGAAACACGGCTAAATGTGTCTGAAAGGCCAGGTCCAGGGGGCCTAGGTGTCTGGGAACATGTATCGGGTGGCCTTACCAATGGGCCAGGTAAAGCTGGTCCTCGGTTTTGTGCTGCTTGCAGGAAAGGATCCTGATTTGGCATGAGGACTGGTCTTGTCATTGAGGACCTAGTAAAACCCTCTGAAATCCTTGGCCTTGGTGTTGCTGGTGGCTGAGAGTAAGGGACAGATATTCCAGGTCTTGGTGTTCCGGGAGGATGAGCATATGGATCAGAATGCCTCTGATTAGTTACAGATGTAACAAACAAGTCAGTCTGTGTAGATGGTCTTGGGGTTGGGGGTTGCTGACTATATGGGTCAACAGTAGTAGGCCGGGGAGTTCCAGGAGGTTGAGAGTAAGGGTCTGTATTAGACCTAGCTGTTCCTGAAGATTGGGAATAAGAATCTACAACAGGTCGTGGAGTTCCTGGGGGCTGGGAGTATGGGTCCTGAGATGTTGGCCTTGATATGGTTCCAGGCTGGGAAAAAGCCCTTGAAGGATGGGCAAAAGATTCATTCATTGTTGGATGTGGGGTTAGGGGAGGCTGACTATATGGATCATTTGACTGATTATGAGAAAAATTATCTATAGGTCTTGGTGTCAAAGCAGGCCTTTCATAAGGGTCAATAGACAATCGCCTTGATGCCTGTGACACTGATCCATAAGGATCCTGAGAGGATGGAGGAGGTTGCATTGGAGTCTTAAAAGGTCCAGGACCACTATCAAGAGGTGCAGGTGTCAACAAGGGTCGTGCATATGGGTCAGGTATCCGTTGTCTTTGAAACACATCTACCCTAGGAGATGGTTTAGTAAAGTGATCATTGGTTCCAGCTGCTACAGGGCCTTTTGCAGTTTGTTCTGAAACTATAGGAGACCGGGAGAGGCCCAAGGATTTGGGAAATTGATCTGTCATCACAGGCCTAGGTGTGTCTGGAGGTTTTGCATAGGGGTCATTATTTGTCATGGAGGAAGAACATAAATCTCTGACTGGGGATGGCCTATTTGCTGTTGTCTCATTCATTTGAAGGGGCCTAGATACCGATGATAAAGGTGTACAGTTTTCCACTGGTGCAGCAGAATTTCTTCTGGAAAAACTATGGCCCACAGGAGGTGGTCGAGGGGTACCAACCATTTTTGCATACGGATCCATTGGAGATGGTGGTCGTGAGTTGGAGGACCCAGGTGAAAACACTTGTGGTGAAGGTGGCTGAGAAGTCTGAGCCTGAGAAAGACCCTCCTGAATGGGAATCCGGGATGGGGCTGGAGGAGGAGGTGGAGCTTGTGGTTTTACAAACACATCATCGGATGTAGATGTAGGGGTACTGGGTGGCTGTTTTGTAAACAGTTCTTTATGGAATGACTGTGCAGGAGACATATTTCCATTGCCAGGCTGAGGTGTCAAGGGACTTTGTATCCCACTACTTGGTGTATCTGAACCAGACTGCACCAGAAGATGCTGAGAACCAAACTGCTGTTGTTGCTGCTGCTGCTGCTCATTTTTCACCTGTTCAAGTTTCTGTGTGGCTTCAATTTTAGCTTGCTGCTTACTTTTCTGACGCATTTGCTATTAAAATAGAAAGAAAAAGCAATCATATTTAGGTTAAGGAAGAAAACTACCATCATGGGGGGAAAAAGCAACAGAAAGTTAATTTGTTTGATGTCAGCAGCTACCAGATTGCTCCCATATTAGATTATGAATTCCTGAAGAAGAGAAATTACTCATCATGGCATGTTCCATTTGTGCCTAGGGCAGTATAGTGTTTATAATATTTCAATAAACTTCCCAAATCAATTTAAATATATTTTACTGAAAAGAGAAACAAGTCTATCCTTAATCAAATTTTCGTGGTCTAAGAACTATATTCTAAAATAATAATGCAAAGACCTCCCTCTCAAAACATAAAAATGCAACTTCAAAAAGTAGATTATCCAAAAATTTCATACCTGTCTAAATTTCCATTCCTGTTCATGTTCTGATTCTCTTTGCTTTAACGGATCTTTAAAAAGCTCCGAATCAATACGAGAGCTGGGATCAATGCTATCCTGCTGTTGCTGCCTTTTCATGGAATCATTTGACATCTGTACTTTATTAATGCGTAAAGCAGCTCTGTTATCTCTGGCTTTTTGCTTTGACAAAAGAAGACAAAAAATATTCCCCAGATTATGTTAAACGTTTTAAGGAATAAAATAAAACTATCATGAACGTTCTCAAATAAAAGAAAAAAAAGTCAGGTAAAATGCTGAAATACTTACGGCACCTCCCAAAAAAGGATCTGGACACTAACTCGTCTTCTCTCTTTACAGTGCACAGTATCTATCAGTTGAGGATATAATCCTCTCTATGTATTAGAATTAAGCTTAAAGATCCCAGGTGTGATTTAATATTTTAGCTCCTAGTTTTCTTAATACATCCTTAGAAATCACGTCTCCTTCAATTTAGAAAGAAGGGGCTGGGGCCAGGCACGGTGGCTCACGCTCATAATCCCAGCACTTTGGGAGGCCAAGGCAGGTGGAGCGCCTGAGGCCAGGTGTTCAAGACCAGCCTGACCAACATGGTGAAACCCCCACCTCCACTAAAAATACAAAACTAGGCCGGGCGCAATGGATCACGCCTGTAATCTCAGTACTTTGGTAGGCTGGGGTGGGCGGATCACCTGAGGTCTGAGGTCAGGAGTTCAAGACCAGCTTGAACAATATGGAGACACCCTGTCTCTACTAAAAATACAAAATGAGCCAGGTGTGGTGGCGCATGCCTGTAATCCCAGCTACTCGGGAGGTTGAGGCAGGAGACTCACTTGAACCCGGGAGGCAGAGGTTGTGGTGAGCCAAGATCGCATGGTTACACTCCAGCCTGGGCAACAAGAGCAAAACTCTGTCTCAAAAAAAAAAAAAAAAAATCAGCTGGGCATAGTGGCACATGCCTGTAATCCCAGCTTCTTGGGAGGCTGAGGCAGGAGAATCGCTTGAATCTGGAAGGCAGAGGTTGCAGTGAGCCGAGATCGCACCATTGCACTCCAGCCTGGGCAACAACAGTGAAGCTCCATCTCAAAAAAAAAAAAAAATTTTTAGAAAAAAAGAAAATATCCAATCAGTCTTAAAAAAAAAAAAAAAAAAAAAAAAAATCTGGATATTTGAAACGTATCGTTAAAGAAATCACTTAAAAATTTTAAAAATTCTGTCATTACCTAATTAAAGTCAAGATAAAACACAGCATATCAATACATCTATATATATATGTGATAGAGCATATACACACATATATGCTCTATTCAAAATAATCACTGTAACTGAAAATATGCGCACTGGGGAACAAACTGGAAAACAACTATATATATTTTCCAACAATAATACACATTTAATATGCTTTAAAATGAAAGCAATGATTTGGTTCCAGCTGACAATCTTAATTTGGCTCTTTGGGAGAAAATAATTTACCATATGAACTGCGAATCTTATAAAATTAACTAATAGTTCATGGCAAAGATCATGTGTCAAAAACTCTTTAAAGATGTCTAAATATTTCTCTTTGAAGATGCACAGATTCGCTATGAAACCTAACAAGAAAAGAGGTGACTGTGGAAGACACTGAGGCATGCCAATCCACTCTCCAAATTGAGTACAGTTGTCCCTCTGTATCCATGGAGTATTGGTTCCAGGATTCCCTGCAGATACCAAAATCCACAGATGCTCAAGCCCCTTATAGAAAATGTCATAGTATTTGCATATAACCTACACATATCCTCCTGTATACTTTCTCCTTTTTTATTTTTTGACATAACAGGGTCTTGTTCTGTCACCTAGGCTGGAATGCAGTGGCGCAATTTTGGCTCACTGAAGCCTCAATCCCTCAAATCTCTCAAGTAGCTGAGACTACAGGCATGCGCCATCATACCCAGCTAATTTTTTCATTTTTTTATAGAGATGAGGTCTTGGCTATGTTGCCCAGGCGGGTCTTGAACTACTGGGCTCAAGCCATCTGCCCACCTTGGCCTCTCAAAGTGCTAGAATTACAGGTGTGGGCCACTGTGCCTGGCCCCTCCTGTATACTTTAAGTCATCTTTAGATTACTTGCAATACTTAACACAATATAAATGTTATGTAAATCGCTGTTATACTATATTGTTTAAAAAACAATGACAAGGAAAAGAGTCTGTACAAGTTCAGTATAGACGTTTTTCCAAAATATTTATCCATGGTTGGTTGAATCCACATATATAGAACTCATGGATACAGACTGCCAACGGTACCTCGACTGAAGAGATAAAACAATTTTGAAGTGAAATGAATTCATCCTGCCCCCTATAATAGCTGATTTTCAATCTTCAACATTTTGGTTCTGTTAACTTGCTTATAAAAATGTCACACTCTCTATTAAGACATAAGGAGTTAGAAAATCACTGTAAAAATAAAGTTGCTTGTTGTACAGGTACTAAAAAGCATTTTCTGAAATGGAAATTTGTTTTTTTATTAACCTAATACAAATAAGGTTCAAGCATTGTATTTAAATATTTAAAAGATAGGAGTTTCTTAAAATACCACATATGGTGCTCTTTCCTGTGAGCTTGCTTTTCTCCACAATTTGGCAATTTGCTTCACTCTAGTAGTCCAATCTGCAACAAAAGAACAGAGTATAACACTTTCTCAGAGTCATGCTAATGACATGCTGTAATAAAAAATGTTGATGAACTGCTGACAGTTAATCTTATTCAGGCCATATTCTCATGAGGTAGTAGACCTATATTAAGTTCTTTACAAAGAACAAAGATGCTGGCATACCGTAGGCCAAACAAATGTTTTCTAAATGAAGTGCTGCCTTATTAACAACCTAGCTTGTAAAGTTGGGAAGTTTTTTTTAGATTCAAGGGACAAAGTAGCAAAAATGTAAGCCAAACACAATAAATTCCCTCTGGTGGTAAGATACCACCAGAACCAAAATGTAAGTTTGTAAAACATCTGCGCTAAACAGAAGTCTATCAATTTGACCTACCAGAAGTAAACAAAGTCATAAATAAGCATCTCACTAGCATTTGAGGACAAACACATGGAAAAGTAATCAGTTCAAACCATTTCTATGAAATTCAGTGTCATGATGGTATACAAAATGAAGATGCTTGGCTACAATCAACAGTTAACGATAAGATAAATATAGAAATTATTTATTCCACATTACAAAAAGAAAACAAGCTTCCAAAAAGCCAATGAAAATGAAAAATCAGTTCATAGACCAACAGCTTTAACACAGTATTTCATGAGGTTCTTGAATCACGGGTAAAATTATTAAAGAAAAACACTTTTAAAAAAGTTATAGCTCTGCTGTAAGGACAATTTGTGCTGACACAAAATGACAACATACCCATATATGTTCATAAACAGCTAATGTAAGCATGGAAAGAAAGTGGCTGAAGAATGGGACACTGCCTTCACAGGCCTCCCTGCATCAAACCACTGATTTCTATTGTTGGATAAAAAGCATTTCATTTATTACAATACGTAAGGAATAAAGTACCATGAAGACGCCAATCCAAAAAGGTACCTAAAAACCAGCGGTCATCAAAATGAAAAGTCACTTCCAGGTACCCCTCTAGTAATTTAAGAGTTTGTGTACTGATAGATAGCTGGGAAACAACTGGAAAACTGAGTCTGAATAACTTTTTCAATCCTGGTTTGTCTGACACCATGAACTCAAAATAATAAAACTGCATTGCTTGCATATATTCAATAATTTACATCTCATTAATCCAAATGTCTCATTCACTGGTTAATCAGAATTTTCACAAACTGTACTATTATTTTATCATCTGCTTTTTTCAAGAGGCAGTGGTAATAGCTGGACAGTCAGGGAAGGTGAGGGGAGAACAAGGGAAGACAATATTGAATTCGTTTCCTATAAACACTACTTAGAATTCACTGATTTAGCCTAGCAATATTTTTGATTAAATGATAGTTTGGGTTTTAGAAATTTTTGAAGAATCACATAACACTGATTTCCACATATTAATAAGCACTGCTAGGAGCTGAAAAACTGACCATTTCATTAATTGAAACTAACTTTTGGGAAATATGAGAATGGATGCACGGTCTAGGACAAAGTAAACATGCAAGATGTTTCTAGATATCTAGGGAATCTTCATATTGTGGGTCATCATAGATGAAAATTAGTTAAGCTACCTCTCTATTGCAGTTTAAAAAAAAGTTATTGCACATGTGACAAGTTGGTAAAATAGAGAGAAATAATATATTCATGACTTACCAGGGAATTCTTCCTTTAAGTTGGGGAAATTAATATTGGTGTACAGAACCGGTGCAACTGTGGCCATTTCACCCAGAGCCTCCTCTTTCTCCCACTTAAGCGTGCTTCTCTGAGCATTCGACAGTGTGTCATTTTCTCCTTCCACAGTGGGAGCTGATGATGTCCAAGAGTTGTTAGGATCACTTGCCATTGGATTAAAGGCTGAATTTTTATCCCTGGGAAAAAATAAATATCTTCACTTTATAAACATAAAATAACTTTTTAATATATGTCCAAGTACAGCTTTCATTAAAACCTGTTACAAAATAGTTAAAAGTAACATGTTTATAGCAAAAGCCACAATAAATGCAACTTACAATAATATCATACACAATCATTTAAGCAGACTAATTTATATATAAAGCAAACAGAAATTAGTGCAATTTAAGTTTCCATAGAAAATAAGGCTTGTACCTGACATCAGGATAAGGGGATTGTGCAATTGCAGAGAAAGTTCCCAGTCCGCTTCCAGGTGGCAAAGAATTATGTGGGAGATGAGGACTGGGTCCAATAAGGCCATTCATGAGTGGCATCCGTGAAAAAACATCTTAACAGAAAAAAATAATTCCGTTTGCATAATATTCATAAACAACAAGGAGCTGAAGTACAGTTGACCCTTGAACAACATGGTTTTTAATTGCATGGGTCCACATAAACAAACTTTTTTCACTGAATGCGGATGGAAAACACAGTGAAACCCGTGCATAGAGAGGACCAACTTTTCTTGTATGCCAGGTTCCATAGGGCCAACATTTGACTTCTGTATTCTCAGATTTTGGTTATACCTGGGGGTCCTGGAACCAAACCCCCAAGTACAGAAGAGATGCTTGTACTTCTAAATCAAAATCTTTATTGCAATTTAAAAGTAGGATTTTTTTCAGTATTATATAATACTTAAAGAGTCACTTTTGGCTATAAGATTTTGAAATATGATCTCTACAGCTGTGATCCTCTATTTCATTATTGTGTACTAGGAATAGTAAGTGTTCTGGAGTCCAAAAGACTCGGGTGTGAACCTCAATTTTACCTGTTAGAAGCAGAATCAATTTCTATTTCTGTAAACCGCAGGTATTCTGTTATTTGGGTTAATTGAGATAATGTATGTACAGCTCTGAACATAGCTCCTGGTATGGAGTAACTATTAGATACATATTAACTCCTAAAAAATGAATGAATCACAGCAAATGCTAGTTTTATCAAATATTCTTTCTCTTCATTAAAAATTTACAAACAGATGTTTCTTATATTTTATTCCTGTTCCTCTTAATACAAAAAACCATCTATGATTCTTTTATTCTTTTTTTTTTTTTTTTTTGAGATGGAGTCTCACTCTGTCACCCAGGCTGGAGTGCAGTGGCAAGATCTCAGCTCACTGCCACCTCCGCCTCCCAGGTTCAAGCAATTCTGCCTCAGCCTCCTGAGTAGTTGGAATCACAGGCACCTGCCACCATGCCCAGCTAATTTTTGTAATTTTAGTGGAGGTGGGGTTTCACCATTTTGGCCAAGCTGATCTCCAACTCCTGCCTCAAGTGATCCACCCGCCTCAGCCTTCCAAAGTGCTGGGATTACAGGTGTGAGCCACTGTGTCCACCCCATCTGTGATTCTTAAACTGATACTTTCTCTAAATAGTTTTGAGTAAGCAATATATCTATCACTATCAATCAGATGATTATTGCTAAAAATATATACACTCCGGTTTTGGCTTAATTTTTATAACTTACAGTTCAGCCCCCAAATGTATTTGAATTCTCATTCGAGCTTATTCGCAAACATCAAATACCTTATCGTTTTCTTTCTAAATAGACATTAGGCAAATAATAAGACCATCTCATGTTTCTTTACAACACTACTTTAAGCATGTAACTTCAATCCTTATTGTGAAAGTCTACTTGTCTTGACTCTTTGGAAGTATGCCAACTGTCCATATTGGAGCAGTTTCCAGAAAAAAGAAAGAACAACAACAAAAACTTTGTGTGCCTTCAAAAAGCCCTCCCAATTAAACTTGATGATTTGTGGAAATACACAAAGCCTCTGTTAATTGTTGCAACACTTAGAGCTATACTATTACAGGAGATCCACATCACCAATTAATTACACAAATGGCAATACGGAGTTGACTAATACTTGGTATACTAGAGAATTCCTAACCTGATCACCTGATTTTTTGTTATCTAATGGCATTCCATGAGATTAAAAGTCTCATACACGTACATTGTCCAATGCGTAATGGTCTTTCACCTAAACCACATCATGTGACTGTTACAACACTAAAGCCTACATAACTCCAGTGTGTATGTGCAGATACTAAGGACGATCACTGACAAGTTTAAAAGATTTTGTCTCAAAGACTTCCTAGAACTCTCTGACTTCCACAAAGGGGCTTATGCTACTAAATACCACAGCTGGGTCCACTGGATCAGGTTCTCACAATGACAAATGTCTCATGACACTTACATTTACTCCAAGGATTAAAGGGCAAGATTTCTGCTTTTTTTCAAACTAGAATACTACATCTATTTTCAACTTCAGTGAAAAGCAGGTTCCATTAAGGCAGGGGTCCCCAACTCTGGGGCCATAGACTGGTACCAGCCCATAGCCTGTTAGGAACCCGGCAGCACAGTAGGTGAACAGCGGGCAAGTGACCATTACGGCCTGAGTTCCACATCCTGTCAGATCAGCGGCAGCATTAGATTCTCACAGGAGCATGAACCCTATCGGCGGCAGCGTTAGATTCTCACAGGAGCGTGAACCCTATCGGCGGCAGCGTTAGATTCTCACAGGAGCGTGAACCCTATCGGCGGCAGCGTTAGATTCTCACAGGAGCGTGAACCCTATCGGCGGCAGCGTTAGATTCTCACAGGAGCGTGAACCCTATCGGCGGCAGCGTTAGATTCTCACAGGAGCGTGAACCCTATCGGCGGCAGCGTTAGATTCTCACAGGAGCGTGAACCCTGTTGTGAAGTGTGCATGCGAGCGTGTTCCTATGAGAATCTAATGCCTCATGATCTGAGGTGGAACAGCTGCATCGCAAAACCATTCCCCAACCCACCAACCTGGGTTTGTGAAAAAATCGTCTTCCTTGAAACTGGTCCCTGGTGCCAAAAAGGCTGGGGACCGCTGCATTAAGGAATGTGGAATTTTAATAAACAATATCGAATATCTTTCATGTAATTAGGAGAAACGAGTTTATTGGCAAGGAGAATGTGATCCATACTGTAGCCATCTATCAGTGCCATCTACTGTAACTACAATATTACCATGTTGAAACTTTTCCCAATAATATTAGCTATTATTTGTTAAGTACTTTATGCTATGCTAAGCAGTCTTAAAAGCTTTACAGCTTCACGAAAATCCATTGAAATAGGTTATTATGTTCAGCTCCATTTAAGCAAAGAGGACCCACAGAAATTAAATAATTTGTTCAAGGACAAACAAGTAAAAGCAAAGTATTTCGTCTTATTTTATTCAAGAAGTGGTCTCTTTTTTTTTCTTTTTTCAAGTCCACCATATCTACCCAAACTAGTCATATTAGTTTATAAAAGTTCAAAAGTTACTTCACAACTTTTACATAAAGGGACTTCAAGTTACTCTATCTCAGTCTTGAAAATTCTATTCTCTACTTTCTGAACTTTATTACCATCAGATAATAAAGCATATTACATATTACATAATAACATATTACACTTTGCCTCCCCTTTCTCATCAATTCTACTGAAGTTACTCCACTGAAGATTACCAACAACCTTCCCATGGTCCAATGAAACAACGTTTTTCAAGTACTCACCTTACTTAACCGTACAACCTGTCTCTAATGATCATTCATTTCCAAGATCCTATACCTCTCACTCAATGTCTCAAATCTCTCACTACTTTTTTTACTTTCACCTAAACTTTAAAAGGAAGAACGATAAGAAACATGTAATGTGCACACCTAATATAAATCAGATGAGTTAAGCATATACTTAATTACATTTAATTAAAAAGCACTGCTCGAGATTCTATACTCTACTGGCAGTATATTCTCTTAATAAATCTCATCCTTCCCACATCTGCAATTAGCATAATTACACAGATAATTCCTACATTTTCATCCATCTCCTTGACTAACTGCAACTGCCTATAAGTCAGAATAGTGTGTATGTCCCATTTCTACCAACCTAAAAGAGGTCTAAAACTAAATTCACTATACCTCCACTACCTTCTACCAGCACACACACTAAGTCTTCCTTTGTTCCATCTTTCATGATTATCCTCTGGGCCCCTGGTTTATACATAGTCTAATTCACTTTAATTTCCCCCTTTCCTCACACCTTATATCCATTCAGTAGCACAGTCCTACTTGTTCTAATGTCATTTTCTCTCGTATCTATTCCTTCCTCTCAATCAGCACCGAAGTATCTTTACATGGAACCTACTTTTTAACTTAGTCTCAACCACAATAACCTCATTAGTACTCTTCTTGTCCCAAATTTATTCCCAATATTGATACCAGAGCTACCTTAGCAAAACATGTAAGTGATCAGATCACACCACTGGTGTGAGGTCTTCAAAGGCTCTTAGAAGCCTGTAGGAAAAGGGCCAGCTGCCTCTGTCTATTTCTCATAGCCCTTTACAATCAGCACCAATGTCCACTTCTAGTTTTGCTTCCTTAAACAATGCCCACTCCCTTTGCTCTGGAGAATGTTAAAGTTGCCATATTGAATTCTATGTGTCACCCTATATGTAACTTGATCATGCTTTGCCCTTACATTAGAACTACTATTCTTTCAAACAAGAACAATGAAATCTTAGTGATTCATAAGGCTGTAGTATTCTGTACTATACTACACATTAGTTGTATACCTGAAAGTCTACATTATTAGAATTACAGACTCCTAATGGTAGGCAGACTCATTCACCTTGTATCACACATTAACACCTTGCAAAAAAAAGAAAAAAGAAAAAGAAGTCATCCTCTCAAGACCTTTTAAAAATGAGACTGCACAATGAAGTGATTTTCATAATGACTACAAGATGTTTTTAATAAAGAAATATGTCTCTGATTTTTAAAATACGTACTTTCAGTTCAGAAAACATAAAGACAGGTCATTTTTGTAAGTTGAAAAGAGAAATACTGAATAGTTCTTAATCATTAAAAAAGCATATGGGGGCAAGGCATGGTGGCTCACGCCTGTAATCCCAGCACTTTGGGAGGCCTAAGAGGATGGGTCACAAGGTCAGGAGTTTAAGACCAGCCTGACCAAGATGGTGAAACCCTATCGCTACTAAAAATAAAAACAATTAGCTGGGCGTGGTGGCAGGCACCTGTAATCCCAGCCACTAGGGAGGCTGAGGCAGGAGAATCGCTTGAACTTGGAGGGCAGAGGTTGCAGTAAGCCGAGATCGCACCACCGCACTCCAGCCTGGGTGACAGAGTGAGACTCCATCTCAGAAGAGAAAAAAAAAAAGCATATGGGAACAATTAAGGCAAGAAGTAGTTATGATGAGTATAATACCCACATGTAAATCACATATTAAGCCTAGCAAAATTCAAGGTAAATTTATGTTTAGAGGCTAAACTGGTAAAAACTCAAATATTTCCATTATGTGCATTATGTAATTTATGTAATTTTTCATGTATATACAAAGTTGTTAGTAAAGGTTATAAATTATTCACACACTTTAGCACTTATACAGGAAAAGGATAAGATTCATGTTATTCAATTCAGGATATAGTCATGAGGTAGTGACAACAGGATACAGAGAAATGTTCCTATGCTCAAATCATCAAAAATATATACTAGCTGGGCACAGAGGTCCACGCCTGTAATCCCAGCACTTAGGGAGGCCAAGGTGGGAGGATCACTGGAACCCAGGAGTCCTTAGACTGGTTCGGGCAACAAAGTGAGATCCCTACCTCTGCAAAAAATCAAAAAATTAGCCAGGCATTGTGGTGTGTGCCTGTGGTCACAGTTACATGGGAGGTTGAGGACAGGAGGACTGCTTGAGCCCAGGAGATTGTGGCTGCCGTGGATCGCGTTCATACCACTGCCTGTCAGCCTGGGTGACAGAGAGAGACCCTGTCTCAAAACAAAACAAAACAAAACTACATATAGAGTTATACACATGCCACCATGCAACTCCATTAACTCCTTCCTATAGGAGATTCGCATACCCGTAACCAATTTCCCTATCTACTCATACAGACCTTAATCCTAGGCTATCAAATTTCAGCTCTACAGAAAAGGGGAGAAATTGGTAGCTAGTTATAAGTAGGCAGAAGAGAAATGAACAAAATAGGCAAACGTCCACAAAATTTCAGTGTCTACATGGATAGAAAGGTCACTGATCTACTATGAAAGTATGTACTGAACACATACTCTGTGGCAGGGCATATAAGCAAGACATGTATGACCCTAGCCTTTAAAGAGCTTACAATCCAAAGGGAAGACCTTAATTACCCAAACAGGTATTATATTTGTGACATGTGCTACAAATGAAAAACATGGGGGTAGGGTGGTAACCAGCTAACCTCTGAGAGATGACAGTGAAACTGAGAGCAGATCAATGAGTATAGGCAGCTAGGTGAGTGGGGACAGTTCCACACATATGGAAGTGCCTATGCGGAAAATGACTGGAGTGGAGTGAGCTGGGAATGGGACTTGCAGGGAGGGAAGGGGGCAGGCACTGTTACATCCTCCCTACTGCCAATGAATGAGCAAAATAATTCTGGACATAAGGATAATTACAGAATTACAGAGAATTTCAGGGAGACAGCTATGTGACTGAAGTTAGTATTTTTCTATCATCACAAAAGGGTTTTTCTCCCTATTAGTTTGTATATGTGGCTACTAAAGAACAGGGCAAAACTTGCTTGTGTGTGTATATATACCCACATATATACACACGTGTGTGGATATAATATAGAATTATAAAGTCATAACATACCCTGATTGTGTATTGGCAACAGCTGTGTTGGTGGGGGAGGCTGTGGCAATGGAGTTGGCTGAGTGTTCGCAGGACTAAGTACAGCTGTAAATAAGTCTTCAACATCTTTTCCGCCAAGCTCTAGGAAATAAAACAGTAATAGTAACAAGATTAAAAGACTAGTAGGGTCATGGTGTGGGGAATGCCATTTTCGTAAACTAAAAAATCAAAACACATTTACCTGGAATTTTATATAATTTTCCAAGAATTGCTCCTAGAATAAATTTTTAAAAAAATAGAAACATTAACAGCTACTAATTCAATATACTGATACAAAATAGCATTTAACTGACACAGAAATAATTAGAAGTTAAATTATAACCATGCAAAAGTCTTTAAAAATCATATTTACTCAGGTCTTTTAGAAAGCCTAGATGTAGGGCAAATATTTTACCATCTGTGACCATTTTGTCTAGTTCGGGACTGAGGATCCCATCTAGCTGTTCTTCACTTAATGGTCGTGAACTCTGATTGACACTTGGCTGAGGCAAAGAAGGATCATCAGGGACAGGACCAATATCTAAAAGAGTAAGGAAAATAAATTTAAAGGTACATTCAGAATACTCACACAAAAATGTATAGCACTATTTACCTGTACTTAATATACAACAATATGATTAAAATAAAGAGATAGAGTCTATAATTCTGAATTAGAATTCTCATATCAATTTGGAGAGTCACTCAGTAAAAATTAGGCACAATATATTTGTATTAGGTGCCATGTAAAGTTCTATCTTAAGTAAAAACATTTCCTGAGGAACAAAAGAATACATCTGATTTTAACTTGCCAACTTCTGCCAAAAAAAAAAAAGAAAGAAAGAAAAAAAAAAGCTTCATTAAGATAGGAGTTTGTAAGAAATCTATATACAAATAATTGCTTTAATTTGGAAAACAGTGGTATCAAATGTACAGTTCAATTATGCACAGTATGTAAAAAGGAATACGTTTCGTATAAATAAATGAAAAGTCCTAAAATTCTCAGTGTTTAATATTGTCCTTTGTAAATAACTTCAATTATAGGTAGTATTTTAAAAATATTCTGTAGGCACATTCTGATTATGTACATTACATTTACAAAATTATAACATGCTGTAGCTCACATTTGTTGAGAGTCACATGTAAAAATGGTTTATCATCTACATTTTTTCATGCTTTCTCAATATTATTACTATTAAAAAGTAAAAATTTAGTCTGTTCTTATTTGATCTTATATTAGGAACTAGCTCTACAACATTTAGGTAATATTATAAATCACATATTAACAAAAAATTATTCATTAAAGAAAAACTATTGACAAAGTCACCCAAAGTACAGTACAGCTATGCTTTAGCCACACACGAAAAGGGAAAAGTAAAGTATGGATTAGTGACACATTAGCACTACTGATAAACAGCATGCACCTACAGGTTGTTTCAGCTGAAATCATTATAAAAAAAGAAGACTACTTCTAGTCAGCCATCATCCATTGCTCAGTTTCTTACCAAATGGAAAAGGTGAGCTCTCAACCTGGAAAGTGCATAAATCAAGACCTATAAGACCCAAACCAAATAAAATGGATGATTACCACAGGAGCGGGAAGTGAGGGAAAATGCAAACAAAAGAAGAAACAAGATACAGCAAGACTTTAAGGCAACGTGCCTTAAATGTGATGCAATTAGAAAGACAACAGAAATTAACTTGCATTATATCCCCTCCTAAAGCAGGAAAGCTGAGGTAGATCAAATAAAATGCTGAGTTCTTTAACAAAGCCAAAAACAAAAACAAAGTTACTGGGAAACACACAAAAGGCTAAACTTGTTCCACACACCATACACCTCTCACTCACATCAGAAACCAGAGAAAGGGCAAACAGCATTCATATATACCTGAATGATCAACTGATTTTGCTAGATCATCTGAAATTATTCCAAGAATGTCATCATCTGTGTTTAAAACTTCAGAAATATCAGCTAATGGGTCATCAGCAGGACCTAAATATAGTAAATATGTTTTTTAAAATTTCAGTATTTTCTCAGATACTAAGCCATTTGCTAAAAACCTTGAGTACAGCAGATACTGAGGCAAGTGGTAGAATAAAAACCTGAGACTCTTAATTTTACAGTAAAAGTTTTTCATAGCAAAGGAAACAAGGTTTTGAATTACAAAACTTTACTAAAAATTCAGACTATTTTGTCTTGTGACTAATATATATTGAGACAAAATTTCAAGACCTGTAGGCAATAAAAGTAAAACAGAATAAGAAACAAAGCAACTTGCTTTGCTGTAAGAAACAAAGCAAAAAAAACCATTTTGCTTAAGAAAGTGGCATGTCTAAAAGTGACATTGAGAAATTAAAACACAGTAGGAAAAGTTAAAATACAAAAGACAAATCTCTCACTCTTTAGAAATTCCATAGGGAGCGCAAGCCAGGTACCATCTAGTTAGTACTTCCAGCTTTGCTGTTCATACTGATTACTCATTCACTCATTTATTTAAAAAAGTATTTCACTACCCACAGAACTGTATCTATGGATCACATATGAGGCATTGCCCACTGGGCAATGACTGAAACAAAGTGCACGCCCTCAGAGGGCTTACTTTGTCAGAGGGAGTTAGTAAATAAATGACATCGCTATAAGTGCTATTTAAAGAAAAAACAAGGAAAAAGGATTAAAAATAAGCTGTGGGGATGTTGCATTAGACAGAGTGATCTGTGAAGACCTTTAGATGACTGAGCATAAAACTAAATGAGGGAGTAAGTTATATGCACAAAGATGGAGATAACCCTCCAAACTAAGGCAAAGCAGACATAAAGCCCCTGGGGCAAGCTGGGTTTGCCAACAAGAGAGGCCAGAGTGGTAACAGAAAAACTGTTGTAGGGATAAAAAAGAGGCAGCTAGGGCAAGATTGTGTAAGATCTTAGAGATCATGGGGAAGACTGGGTTTTATTCTGAAGTGTAATGAGAAGGTGTTGGGAGGTTGAAAGACAGATGACTAATATTTTAAAGGGAACATACTGGCTGCTCTATGTAGAACAGATGTGGGGTGGGAATTGGGGAGGGCTGGCAAGATCAGAAAAGGGCACTGGTGCAGTCTGAGAGGTGAGGTGATGACAGCACTAGGGTTCTAAGGAAAGCTGAGACAAGTGGTTGGCTTTGGGATGTATTTTGAAGGCAGAGACAAACACGTGGATGAATAAAAGGGAAAGAAAAGTCAAGGAGGATTCTAAGGGTTTGGCGCTTAACCAAGAAATTATTGCAACTCTTGTTTAGGCTTGCTTTAATAATTATATTAGTCATTCAGTAAAGAGAAACTGAAATTTTTAACCCATCTCAAGTTTATTTTTACTTAAAAGGGGGAGGAGGGCATAAATGTAATATTCCAGGTCAAATATTTCTGTCAAACAGTCGTGGTTCCATTATATAGTTTCCAAAATGTAATTCATACATAATATATCACATTAAGTTTTGTGTGCCCAAATATCCAGGAACTTTTTAGAGAAAATTATCTCAATAATGCATTTTCTAGATAACACTGTGGTTGAAAGAAAAAAATTCTGGGTAATTTTTTTAGGGGTCATATAGCAGTTTTTTGTTTTAAAGTAATGGAACTCTACTATACAAATTATAACTAATTTTTTAAAGACTGTTTTACAAGTTTGCTCCTACCTAAAGGATTTTATATCTGAATAAATCATTAAAATTGATATAATAGGCTATAATGAGTGACATGTTTTTAAAAAGCCTTTAGTCATTAATTTTCCATTATAAAGTGAAAAGAGTGGTTCAACTGCAAAGAACAATTAATCTAGGTTTTGAAATGGGTGTATTTTCCTGTCCTCCAAGTTTTGGCCTTATTGTAAAACTGTTCTCTCTTCAGTAGTTTTGTGGAAAAAAAATCAAATTAAGAAAAAAATAACTTATATCAATAACTTTCCTATATGTTCTCTGTCCAATTTCAATCCTTCTCCTTTTAAAACTCAACTGCACAGAGCTCCTATTTAAGTCTTCAAGTGGCTAGTTATGATAGTTACAAGATATACTTTAATCGTAAAATATCCTTTGAAGGACCCACAGGTCTTTCATTATACATTATTTTAACAACGTATTGACAAAGACAAGAGCAGGTCAATACTTAAAATGACAGAATTAAAGTAGGAGTTAAAAAATATCTAAAACTGAACAAACAAGCAGCATGACCTCACTACAAACAGTGAGGCAGACTGGACAAGCACCTGTGTCCAACAGAGGGTAAGATTGCTTCCAATTATTTCAAAAAGTCAAAATCAAAAATGTCAGTATTTCAATTCAGGATAATGCCAAGTTAATGAAGCATTAACTACTTAACAACAAAAGTCATTTTTCAGTGGGAGATTGCTTTAAAATTGTTTTTCAAAATGAGTTTATAAAATTAACTGAGTAACAAATGCAATCAATGGTAAAAAAGGAAGCTTACCAGAAGAACAATGATTTACAATTGACAGTACCATAAAAATCCAAGAAGTGAGAGAAACACTGATCACAACACTTACCTACCCAATGAGTTAAACTCCTAGAGCCTTGCTGACATTGCTGTAACTCTGTAAATGTATCAAGTTCTCATACCTTTCTGATTGTTAATAGTTCCTATAGGCACTGCATTTAGGATAATGATTCTCAACCAGGGGGCGATTTTGCCCACCAAAAGATATTTGGCAATATCTGGAGATACTTTTGATCATCATGAGGCCAAAGATGCTGTTAAACATCCTTCAATACACCAGAAAGCCTCCCTCCCACAACAAAGAATTATTGTCTCAATCTGTCAGTAGTAAGAAACCATGACCCAGGTCAACAGACTTCACTGTACTAAAACAGTATGCCAGCAAGTTCCTAACTACCCCCACATCCATTTTGGTTTCTCTGTTTTGAATTTCAGCTGTATGATTAACAAAAATCTATCTTAGATTTTTAGTTAAAAAAGTCACTGTTGGCCAAATTATAACCCCTCACATTGCCCTCAGCAAAGTGTAAACCAAACGTTTTCTTTCACAACTCTTGATGTTGGTACTAGCTACACAGGTAAATTAATTTGCTACATCTTATACACCTGTACACTTAAAATAGTTCCATTTACTAAATGTAAGTTATACTTCAATACAGTTGATTTTTAAAAGGCATATGAAGCCAAACAAAAACATTTCAAAAAGATTTAACTGAAAGGAAGACGTATGCCATATGATATAAATAAAGTATCCGTGAATGATTCTACATACCATGAGTTCCAGATTTTGTTGGAGCCGAGGATGAACTAAGTAGTGGATCCAACGAAGGATCCAAGAAACCTGCGTTCATGTTTGTTTTATATGAAAGCTGAGCTGCATCTTCTGATAGATTATCTAAACTTATCTTGCTTTGTCTACTTGTATCTAGAAGATCTTTTCCAAAGAAAGCTTCCTAGATGAAGATAAGCACATACAGAAATGGTTAGTTAGAAAATTCTAAAAGGACAATAGATTATTCTGTCATGGTTTTTGACAAGGAAGCAGAAATAACAGAAAAGGTATACATTTAACAATACAGAAACTGAATACAGAAGTATAAAAACACCATAGAAATATGCTGTCAATTACTTTATACTCCTTATTTTAAAAATAAGATATTTTTGGTAGTTTTGCTACAGAAAAAATTATGGAAATAAAACCACAAAATTATGCCAAAGATTTCTAGAAACTGCAGAACAGCTTCATGAATATTATTAATTTTTAGAGATTACTTGCAGAGGACAGCATAAGACTTTGATCTACAGCTTTAATATTTACTTCAGGTAGATCTGTAATCTCTTGATACATATATCACACTTATACTATAAGACTACTTACACTATCAGTCTGAAAGAGGGTTTTACAGTCAGTTTAGCCGTACTATGTGTGCAATATTTACAGCTACTAAAGGCTTGTGGTTTTCTATTTCTTTACACATATTAACATTTTTCCATTTCAAAATATTTTTAAGCTGGGTTCCTTGCAATGCCAAGATCTCTCCAAAATTTCTCAAAAATCAATACCAAAGACAAAAGGGAAGCACAGGTCCACCCCTTTAGCCTGCTTCAACCCAGGAGTTCTGCTTTAGTCTATTTCCTATGATGGGGTCTATCTGGAAAAAGGATCCTTCATAGAGGACAATTTTGCAATAGTTATCAACATTTAACACACTCTTGCCAAACATGCACAAAAAAGTTCACTGTAGCATATTTTGTAATGTCAAGAAGTAAAAATGGCCTTAATGTCTATCAATAGGCAAATAACTGTCCAACTTATAGACACTCATATTACAAAATACAGTAATTTTTAAACAGTATATAGCTCTATGTTATCAAAGAAAAGCCCTAAAATACATTCCTAAAAGAAAGCAAGTTGAATTATATATACAGTAAATTATAAAATACAGGTCGGGTGCAGTAGCTCACGCCTATAATCCCAGCATTTTGGGAGGCTGAGGTGGGTGGATCACTTAGGCCCAGGAGTTAGAGACCAGCCTGGGCAATATGGCAAAACTCTGGCTCTACACAAAACACAAAAATTAGCCAGGTATGTGCCAACATGCTGTAATCACAGCTACCTGGAAGGCTGAGGCACGAGAATCACTTGAACCCAGAAGGCAGAGGTTGCAGTGAGGTGAGATCACACGACTGCATTCCAGCCTGAGTGACAGAGTGAGACTTGTCTCAAACAAAAATAAAAAATTACAAAATTCAAATCAAGACTATTATAAGTTTGAAAAAATAAATTATAAAAAAGTTTCTGAAGGATAAATGCCAAATTATTAACAATACTACCTTATGAGAAAAGAGATTGGGAGTATGTGAAGTCTGGTAGAGGTAATGATATATCTGATTTGAAATTTTCACATTTTAAATGAAAAAGTTGTTTCACTTTGAAAAACCTAAAAATCCACAAAACTAGAGCAGCAGGTAGAAGAGGATTCATTTCTTACAATAAGCAATGCTTTTATCATTAGAAAAAAGGTTGAACAGCAGAAAGCATTTTAGAAGTTTAGAAAATCATTTAATGCCTTCAGTATAAATTTGAGAAATCTTAGATCATGATCAGCAAGAATTTTGTCTAATGACTCATGACTTTACTAGTGTTTATCAAAAACTGTATCACCCTTATTAATTTAGTGGGTTTTCCATTCCCTGTAGATAACATAAAGAGGTGGCTCCATGCACATGGTCTCTAAATGTCCAAGAAAACAGTACCATTAAAAAGACTTCCCTCATATCACACATAAACACACACACACACACACACGCTGAAAGTTACTGATGTGCAACAGGGGAATCAAGACAGCCCAGAAGACTAAGATCACAGCAATAATTGGGAAATTAGACCTAATAATTTTAAAGACTCTTTGCCAAAGTATTAAATGGCCAGCTTTCATACTTGCATAAACACCTAAAGAAAGTTTCTTAAATTTATATTATACTTTACACAAGGATCAATAGGAGGAAAGGCAGGTTGCCATCACAATATTCCTAGAAAGGACTATTAAGAAGGAAGGTAAAGGGAATCCCAGGAGAAAACAACAACAAACATGAAAAAAAAATTGGGGGACGCGCCCAAGATGGCCAAATAGAAACAGCTCCAGCCTCCAGATCCCAGCATGAGCGACACAGAAGACAAGTGATTTCTGCATTTTCAACTGAGGTACCAGGTTCATCTCACTGGAGCGTGTTGAACAGTTGGTGCTGGTCCAAGGGTGCAGCCCGACCACCAAGAGCTGAAGCAGGGTGAGGCATTGCCTCACTTGGGAAGCGCAAGGAGGAAGGGAATTCCTTTTCCAAGCCAAAGGAAACTGAGACAAACAACAACTGGAAAATCGGGTAACTCCTACCCTAATACTGCGCTTTACCAAGGGTCTTAGCAAATGGCACACCAGATTATATCCCACACCTGGCCCAGAGGGTCCCACACCCATGGAGCCTCCCTCATTGCTAGTAGAGCAGTCTGAGATCTAACTGCAAGGTGGCAGTGAAGCTGGGGAAGGGGCGCCCGCCATTGCTGAGGCTTAAGTAGGTAAACAAAGCCCCCTGTAAGCTTGAATTGGGTGGAGCCCACCATAGCTCAAGGAGGCCTGTCTGCCTCTGTAGACTCCACCTTTGGGGACAGGGTGGAGTCTAAACAAAAAGCAGCAGAAAGCTCAGCAGAGATAAATGTCCCTGTCTGACAGCTTTGAAGAGAGCAGTGGATCTCCCAGCACGGAGGCTGATATCTGAGAATGGACAGAATGCCTGCTCAAGTGGATCCCTGACCCCTGAGTAGCCTCATTGGGAGACATCCCCGACTAGGTGCAGACCGACACCTCACACCCTACACAGCTGGGTACACCCCTAAGATTAAGCTTCCAGAGCAAGAATCAGACAGCAACACTCGCTGTTCAGCAATATTCTATCTTCTGCAGCCTCTGCTGCCGATACCCAGGAAAACAGGGTCTGGAGTCGACTTCAAGCAAACTCCAACAGATCTACAGCTGAGGGTCCTGACTGTTAGAAGGAAAACTAACAAACAGAAAGGACACCCACACCAAAACCCCATCAGTACGTCACCATCATCAAAGACCAAAGGCAGATAAAACCACAAAGATGGGGAAAAAGCAGTGCAGAAAAGCTGGAAATTCAAAGAATCAGAGCGCATCTCCCCCTCTAAAGGAACACAGCTCATCGCCAGCAACAGAACAAAGCTGGACAGAGAATGACTTTGACGAGTTGAGAGAAGAAGGCTTCAGTCGATCAAACTTCTCAGAGCTAAACGAGGAACTATGTAACCAGTGCAAAGAAACTAAAAACTTTGAAAAAAGACTTGATGAATGGCTAACTAGAATAACTAATGTAGAGAAGTCCTTAAAAGAACTGATAGAGATGAAAACCATAACATGAGAACTACGTGACAAATGCACAAGCTTCAGTAACCGACGCGATCAACTGGAACAAAGAGTTTATCAGTGATTGAAGATCAAATGAATGAAATGAAGCGAGGAGAAGTGTAGAGAAAAAAGAGTAAGAAGAAATGAACAAAGCCTCCAAGAAATATGGGATTATGTGAAAAGACCAAATCTACATCTGATTGGTGTGCCTGAAAGTGACAGGGAAAATGGAACCAAGTTGGAAAACACTCTGCAGGATATCATCCAGGAGAACTTCCCCAACCTAGTAAGGCAGGCCAACATTCACATTCAGGAAATACAGAGAATGCCACAAAGATACTCCTCGAGAAGAGCAACTCCAAGACACATAATTGTCAGATTCACCAAAGCTGAAATGAAGGAAAAAATGTTAAGGGCAGCCAGGGAGAAAGGTCGGGTTACCCACAAAGGGAAGCCCATCAGACTAACAGCAGAGCTCTCGGCAGAAACTCTACAAGCCAGAAGAAGTGGGGGCCAATATTCAACATTCTTAAAGAAAAGAATTTTCAACCCAGAATTTCATATCCAGCCAAACTAAGTTTCATAAGTGAAGGAGAAATAAAATCCTTTACACACAAGCAAATGCTTAGAGATTTTGTCACCACCAGGCCTGCCCTACAAGAGATCCTGAAGGAAGCACTAAACATGGAAAGGAACAACAGGTACCAGCCATTGCAAAAACACGTCAAAATGTAAAGTCCATTGATGCTAGGAAGAAACTGCATCAACTAACGAGCAAAATAACCAGCTAATATCATAATGACAGGATCAAGTTCACAGATAACAATATTAACTTTAAATGTAAATGGACTAAATGGTCCAATTAAAAGACACAGACTGGCAAATTGGATAAAGAGTCAAGACCCATCAGTTTGCTGTATTCAGGAGACCCATCTCACATGCAGAGACACACATAGGCTCAAAATAAAGGGATGGAAGACGATCTACCAAGCAAATGGAAAACAAAAAAAAGCAGGGGTTGCAATCCTAGTCTCTGATAAAACAGATAAAAGATCAAAAGAGACAAAGAAGACCATTACATAATGGTAAAGGGATCAATTCATCAGGAAGAGCTAACTATCCTAAATATATATGCACCCAATACAGGGGATCTCGGATTCATAAAGTAAGTCCTTAGAGACATACAAAGAGACTTAGACACCCATACAATAATAATGGGAGACTTTAACACCCCACTGTCAACATTAGACAGATCAACGAGACAGAGTGTCAACAAGGATATCCAGGAATTGAACTCAACTCTGCAACAAGCGGACCTAATAGACATCTACAGAACTCTCCACCCCAAATCAACAGAGTATACATTTTTCTCAGCACATTGCACTTATTCCAAAATTGACCACATAATTGGAAGTAAAGCACTCCTCAGCAAATGTAAAAGAACAGAAATTGTAACAAACTGTCTCTCAGACCACAGGGCAATCAAACTAGAACTCAGGACTAAGAAATTCAATCAAAACTGCTCAACTACATGGACACTGAACAACCTGCTCCTGAATGACTACTGGGTACGTAACAAAATGAAGGTAGAAATAAAGACGTTCTTTGAAACCAATGAGAACAAAGATACAACATACCAGAATCTCTGGGACACATTTAAAGCAGTGTGTAGAGGGAAATTTATAGCACTAAATGCCCACAAGAGAAAGCAGGAAAGATCTAAAATTGACACCCTAACATCACAATTAAAAGAACTAGAGAAGCAAGAGCAAACACATTGAAAAGCTAGCAGAAGGCAAGAAATAACTAAGATCAGAGCAGAACTCAAGGAGATAGAGACACAAAAAACCCTCCAAAAAAATCAATGAATCCAGGAGCTGGTTTTTTGAAAAGATCAACAAAATTGATAGACCACTAGCAAGACTAATAAAGAAGAAAAGAGAGACGAATCAAATAGATGCAATAAAAAATGATAAAGGGGATACCACCACTGACCCCACAGAAATACAAACTACCATCAGAGATTACTATAAACACCTCTATGCAAATAAACTAGAAAACCTAGAAGAAATGGATAATTTCCTGGACACTTACACTCTCCCAAGACTAAACCAGGAAGAAAATGAATCCCTGAATAGACCAATAGCAGGCTCTGAAATTGAGGCAATAATTAATAGCCTATCAACCAAAAAAAGTCCAGGGCCAGACGGATTCAGAGCTGAATTCTACCAGAGGTACAAGGAGGAGTTGGCACCAGTCCTTCTGAAACTATTCCAATCAATAGAAAAAGAGGGAATCCTCCCTAACTCATTTCATGAGGCCAACATCATCCTGATACCAAAGCCTGACAGAGATACAACAAAAAAAGAGAACTTTAGACCAAAATCCCTGATGAACATCGATGCAAAAATCCTCAACAATATACTGGCAAACCGAATCCAGCAGCACATCAAAAAGCTTATCCACCATGATCAAGTGGGCTTCGTCCCTGGGATGCAAGGCTGGTTCAACATTCGCAAATTAATAAACGTAATCCAGCACATAAACAGAACCAAAGACAAAAACCACATGATTATCTCAATAGATGCAGAAAAGGCCTTTGACAAAATTCAACAGCCCTTCATGCTAAAAACTCTCAATAAATTTGGTAGTGATGGAAGTTATCTCAAAATAATAAGAGCTATTTATGACAAACCCACAGCCAGTATCATACTGAATGGCCAAAAACTAGAAGCATTCCCTCTGAAAACTGGCAAAAGACAGGGATGCCCTCTCTCACCACTCCTATTCAACATAGTGTTGGAAGTTCTGGCTAGGGCAATCAGGCAAGAGAAAGAAATAAACGGTATTCAGTCAGGAAAAGAAGAAGTCAAACTGTCCCTGTTTGCAGATGACATGATTGTATATTCAGAAAACCCCATTGTCTCAGCCCAAAATCTCCTTAAGCTGATAAGCAACTTCAGCAAAGTCTCAGGATACAAAATCAATGTGCAAAAATCACAAGCATTCTTATACACCAGTAACAGACAGACAGCCAAATCATGAATGAACTCCCATTCACAATAGCTTCAAAGAGAATAAAATACCTAAGAATCCAACTTACAAGGGATGTAAAGGACCTCTTCAAGGAGTACTACAAACCACTGCTTAAAAGGGGACACAAACAAATGGAAGACCATACCATGCTCATGGATAGGAAGAATCAATATTGTGAAAATGGCCATACTGTCCAAGGTAATTTATAGATTCAATGTCATCCACATTAAGCTACCAATGACTTTCTTCACAGAATTGGAAAAAACTGCTCTAAAGTTCATATGGAACCAAAAAAGACCCTACATTGCCAAGACAATCCTAAGCCAAAAGAACAAAGCTGGAGGTATCACGCTACCTGACTTCAAACTATACTACAAGGCTACAGTAACCAAAACAGCACGGTATTGGTACCAAAACAGAGATATAGACCAATGGAACAGAACAGAGCCCTCAGAAATAATACCACATATCTACAGCCATCTGATCTTTGACAAACCTGACACAAACAAGAAATGGGGAAAGGATTCCCTATTTAATAAATGGTGCTGGGAAAATAGCCTAGCCATTAAGTAAAAAGCTGAAACTGGATCCTTTCCTTACTCCTTATACGAAAACTAATTCAAGACGGATTAGAGACTTAAATGTTAGACCTAAAACCACAAAAACCCTAGAAGAAAACCTAGGTAATACCATCAGGACAGAGGCATGGGCAATGACTTCATATCTAAAACACCAAAAGCAACAGCAACAAGCCAAAATTGACAAATGGGATCTAATTAAACTAAAGAGCCCCTGCACAGCAAAAGAAACCACCATCAGAGTGAACAGGCAACCTACAGAATGGGAGAAAATCTTTGCAATCTACTCATCTGACAAAGGGCTGATATCCAGAACCTATAAAGAACTCAATCAAATTTACAAGAAAAAAACAACCCCATCAAAAAGTGGGCAAAGGATATGAACAGACACTTCTCAAAAGAAGACATTCATACAGCCAACAGACACATGAAAAAATGCTCATCATCACTTGCCATCAGAGAAATGCAAATCAAAACCACAATGAGATACCATCTCACACCAGTTAGAATGGCAATCATTAAAAAATCAGGAAACAACAGGTGCTGGAGAGGATGTGGAGAAATAGGAACACTTTTATACTGTTGGTGGGACTGTAAACTAGTTCAACCATTGTGGAAAACAGTGTGGCGATTCCTCAAGGATCTAGAACTAGAAATACCATTTGACCCAGCCATTCCATTACTGGGTATATACCCAAAGGATTATAAGTCATGCTGCTATAAAGACACATGCATATGTATGTTTATTGCGGCACTATTTACAATAGCAAAGACTTGGAATCAACCCAAATGTCCATCAGTGACAGACTGGATCAAGAAAATGTGGCACATATACACCATGGAATACTATGCAGTCATAAAAAAGGATGAGTTTGTGTCCTTTGTAGGGACATGGATGCAGCTGGAAACCATCATTCTCAGCAAACTGTGGCAAGAACAGAAAACCAAATACCGCATGTTCTCACTTATAGGTGGGAATTGAACAATGAGATCACTTGGACACAGGAAGGGGAACATCACACACCAGGTCCTATTGTGGGGAGGGGGGAGGGGGAGGGGGGGGGGATAGCATTAGGAGATATACCTAATGTAAATGACGAGTTAATGGGTGCAGCACACCAACATGGCACATGTATACATATGTAACAAACCTGCACATTGTGCACATGTACCCTAGAACTTAAAGTATAATAAAAATAAATAAATAAACAAATGTAAGAAAATTAAAAAAGAGGCACAATGTTGTTCAATAAAAAAAAAAAAGATGAAAAATTTAAAAAAAGGTAAACCAAACTATAAATGGATTTTTTTCCTGACCAATTAAATGATTGTTTTAAAAAAACAAAGGTACAAAGCTAGGATATAAGAGATTGAGGGGAAAAATATCTATAAAGGATATACAAAAGGTAAGGCACTGGTTAGACACTTTACATACATACTCTTACTGAACCTCTGAGCATTTCTGAGAGACACCATTATGTCACAAATGAGGAAACCGAGACAGAGATGTTAAATAGAACAAAATCACACAGCTAACTGGTAGTGGAATGGTATTTAAACCCTCTGACTTTCTAGGCTAAACTCTAACATGAACACTGCCATTAAAACGTTAGTAGCTACTGAAAAAGAAAATTGAGGAAGTTGTATGTTAGTTGAAAGGCAGTGTATTTTAAAACCAATTAAACTAGTAATAGCTAACTGGAAAATTAATGTAAAAAATAAATACAATTCAGGCAATGAAGGGTTATCTGTGTAAGCCATAGTTTCTTAGGGGGAACAGATCAGATGAATAGTTTTCTACACTGAAATTAGGATGGACTCTCAATGATAGTCTGTTCCAGTTCAATTTTAACACATGAAGAAATAGAGGCCAGGAAGGATGAATAACATGCTTAGGAATTTACAATTAGTTAGATGCAGAGCCAGATGTTTAATCTCAGTACCATTTCTAATATTGAGCTATTTCCATCGTATCGCATGGCCTTAAACTCTGACTTAATGTTTACAAGATGAACTAGAAAAAAACTTTTTTTGGAGTCTACATCTATCAAACATAATTTTTTCATACTGAAAGATATTTTTCTGATGTGTATTTTGGAAAACAAAAAGAATACTGCTTAAATCTTTGGTTCACCAGGCCTCTAAAAGTGGTTAACGATTATTAAAGCTATAACTTTGACTGAAAAACCTATCTTAAATCAATGAATATAACTACTGTAACTTGTATTGGCAAAGGAAATTTCAACAGAACTTGGGTGTGGGGTATACATAGCTATAAATGGCTTGAAGATTGAGTTTTTCCTACCCCAAAGTCTCCTTGTTACATCTTATAGAATACTTAGAAGTGAACAACTGGGATTAAAAAAGCAATTTATGGCAAGTATCAAAGCACACAAAAAAGTAAACTTAATTTTTACAGACCCCTGGAAGGTAAAAGTGGCATTTATGATGACTAAATGAAAACAAAACAAGTAAAACATTAACAAAAACAACAAACCTATGTTTTATAACTCAATACATTCTATTTCCTCAATTAACAAACCATGTAAAATAATGTAAAGCAAAATATTACTTGTAAATAGGCAGGGAAAGTTTCTTCAAGCTTATTTTTCCTTTTTCGGTATCTCTTCTTTATTTTTTCAGTACTTTCAGTAACAGAAACAGATTCATCAACTAAAGTATCTGGTAACTGCTCACTCCAGCCTGAAACAACAGTCACATTTATAAATATGTGGCATTTAAAATTTCTAGACAAACCCACTGAAGGTAATTTTATACCTTACCAATGTACACACAGTTTCATATAAACAAACAAGCTTTTTCAACAAAAAATCTCAAATCAAGTTTATTACTTTTAAGTGCCAAAAAATTTTCATTTCATGCCTATTTAGTATTAGCATGTTTCCCATTTTCTTAATAATAGATTTCTTTACAAAGCAAAAGCTTATTTATTTATTTAAACACATTTTGTTAAAGAGTAAAAAGATAATAATAAATACCCAAAGCTCATGAGTATGAGGAAATGGCAACTTACAAACTATTGAGGCAAATTCAGTGGGTACAATTTTTTGTAGGGTGGATTGAGAATACTCAACAAAAACCTTAAAGAAAAAGTGTGTCCTTTAATACAGCAGTTCCAAGCTCAGAAATTTATTATAAATTAATTATTTGTAGGATATACACATTGTGAAAACATGACTATGAATATGCCAATAAATATGCAATGAACACTCATTCTTGAAATCAGAAATGGAAATAAATTTGGGGACTATGAAACTAGCAAAGAAACAAGAACACAGCTTAAATTTGACAAATAAACAATCAAAGATATTCTCAGATGCTTCATGATGGCAGGGCAAACGGTACATCCTTCTGAAAATCAGTATGAGCACTCTACCATTAGACTACATAAGTGAACTGACTCTTCTGAAAACTAGAAACAGACAAACATTTTTTACAACCATCTTTTTAAATGCAGCGTAACCTAGCCAGAACATAAGGAATCCATGAAAAACAAAAATTAAGGTAAATAAGGAACCACAAAAGCAAGCAAAAAAGTAAAAGCTCTCCGAAATTTGCTGAAATCCAATGACCTCAAACTCCATACGAACTCAAATCCTTTCATCAATAAAAGGTAGTAAGGCTTTTATTGAGTAACAATAAGAGGCAATAAGGCTCTTATTGACTGTAACATTTTAGGAAGCTCTTTCCAACAGAAGTATCAAGACCAAGGGGTTACATTAAAAAAAAAATTTTTTTTAAGTCAGTACTATACCATCATCTCTGCAAGGTAACTGCTCAGAAATAGAGCCTGAGGAATCTTTCCTGATCACAGATCTTTTGGTTTTCCCTTGCCCAGTTCGACTTCTTTGCCGCACCATAAATCCACCAATACCTATTCAAAAAAGAAATTGGGTAAACTGATAAATAATTTCTCCCTACATTTCCACAGTACATAGGATAAAACTGCTTTATCTTGAATAGTAAGGCATTTTCCGAAATTAAATCTGTGCTAATCTAAATCAATAATCTGATTTTTAGGTAAAATAGAAGTTAAAAATAAGCAAAAAAAAAAAAAAAGAAAAAGAAAAAGGAAAAGGCAAAGCCACTGTTATCACTTATCAAACAGAATATAAAAAGACCTGTGTGCACTTCCTCTTCTAAACAGTATTGGTGTAAATATCAAACACTAAATTATGCTGGTTTATCTATTTGACAAATATTAGTACCTCATACATCAAATTACGGTCATGCACTGCATGATGATGTTGGTCAACAAAGGCTTGCATGCTAAGACAGTGGTCCCATAAGATTATAATGGAGCTGAAAAATTCCCACCACATAGAGACATTACTGTAGTTATAACACTGTCGCATAATTACTTTATTTTTTAAAATGGATTTAGGGTACCATGCAGCCTAAGTGTGTAGTAAGCTATACCATCTAGGTTTGTGGAAGTGCACTCTATGATGTTCACACAAGGATGAAAACGCCTAATGATGTATTTCTCTGAACTTAAGTGATGGATGACTGTATTTATATACTAACCAGCTAGATGACAGAAACATTCTTTGACTGATATGATTTCAGGGGGATGGTGTCCAGTATTCCAAGGTATGAGGGTATTTATACATGGGATACATAGAGCCCTGAGGTTAAGAGCATGGAATCTGGAGTCAGACTATGTAATTCTACTCACTCACTAAATACTTCTCAATGCCTCAGTTCTTTCACTGGTTAAAAATGGGGGTAAGGCAAAGCAGCTTCTCATACATATGTTAAATGTTAAGTGAATTGCTTAGAATAGAGGTCTGGTACACAGTCAACACTATAAGCTTTTGTGAAATGATATCGCTGTCGAGCAACATACTCCGTGACCTAATGGGCCCCTCATTTAGAGGGTTGACTTCCATGTGAGGCAGAGGAAAAGAAAAAAAACAGTAAATACAAGTTCCTGGAAGAAATCTGCAAAGTCTAAAATTTAAAGTGCACTTATAAGCCTCATGATTAGGAAGAAATGAAATCATTTTCATAAAATGATTTAGATGCAACTAATCTTAGGTCCTTATTATAGATGTGACCTATTTAAAAGACGTTATCTTTCAAGGTCTCACAGAATACAAATGAAGAAAGTTCTTCCTTACATAGCAAAAGGGATTTAGATCACTCTTACCAATAAAATGTAAGCAATCAGAAGCATAAAGATTGTACCAATCCAATTTAAAACCTCATTGGTAAACAGACATTAATAAACTGCCTAAGGAAAGCCTACTCAATACCTGTGAAAAGCGGGAAAAAAATTTTTTAAAATAAATACATAAAAGCCTACAACTTCTGTACTGTGACAATTTCAATAATTTTTTCCAATAAGGCAAATAAAATCGACAAGCAAGACCACTTTTCTCTCCACTCCTGAGGCAGATAAGAAATAAGAGTGTTTAATCCGTCATAGTTTTAACTGGAATATAAATTCTAGGAGGCATAATAACTCTCTTGTTCCCTTTCACGTTTACTGGCACTCCTGCACAAACATTGAAATCAGTTTTTTCAAAAAAAGATATTAGAAAGTGAATACTGAAAATTAAAAGCGTTACAGAAGTACACATCCAGAGGAACTATATAAATGGCCTTCAAAGTCCAAGTATGAACAAAAGCCAATCTAGTAAAGCATTTAATAAAATGGTTAACATTTGGGATAAGGTATTCAATAATGATTCATTGTGAAGTATTCACATATTCAAAATAAAGAACTCTTGAGCTAAAAAGTTGTATTCAAATAGTTTAGTTCTTTAATTTATATGCACATATTTTTGTTTAGACAGTTCTTAATCCTGAATAATTTTAACTGAAGTCTTCAGTACTGTATTTTTCTTAACCAAGTATTGATGATATTGAAATGGCTACCTCAGACACTATACCTGGTCTGTATGGTTTCCTTTTTCTCTTTTTGACACCATCTGTTCCTTCTACTCCCTTAGTTTCATCATCCACAGCTTCCCGCTCAGGACTAGATTCTGATTTTCCATCACAATCCATAAGTTCTCCTTCTGGAAAAAAGTAAATATATACACAAAATTGGAAAAACCTATCAAATACATAATCCCTACATAATGGAGAATACAAAGCAGGGTTGTTGCTGAGCCATTTTAATTGCACATCCCTGTTGGTAGGGAAAGTATGAAAGCAGACAGAAGCCCCAAATGGTTGCAGAAATTGTGCTGCTTAGTGCAGTGTTCCCATGAAATAAAACATAATAATCAGAGAAGGGGAACACAGAACTCAGAAAGAGTTCTGTTAAGTGCAATCCATTTGCACTTAACAAATTCACTTCTTTAATTATGTCTTCAGGTCCAGGTCTCTAGACCAGAACTCTCTTCTGAGCTTCAACCACAGCTATAATTGAATACTACCTAGTTACTGAAAACTGTATATCCAAAATGAACTACTGATTTAAAATAAACTTTCTTTTTCCCATGTTACCTATCATCATTAAAAGGCATGGACATGTAACCTGGAGAAGACAAAGGCCTGGAAGACCACCGTAATCATTCCTAATCTCTTTCCTCCCACAACCAAGACTCCTCAATACCTCTGAAATGCATTTTATCACTCTCTATCACCATCTTAGTCCAACCTCAGGTGACTCACTATTAATACAACATGCTGTTACCTAGTTCCCCACCTCAAAGCTTACCTCTCTCCAATCAGTTCTTTAAATTACTGCATAAATGATCTTTCTATAAATATGTATCAATTTTCTGCTTAAAATCCTTTCATGTCTTCCCAATGCCCTCAAAATAAACTTCAAATTGCAAGGCCCATTACAACAGCCTTTTGTAAACTTTCCAGCTTCATCTCACTCCCACCAGTGAACTATATTCAGTTCTTTGAATGTATCAAGCTCTTTCTTCCACTATCTTCCCCAATTTCTGCCTTCTACCTAATTTATCTTTCATGATTTATTCTAAACTTCACTGTATTGAAGAATTCCTGATATTTAGATAAGGTTATGTCAAACAGTATACGTTCCTATGTACGAATGTCATGCTTCATTTTAATTGGTTCTTTAAATCTGTGTCCCTGCTGGAGTGTATTCTCTATGAGAACAGGTACACAGATTTTCTTAGTAACAGATGTATTGTTAGCAGGATACCTAATACATGTTCAACAAATACTTCACTGAATGCGGTAAATGGAATGCTTAGAGAATGCTATTTTGGAGAATGCTATTTTAACACTATGTAATCAAACTTTTCCAAGTTATATATGCTTTACATTGTATTACAGGAAAAAGACATGTTTATCAAATACATTTTAAAATCAAGTTGTTAACTCCTTCAATATTCTCAGTATTAGAGATAACATATTTCTCTAATGGCATGAACAGGGTATGCGTCTTTTGTTTTTTATTATATTTGGTCTATATTTGAAGCCAATTCCATAACAATCTGATAATGGCTATGAACTTATGACTAAGCCATGAAAAGAAAAGTTTATAGGCCAGGCAGGGGGGCTCATGCCCATAATCCCAGCATTTTGGGGGGCCAAGGCAAGTGGATCACTTGAGGTCAGGAGTTCCAGACCAGCCTGACCAACATGGTGAGTCCCTACCAAAAAAACAAAATTACCCGGGCGTTGTGGTACACGCCTATAATCCCAGCTACTCAGGAGACTGAGGCAGGAGAATTGCTTGAACCCAGGAGGTGGAGGTTTCAGTGAGCTGAGATTATGCCATTGCACTCCAGCCTGAGCAACAAGAGCAAAATTCCATTTCAGAAAGAAAGAAAGAACAAAAGAAAGAAAGAAAGAGAAAAGAAAAAAGAAAATTACTGAAACACAGCAAGCACCAAAGATGACAATAACAATTGTTTACTTTCAAATAAACCCACCTAAAAGTTAATGGCAGGGAATTTGGGGTGAAGGTGGCAGGCTAAATCCATATATTAAAATTTCATTCTCCTGAAACTCTACTAAAAACACACGGAAATAATCTATTTTTAAAAGATAAAATCAAGCTGGGGCATGGTGGCATGCCTGCAATCCCAGCTATCTGGGAGGCTGAGGTGGGAGAAGAGAATTGCTTGAGCCAGGAGGCTAAGGCTACAGTGAGTTATGATCACACCACTGCATTCCAGCCTGGGCAACAGAGAAAGACCCAATCTCCTTAAAAAAAACAAAAAAAAAAACAAAAAAAAACAAAAAAAAAAACCAGACAACAGGAAAGGAGAAAAACAACAAAGTTAAATTCTCAGTTGAAGGCAGAAAGAACTGAAAAAAAGAATGCAGTTTATAACAATCCTCAGAAGGCTGAGAAACTAGGAAAACTGGCTACCTTTGGAAATAAGTGGGAGAAAACCGAAGCAACAGTGCTTTATTTAATTACCTACAGAAGTCATACTCCCTACACCTGCTTCCTAGGTTTACACACTGAGAAGCTGCTACTCTCATTCACGGGATGCAGGATTCCTGGGTGACCTTAAACGGAACAATGGGATAAAGACTGAAAATAGGATGAAGAAACTATACTAAATGTGGGCATACTAAATGTGGACAACCTCATCCTGCTCCCGCTGCCGTACCCCATGTTTCCCCACTAAATTCTCAGAAAGCTCCAAGTATGAGGTTTGAAAAGACTGTTGTGGGGAACCTGATCAGTTCAAGAAGAACATCTAAAGATACTGAAACCAGAGGGTTCCCCAAATGGTCAGCACAAATCACCCCACTAAACTTACAAATTGACAAGGACCATCACATACTCAAAGCTTTCCAATCAACTACTTAATTCCTTTCTTAAAAAATAAAAATAGTATCTATCCAGTCTCCATCTTTAGTTATTCACTTTTAATCATGCAGGTACAATAAAGATTATCTGATGATGGTCTATAACAAGCTTGTCCAACCTGCAGCCCAAGATGCTTAAAATGTAGCCCACTACAAGTTCATAAACTTTCGTACAACACTATGAGACTTTTCATGAGTTCTGTTTTTTTTGTTTTGTTTGTTTTTTTAAAAAAAAGCTCATCAGCTATCATCAGTGTATTTTATGTGTGGCCCAAGACAATTCTTTTAATGTGGGCCATGGAAGCCTGAAGATCTGCAACACCCCTGACAGAGACCTGAAAACATAAAAGACAATTTGGAATTAATAGACTAAGTAGGAAGAAAAAAATTTTTAAAAAGATTAAAATCCTCTGAGGGATAAGGTAAGATACCCATGAGGCAAGAATAGGATGCTACAAAAGAAACATTCAAAGGGAGGAAAGAAAGCTCATGAAATAATTGAAATAACAGAAATAAAAACAAAACTCAGTAGAGGAAGATAAAATAAGGACATGAATGGGAAAGAAGCAGAGAAAAACTGAGTACGTTTCACATCTGAAAAGCAGAATTCTAGAAAAAGAGAGGGAATTGTTGTCAATAATGCAGTTCAAGAACATCTCCCTGCCACTGAAGGATATAAGATGGCAGACGGAAAGAGACCACTCAATGTCTAACAAAACAGATTTTAAAAATCAAAAAGAGACAAAAACAGACATTATCCTCATGAAATTTTAGAACACTGAGGACAAAGAATTTCCGAAAATCCTAAGAGCTCCTAAGAAAACACAGGTCACATAGAAAGAATCGAGTTCTTCATATACTAGAAACTAAAAGGCAGTGGATCAATGGACTAAAAATGATAAATGAAAACGTATTTCCAACCTGGAAAAGATCAGTCAGGTAGGAAGGTAAAATAAAGACATTTTCAGAAGTATATAATGCCCAAAACTTACCTTCCACACATTCTCTGTCAGGGAGCTATGGAAGATATGTTCCACCCAAATTGACGGAAGAAATAAGAGAAATTAATGAAACTGCAGAAAACACATGTAACACAGGAGAGAACACAAGATGATCTCCAAGATGATGAAGAAGAAATCCCTAAATTAATCATATGTAATGGTTTGTGGCCAAGGATAGCACTGGATCTAATACAAAGACCACCTTTCAACTGAAACAATGCACACGAGGACAGTAAAACCCAAGAGAGCACTTTTATTGATGAGGTTCATAGTGACACCAGTAAGCATACATGTTGAGACAAATGGCATAAAGTAGCACATACAGTACCCTAACACAAGTGGTATCACTGAAGGCTAAAGTCTCTTCTAATTAACATATTCACAAGGGCCTTCTGATTCCCACAGGCCGCAATAAAGAAAAATACTGTATCGGCCAGGCGCGGTGGCTCATGCCTGTAATTTCAGCACAGCACTTTGGGAGGCTGAGGCGGGTGGGTCATGAGGTCAGAAGATTGAGACCACCCTGGCTAACATGGTGTAAACCTGTCTCTACTAAAAATACAAAACAGCCGGGTGAGGTGGCGGGCGCCTGTAGTCCCAGCTACTCCGGAGGCTGGGGCAGGAGAATGGCATGAACCCGGGAGGCAGAAGTTGCAGTGAGCCAAGATTGCACCACTGCACTCCAGTCTGGGCGACAGAGCAAGACTCTGTCTCAAAAAAAAAGGAAAAAAAAGGAAAAGACCATATCACCCAAACATGAGAAATTCTTCCATATATGCATACTTGTATCTAGATGACTAATCTCTGGAAAGTTATAAGAAAACCACTGGTTCTTTCCAAGGAAGGGATGGCCTAGAAAGGTAGACTAACTTAACATTGTTCACTCTTTTTAAGACCTTTGTATTTCTTATAGCTATTGCCTATTCAAAAACAAACCTGTAACAGGGAAAGAATGAAAGCTTTTCTTCAATATTTGGGACAAGGCAAGGATACCTAATCTTAACACTTACATTCAACATAGTCCTAGCCAGAGCAATCACGTAAGAAAAGGAAATAAAAAGCATCCAAGCAGAAAAAAGGGGGCAAAATTATCCCTGTGTGCAGATGACATGATCCTGTATGTAGAAACCCCTAAAAATTCCACAATTACTAAAATAAATGAATTCAGTCAAGTAGCAGGATACAAAATCAATATACAAAAATCACATGCGTTTCTTTATACCAATAATGATCTGAAAAAAAATCAAGAAAACATTTCCACTTAAAATAACACCAAAAAGAATAAAACACTTAGGAACAAATTTAATGAAGGAAGTAAAAGGTTTATATACTAAACATTATAAAATATTGACAAAAGAAACTGAAGACACAGAGCCGGGCATGGTGGCTCACGCCTGTAATCCCAGCACTTTGGGAGGCCAAGGTGAGTAGATCACCTGAGATCAGGAGTTCAAGAGCAGCCTGGCCACATGGCGAAACCCTGTCTCTACTGACAATACAAAAATTGGCCAGGTGTGGTGGCAGGCACCTGTAATCCCAGCTACTTGGGGGGCTGAGGCAGCAGAACTGCTTGAGCCCAGGAGGAGGTGGAGGTTGCTGAGATCGCGCCACTGCACTCCTGCCTGGGCAACAGAGCGTGACTCTGTCTCAAAAAAAAAGAAAAAAACTGAAGACACAAATAAATATAAAGATATCCCCATGTTTGTGGACTGGAATAATACTGTTAAAATGTCCATACCATCCAAAGTGATCTACAGCTTCAATGCAAATTTCCAAAGGCATTTTTCACAAAAATAAAAACCACAATTCTAAAATTTGTATTAAATCATAAAAGACCCTGAATAGCCAAAAGAATCTTGAGAAAGAAAAAGTAGAAGGTATCACACTACCTGATTTCAAGTTATATTACAAAGTGATAGTTATCAAGACAGTATGGTACTGGCATAAAAACAGACACATGGATCAATGGAACCGAATACAGAGCCCAGAAATAAACCCAAGCATATATTACAAGCTAATTTTTGACAAGTCCAATAAGATACAACAGGGAAAAGATGGTCTCTTCAATAAGTAGGGGTAAGAAAACTAGATATCTATATGCAAAAGAATGAAACTGGACCTGATGCCTATCTTACACATCATACACAAAAAGCAACTCGAAATGGATTAAATACCTAAGACTTGAAACCATAAAGCTCCTACAAGGAAATATAGGAGAAAAACTCCTTGATATCCTCCTTGACAATGATTTTTTGGATATCACACCAAAAGCTCAGGTAGCAAAAGCAAAAACAAGCAAGTGGGACTACATCAAGCAAATAAGCTTCTGTATAGCAAAAACAAAAACAGGGTAAAAAGGTAGCACAGACATTAGGGGAAAATATTGGCAAACCACACATCTGATAAGGTGTTAAAATCCAAAACATATGAGGAACTCACACAACTCAGTAGCAAAAAACCCCCAAATAACTGGATTTTAAAATAAACAAAGGACCTGAATGGCCATTTTTCCAAAGTCACACAAATGGTCAAATGGTGTATGAAAAGAAGCTCAATACCATAATCATCAGGAAAATGAAAATTAAAACCACAATAGATATCATCTCATGTCTCTTAGAATGACTATCATCAAAAAGGCAAAGACAAAAGTGTTGGTGAGGATGTGTAGAAAACGAAACCTTTGTACACAATTGATAGGAATGTAAATTAGTATAGCCATTATTGAAAACAGTATAGAGGTTCCTTTAAAAAAATATAACTACCATAAGATGCAGCAATGCCTCTGTTGGGCATATATTCAAAGGTAATAAAATCAGCACCCGAGAGAGACATCTGCACTCCCACATTCATGGCAGCATTACTCACAATAGCCAAGATATGGAAACAAACTAAGTATCCTAATGGACAATTTACTTATCCATTCAAGGACAGATGAATGGACAAAGAAATTGTGATGTATGTATGTACATATATAAGTCCGCCCTTAATGTCATCAATAGGTTCTTGGGAACTGAATGTTAAGCTAAATGAACATACAGCATGTTCTCAAGTAACACTGTTTCCTTCAATCTAATTTTGGTATAATGCAATGAAAAAAAAAATCGGGTTTGTCATACTTTTTTTCCACCTCTTAACCACAGTTTCTAAGAACTTACTGATGACAATGAGGACTTAACTATACAATGGAATAGTTGGCCTTAAGAAAGGAGATACTGCCATTTGTGACAACATGGATGAACCTGGAGGAAGCTATGCTAAGTAAATTAAGCTAGACACAGAAAAATACTGTATGATCTCACTTAATAAGCAGAATGGGAGGCAGGGGGGTGAGAAGCTGAATATATAGAGAGCAGAATGGTGGTTATCAAGGGTCTGGGGATGGGGGATGGTTGGGATGGGAAGAAGTAGGTCAGAGGGTACCAATCTGCAGTTAGGTAAAATGAATAATTCTAGAGATCAAATTAATACACAACATGAGAACCATAGTTAATAATATTGTGTACTGAAAATTTGCTGAAAGAGATTTTACATGCACACACACACACACACACACACACACACACACACACACAGAGTAACTATGGAAGATGAAGGATACAGACATCTGTCTGACCATAGTAATCATTTCACTATGTATACAAAGCATGTTGTATACCTCAGATATGTATAATAAAAATAAATGAAAAAAAACAAAACAAAACAAAACCCGTATCCTACCTGCAAAAACAGTTTCAAATGCATTATGTCTTTGGATTTAGCAAGGAATTCACCTTTGCAGGCCCACCTACATACGACATTATAAATATACCAGGTGATTCACTGTATTATTCACAGTAAAAGATTGAAAGAAACCCAAAGGTCTATCAACAGGGGAAAGAACTGGTAAATTAAGTTGCTTATATTTCCGTATAAAGGAATATTTGCACCCATAAAAAAATGAAGGACAGTAAAAAGTAGCAAGACAAGAGGAACAAAAAACATATATATATCTACACATTTCCTCGTACATGCATAAAACACATCTAGAAGGTTACAGAAGAAACCTCCGAGGTTTCTGGAGATGTAAACTGGGGGAATGAAGGCAGGGGAAAGGGAGAGACTTCACTGTGTTACCTTTTTATTCTTTTCCAATTTTAAATCATTTGAATGTGTAACTTGTCTAGAAATCAAATTTTAAAAGTTGAGGGAATTAACATTACAGAAAGGAACAAACTTCAAGAAAGCAGCCACCTTCACCAGGTGGATAGTTTACCGCACTCTTCCCACTCTACAGTAGTTACTGAATGCCAGTCTCCTCCCTCCACTCAGTCTGCCCCACCTGCTGGCCTGGTGCAGTCCTATTTCCGCACCTCCAAACACGTCCATACATTGTGATGGTCTATCTGGGGCCACCGAATGAGAGGAAATGTGCTGTGTTTCCATTCTTGAGACAGAGTGTTTTTATTTTCTTGAGGTTTGGGATATTTTTCTTGCAATAACAGGGTTTCTAGATCCCAGCAGGTGAGTGAGAAAGAAGTATGCTTTTATTGCATAAGGAATTTGTTTCCGATATATCAAAGTGATGATGTATGACTTTTCTTAAAGAAGTGGTTATTAGAAGAGTTAAAAATCAATGGAAACAAAAAGTCATAGGTATTGTTCCAATACTCCAGGAACATCACAGTTTGGATCCTGCAGAGGTGTGTAACATAATGTGTAATATTACATTCTGACAACCTCAAATTGAAAAATGCACAGCTGAAGATCACTTATAGTCAATACTACTTTTCAAACTTTAAGTTCATCAAGTCTCTCCCTAATGTATTGTACTTTTTAATAAAGGAAACTGTCAGATACGCTATAATACAGAGGAAAACGTTTATATACTCTTTCATTATAATTTTTCCACAACTTCCAAAATGAAGAAAAAGACATGGAAACATTAAGTTCGGAGAATAATTGTGGCAGACAATTCCCCCATCCTAAAAGTTCAATTACCCAAACACAGGCATGATTTCTTACTAACTGAAAAGGAACTGAATTCACATATAAAGACAAGCGTGGGATTCTGTTGAGTTCTGCTGGACACAGAACACAACTGCCGAAGCACTGGTTGAGCACTTGTATTCTAATAGCTCACGGTTACTGAGCACTCTATGCGTGGGAAGAGCCAGTGCCGGGTGCCTGGCACGCATCCTTGCACCTCATCAGCACAACTATCCTGCGGGCTCATCCTGGTTCACCTATTTTATAAATGAGAACACTAGCATTAGAGAAGTTAAAAAATTTGCCTAAAAACATCCAGAGTAGGTTTCAACATTGCCCACTACTTTATAATGCTTTCCCAAGAGCACTGAGACATTATCAAAACACGTTAGTGAAACAGTTTAAAACATCACAAATTTTAGGTTTAATACAAAATGCCCAGAAAAGGGCAGCGTTATTAGAAATCTCAGCAAAATGTAATAATAAGAACTTATGATGATTGTATCCTTTTCCTATTTTTTCTCCTGTACAGGCATATTAAATATCGTAAAACTTATTTTAGGGGTGTGTGTGTATGTGCAGTTTCAAGATAATAATCTAAAACATTTTTAATATGACGAAGTAGGGCAATACTAAATATATTTTTTTATTTTTTTATTTTTTGAGACGGAGTCTCGCTGTGTCGCCCAGGCTGGAGTGCAGTGGCGCGATCTCGGCTCACTGCAAGCTCCGCCTTCTGGGTTCACGCCATTCTCCCGACTCAGCCTCTCGAGTAGCTGTGACTACAGGCGCCCACCACCGCGCCCGGCTTTTTTGTATTTTTAGTAGAGACAGGGTTTCACGCTGTTAGCCAGGATGGTCTCGATCTCCTGACCTTGTGATCCGCCCGCCTCGGCCTCCCAGAGTGCTGGGATTACAGGCGTGAGCCACCGCGCCCGGCGGCAATACTAAATTTTTAAAAGGGATTTTTATTTAGCCAACAGCAGAAAGCAAAAATGTTGTCCAAGTAACATGCATTTATTTTATCCCTAGGAATGTACCTTTCCTTCCACAAAGCATGTGAGATCCTGGCATGTAAATGAACATGACAGACTAGTCATGAAAATAGTGTATATTAAATTCCTTAAATTCTAAAATTGTCTTAGCATTTAACATCCAACACGCTAAACAATCTTTTTTCATATTCAAAAAAATAAGGACAAATTCAGTAAATTCAGATGGGCTATTTTATCATGTAAAGTTAAAAAAAGTAAGGGTAATTTTTCAACTGATTTTCTTTTACCCTGATACAAGTCAATGAGAAAATATGAAATTGAAATATATCACCATTTCTCAATGTTTACAAACGGTAGTCACAAGGAAAAGCTTCCAAGGTCTTTTGTGTTGTTTTTAAAAGATATTATAATCTCATAATTTGGGAAACAATGTGTACCGTTATCAAGAAACCTTTCGTATTTTGTGAAATGGAGCACTTCCCTAATTTAAGAGACTATGGAAACCTTTTTCAGACATTTTTTTAACATCCTCAGAAATGGAAATTCTTGTTAATGCTGATCCGATCAATTCCTCCTAAGTTTATGGACTATCTCTTCACAAACTACAAGCCCCCAAATCAAATTATCTGTTCAATGGTATCTGAAATCAGTTATACACAAGCATCAGAAAGCTTTTCTCCCAGCAACATAGACCCAAAACACACTACTACAAAACAAAAATTATCAAGAACATACAAAAGACATATCTTTTTTTTTTTTTTTTTTTTTTTTTGAGATGGAGTCTCACTCTGTTGCCAGGCTGGAGTGCAGTGGTTCAATCTCGGCTCACTGAAACCTCTGCCTCCTGGGTTCAAGCAATTCTCTGCCTCCCGAGTAGCTGGGATTGCAGGCACGTGCCATCATGCCCAGCTAATTTTTGTATTTTTAGTAGAGACAGGGTTTCACCATGTTGGCCAGGATGGTCTTGATCTCCTGACTTCAGGTGATCCACCCGCCCTGGCCTCCCAAAGTGCTGTGATTACAGGCATGAGCCATCGAGCCCGGCCACAAAAGACATACCTTTTCAAAGCCACAATTACCTCTCACATGGACCACTGTTCCTCACTGATCTACCTGCCATAACTCTTGCGCCTAATCATCTACTTACGTCATAGGAGAGTGTCCCTCTTAAAATATAAATAAGATCATGGTGTTCTTCTTTTCAGAAACATTCAATGGCCTCCCATTCCATTGCTATTAAGCACAAACTACTGACACATCACCTTATGGTTGTGTTGAGATATACTGAACTGCCCTTCTTGTCTGTCCATCTCTAATCTTCTCACCTTCTGACTGTCCGCTCTGCTCACTCTGTTGGTCTCCACAACACCCTTCAAATATACTCAGCACACTCTCACCCAGAGCCTTTACACTGGCTTCCTCACTTTCTGGGATGCTTTTCTCTCAGGTAATCAAGTGGCTCACTCACTCACCTCTTTAAAATCTGTGCTCAAATACTGCTTTCCATTCATATGGACCCTAAACACCCATCTGTACTTCCAATTCTTTTTTTTTTTTTTTTTTTGGAGATGGAGTCTTGCTCTGTCACTCACGCTGGACAGCAGTGGTGCAATCTCAGCTTACTATAACCTCCACCTCCCAGGTTCAAGCAATTCTCCTGCCTTGGCCTCCCGAGTAGCTGGGATTACAAGTGCATGCCACTGAGCCCAGCTAATTTTTGTATTGTTAGCAGAGATGAAGTTTCACCATGTTGGCCAGTCTGGTCTCGAACTCCTGACCTCAAGTGATCTACCTACCTCGGCCTCCCTAAGTGTTGGGATTACAGGCATGAGCCACTGTGCCCAGCCAGCCAGTTCCTCTTAATCAAACTTTATTTTTACCATGGGACTTGCCAAACATGTTATAATTAACTGATTTTTTTTTAAGAGTTGGGTTACCTAACATTAAAATATAAACTCTCTGCAGAGAATTCTACCTGCTTTGTACACTGATATGATTTCCAACATCTGACATACAGTAGGTATTCAATAAATTCTATTGTCTCAAAGCCAGCTGCAGTGGCACATGCCTGAAGTACCTGCTACTTGAGAGGCTGAGGCAGGAGGATCACTTGAGCCCAGGAATTGGAAACCAGCCTGGGCAGCATAATAAGACACAGCCTCTTAAAAAACAAAACAAAACAAAAAAAAACAACTATGAAATAAAATATAATAGAACAGAAATAATTACCACTTCATTTCTAAATCAGTTGAAAATAAATATCCACCCCAAAAATGAGCAAACCTATAGTAATCCTCTTTAGGATATAACTCATATTGGATTTTAAATTACTATTAAAATATTTTGCTATCTCAAGAATTCAGCAGGCTGAGCAGACTAGATGGCTCGAGCCCAGGAGTTCAAGACCAGTCTGGACAACACAGCAAAACCCCATCTCTACCAAAAAAAAAAAATACAAAAATTAGCCGGGCATGGTGGCCCGCATCCATGGTCCCAGCTACTCAGGAGGCTGAGGTAGGAGGGACACTTGAGCCCAGGAGGCAGATGTTGTAGTGAGCCAAGCTCACTACTACAACTACTACAACCTGGGCAACAGAGCGAGACCCTGTCTCCCCACCAAAAAAAAAAAAAATTTCAGCTAGAAAAATGTTACATTTACATTGATCAAGAAAATGTTTATAAACCAATAGTTTACGATGCACACTGATGAATATGAAGTTATACCTGAAGTAATATTAAATGACAGCTTTTCCATTTCTAGAATGTATGCATCAAGTTCTACATTAACTTAAACATAGTATTATCCAAGCTCACAGTATCTGAGAAGGTTTATGTTATCTAGCAACCTAAAGTCAAGCCCTCTGTATTTCCCCACCTGTGATCTTCAAAGATACGGTGCTCCTTGAGATTTCTGAAAGGTAGGTCTGTTCTAAAATGTGTGAAAGGAAGAGAACCTGAAAAGGCAAGGTCTAAGAAGATCACTCATTTGGAAATGGCAAGGGTCACATCAGGGGTTATCTAAGTTAGTGTGATTTACCCTTTGGTAAATCATACACATATTTCAAAAGTTACTTTATATGCTTTAATTCTTGCACACATATTTCACGGAAAATAAATTAGTATTACCTCGACTATCATCCATTTCACCATCCCTCGAATGCTCTGATTGGATGTCTGGAGGGGTCTGAAGGACGGCCACGCTATTCTGATTTATAATCTTCAATTTCAATTTTGGTTTTGACCGTTTTCTTCTTGGAACTGTAACTGTGAGGCTCTGTAACTGAGTCATCCCTGATTCAGTCAAACACACACCATCCTGGGTATAAGTCTTGGGTGGGTCTAAAATTACAAAATCCCAAGAATACAAATTTAAACTTTCATTTTAAATTTGACTGATTACTGTTCCAAAATACCCATGTCAAGGGAATGTGACTGTAGTTCTAGAAAGCAATTACGTATCTATGAAATGCATGAATAATTAACTTCATGATACCCAATAAAAACTAGAAACAACAGGTCAAACTTTCTGGGATTATAGGCAAAAAGGCTGCATGTTTTTAAAAACTGGTCTTCCTGGGCCGGGTGTGGGGGCTCACACCTGTAATCCCCAGCACTTTGGGAGGCCGAGGCGGCAGGCGGATCACGAGGTCAGGAGATCGAGACCATCCTGGATAACACAGTGAAACCCTGTCTCTTCTAAAAATACAAAACATTAGCCGGGTGTGGTGGCATGCACCTGTAATCCCAGCTACGTGGGAGGCTGAGGCAGGAGAATCGCTTGAACCCGGGAGGTGGAGGTTGCAGTGAGCCGAGATCATGCCACTGCACTTCACCCTGGGCGACAGAGCGAGACTCTGACTCCAAAAAAAAAAAAAAGTCTTCCTGGCATTTCTATTTTCATGTCCCAATAAAAAGAGTTAGAAGCACTGCAACTAAACGCAATGCTCAGCTAATCCACTATGAGCTTTTTCCTAGAAAAGATCAAAAGATAGGGATCTATTTACATAAGAGAAGAGAGAATACTCCAGAAGTTCATCTGGAAAAATCAGAGTATCAACATAATTACTAATAGGGAGAGGTAATAAATAAGTACAAATCCTGCAGATTTAATTTTAAATGTACAAAACTATTGTTCCTTAGAATAATTCCTGTACTATCCAAATGTTTTTGTATCAGGTGCTATTAAATACAAGTATTCAAAAGAATGATTGTTTAATAAGAATATCATATTAATCACCATACTAAGTTTATTATTTTAAAAATTAAGAGATTGAATTAATTCTAAAACAAATCTGTTTGCTAACTAGGCCATATTTTCTGCTAACTGATAATTAAGCACAGTAATATATCAATGAAACCAAAGCAAGTATGGCATTAATGGTTACTCTAAGAGCTGTTATTTTTGTTGCCAACTTGCTGAAATTTATAGGAGTACTGCCCCAGTAAAGCTGGATGACGTTTTATATATCATTGTGGAAACGATTACCAACATGAGGGAATTTGGATAGAACACCCATATGATTGAAGCAGGTTTAATGAGTGGTAAGCCAATTATGTAAAAATTAAGCAAAGTAAATTAATTAAATTACGTAAAGCATTTCAAATTTTACCTAGCTCTTTTACTTTTGTGACAATTTGTGCTACAAGTGAAGATTCACAGCAGTCTGAGGAAGGCACTGAAACGAAAAAAAAAAATCCAGGTAATTCTTTTCAGAAAAAGTAAAGGGTATTTAAATACTTATATATGATTAAAATTTGTTTCTATACTCATTTTATTAAAATAAATGTTTGAACACTAAAGTTAAAAGTGGTTTTTAAAGCAACAACAAAACAAGAAGTGGTGAAGGAAATACTCAAGTCATGGAGGAAAACCTGGCTAAGAAAGAATCAATATATTGGATTTTGACATATTGTCAATAACTACAAGATCATGTTCCCTGGAAGCAAAATTATAGTTTACATCTAAAGTATATGCTTTTTATTGTTTCATGTCAATTGTTTTATTAAAAGTTGTGATAAGTCATGTGCAACCAAAAGTAATATTTTTCGTAAAATACTTGTCAAAGTAAGTTTCACAAAGACAAAATAGAGCTAAGCTAATTCATTGGTTATGGACAGTAAGGTGCAAGTGAGTGGTACAAGAGTGCAGACTCACAGTTTAAATTATTCTCTTACCATTAGACGCAGGCATATAGGGTCTGCACATGCTACAATCAAAACCAATGTCTGCTACATTTTCCACTTCTTCCTCAGTATTTAAGTTTTGACAAACTGCATGCATCCATCTAAAAAGACCATATTTGTACATGTTTTTTAAAAAATGGAATATACTGAGAACTGCTACCTTTTAAAACCTGTAACACTGACAGTCTTCAAACTTAAAAGCCCTAAGCCTCACATGCTCCTCCTACCTTGCCCTTTTCTCCTAACTATCCCTATTAACAGAAAACTTTCATAGAGCTAAGAAGAAAATAAAAGGAGTAAGAACAACTATTAGAGAGGAAGCAAAGCACATTACATAAGGAAGCCAATTATTTTATCATCATATATTAAATATTTCAAAGACAGCAAGGAAGTTAGTTAGAGCAAACAGAAAGGTATTCAGAAATACTGCAAATGGCAGTGCTAGCATATATGTGCTCCATGCAATGCATCTAATTTGAAGTAGACATATCTCATGTAAAGCAATGTTGAATGGTAATTGGGAAATAAAGTAAAAAGTTGTCTTGCATTGGAACAAAGAATTAGTAGGCAGAGTCCCAAGAATACTGTACTACTGATGAAATAATACTATTAATAATAATATATGTTCACTGCTTAACTTCTAAAAGAGTACAACAATATACCAATGAAAGCAAGGAAATATTCTTGATTTTGAAATTCCACATAATTACATAGGGCAGGCAGAAGGTGGTATCTAATATCTAGATATCTAGTATTTAGAGCTTTAAGAAAAAGTGGTTTAAGGAAAACAGAATGTGTTAGATATTCTTTATAATTTATTAAAAGATTCAGAAATCTTCCATAAGAAATGGCGTAGATGAAGGCAATAATTCTCCATCTAATTTCAAGGTATTTCTAAACCCTCAAAAGGCCTAAATTAAAAATCTTTAGTCTTGGCCAGATGCAGTGGCTCACGCGTGTATTCACAACACTTTGGGAGGCCAAGGTGGGTGGATCACAAGGTCAAAAGATCAAGACCATCCTGGCCAACATGGTGAAACCCCATCTCTACTAAAAATACAAAAATTAGCTGGGTGTGGTGGATGCACCTGTAATCCCAGCTACTTGGGAGACTGAGGCAGAAGAATCGCTTGAACCCAGAAGGCGGAGGCTGCAGTAAGCCGAGAGATCGTGCCACTGCACTCCAGTCTGGCGACAAAGCGAGACTCGGTCTCTAAATTAAAAAAAAAAAAAAAAAAAAAAACTTTAGTCTGGAATTGAGAATTCAAAACAGGAAATCACTTCTGTAAGTTTCTAGGTGACTAAAAATCTACAAAGCAAGAAGTTCTGTACCTAAAACTTATGATCAAGGAAAAGCTATTTTCCATTTTCTTTTTGCTACATTTCAAAGAGAAAAGCTTTAAAAAGATGAAAAAATAGCACAATACCTATCACATTGTCTACATTGCAGAATAAGATCTTCTTCTCTATAGTTTCGATAGCAGACTGGACAGGAAGATAAGCTTGCACAAGGAGCGCACTGTGTGTAATTGTTCTGCCATTCACATCTTAGACCTGCAGATGTTGCTCCACAGTGTCTGCACCAAACACACCTGAAATCCAAATCCCCCCGAAAAGTCTCAATTTTATTTTCTTAGTTATTCAGTTACTGTAATTCAGGAAGCTACATATGAACATAATGGGGGAAATGATTTAATGTGTATGTGAAAATTTTTCTGATTAGTGATATCTATCATAGCATACGTGTATTATTCAATTAAATAGATGTGGCTAATTTTTAAAAACTAAAGTGGTATGAGAAAGTTCTGAACTTGAAAGACTAGCAAGGCAAACAAATCCTAGAGTACCATTTGCACTTCCAGCCTCCTTTGGGAACTGTCTGTAATGGAGGGTCTAGGCAGTAGGTGTGATAACTTATGTCACAATCATCACACAGCAGAAGTCTTCCTGGGTCAGTTGCCTTCCCACAGGCCTCACACACAGTGCACTCAAGACACCTCCAACCTTTGCTAAGAACCACTTTAGTGATCTGTAAAAGAAACAACCAATCCATGTGATTTATGCATTAACCTAACATAATCAAATATACTATATAAATTAATATGGTGCTTATGTACCTAGCAGCAGAAAAGAGGCAATCAACTAACATTTATTGAGCACCTACGGAGGCCCAATATTGGGTTGGGCATGTTCATATGCACTTTTAGGAGCCTACTGAGCAGAATAATAGAAAGTGGCATATATTTTAATGCCTTTAAAAAGTCCACATAATTACCTTATGCTGTACATTTAATGTCCACTATATTTATAGATATAGTGACCACATTTTAAAGAAATCAAGTAAGTTTCCCTATTACTGATACATAATTTGAAAATACATCAACAAAATCTCCATCTACGTTTCTATGCTTAAAATCAATAGAAAAAATATTTTTAAAATAATAATAATGTAAAACATGAGTTCTTAGGGACATTTTATGATCTTAGAGGATTTCTGTTTAGACTATGAAGCTAGGAATTCCGAAGTTCACATTGACTCCTCTGTTTATTCTCCTCTCTCTCAAGGGTGTTAGTAGAATATTTGGGAATCTCCAAATCCCTAATAAACTCCTGAAGGAAGTCACACCATGTAATATTAAGATTGTGGAACTTCTTAAAGATCTCAAGAGACTAGGGTATACAGATAGAACCAACCAAGTGCCCACATGATAATGACACAGCAGTTAATGAGGGTGGAGAATAAAAATTCAGATCATGAGGTACATGAAAGCCTAAAAGATACCAGAGAAGAAAACAAAAGAGTTAAATTCAAAGGAACACCTATCAGAATGGCACCAAACTTCCCAAGTCCAGATGCATAAGTTTCCAATTCTACAGGAAAACACTTTTCAAGGTACAATTCTCAACCTAGCTACACAAGCAACTGTATGTGAAGACAGAATACGTTGTAGACACAGGAAGACTCAAAATTCAGCTCCCTCATTCTCCTTCTGATAAAGTTACTGAGAGATATATGGAACAGAATGAGGATGTATTATAAAGAAAAGGAAGACTTGGGATCTATAAATCAACAGATCCAACAAAAGACATCAGGCCAGGAAAGTTTAAGGATGAGAACAACACACCTAGAAGCTACCGCATGTTTCAGAGCAGGAGAAGGGAATGTCCAGGAGGAGGGTAGGACTTTTCCCAGAAAAAAATGGTACTTTAAAAAATAATCTTATATGATAGTTGTATAGTAGGCAAAAACAAAGAACAAATGGAGAGTCACTATTACTTTCTTGTTATTAAAAACTCCATGAAAGACAAAAGAAACTCATAGTACACTACTTAGATCTGCAGTGAACACTCACTGAGTCAAAACCAACACCTTATTAATTGAACTAAACATAGTAATACAACTATATTGGGAGACGGAAGGAGGTGTATTTTAAGACCTAAATCAGAATTGATTTATTCATAGCAGAAAGTCGACAAAATCTAGCACTGATAAAGCAGTAAACCAGTTTAATTTAGAGCTATAGCACTAACTACAAGAAAAAAGACCTGAAAAGATGAAAACTGATTGCCTCAGACATGGAGGTAAAGTAATACAAGGGTTGGTTGTTCATTACAAGGCTTTTTTTTTTTTTTTTTTTTTTTTTTTTGAGACAGAGTCTTGCTTTGTTGCCTGGGCTGGAATGCAGTGGTGTGTGATCTCAGCTCACTGCAACCTCTGCCTCCCATGTTCAAATAATTCTCCTGGCTCAGCCTCCTGAGTAGCTGGGACTACAGGAATGAGCCACCACACCCAGCTAGTTTTTGTATTTTTAGTAGAGACAGAGTTTTACCATGTTGGCCAGGCTGGCTCGAACTCCTGACCTCAAGTGATCCACCTGCCTCGGCCTTCCAAAGTGCTGGGATTACAGGTGTGAGGCAACACGCCCGGCCCATTACAAAGCTTTTCATGTCATTTGATTTTTAAACATGTATATTTATTAGTTTGATTAGCTTATTGATTTTTAAGAATTTGTCTTAGATTATCAAGTTAATATATTATTTGCCCAAATGAAGGAAATGGCCTAGGAGTAAGATCAGGGTGGCTTAGAGCAGTAGCCAGCAAACATTTCCAATAAAGGGCCAGAGAGTAAACAGAAAGTTCTGAGGGCCATATGATCTGTTGCAACTTTATAAAAACCCTGCCAGTGTAAGGCAAAACCCACTACAAATATATGTAAACAAAAGAACATGGCCATATTGCAATAGAAGTTTATTTGCAAACACAGGAAATGGGTCAGATTTAGTCTACGGGCCAGTCTGCCTAACCCTGGCTTCAATGATGATCTGAAGATAAAGTGGCAGACAGATCTGAGGTGTTTAGTGGCAGAATTTTTAAAATATTTATTTTCATTCCTCCTAAGTTTTCTTCACAGATACCTGTGGCCCCTTTTACAACCAAACTCTCCAACTTTCTCAGTTTATATTCACTCTTCAACATACTACACTATGGTTTCTACGCCCACATCCACTCAAAACTGCTTAAGCCAGGCTTGTCAAGACATTCTTATTCTCAAATCTAACGGAAACATTAGTGTTTGTGTTTCTTGATTGCTAGTACTTCAACACTTGAACAATTTCTCCCTCTGTGAAATTTCCTTTTAACCTAGGTACTGGGGTTGTACTATCAAGCCATTTTTTTCTTCTGCTGAACCAGTTTAGGCTTAGTTTTAAAAGTTTTTTCAAATAAGATGTCATCCAGGATTCCATTCATGGTATCCTGTCCAAAATTGTTACAGATATGCTTTATAATCTAATACGGATACATGCTTCAACTATAATGGAGTAGGTGGGACCAGCCTGTTCTCCCATAAGATACTAGAAAATTGGACAAAATGTATGAAACAATTGTTTTCAGATATTGGACAACGCATAGTACAGGAGACAGTGATCTCTGAGAGGAAGGAAACACTCAGGGAGTCCTGTGATACTCTACCTAGAAACATTTTCCAGACTGCTGCCCAGGGAAGGAGAACCTCATCAGAGAACAATCCATGGCCTCCCTGAGGTTAGGGAAGGTGAGGCCGTGGAATGTACAGGACACAGTACTCAAAATGAAGAAGCATAAGGACTAAGAGCTCCAGAAATCTAAAGGATTCCCCTGAAGTCTTTGGCAGAACACCAAGCTGCACTTCTATAAGGCCAAAGACCCCCAACCAGGGGAAAGTACACCTACTGGGAATTTGTAAGCTGCACAGTTACCGAGCTTGCAAAAGGCTCAAAGACAAGTGAAGCCCAACCAGTCAGAGTACAAAGACAATGGTGAACAGGGGGTAGAATTCAGTAGAGATCCCAGAAAGGCCAAGTCTTAAGTATAGGGTTAAACTAATGCTAGGACCGCAGCTACCAAAGTGTAGTCTAGGGAACCCCAGTGGGCCTGTAAGGTTAAAACAAGTTTAAATAATACTAGGATTTAATTTGCCTTTTTTCACTTTAATTCATTCACAATTATACAGTGGTATTTATAGAGGCTACACGTTATATCATATCATTACATTGACATTATGCAGGTTGTGCTTCTGTAGTCCTGTGTTATAAAATGTTTCTAGTTTTAATTCTTAAAATGGTGAATAGTCCATAGTTAAAATCCTCATAAACAAAAACTATGGGGCCCTCAGGAATTTTAAAGAGTGTTAAGGTTCTAAAACCATAAAGTCTGAAAATATCCACCTGAGAGTGAAGGCTTTCCAGACTTGCCCCAGCAAGCTTAAAAAGAAGCTTCAAAAGTATCAAACTTATCCACAAACAATTGCCTCCTACAACAAAAATTCAAACTGAGTCAATTCAAATATCCCTAGTATATTTCTAGATACGGCTGTATTTCTCAATCAATGAGACTGCAGTATCCTACACTGTCCAAAACAGCGTCATCGTATAAAAGGAACCACATACAACTTTTAAAAATAGGAATTCATATTCTAGCTCTACCAGTAACTAGGTGTTTGACAGTGAACTAATTGTCCAATCTTAACTTACGTAAGTCATATTTAACTCATCTGTAAAATGGGAATTCGGTAATTGTTGCATGGGTTAAAAGAAATACATTACTACCTTGAAAGGGATCTTATTCAATTTCCTTCGGTCCAAAACACTAAGTATTCTAAAACACAAAATCTAATAACAGCAACTTTTATACAAAGTACAAAGAAGAAAAGAAACATATTTTATGCATATATAACTCTATTTTTTAATTGGCTTTATATACTCTGTCTTTTTCAGTCAAATACCACGAGCAACTAATTTTAAAAAACTACATAAATTAACCGTACTAGTCTTCTATTTTGGATAGTATTAATTACAATCTTTCATTCTGATTCCTAAATTCACAAAAAACTATAATACTCTATAAAAGAAATACTAGTGTAGTTATCAACAGAGAATTCTGAGGGAGATAATGTTGATTTATTTACTACACTGACATTTTACTGACAATGATATAATACAGTCATGTTTGAAGGGCAGGGGAGAAAGGTGTAAAAATCACTCATAGTTCATGACCTATCACTGAAACTGAGGTTAGTATTTATATTACATGGTATGGCAGTACTAGAAAAGATTTACTTGTGGAGTACATTAAGACCTCTGCTGTACAGCTATACCTCCATGCTTGCTTCCAGTGGCCATGACACTTTATTCAAATATGTAAGTTTTATTAAGACAGAGTTCTTAAAAAGAAAAAATCAAGAACCTTAGATTCAACTACTGAAGTATTGAGACCTGTCCATATTTAAAACCAAGCACACGATACCACTTAAAAGGTTCCCCAGAAAGTCTCTATCCTGAAATGCTTGAAAGTGAGCAGTGCTGACTCTCGATTATTACCAATTGCATTAAATATGACACTTGTTTTGTTTCTTTTGGCTATAAGGAGAAAATGTCTTTTTGTATACGAGTGAGCATAGAGGAGAGAGAATGTGAGAAAGAACAGAACGAGCTAATAATTTTTTACCAAATACTCCAGTTCTCAGCTTTTTAAATCAACAGACAAAATGAATCAGTTAAACCTAAAATCTTTGTGAATAGTATAAATTATCTTTTAAGTTAAATGCACATATTTTTATGTTTTACTTTTTCAAGACAAAAGCAGGATATTAGTACAATATAAGATTTATAGAGGAGCAAATTTCTTGAGATAGCAAACCCTTAAAAGCAGTATTTAAAGTACTTAAATACTGTCACATATGTATAATATTCATCATACTTAACTGTGAGAACTGGGAGTTCATGTTACCACTCAAATCAAATAAAAATTCACTACATTTTTGTTAACTCAATTTAAGGATGTTTACCTTAATACTGACACAGTATGGATGGTAACACTGACCACACTGAGAACAGGCAAGTAATCTTCCTTCTGCTCCTTGGCCAAAACTGCCACAAACTACACACATATCCTGAAGTTAAGAAAACAGAACATATTTTAAATGGAGACTAAGCTAAAAATCTACAAATTTTACTTTAAAAATACCTTCTTAACTAATATAGCTCTATAGCTAAATATTGGATGACTTCTGTATATATGAGATAAGGCAGAAATGTGCAAGAAGGAATTCAATGAGGAAGACAATAAATTGTTAAGTTCAAACCTGATTCAAAGTGAACTTGTCACTACTAGAAAACAACACAACTGTATTGTGCATAGAGTTTTCTTCATCATCCTTATTTGACGAAATATCTGCAGCAGACACCTATAAAAAGCAAAATACACAAAATACGAAGTTATATTTTTCACTTGTTTTACACTTAACTGGAAAGCTTCAGAAAATTCATAATCAAAACATGTATTTTTGCCAAGGTCTAGAATAACAATTCCAAATACTATTAATGCTAAAATACTACCATAAAATGGAGTCATAACATTTTATTATTCACCTAATTCTCTCTTTAGAGGTAGAATTCCTATAGACCAAGAAGTAATGAGAAAATATAATAAACCTGTCTTAGCAAGACTTGATCATGCAGAATTCTAATCAAGAAACTATAAATGATAATAATATATATATGTACACACACAAATCTATCACTCTATTTTAGTGACACACACTTGGGATCTGCTATGTAGCTAGTCTGAACTGAGATGTACTGTAAGCATAAAATACAACACATAATTACATATTACATGTTGAAATGGTAATATTTTAGATATATCATCAAAATGGAAGGCATTAAAATTAATTTAGCCTGTTCACTATAACCTTTATTTTGTTTTGAGAGGGAGTTTCACTCTTGTTGCCCAGGCTGGAGTGTAATGGTACAATCTCGGCTCACTGCAACCTCAGCCTCCCAGTTCAAGCTATTCTCCTGCCTCAGTCTCCCAAGTAGCTGGGACTACAGGTGTCCGCCACCACACCCAGCTAATTTTTGTATTTTTAGTAGAGATGGGGTTTCACGATGTTGGTCAGGCTGGTCTCTAACTCCTGACCTCAAGTGATCCACTGTGCCCAGCTCACTGTAACTTTTTAACGTGGCTACTAGGAAGTTTTAAATTGCATATGTGGTTCTCATTATATTTCTATTATACCACTTTAGAATATTATTTTAAATAATATCAAAATTTCAGTATTATCCAAATGATTATCAACCAACATTGTTCAGTCTGGACTTAGTTCTATTTGACTACATCAACTAAGTACCCACTGGTTTGTTACTAATTTCTAGAGTGATTATGAAACAAAATAAAGCTCTGAATTAGAAGTTGTAGAAGTAGACAAGAAGGGCAGTGCCAAAATCATAAAATACAATCCTCTTTCTTTAAAAAGCTTACAACCTAAGCCTGGAAAGACAAAGTTGAAACACAACAGGTTATGTTCAAGGTCAAAACATAAAACAATAGAATTACTTTTCTTGAGGAACAACTGAAAGAAGATTAACCAGCTGGGTGTGGTGGCTCATGTCTATAATCCTAGCACTTTAGGAGGCTGAAGTGGGTGGATCGCTTGAGCTCAGGAGTTCAAGACCAGCCTGGGCAACATGGTGAAATCCCGTCTCTACCAAAAATACAAAAAATAGCCAAGCGTGGTGGCACACGCCTGTAGTCTCAGCTACTCAAGAGGCTGAGGCAGGAGATTCACTTGAACCCGGGAGGCAGAGGTTACAGTGAGCCAAGATGACACCACTGTACTCCAGCCTGGGTGACAGAGCGAGACCCTATCTCCAAAAAAAAAAAAAAAGAGGAAGAGAGGAAAGAAGGACGGAAGGAAGGAAGTTAGGACAGAAGGGAGGGAGGGAGAGAGGGAGGGAGGAAGGAAGGAAGGAAGGAAGGCAGGCAGGCAGGCAGGCAGGCAGGTTAACTAAATAGAAGGACTACATCTCAGTATTTTTCAAAACAAATACATTTAAAAGCAGTTTTTTTGTTTTTTTTTGAGACAGTCTCGCTCTGTCCCCCAAGCCAGAGTGCAGTGGCCCGATCTCGGCTCACTGCAAGCTCCGCCTCCCGGTTCACGCGCCTGCCACCACGCCCGGCTAATTTTTTTGTATTTTTAGTAGAAATGGGGTTTCACCATGTTAGCCAGGATGGTTTCGATCTCCTGACACGGTGATCCGCCCGCCTTGGCCTGCCAAAGTGCTGGGATTACAGGCATGAGCCACCGCGCTCAGTCTAAAAGCAGTTTTAATGGACAGTACTAATGCTTTGTAAGTCCAATTTACAGTCATATGAACCCTCATAATGCTGATATTCATCATTACAGAATAAGTAAAACAATGGCAAATCCAAACATTAGAAAATTACGCAACATTTTAAAAGCAAGGAGGCAGAAATTTATATGAACTCTCATGAAAGAAATTATCAAAAGACATTGTTGAGTGAAAAAATAAATTGCAGAACAGTATGTGAGGTGTAGCACTTATAATATGAAAACATGCAAAGTCATTATATGTAGTCTATGGGCACATGTAATAGGTTGAATCATAAGAAACTGCTGCTTTTCATCAGTTCAGAAAAAATATTGGCAATTTCATTCGGATCAACCTAATATATAAATATACCAAACTGGTAACAGGGAAATAAGAAGGACTGAGGAGTTAGTAATGGTAAATTCTGATCTACCTATAATGCTTTAATTTTGTAAATTAAAAAAATGTATTGATGTGTTATATGCATACCTCAAAATTAGTTTTCTAAGATTTTAGAGAATCATCCAAGATGATTCACAAAAGTAGAATCATCATGATCAGTAAGAAATTAAGTGACCACTAAAAGTAATCATTAATTCAGCCATAGGACTAATGATGCATTGAGAAGACTATTAAGATATATAATTGTGGAAATGGCTAAAATAGAGATAAGTATCTATTTCTACCTCCCAACCACTAACAGAAATTTCAACACTTTATACACACTGAGCAGCTAAAAGAAATTGTAAAGATCCATTATTATTTTTAAAAGGAAATTTAACCAGTGAATGCTTTCACTGAAAATGATAAACAATATATTCCCAGTATAAACCAGAAACAAAGTCTGCAATAAAAAATTATAATGTCCCTAGATTCAAGTGGGAGGTGGAGAGTCATATTTAAATAATAAGTGCAGAAAAAACAAAATATTTTAAAATAACTGTCCATGCAAGAAAGAAAACAGTATCATCTAGCTTGAGGACCCACTGTTTTTATTTTATAATTTATTTCATGACTTTTAGACTGCTAGAAAAATAAATTACCTTGAGGGCAAAGGTAAACTTTGAGAAAATAAGTGCTATTGTTGCCTGCATAGATAATACTGTGATTTATTCAGAAGGTGATAGATATTTCATTTTCTTAGACCACAGATATAAGCCAAGGAACAGAAAGCTCTGACCTAAACTTCACAAATGTCCCTTCCAAACAGGGACACAAAAGAGTAAACAAAAAAAGAAGATCAAATTAAACTCAAAGTGAGAAGATAGGAAAACATAGATGAGGATATAAATCAATAAAACAGAAAGGGGAAAGAAAATAGAGAAAAGTCCATGAAAACAAAGGCTGACTCAAGAAGATCAATAAGATTGATAAATCTCTAGCCAGACTAATCAGGAAAAAAGTAAGACAAGATACATATTATTAGTATTGAGAATAAGGAAGGTGAAATCACTACAGATTCTACAGGTATTAAAATAGTAAGAAATATTATGATCAACTCCATTCCTTTTATTTGTCAAGATAGACAAAATGAACAAATCTCTTGAAAGATGCAAATTTATGCAAAGGGAGACAGATAACCTAAATAGGTACCTATTAAAGAAAGAAAATTTGTTGCTAAAAACTGTCCCATAGGCTGGGCGCGGTGGCTCATCCTGTAATCCCAGCACTTCGGGAGTCGGATCATCTGAGGCCAGGAGTTCAAGACCAGCCTGGCCAACATGGCGAAACCCCATCTCCACCAAAAACACAAAAATTAGCTGGGCATGTTGGTGCACACCTGTAATCCCAGCTCCTCAGAAGGCTGAGGCAGGAGAATTGCTTGAACCTGGGAGGTGGAGGCTGCAGTGAGCGGAGATCACTCCACTGCACTCCAGCCTGAGCACAGTGGCTCACGCTTGTAATCCCAACACTTTGGGAGGCCAAGGCAGGTGGATCACCTGAGATCGGAAGTTCGAGACCAGCCTGGCTAACATGGTGAAAAACTGTCTCTACTAAAAATACAAAAAAAAATTAGCCAGGTGTGGTGGCGGGCACCTGTAATCCCAGCTACTCAGGGGGCTGAGGCAGGGGAATCACTTGAACCTGGGAGGTGGCAGTTGCATGAGTCGAGATCGCGCCATTGCAATCCAGCCTGGGCAACAAGAGCGAAATTCCATCTCAAAAGAAAAAAAAAAAAGAAAAAACAAAAACCACCCCACAAAGAAAATTTCAGGTCAAGATGGTTTCACTAATAAATTCATGTATAATATAAGAAGAAATATTTCCACTACTACACAACTTTTCCAGAAAACTGAAGAGGAGAATATCTTCCTGATTCATTCTAAGAAGCTGGAGTTACGCTGATACCAAAACCAGACGAAGACATTACAAGAATGTAAGACTACAGGCTGGGGCATGGTGACTCATGGCCGTAATCCCAGCACTTTGGGAAGCCAAGGTGGTAAAACTGCTTGAGCTCAGAAGCTCGAGACCAGCCTGGACAACATAGTGAGATGCTGTCTCTATTAAAAATTTTTAAAAAGCAGTTGGATGTATGTAGTAGGACACACACCTATGGTCCCAGCTCCTTGGGAGACGGAGGTGGGAGGTCGAATCTGGAGTGAGCTATGATCACACCACCGCACTCCAACCCAGGAATTAGAACAAGAACCTGTCTCAGAAAAAAAAAAAAAGAAGGAAAAAAAAAAAAGTGCCCAGGTCTACAACCGTGGTGCATCCACAGTTTTATTAATACTCAGCAAGAAAAGGGAGTACACTGTTAACGCAACAGCATAGATGAATCTCCAAATAATTGTGCGGAAATAAATCAGTCCAAAAAGCGTACAATTCTGTATGATTCCACTTACATACAACTCTAGAAAATGCAAACTAATCTTGGGGACGAGGATGGATGGCAGGGGGAATGCAGAAAATTACAGCGCGGCATGAAGAAACTTTGGGAGATGAATATATTCACTATCATCGTTGTGGTATCGTTTTCAAGGGTGTATACATATATCAAAGCTTATGGAATTGTACATGTCAAATATAGCTTATATCAACTATACCTCAATAAGCCTGGTTTTAAAATTTTTTTTGAAAAAAGGACAAGAATCTAAGCTTCCTTACTCCTTCTGGTTTAGTAGTAAACTTGAACAATTTCACCTGTACTTAAAATGACATTTCAGAATTTTAAAAACAGGATTTTAATAAAATAGCGAAGTTATTACATAAAATATCTGCTAGTAGTTAGCAAATATATTTGTAATGCACATATAAAGCCTCATAACATGATATAAGCAAATATCAATCTTAAAATTTTTAAAATAAAAGAGCAACTATATTACACATTGACTTTTTAGAGAGGGTTGGCATAGAAAGATAAGGAGTCAAAGAGGAAGGTAAGGAAAGAGAAAGGATGAGAAAGTAAATATACAAGAAAATGTAACCACAGGCTCAAAAAAAAAAAAAAAAGCAAAATAGAGACAGAGTAAAATAAACATTTTGGCATATTTATATGATTCTTAAGATCAAAATAACTTGCTGTGAGATTTTCATCAACTGACATTTAGATTAGAGAAAATATACATGAAGCAAGCCTCACCCCAGGCAATACAACAGCTCCGATTCCACTTTTCAGCTTTGACCTGCCTCGGCCACCTCGCCCCGACAGTCCTGCACCTCGAGGTCTCCGCTTTCCTGGAAATCCAGACCCACGGCCCTATGTAACAGATTAGGAAAAGTCAACATTCTGTGACAGCCGAAAAAAATTTTTAAATCCAAATGCCACTGAGATAAAACATTTTATTAAATGTTACACAAACACTTCTTTAGGTAAGTATTAAGAAACTTGGCTTATTATTTGTATCTTTAAAAGCATACTCCACAACTTAAAAATCTAAATATAAAATGTTTACAACCTTAGAATCATACCTTGGGCCTGTCACTGTGAACGCTTTCAGCAAGCCTTTGCATGATTTTTCTCTTTCCCACTCCTACATTCACGATGGCTACAACAACTATAGCCTAATCCAGATATTTCGAAGTGCAACAAATTGTATTTAATATAGAGTACGTATAAGGAAGAACTCTCTCATTAACTGGTCTTGCAGTGATTACAGTAATAGCTAGTATCTATTGAGTACTTACTATGTACTAATCTAAGTATTTTTTACTCTCGACAATCCCATATAGTAGGTTTTATTATCCCCATTTTAGATGACTTTGCTGAGGAATAAAAAGGTTAAGTAACTTGTCCAAGGTCACTTATCTAGCAAGTCTGGCTCCAGCGTCCCTGGGTTGGAACCATATTCTGTACTGCTACATCAGCATGAAAGTTCATTTTTGCTAGTGTGTAACAGTATTCTTCCTGTCATTAAAATTAAGTCAGTTTCCTTCACTATTCAACAGTTCTCTTATGAAAGGGACTCAACATTTCTACCTCATTCACCATAGTACTTAGAGGAAAATTTATTATTATTACTTTTATTTTTGAGACAAGAACTTGTTCTGTCATTCAGGCTGGAGTGCAGTGGTGTGATCACAGCTCACTGCAGCCCAGAACTCTTGGGCTCAAGTGATCCTCCTGCTTCTGCCTCCCAAAGTGCTGGGATTACAGGAGTAAGCCTAAGTGTCCAGCCAGGAAAAAATATTTGAGGATCATGGGAAAGCTGACAAAAGGCTTTGTGAAAGCTTTGCTTTAAATAATCTGAATAATAAATACTTGAAATGGAAATAATTTATCTGACTTCTTACACAAAAAAATAAACGTATGGGAAAATGTGTTAGTTAAATTCCCTGATAATTTAAGAACCAGAGTATGGTGTTCCCTGCTCCCCCACCCTTGTTTGTACTAATTAACTACTCCTTGAAAAAACCTGGCACCTACCTAAGTAGATGAATTATGTATATTTAAAATTATCCAGATGCTCAGTAAAATACTTTGATGTTTCCCTCCCAACAAGTTAAATAATAGGTCATATCTTCAACTGATGTCCCTTATCATAGTTTGAAATGAACTTATTCCCTATTTAGCAGAATGGTTTCCAAGTAAAACTTTATGGTGATACTGTAAGCATAAAATAGATACACATGAATACAAGGAACGGGAGGAATGGTTTTTTCCCCTTTGGATGTAATAAATACAGCCAGCTTCCAGTTTCAAACTGCCACTCCAGTCGTCTCTTAACCTGTTCTCCTTGAGATCCCTTGAGAGATGCATCAGTTTCTTTCAACAACAGATGTATGGGATCAGCTTAGTTTTTGGGGTTTTTTTGTTTGTTTTTGAGACGGAGTCTCGCTTCTACGCCCAGGATGGAGTGCAATGGTGCGATTTTGGCTCACTGCAACCTCCGCCTCCTGGGTTCAAGCAATTCTCCTGCCTCAGCCTCCCTAGTAGCTGGGATTACAGGCACATGCCACCATGCCTGGCTAAATTTGTTTGTATTTTTAGTAGAGACGGGGTTTTACCATGTCGGCCAGGTTGGTCTCGAACTCCTGATCTCAAGTGATCCGCCCGCCTCAGCCTCCCAAAGTGTTGGGATTACAGGCGTGAGCCATGGCACCTGGCCAAGTTTGTTTTGTTTTTAAATTGGTATTAAAGATTTTTGAAAAATTAAGTCAGTGATTAAAAATCAATACTACAGTAATCTCTCAATTTATTTTCTCCAACATCAAACGTTGACCCAGAAAAACAAAAAGTGAAAACTGGTGGTCTATATTACAAAACTGTGAAATGACTCTTAAAATATTTAAGATATCTTGGATGATATCGGGGGAGGTAGGGAGGTTAAAAAAAAAAAAAAAAATTGTTCTTCCAGTCATGAAAGAAAATAAAGTATAATCTAGAATTCCTTAAAATCTTTGATGAGTCTAAATTAAACAGCCATATTCCAGAATATTAAATATAGAAGATGAAGAAAAATTGTCACCTCTAGTCAATGAAGTATTTTAACTTTTGAATTAATACTTTTCCAAATTAATTTTTTTTCTCTTCAAAATGCATCACACTACTTACTTCAAGGACTGACAGAGTCACCAACCAATGTCATGGGGGGAAAAGCCCTGTCACTTTAAGGTATTAACCATAGACAATGAAATCTGCCACAATTTTGGTATTTCTTCTACATGAGAACATAATAAATTAATGGAGTTTTTCTTTTGCTTTTTTCTAAGCAACAAAGTTTTATGATATCGTGAATGAAAATGTCCGTAATTACCTTTTGGTCTACATGTCAAGGACTCCTCCCTCATAAAAACAGTAGTAATCACAACAAAAGGAATTAACCATAAAAAGAGGTATTAAAAATGTATACTTGATTTTCAAATGCATATTATTTCTTTACATTAAAATTTTTAGATTTAAAAAGTGTCTCTGGAAGCTCAATCTAGAAAAGAAAGATTTAATTCTTAACATCCAGTAGGGCAAAACAATCAGACAGAAATGATATATGAATGTAAATGCAATTTTATTTACCACTTTGATGCTCCAAATGGCACTGCCAGGAAGCTGCCTGGGTTTAAAAATTTCCCGACCTTCTGAAATGTCTGGGGACCAGGAAGGTGGGCTCACTGTATTATGGGTACTCCAAGACCCCTAGGATATGGCAGTTGAGAAAATAGATGTGTAAAACTCAGCAACATAAAAGGTCAAAGCCAGCAACTAAGGAATTTTAGAACAGCAAAAACAAATGCAAACGTATGGAAATTTAGGACAAATTGCTTCAAGGAAGGCAAAATAAGCTTATCACTAACAGTGACTTCAACATTTAAGTATAACTTAAATAACTTAAATGTTTGCTGCTACAATTTACATTAAATATTTTATTCTGGCTGAGACATCACTACAATGAAACATTAAAAATTAAGGTTTATATGACATCAACATTGACTCATGAACTGCAATTACCGCACCAAAAAGTAAATAAAGGTCAATCACACTTTAAGGATTAACACTAGAAGAAAGTACTGGGGGATTATTTTTCTTCTAACAACTATCATTCTACTTAAAAGGAGAAATGGATAACCATAAGGAATTCTACATTCTATAGCAATAAATGACCAAAACCAGTAGGCCAAAGAATGCGATGAGAAACATAAGCAATCAATAAATGCATAAACTTTAAACTGTGGAGAGTTGGTAACATTAAAATACAAATACCATTATTTGTATTAGCATTTAATCACTCCTTCCTCAGTGACCATTAGTTGTGGGTTTGGGTTTCAGTTTTTACTTAGGGAAATGAATATTTGTGGAAATTACATCCAATGGACAAATATGAAGAAAGGTTAGAGCAAATTGTCCTAAATTTGCAAATTAAAATGCCTAAAGTATCTGATAAATTATATAGAAAATAGTATCTTATTAAAAGCTATATAACTAAAACTAAAGAATTTTACTTCCAAATAACCACATTCAGCAACACCCTGAACTAATCTGATGAAGATGCTAAACAGCATACAAAAAAATGTTTACTCCACAAAGATAACATTTTAAAGAAAAACACAAGACAAATGTCAAACAATAAATAATCTATTTTGAATTAGGTAAATCAGTGGTGCATGCTATAATTTTACCAATTAAGTAACCAAAACTTAAGACAAGGTACATAGTACTTACCGGGTTTCTAGAATATTATCAAATTAACAAGTAGTATCTCATTAATCACATAAAAATACCACCAGGAATTAAAATAACCAGAAACAAGAATGTGACTACTCTTGGAGTAAGAGACAGGTAATGGAATAACAGTACCTTGAGAAAAGCCATGCAAGCAATAGACTGGTTTCATTTTTAAGTCACAAACTCAATCCACAGACATTGAAGTCCAGCTATCCAACCCATTCTCTCCAGCAAACACTTTATTTATTTTCCCTCCAGGATCACCCTTGGGTATTCTTTCTTACCCATCAAATCTCTAACCTAGCTCACGTAATCACTATGCTGATTTCACTAAGCAGCAACCACTGCAGGTCAACTACCTCACTTTCATAATCTCAAATCAACTTGAATCTATACCTATGTCTTCTTCCCTACTATTAGTCCAGGGTCTTAGGTAACCTCTGTATTGTCAAAAGCCATTTCTCTTTTCTCATTTTACTCATGCTCCTAATATCTGGCATACTATTCTGCTGCATTTGGCAGCAGCACACCTGTGGATGTTTCACTGACTTCGTCACTAATCTTTCTTCATCTCCTGTACATGATCTTCCTGTATTTGACTTCCAAAGCCCAGGAGTTTCCCAGGGCTTGAGCCTAGACCCAAAATGGTATTATCTACAACGAGGGCGTCTTAGAAGTTGTTGCCTCTTAACATTCTTGTATCTAGTTTTAACCAGAGATCTCCAAATTAGCAGGATTTTCAACTCCCTTCTTAGCATTTCCATTTTCTCACACAAAACCTTTTAAGTTTGCCATGTTTAAAAAATTTCTCCCTTAACCGGTTTCATCCCAGTCTTCCCCATCCTTATAAATGGCACCCAGTCCCTTGTCACTCTCCTCTGCTCCTTCAGTCCTCTCCCCCAACACTTCGTCAATGAAGATCATCTGTAAATTCAAGGCTTTTTATCTTCAAGTTTTGTCTCTGATCCTTCTACTTCTTGTCACTTCCACCGCCAGCAGCCCAGTTGTGGCCACCACCATCTCTCGCCTAACATGCTGCAAGAGTCTACTGCTGGTTATGCTGTTCCCAGCCTGCATTTACTCAAGCCTTTCCCCACAGCGCCAGAGGAGCTTTGCAAAAGTACAAATGTGATCAAGCAAGTCACTATTCTATTTCAAACCTTCAACTGCTTCTCAGAGCACTTAAAAGACAAACCTTTCCCAGTGCCTTTCTCCAACCTCATCTTGTGGCACTTGTCTCCCTGCTACTATGCTCCGGCTATTCTGGCTTCCTTGCTGTCCTTCAAACATGCCAAGCTCTTTATCAATCAGAGCCCAACTGACTCAGAACACTTTACTATACCATTCCAGCCCTTCAATAAATGTCTGCTGCTTTTTTGTTTGTTTGTTTTTGAGATGGAGTCTTGCTCTGTCACCCAGGCTAGAGTGTGGTGGTGCGATCTCGGCTCACTGCAACCTCCACCTCCCGGGTTCAAGTGATTCTCCTGCCTCAGTCTCGTGAGTAGCTGGGATTACAGGTGTGCACCACCATGCCCGGCTAATTTTTATATTTTAGTAGAGACACCATGTTGGTCAGGCTGGTCTCAAACACCTGACCTTGGGATCCACCAGCCTTGGCATCCCAAAGTGCTGGGATTACAACTGTGAGCCACCACGGCCAGCCATGTCTGGCGTTTTCTAACCCTTCAGGTATGGCCTTAAATATTTTCTCATCAGGAGACCTTTCCTTAGTACTCCCAATGAACCATCATCTCTCTTACCACACCATTAGTACCCTCTCATTCCATCACCACCTGGGACATTTTATTGTTTGCAATTGTATTTAGTGGTAGGAAGTGGGGAGCAAGAGCTATCTAAATTTAGTTCTCTCAATATTTCCGTTGGTTTTTCTCTGAGATTTGGCTTACATCTTAAATTCTTTTTAGTCGATAGCTTAATATTACATTGGCAGTAGACAGTTCTCAAAAATATGACACAGAAAGTCATACTCTAAGATAAAAATAATGTTGAATAATTTTATTTCAGAAATAGGAATTTTCTGGTAATTATGTATTATTCATCATAATTTAAAAGTTAGCTTTGATGCCAAAATTTTCTCTCATTTCAAAAAGAAGACAGACTTTGTGTAATTTTATAGTTCTGAAGAAAAATTATCATTATACTTAGATATTCTGACAAATTGTCTAGTATATTCCTTAGACCTTAAAACTAAAATATAGCTATAATTATCAAAGTTTAAATTGTCCTTCAGATCTTAGCTTTGATCAAGAACTTACACCATTCAGAAAAGGTTAGCTGCCCCTATAATATATGGGCTCTCCTCCTACAATCCAGCACTTTCTATACTGTAATTAAAGATCATGCTCCTTTCTGTTCACTGCTATGTTAAAAGCACTCTGTTCAGCACTTACTGAACTTTTTTTCTGCTCAGCATCTATTATCTCTTTTTGCATATGTGTATGAATTCATCAATAAACAATGAACTATGATATGAAATACACTAATGCCTCCACCAGTAATAACCTAGAAATTTGAATTTCTTCACTTACAAAAGTTACTAAAAATTACTAAAAAAAATCTATATAATGCCTCCTTAATTTGTCAACTGAACTAAAAGCAAAAGAGTTCCTAATGTAATCATTAAGTTGTAAATAGAACCAACTTGCTATCAAATACTACAGAAACTAAAAAAATACTACCTGGCAGGGACAGAATTTGAACCCAAGAAAAATAATTTAACCCCAAAATCATTTAATATTAGCATTAAATTTCTTTCTGCTTTGAGGCCAATTTCTCAGGTAAACTGTCCAAGCTAGTAGGTTATACAGGGACTGTGGGATGGGGAAATAAGAACAATAATGACAGGTGGAGGACAGGCTATTTAGAAGCAACTTTCTATTAAAAGTCATATTCTACTGCTGGTTGTTAAATATGATCAAAGTCACTCTTACAGCCCAAGAGTACTATCAGTTTTAAAAGCAGCCAGAGAAAGTTTGGTGTCTCACTGGCAAACTTTACACCTCCAAATCCTAAATCAATCCCGGCCCCACACTCTTCCAACATACTATGCAAAACCAAGGTTGCATATAAACAGTGAGTCTACTGTAGGGAAAGTGAAAGCAATGAAGAGACAGAGCAGAAAGGAAGATAACTAGGAAAAGAAACAAACGAGTTTACAGTTTGTCTTTTTGGTAAATATAATCACTTGTGTACATTGGAGCTACAGCAGCAAACACTTCACTATTTAGGGAATTCTTAAAAGAAGTCTCATATATAAAATTGAGTTCAATATCAAGTAGAAAAAGAAATTAGACCTAATCCTGTTTTGATAAGAAACAGTTTTATCCACTTTAGCCTTCGATAATTTCAGAATACAAATTAGGTGGCGCTAGCAACAGTAATGTCTCCAAAAATACCACAACAAGCACAAGTAAACTAAAAGGAAAGTCTGGTACTTCTAACCTGCTGTATTGTTAGCTTGGTGTTCCAAAGGGGTAGGTATTTTTTAGGTTTAAAACTATGGTTCTCTGGCTACTTTTAAAACTGAAAGTACTCTTCTTATAATATAAAGTAAACTTGTTATAATTTGTCCAAGAGATATCAAAATACATTACCTATGTTTTCATTTATGAAATTTTCTTGAAATATTTACCGCAGGCCAGGCGTGGTGGCTCACACCTGTAATCCCAGCACTTCGGGAGGCCAAGGCGGGTGGATCACCTGAGGTCAGGAGTTCAAGACCAGCCTAACCAATATGGCAAAATCCTGTCTCTACTAAAAATACAAAAAAAATTAGCCATGTGTTGACGTGCAACTGTAGTCCCAGCTACTTGGGAGGCTGAGACAGGAGAACTGCTTGAGTCAGGGAGGCAGAGGGTGCAGTGAGTGAGGTCACGCCACAACTCCAGCCTGGGCAACAGAGCAAGACTCAATTCCAAAATAAAAAAATAAAAACTAAAAAAAAATAAAGAAATATCTACTGCAAATAATACGTTTCATAAAATGCCTAATAGAATCTTTCAATACCAACATGAAAGCAATTAGAACATGAAGGCGTCTGAACTAGATCATAGTAGTGTGATTACATTTAAATATCTTTCTATAAGATGTGATGATACATACAGGGTAAATAATACAAGAAGACCTAAGATTATTATGATCTCAGAATTTCCTAATTAGAATGGGAATACAACCGTGCAATGAGAGAAATGGACTAAAGACAGAAATAAAAACAAATGATATGATTTAATATGATAAATTTAAAATTTCCACTTTATTTTCTACCATTTTTAAAGACCATTCCTTATAGTATTAAGTTTAATGCATTTTTAAAAATCAATAAAACAAGTAGCACATTTCTCTAGTTCAGGACTCTGCTTGTTCAGGGTTATAGTCAAAGATGATCCTAGAAGTGCATTTTAATCGGTCGAGGGTAGGACCATTAGACTGATGTTCTAAAATCTACCAAGCTGATTACAATTTGTGGCAGTGTCAATAACCACTTTCTTAAACCCAAATCGCAAAGTACATAAACCTACAAAAATGCTGAAAAATGGGCCCGGCGCTGTGGGGTCACACCTGTAATCCCAGCACTCTGAGAGACCCAAGATGGGAGGATCGCTTGAGGCCAGGAGTTTGTAACCAGCCTGGTCTACACAGCAAGATCCCCATCTCTATTAAAAAATAAAAAATATTTTTAAACGCTGAAAAATGAAATACTAAATTTTATAAATATATAACTTCAATAAAAGATGTGAAAATACAACTAGGTCATTATGACAATTTGTATGAAACAACATCCAATTTGCTGTCTGTTACTTCTCCTACCTTATCATGTCTAATTTTTCCTCATCTTTGTGAAATCCTGCGTCTACAGTAGGCAAGAAAACAAAAAACAAAAGGAATCTTACTCTATTCACAGCCATCAGAAAAATGTGTTACTATTCCTGTAGTCAGTTAGGTTCTAAATCACACATTTGAGATATATTTGAAACATGTCATAAAGAAAATAAGCATTATATTTCTCACTAAATAGCACCTAAAACATTCCATATGAAAGGAAAAATACAAAAAACTAAACTTTAATTACTAACCTCCTTAAAGGAAAATAATTCTATATGATTTGATGTTTGATAATGGATGTCCAATACCTGAGACATAAATTCCATTTTCTGGGTCCTAACATCTCAACTTCAGAAAATCCCCTATATTGGGTTACTTGGATTATATATTTAAAACTTAATATATTTGAAAATGTGCAGAATGATTTGTTGCTGCAACAAATGGTTTAGCAATTATCTACATTAAAACGTGTTCCATGAACAACAGAAAAAGAGTATTTCTACTTCAGTCCTTAAAGACTGTGAAAGCACAGCAACAGTCTTAGTTTGTTGATCTTGAATTCTTTTGGTATTTTAATTTCACCAGTAATTCTGGAACTGCTTTTCTCATATTTCTCAAAATGTTTTGTCTTGCATTGTCCAATAAGGCAGCCACCATCATATGTGACCACTGAGCACTTCTAACGTAGCTAGTCAGAATTGATATGTTTTAAGTATAAAGCATCCTGTTCATTTTTACACTGATTAAATGCTGAAATATTGTTTTGAATATACCAGGTTAAATAAAATAGATTAAAATTTATTTCACCTGTTTTTGGTTTTTTAAGTGTAACTACTAGAAAATGTAAAATTACACACATGGCCTGCATTATATTTATATTAGAAAGCACTGGCTTACCGTTCTACTGGTTGGTTAGCTTGTACCTCCAGATAACATCTGATAATCCAATTACTAGCTATCACAAACTAGATCTTTCAGATGTTTCCTATTAAAATGTTAATTTAATTTTGAAGTGAATTCCTCGAAAAGCTCATATAATACTATTACAGAAAATCAACTTCACAATTTGCCCACCATGGAACATAACTTAAGGTAAATCTACATTTCTCTGGTTAGTATTTACCGTAGTGGTAAAGACCAAAGAATTGGTAAGGTTCAACAAAATATGAAAATGCCAGTGATGTTAACAAAAAATAGCTGGAAACCAAAGAATCTTGCTTACATCACAATCACAGCCAGGAAAATGCAGCTTATTTTATAGCCAGTCTCCAATGTGAAGAATATGCAGAAGAAACAATAAAAACATAAGTATAATACAGAAATGCCTGATATCTGATATCAAAGAAATTAATGTAACAGAATACTGAATTTCAGTATTTCTAATGTAAAGATATACACACTCCTCTCTGTAGAATATTTCCTGCAAGTTATGGCCCCAGTACCTCACTAATGGAAGATCTATCTTGTACTATTCAATTCATAATCTCCCTAATAACAACACTGTATTAGCAGGTTCATCATCAAGTGAAGGCTGTTTGCTACGTAACTAAAACCAAGACTGGAAAACTAAAAAGCTAGAGGGAGGGAAAACACAGCCTACAAAATGCTTACAAGATTAGCAGCAAATGATGAAGTAGTAACAAGAGGGGCAGAAAAATAGATTACCATCAGGTTTGGGAATTGAAAAGACAGCTCAGCAAAATACTAGCACATGGCTCATATAAGATGGAATAGGCCTGGAAATACACCCCCCTCCCCAATATTTCAGAACATAAAGTCTACAGAAAAAGAGTCCTAATGTATTGAATCTGGTTTCTCAACTGAAACAAAAGTCTTCAAGGAAGGAGATATATGTAAAATTTTACAGGAATACATATAAAGCAGTATCTTTAAAGAATGTAAATATATGAACCAAAAGTAAATCTGAGATTCAAATTTCCATTGCTAAAGTCTTTTCAGAGTCACAACATTATTATTATATAACTATTCAAAACAAAACAAAAAAACTTACTGGAAAGGAGAACAACTGGTTTGAGAAGAAAAACCTTTCTTGGTAGAGCAGAAACAAATGTCAAGGAAAATACTTAGAAAAAGGCATATATAAAGAATGGTCTAGTTTTACTGCATATGTCTTGGCCATGCAGAAACAGCTAAATCCCATCTGACAACTACTTTGCCTTTGGTGTACCTTGTCTTTAGGGAACAAAATATATCTGGGTTTGATATAGAGGAGACTAATTTTCAAATTAAAAAATGATTTTTCTTAAAAGCCTGGCCTTACAGTTTAAAAATTATATGATTAAAATCGAGATATTATTCCTATAAAAAGCCAAACTTTAATCCATTTAAATCATGAAACTTAAAACTTAACTTGAAGCAATTTAAATCATGAAACTTAAAACTCCATATCACTACCGTGAATTAACACTTCTCCACTACCTGTTATCTTGCAATTTTAAAAAACACTCCAGAAAGTAGCAATATCGTAAAATGATAAATAGTTCGTACCTATAGTATCTTCATTTTGCCATGCAGTTTTACTTAAATCTCACTTAAAAAGAAATGGAACTCATTCTTAAAGGGTAGAATGTACATAATGTAAAGCAGTCACAGGAAGCTTTATCTTTACTTACTGAAAATCAACAGTACAATTCTAAGAATTTTTTTCTCATGAAACTATTGAAGTAAGTCCTACTTGAAAAAAGAAATCCCACAAGAGTTAGCAATTAATAAAAACATCAAAATGAGAAATTTCCCAGCATGGAAAATTCCTGTCATAAATGTTGATGTTTATGCGGTTAAAAATATACACAATAACTATACTGCATTTTAGGCTCTATTTTTACTGTGGCACAGAACTAAAAGAATTTTTAAAGCTCTTTCTATTAGAAACTATTATCAAATAGGTTGCATCTTTATGGCCCAACTGAGTTGAAATTCCAAATAAGATCACTTCAAATTTAATAAATGACATTCTTCATTAACAGCATTTAAAAAATGGCTGAAACACGTAAGTCAACATTACACTGAAGTTCTATCTGAAGACAGAAAAAGTTGCCATTCACACCAAAGCTACACATATACCTTCTGATTTCATAGAATTGTTCCAATATCTTTTCTGTCAATATCATTAAAATCACCCTACCTGTTTGGACCGAGGTCTACCAGGAGAAAATTTTCTTTTAGTAATAGCTGGTTTACCCATGCCAATTTTTGGAGTGACTGAGATGTAAGTTGTTGGCATGATGTTTCCAGCAGAGGAACTAAGAGCTGAAGGGTAATTATGCAGCATATCATGCGAAGGCAAGTCTGAAGAAGGTGTTGGGGAGGAAGACACATCTGCCTTGCTTATGTCTGCTGATGATGAAAATGATGACTCTGTCTCAGATGATAACTTTATAGATATGTCTCCTTGGTATGAAACATCTTTCACACAACTCTCAATTGTAGGAGTCATTTCAGAGTCCATCAATCCAGTACAAAGTCCAGAATTTTCTTTCTGTTCCTTTTCTCCTTGTAGTCTTTCTATAACCAACTGTTCCTCAGGACATAGTGAAATACTTCCCTCATGTGGGGACACTAAGGTTTCCAGCGGAAGAGTGACAGATTCAATGACTAATTTTGGAGGCCCCGATTCTTCTTTGGATACCACCGTTTTAGGTTCCTCTAACAACTGCAGTTCCTCTTGCTGCACAATCATCTGGTGTGTAACGACTTCAATGTTTTCTGTCACTTCCATGTTATCTTCCATTTGATCTTCGCCACAAATATGCTTCACTTCAGAAGACGTTTTCATTTCTTCACTATCAACTTCATTAGAAATCTGTTTTTCCAATTCGGTATTCATTTTATGTTGGGATGATACTACAAAATTCAGAACATTTGTTATGGTAATGTACAAATTTTAAATTTTCTAACTATAGATATATAAAACATTTTGCTACACTAGAACTTAAATTAGAAGGTATTCATCAAAGCAGGCAATTATTAAGTGAATGAAAGCCAAAGTACACAAGGATTTATGGATTAGAATCAGCCCCACTCACGAAAACATGACGTTTTGCAATTTAAGTACTTCCAAATGGACTGAAAATTATACAGGAAAAGTTCTCATACTCATTTTTTAGTTAAGAAAATGAGGATCAATCATGTTATGTGAGATACCTAAGTTAAAAAGTAAAGACTGACCTAGAATGTGAAGGCATTTTCTAATAGCAGATACCCAGATTAACAAAGTTACTATAGACTCAAAAGCACAGACAGAAAAGATTCACTAACCACCAACATTTATTTTGCTTAACCATACCTGCCAACCTACTCAAAACATTCTTTGGATATAATCCTTGTTCTTCATCAGTCTATAACTTAAAAAACTAATCTCAGGAAATCTATAAACTTAGATATCAGAAAATACAGTCACTCGCTGGTAAATTTTAAATCAGGATACCAGTATGTTAAACCTTTAACTCAATCTTGCTTAAACGTTAGAGGTGCAACTGACATGAGCTATATGTGGCTCTATAAAGTAGGACCACTGAAGATAAAAGGCATTTATTCCAAATCTCATCAAGGTAATTTTTAAGTTATAGTAAAAAGACACTACCATCCTCATTTACCAATCAGTGACTAAAATTTATCTATGTTCTTTTTTTTTGAAACAGGGTCTCACTCTGTCACCCAAGCTGGAGTGCAGTAGCACAAACACGGCTCACTGCAGCCTCAACCTCCTGGGCTCAAGTGATCTTCCCACCTCAGCCTCCCAAGCAGCTGGGACTACAGGCATGTGTCACCATGCCCAGATACTTTTATTTATTTATTAATTAATTTATTTATTTAGACAGAGTCTCGCTCTGTCGCCCAGGCTGCAGTGCAGTGGCGCGATCTCGGCTTACTGCAAGTTCCGCCTCCCGAGTTCATGCCATTCTCCTGCCTCAGCCTCCCAAGTAGCTGGTACTACAGGCGCCCGCCACCACGCCCGGCTAATTTTTTGTATTTTGTAGAGACAGGGTCTCACTATATTGCCCAGGCCTATACATGTTCTGATATCAAACTGAAATCTCATCATCTTTCTCACTTTATTGAAAGACTATAGCTAAGGATAAAAGAAAACTACCAAATAACAGATCTGATAGTACAACATATTTTTAACCACAACCGTCCCCCTACTCCCCCCCCCCCAAAAAAAAAAACCCTTTCAAGAGAAACTAACCTCCTTTAGATCTACTGTCTCTTTAGATCCAGAATCTCTTAACTAAAAGATTTAGTTACTGTAATGTGTATACATACAGCAATTGCAAAAATGTCTTTGGAATAAAGACATTACCTTGTAACATAAAGACATCATCTTGTAACTCAATCAAATTAGATAATATGAACATACTGCTTACCAGCAATGAGAAGACTATCTGTGTCAAGACTTTCTGAGGGATGACTCTTCTTTTGCTCTTCAGTGTGGACTTGAACTGCTGTGAGTAACACATTTATAAAATCTCTAAGAAGGAGTCAAAATTTCTGTAACGCTGTTCCCTCAACAGTAATTTAAGAGTTTTATTCTACTAAATATCAATTTCCAACATAAGCATGAAACATTGTACCACTTGTAAGTTATGAAGACAAAATTAGAAGTCTTTACACTATGGTAAAATTTTTTTGTCTTTTTCTCTTTTTCTTTAACAACTAGACCTCACGAGGAAGATTATAGAAAATAACTTTTAATGAGAGTTGTTATATGTGAACTTAATAAATTTCAAAACATCTCAGTGGCTTTTTATGTATACATTGTACTTTTTATGCATACTATATAATTGAACATATAACTTCACATACAACACCAAAGACTTTCAGATGAGCCTGTGATTAAATGTAGTAAGTAATTTTCCCCCGACAAGGTCTCTTATTGAACATATAACTTCACATACAACACCAAAGACTTTCAGATGAGCCTGTGATTAAATGTAGTAAGTAATTTTCCCCCGACAAGGTCTCTTATTAATTTCAGATCTGCAAGTACAGTAATAGCTCTTATCAATATGTACTACAAAAAGTTTAATTGAAATATCATGGAAATCAGTGAAATAACCCTCAATAGGACTGCTGAGATGATCCAATGCAGTAAATTTTTCATTATCTCAGCATGAAACATCTCATCATCATCAACAGCTCTACTTAGCAACTACAACTAAAGAAATAAAAACACAAATTGCTTTTTAACGAAAAATCACTTGATACCTTAACGAAGTAAGTACTTATGATTAAATCTAGATGATAGCTGAACTACAAATATACGCATGTCGTTTCTCCTATTATTTGCCTAAGATTATTTTACTAAAAAACTCTTCCTAAGTGACTGCATCTTGGTTTTTATTTACTGAAGTTTTAGTCAATATTCACATATTTATTGTACATACACATTCTCTTCAAAAACAGAGTATATCCATTAAATATTCTTACCATCTGGAACAATTCCAGGAGCGGACTCCTGATCGTTGACATCTTTACTAACTGCATGCTCTGGGAATACCATTTGATCTTCAGGGCCTTCAACTTCCATTTCGTTGTTATAATCTTAACAAAACATTATTAATTCTTTAGCTCAGAATGAGTTTTTTTTTGTTGTTCATTAAGTCAACAATTATGATTTTTGTATGAGTAAGGGCAAATCATCAAAAATGCTGTAAGTTTTTCTTCAGATTTTTCTCTTTTGAACCACATATATATTCACATTTTTAAAAAACATGAAAATTATAATACATCAAAAGGTGGGCCAAGTGTGGTAGTTCACACCTGTAATCCTAACACTTTGGGAAGCCAAGGTGGAAGTAACACTTGAAGCCAGGAGTTCAAGACCAATCAGGCCAACATAGTGAGAACCCATCTCTAAAACAATTTTTTTAAAAAGGTAACTGGCACATTATTTTAAAAGGATATTTCAAAACTAAATACTGATGGCATCCTGGAAATGAAACGTTAGTAGTTAAGATGCTTAGTTACCCTTTTGATAAAGGGTATGATAAAGAGAACTTTTATAAAAGCTACCACTCGTAGTGATGAAAATGAAAAACAATCTTGTGAGCAGTTCTATTTCCTTTATGCTTCAAGACTCATGTTTATAACAGTAGGCTACTACTAAAACTATTCCATACCTGAACAAAATCTTGGGCTGAAGAGGTGATAATTAACTTTAAAAGGACATTACAAAACTACAACATGCTTAGGGAAAACTCACATTATAAAGAACAAACTAAGCAAACCCAAAGACTGGGGAACTTCCACTGTCGGCTTAAAGAACACAAGTGAAAGAAAGCATGATAGTCCCGGAATTCAAATACTAAAAAAACTATCTTAAGTTACATTAGATTTTAGCCATCAGATTCAGAGATGACCAACATAACAAATACATTTAAAGGTTGAGAAACTGAGAACAAGATGGAATCTGGAATACAGGATCCTCTCTTCCTGACTAAAGCAATATATTGGTGACACATTGGCACAACATTACAAAAAAAAAAAAAACCATAAAAAAAAAATCATTCTCAAGTTTACCTGTAGTGAGCTCAGCTATCTCCACTTCCTCACCTGGCTGTAAAGGATCCATCTCAGCTCCCAGGTGTTTACAATACATGCAGATATACTCTTCTTTGAGCTGAGGATCCAGTTCATGATCTGTTGGTTTGTCACACTCTAGGTGAACCCACCTGCAGTGATAAGCATACTTAAATAAAAGTTTCTAACGTCAAGTTATTGTCTAGGTAAAGAGAAGGCATTGCTGAAAAGCTAGATATGAAAATGGTTAATTAAGGATGAGAGGAGAGACGTTAGAGGGGTTGCTAACTGACAAAGGTTTTTTAAAGGATTTTTTTTAAAGGACATTTGTGGATGTCACTAGAGATGCTGCCGTATTTTTTACTTGACATTTTTAAGCTATTTTCTCTTTACTTTTCCCTATCAGTGCTCATTTCTGATGTGGTCTGGTCTTATCTTTTGCCCATTTACTTCCTTATGCCTTTGAGACTCAAAACCATCATTTAATTCCATCTATAACAGCAATCAGTACTGATGGAATTGCTACAGTGATAAAAACTTAGAAGCTGTAAGATGGTAGAGCAAATCACCACATGAATAAAACAACTGACAAAACAACTGCATAGAATAACTATCTTCTTACCTTTTGCACATATTACAATGAAGCATGTCTTTCTGCAATTCTGGATGATAGCACTTCCCACAGAAGGGACATAAGTTATCCTGCTGTTGGTAACAATTGTCACATATCAGGCAATTGTGATGCCACTGAGAACTAGACCGTGTGCCACACTCTATACATATCCTGCAATTCTAAACACGAGGAAAAACAAAAACAAAAACACTTTGTTATGCATTTGTAATTGTAGTTCTGATGTAAACCTTTAAAAAAGTCATGAATCATTTGTGGATTGTACGTTTAGCTTTTATTTTCATGACATTAATTGAGGGTATATGCTTTTTTTTTTTTTTTTTGAGATGGACTCTCACTTTGTTGCCCAGGCTGGAGTGCAGTGGTGCAATCTTGGCTCACTGCAACCTCTGCCTCCTGGGTTTAAGTGATTCTCCTGCCTCAGCCTCCTGAGTAGCTGGGACTACAGGTGTGCGCCACCACGCCCAGCTAATTCTTGTGTTTTTAGTAAAGACAGGGTTTCACCATGTTGGCCAGATTGGTCTTCAACTCCTGACCTCAAGTGATCTGCCTGCCTCAGCCTCTGAAAGTGTTGGGATTACAGGTGTGAGCCACTGTGCCTGGGTATACACCTTTTAAAAAGTTGTTTTCAATGTCTGATGTGACCTCACAAAATCTGCACTGAAATCTCCAGGAAAATGTAAATAAGGGAATGGGGATATCCAGGAAAACATATAGGTGGAAGAGATAAAACCAAAAAGACAGCAACCCAAAACTCAAAAAAAGAAACATATTCTAGGATCAGGAAGTAATTTTTGTGGAGTAAGTCTACTCAACCTATTACACTGCAGAAGGCAAAATGGTGTTGCTACATATAGTATTCTTCTTGCTTCTTGGTAACTTAAGAACTAAAAACTAAAACTAAAGAACTCTCTCTTAAAACAATAGCATGGCCAGCCTGGTGCGATGGGTTGATGTCAGTAATCCCAGCACTTTGGGAGGCCAAGATGGGAGGATCGCATGAAGCCAGGGATTCGAGACCAACCTGGGCAAGAAGACAAAACACCCCTTTCTCTACAAAAAAAAAAAAAAAATTTTAAATTAGCCAGGCATGGAGGTGCACACCTGTAGTCCCTGCTACTTGGGAAGCTGAGGCAGGAGGACAGCTTGAGTCTAGGAGTTTGAGGCTGCAGGGAGCTATCACGCCACTACATTCAAGCCTGGGCAACAATGTGAGACTGCCATGGTGGGTGGGCAAACACAGAGCATGCCCAACTCCATGTGACTTGGTGTCTGAAAATGTGAAAATAAATTGCTCCACATCAAAAGTCCAATGATGGCCCTTCATGTTTTTAGAATAGAGGGAGTGGTCTTATCCTTACCAAATTAGAATCGTTTATGAAGTAAAAGGCCAACCAGAGGCCAGCCAAAACTACTTCTGTGCCTGTGAGCTAGTCAGCCTTAAAATCCTGGGGATAAGGTTAATAAATTGTGGGGCTCTCATTACCCACCCCAAATTTCTAATCTAAAACATCAATAAAAAGGAACTTTATCTTTCTGTGCTACTGGGCTGATATGAAAGGGATGCTCACTTAAAAAGAGAAACTACTAGGAACCATAGATCAGAAGTCTTAAAGATTAAAATGAATGCACTTAAAAATACTGAGGGAAAAAATACTAAATAGCTGGGCATGGTGGCGCAGAACTGTGGTGTCATCTATTTGAGAGGCTGAGGTAGAAGGAGCTCTTGAGCCTAGGAGGTGGAATTCAACCTGGGCGACACACTGAGACCCCGTCTTTTGAATACATATACATATATTTTTTAAAAGAATGTATTATCCTTTATCGAATGAGAAGGAGAAAAGAAAAACAATCCTAAATAAAATACTATCAAACAGATCAATACCACATTAAGAAAATAATAACTATGCCCAGGTGGAGTTTATACAAGAAATTCAAAGATATTTAATATTAGAAAAACCCATTAATAAAGTTTAACAAATTAAAAGGGAGGAGAAAAAAATCATTTCAATGCAACAGATGCTTAAAGAAAGAAGTCTTTGGAAAGAATCAAAACCCATTCCTAATAACTCTTGAGAAAGTAAAAATGGATGGGTATTTCTCTAATGTGATCAACATAAATACTTCAATTCTAAAGGCAATATCTTATTTTATGGGGGAACCCTAGAGGTATTCCCACTAAGGACAGGAAAAAGCAAGGGTGCCTACTATCTCCACTACTATTTTAACATGTTTCTGGAGCCAATGCAAACATGGAAATAAATGAAAGCAGAGACATAAGACCAAGAAAAAAAGAAACAAAACTCTATTTGTAAGTAGAGTTGGAACATCCTAGAAAATTTTTCAAAAACTCAATAAAAGAATTAAACAAAGTACTAGGATATAAAATTAGCATGCAAAAGACAACAGAATTCACACACACAAATAACCAGTTAAAGGAAAGTAAGAAAACCCTCTTTATAACAGCAGAAAAATAAATACTCAAGAATAAGCTTAAATGTTCAAAATCAGTATTAAGACAATTATAAAACACTCCTAAAAGACACAAAACTAGACTTTAACAAACTTGTGAAGACATCCCTTGTTCTTGGTTAGGATGTCTTAAAATCAAGATGTCAATCAACTCTCACTATATATATATATTTATGTTTTGGAGACATGGTCTTGCTTTGTAGCCCAGGCTAGAATACAGTGGCATGATCATGGCTCACTGCAGCCTCGACCTCCTGGGCTCAAGTGATCCTCCCACTTCAGTCTTCTGAGTAGCTGGGACTACATAGTGAGACCCTGTCTCTACAAAAGCAAAAAATTAGCTGGGCTTGGTGGTACACATAACTCCTAGCTAACTCGGGAGGCTGAGGCAGGAAGATTGCTTGAGCCCAGGTCAAGGCTACAGCGAGCTATGACCATACTACTGTACTATGGCCTGGGAGACAGGGTGAGACACTGTCTCAAACAAATAAGCAAAAAAAAAAAAAAGAACAAATAAACTAGCAGAAAATATTTGCATCATGTAACACAGATGAAGGCCTTACATACCTAACTTATAAAGAACTCTTAAATTTAGGGGAAAAAAATGCCAAAATCTTCAATAACAGGCAAAACACATGAACAGACAATTCACGAGAAGGAATAAAAACTGACCCTTAAACACATGGAAAAACGATCAACTTCACTCTTAGGAGAAACAAAAATTAAAACTACATTGATATACCACTTTTCACCCAGAAGACAGGCAAATATTCAAAAGCTGAACAAGTCATCCTGTTAGCAAAGATGTAGGAAAAGTTCTCTCATACATCTCTAGTAGCAATGCAAAGTACCATAAGCCCCAAGAAAGGGAATTTGACAGTTTCTAACAAAGCTACATATGTATACACTGCTGAGACAATAATCCTACTTCTAGGAATTTACCCTATAGATTTGTCCCTGAGAATTCAAAAATACATATGCACAAAGCTATGGACTGTAAAATCATTTATAATGCAAAATATTGTAAACTATCAAAATACCAAAGCACAGGCCATTGGTTGAGTAACCCATAGCACAGATACACAATGGAGTGCTATGCGGTTGTTTAAAAGCAGAATGAGATCTCTTGAACTTGCCTAACTTGCCTAACTTGCCTGGAAGTGATTTCCAGATTTTATTACATGAAAACAGCAACATGCAAAAGAACATATACAACATGCTACCTTCAGTGAAAGTAAGAGCAATATATCTTCTTATTCTTAGAGGAAAAATAACAGGAAGTTTAAAACAGAAAACAATGAAGTTAGTTACCTCCAAGAAGTTGAAGGAAATGGGGTATAAGTAATAAACAAGAGGCAGTGACAATTCTGAGTAAAACTTTACATAGCTTTGAGTTTTGAAAGTATACTAATATCTTCTATATTTAAAAAATTAAATCACTAAGAAAAGAAAGGGGAATAAAATCTATTACAGAGAGCAAACTGAAGCAGATTTGGTTTTTAGATGGAGCAACTGAATAAATGTGCTGACGTTGCTGCAACTCAGAATTTTTATTGTAGAAGAACAGACATGCAAGAATGAGAAGGCAAAGAACTCAGTGGAGAAGGGTAAGAACTGGAGGTACTGGTGTAAATTCATTATTTCTAAGTTATGTATATGTAAGGGTATATGAATATTTATGTGTACAAATGGAAGTGTAGGGGTATCCAATCTTTTGGCTTCCCTGGACCACACTGAAAGAAGAAGAATTGTCTTGGGCCACACACAAGATACACTAACACTAATGACAGCTGATGAGCTATGCACACACCCCCCCCCCCCAAAAAAAAAAACCACCTCATAATGTTTTAACAAAATTTATGAATTTCTGTTGGGCCACATTCAAAGCCATCCTGGACCACATGTAGCCTGCGGGCCATGGGTTGGAAAAGCTTGTGTAAGTGTATACACATGCATGTATTTCCTGACACCACCAGGTGAAAGGGTGAAGAAGCAAACACCCTCCAGTAGCAACGAGCACACCCAGCACCCACTCCCCACTAAAGGAATCTGGGTTACTTATTTAACAATGGACTTATTCCAGGACTGGGGCATGGGAGGTAAAAGATGAGCTTGTAACATCTTGTTATACCAAAAAGTAATGAAGTGTTCACATAAGTGGTGAGGGCAGAACACCGGCACCCGCTTGAAGGAGCAACTGACAGCAAACATGGGACCATTTGAACACAAAAAATAATTAGGTAATGAGTTGTAAATGACTGACTGAAGATAATAGGAGCTCATGAGTCAATATTAATAATTAGTAAGTTTAACATGTGAAAGAAGTATTCTTGCTTACAAAAGAAAGCAGAGGGCTAACTGGTAAATGTGCTGGGAGTGCTAGAGCTGGAAATGCATCATTTGCAACCAAAAGAAAGCAGGTTAAAACGGCATCATCAGGCAGTAAGTTTTTGTTGCTGTTGTTTGAGATGGAGTCTATCTCTGTCACCCAGGCTGGAATGCAGTGGCATGAGCTCGGCTCACTGCAAACCTCTGCCTCCCGGGTTCAAGCGATTCTCCTGTCTCAGTACCCTGAGTAGCAGGAATTACAGGCAGCTGCTACCACGCCTGGCTAATTTTTGTACTTTTACTACAGACAGGGTTTCACCATGTTGGCCATGCTGATCTCAAACTCCTGACCTCAAGTGATCCGCCCGCTTCAGCCTCCCAAAGTGCTGGGATTACAGGCGTGAGCCACCACCCCTGGCCTAGGGAGTAAGTTTTTAAAATCTAGAAGGAAGTTCTGAGGAAAAGCAAGATATCTACATGGTCTTAAAGTGTCTCCTCACATACTGCTTTATGAGATACAAAGGAGGGGGAAAAAGAAGAAATTTGGCAACAGCCTGACCAGGTGATTCCCATGAGGGAAAGTGGAATAATGTGTGCTTCCAGCTGTGATACCTTGAGGATGGATCAGCACTTTGCAGTATTCTGGCCAATAATGCATGACTCTCATCTAATCATAAGGGGATATCAAAGACAAAATGGGGAAATTTCTGTTTGAAAAAAGAAAAAAACAAGTATATTGGGAAGAACTCTATCCTTCAAAAATACCAATGACAAAAACTAAATCCTAGAACCTACTTGGAGGAAGGGGTAGGTTATGAACAACATAAGATCAAATGACATAATTGGAATACGGCTAAACATACTACACTGATGTAAGTTTAGGAAGCTGACAGCAGGATTGTGATTTTTTAAGAATATTCCTATTATTAAGAAATACATACTGAAATAGTGGTAAAAAGGCGTAAGGTATGTAATTAACCTTCAAATGGTAGGGGACTGGGGGGAATAGAGACACACACATACACACACACAGAAAGTGAGGGCATGCCCAATGATAATGAAATGCTAACAACTGATGAATCTAAGTAAATGGGATATGAGTATTATTTTTATTTTTTCCAACTCTTAGCGTTTGAACTTATTTTCAAGTAAAAATTTTCTAAAAATGCATAACACACCAACAGACAGACATTCTTGAGATAAAAATAGGACAAAGAAACCTATCTGACAACGACTGGTTTATAATAAAGATCCTGAAAAGATCACCCCGACTCCAGTTCACTAGAGAGCAGCCCCAAACTAGACCGACAGCCCCTTGGGGGCACACCGATTTGCCCCCACATCTCCAGCCTTGACCACAGTGATATTCACACACAGTAAACACTCAAATGTTAAATGCAAACAAATGAGCAAATTATGACTCAAGACTACAGAGAGAACTACAGAAGAATTTAACAGCAGAGAAATACAATCATTCTTCAAATGGTTCAAAGGACAAACCTTCCAAACCATGAAAAACTCTATGGTAACTGTTTCTGTGCTTACTTTGTGTTAGGCATTGTGCTGGGCACTTTATAGACACCACTTCATTAAATCCAACACCCCTGTGAGGTAACTACTATTAACCTTCTATACACTGACTTACGGAAGTTATATAGGTAGCCAACGATCATAAATTTAATAATTGAAGAAGCTGAAATTTGACTCCACAGCATAAGCTTTTAACCACCACATTACAGTGCCTTCAAAGAACAGAATAAAAAGATTAAGTACCCAATAGTATTCCCAGAAATTATGTAATTCTGTCACTCTGAAAGAGAGCAGCAGATTACAAAGAGCAAATTAGAAAGGAGCACACCAAAGGGGAGACACAACAAGCTGAGAAAGAAAGAAACCCAGAATTCTCTACTAGTTCTCAAGATAATGAAAACCGTAATAAAGAAGATTAAGAGCAGGAGACAAAAATTATCCAGCAGTTACTAGATGCTATTAGAGAGTGTAAAGAAGGTAATTTTTAAAGTAAATATATATTTTTAAAAAGGTGTTGGGGCAGGGGGAACAGGGACTCACACACATCTCCCAAAGCTTTCAGGAAGGAAAAAAAGGATTATGATTAAATTTTTTAAAGTAAGATTTTTCTTGTGACAGCATAAACTGAAAAAACTGAAGAAAATGTTTTCAGAGTATAAAAAAGAAAAATTTGTAATATGAAACATTATACTATGCCAAATTCTTATAGTCTAAAGGGAACAGTCTCTTTCAGACATGTAGGGTTTCAGAAAATTTATAATTCTTTTTAAAGGACCATAACCAAGACTCCGAAAGATTGAGGGTAAAGTTGGAATTAACAGAGGAAATATATTTTTTGCAAGAAAATTGTGTCAAGGTTTATAATCTAGGTTAATCAAATCAAACAGAGAAAAGGGGAATAAAAACTTCATTTTCGGTGGGGAATGGGAGAGGAGAAAATTTATATATTTAACATTCATAATCATTTACATTCACAAAATGAGATTCTGAATTATAAATCATTGCAGGAAGTAAAAGAAGAGAATAATAGAAAGAAACTGTATGAACAATTTTGCCTCAAAATAGCCAGGCATTTCAATTACAACCATCAATCCAGATACCTCTATTAAGCTTTTCAAAAGATACATTTAAAATAACACAAAAGAATCCAAAATAAAAAGATGTGAAAAGATAACTATTCAACTGGCAAACTAACACCCTACGTGGCCATAGTGTCAGGCAAGACAAAATACCTGCCCTTCCTGATCCCTCAACAAAAAACACATTACATAGAATAAAGAACAATTTTATACTGGCAAAAAGCACAACATACTAACACTGGCCTGACCTACTTGCTAAATAACAGCCACAAGGTATTTGTTTAAAAATATGATAAACTGATAGGAACAATTAATAGTGGTCAATTGTAACAACTTGTTAAATCAACATGTCAAAAATAAGGTAAAAGGACTTCATCTAACTAAATGAAATTAATAAACACAAACGCTACACCTTTAAAAAGTCACTGCTTCAAGTATCAAAACATTTATTTAAAAAAACCTACTTTAAATTCTCTGATTAAATGAAATTAAAGCATAAATTAACATCCTTCAGCACAACTTAAAAAAAGATAAAGCTATTCTGTAAGGTATATACATACATAAAGTTACAAATACAATAAATTTGGCTTCAGCCAAAGCTATAGCCTAAGGTAAACTTACCGTCTTAAATGTCCTTTTTCCTTAGGGAAGGAAAGAAAATGAATTACAAATTCAACTTCGTATTAGAAGTAAAAAGGCAAGTAGAGGAACTGAGTGAAGAGTATAAATATGCAAATCAGTCAAACAGCAGAGTTTTTCCTTTCCAATAAGTCATTCAGCAAGAGAAGGAATCTGGACTACCTGAGGAAGCAGGCCAGAGGTCATCACAATTCTTAAGCCCTCAGGCTCCACTTCCCAGGTAGCCACAGCTGAGCACAGTTACCCAGCAGCTCTTTTTTTCCCCAGGAGAGAAGGCCCCTCCCCTCAATCCCCACCACTCAGGCAGAAGCCTAATAGAACTTGCTGAAGACCACAATAGAACCTGGTAATACGGCTTTCAGCTCTAGGTCCAAACCTCACTGGCAGGGGCAGGGCGCAGGTGCAGAATCTCTGCTTCTGTACCACCTCCTCCCCGCCCTCCACCCCTCCCCCCTGCCCACCTCGGGAACCTGAGGTTCTGGCCACATCACCTTCCTTTCCCAGGTCCACCGCCTCCTCACTAGAAAAAGCAATTCCAAGAAGGGCAATGACGATGCTGTGCCTTCCACTCCCACGCACGGGCCATCAGGCCCTCTCCAGCTCCAGGAAAAACCCGCTCCAGGCCCATGCAGCACCTGAGGGTCATCTCCATCCCTCAACCTCTCAACACCAGTAGCCCAGGAAGACTAAGCTTAAAAGCTAAACCACACCTCGGATTCCAAGGGCCATCTCCACCACCCCACTGCCCCCCACCCAGCTCTGAACACCTCACTCTGGAGAGGCAGAAGCCAAATGAGGTAGGAAGTAAGTTAATAAGTTCATCGGCATTTTTTATAATAGCTCAAAATTTTAAACAACCCAAATGTTCACCAATAGGTGATTCAATAAACAAACTGTGGTATCCCCAGCACTCAGTAATGAAAAAGAACCACTACTGACCTGTGCAGCAATATAGATGAATTTCAAAATAATTACACTGAGTTAAAGAAGCCAGACCAAAAACGAGTATATACTATATGAAGCTTTTATTAAACATTCTAGGAAGTGAATACTAATCTATAGTAGAAAAGCAGACTGGGAAGACAGAGGTGTTTGAACAGCCGCAAAGCAAGCCAACAGGCACCAGGAAACCTCTGGCGGTGATGACTATGTTCATTATCTTGTACAGTTTATTGTATGTCAATTATAAGTCAATAAAGCTGTTTTTTAAAAAGCTGATGGTAATGTATAGATTTGAATAGGTATCCCATTCGTCTGTTCTCTATATAAAACATACAGAGGATTTAAAAAAAATAAACAACTTACTTTGCATTTCCAGCCATTGGTTGGTACTGATTTCATAACTGGTTGAAGACAAAAAGTATGATACCCTTTGTCACACGTATCACACACTAGCATCTTGCTATCTTCTCCCGATTGTCTAAAAAATAAGATAGCATTAATGATGCCTTATCTTTAAACTTATGTTTTGTAACATAAGTAATCATGAAAATAATCAGTCCTGGGAACTGCACAGTTCATAAATACCTCAGTATCTGTTTTGTCTCTGCAGATAATAATAGAGGTAACCCCGCCATAAGGATTACCTCCTAAATGGTAATCTTTACTCAAGGCTCACTTATGGTTAACTTGCTCTAGCCATTTTAGGATTCCTGCAAAGGAGGAAGGGTTAAGGCAAGATGAACAGCCTCTGATCTTTTCTTTTAGAATATAACTTTCGAGAGGAAGGTGCTATAACTGCTAGGTGCTACTGTGTGGAAAGGAACAAATCTTGAAAAGACACTGTCATATAATGTAAAGACGATCAAGTTTGGCATCAGATTTCTGTTTGTATTCAGGCTGCTGTTTTCTAGCTGTGTCACTGAACAACTTAGACTAAAGCTCTCTGAGTTTCAGGTATAAAACAGGAATAAAAAAGATTACTGTGAGAATTAAACGTAATGCAGGTTCAAGTGCTTAGAATGTCTACTAAGCAATTAAATGCTGAATAATTATTTCAAAATACAAACCTTGTCATAATTATTAAGAATTACAGTTGAAAACCTAAAACCTTTCTCTAAACACTCTTCTGCCCCCAAAGATTGGGCCCCTGTCCGATATCATTATCTCTGTTGAGATTTTTGACTATTAATCACTTTCAGATACTATGATTTTAATGTCAAGAGGAGGGAAAAGAAAAAATGGAGAATGCAAGAAGAGTTGAGAGAGGAATCTCTGAACAAAACCTGGGGGATAAATAGAAGTCAACAGGAAGATGGGTCAGTTGGCCTCCAGTTATTATTCAGTTCAACCTCTACATAAAAAGTCACGTTTTATCTCTTCAGCTACATGGAAAGATCTTGGAGAAAAAGTACTCTTCCTTCAACTTCTTTCAATCCTTCCCAAGAAACTGAGTGCAGATACAAGGTGTCGAATAAATATTTACTGATATTTTATCTAATTTTTACCAAAATATGAAGGTACGTAGTCCTATTTATGTCACATAACTCTAAGATATCAATGCTTATTTCTTATCAAATTAAATAATAAAAACAGACTGATCATGGCAGTTGGGCATAATTCTTGCTGGTTACAACAAAAATCCTCAGCCTGTAAATGAAGATGCTGGTAACATCCCCATATAATCGAGGTCATTAGAATCACGGGGGTGCGAGGGGAAATCACAGAAAAGACTGGAGAAATGACCAAGAGATGAAATACAATAGGAAAAGATAACCCCCTTACAAATTTGTAAATGCCACATATTTCGTTTTGGAATTATGCTGACCAGGACCTACTCAAGGTGGCTTTTAGAGAGATGCAGATGTACATTAAAATAATAGAAACTGTCCTTCCTGGAATGGAAATTCAAACACATGACTGATTTTTTGGTTCAAGTGTAATTCTTCTACTTCTGTAGTTAGAGGTTTAAATCCTATTAAATCTCCTCCCCAGTCCCCCTTAAGAAAAGCTGCTTTATTCTTCTAATGCGTGTTTTAAATTGTTAACATCGCTTATTTTTTAAATTGTTGGCAAATTTAAATTAGCTTTTTAGACAACCAGAGCAATTTAAATTATTAAAATCAGTTTTGTTTAAACTTCTTTCAAAATAATATAAATGTTAATATGCAGTAATGTTTTAAAGTATGATGAAGTCACTCTGAATGAATATAGCTAAAATATGAACCTTTATTATACTACACAAACCTTTAGCACCTAGTAACAGGATCCCTCTTAAACTCAATACACAGCTTTGAATTGAAATTAAAACTTACTTGCAGTTCTGGCACACTTTGCACTCAGGACACTGCCAACCTGCACGTTTTAATGGAGTAACTGCTATATCCAGGCACATTCCATGATAGTGCTGACCACAAGTAGTACAAAAGAACTGATCTAAGAGGTCTCCCGGGCTGTCGCACACTGCACAGTTTGCATCTTCCTTTGCTATAATTAACAGTAAAACAATGAAATTGTTGTATAAGAATTTAAAATTTTTCTGACTTTACAGTAAAATCATTCGAAAGGATTTGCATCATGAACCTTTCAGACATTTGAAGTTATTCACACTGAATTGTCATCTAATCAGAAAGAGGTATCAATAAAAACACTAGGGAATTTAATCTAAATGTAACCACATTAAATTTAATCGTATAGTTTTGCAATTATTTGTGGCTATATCTACTTGTGACCATAAGCAGTTCTTTAATTTTCTATTCTTAATGCCAATGATAATGCTGGATACCTAATTAATGCTCAATATATGCTGACTGGAAAGAACCAAACAAGGAAAATACCAACTGAGAAACGCTTTGCAGTGTAACATCAACATTTTCTTTGAATGTGAAATTTATTTTGAAATTACAAAATCAGATAAGAGACAAAATCAAGAAACGTTAGCATCAATTAAACTAAGATGCTTCTTAAGCATAAACAGACTATTCAAATCACATAAGGGCTTTTTTTAATTACTGGAAAATGTCTTGTGTAGAAGAACATTAAAGACAAGCTACACATTCATACATAAACAATTACTTAATATACTAAATTATATATTCATCTATATTAATTTCTAGTTGTAAAAGCATTAAAATCCACATAATTATGGACATCATCCATCCCTAAATGTGGATTAAAACAAAACAGTTCTTTTAACATATAAAACAGAAAATAAATATAAAGTGCCCTGCCAAATATACAATTAAACTTATGCATACTGAAAAATAAGGAAAATAATTCTAAAATCATACCAATCTTAGATAATATATAAAAAAATGCCTGTATATAACAAGTATCACAAAGTATATGAATCTTTTCATTTTGTTGAGGGTTTGATCATTCCTATTATTGACTCATATGTTTTCTTTTCCAGTCAAGCATATCATACCAACCTTAGATAATATATATAAATATGCCTGTATTTAACAAGTATCACAAAGCCTATGAACCATTTTTTTTTCCTTTTTTTTGAGACCGAGTTTCACTCTGTCACCCAGGCTAGAGTGCAGTGGCGTGATCTCGGCTTACTATAACCTCTGCCTCCCAGGTTCAAGGGATTCTCATGCCTCAGCCTCCCCAGTAGCTGGGACTACAGGCATGTGCCACCACGCCCATCTAATTTTTATATTTTTAGTAGAGACGGGGTTTTGCCACATTGCCCAGGCTGGTCTCAAACTCCTAAGCTCAAGCAATCCTCCTGCCTCAGCCTCCCAAAGTGCTGCAATTATAGGTGTGAGCTACTGCACTCAGCCTTTTTTCCATTTTTGGAAGGTTTGGTCAGTCCTATCAATTCCTCTCTGACTCATACGTCCTTTCTTTTCCAGTCAAGCATCTTAAAATAGAGTAAAAATATATTTCCTTTATTTGTACAGGAGTCTGCAAACTTTTCCTGAAAAGGGCCAGATACTAAATATTTTAGGCTTTGTGAGCCACAGCAGTCTCGGACAAGAAGTCTACTTTTTGTTTTTATTTACACGCTTTTAAAAATGTGAAAATAATTCCTCGCTTGAGGGCAGTTACCAAAAAACAGGCTTCAAAATGTGGACGCTGGCTGGACCTCTGATATATTTCACAAAGGCTGGCTTAGCACCTACTACTCATCTGAAGCTACTTGAGTGAGGCTGCCAATGCACACAGGAAACCAGATGGTTACGTTTTAGTCTTTGGTTTTTTTTTTTTTTTTTTTTTGCACTTTGTAGCATTTGCATTCCTAGCCACTTCCACATTAAAATGCCCCCTTCCTTAGTTTCTGTCATGGCAACTCTCTCCCAATTTCTCCTTAGGTATTCCCCTACTTTCATCTCATCCACCTTTGTTAGCTTTTGTACCTATACAATCTTTCTAAATGCTGGAGTTTCTTAGGATTTCATCCTTTTCCTTCTTTCCTAATCCCCCATAGTTTCCCTTTGTGATCACATCAACTCTCACACCATAAAATGCCACCATGATTCCCAAATCTATATTATTGGCCCCAGAATTCTTTCGTAAGCCCCAAACCTTCATTCTTCAAGTCTTACTGGATCTCAATAGCCAGATGTTCTAATAACATTCAAACTCAACTGCTCAAAAGTGAAACTTTTTTAAAAAACCAAAACATCATCCATTTTTCTAACGAATGGATAAAGGCAGAAACCTTAGTATCACTGTTGACACAGAACTCAGCCCTGACCCAACACATCCAGCCAGATCCCAATTCTTATGTATTAAACTTCCTATACATCATTCTTCCTTATATGTTTATAGTCTATCATACTAAGTTGGTGCAAAAGTAATTACAGTTTTTGACATTACTTTTAATGGCAAAGACCGCAATTACCTTTGTACCTACCTAATATTCTGTCTTGCTAATTGCATTATCTTCTGCATCAAACCATCTATAGTTATGGTTCTGACATCCTCTCTAAATCATTTTCTACCCATCCAGAAAAATCTTCAAAAATGTAAATCTGTTAACCTCTGTATACATTAAAACTCTACCAATACCTCATTTTTCACCTAAAAGAAAATCAGAATTTTCAAGTATAAGACAAAAAGGCCCTTATCTCCCTTTCCGACTGAATCCTAGAACAACTCCCTATTGTGTGGTCATGGTGGGTTGTCTGCCACGCACCTCACATAACCTGCTATTCATGTTTGTGTGGTTGCACACATTCTGTTCCCTCTGCTTGAAATTTTGTGTTTCTGTCGAGCTCGCAGCCTTCAAAACTCTGCTCATGGCTGGGCACGGTGGCTCATGCCTGTAATCCCAGCACTTTGGGAGGCCAAGGCAGGTGGATCACTTGAGGTCAGGAGTTCGAGACCAGCCTGGCCAACACGGTGAAACCCAATCTCTACTAAAAACACAAAATTAGCAGGGTATGGTGGCACACGTCTGTAGTTCCAGCTACTCACGAGGCTGAGGCAGGAGAATCGCTCGAACCCGGGAGGTGGAGACTGCAGTAACTGGAGTTTACGCCACTACACTCCAGCCTGGGCAACAGAGTGAGACTCTGTCTCAAAAACAAACTCTGCACATTATTTCCTGAATACCTATTATCACACCCAAATATTATCCATTTAGTTGTTGAATATTATGTTTTCCCATATGCTTATAAGAAACTTCTGTTACATAATCAATTAATTACAGCACAACTCTGTGAATCCTTGAAGGACAGGGCCTTAACTTTTTTAACTTTGTATCCCCAACTGCCTAACATGAATCAAGTCTTATTGAACATATTTTAAGTGAAGGACTTAACTGCTAAAATCACTTTTAAATGTCTCTTAAAGTGATAGGCATTTAAAATAAATCATTAATCTAAAAATGAAAGCATCATAAATTAGTTCATTTTTGATAGAAAGGACATAATTGGGATAAGTTATTTTTCTTAATATTAAAGAGTACCAGTATTTATCTTTCAAAACATGTACATTTAAAAATTGATCTCTTTTTGCTCACCTTAAAACTTTTTAAAAATTAGGGGAATATTCAACAAATTATCAGAAACTAATTATCAGATAATCAATTGATTTTTCTATTATACTTTCCTAGGAACACCAAAATGCTTCTGTGAAACTTCCTAGAGTTTGCTCCCCTGACACTTCAACTTGCCATGGCAGCTACTAGCGACATGTGGTTTCTGAGTAAGTGAAATGTGATTAGTTCAAATTGAGGTGTGCAGCAAACATAACATGTACACCGGATTCCAAAATCTTAATAGGGGAAAAAAGTCAAGTCTCTCAAAATTTGAAATATTACTATTTTGGATGATTGAATTAAATAAAATTTATTACAATTATTCCCAAATGTTTCCTTTTACTCTTTTTAACATGCTGACTAGAAAAATTACTTATGTTGCTCACGTTATATTTACACTGCACAGCACTGTTTATACAACAAAGCCCACTCTGCAACAAGACAACTGTCACTGTCACAAAAATCACTTTTTAAACTATGATGATTTCCACCAATTCCTTACTGACAACCTTGCTGTGTTACTGGATTACTATGGATCATTGGTAATAAATTAGTCAAAGAAAAACATCTATGTAATACATCCGGTGCAAAAACACCTAATATGCCTTCCTTATGTGAAAAACAATAATTTTTAAAAGCACTACACAAACAAATGAGGTTGGTTCCAACCCTCCCAGTCAGGGAGATGATGTGTGGGAATACTGAAACAACACTTTGGAGGTCATGTATAAGAAGATTATCAATACTACTGGACAGTTTTGGTGTCATGTCAGAAATTAACTATGTATATTTAGAAACACATATATCTGTAAGCCAGAGACATTAAGTTTAAAGTAATACTCAACTAAGAAATTTTTCTTTAAACAGCTGAAAAAGCAAAAAGACAGGCTATAACTAAAGATAATTTAAGAGGGGACAGGAGTAAAATCCAGGTCTATGTGGCTTCTAAGATCAGACTCTTGACTACTAATCAAATTGATTCCTCAGCAAACTTCACTACTCATCAATGAAAGTGATGAGTATTTGAGTATACAGAAAAGTAGACATGAAATGCCAACAGTGGCATACAATGAAGAAGCTAAATGAAGTAAGGGGAGCAAGGTTCTTATGGCAGAAGAAAAGTGAGAGGAAACAAAATCATCATCTTTGGAGAAAGTCATTTCCTAAGAGACAGCTGAAAAAAGAGAAGAGAGAAATAAAAAAGACAAAAACATTGAGCTTAAATTAGAATGGAGCTTATCATAGATCCTTAAACTTGATGAAGTTATTGCTTAAGAAAGTCCAGACAACACGTAAGAATAAAAGCATCGGTGAACAGCAACAAAAGTCAAAATAGCTATCATATAGTGTGAATTGAAGAAGGACCAAATCGGCATTGCTTTCTAATTTCCATCAAACCCTATCATCTGCCAATTTTCATTACTGGCAGGACACTGTGCTGGGTGATTTGCCTATGAAAGGGAATCTCTGGAAAGAAAAACTAAATCATGGATGTCATTCAAAGAGGCTAGACCATATCATTGGTAGGTAGATAAGAAAGGTCAGAGGACTGACAGAAATTAGGGTAGAAGAAAAGCAGCAGGACTTAATGTCAAGAAACACAAAGATAACCAAAGAAAAGAGGCTGGAGTTAAAGCTTAAGTGAAGTAAAAGGAATTAAAGCTAAATGATGAGTAAATACATTGAGGAACAGGGGGTGAATTAAGATATGTAGCATTTCCATGTTTAAACCCTGCAAAGACTTCTCATTGCAGACTGAATAGAACCCAAACTCCTTCCCTTGCTTACAAGGCCTACATGATCTAGCTTTTGTTCGCCTTGATGATGTCTCTACTACCCACCTAGTAGGCTACTACGCTCCAAGTAAAATGACATGCTATCTGTTCATGAATCATGCCAAGTCCATTCCTCAAGGTCTGTGTAGTAGTCTGTTCCCTCTCCCTGGAATGCTCTTTCCTCCTGGTCAGGAGTTCAAGACCAGTCTAGCCAACACAGTGAAATCCCATCTCTACTAAAAACATAAAAAATTAGCCGGGTGTGGTGGTATGCGCCTGTAATCCCAGCTATTTGGAGGCTGAGGCAGGGGAAATCACATGAGCCCAGGAGCCGGAGTTTGCAGTAAGCCGAGATCACGCCATTGCATTCCAGCCCAGGTGACAGTGTGAGACTCCATCTCAAAAATAAATAAATAAATAAATAAATAATCCCAAAGAAATCTAATTTAGTCATTTAGGCCTTGATTTTATACCACTGACTTAGTTTGAAGGCTGTCATAAGAACCAGCCCTATGAAACTGATATTTTTCTACTACAAGGTGGCTATACTTTAAGACAATTTTTCATTGCATTGTATCAAGTGACATCTTATTATATCATTATATCAAGTGACGTCTTGCTATAAATAGTAAGAATCAGATTAAGGGTTCATATTTCCTTCTTTGTACTGACTGCTAAAAAGGTATAGGGCCAAATTTGTGGTTACATCTAAAATTATATTTGGGGGGGGGTCTCTCTATTATCTTCATAGTTATCCTATCTAAATTTTCCATTGTCAAATTTCCTTACTTATTTTTAGTTTTATCCTATTGCTCATGTATTTTTATGAGTCTCTATAAGTCTGTTTTGGAAAAAGGCAGAGTACTCATAATTTTAGTATATCTTTTAGCTTGATGTTGCCATAAACCTTTCATTACATACATGATCGACGACAGCAAATTATCTCACCTCAGTACTTATTTTACTATTCTGCAAACTGATTTATGATTGCTAACATTAACTGAAGGTATATACTATTAGAACACAGTTTTCAGTAGAAAGTAGCACTGCCATTAAGTAATAAAATGTTCTAACATTAGAAAAACATTCTTATAAAAGTTTGCATGTTGTTTACTGAGGTCTAAAGCATAACTACAAAAGGCTGAATAAAACTCAGATGCTTACACACACACAAAATTGTTTTATTGAGAAGACAAAGTACATTTATTATACCGCCCAGAATATAATCTACTCTGATAACTGCCAGTTTATGTACTTGCTGAAGTAACTTGGTACATAAATAGTAGCCGTAGCAGTTGCTGTGTATGAAAGTTCTTCTCTTCCAGATTTAAGAGTGTGCAATCCAAAGCATTTTAAAACTTTAAATCCCTTATTTATTAGCCTAAATATAAGTTAAAATTTAAGTTTACCTTACCTATAATTTGTCTGTACACTAGGTTACTAAGGGCAGTATGATTACATATGTGAACACAAAATAATTTTAACAGAAAATGAAATCATTGTACTCAACAAAGATAAGGGATAATGATCATGTAGACTAACTATATTTGAGATTAGTTTAAGCCTGGGGTAACTATATTTATGTTTCACAGACCTGGAGAAGACAGAAAAAAAGCTTTTATCAACTTTGTAAGAACAGGTAAAAGTTAACATTAGGTAACTGAGAGGTGACATAAAAAAGATTGAATAAAATATCATGGAGATTTCATAATGAGATTGGAAATTCAATAGACTACAGGAAAAAAAATCCCAAAACATACACGCTCACTGGGAAAACACATAGTAAGAAAAAGGAGAGATCTCTCTTTAATGATACAATAGTAAAGAGTTATAATTTCCTCTATAATGTAAATTTCAAGCACTTAAACATTTTCATTGAATTATAAAATACTATTTGGAAAAGAAAGAAAAACTGCACAACTGTGGATTACAGATGACCAATCATGAAAAGGTGCTAGGAGAGATTTCTGTCACACTTATCAGGGATACACAATTTCTAAGAATTTCAGAAGTGTTTGGTATTCCTATTAATGTAAATCCTGAAATAACACCTGAATGAACTGTATTCTAATTCTTCAACTGGATGACTTTTTAGTGTAAAAGATGTTGAATACTGATTGACTTTTTAATAAATTATTTTATAGTATAAATTAGAAATACTGCATAGTCAGTATTTATGTCTTTCTACAGTGGTTTTTAAAATGTTTTAAGAATAAAAAAGTATGCAAACTTTATTTGATTTTTCTGAGGAAATAACTTTTTGGATCTAACTTCAATGAAACCATTGATAACATTTCCCTCCCCAAGGATCTCTGGCAAAGATCCCTCAGATTTTAAAGATTATGTATTATTACCTTTTAATACAAGTAGAATAACACTCAGGGAATTTACAACATTTGTTATTTTAAGTACATTGGTTGAAGTTTAAAAATCTATCCATAGTAAACTTACATCTTTCAGGAGCTTGGTCAATGTGTTCTGGACAAAGCAGGAAGATGTGACTGAAATCCTGAAAGGTGCCGGCTCCTGCAGCACAAGGATAATGATACATCTGGGTACATTTCTCTTCACAGCATTTGATAGTGGCTCCAAGGTGCTTACAAAATGCACATCGCTGAAAGGGGTAAAGGAGAGAAATCTCTTTATAAAACCTTGAAAAGGGATATTCAAATATAAGCTGGGAAGGTGTAAAAAACTCTCTGTACATCACAAGTAAAACAAATTGAACCTGCAAAATATTAAACAAAGGATTAGTTAAAAATAGCAAAATCTACATTACTCAATTTAGTGCTTTGTGTGCTACCAACTCATCCTCCCATTCAAATTAGAAAGTTAGAATTTCACTTTTTCCTTATATTTTCAAAAATAAATTCTGAAGCATTTTTGAAACAAAACCTAAAGATTTTTTTAAAAAGCAAATAGTAATATGGTTAAAAGGGTAGGTTTCTATATTGAGGATTATTATAAAGTTTTTAAATCCCACCAAAACCAGTAATAGGAATATATATTATTTATGAGACACATTACTATTTTTTACCCAGCCTAGAAATAAATACAAAATAAACTCATCAATTATAAGTTAACGGGGACACAAATGGTTAAAGACTCACACACAAAAAATTACATACTTCAATGCAGCAATCAATTTCAAATTTCTTAACAAAAGATGGAAATGCAGGGAAAAAAATTAGTCATCTGGTATCTTTCCCATTTCAACCTGCCTCCATTATCTTGCAAGTGGTAAAACACACAGAAATAAGCCCCAAACAAGAGGGGCAGTCTAGGGTAAGTGAACATATAAGAAGTCAGAACAAATTATCTAAAATGTTGCATTTACTTATTCAGTTTTCCCTTAGAATGATTCATAAACTCTTCCTCATTCTCCCAAGTCCACTTTGAGCATCATTTTCTTTGAGCAGAGTTTGATGGACCCTGTACCATACAGTATGAAATCTATCTGTGGGAAATGCCTATCTAATATATATTTTTGTTTACACCATTACATGGTACTTACTTGCTTATGCCATTACATGATCATTGTTTATCTTTTCCTCATCCTAGTCCAAGATCCTTCAATCGTGGTGCCATACTATCTTTGTATCCAAAGCACTAAAAATGCTGCTTGATATAGGCCCTAATAGATAGGTGTTCCTGTTTATATATACCAAAAAGACTTAACTTTTGGTGATCTTGTTTGTAAGTGTGGCTCATAAATAGCTTAGCTGAGATAACTGGAGCCTCATGTAACAGAGACAGTTGGACCCTGCTAACATTACTGTGGATATCTTCACAAGTTACTACACTGACTCTATATTCTGCTCATTAACCAGAAACTACAGTAGTTAAAAGTATAATTGTTTTCAATGTTTTATGTATAAATCTGTATATCACATAATATCAAACTCTTCCTCACTGTCATCAGTCCACTGCATTGAATCAACATAGCAAAGCTAAGTGACTCTTGAGGGCTGAATCAGAAAGAACTAAGAATAGAAAAAGATATAAAAACTTGGCCGGGCACGGTGGCTCATGCCTGTAACCCCAGCACTCTGGGAGGCCAAGGCAGGCGGATCACGAGGCCAGGAGATCGAGACCAGGATAATCCTGGCTAACATAGTGAAACCCCATCTCTACTAAAAATACAAAAAATTAGCCGGGCGTGGTGGCAGGTGTCTGTAGTCCCAGCTACTCGGGAGGCTGAGGCAGGAGAATGGCGTGAACCCAGGAGGCGGAGCCTGCAGTGAGCCGAGATCACGCCACTGCACTCCAGCCTGAGCAACAGAGCCAGACTCCATGAAAAGAAAGAACAAAAGAACAAAAGACAGGGGGGAGGGAGGGAGGGAGGGAGGAGAAAGAGAGAAAAAGAGAGAGAGAAAGAAAGGAAGGCAGGCAGGCAGGCAGGCAGGCAGGCAGGCAGGCGGGGAGGGAGGGAGGGAGGGAGGGAGGGAGGGAGGAAGGAAGGAAGGGAGGGAAAGAAAATTAAAGCAGAAAAAAGAAAGCTAAGTGACTCTTGGTGTGTCTTCCACAAATTCTGAGTGCAAGGCAATAGACCACTATAGCTTCTAAATAACTCATAAACACTAATTATAGTTGTGACACTTTAATTTTACATAAATATACAGAATAACATTTCAGTTCTATTTTGGCACTCCAGGGTATTAATGCATTAGAAACACAGAAAAAAATAAATATTTGTCTTCACTGATAAAGTGTAATAACAAGCTTTCACAATACAGGTAATTTTTTGTATTATAACTCCCAAGGTATCTATATAAATATGTTTAGTGCATTAACAGAACCCAGAATTAACTACAAATACAACACCTTGGGTAGTCTAAATGTCTAAACAGAAAGGCCACATAAATGTCAAGAGAAAAAGTACAATCAATCTGTTGAAAAATGTTTGTAACAACTCATTAACATAACAAAATAATTTCTGCTGAATTGATAAAATCTAAAATCGCTTATTTTGATACCATATGGAAAGTTTTGCGGAAGCCTTCTGCACTAAAAATAATCTTGGCAGACAAAATATAATGAGTGGTAAGTATATAATAACATAAATAATTTAAATTGACCATCTTCTCAGTGTCTTTCTCATTTTAGAAATACAAATATGTTCTCTTAATCATACCTGCAATGAAAAATATTATATGACATTAGCTAAACTACTATGAAAAGTACTGGAATATATCTAACATACTAATTTACAATATCATATAAAGATATCAGTGAATAAAGGAAGGAAAATAAAACACTACATTTAGGAGAACACTTCAAACCCATCGGTTACAATTACATAGCTAATGAAGAATATTCGGCATTAAAAGAAAATGTTTACTATATATACATAGTCTGGAATGCATCTTCCTAAACCAAATAAACAGTACTTGTAAAATTGTAGACAATATCAAAGAATGAATTTCGACAGGGAACTTCTCAAATGTCAACACTCTTATACACTACACGTAAAAGAAATCGAGCAAGTTAAAATATTAATAATATAATAAGTAACATATATAATACATAAGTAACAATTACAAAGCTAATTAACATTTGGGGAGGAGGGATAAAGAAAATAGCTCTTGGCTGGGCATGGTGGCTCATGCTTATAATCCCAGCACTTCGGGAGGCTAAGGCAGGTAGATTATGTGAGCTCAGAAGTTCAAAACCAGCCTGGGCACCATGGTGAAACGCCATCTCTACAAAAAATACAATAATTAGGTGGGCATGGTGGCATGCACCTATAGTCCCAGCTACTCACGAGCCTGGGGTGGGAAAACTGCTTCAGCCCAGGAGGTTGAGGCTGCAGTGAGCTGTGATCATGCTACTACACTCTAGCCTGGGCAACAAAAGCGAGACCCTGTCTCTAAAATTTAAAAACAAAAACAAAAACAAAAAAAAAAAAGTAGCATGTTATAATGTTATAATATTTTCCCATATTAATCCAAGAACACAATAACAACAAAAACTCAGTGAGAGCTCATATTACCAGTTTTAAGAACAAGTCTGAGGAATTTTCAAAACTTTTCTTTAATAGATTGAAATAAGAATCTGTCAAAATATATTTATAAAACAAAACAGAATGAACAAAATTTCTGAGATTAAAGTTGTATCATAAAAAAATACCAAGAAGTTAAATATTCCACAGTTCATTTAATTAACTATCCAGTATTTATTCTGTATCAACTATAGCAATGGTCTTAGGCTACGTACTCTAATAAATAAGTATTATAAGGCTCCCCATGCTCCAAATTTGTTTTTAACCTTCACCAATCTTTTCTTAGTTATTAGGCAACTAGGATTCTCCCAGGATGCAGTAATAAAGAAAAAAGATGGAAAGTAAGAGAAAGAGGTAAAATGACATGAAAATCTGATCCAGAAGGTCCAATGTCTGTTTTATATGAGTACCAGAAAGGGAGAAAATGGGAGGGATTTTAATCACCTAAATTCTAAAGGAAAAGTTATGAAAATATCTAATAATAAAAGCTAACATTTAATTAAGCATAATCCTCATTCAACAGATGAAGAACCTAAAACACAAAGAGTCATTATCACTGTTCCACTTATCTCTATATCCCTACAAAAATACCCACTCTTAATCTGTAACAATGCCTCCTTAAACTCCCTGAATGGCAGCTTCAGGTAAAAACTTCCCAGATAGTCTGAAATAACAAGGATAAAAGGAAAATTCTTGGAGCCACATAAAGAAGAAAACAGATCATTACAAAGAAAGAAGAATCAGGCATCAGGTCTCATTATCAATACTGAATTAAAAAGAAACCCAAAAAAATCATTATTTTCCTAGGTCTATAAAAAATTATTTAAAACCAAAATTTTAATGCCTGTTAAGCTAACATTCAAGTCCATAGAAAACAAATGTAAATAGGTTAAATTAGTAAAAGACAGCAACTTTCAAAACATGCAAAATATACTACTTACCACATATACATATTTTACATAAAACTACACTACAGACTTCATTTATGTGTGTGTGTGTGTGTGTGTACAACATATATAATAAAAAATGAATGAAATACTTTGGATATTTGTCCCTGCCAAAATTTCACGGTGAGATGTAATTCCCAATGTTGGAGGTGGGGCGTTATAGGAAGTGTTTGGGTCATGGGGGCAAATCCCTCATGGCTTGGTGCTATCCTTGTGATAATGAATGAGTTCTCACAATATCTGGTTGTTCAAAAGTGTATGGCACCTCCACCCCTCTTCCTTTGCTCCTGTTCTTGCTCTATGAGATGCCTGCTCCCCCTTCTCCTTCCACCATGATTTCTAACTTCTTGAAGCCCTCACCAGAAGCAGATGCCAGCATCACACTTCCTGTACTGTCTGTGGAATCTTGAGCCAATTAAACCTCTTCTTGTTATTAATTACCCAGCAACAGGTATTCCTTTATAGCAACACAGGAGCGGCCTGATACTATATATATATACACACTCATACATATGCACAGTGACATACACAACTCAAAAACAGACTTGAGGGGAAAAAACACAAACAAATGCTATCCAAAAAATGCAGGTATAGCAATAATTCCAAAGGAATAGAATTCAAACTAAAAAGCAATGAACAAGTCAAAGATAGTATTTCATAATAACATGTTTTATGTTACAGTGTGAATTCCAAAAGAAGCCATAGTCATTAAAGTTTATACACCTAATATATTTCATATATAAAAAGTAAAGCTGAGTAGAAATAACATGCATAGATTAGACTTTAACATAGCTCTCAAATCAGGATATTAAATAGATATTAAATAAATAATAACAATGATCAGGTTTGATTCAAACTGACACATAAAATACACACAGATCTCTGTATTTCAAAAATAAAGAAAATATATTCTATTCAAATGTACATAGAATTTTCAAAAAAAATTCACATGTATGGTCATAAAGAAACGCCCATGTATTTTAAAAAGCAGGTATTTCCTAGGTTATATTCAGTAAAAGCATATGTGTCCCTAGACCTAATACAATAAAAATTAGAAATTCACAATATAAGGATAAACTCCCAAATCTATCCACTGGCAAAATTTAAAACTCCTTTCTATATAACAGCAGAATTTAAGGAAGAAAAATCATGTATTATTTTTAAATGATTAAGAAATATCAAAAAAATCTGAGATGTGGCAAATGTGGTATTCAGAGGAAAAAATATAGCTTGAAAAATACAAAACTGTAAGACCAAAGAATTAAAATAAATAATGCTCGATTCAAAAATTAGGCCAATAAGAATCAACATAGAATCCATGAGATTCGCAATGTGGGAAAGTAAACCCACCCTAATACTGTGTTTATTAAAGTGCTATTAATGAGATTCGGGTGTTTAAACAACTGTTCACTTTAGAAAATGAAATAAAACTGACTGAAATAAAACCTAATCTATGAAATTATTCTGTATATGAATTGACCTGAAGTAATGAATATTTCAATGACTGATTCCTAATTCTTGTTCTGGCCCAGGCTAATTATTCTAGTTGGCATACTATTAAACACACATTTCTGATTGAAACATCTGCTAAAAAAAATAACATCAAACGACATTACAAAATCAAAATAGAGACTGCTAAGAGTGGAATTTTTCTCCTGCCAGTATCTTTCCTTTCTGACCCATCCTCCTCACTGCTGCCACAGTAATCTTTCTAAAGGAATACAAATATACTCTGAATCAGATGCAAACCCCTCAATACAGAAAGTGTGGCAGGCAGAATTCTAAAATGCCCGCATACCACCAACCCGACCAAATTTCCTACCCTAATACAGAGGCTGTAAATATGGTGAAATATCATGGCAGGGATAATACTATTAATACATTATATGGCAAAGGAATTCTGCAGATTAAAGTCACCAATCAACTGCCTTTGAATTAATCAAAAGGGAGATTTGCCTAATCTAATCAAACAACCCCTTTGAAAGCAGAGTTTTCTCCAGCTAGTAGCAAAAGGGAAATTCACAGCAAGGGAACATTTCAATACACTGTTGCTGTCTTTGAAGATTAAAAAGAGCCAGGAGCAAAAACCAAAGAGTGGCCTCTAGGAGCTGAGAGTGACCCAGGCCAATAGGCAGTAAGAAAATGGTGAGCTCAGTCCTACAACTGCATAGAACTGAATTCCTCCCACTCCTGAATGCGCCTAGAAGAGGATTCACCCCCAGAACCTCCACCCAGGTAACACCTTGATTCGAGTCTTGTGAGACCTTAAACAGAGAGCACAGTTGAGCCTGATGCCCAGAGTTCTGACCTAAGTAAATGGGTGCTGTTTTAAAATATTAAGTTTATGGTAACTGCTTTATAATAACAGATAACAAATAGAGCAGCATTTCAAGGCCCTCCATGCTTTGGTCTCTGCCAAATCACTATTACATTTTTAAGATATTTTTTTAAACACTATACTTACATTACACAATGTCTTAACACTATGAAGTAAAAATGTAAATATTTTAAACTCCGGCTTGGAAACGAGGAGGCAGAATCTCAGAGATTTTTCTAAAATAAAATAGGAGAGGCAAGCTTTCTGAGTCCACAAAAGTGCCCTTGACCTATTGGGTCAAAGAAAAAGTAATTTCTCTATTTGTAACAACATACATAAATTATAAACCCTGAAGAAATATGTCCCGAATAGCTATCTTTAACATAACCATAAATAAAAACATGAATAAATCTGACTACATAAAAATGTAAAAACTTCTATGTGGTGAGAACACACATTACAGAAAAAAAAAAATCAAATGACAAAAAATAACCTCCAATTTGAATTACAAATATCTAGTATCCTGGATATATAAAAATAAAGCTTGTAAGTTATAAAAATGAGTATAATTTTAAAATAGACAAGGATACTTTATAGAATTTCATAATTTAAGGAAGGCATAAAGTTAGCCAATAAAATATGGGTAATATGCAAGAATCAGTAAGCATTATTATTTGCCAGCAACTAAGCCAAGTACTTTATAAGAATTACTTTATTCCCATCTACACCAGGCACGGTGGCTCATGCCTGTAATTCCAACACTCTGGGAGGCAGAAGTGGGTGGATCACTTGAGGTAAGGAGTTTGAGACCACCCTGACCAACATAGTGAGACCCCATTTCTATTAAAAATACAAAAATTAGCTGGGCCTGGTGGCAGGCGCCCGTAATCCCAGCTACTCAAAAGGCTGAGGCAGGAGATCAGTTGAACCCAGGAGGTGGAGGTTGTTGCAGTGAGCCGAGATCGCGCCACTGCGCTCCAGCCTAGACAACAGAGTGAGACTCCATCTCAAAAAAAAAAAAAAAAGTAAGCAAGAAAAGAAAAGAAATTACTTTATTCCCATCTAACCACAACCATTTTAGGTAGATACCACTATTTTTCATTTTACAAATGAAGCAGAGAGGTTAAATTCCTTGCTCAAGCCCATAAGTCAGGAAATGAAAGAGGAACTGAACTCAAGGAGTTCATAATTAGTTACATACAAGTAATAAAGGCAAATTCATTGATTATGGAAATGTACTGAATACTCTGTCTTGTTGTCATAACATACAGCCAGGCATGGTGGCTCATGCCTGTAATCCCAGCACTTTGGGAGGCCAAGGCAGGCAGATCACTTGAGACCAGGAGTTTGAGACCAGCCTGGCCAACATGGCGAAACCCCATTTCTACTAAAAAAAAAAAAAACAAAAATTAGCCAGGCATGGTTGTGCACGCCTGTAATCCTAGCTACTCGGGAGGCTGAGGCAGAAGAACTGCTTGAACCCAAGAGGTGGAGGTTGCAGTGAGCCAAGATTGTGCCACTGCACTCCAGCCTGGGCAACAGAGCTGGACCTTGTCTCAGAAAAACAAGAAAGAAAGAAAAAAAAGTAGCCACTCCGGGATTAGAATCCATAAAATACTCTCAGTGTCAACCAAAAGAAATGTACTGGAATGTTCATAAAACATAATTCATAATGACCTCAAACTGAAAGTCCCCAAAATGCCCAACAGTAAAATAAATAAATTACGGTACTCTTAACAACAGAATACTATACATCAATGAGAAAAATAAACAACTGGAAGCAACAATTTGGATTTATCTCACAAATACATATGTGAAAGATGGCAGAAAACAGTACTTAGTAGCTCATTTATACAAAGTACAAACATGCAAGACTCACCTATGTTGTTAGTAGTGATGACAGTGCATGTCTTTGGGGAGTTAGGAGTAGTAACCAACAGGAGGCTTGAATGGAATTTCTGGGATGCTATTATTTGTTTCCTGATGTGATTTTAGTATATGCGTTCTAATATTTGGGGTATTCCTAGAAATGTATATCTATTATTCACCTGCTATATATATAGCCTATATATATGCTATATGCTATATATATGTAGCATATACCATATAGAGAGAGCATATAGCATATATACAGGCTATATATATAGGCTTTATAGATACAGCCTATATATACAGCAAAGTGAATTTTATATATAATTCTTCAACATGTTTTTAGAAAAATTAAGGTTTTTTAAAGAAAATTAGGAGAATTTTAGATAAAAACTCAACTTTTAATGGAAAATATTTTCCTTTTTTTCCTCACATAAAATTCTGTATCAAAGTTAGTATCCCACCTGCTATCTCTCCAACAGTGGGTTAAGAGTTTGTTTTTTTTTTTTTTTTTTTTTTTTTTCTTTTTTGAGACGGAGTCTCACTCTGTTGCCCAGGCTGGAGTGCAGGGGCTGGATCTTGGCTCACTGCAAGTTCTGCCTCTCAGGTTTACGTCATTCTCCTGCCTCAGCCTCCCGAGTAGCTGGGACTACAGGCGCCCGCTACATCGCCCGGCTAGTTTTTTTGTATTTTTTAGTAGAGACGGGGTTTCACCGTGTTAGCCAGGATGGTCCTGACCTCGTGATCTGCCCGCCTGGGCCTCCCAAAGTGCTGGGATTACAGGCTTGAGCCACCGCGCCCGGCCAAGAGTTTGTTTTCTTCTCAAGTAACCTGTATTATATTAAGATGATATTAACTGAAATAATCATATAGATTAATGCACCATAAAGCTAATTCTAAGATATCTGTCCTTAGCCAAAAGCAGAAAAGGGATACACATAACTTCCACATGAAACATCCACCCCCGGTTTTTTGGTTATTCCTAAAAGCTCATAATGTATATGATGATAAAATTTATTGTTTGAAATTAGGGTTTTGAAATTGAAATATTAATTTAAACATGTTTGCTTAACACAACTTTAAAGTTAAAAAACACTGCATAGTACAGAAGAGTTAAACACTTCAAAAAGTGGGAAAAAATTTTAAAGCTTTCATTTGAGTAGGAGTAAACACAGACACAGTAAGAATCAAGTTAGTTGGATACACTTAAATCAAGTCTTTTAAGAACATAAGAACAGATTATTTGCTTTCTCTTTAGTCCAAAACCTTGGGGTAATTTTAGTTCAAATTTGAAACTAACAGAAGAATACTCAGCTTCTTAAAAGTTTTATTTCAAGAACAGTAAAATAACTTCTGGTCTTACAAACATTACACGGATAAAATGAGTTTCTCCAAACAGATTTATGTAAAAATCTAGTACATATATCCCCAAGTTGAGTCAATAAGGTGAACCAGATTCTGGTTGAATGGAATCCTTGAAATATAACTTTGGTGAACAAACTGTTTGTGTTTTCCACTTTTCTTAAAAAAGAAGTGATAAAGCAGATTCCCAGTACCTGCCAACCGACAAAATGCTACTTGCCAGGTAAAAACCACTACCAAAAATCAGAATCACAGAAGGGCTATCAGTAAAAATATTAATGCCACAAATTAACATGATGCTAACAGCTGAATTACGCATCAAAAGAGTATTTATATAATCACAGCAAATAACTCAAATATCTTTTACATCACCAGTAAACTCAAAAAGAGATAGCAAAACGCAGTATTAAATTTCATTACTGATCTACTAGCTTTAACTATTTAATACTTGTACACTTAGTTTTGATTACTTTTAAATTGAAACAAAAATAATCTTTTCTTCTTTTAATGACTTTTTCAGTTATAGGAAAGATGACATTAAAAGAAAATATACAATTATAGCTTAGCTACAGGTATAAAGCTGTTTTAAAGATATGTAATTGTGACACTGAATTAAACTGAAAACATAAATATGAACTTGTGATTCTGAAAAAAAAAATCTATTTTGTGTTTGGTTTTGGTATAAGGAGAGAAAAATAAGTCAGAAGAACAGAATATACAGAAATAGACTCACTTTTCCATATTCAATTAACTTTTGACCAAGGGGCCAAGATAATTCGAGAGAGAAATAAATAATCACTTAGAATGATGCTGGAACTGCTAAATAATCCGTATGGAAAACAAAGAAACATGAATCTTATCTCATATTCTCTTATGTGTAATTTAACCATAAATGGATTTTTTAAACCTACAAGTAACCCTGGGGCAGGCAAAGATTTTTTAATAAGGCATAAAAAGCATAATTTTTTCAAATCCCAAAAAAATTAACAAATGACAAATGTCATCAAAATTAAACCCTCTGCTGTTCAATAAACATCACTAAATAAATGAAAACAAGTCAAACATTAGGCAAAAATATTTATAAAACGCATCTCCAATAACTGACTTCTGTAAATAATATATAAAAAACTCTTACAACTCAAGATGACAAGCAGATCAATTGGAAAAAAATGGTGGCAGAGACAAAATATTTTAACAGACATGTCACCAAAGATATACAAATGGCAAATAAAGACCTAAAAAGATGCTCAATCTAATTAATCATCAGGGAATGCAAAATCAAACCACAATAAAGTATCACTAAATGCCAAACAGATGGTTAAAATTTAGAAACAGTGGCAATATCCAGTGCTGGCAACAATGTACAGCAAATGGAACTCTCGGATCTCTAGAAATGGAAAAGTTACACAGACACTTTTTAAGAAACTGTGAAACTGTTTTCCAAAGTTAAGAATATATTTCCAACAAGTCAGAAATTCCAGTCCTAGGTATTTACCCAAGAAACATGAAAAGATACATCCACATGAAGCATGTTATATAAATGCTCACACCAGCTTTATATACTGGCCAAAAATTGAAAGAAACTTAACTGTAAGCTAGTGAATGGACCAATCTCAAAACTATTATGCTAAGTAAAAAGAGGCAGACAGAAAAGATTCCATACTGTATGGTTCCATTCATGTATTAGTCTAGAAAAGGCAAAACTATACAAAAGCAACAGATCAGTGATTGCCAGGAGCTGGAATGGGAGGAAGGCAGTAACTTCAAAGGGTCATGAGCAAATTTATGGGTAAAGGGTATATTCTGTATCTTGACTATGATGGTAGTTAAATGACTGTTCATATTTACCAAATCACATTCAATACACATCTAGAAGGGGTGAATTAGAGCGTACGTAAAATACACCTTAATAAAACAATGACTCTCACACATAAATTTATTTATTTATTTATTTATTTATTTGGTAACAGCATAGGGACTAATATCAGAATAACTTTCCTAAAATGTCTCAAATCTGAATAAAATGTAAAAGCTAACTAATTGAAATTACTTGTAAATAACCAAAAACTGGCTGGAATGGGAGGACATTTTACCCTTGGAAAAAAAAAGCAGAATATCATTGGCTAAAATCTATATTTAAATAGAGTTTCAGTGCTGGGTGCGATGGCTCCTGCCTGTAATCCCAGCACTATGGAAGGCCAAGGAAGGTGGACCACCTAAGGCCAGGACTTTGAGAGCAGCTTGGCCAACATGGCGAAACCCCATCTCTACTAAAAATACAAAAATTAGCCAGGCATGCTGGCGCACGCCTATAAACCCAGCTACATGAGAGGCTGAGGCACGAGAATCGCCTGAACCCGGGAAGTGGAGGTGGCTGTGAGCCGAGATTGCACCATTGCACTCCAGCCTGGGCGACAGAACAAGACCCTGTCTCAAAAGAAAAGAAAATTCTACAACTAGTAAGTATAGTTATTTCAATGATAATTTTAGTGGATGGGCTTAACAAGAGATTGGTAGAAAAATGGTCCATCTCCTTGAAAATGCATGAATAGTGTACCTATTCTGAGGTACTAAAAGTAAAAACACTGGGAAGAAAACAAACAGACCCTCAGTAACCTATAAAATATCAAATATACTAACATTCATATAATTAGAGTTACAGAGGAAGAGGAGAGAGAAATGAGACAGAAAAAGAGTAAGAAATAAAAGTCAAGCTTATCACAAATTTGGTGAAAAATGTCAACTTACAGTTTCAAGAAGCTCAGCAACCCCCAAGCAGGATGAATACAAAGAAAACCACACCTAGGCACATCATAGTCAGACTGCTGAAAACCAAAGATAAAGAGAAAATCCTGAAAGCAGCCAGAGAATATCAAAACATTATTATATACATGGGAATAATGATACTACTGACACCACACCTGACTTCTCATTAGAAACCATGGAAGACAGGAAACAATGCAATGTCTTTTAAATGCTTGAAGAAGAAAAACATAATCATCCCAGAACTCTGTATTCAGGGATAAAAGGCAAAAATGAATGCAGACTTCCACTTCCAGACAAAATGCAGAAAACGTACTTTTCTCTGTTCTTTCCACTAAATACAGCTTTAAAAACCCTTGGCCATGATACGTAAGACAAACAAAAGAAGACAACAGAATGTAGAGAGAGGGCAGACCAATGAGGGCTTCAGATGCCAAGAAACAAAAGAGGATGAATGCCGTAGGTTTCCTTTCTGACTCATATACACAAGAAAAGTTGCTAGAGAAGCAGACAACTCAGAAACACCAACAGACACACACATACATAAAACTCGAAGAAAATTCTGCTGTGTCTAGTCAAAAAAGCAGGGAAGCAGCAGGCTACCAAGACAAAAAACTCATGGACAACAACAAACCAGTTTAAGCCAATGGCACAAATAAAAGCCCAAGCCATACACCTTTTGCAAAGACTTAAAAGGAGGACATAGTCAGCCATTCCCCACTCCTACCCACAGACAGCATAATACCAAAGAAGGTCAAGTGCGGACACATAACATTTATACCCACTAAGCAATAACGTGGCTTCCTCCCTCTAGAGTGTGGGTGGAAGAAAAGTGGGGAGCCTGACTTCAACACCCACCCAATGATAAGGACATACCCCTACCCCTCCCTCTACAGAGATATGACAGGAGAGGCCTACTGGATAATCAAAACTCAAAGCACTGCCCAGTGATAACTTACCCACCCCTCCATCCCAGTGGCAGTGGAGGCTAAGTGAAAAGCAGGAACCCTTTGAGCCAGGGTAGTATCCACAAAGGTATAATGCAAGTCCAGAGTTTTCACTCCTACTCAGCAATTACTAGGTGTACGTCTCCATCAATGAGAGTCAACAAAAGCGTATTAAGGAACTGGAATCTTAACTTACACCTGGGAGTAGTAACAAGGCTGTGCTCCGCCTCCACCCCAAAAGCAAAGTTTCAGATAAATCCTACTAAAAGGGGGGATTTAAATAAAATGCAGAGCTTCATAACATAACACTTAAAATGCAAATGATTCAACCAAATATAACACGTCATACCATACTAGGAACCAGGAAAATCTGAACAAGAATTTGAAAATGTAGTCAAAAGGTGCAAACAATGAGAATTCATAGATGTCATAATTATCTATCAAAGATTTTAAACTATATATTATAAAACTGCTTCAACAAGCAATTACAGCCAGACACGGTGACTCACGCCTGTAATCCCAGCACTTTCAGAGGCAGAGGCGGTCGAATCACTGGAGGTCAGGAGTTTGAGACCAGCCTGGCCAACATGGTGAAACTCCATCTCTACTAAAAATACAAAAATTAGCCAGGCACGCTGGCACACACCTGTAATCCCAGCTACTCGGGAGGCTGAGGCATGAGAATCACTTGAACCCAGGAGGCAGAGGTTGCAGTGAGCCAAGAACATTCTACTGCATTCCAGCCTGGGCGACAGAGCAAGACTCCATCTCAAAAAAAAAAAAAGGCAATTACAAACATAATTTTGAAACAAAGAAACAACACAAAGTTTCAGCAAAGAAATCAAGAAAGAAACAAATACCAAGTTGAAAACCAAAAAATACGCTAACAAAAATAAAATACAAACTGAGTAAGCTGAACAACAAAATGGGAGAGATTACCCAACCTAAACAAGAGAAAATAAACTGATTAAAAAAAAAGAAGAAGAAAAAAGAAAAAACGTGGCTGGGCTCAGTGGCTCAGGCCTGTAATCCTAGCATTTTGGGAGGTTGAGATGGGTGGATCACCTGAGGTCAGGGGTTCAAGACCAGACTGACCAACATTGTGAAACCCTGTCTCTACTAAAAATACAAACATTAGCTGGGCATGGTGGCACACACCTATAATCCCAGCTACTTGGGAGGCTGAGGCAGGAGAATCACTTAAACCCAGGGGCAGAGGTTGCAGTGAGCCAAGACTGCACCACGTCACTCCAGTCTGGGCAAAAGAGTGAAACTCTGGCAACAAATAAATAAATAATATTTTTTTAAAAAAGACATTAAAGATACTTGTGGGACTATAATAAATGACGCAACATTCCTGCCACTGGAATCTCAGAAAAGGAACAAGATGCAGCTGAACAATTATTCGAAGATCTACAGATTCAGGAAATTGAATAAATCCAAAGAGGATACACATAAATAAATCAATGCTAATATATATCATAAACTTCTGAAAACTAACGACTAAACTAAAAAACCTTGAGAGAAGTAAGAGAAATGACACCTTATCCACAGATGAAAAACAACACAAATGACAGCAGATTTCTCGCCTGAAACCATGGAGGCCAGAACAAAGCAGGATAACATTTTCGTAAGTCCTAAAAGAACTGACAACAAACAATTCTATATCCAGCAAACATCCACTAGTAATGAAAGGGAAATCAAGAAATTGCGAGATGAATGAGAACTAAAAATTAGTCATGAGACAAAACTACATCAAAAGAATTGTTAGAAAAGTTATTGAACCAGAAAGGAAAATGATAAAAAGAAGGATTCTCAGAACATCCTGAAGGAATAAAGAACAAAGAAATAGTAAAAATATGGGCAATAAAACAGACTTTACTATTCTTTGAGTTTTCAAAATAATGTTTAACAATTGAAGCAAAAATTGTTACATGATGCAAAAGCTATGGTGGGTAAAACCGCTGATGTATTTCCAAAACTGAAGGCAGGTGGCACCAGGCTGTACTAGAAGTTATCACATTCTCAACTGGCACTACAATTACAATAAAAATGATGTAGATCTAGTATCATTGAAAATATCACTGATGAAGCAGCAAGAATTATTAATGTTTTAAGTCTTGATCCATGAATACACATCTTTTAATTATCTGTTTTACAAAACGAGAAATAAAGCATAAACTAATTCTGTTATGCCACAGTTTTTCTTGAGGAAAGCAACTTCCATGATCATGTGATTTATAAACTGAAATAACTGCTTTTTTCAAGGAACACCATTTTTACATGCAAGAATAACTAACAAACCACGATTACTCAAACTTGATTATCTAACGTATTTCTTCAAAAATGAAGAAAGTGAACCTGTCACTTCAAGGAAAACAACTTAGAACATGAGTGGACAATAAGAAGATTTGAAAAACTTACCACTAATGTAAGCTTAACTAATTCCAATACTTAAAAGACTTTTCTGATGAGAACAGTGGATTATAACAAATGTGAATTTTGTTATTTATTAAAAATGTGTAGGGCTAGGCAAGGTGGCCCACACTTGTAATCCCAGCACTTTGGGATCACTGGAGGCCAGGAGTTCAAGACTAGTCTAGCCAACATAGTGAAATCCCATCTCTACCAAAAGTACAAAAATTAGCTGGGCCTGGCGGTGCATGCCTGTAGCCCCAGCTACTCTGGAGGCTGAGGCATAAGCATCACTTGAACCCAGGAGGCGGAAGTGAGCTAAGATCGCAACACTGCATTCCAGCCTGGGCAACAGAGTAAGACCCTATCTCAAACAAACAAAACAAAACAAAACAAAAAAACTGTATCAACAGTTGGAATATCTGGATTACTCAGTGAACCAATATTTTCCAAAGACCACTTGGTAATGTTATAAAATCATATATGGGTAAAAGAACTCCTGAAATTGCAAGGTAGTCTAATAAATTATATATATATACACACACACACACACAAATTTTTTGTCTGAGATGGAGTCTCACTCTATCACCCAGGCTGGAGTACAGTGGCGTGATCTCAGCTCACTGCAAGCTCCACCTCCCAGATTCTCACCATTCTCCTGCCTCAGCCTCCAGTGTAGCTGCGACTACAGGCACCCACCACCACACCTGGCTAAACATTTTGTATATTTAGTAGAGATGGGGTTTCACCGTGTTAGCCAGGATGGTCTTGATCTCCTGACCTCGTGATCCACCAGCCTCGGCCTCCCAAACTGCCAGGATTACAGGCATGAGCCACCGCAGCGGGCCAAGTTGTCTTTTTCTTATCCATTTGTAGTTGCTTATTCTAGAACCAATTCCTCTTTTTGGCCATTATGTGTTACCATTATCTTCCTCTCTAAGGCTTGTGCTTTCATTCTTACAGTATGTTTTAATAAATGGAAGTTATTTCTTGAATGTAGTTGAATGCTCCAATATTCTCCTTTACATTCAGTGCTGTATCTCAAGAATTATTTTACAAAAACATTCTCCTATGTTATCTTTTTAAAAGCTTATGAGTTTAGGTGGAAATACGAAGGGCCAAAAGGAATTGAAAGACATTTTCCTACCATTTGTTCTTTTTCTTGATTTTCATGACTCGATCTTATCTTCTAGTATGCCTGATAATTTCTGACTTATTGCTAAATTTTGTTTTTGAAATATCCGTAGAGATATTTTGAAACACTAGATGATGCCAGTTACCAGAGATTTTTTTTTTTTTTCTCCACATGGGTCCTTGGGCTAGAAAAGATCACATTAATTTAATATGCATATGAGCTGCTTTGAAGCTCATGATCATTCAAAGTTGAGTCTTTGTGAAAGCAGATTTTTTTTCCACCATCTTCCCGCGTTTCAAAGGTGCAGGCCTAGGGATCAGCAAACTTTTTCCAAAAAGCCAGATAGCAAATACTGTTGGTTTTGTGTAACAAGGGGCAAAACCGGGGATATCTTGAGAGCGTATCTGTATATATCTGATAAGAGCAAATAAATTTCCACAAACTTACTGATAATTATTCAGAATATAATGATTGAATACAATGTTTTGTAATATAGGTCTACTAATGAAAATAATAGAATTTGGAAGGGGAAATAACATTTCACTTAATTGGGATTCAAAGCTATTTTCCTTATCATTGAAATTGATTATAAGTGTTCATTTGTACATTCTGATCTACAATGAGATTTTCTTTTTCTTGAGACAGTCTTGCTGTGTGATCCAGGCTAGAGTGCAGGGGTGTGATCTCAGCTCACTGTAACTTCTGCCTCCCAGATTCAAGCTATTCTCTTGTCTCACACTCCAGAGTAGCTGGGATCACAGGCATGAGCCACCATACCTGGCTAATTTTTGTATTTTTTAGTAGAGACAGGGTTTTGCCATGTCGGCCAGGCTGGTCTCAAACTTCTGGCCTCAAGTGATCAACCTGCCTCAGCCTCCCAAAGTGTTGGGATCACAGGTGTGAGCCACCATGCCCAGCCTACAATGAGATTTCCTATATCCACATTTGAAAAATCTTTTTAACATAGAGGTCTGATAGAAATCCATAAGCATGTAATTTTAATTGAGCATATTCATCTTTGAAAGTTAATTATAAGATTTTATTAGAGTCTTCTCTTCACCTTTGTCTTTTAGCATGTCATTATATTGCAGAATAATCACTTCCAATTAAAGGACAGGTTGAAGCTCCTGATTCAGAGAGTTAAATGGATTTTGAAATACGGAAATTTTCTTTTTTTTTTTTTTTTTGAGACGGAGTCTCGCTTTGTCACCCAGGCTGGAGTGCAGTGGCGCGATCTCGGCTCACTACAAGCTCCGCCTCCCGGGTTCACACCATTCTCCTGCCTCAGCCTCCAAGTGGCTGGGACTACAGGCGCGCACCACCACGCCCGGCTAACTTTTTGTATTTTTAGTAGAGACAGGGTTTCAGCGTGTTAGCCAGGATGGTCTCGATCTCCCGACCTCATGATCCGCCCACCTCGGCCTCCCAAAGTGCTGGGATTACAGGCATGAGCCACCACGCCCGGCGGAAATTCTTTTATACTTCCCTTGAGGTCCAAAACCTGCTACAGGAACTGCAGTCTGAGCTTGGAAAATAACTCTGTAGCAAATTTATATGGGAATAGAGATGGTGATTTTTATTTTAACTTCTGACAGCATATAAACTGTGTAAAGTAACCTACCATCACTTGTGATCGAAACAATAGTTGTAGAAGTGACCTTACCACAGTTTAAGACTTATAATCGCCGGGCGCGGTGGCTCAAGCCTGTAATCCCAGCACTTTGGGAGGCCGAGACGGGCGGATCACAAGGTCAGGAGATCAAGACCATCCTGGCTAACCCAGTGAAACCCTGTCTCTACTAAAAAATACAAAAATCTAGCCGGGCGGTGGCGGGCGCCTGTAGTCCCAGCTACTCGGGAGTCTTGAGGCAGGAGAATGGCGTGAACCCGGGAGGCGGAGCTTGCAGTGAGCTGAGATCCGGCCACTGCACTCCAGCCTGGGCGACAGAGCGAGACTCCACCTCAAAAAAAAAAAAAAAAAAAAAAAAAGACTTATAATCACTGTTCTGCCTTGTAATTTTAGGTTGAATTTGTTTTACAAAATATTATGAAATCTATAGGAAAAGTCAACTTTCAAAGCCATTAAGTATTTGACTTAATAGTTGAGGGCAATCTTATTCAGAAAAATTTCAATCTCATTCCTCCACGCAAAAAAAAACTGCAATAAAACTTTACCACTGCCAAGTCATTAAACTGCTATGTAGAAAGGCAATTCAATATAGTCTGCCTCTATATCTAACAAAAATTCATAGGATTTGATGATGAAGTCCATAAACGCAAGTGAAAATCACCGCTGACACTATTATATAATAGCTCACTAAAACATGACAGATTTAAATATTTTCTGCAAAGTACCTGTTAATAAATAATACAATAAATAATCAGGCTTTAAACACCTGACATTTAACAAGCTTTATAAATTTGTCCAACTAAAGTCTTTCTGCTCCACAGTTATTTTTGCCACTATCAACTGTAACACATCTTAGTGGATTCCACTTCAGGTTGCACTAAATTAGTGTTTGCTCAACTTTTCTGAAAATATTTTCCCTTGTAGTTGTTTCACATAGACTATGCATAAATACTAATTCTTCAATCATTTCAAATTCAGCACTGACTTCTGGAATATGTAACAACTGAATAGTACTGGTAACACCTATTCATCCATCAAAAGCCTAAGAAAACCATGAAAAATCATTCATCCTCCTTTCCAAAATGACTTGATATTACTCCCAACGTCCTTAACTTTTAGAGCAGTTACTCTTGCTGAAAGGCTAAGTCTTTTTTAAAGTTTATTTCCTACGAACGTATCTTTGGTTACCTTAATAAAACATAATTTAATTAACCACTGTTGGTAATGGTTTTCCTTGCTTGGCTAACAAATGAGCCATTGAAAAACTTACTTTAATTATAGCCTAATTTCCATTTTTTGTTTTTGAGAAAAAATTCTGCTGTGATAAAATTTTGCTTTAATTTACTGGTTTTTTTCTGACCTTTTAGTTTTATTCCTGTTGGTTGGGAATAATGTGAGAAGTGCCCAGTCTGGTAATGTTGATATATATTGTATATATTGTATATATTGTATTCTTTTAGCACAGCCATAGTCTTCTGGCATAATAAATAGAATGCTTTGCTATCTAATTTGTTGATAACAGTACACATTCCACTATACCTCAAAAGTGTTACATATCAAGTCTACTTTTCTCCTTTTCTTGTTTTAACATGATAGGTAGGTATGCACTGTTGAAAGCCTGTCTCTACTAAAAATACAAAAATTAGCCAGGTGTGGTGGCGGGCACCTGTAATCCCAGCTACTTGGAAGGCTGAGGCAGCAGAATCACTTGAACCCAGGAGGCAGAGGTTGCAGTGAGCCAAGATCACGCCACTGCATTCCAGCCTGGTGACAGTGTGAGACTCTGTCTCAAAAACATAAAAAAGAAAAGAAAAGTTAGCCAGGTGTGGTGGCATGTATTTGTGGCCCCAGCTACTCCAGAGGCTGAGGCAGGAGGACTCCTTGAGCCTAAGAAGTCGAGGTTGCAGTAAGCCATGATCATATTACTGCACTCAGCTTAGACAACTGAGATGCTCTCTCTTAAAAACAAAAGTAAAAAGAAACAACTATAGGGGAAAATGAGGGATACATACTTTAAGAATTTTTTTTTAATTTACATGGAAAAACACTAGGATTCTATAGAAAATAAAACAGTATTAAATAACACTATTTATAAAATAGATATAGCAAATTACCTTATGTAAAAATCCAAGTCAGTCACTTAAAAGACCTTACATAAAAGTGCTTTCTATTGGTTGGAGGAGAGACTTTTACTATATACTGTTCTTCCATTTTTTTAGACAAATTACATTTAAAAGTTTAAATTTGCTTATCTACATTCTTAATGTAAATTGTTACCTTACTATAGGAAAGCTATTTTTGTTTCTGCAGTCTACAAAAAGAACAAAAATATTAAAAACATACAACTCTTCTCACAGAACTAAGTTGGTTTTACACAAAGACATCTGGTACAAAATACAATGAAATTTCAATATAGAATTACAGCAGGGGATGAGTGTGGAGAAGGAAGAGATTACCAATTCTAAGAGGGGAGACAACAGAAGTACTTTTTAAATGTCTTATTTTAAGCGTAAAACTTTTTTTTTTTTTTTTGGAGACAGAGTCTTAGGCCGGAGTGCAATATAATGATCTCAGCTCACTGCAACCTCTGCCTCCAGGATTGAAGAGATTCTCCCGCCTCAGCCTCTCGAGTAGCTGGGATTGCAGGTGCATGCCACCACAGCAAGCTAATTTTTGTATTTTTCGTAGAGATAGGGTTTCACCACATTGGCCAGGCTGGTTTCAAACTCCTGACCTCAAGTGACCCACTCGCCTCAGCCTCCCAAAGTGCTAGGATTACAGGCATGAGCCACATGCCCAGCCAACACTGAACATTTTATTCAGAACTAGTTAAGAAAACAGAAATATATGTTGGGGGTTTATGGACTACTTCCTTTTGGGGGGCAGTACTGGGAATACAAGAGAAAGGAGATTGATTGATGGATGGACTGATTGATTTAGAGAAGGAGTCCTGCTTTGTTGCCCAGGATGGAGTGCAGTGCCACCTCCTGGGTTCAAGCAATTCTCCTGCCTCAGCCTCCCAAGTAGCTGGGATTACAAGTGTGCACCACCATATCTGGTTAATTTTTATGTTTTTTTAGTAGAGACAGGGTTTTGCCATGTTGGCTAGGCTGGTGTTGAACTCCTGACCTCAGGTGATCCACCCGCCTCAGCCTCCCAAAGTGCTCGGATTACAGGCATGAGCCTGGCCAAGAAACGAGCTTTAGATAAATAAAATGATTAAACATTTGTAGCATGTAGAATGAAACTATTCCCTCAGTAATACTCAAATTATCCATATTTCCAAGATGTTAGTAGCACCCCGAGAGCTTCAAAAGGGAAATTAAAAGAAAAACACCGTTAGCCTTCCTGAAACAGATTCACTGTTTGCCATATTATTTTCTCTAGTAAAAGATGAATAAAATTTCCCCTGGAAAAACTAAAAACAATCTAAGGTATATTTCAGAAAAAAACGAAATTGCGTGATAAAAATGCCATGTAACAACTGAGGAAATTATTTTAAATATATTAACACAGGAATAATATCATTAAACCAGGATTTTTCAACCTCAGCACTATCAACATTTTAAGCTGTGTAGTTTTTGGTGTGGGAGGCCGTCCTGTATATTGTAGAATGTTTAGTGGCAGCCCTGACGTCTACCCAATAGAGGCCAGTAGGACCTACCTCCTCATTCAAGCTAATGCACTAAGTTTTGCCCTTCATTGACAAAACCCATTAATGCATGTATTTATCCCATTAGTGACTCTCTTGTGTTCCAGGTACTTTGCTAGGCACCAGAGAAAATATGATAACGCAAAACAGCTATTTTCCTCACGCTCACGGTGCTTACAGCCATGGTGGGAAAAATCCATAGAAAAAGACTCACATACACAAATGGAGACAGAAGAAAAAACTCACACAAACAAATGTTGCCAATGTTGTTAAGTTACATAAAAGAGATATGCATGGCTGCGTATGGTGGCTCATGCCTATAATCCCAGCACCTGGGGAGGCCAAGGCAGGCGGATCACTTCAGGCCAAGAGTTCAAGACCAGCCTGGCCAACATGGCAAAACGCTGTCTTTACTAAAAACACAAAAATTAGCCAGGCGTGGTGGTGCATGCCTATGATCTCAGCTACTTGGGAGGCTGAGGGTGGGAGGATCACTTAGGCCCAGGAGGCAGAGGTTGCAGTGAACTGATACTGCACCACTGCACTTCAGCCTAGGAGACAGAGGGAGACTATGTCTCCCGAAAAAAACAGAAGATATACATATTCCACTGAGAATCTATACTAAAGCTGCATACTCAAACATTTCTTATTAAAAGATGTGCACAACTAAAAAATTTACGAAGTACTGCAACCCCTCATCTGAGCTTTATAGTATCTCATTCCTTTCCATTTTCTTACATTAAAAAGCCTAATTCTAACTTGGGTTTATTTCAGTATCTAGTTTCTATGGCTCTCATAGGTTTTAAAAAACAGGTTCTCCCCAAAAGTAAAATAATCTAATTAGTAGTAGTACATGATTTCCACAATCATTTTTGAATCTCAACCAAAATTGTCAAAATTGAAGCAAATAAAATTTCACCCTAATAAAAATACTGAATTTTTAATAAATGGGCTTAAAACAAACCAGAGCTCTTTAGAATATTTTAAACAAATCAGAAAATTCCATGTTCAAGTTTTTTAAGATGGCAAGCATGAGTTTTTTGTTTTGTTTTTACAACCTTCACTATTTCTGACAATAAAATATCAACATAAATAGTTCAAAACATCTGTTTTCGAAATGTTCAACCCCCCAGGACATGTTTCTTTGAAAAGTCACTGCATTCTCAATGTTGAAATGTCAACTTTATCTTGAAGGGGCAGGTTAAGTGTTTGTTTTCTTTGAAAATAGAGCCAGGTATCAGAATATACTCAGCTACATGTCAACATTAACAAAGATCAGCAAATTTTATTTTTTATTTTTTATTTTAATAGAGACGAAATCTCACTATGTTGCCCAGGCTGGTCTCAAACTCCTGGGCTCAAGAAATCCTCCCATCTTGGCCTGCCAACGTGGGAGGTGGGAATTACAGGTGGGAGCCACCGCACCTAACCAAGGTCAGCAAATTTAGAACATCTACCTTTTGGAAAATATAAATGTCTTCTAAGTTCAATAGCTATATCGCCCCTAGGGAAACTTTTGTGATAGCAGAAATTTTCCTTGGCCCCTCCTTCCCAATCATTTCTGTAGAACTGTAAAGATTTGCTCTATTTAGAGATTAAGTATATAAACTTTCATGTAATTAGCCACGGTGATAACCTCCAGTAACACTTTTGGGTACTTCAAACTTATTTGCTGCCTATGAATGATTCCATGAACGATCTTCAGTGCTATTAATTAGTCTACAAATATTTACTGAGGAATAACCAAAACAGAAAAAAACCCTATCCAAATGGCACTACTCTACTAGCGAGAGGGAGATGAACAATAAGTAAGATTATTAAGTGAATATACACTCTGTCAGAGGTGATAAGTACGAAAAAGAAAACAAAAAAGCAGATATTACGGGAAGAGAAGGCATTTGGAATCTTTGACAGCAAGCCTAGCAAAGGCCTCACTGTAAAGTCACGCTTGAATAAATACATAAAGGATATGAGGGGACAACTCATGCATTATGAAAGGCCCTGAGGTGGACCTGCGTCTGCGTACTTGAGTAAGACCAACCAGGTCAGTGTGGCTTAAGGAAGTAAATGAACAGTTATAGTGAAAGATGTCTGAGAAGTACATGTGAGGCGTGGTGAAGATCATGTAGAGCCTTACAGGTTAGTAAAGAATCTGGTTTTTTTTCCTCAGAATAAACTGGGAAGTCACCGAAAAAGAGTGTTAAGTACAGCAGTGATGTGACTGGACAATCTATATTTATTTACATCAGTATGGACTCGTGTACTTATTCTATGGATGAAAATGCAATATTATCACTATTCTTGTGGTTGCTAAAATTGGTCCAGTTCTTAGGAGCTCCTTCAGGTTGGTTGCCGTGCTTTGAACAAGTTTTCATCTTTTTAAGCACTTTGTTACTTTCTGGCACCACAAGATGATCTAGGCTTACCTTATATTTTCTCTGCATCAGTTCTGTAAGGAACTACTTCTCAAGGAGCCCTGGTTCCTTTCATTGAAGAACAATGGTTAGAGACCAAGATCTAAGTACTAGGCATTCTCAATGCTACTGGGGTGTGCCGTTTCTATGCCCTCTCGGGATAGAAGCAGGAAATATACATATTCAAATTAACTCATACATATGCACACATCTATATTTCTGTATGTCTGTGTAAATATTAAAAACTATGAGTTTATATTCATACTTCTGATCTCATTTCAACACTACAGCATGACCATGACTATACAGTTCTTTTTGTCTCAAGACACCATTTTCTACAGTTACTTAGGTGAGTTCTTTCCTTCCCTATCCAATTCTATGTGAATTTTACTATTCCTTCTTGGGTTCTCCTGCATCTGGGTTGGTGGTAATTGCTTATTTGGTCCCCCACATCCTAGTTGGTGGCAACTGCATAGAAGCATGTAAAATAATCCTATGGTTCTAAGAATTAGAGTTATACTAACAAATATACTCTGAGAAGTGCCACTCACATTTCATCCATGCTACACAGATTTCCATTCCCTTCTTCTCCCTCCCACTCCCTATAGGTAACCAATCTCTAGTTTCTGATTTATCTGCATGGCACTCCATTATATGGATGTATGGATGTAACAGCTTATTCAACCATTCTCCTCTGTGTGGGCATTTAGTTTGTTTCCAATATTTCACAAATTAAATAATACTATAATAAATAACATTTAATAATACATAATTTGTATTGTTAGAGGCATATTCAGGATAGATTCCTAGAATAATTGAGAGGTAAATGCATATATAGTTTGTTAGGTATCACCAAATTTCCCTCCAAAAGATGTGTACCAATTTGCATCCGCAGCAGCAAAGAATGAGAGTACGTTTCCCCACAGCCTTGTCAACAAATGTGTTGTTTTATGTTTGAATTTTTGCCAGTGAGACAAGTCTTCCTTTCTTGAGACAAAGTTCTAACTAACCGGTCCATCTTGTGCCTATTTGATAACGAAGAATAATGAACAAAAGCCAGGCGTGGTGGCACACGCCTGCAATCCCAGCACTTCCGGAGGATAAAGTGGGAGGATTGCTTGAGCTCAGGAGATTGACACTAGCCTGGACAACATAGCAGAACCTAGTCTCTACAAAAAATTTAAAAACTAGCTAGGCAAGGCAGCGCATGCCTGTGGTCCCAGCTATTCGGGAGGCTGGGGGAAGGATCGTTTGAGCCTGGGAGGCCAAGGTTGCCAATGAGCTGTGATCACGCCACCGCTCTCCAGCCTGGACGACAGGGTGAGACCCTGAAAATAAGGGTGGAAAGAAGAGGAAGGAAGGAAGGAAAGAAAGAAGAGGGAGGGAGGGAGGGAGGAAGGGAGGGAGGGGAAGGAAGGAAGGAAAGGAGAGGAAGGAAGGAAGGAAAGAAGGAAGGAAAGAAGGAAGGAAGGAAGGAAGGAAGGAAGGAAGGAAGGAAGGAAGGAAGGAAGGAAGGAAGGAAGGAAGGAAAGAGGAGGAAGGAAAGAAGAGGGAGAGAGGGAGGGAGGGAGAGAGGAAGGGAGGGAGGGTGGGAGGGGAGGGAGAGAGAAAGGGAGGGAGGGTGGGAGGGGAGGGAGAGAGGAAGGGAGGGAGGGTGGGAGGGGAGAGGGGAGGGGAGGGGAGAGGAGGGGAGGGGAGGGGAGGGGAATTGAAGGACAAAACAAACAAAAAACAGTACAAATGGCAATACAAAACTGACCCTCCTGTGAGTTCTGAGTGATTGAATCTAGCGGAGAAGTAAAGGTTTGACAGAGTTACCACTAGGTCCCTTCTAATTCCCACATGGTCTACCTACTCCAAGTACTCAATCTGCATTTAACTTGCTTAGGCCCACCAAATACCAATGCCTAAACAAAGTCAGAAGGGATGCAATGTCTCCTAAGGCCTTGTAATTCCTCTGCTAGTGGTAGGATACAGTCTTCATCTCTAAATACAATGTAATTATTAATCAGGAAGAACAAAAATGGTAACTTCTGTCCAAAAGGGACAGAGTGAGGCAAGTTTTCTTATAACTACCTTCCCAGCAAACAGAGGTAGGAAATGTATGTATACATACAAACTCAGACAACTACATACACCTACATTTCTATACTAAGTATCAAATACTATGAGTTTATATTGATTCCTCTATTTCCAATCCACCACCAAAAAGCTCATTTAGCCTTTGTTACCTTCCCTGTAATACTTTTCACTGTCACAAAATAGCCCAAAATAAAAATTACTTTTGTGAAGTAATTCATAAAAGAGATGGTTTTCACTGAAATATCATTGTCTTAATCCAGCCTCTAAGAATGCTCAGGCTGGGGAAAATAGTATTATGCATTAAACTGTTCAAAATTTGATGACATATACACTTTAATGTAAAATTTCCAAAACAAGCACTCTGACTTCACTACTCTTGAGGTGATGGTTACTCATCTATGTAAATCAGGTCATTTTGATAATCCTAGGAAAGCTAATGTTCTAATGATTGAACTATTACTTGAATGTTAAGTCCTTGTCTCAACTATACTTTTGAAAGCTCTGCCTATGTTCTATCTATTAAAGCCCATATAGTTTCTAAGGTCAAAATTTCCAGTTTTAATGTTTCACTGGAAGGGCTGTCTTACTTCTCCCAAAAAAAAACTGTTAAAAACCAAAGGTGCCGGGCGCAGTGGCTTATACCTGTAATCCCAGCACGTCAGGAGGCCGAGGCGGGCAGATCACCTGAGGTCAGGAGTTCAAGATCAGCCTGGCCAATGTGGTGAAACCCCATTTCTACTAAATATACAAAAATTAGCCAGGTTGGTGGCACAAGCCTATAATCCCATCCACTCAGGAGGCTGAGGCAGCAGAATCGCTTGAACCAGGAAGCATGAACCAGTGAGCTGAGATCATGCTACTGTACTCCAGCCTGGGCAATAGAACAAAACTCCTCTCAAAAAAAAAAAAAGGCGGGGGGGGGGAAGGCCAGGCACAGTGGCTCACATCTAAAATCCTAGCACTTTAGGAGGCCAAGGAGAGAAGAGAGGATCCCTTGGGCCCAGGAGTTTGAGACCAGCCTGGGCAACATGGTGAGACCCTATCTCTACATTTTAAGAAAAAAGAAAAAGAAAAGAAATTTGTAGACAGCAAAGCAGTATGACTTCAGAGTTTGCTGTCTTTATAAATGGGAGGTAGCTATTGAATTTGTATTTGTTTCAAAATATGTATTGTTTCAAAATTACATGAAAATCACAGGAAAAGCTCTGAAAAATGGAACACTATGCACATATTTGATACAATGCAATGAAGATGAACTGAACTGCCAACCGGACTAAAAAAAATCTTTAATCACTTTTTAAAACATCAAACAAAGGTCGTCCACATTATGGACTACTGACCTTCAAATCTTTTCAAATATTTTCTCTCATTTTAAATCATTATCAAATAGTTTTGTCTTAAAAAGTAACCACATGAATTATAAGCATAGTTCAAATTTTTCATTTCTAAAATTTTCATTTCTAATTTAAATGTAAACTACTTATTTTAAAAGATTCAAGTTCACTGAATAACATACTACACTCCAATGGCTTACACAAATTAATTTTTTTTTTTTTTTTAAGGCAGGGTCTCACTCCAGCACCCAGGCTGGAGTGCAGTGGTGCAATCATGGCTCACTGCAACCTCAATCTACTGGACTCAAGCAATCCTCCCACCTCAGCACCCCAAGCACCCCAAGTTGCTAGGACTACACATGTGCACCAGCATGCTCAGCTAATTTCTGAATGAAATAACTTTTTTTTTTTTTTTCTAAACAGCATCTCGCTCTGTCACCCAGGCTGGAGTGCAATGGCGCGATCTCGGCTACCTCCCCCTCCCAGGTTCAAGCAATTCTCCTGCCTCAGCATCCCAAGTAGCTGGGATTACAGGCGACTGCTACCATGCCCAGCTAATTTTTGTATTCTTGGTAGAGAAGGGGTTTTACCATGTTGGCCAGGCTCGTCTTGAACTCCTGACCTCAAGTGATCCACCCATCTCAGCCTCCCAAAGTGCTAGGATTACAGGTGTGAGCTACCGTACCCAGCCTAAAATTACTCTTAATAAAAATTAATAATTTCCTATTTTGAGAGCTTTCACACTACAGTAATAATTTAATAATTCTTTCAAGTGAACTTCTGATTAAAGTGAATGTTATAAAACTATGATTTAAATATTTGCTTTGTCTACTTACTTCTGTGCTCCCTGAGACAACAGCTTTGTCCACGTTCACTAACAATGGTTCTTCCATCTGGCATACTCCTAGTGACCACTCCACACAACGGTGATGAGCCCAACAAGTGCCTAAAATGGGAAAAACGAAAAGGAGCAAATGAGCAAACATTAAAAATATTAAAGCTAATCAAGACATAAAACTTCAAAATCAACTCTAATATGTAAATATACAATGGCATCCTATATTTGTGATACCAGTAAAGTGGCCCTCCTAAAAATGTGGACCAACCACTGAGTGCCAATATCAATATCAACCTGAGAACGTCTTAGAAATACAGAATCTGTCTGGGCACAGTGGCTCGCTCCTGTCATCTCAGCACTATGGGAGGCCAAAGCTGGTGGATCTCTTGAGGGGGGGAAACTTGAAACCAGCCTGGCTAACATGGCAAAACCCTGTCTCTACAAATTAGCTGGGCGTGGTGGCGCATGCCTGTAATCCCAGCTACTCAGGAGGCTGAGGCACAAGAATCACTTGAACCCAGGGGACAGAGGTTGCAGTGAGCTGAGATCACGCCACTGCACTCCAGCCTGTGCAACAGAGCAAGACTCCATCTCAAAATTAAAACCAAAAAAATGCAGACGTGCAGCTCACAACTGAAATCTACTGAATCAAAAACTCCTGCAGTGAGGCCCAGCAATCTGTGTTTGGTTCTTTTCTTGTTTGTGTTTTTTTTTTGTTTGTTTTTTGTTTTTGGTTTTGGTTTTGAGACAGGGTCTCACTTTGTCACCCAGGCTGAAGTTCAGTGGCATGAACACAGCTCACTGCAGCCTCAACCTCCAGGGTTCAAGCAATCCTCCTGCCTCAGCCTTGCCAAATAGCCAGGACTACAGGCACATGCCTCCAGACCCAGCGAATTTTTTCATTTTTTGTAGAGAGAGGGTTTCACGATGTTGCCCAGGCTGGTCTTGAACTCCTGAGTTCAAGCAATCCACCTTCCTCAGCCTGCCAAAGTGCTGGGATTACAGCTGTGAGCCACCGTTCCCTGCCAGCAATCTGTGTTTTAACAAGCCGTCTGGTTATTATGATGCTCATCTGGTTGAAGAATCACTGAATTAGTGATTATTTCTTCAACAAACAAAATTAGTTTTTAGTCATTTTATTTAAATATTATATATGTATTTGGTATGTTTCTGGTATCTTTAAAACAAACAAAATATTATTTAGTACTCTGTTACGGTGATATACAAAGGATATGTATAGAAAATAAACTGCACATACACCTCTACTTCCCTCATCCCACAGTGAGAGCACATATCAATGATTATTAACGCTTGAGCCTTTAAATTATCCACCACATAACACTTGAACCACTATCAGTCAATCTGCAGTTCAACTATAAAATGAGATGTACTTTAAATTCCAATAGCACCATATCATGAGTGCTGAGTTATAATACTGTTATATAATAAGATAATCTACCTGGCTAAGACCTATTTTCATTCATGCCCAAATAAAACAGACTCAGAATGCCACATTCCCCAAGTTCTCACTTTAAAATTTTCCCCTTTAAAATTTTCATTTTCCTCAATTGTCAGATCTCCATGGCACTGCTATCTACACAAGAATAAATCCAAGTATTTTTAAAAGCATCCAGTCTGGTGGTGATACTGTACAGATTTTAAACAAATTAGATAAACCTTATTAGACAATTTATTTTACCTAATCAGGCATATTTAATAATTATTTCTTATAGTATGATTCTAATTATTTCTAGATGAAAGGTATTTATTATTGAGGACATTAATAATGCATTAAAATTAAAATGCTTCCAGAATTAAGAGACAGTTATTATTGAAAACATGCCCATACCTGTAGAATCAAATAAGGCTTGGACATCAATGGCATCTGGAAGCCCAACCAGACTGAGTTCATCCCACAGTTTACCAGCCTGATCATCTGAAGCTGTCTGGGTGCTTACACTTACACAAGATACTATATTCTGCTGAGGAGATCGTTCTCTGAAAATAAAATAAAATAGCTGTGAAAGTGAAAACAAGCAGAAAATTGTTTCATTTTTAACTGTTTAAATGCAATGTACTGCCAAATCAATTTTATCAGGCATTAACTGTCATAAACCAAGTTTTAGAATTCATCTGTTAGTATTATCCATGGTATAATATTAAACTGGGTTGCCATATCATATAAGTAACAACTAAGAAAAAGAGTCTCCAAACCCATAGGGAAGCATTAGATTTGTTTTTCCATTCCATAATATAATGTTTTTAAAACCGACTCTCATATCCTAGTCAAGAATTGTATTTAACACATAAGTATTTCCTTTGGCTTTACTTAAATGCTTACAAAACAAAACTTGATCAAATCAGAAATGTTTAGTTTGCTGTATCTTGACTGAGGACTGCCACAACAGAGGTGGCAGTTAACTATGTAAAGAAAGGATATTTTCCAGGGAAAATGAAAACCCACTACAGAGTGTGAAAACAGAGGCAGGAGGAATGGAATGTATCAGCTGTAGCTTTCTTATGATCCCGTCAACAAATCTCAACAGCTGGTCTGTGGCATGACGTTGCAAGTACTCTCAATCAAGACTGTACATCACAAATTGAAAGTAAAAAGCAAAAAAGAAAATAGCTACCAAAGGCATGTAGAATAAGGAAGATAGTATAACAGCAAAAACTATAGTCTAAAAAAAGAACATTGAATAAAGTAAACAACGTATGGGAGATTTCAGGCTTTCAAGCTCTAACACTTTAGGTATTATTTAAGACCATTAAATAAATAAAAATGGCTATTGTACTTAATATTAAATATGGGAAATCAGATGACTACCACTAAAACTTAAATCTTCTCCTAATACCATAGTATTTTAACCTGATCATAATTCTGGATTAAATCACTATTGAATATAGATCATAACTCACTGCACTTCTGTATGCTGGATATTTATCATGATTCCTATTAAGAGAAAATCAGCACAATGACCAGGGTACTAAACATTTTTATACCTGGAATCATTGAAAGAAAAAAAGTATTAACATATTTCAATAAGCACATTTAAATACCAAACCATATAAAAATAACCAGTAATGTTTTTATGTTCAGCATTAGAAATGCATAGACTTTTTTTTAAAAGGTTTAGCATGCTATGCTAACTTTAAATTCTCATTTTAATAAATGCCCACAGTAAAATGAGAACAAATTCTTTCCTATAAGTATAATCTCTATTCCTACAAATATATTCTCCATTACAAATCATTGTTATTTTAGTCGGAGAAAAAAAAAAAACAAACAGTTCATCTATAATCACTAAGTGTTGTTTTAACATACTGTTTTGCACTAGTATTTGATGAGGGAAAGGGGTGTAAAAAAAACCACGAGAATGACTAATTTACTACGAATAAGGTCCTAACCAGCAGCTTAATCAAATTCAACCTTTAAGTTTTGAGACTGGTTTGTATGTATATACCATATCAGTAAGATATCAATGTCAACACTAAGGATGACAGCAGCCCAGCTTAGAAAGAGATGTCAAGAGGAATCAGCTGAAATGCATACCCCACAAAATTCTAAGTTATAAAACAAAAAGTTTGAAAAAAAAAATCTTGATTTTTTTAGATAGTGAAAATGAGAGGAAAGACATTTTCAAAATCTCCTTTGTGAAACTGTTTTTTAAATTCGCTATTTAAACTTCATTAGTAACATACGTTTTGTAAGTATTTGAAATCATTACCAAGCTAAATTAATTGCCTACCCTTAAATGATGCCAAATTTTTAAGTGTACTTCATTAACTGGCATGTTATCATTACTTATTAAGTTGGTAAGCACTAAGTATATATAAAGACTTTCATTTAACAAAGGCTATTTTTATATTATTATCTGAGCTCATAAGAATTTTTCACTAAAAATTAATTTCACTTTTAAAACAAGGAAATGAAACCTACTTCTCAAGACAGGATTTTATATAATTGCCATTATTTAAGGCAGAACATGAGGATATAAGATACAGCCTGATTCAGTCCGTTAAGTTTGCTAATACTAGTAAGTTTGCTGGCCTTCTGATTGTTTTATTAAGATGCGTGTACTCTATTGACAACTAAAGATAAGGCTATAGCCTCCAAAGCATCACAACTCTCCAAATACAGTACTTCTAAGCTTCCTTAAACTGCTGCACCTTAAATTCTTTTAAAAGATCCTCCCTCTTTTTTTGTTTCATTTCCTACTTCAGGTCTTCAAGGCACTGGCAGCAGTTCAAAACAAGGAGCCAATCAAATAAGTACAACACAACAATGATTTAGTACTGAAATTTGGATATAAGCCAGATAAGCACTTGAGTGATTACATCATCACCCTCAAGAGGCAGAGTCTGTTAGCTTTGCAAGCTAAATTAATTTTTACACATTCTCATCAACTACAGAAACTTCTACGCCCTTAACCAGCATAGCCAAGTCTCCGTATTAATATGGTCTTTAAACACAACTGTACAAAATATTTTAAAATATATTAGACAAGAGCTTCAGGTAATTACAATGTGCCCGTGAATACAGACATACATATATAATTACAAAAAACAAAAAAAATCCTTAAAAAAGAAAAAAGCATCTTCTGGGAAGGAAGGCAGGGGAGGGAGAGAGGGAGGGAAGAATGTATAGGACAGTGCAACATTTTCTGAAGCACACAAACATATATATAAATTAAATTAATTAAATGATTGAATGGATCAATGAATGAATGACACAAAAGACATGAGCAGTGAAAACCAATTCTGGATTTGCTATTGTATTGTTAGATTCTTACAATTAAAAGCTTATTGAGAGAAACAAAAGGAGGACTTCATTGATCTGTTTTATTAATATCTTCTTTCCATTTATAAATTCCATGAACTCCCTCCCTCTCAGCTTGTGTTATGTTCTTTGAAGTTTTCTTCCAAAAGTTTAGTTTTGTGATCACACCGATTTCATATACAATTAAGATAAACTTTTTTTAAAATAATAAGAAAAATTTGTGAAAAGGACAGTTTGTTGGATTAATTGGGTTAATGGTGAGTCAGAGTATCCCATAAATGTGGAAAGCATGAGACACTGTTCAACAAGAACAACCCCATTTGAAAATTTATAAACATTATAATGGAAATAAATTATATGCAGTCTTAATCCATTCCAACAATTTAAATTCAAAACTGCTTACTTTCTCTGTCCTCTTTGTTTTCGTGGTGCTGAGTTTTGCATTTTCTCATAGGTTCCATTGCTGTTGTCATCAATGTCCTTCTTGTTAGAAGGTTGGTTTCTCCATGGCAAGATAAATCCAGGCGTTACTCTGAACTGTTTTAAGTCTCCTTGTCCTAAGGAACTTTTTTCCCCACAGTAACAAAAAGCGCAGAGCTGTTCACTAGTAAAAATAAAATGTAAGTCAGAGAAGAAGAAAAGTAGCTTTATTCAACTACTTTAAGTGACAACCATAGATACTTGTGCTTTTAAATTATGTCTAAAGTGCAAGCTAAGCTTTTCAATCTATTTTCTACAGTCTATTCAGTGATTACCCATAAGAACAATTAAGTTTAATAAATTTGGAATTCTACTTTTCCATAGCATTTTTAAAAGTGGTACACATATCAAATCCAAAAAATTCTAGTCAGTACTTAGAAAAGTTATTTTCTTTCATATTTGACTAGGAAAAAATCCAAGTAAGAAAGCTAAAGATGGGGGCCAGGCACAGTGGCTCATGCCTGTAATCGCAGCACTCTGGAAGGCTGAAGATCAAGACCAGTCTGCCCAACGTGGTGAAATCCCATCTCTACTAAAAATACAAAAATTAGCTGGGTGTGGTGGCACACCCCTGTAATCCCAGCTACTCGGATGGCTAAAGCACCTCACTTGCATCCGGGAGGCGGAGGTTGCAGTAAGCTGAGATCGAATCACTGTACTCCAGCCTGGGTGACAGAGCAAGACTGTCTCAGGAAAAAAAAAAAAAAAAAATGCAAGCTAAAAATGGGAAAGAAGGTAGAGTTTAGTAGCCACCCAACTGCATGACAGCTCTGTAAAACATATGGTGACAGTTTTATTTAACCACTTGATGGAACGTTCATTATGCATGATATATATATACCACACACATGCATACACACGGGGAGATATAAAAATATAAACTTAAATAGTTCCTGGGTTGAGTGGTAGGAGATTTTTGGGGAAGCAGAAGAGCTGAATAGGAGGGAAGAAAGGGATTAGGAGCAAAGGGGATTTTTTTAGGCCAGTGAAACCATTTTATATGATACTATAATGACAGATACTGAGCCCTAATGTAAAATATGGACTGTAGTTAAAAATAATGTATCTATATTGGCTTATCAACTGTAACACAGCACGCAATACTAATCATGAGGGAAACTGCCGGGGGTGGAGGTGGGAGAATTAGCTCAATTTTTGTGTAAACCTAAAACTGCTCTAAGTCTATTAATTTAGAAAAAGAGAAAACATTAAAAAATTAAGAGACAACAAACAATATACATAATGGAATATACACTTACTAAGAGATCTTAGAAAGAATGAAATTAAAAGGACTGCTTCCTCTTGATTATATTTACACTTCACAAGCTATTTTACTGCTGCTATACCCAAATCCTTCTTCTGGGCATTAAAGTTACCTCTACGGTATTTACCCCATGATCTTACATATCTTGCATTACCAGGATTAACCAATAGTCTTTTGAACTAACCAACAGCCTTTTGAGGTGACTTTTTAAAACTTAGCTTTAGTTCGTATTGGACTCTCAACTAATTACTTTTATCAAAATTAGCTTTTGTTTTTCTAATAAATTACCTACTTCAAGTTCATGATAAATTATGTTGCCTGCTGGTACTGAGACATACACATATGCATAAATTAAATGTAGTCTAATTTCAAAAAAAAAAAATCAAGTCAAGTTGAAAAAGAAAATTTCTTCTTGCCAAAAAGAGACCACCACCATATGCTTTGCCAGTATCTTACTATACTCTTATTTGTAATTTTCACTGACTATTAAGCTTACATTTATTTCACCATATCCCATTTCTGGTTTGTTACTTCCCCTAGAAACACTACTACACATGAGAAGCAACAATCAGGTTGACATTAGCCTTATCAACATTGATTGTAACAGCCCTGAACATTTTAAAGCTATTGCGGAAAAATACCTTAGCCTTCAATTTTATATTCAAAACTATCGCTTAAATGTGAAGGTATAATAAAATTACTCTCTGGCTTAGAAGACATCAGAAATTTTGCCACACAACAGATCCAAAATGAAAATACTTTTAGAGAAGTACTTAAATTATTAAATTAGAAAAGGTTGTATGAAGTAAGGGAGGTCAAACACCTCAGAGTAATTTATTGTTGACTTTTTTTAATACAAGGTCAAAGGAAATTTCTAGCTTTTGGTCTGGCCGTAGAAAGCTGCAAACAACATTGTGCCCAACTACACAACATAACCCAACCAGAGAATCTGCAAATTCACTATTCTGAAACCCATCAGAGGGCAGAAATCACAGGGCAACCAACTTACCATCAGATGAAAGACACTTCCATAAAGAAATGAGACAAAAGCACCTCTCAGGAAGAGGCCACTGAATATCACACAAGCAGGGTAATAAGAATTCAGTAAAGGTTTTTAAGAAATTGCTAGAAGCCAAGTGTGAAGCACAGTGAGACCACGTTAACACCTGTGACCACAGACAGGGGAATTCTAACCCACACAAAGCCTCCTCTCCATGTACCTCATTAGGTGCTCACACACAGCCAAGAAAGAAAAACATATAGACAGCAACTCAGCCAGGAACAGGGGCTCACACTGTAACCCCAGTGCTTTGGGAGGTCAAGGCAGGAGGACTGCTTGACCCCAGGATTTTGAGACCAGCCTGGGCAGCATAGTGAGACCTTGTCTGTATTTATTAAAAAAAAAAAAGGGGGGGGGGGGGCCGGGCAGAGTGGCTCACATCTGTAATCCCAGCACTTTGGGAGGCTTAGATGGGCGGATCACAGGTCAGGAATTCAAGACCAGCCTGGCCAACATGGTGAAATCCCATCTCTACCAAAAATATAAAAATTAGTCAGGCGTGGTGGCAGGCGCCCGTAATCCAAGCTACTCAAGAGGCTGAGGCAGGAGAATCGCTTGAACCCAGGAGGCGGAGGTTGCAATGAACTGAGAATCGTGTCACAGCACTCCAGCCTAGATGAAAGAGCAAGACTCCATCTCAAAAAAATAATAATAATAAAGAAAGAAAACACATGTATACAGCAACTGAAAAACATTTTCTAAAATAGCATACAAAATCTTACTAGCCATTACAATAATGTAAACCAAAACCACCAATTAAAAGGCAAAAACCACCAATTAAAAGACCATTTTTGAGAATAGATTAAAATTAGATTTAAAAATTGGTTGCGGCGGCCGGGCACGGTGGCTCAAGCCTGTAATCCCAGCACTTTGGGAGGCCAAGACGGGCGGATCACGAGGGTCAGGAGATAGAGACCATCCTGGCTAACACAGTGAAACCCCGTCTCTACTAAAAAATACAAAAAACTAGCCAGGCGAGGTGGCAGGCGCCTGTAGTTCCAGCTACTCAGGAGGATGAGGCAGGAGAATGGTGTAAACCCGGGAGGCGGAGCTTGCAGTGAGCTGAGATCGCGCCACTGCACCGCAGCCCGGGCGACAGAGCCAGACTCCGTCTCAAAAAAAAAAAAAAAAAAATTGGTTGCGGCTGGGTGCAAATACACAAAACTTAGCCAGGCATGGTGGTGCACGCCTGTAATCCCAGCTACTCGGGAGGCTGAGGAAGGGGAATTGCTTGAACCAGGGAGGTGGAGGTTGCAGTGAGCCGAGATAACGCCACTGCCCTCCAGCCTGGGTGACAGAGCAAGATTCTGTCTCAAAAAAAAAAAAAAAAAAAAAAAAGGTGCAAAAAATGTTGGAAGTATAAACATAAGAGACACATAAAACAAGGACAAAAATGTTGATGGGAAAGGACGTAAAAAGATACCAGGCAAACACAAACCAAAAGGAAGTTTGAGTGGCAATAATTTTATCAGACAAAACGAAAGTTAAGTCAAAAAGAAAACACAGCATTAGAGATGAAAACGATGTTATACACTAACAAAATGATCAATAGCAGTATAATAGATATCCATCATAACTATATACTCAGACCAACAGGCCTCAAAATGAATCTCTAATCTGAAAGAGATGGTTAAGCATCTCTAATCTGAAAATCCAAAATCTGAACTGCTCCAAAATTCAGAACTTTTTAAGCACCAACATGGTATCACAAGTAGAAAATCTCACACCTAAGTACTTAATATAAACTATTTCAAGCATAAAATTACTTAAATATTCTATAAAATTACCTTCAGGCTATGTGTATAAAGCATATACGAAACATAAATGAATTTCATATTCATAAATGTCTCCCATCCCCAAAATAACTTACTATGTGCAAATATTCCAAAATCCAAAAAAATCCAAAATCCAAAACACATCTGGTCCCAAACATTTTGTTTTCGGTTTTTTTTTTTAGATGGAGTCTCACTCTGTCGTCCAGGCTGGAGTGCAATGGTACAGTCTAGGTTCACTGTAACCTACACCTCCTGGATTCAAGCAATTCTCCTGCCTCAGCCTCCCAAGTAGCAGGGAATACAGGCACACACCATAACATCTAACTAATTTTTGTATTTTTAGTAGAGACGGAGTTTTGCCATGGTGGCCAGGCTGGTCTCAAACTCCTGGCCTCAGGTGATCCACCTGCCTTGGCCACCTAAAGTGCTCGAATTACAGGCGTGAACCCACTGCGCCCGGCCTGTCCCAAGCATTTTGGGTAAGAGATACTCAACCTGTACTAACAAAACTCAAAGATTAAAAAAAAAAGATCAACAACAGTGGAAGATTTTAATTATTTTTCTCAGAAAATACTATATCAAACTGATAAAAATTAAGTATTGAACATCTTTACTGTTTATTATTTATTAATCACCTGAGCATAAAAATTAGTTTGAGATACTATATTCAGTTCTATCTACAACTAAAAGTTCACATTCTTTTCAAGTATATTAAAATATTTCAAGAGTGGATTACATAGTAGGCCATAAAAGAGTACATGATACATAGCAAGTGACCAATATCATGCAGGCAACATTCTCTGACAATAATGCAGTAAAACTAAAAATGGATAATAAATGGATAACTTAAAATTTTCCAGCCAGGTGCAGTGGCTCATGACTGTAATTCTGACACTTTGGGAGGCTGAGGCAAGTGGATCACCTGAGGTCAGGAGTTTGAGACCAGCCTGACCAACATGGCGAAACACCATCTCTACTGAAAATACAAAAATTAGCTGGGTGTGGTGGCGCACGCCTGTAGTCCCAGCTACTCGGGAGGCTGAGGCAGGAGAATCGCTTGAACCCAGGAGGCAGTGGTTCCAGTGAGCCAAGATCGCACCACTGCATAGCCTGGGCAACAGAGCAAGACTCCCTTTCAAGAAAAAAAAAAATCCAAATATTTGGAAACTAGAAAAGATATTGTTTAAGAATCTTTCACTTAAAATGGAAATCCCAATATCTGAAATAAAATCATAATGAAAAACAATATAAAATTGATATAAAATATAAAATACTGAATATAAAAATTTCAATATATTACTGTAAGTCCTAGCAAGAGCAATATGATCAAGAGAAAGATATAAGGGATCCCAGCAGGAAAGGAAGAAGTGAAACTATCTTTATTTGCTAATGGCATGATCTTACATATGCAAAACCCTAAAGACTCCACAAAAAAACTGTTAGAACTAATAAACAAATTTGATAAAGTAGCAGGATATAAAGTAAATATAGAAAAATCAGTAGCATTTCTATATACTAACAGCAAACGATCTTGAAAGAAAATTAATACAATCCCATTTATAATAGCAACAAAAAAATTAAATACTTAGGTGTAATTTCAACCAGGGAGGTAAAAGACCTGTATACTGAAAACTATAAAACTCACAAAAGAAATTTAAGAAAACACAAAGAAATGGAAAGATATCCTATGTTCATGGACTGGAAGAATTAATACTGTGAAACTAACTGTCCATACTACCCAAAGTGATCTACAGATTCAATGCAGTATCTATCAAAATTCCAATGTGAATTTTCACAGAAATAAATTATCCTTAAATTCATATGGAAGCACAGAAGACATCAAACAGTTGAAACCACCTTGAGCAAAAAGAATAATGATGGATGCATCACACTGTCTGATTTCAAAACATTACAAAATGATTGTAACCAAAACAGTATGGTACTGGCATTTAAAAAAAAAAGAAAAAAACCCACACATCTGGACAGGCACGGTGGTTCACACTTGTAATCCCAGCACTTGTGTAGGCTAAGGCAGGCAGACTGCTTGAGCCCAGAAGTTTGAAACAAGCCTGGGCAACGTGGTGAAATCCCATTTCTACTAAAAATACAAAAACAAGCCGGGGTGATAGTGAACGCCTGTAGTCCCAGGTACTCAGGAGGTTCAGGTGGGTGGATGGCTTCAACTCAGGAGGCGGAGGTTGCAGAGAGCCAAGATCACACCAGCGCACTCCCGCCTGGGCACAGACACCACCCTGGCTCAAAAAACAAGAAGGCACATTGACCAATGGAACAGGAATGAACTCACGCATTTACACTCGGTTGATTTATAACAAAGATGCCAAGAAAACACGATGGGTAAAGAACTGACTCCTCAATAAACAGCGCTGAGAAAACTGTATATCCATATGCACAAGAACAAAATCATACCCTTGTCTCACATAACACACAAAAATCAATTCAAAATAAAGTCTTACGTTTAAGATGTCAAACTATAAAACTACTAGAATAAAACATAGGGAGAAAGTTCCATGTGGGCAATAACTTTTTGGATATGACCCTGAAAGCATAGGCAACAAAAGCAATAATAGACAAATGGGATGGCTAAACTACAAAGCTCTTTATGGCAAATGAAAATATTAACAAAGTAAAGAGACAACCCACGGAATGCAAATGGCCAACAGGTACATGAGAAAATGCTCAGTATCACTACTTATTAGGGAAATGAAAATTAAAACAACAATGATATATCACCTACCACCTGTTCAAGTGGCTATTAATAAAAAGAGGAAAGATAAGTATTACCAAGGATACAGAAAAAAATGGAAGTACTGTACATTGTTGTGGGGGTGTCAATTAGTACAGCCATTATGGAAAATGGTAAAAAGGTTTCTCAAAAAACTAAAAATAGAATTACCATATAATCTAGTAATCACACTTCTGGGTATATATCCAAAGGAACTGAAATAAATGTCAAAAGGATATCTGCATGCCCACACATACTACAGCATTACTTATAATAGCCAGATATGGAATCAACCTAAGTATCCATCAATAGACGAATGGATAAAGAAAATGTGGTATATATAAACAACGGAATACTATTCAGCCTTGAAAAGCGGGAGGATGGTGGCTCATGCCTATAATCCCAGCACTTCGGGAGGCCAAGGCTGGAGGACTGCTCATGCCCAGATATTCAAAACCAGCCTGGGCAACATAAGTAAGACTCCATCTCTACATAAAATTTAAAAAATTAGCCTGGTGTGGTGAGCGCACACCTGTAGTCCCAGAAGGCTGTGGTGGGAAGATTGCTTGAGCCCAGGAAGTTGAGATGCAGTGAGTTGTGATCACGGCACTGTACTCCAGCCTGGGTGACAGAGTGAAACCCTGTCAAAGAAAAAAGAGAGAGAGAGAGAGAGAGAGAGAAAGGAAGGAAAGAAGAAAAGGAAGGAAGGAAGGAAGGAAGGAAGGAAGGAAGGAAGGAAGGAAGGAAGGAAGGAAGGAAGGAAGGAAGGAAAAAAGAGAGGGAAGGAAAAAAGAGGGGGGGTAGAAAAAGGGGGAGGGGAAGGGAAGGGAGGCAAGGAGGGGAGGGAAGAGGGGAGGGGAGGGATTAAGGAAAGAGGGAGGGAGAGGGGAAGGGGGGAGAAAGAGGGAAAGAAGGTGGGGGGGGGAGAGAGAGAGAGAAGCGGGAGGGACCTGTCATTTGCAACAACTCAGAAGAATCTAGAGAATATTATGCTAAGTGAAATAAGCCAGGCACAGAAAGACAAATACTGCATGATCTCACTTATATGCGCAATCTAAAAAAGCTGAACTAATAGAACTGGTAGTAGAGTGATGGTAACCAGACACTCAGAGAAAGTAAAGCAGGAAGAAAGAAATGGTAAGTTGTTGGTCAAAGGATACAAAGGTTGAGATAGGAGGAATAGGTTTTGAGATACACTGCAGAGCAGGGTGATCTATATTTTAAAATAACTATTAGTTTGGTGCAAAGGATACAAAGGTTGAGACAGGAGGAACAGGTTTTGAGATACAATACATACCAGGGCGACCTATATTTTAAAATAACTATTAGTTTGGTGCAAAAGTGATTGTGGTTCTGCCATTAAAAGTAATGGCAAAAACCGCAATCACTTGTGCACCAACCTAAGAATAAATGTCAAATGCCCCACCATAACAAATGACAGGTAATCAAGGTAATGGATCTGTTAATTTACTTGATTCAATCATTCCACTTTGCATTCATGAATTGAAACATCATACTGTACTCATAAATGCACAATTAGGATTTGCCAATCAAAAATAACATTAAAAAATAATAAACGTATCATGAATCATTTTAGATAAAATGTATACGTTCTGAGAAAAATATAACATGAGAAAACTGGTGCAGATGAAACAGACAGCTGAATAGAAAAAAATTTGGAAGTGGGGAGCAAATTTAGGGAATACATATTCAAAGAAAAAAACATCTTTGAATTGAACTGGTAGCGACTTCTCTTGCTGTAAGAAACCCCACAGACCCACGTAATTTTATGACAGTTACTTCAAACTTTCATAGAGTCAATACCTATCTTATAGATATTGTTCCGGAAAATATAAGAAAACTGAAAGATGCCTCATGTACGAGGCTAGTGCAATTTTGTCTCCAAAACTAGGACATTACAATATTACAAAAATTCATATTGCTTAGGAAGATAAATATTATCTAACTAAAATCCAACAGCATGTTTAAAAAATATGTCATAATCAAGTAACGTTTATTGCAAGTAATCAAGTAATGCTTACTATCTTCTACAGAAGTGGTTTTTTCTTATTGAATTGTTCTGCTTCATTTTTAAATACATATGGACATAAGTTCTTTGTCAGATATATGCTTTAGAAATATTTTTCCCTTTTCTGTCATTTATCTTTTTACTCTTGGTATTTTTCATGAAAAGTTTTAAATTTAAGTATAGTGGTATTAATCAATCCTTTTCTTTTTTTTTTTTTCTTTGAGACGCAGTTTCTCTCTTGTTGCCCAGGCTGGAGTGCAGTGGCGCGATCTTGGCTCGCTGCAACGTCCACCTCCCAGGTTCAAGCAATTCTCCTGCCTCAGACTCCCAAGTAGTTGGGATTACAGGCACCTGCCACAACGCCCAGCTAATTTTTGTATTTTTAGTAGAAATGGGGTTTCACCATGTTGGCCAGGCTGGTCTCGAACTCCTGACCTCAGGGATCCACCTGCCTTAGCCTCCCAAAGGGCTGCGATTACAGCATGTAACCCACCGCACCCGGCCTCTTTTCATGTGTGTTTTCTTTTTTTTGAGACAGGGTCTCACTCTGCCACCCAGGCAGAAGTGCAGTGGCAGGATCACAGCTCACTGTAGCCTCGACCTCCTGGACTGAAGCGATCCTCCCACCTCAGCCTCCTGAGTAGCACCACCATGTCCTACTAATTTTTGTATTTTGTGTAGAGATGGGGTTTTGCCATGTTCCAAGCTGGTCTCGAACTCCTAGGCTCAAGCAATCTTCCTGCCTCAACCTCCCAAAGTGCTAGGATTACAGGCATCAGGCATGAGCCACTGTGCCTGGCCAATCAACCCTTTTCTACAATTAGTGCTTTCCATTTGTTTTTTAAAAGTCTTTCCTTACCCCCAAAGCAATGAAGAAATTCTCCTACATTAACTTCTTTTATTAATTTGCTTCTCACATATGTCTGTAACTGGAGTTGACATGAATAAATTAGGTCTACTTTCTTCTTTTTTTTTAAGTACATATAATTTTTCTCACACAACTGTTGACAGACTTCCTTCCTCACTAATTTGTGATGCCCCTTTGTTATAAATAACTTGTTCATATTACTCATGTATCTGTATCTGGGTTCCCTGTTCTGATCCACTGGTCTATTTGTCTATTTCTGTGGTAATAGAGCACTGACTTAATTTACTACCATGTTACAAAAAGTCTTAGTATCAAGTAAAGCAATCCTTCCTCTTCTTCATGGGTCCTTTGGTTTATCCTGTCTTTTACATATTCATATAAATTAAAATCAGCTTGTAAAATTTACTGTAGAAATTTTTATTAGAAATTTCTTGAACCTACAGATAAATTGGGAAAGAATATCTTTAAAATACTGAATCCCCTAAAATGTGAATATTCTATTTCTATTATGTCTGTGTTCCTTAATCTTTCCAGAAAGTTTTATAATTTTCTCTAGTAAAAGTCTTACATTTTTGCACATAATCCTAGTCACATATAATTTTATATTATTGGAAAATAATATGCTAAAAAATACCATTTAACTCTGTTCCTAATATATAAATACATGTGATTTTTGCATTTTGATTTTGTATCTAGCAATCTTGCTAAAATCCTATTAATTGTAATAGGATGATTATCTACAGATTCATTTAGAACATTTTATATACTGCACCATTAAAATTCATTAAATTCCATCTGTATATCCTATTTTAAGGAGACTATGGGACAGAGAGATAAAAATGAATAAATAAAGGTCAAAAGTGGTGGAGCCTGGAATAAACATCAGGTCTGTATTTATGGTACGCTGGCCTTCTCACAGTGTACATTCACTCTGTCCTGTCTAATGAAAGTAACAGTGGTAGTGGTAGTATAGCCCAGGATAAATAAATAACAATGGCATTGCTTATTAATCTACCTCAAGGTTATGTTTCCATGTGGTATGAGCATCAATCTACCTATATTTTTTATGTAGATAGCCAATTATTGAGTAACCTGTTCTTTTCCACTGATAGGCCATGATTATTATAAATGAAATTATCACATATTCATGAGTAGCTTTTAACTTTCATTCTTTGTACAAGTATTAGATGAGGACTAACAGTGACAGTGTGCTACTCACAGGGGACAAAAAGATAAGTCAGTCAGGCATACTCTGTCCTTAAGATCTGCAGAAGAACCAAGCAAGGAAGTTAAGAACTACAATGGGTTCCCGAAGTAGGCCTAGAGGATACAGAGACACAGAATACTTTCAGAAGGCTCTCAGGCACCTGCTCTAAACTAGCAAATATTCTGCATTCTGTACCTCTCAATTCCACATATGCATTACACCATTTCTAATTTCTACAGAAAACACAGTAAAAGTTAAAGTTTATGGTAGTATCAAACTACAAAAATTTAAGCCGAATTTTAAACGTTTTTCAATCAACTAGAACTCATTATTCATTAAAAAAATATTTATACAGCACCTAACCTCTGTCAGGGACTACTAGGTGCAGGACACAGTGCAGTGAACAAAGCCCACCAGCAAAGTGCCTGCCTTCAGAGTTCACATGACAGTCAAATGAACTGCTGGAAAATAATAAGTGCCACAAACAGAAAGGAAAACATCACACACCTGGGCCTGTTGTGGAGTGAGGGGAGGAGGGAGGGATAGCATTAGGAGATATACCTAATGTAAATGACGAGTTAAGGGGTGCAGCACACCAACATGGCACATGTATACATATGTAACAAACCTGCACGTTGTGCATATGTACCCTAGAACATAAAGTAAAAAAAAAAAAGAAAAGAAAAGAAAAAAATAGCAGGTTACTATGTAAAATATGGTGGGAGCTGCTGCTGTTTTCCTTTCCATCCTACTCCTTTATTTTGAAAATGTTCAAACCTCCCAAAAAATACTGGAGGAGGAGGAGAGGACTACAGTATAACCAACACCAGTGTGTTCTTTACCTTGATTCACACTGTATGTTCTTTTTCCTGAGCTGACTGAGACTAAGCTAAATGTGGCCCTTCAGAGGAGGATATAGTATTATCAGCAAGGTGTCCTCTCTGGGAGGTAAACCAGGAGACAAGCAAAGCAAGCACCAAAGCTCTCAGAAACCCCATCAGCACATGTAAAGGAGTGAGGCCAATGTGGTGAGAGCACAGTGAGTGACAAATGACATGAGAGAGACAGGAACAGATCACACCTTGTAGACATGGTAAGTACTTGAAATTATGAATATAATTAAATATTTAATTTAAATATAATAGTCATGAAAGAGAGTGGATAGTGGGGACCTGATTATCATTATTAGAATAATTTTTGCAACTGTGCTATAAACAAATTGTACTATGGAAAGGTAAAGAGAAGCAGAAAGACTGGTTAAAAGGCTACTACAACTTCCAACGGATAACAGTGACTTCAACCAAAATGGGAGGCAAGTTAAGGCAGTAACAAGTTGCTTGGGTTATCAAGTTGAGCTATAAGGTATGAGAAAAGATAGAAATCAAGGATTAACTTCCAAAGTTTCTGGACTAAACAACCGAGTGAATATTGGCATTATTTATTGAAATGAGGAAATCTTGGGGAGAAGCAGATTTGGGGCAGAGGTGGAGGCAGAATCAAGCACGGTATTGGACATGTTAAGGGTGAGGTGTCTAACACACTTCCAAATGGAGATGTCAAGCAGACAACTGGACATAAAGGTCTGGAGATCAGGTAAAGAAGAGTAATGGAAATGAACACATGAGACTCTTAAGGGCACACACAGAGGTTACAGCTATCAGAATGAATGAGCTTTCTTTCCTAGGGGGTGAACAGAGACAAAAAGTAGACAAGATATCTGAAGATTTATCCTTAAGAATTCCAAAATTATAAACATGTAGAGTCTCCACAGCAACTAGCAAAAGACAAAATGAGGAGTGAGATGTCCCAAACGCAAACGAAAGAAAATGCTTCAAGAAGATGAGAGAGGCCGGGTGCAGTGGTTCATGCTTGTAATTCCACCACTTAGGGAGGCTGAGACAGGACTGCTTTAGCCCAGGAGTTCCAGACCAGCCTGGATAACATAAAGAGACCCAATCTCTACCAAAAAAAAAAAAAAATTAAAAATAAGTCAAGTATGCTGGCACACACCTGTAGTCCCAGCTACCTGGGAGGCTAAGGTGGGAGGATCACCTGAGCCTAGGAGGTTGAGGCTGCAGTGAGCTGTGATTACACCACTGCACTCCAGCCTGGGTAACAGAGTAAGACCCTGCCTCAAAAAATAAAAAAATAAATTAAAAAATTAAAAAAAGAAAGGAAAGGAAGAAAAGGAAGAGGAAAAGGAAGGGGGAGGGAAAGGAAGGGAGGAAGGAGGGAGAAGGGATAGAGAGGAAGGAGGGAGGAAGGGAGGGAAGGAACGAGGGGAGGAAGGGAGGGAGGGAGAGAGGGAGGGAGGGAAGAACATGGGAGTACTAAACTGATGGATAATTTCATTATTTTATTCATGTTTTTCAAACAAGGTCTAAAAACTCTTAAGACTTCAAAGCTGAATTACAGAATGATAGGTTACAGGCCCAGTGTAGTGGCTCGTGCCTGTAATCCCAGCACTTTGGGAAGCCAAGGCAGGCGGATCATGAAGTCAGGAGATCGAGACCATCCTGGCCAACACGGCGAAACCCTGTCTCTACTAAAAATACAAAAATTAGCTGGGCATGGTGGTGATGCCTATAATCCCAGCTACTCGGGAGCCTGAGGCAGAAGAATCGCTTGAACCAGGGGGTCGGAGGCTGCAGGGAGCCAAGATGGCGCCACTGCACTCCAGCTTGGTGACAGAGCAAGACTTCATCTAAAAAAAAAAAGGGGGGGGGTGGGGGGAAAAAAGAAAGAAAAAAAAACATAGGTTATAATGTCCTGTGATTCCTTTTTTAATGAATGGGGAGAAGGTAAGGAACAAAAGTATAAACTTAAGTTTGCAGGTAAGTATCAAAAATTAATTATCATGCTAAACGCTCACATTTATGTCTTCTGCTAGGAATAGCACATTGGTAATATTCTGTACTGGCCTGAGGTGACTAGAGTAAAACTCTAGTGTGCTGCCGTGTTCTACAATTGCCTAAGCCCACAGATGTACTCAACCCAGTTACACACAGAGGCATCAGCTTCAAATTTAGCTACTAAGTCATAAAAGTCCACCCAGATTTTCATCCTAAACTCATACTCCTTGAATTTTCTCTATAGTCGATTCACTGTTTTATTCCTGTCACTAATATCCAATCCAGCTGCCTTCATTCTCTAACCTGATTTTGGCTTCTACACCAACAGAGACCAGGGAGTTTGCCGATTCCTCAGACACAGATCGCTGAAGAGCTGGAATTAGCTGTTTGCTGTTATCCGCTTCTGCTTCAGCATCCTCTTCTGCAGATTGTTCTTTGATTTCCGCTTAACAGTAAACAAGAGAAAACAGAGTCATTTTGGTATTTATATTAATCACTGGTGAATTTATCTATAAAGCATAGGTCACAATGTAAAAAGAAACAACAAATAACAATACTTCACTAATACAGGAAAGTTTATGCACATAATTAGTGGTACTGTGCATCTTTATTCTCTACTGCAAAATGATTACCAAAATAATGTGAAGCATGGTACACTTTTACTTGCGCCCAAATTATAGCTGACTCAGAGAAGTTTCATCCTAGCAATAAATGTTAAGAATCTTGGCCAGGCATGATGGCTCACGCCTGTAATCCCTGCACCAATCTGAGAGGCCAGAGCAAGCAAATCCCTTGAGTTCAAGAGTTTGAGACTGGCCTGGGATAGATGGTGAAATCTCATCTCAACAAAAAATATAAAAATTAGCCAGGCAAGGTGGTGAGTGCTTATAGTGTCAGCTACTCAGGAGGTCGAGATAGAAGGATATGCCTTGAACCTGGGAGGCGGAGGCTGCAGTGAGTCAGGATCATGCCACTGCACTCAGACCTGGGTGACAAAGCCAGACCCCATCTCAAAAGTAGAATCTTATTTTTGGCCAGGTGTGGTGGCTCACACATGTAATCTCAGCACCTTGGGAGGCTGAGGCAGGCGTATTGCTTGAGCCCAGTAGTTCAAGACAGCCTGGGAAACATGGTGACATCCCATCTCTACAAAAAATAAGCCAAGTATAGTGGCACATGCCTGTAGTCCTAGCTACTCAGGTGGCTGAGGTGGGAGAATCAATCAAGCCCCGACAGTTGACGCTACAGTGAGCTGTGATGATACCACTGGACTCCAGCTTGGGCAACACATCCAGATCCTACCTCAAAAACAAAAATAAAAAATTTTTTTTCTTTTTTTCTTTTTGATGGAGTCTCACTCTGTCAGTCAGGCTGGAATGCAATGGGGCGATCTCAACTCACTGCCACCTCTGCCTCCCGGGATCAAGTGATTCTTCCGCCTCAGCCTCCCGAGTAGCTGGGATTACAGGCGCCCACCACCACACCTGGCTAATTTTTGTATTTTTAGTAGAGACGGTTTCACCACGTTGGTCAGGCTGGTCTTAAACTCCCGACCTCAGCTGATCCACCCACCTCAGCCTCCCAAAGTGCTGGAATTATAGGCATGAGCTACTGCGCCCGGCCAAAAAAGAATCTTATTTTCAGGATTATAGCAATTGGTCTACAGAACAAATGTATTTCAAAGTGAGTCATTAAAAATCGTTTCACATTTTATATTATCATTAAAAGACTCATTATGTGTTCTAATTATTAGTCATTCTAAAAGCTTAACATTTGAAAAGGACAAACCTTCACCTTACTGCCTGTTTCCATTCTCCTTGAGTCCAACCCCAAACACCTTAAATGTTCTTTCTCAGGAGGCAACCTAACAGCTGAGAGGATTTCCATACACCACTACCCCTAACATCATTCTTCTCATTTAATAAAAATTATATGCCCACTCTGTCTGTCATACTCTATTACTAGAATGAAGGGACATTACACCTCCCCACCAGTGCTCACGATGCAGTTCCATGTTCTTGGCTGGCTCCTTTTCTAAATTGAAATTTATTTAGACCTTTCTGCATCACTAACCCCAAACAAACAAAAAAATCTTAAAGTCCTTTCAAGCTCCTTTTCCGTCTTTCCTTTTACCACCAAATTCATGAGATGGCACAATAAATTGACTGAACTCTACTACCTTCCCCTTCAACTATACCTTTCTAATTGTATACAGCCTATTATAACAATTATTCTCAGCTGGGTGTGATGGCTCACACCTGTAATCCTAGCACTTTGGGAGGCCAAGGTGGGCAGATCACCTGAGGTCCGGAGTTCGAGACCAGACTGACCAACATGGTGAAACTCTGTCTCTACTAAAAATATAAAATTAGCAGAGCATGGTGGCACATGCCTGTAATCCCAGCTACTCAGGAGGCTGAGGCAGGAGAATCGCTTGAATCTGGGAGGTGGAGGTTGTGGTGAGCCGAGATCATGCCATTGCACTCCAGCCTGGGCAACAGGAACTAAACTCCATCTCAAAACACACACACACACACACACACACAGTTATTCTCATCAACACCACCAATGGATCAACGGCAAAAGCATTAACAATCCAGTCACCACTCACAAGCTTTCTTCAAACATCCTAAAAATTCATTTCACACCAAGACCACTTCCTCCTTAGTAAAAGGTTCTTCTATCTTTTATAAGCAGGGAGATATAATAGTCTAATATCTATCTCTTCAGCTGATTTCCTTTAGACCTCTAAATATAGGTATAGCCGTCTATACATCCTTTATACACTCCTGGGTTGATTGGTTGTTTTTGTTTTTGAGAAAAGGACTCACTCTGTCGCCCACGCTGCAGTGAGGTAGTATGATCATCCACATTCTTGGGCTCAAGCAATCCTCCCGCCTCAGCCTCCCAAGCAGCTGGGACTACAGGCACGTGTTACCACATTCTTTTTCATCTTTTTGTAGAAATGGGGGTCCCACTATGCTGCCCAGGCAAGTCTCAAACTCCTGGCCTCAAGTCATCCTCCTGCCTTGGCCTCCCAAAGTGCCAGGAATACAGGCATGAGCCACTGCGCCCAGCCTATAAGCTCCTCTTTGAAGAACTTATTATTCACATTTCAACAATTCCCTCTGGACTTAATGATTTGTGAACCAACATCTCTAGCACCAACTTGTCTCCTGAGTTCCACACCATATTTCAACTATACACTAGACATATTTAGCATCTTGAACACTAAATTTCACACAAAACTTGATCTCTTATCACTCAGATTAGCACTTCAATCTGACTTTCCTTTTTTTTTTTTTTTTTTTCTTTTTTTCTTTTTTTTGAGACGGAGTCTTGCTCTGTCACCCAGGCTGGAGTGCAGTGGCCGGATCTCAGCTCATGGCAGGCTCCGTCTCCCTGGTTTTCGCCATTCTCCTGCCTCAGCCTCCCAAGTAGCTGGGACTATAGGCGCCCACCACCTCGCCCGGCTAGATTTTTGTATTTTTTTAGTAGAGACAGGGTTTCACCATGTTAGCCAGGATGGTCTCAATCTCCTGACCTCGTGATCTGCCCGTCTCAGCCTCCCAAAGTGCTGGGATTACAGGCTTGAGTCACCGCGCCCGGCCTGACTTTCCTTTTAAAAAAAAAAAAACGCTATCTTCTACAATCAAAATGAATTTTAGAAAAATATTGTGAAAAATGAACAATTTGTATAACTATGCTTGCGTAGTTAGAAAAAACTACAAATAACTGTAAATCCCATCAAATCATAAAATTAATGATAACATGAAGCATCAAACAGATGGTTTTGGTTTTCATACTTAACATGATTCCTTTCTTTTTTAAAAAATTGAAATAGAAAAGCTGACCTTAAATTGTTTATGCAGTCTGCCAATCAAGGTGTCCTGTCTATCCCTAGAGACAAAATTGATAAAGTACCTAGAATCAAATCTACAAATACGTAAGTCTGTATTCAAAAGGAATCATAAAATGAAAATTTACATTTCTATGTGACAAATGACCTCATGAACAAAATGAATGTGTCGCAGATGAGAGAAAATAAATACAATTTGAATCCCTCCCCTCAAAAAAGGTATTCAGATCAAGAATAGCTAAAGAACTCCAAAGATGAACAAGGCACATAAACCTGCAGAAAGCACACAAAGGACAAAAACCATACTCTTCATCTTCTATACTTTTCAAGTTTTAGTAGGGCACATAACTGTTCAGCTAGAGACTTTATTCCCCAACCCTCTTTGCAGCAAACCATGGCAAGTTCTTACCAAGAGAATATGACCAGAAGCAACTGTGCAACTTCATCATCTAAAAGGAAGTGACCTGCTCTTAACTAAATTATAGTCCCCTTTCCTACGTACTGGAATGGACATGACAGCAACCCAGCCGCAATGCTGTCAATGAGGGGCAATGCTCCAGGTGATAGCAGAGAGACAAGATAGAAGAAACTTGGGTCAACAAACAATAATCTGGAGCAAAAGACGACTCATCAACCTAAGTTTTCCATCCTCAGAAATACATGAGAGAAAGTTCAATTTGTTTTATTTAAGCCACTACTATATTTTGGGATCTCTGTTACAGCAGCTTAACCCATGCCCTAATTAACACAGAAAACTAGTATCAAGAGTGAAGAACTGCCATAACAAAAACTTCAAGTGGCTTGGTGATCAGGCCGTGAGACATTGATAATGGAGTTTGAAAATCAACTGACCCTTTTTATGCTGTATTAAAATATTTAATACAGCTACAACCTATTTGGTATGCAGACTGTACCTACAGAGCCTGTAGCTCTAGGGAAAGCATCTGGAATGAGCCAAAGGGTATTCTGTGTTGCCTCTCTCTAGTATTTTTACAGCCAAAGATAGAAAAGAATACAATTCTGCTACAGAGACACTCTCTGCCTGCCTATTATATTCAAAGTACTATAAAATTATCATATATATAAATATCTTTATGAAAGCATTTCATTTCTACTCAGAGAGGCCCAGACACATTTTGGGATATACCCATTTTATACCATTCTTACTACTGGGTAATAAGAAAGGGGAAGAGAAAAATAAGTGACAAACGTAAAGGAGGAGTAAGAATAGTGCCTTCAGAAACTCACAACGAGTCAAATGGACCAGGGTCAGAAATCATTACATTACCCTGGAAACATTTTTCTTCCTGGAGCCAGATCCATTTATCCCCACTCCCAAACTGTGCTCCCTCCAATAAAGTATGACTTGTCTGTTTCCTTTTAGTATGCTGCTATCTACCATATATGACCTCTAGTCAAAAATGTCCTTCTCCTAGCACAGTATATAACAGTCTCAGCTTTTTCCTTATTTTTGTTCCCACAAAAGAAAATACACAGCACTTTTATTATTTTTAGGGGAGTTTTATTGCTTACAGCTAAGGGAAAACAAGTAGGACAGTGTCTCTCTCTCCCTCAAATTAGAGCCAGAAGGAAACAGAAAAGTTAAACGTTAATGTTACTGGTTGGTCGGTAGGTTTGCAGGTATACAACCTTTTGAAATTATGTTTCCTGCATTTCAAAGAGGAAAAAAACAGATTCAGACTATAGAGTTTTTTTGTTTGTTTGTTTTTGTTTTTTAAGAAATAGGATCAGCACCAGATCTGATCCCACAAAGCAGGTAAGAAGACAGGCTTTCAGAGTTCATCCTGCTCTCTTTTCTCCTCTAGCTATTATCATTACTGGCTCTGCCCATGGTTCTAACCTGGATCTGCTACAGCAACAGTAGGGAGTGGTAAGTTTTGGTTTTACTTTTGGTTTAGATTTTGTTGTTTTGGTCTTGTGTTCTTTAACAAATAAGGAGGACTCTATGACTGCTTCTTAGGTAGCAGTAATTCCTGCCACAAAATAGAAACAAACAACAAAAAAGGTATCACTAAATATGCAATACTTCAGGTAATAATAGAAGCTGTCTTTAACTGTCACTCTTCATTTGGTAGAATATGTTAGATCTTAGTATCTGTCAAAGTCAAGGCAGGACAATTGAGTGTTTATGTCTCTCTCTCTTCTACTAATCCTAGTCTTCAAACAATTGTCAGAGTTTGGCAGCAGAATGTAAAACACACTGCTCTGGATAAAAATGATGTCAACCAGGGATCCAACCAGAGATGTCATCCAGAGATGCTCCGGATGAAATGACTAGAAACCCAGCGATATCTGAGGAAATACTCCTGATGCCAGTACTTAATTATCTCTAGTTTATTATTTAAAATGTACTCTTGAATACTATCCTATGCTTTGCCTAAAGAAAGAAGTTTGCCAATAAAGTAGTCCAGGTTTGGCTACTCCAACACTTTGCAGAGTTTTTGCCTTCCATAAGGTTCAATTAGCTCAAACTGCCTGCAAGCCAAACTGTGGAAACTGGAGCAGACATTTAAAAATTTACACTGCATTTTTAAAACTTCAGTGTGGTATTTTTCTTGAATATAAAATCCCCAATATATCTTTCCCCTTACTTTGAACCTGACCTAAACACAGGCAATGGCACTTGGTCACAAAATGCGCCAAAGTCATTTTGGTGGACCACTGCAACCCTGGGACAAGGACAGGTGAGGCAATTTCATCTGTAGCCACTATCTATGGATAATCTCCATCCACGAGGTGGCACATGTACAGTGGTAACATACTAAAGAACCTAATCACTGACCTGGCGTGGTGGCTCAAACCTGTAGTCCCAGCACTTTGGGAGGCAGGAGGATCACTTAAGCCCAGAAGTTCAAGATCAGCCTGGGCAACATGGCAAAAGCAAAAAAAATTCAGCTAGCCTTGGTGGCACACACCAGTAGACCCAGCTATTCAGGAGGTTGCGGTGGAAGAATCACTTAAGCCTGGGAGGCAGAGGTTGCGGCTGAACCAAGATCATACCACTGTACTCCACCCTGGGCGACAGAGCAAGACCCTGTCTCAACAACAATAAAAAAGAGAACCTAATCACATGTAAGTAAATTCCTAAGAGAACTTGAAGAGATTGTGCACTTCATTAAATAGCATCATCTATGTGCCAGGCATATCTCTGGGGATGCAAAGATAAATTAGATCTAACCCTTTCCCTTAAATAATTTCATAACATACCCTCTTTTAAACCTTTACTTTTCCACCTCCAATGACTCTAATTTATCCTACATAAATTGGTTCTAAGACATGAGAAAGTTTAACAGCAAAAGTTGTCTGCTGTGTTAGTTAAAATCAAAGGCCTGGAATCCAATGGTTCCGAGTTTGCATTCTAGCTCTGCCATCTGCTAGCCATGTGACCTTTGGCAAGTTATTTAACTTCATCTCAATTTTACTTTGCTGGTCATTTAAAAGACAGACAATACCACCTAGTATAAAACTGTCTTTATTATTTTAAAAAAAAAAAAAAAAAGGATGCATGAAAAGCACTTAGCTCAACATCTTAAGTGTAGTGATGTAGCTGTTACTCTGATGACCTCTATCTACATTCACACACTATAGTCTATGGATTTACTTGTCCACCTCACCTACTCAATTTTTTTTTCTTTTTTTTTTTTTTATTAAAGACGGAGTCTGGCTCTGTCACCCAGGCTAGAGTGCAGTGCTGCGATCTCGGCTCACTGCAAGCTCCGCCGCCCGGGTTCATGCCATTCTCCTGCCTCCCTAGTAGCTGGGACTACAGGCACCCGCTACCACACCCGGCTACTTTTTATATTTTTTAGTAGAGACGGGGTTTCACCGTGTTAGCCAGGATGGTCACGATCTCCTGACCTCGTGATCCACCAGCCTCAGTCTCCCAAAGTGCTGGGATTACAGGCATGAGCCACTGCGCCTGGCCCTCACCTACTCAATTTCTAACTCTTGATGTCATATCATGAATTGTTAAATTGCATTATGAGAAGTAACGGGAATAAAGAGAACATTTATTTAGCCCCTCCTGGCTCTATACTCCAGACTTAATATATCATTAATTTAGAATGGTTATTTACCAAACAAAATTCTGAGTAACAACTACATACTATAATTTCTATTCAAATGGCAGTCATTACAAAGATAGTCAAGATCCCTACGTTTAATGGATCTATGTGAAAGACTGAAAATAAAAATAGCATACAATAGGCCAGGCGCGGTAGCTCACGTCTGTAATCCCAGCACTTTGGGAGGCCGAGGTGGGTGGATCACGAGGTCAGGAGATAGAGACCATCCTGGCTAACATGGTGAAACCTCGTCTCTACTAAAAATACAAAAAGTTAGCCAGGTGTGGTGGTGGACGCCTGTGGTCCCAACTACTCAGAAGGCTGAGGTAGGAGAATGGCGTGAACCTGGGAGGCGGAGCTTGCAGCGAGCCAAGAGCACGCCACTGTACTCCAGCCTGGGGGACAGAGCAAGACTCCGTCTCAAAAAAAAAAAAAGGGACACAGTAATAGTCACGATGCTGGTAAGCATATGGTATGATGGGAGTTAAGGGGAAGAGGTAGGTAATACAGCTCAGAAAGGCTTCAGAAAGGTGTTAGAAGCCCAGCTAAAACTAAAAGGATAAATCAAAGTGTGCCTAATAGTTCTCTCTCAAGTCTTCTCTTTTAAAAAAAGAGCAACATCTAACATATTTTCTTCATTTAAAAGATACGGAAACTAAAATCTGAAAGTTAATTACAAGCTCAAGATCACAAAGCTAATAGAAAACAAAGCTGGGATCCAAAATCAGGTTGTGCAACTCTAAAGCCTGATGTGCTCTTTTCACTACTTCCCCCACCTGGCATAGCATCAAAGTGTAGCTTGTAAGTTTTATAAATACATCAATATTAAAGAGAAATGTTAACAGTCTTACTAGGACCATGTTACTGAGTGACCATTTACTGAATATAAAGACTATGAGATGATAACTAAAAATACAGTTTTTCTCTTTTTTAAGCACTGCTGAATAAAATTATGAAGTGGAGAGAATATTTATCTCACAGTCAAGTTCACAGAAATAAAGCATTTTGATTTTTAACAATTACAAAAGTATTTCCCTCAAAGGTTAAATACTTCTTTGAAAGGACTGTATGTAGCCTACAAATATACTGAACAAACTTACCAACATTGATAGCATAACAGACTATGTCAAAAATATTTTAGGTCAATTATGGACTCCCTTATCAATACATTAGTATATTCTTTCAAAGTACCCTACTTTTTCAATGGATTTTTAAAGTTTGCTTATTCAAGGGTTCCGGGATTTTAGAGGGAGAAGTTACTTCTTTATTTTTACTAACCTCTCATTTTTACTCACTTCCAAAATTTAGAATTCTAAGAAAATATTAAGAATGTAAGTAGCAAGCACAGTGGTATTAGTGGATACCTAAGTCTTTGTCACCAACAGAAATCATGGATATTTTCTTATCACATGCAGTTGTTGCAGATATCCCAAAATATCTTTCACCATCATCAATACTTCAAAATTACAATAGTTACAAAATTCACTGCTAGATTTTATAATTTAAGTGTGGATTAAAAAGATGTCACAAAATTACAAGTTTGGCTTATTTTTATTTCAATGCAGTTGTTTATCTTTGTAATCCTATTTTGGTATATTTTTATTTTACTCATTTAAAAACACTATTTGAAAAAGAGTCCATGGACTACATCACACTACCAAAGGGGACTATGGCACCGAAAAAGTTAAGAACCCCTGTTCTATATGTGCCATTCACAGGAGACCACACCCCCAGTTTGACTATATGCTCTATGAAAACAGGAGCTGTATCTGTTTTTATAAACCAGAGCTATCACAAAACCTGAATGATGTTCGATAATTGCTTAATGTTAATCATATAATATAAACAGATAAATCGTATATACAGACACAAAGATTTACAAAAGCACAGAGAAAAATAATATATTTAAAAATAACTCATATTTACTAACTATGCAAGTAAACACTGACATTCATTATCAACCAGTTATCCAAAAAATATGCCTTCCTCCCTCTATGCTTTAATCAACTTTTTTTTTTTTTTTTTTTTGAGATGGAGTCTTGCTCTGTTGCCCAGGCTAGAGTGCAGTGGCATGATCTCAGCTCACTGCAAGCTCCGCCTCCCGGGTTCACGCCATTCTCCTGCCTCAGCCTCCTGGGTAGCTGGGACCACAGGCACCCACCACCACGCCTGGCTAATTTTTTGTATTTTTAGTAGAGACAGGGTTTCACCGTGTTAGCCAGGATAGTCTCTATCTCCTGACCTCGTGATCTGCCCACCTTGGCTTCCCAAAGTGCTGGGATTACAGGCATGAGCCACCACGCCCCGCCCTTTTTTTTTTTAAAAAAAAGAGATGGGCTCATGCTCTGTCACCCAGGCTAGAGTTCAGTGGCACAATTATAGCTCATCATAACCTCAAACTCCTGGGCTGAAGGTACCCTCCCATCTCAGCTTCCCCACTAGCCAGGACTACAAGGCACATGCTATCATACCTGGCTTTTTTTTTTTTTTCTTTCTTTCTTTTTTTTGTAGAGACAGGGACTCACTATGTTGCCCAGGCTGGTCTCAAACTCCTGGGCTCAAGTTATCTTCCCACCTCAGCCTCCCAAAGTGCTAGAATTACAAGCATGAGCCACCATCATCATGCCCAGCCTAATCAGCTATTAAATAGAATAACTTACTTCCCTTACCTCCAGAGAATGGCAATATTTTTCATGCTTGCTTCCTACTAAAACTACAGAAGAAAACATAGCTAAGAAATTGTGTAACCATGTCCCTTCCTTCTTTTGAAAGAAGTTTGTCTCCTGACAGTTATGTTTCCTGGATGTATCTCATTGAATCTAGTGTATCCAATGTCATCAAAATTGTGTTGTAAAGCTAAAGTATTAGCACTACATTAGAAAAAAGCAAATTATTTATTAACCCTATATTCACTAAACTAATTAAATATTGGCACTGATTAATAATACGAATGTGGTTGCTGCTTTCACAGAACAATTTAAGCAACTAAAAGTAAATATAGAAAAAAAGCACTAATTTTCTCTGGGAGTTAACAGTTTTACCGATGACTTACTCTCTTTATACTTATCCACAGTTCCATAAGTTTCTACAAATATACATTAGTGTTATCATATTTAATGTGATGTTTTAATGCAAACTCAAAAAGCTTAAGAGTCCAATACTTGTCAAAAGCCAAAAAATATATGGGCATTAATTTAAACAGTAATTGTTTAAGTAGGATAGACTGCTAATAAATGAAAAAAAAATAGTAATTGTTAGAAGTCAGCTGTTCGCTAGGTGTTTTATTTAGCTGTTATCAATATTTCCTTCAGTTTTCCTACGTAACTTTTAAATGTTTTTAATGGAGTTTTTTGCAATTAATGAAAGAAACGAAAATAAAATCAACAAATTAAAACATACATCTTTATAACAGTTATTTCTACCAATACTGATCTTCTTCTGAAATTTAACTTTAGGCCTTAAAAACAAAAATCAACCAATGAAACTGTCTTGGATCCTCTAGACCAGCCCAAGTGTCACCTGAACAGCAACGAATGACTCTGGTTGATGTCAGCAGAGCATCAACCTGATGCCAAGCCTGACCTAAATTCCTAACCCACAAGGATCATGAAATATGTTTGCTTTTTAAGCCATTGTGTTCTGAAATAATTTGTTACATGGCAATAAGTAGCTGACGTTTTCATTTTAAACTTCAGTTTGAAGATTATGTATGGCTTATCAAAGACATATAGGTGGCTTTGCTCCACCATCTCTTCATCTAAACCGGCGAAGCAGTCAGTATTTCAAACAAGGACTACACAAGAAAAAAGCTCAGGAGGGTTTTGCTCCAGTGCAGAAGTGACCCATATGATTTCTACCCACAATTCACTGGACACAATCATATGGGCCCCTCAAGCAGGCTTGGAGCTGTGTAATTCCACCACATATCCAGAAGGGAGAGTGCCAGAGCTATTTGACAGACACCACCAATATCTACCACCACAATACATAATTTTAAATAATCTACTAAACTTAGTGGAAAATATTATCCGAAGAAAAACCTGATAATTCAAAAAGACAAGAGTCAATTACAAACTTTCACACCAAAAAAAGATAAGAAAGGATAGATAAAGTTAAATTGTTAGGCCAATTAATGTAACAAGAATCCAGGCTTTTTCTTTGTGCCAAATGTCACCATAACCTGTTCAATGAGTAGCTATACTCAAAATGTACAAACAATAATTTGGGGTGTCCACTTTTTAAAATAATAATATCACTAAAGTTTCTATTCTTGTAAATAAAGGCATATATGGGGTTTACACAAAGTTGAATATTTAAAACATATGCAAATAACTAAAAGGCACTGAATTAAAGTAACATATGCAAGGCTTTGGAACTCCAATTCCACCTGTCTCATCAAGTGTATGGACAAAGCAAAAGACCCCTATCTTGTCTATGTCAATTAAACACTAACATCTGAAAGCCACCACTAAATAAGAACCAACAGTTATTACATAAGCAACAACGAAAAAGTAACAAATAACTAGACCAGAAGATAATCTAAGATTGTGACACATAAATAAGGCAGTATGATAGACATCATTAGTGGAAATCCCTCAAAGGTTACTCACAAATGGTAATGTTGATATTAAATCAAATAGTTTTATTACTTTAATAAGATTAATATTATTTATGAGACATATTTATACTAATGGATAGATATTAACTTAGTTATTGTTAACTATTAATTATAATCCATTCCACTAGTTATAACTGACTTACCAAATTAGAAAAGGGCTATAACTATAGTTAATACATTTAAAAAGCTAAACTGAAAAATCAACAACTTTTGCTAGATGCATAAGGTCAATAAAGTCACAGGGCAAACAGGTACCCTCAGAATTGGAGGGACAGACAAGAATCACAACTTACCTGACCAGAAGCCCATGGGTAAAAACCTCCATGGGTACAAAAATCTGAACCATAATTGACAAAACGCTGGAGGTTCAGTGTGGAGAAGTCTGGAAGATAAAAACTACAGAGGGACCCAGTCATTGTGGGGCCCAACAGTTTTGTGTTTTATCTCTAGGAGTTCTACCAGTTTCTCATAGTGAATTTCACAGAAAAATCCCTTCTTGCTTTCAACAGCAGGAGGGGAAAAGGAACCATTTCTAAATACACCAGAGCATTCTCTTAACAAGGCCTGCCTTCAGGAGAAACTATTTAACTAAAGCCTAACCTACAAGAAAAGAAATAAACTCCAGACAGTTCTAGCCTAAGAGAATTATCTAACTCTAGCCCATTCTAGGCCATTCTGCCCCACCTAAGAGCAGTGAAAGCGCAGGACAGGGAGGAAGAATAAAAAACTCAGACTTCCCCCTCCTCCTACAAGGCTCACCACATTACTAAAGGCCTATTTACAGCTATTGTCTTTACCCAGAGAAAAAAAAATTACAAAGTATACTAAAAAGCAAAAAAACACAGTATAGAGCAACATCAGAACTAGACTTGGATGTAGGAGGGAATTTGAAATGATCAGATGAGGAATTTAAAGCAACTATGATTAATATGCTAACGGCTCTAACAGATAAAGTAGATAGCATGCAAGAAGACATAGGCAATGTAAGCAGAGAACTGGAAATTCTAGAGATTAAAATGAAAGAGATTTTAAAAAACTTTAACAGAAATGATGAATGCTTTCAGTGAACCTATCAGTAGACCTCACACAGCTGAGGAAACAATCTCATTGCTTCAAGATATTTCAAAAGAAACCTCCAAACCTGAACAGCAAAGAGAAAAAGACTGGGGAAAAGAAAAAAAAAAAAAAAAAAAAAAAAAGAACAGAATGTTTAATACAGAAAACTACAAAAAGATAACATGTAATGGAAATATTAAAAAGAAAAAAGAGACGAAGAACAAGAAATGTCCTCAAATTAATCTCAGAAACCAAACAACAAAGAACATCAAAAAGGATAAATGCCCAAAAAAACTACACCTGGTCACATCATATTCAAACCACAGAATACTGAAAAATCCTGAAAGAGCTCAGAGGGAAAAAAAATACCTAAGGTAATAATTACATCAACTCAGAAACCATGCAAGCAAGAAGAGAGAGAAGGAAATATGTAACCCGTTGAGAGAAAGAAAATATCAACCTATAATTCTATACTCTGCAAAATTATCCTTCAAAAGTGAAGGCTTTCTCAGGCAAACAAAAATTGAAGAATTTGTTGTCAGATGACCTACCTTGCAAGAAATCCTTTAGAGAGAACAAAAATGGTACAGGTCAAAAACTTAGATCTGTATCAAGAAAGGAAGAGCATCTCAGAAGCGGTAAGTGAAGATAAAATTTTAAAAAAACTTTTTTCTTATTGTTAACTGATCCAATAGGTAAGTTTGTTCAAAATAATATCTGCAACAATGTATTCAATTATGATTGCTTATGTATAAATATATATGCTTATGTATAAGTGAAATGACTGACAGCAACAATACAAGAGATAGGAGGGAGGAATTAGAATTATTTTGTTCTTATAAAGTACTCACATTAGAAGTGAAAATTACAGTGATGCCATCTTATCCATGGGGAATATATTCCAAGACCCCCAGTGGATGCCTGAAACCAAGTAATAGCAAATCCAATATATCCAGTATGTTTTTTCAATCATACTAAGATGGCTACTAAGTGAATAACGGGCAGGTAACATATACAGTATGGATGCACTGGACCAAGAGACGATTCACATCTCAGGCCAGAAGGCACAAGATTTCATTGTGCTACTGAAAACAGCATACAACTTAAAATTTATGAATTGTTCATTTCTGGAATTTCCCATTTAATATTTTCAGACCATGGTTAACTGGAGGTAACCCAAATTGTGAAAAGCAAAACCATAGTTAAAGGGAGATACTACTGCACAGTGTTATTAGAAAGCAGACTTGGACTTGTTGTAAATATATATTACAAACTCTAAGGCAACAACTCAAAAAAAAAAAACTGTGCTAAGAAAGGAGAGAAAACAGAATCATACAAATTACTCAATCAAAACCACAAAAGGCAGGCTGGGTGCAGTGGCTCACGCCTGTAATCCCAGCACTATGCAAGGCCGAGGTGGGCAGATCACGAGGTCAGGAGTTCGACACCATCCTGGCTAAGACAGTGAAACACCGTTTCTACTAAAAGCATAAAAAATTAGCTGGGCAGGGCGGCGTGCGCCTGCAGTCCCAGCTACTTGGGAGGCTGAGGCAGGAGAATGGCGCGAACCCGGGAGACAGAGTTTGCAGTGAGCTGAGATGGCGCCACTGCACTCCAGCCTGGGTTACGGAGCAAGACTCTGTCTCAAAAAACTATAATAAAACAAAGTAAAACCACAAAAGGCACAAATAGAGTGGAAGACAAAAATAGGAACAAAGAATAAGGACAACAAATGGAAAACAGTTAACAGATATGGTAGATATCCATTCCATTATATCAACAATCACTGAAGCTGGGCATGGTGGCTCATCCCTGTAATCCCAGCACTTTGGGAGGCCAAGGCCAGCATGTCAAGACCAGCCTGGGCAACACAGCAAGAACACATCTCTCCAAAAAAATTATTTTTTTTAATTAGCCAGGAGTGGTGGTGTGCACCAGTACTCTCAGCTACTTGGGAGGCTGAGCACTGGTAGTTCCAGCTACTCGGGAAGCTGAGGTGGGAGGATGGCTTGAGCCCAAGAGTTCAAGTTTACAGTGAACTATGATGGCACCACTGCACTCCAGCCTGGGTGATGCAGTGAGACTCTGTCTCTAAAAATAAAAAAGAATCACTATGAATAACAACAGTCTAAATATACCAATTAAAAGACAGAAATTGTTATAATAGGTTGGTTTTTTTTCCTTTGAGAGTCTTGCTCTGTTGCCCAGGCTGGAGTGCAATGGCACAATCTCAGCTCACTGCAACCTCCACCTCCCGGATTCAAGCAATTTTTGTGCCTCAGCCTCCTGAGTAGCTGGGACAGGTACTCACCACCATGCTCGGCTAATTTTTGTATTTTTAGTAGATGTGGGGTTTCACCATGTTGGTCAGACTGGTCTCTAACTCTCGACCACAAGTGATCCACCTGCCTCGGCCTCCTAAAATGCTGGGATTCCAGGTATTAGCCACCGTGCATGGCCTAGAATAGATTTTTAAAAAAGAAAACCCAAGTACATACTGCCTACAAAAAAAACCACTTTATAATAGAAAGTTACATATAGATAAGAAATAAATGGGCCAGGTGTGGTGGCTCAAGCCTGTAATCCCAGCACTTTGGGAGGCCGAGACGGGCGGATCACGAGGTTAGGAGATCGAGACCATCCTGGCCAACACAGTGAAACCCCGTCTCTACTAAAAAATACAAAAAGCTAGCCGGGCAAGGTGGCGGGCACCTGTAGTCCCAGCTACTTGGGAGGCTGAGGCAGGAGAACCACGTAAACCCGGGAGGCAGAGCTTGCCGTGAGCTGAGATCCGGCCACTGCACCCCAGCCGGGGCGACAGAGCGAGACTCCCCCCACAAAAAAAAAAAAAAGAAAGAAATGGATGGAGAAAGATATTCCAGGTTAACAATAATCAAAAGAAAGCAGGAGTAGCTATATTAATTTCAGACAGATCAGATGTCAAAGTTATCAGGAATAAAGAAAGGCAATTTATAATGATAAAGAGGTTAATTCCCAAGACATAACAATACTTACCATGTGTGTCTAAACAGAATATCGAAATATGTGAAGCAAAAAAATGATACAATCGCAAGGAGTAAGAGATGAATCCACTATTATAGCTGGAAAGTTAAACACTCCTCTCAGAAATAGATCTGGCATGCAGAAAATCAGCAAAGGCACAGTGGAATCTGACACCATTAATCAACTGGAAATAACTGACATCTAAAGACTACTTCATCAACAATAGCAGAACACACATGCTTCTCATCCACATGGGACATTTACCAGGCAGACCACATTCTGAGCCATAAAACATACCTTAACAGATTTTTAAAAATAGAAATCATACAATGTCTGCTCTCAGACCATATCAGGTTTAAACTAGAAATCGGTAACAGAAAGATAGCTTAAAATTCCAAAATACTGAGACATTAAACAATACACTTCTAAATAACACACAGGTCAAAGAAGAAATCTCAAGATAAATTGAAAAATATTTTAAACTAAATGAAAATAAAAAGAAAATTTGTGAGATGCAGTGAAAGCAGTGCTTAGAGGAAAATTTATGGCATTTAACACATATCCAGCTGACCCTTGAACAATGAGAGGGTTGGGGCTCCAACATCCCCCACCACAGTCAAAAATCTGTATAACTTTTGACTCCTTGAAAACTTAACTACTAATAGCCTACTGTTGACAGAAGCCTTACCAATAACATAAACAGTAGATTAACATATATTTCTGTGTTGTATTATATACTGTATTCTTACAATAAAGTAAGCTAGAGAAAAGAAAATGTTATTAAGAAAATCATAGCCGGACACGGTAGCTCACACCTGTAATCCCAGCTCTTTGGGAGGCCGAGGCGGGCGGATCAGGAGGTCAGGAGATGGAGACCATCCTGGCTAACATGGTAAAACCCCGTCTCTACTAAAGATACAAAAAATTAGCCGGGCATGGTGGCAGGCGCCTGTAGCCCCAGCTACTCATGAGACTGAGGCAGGATAATCGCTTGAACTCGGGAGGCAGAGGTTGCAGTGAGCCGAGATCACGCCACTGCACTCCAGCCAGGGCAACAAGGAAAAGGAAAAGGAAAAGGAAAAGGAAAAGGAAGGAAAGAAAAGAAAATCATAAGGAAGAGAAAATATATTTACAGGACCATACCGTATTTATTGATACCATAAGTTTATGTCACCTGTTTACAAGACTGTCTAGCTGAAACAGTGGGCAACCTCAGGTACAGACATCCATCTATGGTATAAATGAAGCAATTCAACTTTTTCTTGTATGTCATGACTTTGCTTCTTGTGGGGAGCACTTTAAGCATCATTAGTGGCACTTCATATGGGTCCCATGGTGTTATGCACAATTTATAGCATTGCACTAAACATGATGAAAGATACATGAAAAGCTCCAGAGATCACTTTTTACCAAGATACCCAATTTACTGGAGAGATGAACTGCTCAAAGATGATTGGTATCCCATAGTGTTTTAATCAGATACTTGCAATACTTGAGTTCACTGCAATAACAACAGGAGGTGGCCACATAAATTAAGAAAAAGGTGTGCATTAATGCATAAAGTATATGTAGATACTGGTCTGTTTTATTGTTTACTACCGTAAAATATACACTAATCTATTACTGAAAGTTAAAATTTTTCAAAACTTAAGCACACACTTAAAGACTGTATGTGGTACCATTGGCAGTTGAGAGAAATGTAAACAAAGGTAAAGATGTGTTTGCATTTCTCTCAACTGCCAATGGTACCACATACAGTAATTACAACTGTAATAATTATGTGGCCACCTCCTGTTGCACACCTTTTTCTTAAATTTTTTAAATATTTCTAGGCTACACAGTCCAGCTACGCATTTTTTCAAATTGTCACAAATCTCAAAAACATTCCCAATATATTTACTGCAAAAAATCCATTTATCAGTGGATGCACACGGTTCAACCCCAAGCTATTAAAGAGTCGACTGTTTCAGAAAGGAGGGAAAATCTACACTCAGTAAAATCAGAAATGAAAAATGGGACATCACTACAGATCCCATGGAATCTTAAATAATCAAGAAATACTATTAACAACTGTATGCCCACAAATTTAATAACCTAGATGAAATGGACCAATTACTTAAAAGACACAATATGCTTAAGCTTACACGAGAAGAAATAATCTGAATACGTCTATACCTATTAAACAAATGGAATCAAAAATTAATAAACTTCCAATATTAAACATACCCAGTTTGGTTCACTGCTGAATTCTCCCAAACATTTAAGGAAGAAATTATACCACTTCTCTATAATCTCTTTCAGGAGATAAAAGCATAGGGAAGGCCCGACACAGTGGTTCACACCTGTAATCCCAGCACCTTGGGAGGCCGAGGCGGGTGGATCACCTGAGGTCAGGAGTTTGAGACCAGTCTGACTAACATGGTGAAACCCCGTCTCTACTAAAAATACAAAAAATGAGCCAGGCAAGTTGGCAGGTACCTGTAATCCCAGCTACTCAGGAGGCTGAGGCAAGAGAATCGCCTGAACCTGAGAGGTGGAGGCTGCAGTGAGCGAGATCGCACCATTGTACTCTAGTCTGGGCAACAAGAGCAAAACAATGTCTCCAAAAAAAAAAAGCATAGGGAATAAAGACAACTCACCAACAAGGATACACAGATGGTAGATAAGCATATGAACAGATGTCCCACATTATACGTCATCAGGGAAATGAAAATTAAAACAATGAGGCATCACTATACACCTATTAGAATGGCCAAAATCTGGAACACCAACACCACCAAATATCAGTAAGTACACAGTGCAACAGAAACTCTTATTCATTTCTAGTGAGAATGCAAAATGGCACAGCCACTTTGGAAGACAGCTTGGTGGTTCCTTACAAAACTACAATACTCTTGCCATACAATCCAGAAATCATGCTGCTAGTATTTACCCAAATGGGTTGAAAACTTACATCCACAACAAAAACTGCACATAGATATTGATAGCAGCTTTATTAACTGCCAAAACCAGGGTGTAAATAGAAATTCCGTCAGTAGGTGAATGGATAAATTGCGGTCCATCCAAACAACGCAATATTATTCAGCACTAAAAAGAAATGCACTATCAAGACATGAAAAGACATGGAGGACCAGCACGGTGGCTCACGCCTGTAATCCCAGCACTTGGGGAGGCCGAGGCGAGTGGATCACCTGAGATCAGGAGTTCGAGACCAGCCTGATCAACATGGAGAAACTGTCTCTACTAAAACCACAAAATAGCCAGGTGTGGTGCATGCCTGTAATCCCAGCTATTCAGGAGGCTGAGACAGGAGAATCACTTGAACCCGGGAGGTGGACACTGAGGTGAGCAGAGGTCGTGCCATTGCACTCCAGCCTGGGCATACACAGCAAGACTCTGTCTCAAAAAAAAAAAAAAAAGAAAGACAAGACATGGAGGAAACATAAATGCTTATTATTAAGTGAAAGAAGCCAGTCTGAAAAGGTTATATATCCTATATGATTCCAACTAATTGACATTCTGGAAAAGGCAAAACTATGGAGACAGTAAAAAGAATAGTGGTTGCCAGAGGTTAGCAAGGAGGGATAATAGGTGGAAGACAGAATTTTTAGGGCAGTGACTATGACACTATAATGATAGATACATTTCATTATACATTTATCCAGACCCACAGAATGTACACCAAGAGTGAACCCTTATGTGAAGTATGAACTGTGGATAATGTGTCAACGTAGGTGTAAAAATTGTGACAAATGCACCACTCTAGTATAGGGTGCTGATAATGAAACGGGCTATGCATGTGTGAGGAAGGGGATTTATGGGAAATTTCAGTACCTTCCTCACAATTTTGCTACAAACCTAAAATTGCTCTGAAAAATAAAGGCTATTTTTGGCCGGGTATAGTGGTTCACACCTGTAATTCCAGCACTTTGGGAAGCCGAGGTGGGCGGATCACCTGAGGTCAGGAGTTCGAGACCAGCCTGATCAACATGGAGAAAACTCGATCTCTACTAAAAATACAAAATTAGCTGGGTGTGGTGGCGCATGCCTGTAGTCCCAGCTACTCGGGAGGCTGAGGCAGGAGAATCGACTGAACCCAGGAGGTGGAAGTTGCAGTGAGCCGAGATTCCACCATTGAACTCCCGCTTGGGCAGGAAGAGTAAAACTCCATCTCAAAAACAATAAATAAAGTCTATTTTTAAAAATTTATGCCAGAAGTAACTGAATGTATCGACGTGAACTCACATTTGCAAGTGTGTGTATAGATCTGTGTAATTACAGTCCTCTCAAAACAGGGATATGTTCTGAAATATGCGTCATTAGGCAATTTTGTCACTGTTACACAAACCTAGATGGTATAGCCTACTAAAAAGCTAGGCTACTTGGTATAACCTAGTACTCTAGGCTACAAACCTGTACAGCATGTTACTGTACTGGTTATTGCAACTATAACACAATAGTCAAGTATTTGTGTATCTAAACATATGTAAACATAGAAACAATGTAAGAATACGGTGTAAAAACACAAAAAATGGTACACTATATAGAGCACTTACCATGAATGGTGCTTGTGGGACTACAAGTTGCTCTGGGTGAGTCACTGAGTGAATGTAAAGTCCTCAAACATTACTGTACACTAATGTAGGCTTTATAAATACTGTACACTTAGGCTACACGAAATTTTTAAAATTTTTTTTTCTTTGCTCAATAAATTAACCTTAGCTTACTGTAACATTTTTACTTTATAAATTTTTTAAAACTTTTTGACTCTTTTGTAATAACACAGCTTAAAACACACATTGTACAGCTATACAAAAAAAATCTCTTATAAGATTTTTGGTTTTAGGGTTTTTGTTTTCTTTTTTTATTTTCTGTTTTTGTTTTTTTTCTGGGGGGGTTTTTTTTTTTTTCCTGTTTTTTTTTTTTTTTTTTTTTTTTTTTTTTTTTTTTTTTTTTTAAACTTAGTCCAGGCCTACACAGGGTCAGGATCGTCACTATCACTGTCTTTCCACCTCCACATTTTGTCCTACTGGAAGGTCTTCAGTGATAATATCACACAAGGAGCTGCCATTTCGTGTAATAATGCCTTCTAATATAGCTCCTGAAGGTTCTGCCTGAGGCTGTTCTACAGCTTTTTTTCTTAAGTAAAAGGAGTACACTCCAAAATAATGATAAAAATTATAGTATAGTAAATATATAAACCAGTAACATAGTCACTTATTATCAAGAGTTATGTACTGTGCAAGAGTGTATGCAGTATACTTTTGTATAGTACATATAATTGGGAGTACACTAGGTTTGTTTATACCAGCATCACCACAAATATGTGAGTAATGCACTATGCTGCGCTGTGCTATGACATCACGACAGCTATGACATCATGACAGCTATGACATATTGAGGTGACAGAAATTGCTCAGCTCCATTATAATCTTATGAGACCACTGTCATATATGTGATCTGTTGTCATTATGCAGTGCATGACTGTACTAGTATATGACTAAAGTGGACTCACATAACCAATTCTCAACAGAAACAATAGTAATATGCATCCCTTGAGCCTAGATTTTTGTTCCTAATACTATTCTCCACTAAAAAACTACAAGTCCTTAGAGAGTAGCTGATTTCATACCTTGGGGCAGGGAGAATTTTAAATGGGCCTGAAAAATGAAACTTTTGCCAAAGAGCATAGAGCTCTGAAAGGTTTTGAGATGTTATTTAAAAGGACTCAGAAGCCAGCTGACAAGAGGCTCCCATGAGCCAAACTATGACAACTTGAACACTAGGAAAAAAATGTTTAATTATAACTAACTGAATTATAATTAGCTAATTATAATTAACTAAAACAAGTCTGCAAAGACCTGATTATGTGATTCTCAAGAAAAAAGAAGTTTCTCTTCTCCTCAAGTAACTAGCACTTCACTCAAGTTTATTTTATTCATATAAAAAATGCGCAGAGACTGGTAACAGCCACCATCTACAAAAGATGAAATTTTCTCGGCTGGGTGCGGTGGCTCATGCCCGTAATTCCAGCACTTTAGAAGGCCGAAGCAGGTGGATCACGAGGTCAGGAGTTCAAGACGAGCCTGGCCAAGATGGTGAAACCCAGTCTCTACTAAAAATACAAAAAACATTAGCCGGGTGTGGTGGCAGGCACCTGTAATCCCAGCTACTCAGGAGGCTGAGGCAGAGAACTGCTTGAACCCAGGCGGCAGGTGAGATAAAGTGAGTGCAGTGAGCTGAGATAAAGATGAAATTTTCTTAACATAAAATATTACCAAATAAGGTTTCTTATTACTTTCCCAATGGCTACCCCTAGATTACTCATTCCCATCCACCCACCATGGTAGGAGATTAATCTTAATTAGTATTCTTTTCTTTTTTCTGAGACAGGATCTCACTCTGTCGCCCAGACTGGCGAAAGTGGTGCGACTGATTACAGGTCACTGCAACTGGTGTCTCCTGGGATCAAGTGATCCTCCCACCTCAGCCTCCTGAGTAGCTAGGACCACAGGGGCACACCATCACACCCAGCTAATTTTTGTATTTTTTTTGTAGAGGCGGGTTTTCGCCATGTTGCCCAGGCTGGTCTCCAACTCCTGAGCTCAAGCGATCCACCCACCTTGGCCTCCCAAAGGTCCAGGGTTACAAGTGTGAGCCACCACGCCCAGCCTAACTACAAATCATTAAGTAAGCATGTCAAGGCACAGCATTTACAGGGAACAAGAGAACCTTCAAATAAATCCTGGGGTTTTGAGACATACACAGAGAGGTTAAACCCTTGCAGCAAACTTGAATTTGCTTTTAAATGAACTAGAAATTTATGGAACTCTCTCTGTCTGGGTTTATTTGCAGGTTAGTGGTTGTAACAGTTATTCTTTCTTTCACTGTTCTCCTTGCCCTATGTTCACTATGTTCCCTAAAAGAACTGGACAATGGCCTTTCCAAGAACAAAGACAAAACAAAGACTAGTACACTTGGCTGTATTAACTTTAGTAAAAGGCCAGGTTAAAAATAATAGTTTTCTGCTCCTATTAAAACATTTCTCTAAACTGTATTTGCCTTGACATCTCATAGGAGACAGCATGAGAAGAGAGTCCATGTGTGGGGCTTACTACTCTCAGATAAGGAAAAAAAAAATGCCAGGAATTTAGTTTTGTTGTAATGTTTTAAAGTTCCAAGAATAGCAGGTAGCTTAGAAAACATAAAAAACGAAAATTCAAGAACACAATACTGCTTCACTTAGTGAATCCAATTCCTCCTATGTCCCTAGAAGTATTCTTGGCACTGGGGATAAATGAGCTAACAAGACAAATCCCCTGACTTCATAAAGCTTACATTCTAGTGTGGAAAGCATACAGTAAGCCAATATGGAATTAAACGTCCTATCTGTTAAGTACTAGGAGGAAAATAAAGCAGGAGAAGACAAAGTGACAAGTGCTACTTTTTAGAAAAGTTTGTCAGGAAAGGTCTGTGGGAAAACTATAACTGAGTAGAGACTTAACTGAAGTAAGGGAATAAGCTGTATGAATATCTGAGAAAAAATTTTTCCAAGCAAAGAAGACAAAAAGTGCAAACGCATAAGAAAGGAGTATGTTTGGTGGGCTCCACGAAAAGCTAGGAGGCCAGTAGGGATGGAGCCCAGTGAACAAGGGAACATAAGATATGGTTATACAGGTGGCCACGGTCAGATCAATGAAGTCTGAAGACAGTGGTACTGTATGAACTTTGAATTTTATTCTAAATATCACTGGAGTCTTTGGATGGTTGACAGAGGGATTCACTTTGAATTCGGAAGGATCACTCTGGCTACTAGGTGTAGGACAAGAGTAGAATGAAATGAAAAGGAAAGGAGCAAGACCAGTTAGGAAGCTACTGCAGCAGTCCAGCGGAATGATAGTGTGAAGTTCTGGAATAACAGCAGTGGAGGGGTCAAAGGAGTTGAATCCAGGATATACTGGGTAGGCAAAGCCCTCTAGTGGGCTGGATGTCTAAAATGTGAAAATGTGAAATGTGAATGTCTAAAATGTAAAATGTGAAAATGTGAAATCAAGAAAGGTTCCATCTTTTCAAACCTGAACAACATACAGTGGCAATATACCAGAGGTGGTAACACTGGAAGAGAAGTTTTCAGGATAACAACAAAAATTTCCAGAGAGGACACATTAAATATGAGATCCTCTTCAGACATCTAAGAGGAGATGTTAAGAAGCAAGCTGAAAGATACAGGTTGTGTTCAAAGCAAGAAAGAGCTGGTGACGTAAGTTTAGAGTCATTAGCATTTAGATAACACAATAATAGCACAAAAATAGATAGTAAGTCATCAAACTGAATAAGACTACCTAATACACAAAATGAGCGAAGAGAATGAGGAAAAACCAGTGAAGGAGGAGTAGGAAAAAAAAAACCCCAGGAGAATGCAGTGATCTCAAAGTCAAGTTTAAAAAAAAAATTTCACTCCTGAGAGTGGTTAGCTGTGTGAAATGATCCTGAAAGGTTAAGGAGGATGAAGATTAAAAGTTGGTTTGGGCAATATGAGATAATGACATTGACAAGAGTAATTTTAGTAGAATGGGAGGAAGAAAGCTTGATTAGAGTGAGCTCATGAGAAAATGGTGAAAAATAAGTAGTAATCATAGGTATAAATAACTCAAGGATTTTTGCTATGATGGAGCAAAGAAGCTGTAGAGTACCTAAAAGGGGATGTCAGATCAAGAGAGCTATTTGTGCTGAAAGGGGGTGGTTCTGTAGCACCCTCCTTATGCTAATGAAATAAATCCTGGAGAGGGAAAAGTTACTGATGCAGGAAAGCAAGGACAACTGCAGAACCAAATCCATAATACGTGAAAGGGGACACAATGTAAGACACAAGCAGAGGAGCTGGCCTTACCCACAGACAGTCTTTATCCCATTTTACCAGGACAGAAACTACAATATATGGGTAGGGATACAAGCAAGAAAATAGATTTGATGGTGGATGAATATGGAACTTCTTTTCTAATTGTTCTTTATTTTTTATTTTTTCACTGAAACAAGCAAGATCCATCACTAAAGAATCAAAAATGAGAAGAAGTGTTGGAAGTTTCAGGAGAAAGAAAACGTGGTGAAATAATCATCTTCAATAATCAAAGGGCTGGACACGATGGCTCATGCCTGTAATCCTAGCATTTTGGGAGGCCGAGGTGGGCGGATCACCTGAGGTCAGGAGTTTGAGGCCAGCCAGGACAACATGGTGAAACCCTGTGTCTACTAAAAATACAAAAATCAGCCAGGCATGGTGGCGGGTGGCTGTAATCCCAGCTACTCGGAAGGCTGAGACAGGAGAATCACTTGAACCTGGGAGGCGGAGGCTGCAGTGAACCAAGATCACGCCACTGCACTCCAGCCTCGGCAACAAAGAGCGAAACTCCGTCTCAAAAAAAACCCAAAATTTTAAAAAATAATCAGGCCGGGCGTGGTGGCTCACGCCTATAATCTCAGCACTTTGGGAGGCCGAGATGGGTGGATCACAAGGTCAGGAGTTCAAGACCAGCCTGGCCAACATGGTGGAACACCGTCTCTACTAAAAAATACAAAAATTAGCCAGGCTTGGTGGCGTCTGCCTGTAGTCCCAGCCCAGGAGGGAGACTGAGGCAGGAGAATCACTGGAACCCAGGAGATGGAGGTTGCAGTGAGCTGATACCACACCACTGCACTCCAGCCTGGGAGACAAGAGTGAGATTCCATCTCAGAAATAACAACAACAATAGTCACAATAATAATAATCGGAGCTAGACACGGTGACTCACACCTGTAATCCCAGCTTTGGGAGGCAGGTGGAACACCTGAGGTCAAAAGTTCGAGACCAGCCTGGCCAACACGGCAAAACCCTGTCTCTACTAAAAATATGAAAGTTATCCAGGCGTGGTGGTGTATACCTATAATCCCAGCTACTTGGGAGGCTGAGGCAGGGAGAACTGCTTGAACCCGGGGGGTGGAGGTTGCAGTGAGCCGAGATTGCACCACTGTACTCCAGCCTGGGCAACAGAGCAAGACTCTGTCTCAAAAATAACAACAATAGGCCAGGTGTGGTGGCTCATGACTGTAATCCCAGGACTTTGGGAGGCTGAGGTGGGCAGATCATGAGGTCAGGAGATCAAGGCCATCTGGCTAACACGGTGAAACCCCATCTCTACTAAAGATACAAAAAATTACCTGGGCGTGGTGGCGGGCACCTGTAGTCCCAGCTACTCAGGAGGCTGAGGCAGGAGAATAGCATGAACCCGTGAATCCGGGAGGTGGAGCTTGCAGTGAGCTAAGATCACGCTACTCACTCTAGCCTAGGCAACAGAGCAAGACTCTGTCTCCAAAAAAAAAAAAAAAAAAACTAAAGCTTCAAAAAGACTTTTCACTAGTAAAATAACAATACATAGTATAGAAAAAAAATATGAAAAAGAACAGAAATTATATAAATTCAAGTTTAAAGTACTATAGTAATTAATGAATATGCACAAAAGGGTGAAATTTAGTATTCTGAACTTCCAAGCATCATTTTGTTACTCTAACTAGACCTTATTGGAAAGAAAAGAAACTACAGATTATTTGAAGGCTTTCCAAGAATTATACCTATATAATAGCAACACATCTGACAACCATAAGGATTTCTGGGAAAATGTATTTTAAAATACATAACAATTTTTAATTTTTCTCATCTCTTAACTGTATGATATTCTGTAAGCATCAAGATGATATTCAACTTCAGAGACAAAGCCTATCACTGTGTCTAAACTCTATCAACTATTGAAAACTTTACCAATGAGAGACTATCTCCTACAGGTATCCTCTAAATACAATATGAATCCTAGTCCCTTTGATAACTTACCACTGACCTGTAAATTTTGGAAACTGCTTTGGGCAACCAACTCTAGCCACCTTTTAGCAGATGTACAACATACAACAGCTTATTTAAGGGCACCTAAAAGTCCAACAGACCAGAAACTATTTGGTCTAGTTTGGCCTAGCCTCTCACAACATTAATTCCACAATGAAACATATTACTTTTTTCAAAACACATATTAACAAAGTAAGCTTTAAACAAACACTAGATGGTTCACAGGCCAGAATATACTATGAGCAATCATACTAACAGCCTGGATTACTGTTTCTCCCAGTCTCTATTTCCTTGATAAAACATTTATCTTCAGATATGAAATAATTATACTAAACCAGGGCTTAGGGGAAAAAAGAGAGACACAGAGCTCAGTGTTTTTACTTTGTCATTAGTTATCAAAACTACTTAGGCAGATGAGAAACTTAGAGTTCAGTATAAAAACAAATGCTTAATACAGAATATTGTTACACAGATGCTACATGCAGTGCATAGACATATGCAAAGTATCATATACATTCTTATAAACTCTCGAGTTTTGATACCTGTTTCCACAATTGTTTCTGTTTCTGTTGTCTCCAGCCCATCCATGCTGTCCTCATCTTCCACAGCAGTTTTTCCCCTACTTCGAGGTCTACAGGAAAGAAAAAATAAGCACACAGAGTTACATATTAAATTTTAAGGCTTAGACTTATATTCAACATAAAGCACAATTTGAAGGTATACAAAATAAATAATTTGGGCATTTTTCCAGCATTTTACCATATCAAGTAGAAAATGTCAGCGTTTACAATCATTTTCTCCCTTAAATCCAGCACTTCTTTATACTCTAAATGTGAGGACAGACCCACATGAATATAATTGTGTCCTCATAATTCACTTAAGTACTCCTCACTCTGGTTTTGCCCCTCTTTTAGGTAATATTCTGATGTCTCCCTCTGTCTACAGTAGTGGCTTTTAACTACATAATGGGTTCTTTACAAAGTTCACATACCAGGTTTGACTTCTACATTTAATAAAGTTGATGCGAAATGACCAGATACATGTATTTTTAAAAGCTTTGTAAAGGGTGCTTTTGGTGACTGTGATGCAGATGACTAAACAACAAAATTTTTTAAATTAAGCATAATTATAATCATGTCCACCTTACAACATATAATTATGTATTATATAATATATAAATTAGTATATATTTATAATATATATGAATTATATATTATAAATTTATAATAAAATTTAATTTATAAACACTTCAGGAAAGTAAAATAAAGAGTCACAGTAAGGTGAAATTCCTGACCAAAAAAAGCCAAACTAATGTCTTTAAATTTTTTTAATTATCCTAAATAAGGTACAGAAATGAGTAAAAGAAAAATTAGTAACACATAAGAGCAACAAGATATTACATATAAAAACTTAGAAACTGACAAAGCAGTACTCAGATAGTTTCAGTGTTTTAAATTATTTCACAGTATTTTAAATTCTTTAAAAGAAAAAGGCTGGGTAGGGTGGCTCACACCTGTAATCCCAGCACTTTGGAGAGTTGAGATAGGTGGATCATTTGATTGTAAGAGTTCAAGACCAGCCTGGCCATCATGGTGAAACCCCATCTCTACCAAAACAATTCAAAACGTAGGCAAGCATGGTGGCATGCCAGTAATCCCAGCTAAAGAAAAAAAACAAGGAAGAGAGGGAGGAAAGGAGGGAATAGAAAGAAAAAATACAAATCAACTCAGTATTTAATCGAAAAACATAAAGCATTTAAAAAGTGAAAAACAGCCAACTGTGGTGGCTCGCACCTGTAATCCCAGCACTCTGGGAGGGTGAGGAAGATGTATCACCTGAGGTCAGGAGCTCAGGACCAGCCTGGCCAACATGGTGAAACTCCATCTCTACTAAAAATACAAAAATTAGCCGGGCATTGTGGTGTGTGCCTGTAATCCCAGGTACTTGGGAGGCTGAGACATGAGAATCGCTTGAACCTGACAGATGGAGGTTTCAATGAGCTGGTATCATGCCACTGCACTCCAGCCTGGGCGACAGAGTGAGATTCTGTCTCAAACAAACAAACAAACAAAAAAGGGAAAAACAATATGAAATACAATAATAATATGAAAAAAGAATAAAACAAAGAACTATGTTTTAAACAACAAGAAATCCATTTAAGTCTTGTTCTCATAAAAAAGTAGGCCAGGCGCGGTGACTCAGGCCTGTAATCCTAGCACTTTGGGAGGCCAAGGTGGGTGGATCACCTGAGGTCAGGAGTTCAAGACCAGCCTGGCCAACATGGCAAAATCCCGTCTCTACTAAAAATACAAAAATTAGCTGGACGTGTTGGCGCACATCTGTAATCCCAGCTACTCAGGAGGCTGAGGCAGGAGAATCGCTTGAACCCGGTGGGCAGAAGTTGCAGTGAGCCAAGATCACACCATTGCACTCCAGCCTAGGCAACAAGAGTGAAACTCCATCTCAAATTAAAAAAAAAAGTTAACCAACCTAAACCATGAAGGAGCTATAACACAAAAAGATATTAAAAATCAAAGTGACCAGCTGGGAGTGGTGGCTCATGCCTGTAATCTCAGCACTTTGGGAGGCCAAGGCAGGCAGATCACCTGAGGTCAGGAGTTCGAGACGAGCCTGACCAACATGGAGAAACCCCGTCACTACTAAAAAATACCAAAAAAAAAAAAATAGCTGGACGTAGTGGCACATGCCTGTAATCCCAGCTACTCGAGAGGCTGAGGCAGGAGAATTGCTTGAACCTGGGAGGCAGAGGTTGCAGTAAGCTGAGATTGCACCATTGTACTCCAGCCTGGACAATAAAGGTGAAACTCCATCTCAAAAAATAAAAAATTGAAGTAATCAAAGTCTAAATCGTTTTATAATTACTAAAAAGTATCAAAAGGTCGGTCTTCCCAAAAATGAAAAAAAAGGATATATCTGACTCAGAATTCCAACAAACATTGTCAAAACTAATGAAAATAAAAAACTGAGAACAATCCTATTGAACATAATCAGAATGCCAGGATGATTCAATATTAGAAATTTGTTAATGTTCCATAACAAGTCAAACAGTCAAAATAGCATCATTTCAAACTTCACAGGGGGAGAGGGGAAAGAAGGCAGAACTAAATAAAAAGACTACAAAACCTGAAAGATGAAAAAGGGTGATTAAGGAGAGAACACTCTAAGGTGAATCTTATTGTTCATGGACAAAAAGAAAGAATATCTTTAGAATTTATTAAGTAGTTGTTTTTAGGCTGGGCACAGTGGCTCACGCCTGTAATCCCAGCACTTTGGGAAGCCGAAGCGGGCGGATCACGAGGTCAGAGGATCGACACCATCCTGGCTAACACAGTGAAACCCCATCTCTACTAAAAAAATACAAAAAAATTAGCCGGGCATGGGGGCGGGCAATTGTAATCCCAGGAGAGGATGAGGCAGGAAAATGGCGTGAACCCGGGAGGCGGAGCTTGCAGTGAACCAAGATCAAGTCACTGCACTCCAGTCTGGGCGACAGAGAGAGACTCCGTCTCAAAAAAAAAAACAAGAATTTATTAAGTAGTTGTTTTTAAATTTGATAGAAAACATTGAAGTAGAAAGAAGGGATGAGAAAATGTGATCAATCCAACAGCAGGCAGAAAAGGAGTGAAAACAAATGGTACACAGAAAATAACATAAAAAGGTAAATAGAAATATGAATTTTCACAGTAAACATAAATGGCTTAAACTGTCATAACGATAAAAAATTAATTCACTTGGATAACATGAGAACTTCAGATTATATAAAGCAAACATTTGCAGAACAAAGAGAAATTGATAACTAATCATTAGAGAGACATTAACATCCCACTCTCAGAAACTGATAGATGAAACATTATAGTTTGAAGCATTTTAAACAAGTATTTGGACAACACATTGAGCAAGCATCACTAGATTACTCTATCAATCTTCTTTTATGTCTGACTGTGTTCAAACACAGTGGATACAGAAATAAATAAAACAAAATCCCTCCCTTCACAAAACTACATTCTAGTGAGAACAGACAACAGTAAACAAGTATTACACATACAACATCCAAGAAAAGAAAGCAAAGAAAAAGGGACTATTTTAAATAACAGATTTATTAAATAAATGTTTTAAAATACAATTTTATTTCAGGAGCCACTTCAGCACAGAACTGAAGATGAAGCAAACCATACAGATATCTGGGAGAACAGCATTGCAGTAGAAGGAACAGCAAATGCAAAATTCTTGAGATGAGAGCAAGTGAAGGGGGTTAGAGGGACAAGAAGGACATCCGGTGCCTGGAGCAGAGTCAGCGGTAGGGGGTAAGAAGGCATGAGGTCTAAGAATTTTTTTTTAATAGGATCACTTTTTGTTTAGAAACCTGTAGACCAATACAAGAATTAGGGACAGAGAGACTAGAAATCCTTGAAAGAATCCTAACATGGCTGCTTCAACGACGACAGAGAATGAGAAATTAATTCATATGCTATTATGGAGGTAGAGTTTACTTTTCATCTTTCCTTTGTGATTTTTCATAAACATAAACATCCATTTTTAAAGAAATTGAAAATCATATGGTTTAGCTGACTTTTTAACTTAATCTCTCAGACCAATGTTTTGCTCTATTTTGAGTTTTTTCCTCCACCATCTTGACCATCACTGTCTATGCTATTGTTTGTTTGTTTGGCACAACTGGCTTTATTTCAAGCTTGTTCTGTCTAGTTTATAATCTCTATCAACATTATCAGTTATCTGCATTGCTCTACTTACTCCTTAAAAAAGAATTTTGATTTTAATTTTTGCTTTTAAAATTTTTCTTCTGATTTCTTCTATTCTTGGTTTTGGCACTAGGAAGACATGCTTTTTACGTTGATCAATTCATCGGAATTCCTTTCCTTCTGGGCAATGAACCAACTTATTGACATCATGTCATTTTCAAATTTCTTTTATTTCATTGGTGTCCTTCTTATTGCTGCTCATTGGCTTATGGCATGTGAGTTTTCTGACTAATCAAACACTGTATTCTGAATGCAAAGATAATGGTCATACTCTTCAAAACCCTATCAGTTGCCAACTTCCGTATGTAAACAGCAAAATAGATACATGTTTTATATTTCCATATTGAGGCAGTTATTTCCAGTTTCAGTGTTTAATGAAAGTTTGACATCTAATTACAAATGACAACATGAAGATTCTTTATTTTAATCCTTCTTTGGGTTTTCTTCCTTCCCCTCTTTTTCCTGTCTCTTAACCCTTTCATTTCAGTGTTCTTCACTTCATTACTAAGAAAGGTGAAGTAAAAGAGTACAACTAACTTTATTTGAGAAAAATTTCTACCAAAACTTAATGTTCCATAGTAATCTCAGAATCTGAAACCAACTTGAGTACCTAAAGTAATATAGGAGACTTCTAATAAAGCCACATGGGAGTAAGACAAGTCAAAATTACCCTCTAGCCCAAACAACTAGGAAACCAGACAAATATAAAAAACAACCATTATCAGACACTGGACAACAGGTAGGGCAAAGGGAACAAAGGGAAAGAAACACAGTGACCCCTACCACGGCACAGGCTTTCTGCCTGGAGTTAATTTAGAAACTACCACACAGAGAGATGAACCCAAAATGAGAACTGAAATGAGAAGACAAAAATCATAGGTTCAGGGGGCTCAAGAAGACTAGAATTTGTGGGGCAGAGTACCCAAGAGAAGAGAGGTATTCAGAGAAAGAGCTCCAGAAATCTGCACAGGGATAGCCTTGAGTTTCAAATGAATACCAGTCTGCACACAAGTGATGTGAAATCCCAGAAGACTGAACAAGAACAACTTCCAGGGAGAGAACAATCACAGAAGAACAATTTCCAGAGCTCACAGAAAGCTGCAAATCAACTGTATTGTCACTAGCCAACTGTGTTGTCTCTAGCCAGAGTGGCGAGACCTCAATGACTATGTAACACATTCAGCAGAGACCAGAGTGAGACACACCTTTAGGAGCAGGGCTAAAAGAGCCATAGAACAAATGCTATTCTAGACCATCCCTAAAAGAGCTAACAAATAAGTCTCAACTTATCCTGAGAGTGACTCTGTATGAAAAAATAAGTAAGTCTCAACTGAACAATAATGATTCACAACTTAACTACTGGGCATAATCCAATAATCCAGCTATTATAAGCATGCCTCATATGCACAAGAATGTATAGAAAACATGAATATGAGGAGAGAAATAGAAGATATTAAAAATAACATGGAACTCAAAGGTAATATCAAAAAGATAACATCAAATGGAAATTTCACATTGAAAAGTTAACATGTGATTAGAAATGACAAAAGAAGATCACTATCCCTAAAGACATAACACACAAAAAAAATCTATTCAAAATTAAGAACAGTATGAAAAATGACAACACAGCTACAGTGCCCTGTGGAATAACAGTATCCTACCTAATATGTGTGAGGTTGGGGTTAAAGGGATGGGGACAAAAAAACTGTTTAGTGAAATAATTAGCTGTAAATTTTAAAAGCTGTATGATTATAAACCCACAGATCCAAGCACAACAAAATCCGAGACAGACAGACACACACACACACACAGGCACACGCGTGCGCACACACACGTACCAGTAAGGTACTTTATAGTCAAATTGCTGAAAAAGATTAATAAACAGAAAATATTAAAAGCAGCCACTTCCAAAGAAAATACGCATTGCTTAAAGAGGGACTAAAGTAAGAATGACTGCAGGTTTCTTGCCTGAAACTACGTAAGCTAGAAGGCAGTAAAAAACATATTTAAAGTATTAACGGGAAAATTAAAGGAAAAACCCCTACAAACACTGAACAAAACATGCAGCAATAAAAAGGATCCTTCAAAAACAACAGGAGGCTGGATGCAGTGGCTCATGCGCCTGTAATCCCAGCACTTTGGGAAGCCGAGGCAGGCAGATCACCTGAGGTCAAGAGTTCGAGACCAGCCTGGCCAAGATGGTGAAACCCTGCCTCTACTAGTGTTTGCATGTTTTATCTTTCTCTTTAAATGTGTCATTTTATGTCAATTGTCTTTCATGTAGACAGCATATAATTAGGTCTAAAATAGATTCTATTAGCTGGGCATGGTGGCATGTGCCTGTACTCCTGGGTACTCAGGAGGATGAGGTGGAAGGAACACTTGACAAAAACAAACCAACTTAAAAATGAGCAAAGAACTTTCATAGACATTTTCCAAAGAAGTTATACAAACGACCAAAAGCACATGAAAAGATGCTCACGACGACTATTAGAAAACTGAAAAATCAAAACTAAGATATACCACCTCACACCCATTAGAATGGCTACTATCGAAAATAAAAAACGGAATAACAAATGTTGGCAAGGATGTGGAGAAACTGAAACACTAGTGCACAGGCGTAAGGAACATAAAATGACATGGACCCTGGAAAACAGTATGGCAGTTTCTCAAAAAGTTAAAAACATAATTACCATATGATTCACAAATTCCACTTCTGGGTATATACCAAAAAGAATCAGAAGCAGAGTCTCAAAGAGATATTTATACACCCATGTTCACAGCAGCATGATTCACAACAAATAAAACATAATTAACAGTTAAGTAAATATGATACCGACATACCACAATGGTGGTATGTCTATGGTGGAATACTATGCAGCCTTAAAAAGAAAGGAATTTCTGACATATGCGATACAACAACATAAATGAACCTTGACAAACTCCTAAATGACTTACACCAGTCACACACACACAAAAAATAGTGGATTCCACTTACATAAGATACTAAGAGTAGTTAAAATCTGAGACAGAAAGCAGAATGGTGGTTGCCAGAGGCTGAGAGAAGGGAAAAACTGGGAGTTACTGTTTAATGGCTATAAAGTGTAAGTTTTACAAGATTAAAAAAAAGCTATGAAAATGGACAGTGGTGATGGTCACATACATTATAAATGTATCTAACATCACTAAAATGTACACTTAAAAACAGTTAAGGGGTTGGGTGGCCACAGACGGCTGGGCGGGATGTAACCGGCCTCTGAGCTGCGGCCCTCCACCGCCGCCCATAAGCTACCAGGAGGAGCTTTACGACTTCCTGGCCTGCAGGGCCGGGCGCACCAAGGGCCAGACGCGGTGCGTGCCAACCGTCTGGCGCCTGGCAGGTAAGATCTCAAGGTCGCGCAGAAGCTCCTCAAAGGCCAGCGCCAGCTGCAGCCACGGTCGCGCACTCGCCTCTCCTGAGCCTGGGCTCTCTAGGGCAATCCACAGGTCTTTCTTGAAGAAATCTGTAGTCAGAACTTTGTGCTGCATTTTTATCTAGGGAAGGAACAGGAAGAGAACAGTGTGGTCTCCTAGAAATCTAGCATTGGAGAAACGAGGAAAATTCTTCCAAGGATGGTCTCCCACTCAGAGCTGAGGAAGCTTTTCTACTCAGCAGATGCAATGTGTTTTGATGTTGACAGCACGGTCATCAGAGAAGGAGGATTCTATGTACAGAGCAGCTGCCAACTATTCCATGTTTCCCAGCTGGAGGAGCCCTGCCCTGCATCTTCGCAACAGCCCTGAAGCAGACACTCAAGGGAGCACCTACCTGGGGCACCCCCAGCTGGCACAACATACAAAGTGAGACAGGGTCTCGCCTTATTTCGCAGGCTGGTCTGGAACTCCTGAGCTCAAACCATCTACCCGTCTCGGCCTCCCAAAGTGCTGGGATTACAGATGTGAGCCACCTTACCCAGAGAGGCGAACCTGGATTAGGAAAGTTGACATTAATCAACTCTTTACTCCTCACAGATTTGTATTCTCCAGAGTATCCAGGTCCTTCTTATATAATTAAAAAGAATGTACAGGTGGACAATCCAAAGCTTTAATCAAAGAACGTGGCGTTCAGGTGCTGCTCACAATAGTTGATACCCCAGGATTTGGAGATGCACTGGATAATAGTAATTGCTGGCAGCTTGTTATCGATTACATTGATAGTAAATGCAGAATCGTGAATGAACAGACGTCAGATGCCTGATAGCAGGGTGCAGTGTTGTCAATACTTAATTGCTCCTTCAGGATATGGACTTAAACTATTGGATATTGAGCTTATGAAGCGTATGCATGAAAAAGTGATTATCATCCCACTTATTGCCAAAGCAGACACACTCACACCAGAAGAATGCCAACAGTTTAAAAAACAGATAATGAAAGAAATCCAAGAACATAAAATTAAAATATATGAATTTCCAGAAACAGATGATGAAGAAGAAAATAAACTTGTTAAAAAGGTAAAGGACCGTTTGCCTCTTGCTGTGGTAGGTAGTAATACTATCATTGAAGTTAATGGCAAAAGGGTCAGAGGAAGGTAGTATCCTTGGGGTGTTGCTGAAGTTGAAAATGGTGAACATTGTGATTTTACAATTCTAAGAAATATGTCGATAAGAACACACACGCAGAACTTGAAAGATGTTACTAATAATGTCCACTACGAGAGGTGCAGAAGCAGAAAACTGGCAGCTGTGACTTACAATGGAGTTAATAACAACAAGAATAAAGGGCAGCTGACTAAGAGCCCTCTGGCACAAATGGAAGAAAGAAGGTCTAAAATGAAGAAGATAGAGATGGAGATGGAGCAGGTGTTTGAGATGAAGGTCAAATAAAAAGTTTAAAAACGAAAGGACTCTGAAGCTGAGCTCCAGCGGCGCCATGAGCAAATGAAAAAGAATTTGGAAGCACAGCACAAAGAATTAGAGGAAAAACGTCGTCAGTTTGAGGATGAGAAAGCAAACTGGGAAGCTCAACAACGTCTTTCAGAACAACAGAACTCTTTGAGAACCTTGGAAAAGAATAAGAAAGGGAAGATCTTTTAAACTATTGACCCCCAGTTACGTATTAGTTGCCAATGTGCCAGCTTGGACATCAGTGTTTGTTGGATCCGTTTGACCGATATGCACCAGTTTTATCCATAATGATGGATTTAACAGAATGACAAAAATTATTTTTTTGTTGTTCTTGATGGAGATTAAGATGCCTTGAATTGTCTAGGGTGTTGTGTACTTAGAAAGTAACAGCTCTAAGTACCTTTCCTACATTTTCTTTTTCTTTTTTTTTATTAAACGGATATCTTCAGTTTAATGCAGGAGAACATTTTACTGTTGTACCATAATGTTCTAGTGGTTTGACTGTTTACAGGATATTCCAAAATAAAAGGACTCTGGAAGGTTAAAAAATAATAATTAAGGGCCAGGACAGTGGCTCACACCTGTAATCCCAACACTTTGGGAGGCCAAGGCAGGCAGATCACTTGAGGTCAGGAGTTCAAGACCAGCCTGGCCAACATGGCAAAATCCTGTGTCTACTAAAAATACAAAAAAATTAGCCGGGTGTGGTGGCGGGCACCTATAGTCCCAGCTACTCGGGAGGCTGAGGCAGGAGAATGGCATGAACCCCGGAGGCAGGGCTTGCAGTGAGCCGAGATCGCACCCCTGCACTACAGCCTGGGCAACAGAGCAAGACTGTGTCAAAAAAAAAAAAAAAAAAAAAAAAAAAGACAATAAAAGAGTAGTATGAACAACTCCACGTACGTAAGTTTTATATCTTTAAATGAAATGAACCAATTCATAGGAAATGACAAACTACCAAAACTCACCCAAGATGAAATATGTAACCTGAACAGTTCTGTAACTATTAAAGAAATTGAATTTATAGTACGAAATCTTCTGAAATAACAATCTCCAGGCCCAGATGATTTCACTGACTAATTTATAACCAACATTTTAAGATGAGGTAACACCAACTCTACAGAATCCCTTCTAGGAAACAGAGGAGGGAACAACATTTCTCCACTCATTTAATTAGGTCAGCATTACCCTAAAATCAAAATCAGGCGAAGACAGCACAAAGAAGCAAAACTAAAGACCAATTTCCAAAGCGAACATAAACATAAAAATCATCAAGAATATATTAGCAAATCAAACTTACGAACATAAAAAGAGTAACAGACCACACCATGTGGGGTTTATCCCAGGAATGCTACACTTGTTCAATATTCAAAAAATCAATCAATGTAATCTACCATGTCAGAAGTCTAAATCACTGGTCAGCAAACTGCAGTCCAGAGGCCAAATCCAGTTCTGTACTTGGTCTTTGTAACACTTTTGTTGGAACAAAGCCATGTATATTTGTTTACATACTGTCTACATCTGCTTTCATGCTACAATAGCAGAGATGAGCAGTTACAACAGACAGCATATTGCCAGCAAAGCCTAAAATATTTACTATGGGACCCCTTAATGGAAAAAAAAGTGGGAGGTCACCACCATCAGACCTGCCTTACAAGAAATGCTAAAGGAAGTTCTTCAAATGGAAACAAAAGAACTCTAAGAACATAAAAACATATTAAAGAATAGAACTCACTATAAAGATAACAATATATTCAAATTCAGAATACTCCAATACTATAACGGTGGTCCCTAAATCACATTTAAGTCTAGTATAAAAGTAAAGAGACAAAAGTATTAAATATTAACTATACACACAATAATTTGGTAATGGATATGTGATATATAAAAGATATACATTATGAAATCAATAATATAAAATGTGAAACGAGACATTATATGTAAAGTTGTGGTATACTGTTGAGGTTGTCAGCTTAAAATAGACTATTAACACTGTAAGATGTTTTATGTATGCTCCATGGTAACCACAAAGAAAAGGCCTGTAGTAGATACATAAAACAGGAAAGAACCAAAGCATATCACTATCAAAAAAATCATCAAATCACAAAGGAAGACAACAAGAGAGGAAGACTGAAACAAAGAAACTACAAGAGTCAGAAAAACTGACAAAATGGCAGTAGTAATTACTTAACTATCAATAATTATTTTAAATAGAAATAAATTAAAGACTCCAGAAGACACAGATTGGCTGAGTGAATTTTTATTTTATTTTTTCATTTCTTTTTTTTTTTGGAGATGGAGTCTCGCTCTGTCGCCTAGGCTGGAGTGCAGTGGCATGATCTCAGTCACTGCAATCTCGGCCTCCCAGGTTCAAGCAATTCTCCTGCCTCAGCCACCTGAGTAGCTGGGATTATAGGCACATGCCACCACGCCTGGCTAATTTTTGTAGTTTTAGTAGAGATGGAGTTTCACCATATTGGCCACACTGGTCTCGAACTCCTGACCTCAGGTGATCCACCCACCTTGGCATCCCTAAGTGCTGGTATTACAGGTGTGAGCCACTGTGCCCAGCTGAGTGGATTTTTAAAAACAAGATCCAACAATATGCTGCCTACAAGATACATAAAACACAGAAAATCAAAAGCATATCACTACCAAAAAATCATCAAATCACAAAGGAAGACAGCAAGAGAGGACGACTGGAACAAAGAAACTACAAGAGTCAGAAAAATTGACAAAATGGCAGTAGTAACTCCTTACCTATCAGTAATTATTTTAAATGAAAAGAATTAAGTTCTCCAGCAAGACTCAGATTGAATGGATTTTTTTTTGAGACGGAGTCTCACTCTGTCACCCAGACTGGAGTGCGATGGCGCGATCTCGGCTCACTGCAACCTCTGCTTCCTGGGTTCAAGCGATTCTCCTGCCTCAGCCTCCTGAGTAGCTGGGATTACAGGTACCCACCACCACCCCCTGCTAATTTTTGTATTTTTAGTAGAGATGGGGTTTCACCATGTTGGTCAGGCTGGTCTCAAACTCCTGACCTTAGGTAATCTACCCGCCTCGGCCTCCCAAAGTGCTGGGATTACAATACAAGTGTGAGCCACTGCACCCTGCCAAGTGGATTTTTTAAAAATAGGATCCAACTATATGCTTCCTACAAGAGACTCTCTTTAGCTTTAAAGGACTGAGGCTGAAAGTGAAGAGATGGAAAAAGATATTCCACACAAACGTTAACCAAAGAGAGCAGAGGATCCTTATATAAGATAAAATAGACTTTGAGTCAAAAAGTGTTACAAGAGATCAGAGGTCAATCCATCAAGAGAATGTAACATTTATAGATACACACACATGCCTCAATTTGGAGCACCTAAATATATAAAGCACTATCAACAGAACTGAAGAGGGAAATAGCAATACAGTATTAGTGAAGAACTTAAAAAATACTCCACTTTCAACAACGGATAAATAATCCAGACAAAAATTAATAAGGAAACACAGACTTGAACATTATAGACTAAATGGACCTAACACACACATACAGAACATTCTAGCCAACAGCAGCTGAATACACATTCTTCTTAAGCAGACACAGAATATTCTCCAGGACAGATCATATGTTAGGCCACAAAACAAGTTTAACAAATTCAGGAAGAATGAAATCATTTCAAGTATCTTTCTAACAACAATGGTATAAAACTAGAAGTCAATGACACAGAAAGCAAGCTAGAAAATTCTCAAAGAAATCTAAAGGGAAAATCTGTTAATATGGTTGTCATATTTACAAATCAAGGAAAAATGATCATCTCAACAAATGCAGAAAAAAATCAGACATAAATGCAGTAACACTTCTGTGTCCATGGGTTCCACATCTGTAAATCCAAATGACTATGGATCAAAAATATATATTTGTTATTTTATTACTCTGTCTCTTTAACTGTATACTCCATGAAGACTAGAAATTTGTTCTATTCACTGCTGCACCCCCAACACCTAACAGCACCAGGTGAAACATAAGCACTCAATATATGTTTTGTCGAATGAGTAGATGGTTCTACAACTCAGGACAAAAATATGGATTCAGTAACAAATATTGAGATAACAGCCTAACAATTCTGAAAAGCAAGTTACAGGCCAGGCACGGTGGCTCATGTTTGTAATCCTAGCACTCTGGAAGGCCAAGGCAGGCGGATCACCTGAGATCAGAAGCGCAAGACCAGCCTGGCCATGGTGAAACCCTGTCTCTACTAAAAATACAAAAAATTAGCCGGGCATGGTGGTGCGTATCTGTAATCCCAGCTACTCGGGAGGTTGAGGCAGGAGAACTGCTTGAACCCGGGAGGTGGAGGTTGCAGTGAGGAGAGATCTTGCCATTGTGCTCCAACCTGGGCAACAAGAGCAAAACTTCATCTCAAAAAAAAAAAGCAAGTTGCAGTTCTGTCTCCCACTGAACAAAATAATAAAATTTCTCAGGGAGTCAAACTTTAAAACAAAGTCACTTAATACTAGATGCTGTGTCATTACGCTAAGCGATAAGAAATAAGACACTTTAATACCATAAAGGAACAGGCTAAAGTGTCATAATTAGTAGAAAGTATCACCAATGTCTACTCAGAAAATACAAGTTTATCAACTGAAATGTTAAGAGTTCTTTAAGATTGTCAGATCAACACAGTAACATATAAACATCAATAACTTTCCTATGCAGTATATTGAAGAAACAGTAGAAATAATCTATTCTACTGTATTGGAAAGAGATATCAACAACAATAAAGTTACTAGGAATAACTTTAATAAGTAATATAATATAAAACTCTACTTATGAACATGAAGTATCTCAAGACACAAACCCAATTTTTTTAAAAAGGGACAAAGGATATGAACAACTAATTCATTTTTCAAAAAGAAATTCAGACAAAATTAATCAACCTACAGAATATGATAAAGTGCTCAACTTTACCAAGTAATCCGGGAAATCGAACAATGATACGAAAATGAAAACTACTGGCCAGGTGTGGTAACTCAAGCCTATAATCCCAGGACTCTGGGAGGCCAAAGCAGGCAGATCACTTGAGGCCAGGAGTTCAAGAAAAGCCTGACCAACATGGTGAAACCCCGAGGTCCCTACTAAAAATATAAAAAAGAGCCAGGCATGGTGGCACATGCCTGTAGTACCAGCTACTCAGGAGGCTGAGGCACAAGAATTGCTTGAACCTGGGAGATGGAGGTTGAGGTGATCCAAGATTGCACCATTGCACTCCAGCCTGGGCAAGAGAGCAAGACTCTATCTGAAAAAAATAGTAATAATAATAATAAATAATAAAAATTGAAAAGAAATGTTAAAAATAATAATTTTAAAAATGACTGAATGAGAAAAACAAATTCTCAATAGAAAAATAACAAATACAGTCCAACAACTGAAAGAGTGAAATAGTCTCTAAACACATGCGTTATTCAACCTCACTAACAATTTTAGAAATGGAAGTGAAAGCAAGGAGTATCGTTTTAGATACCAAATTAGCAAAGAGTGATAACACACTCTGCTAGTCAGGTTATGGGAAAATCGACACTAGTAGGAGTGTAAACTGAACAACCAGGACGGGCACGCTGGCTCATGCCTGTAATCCCAGCACTTTAGGAAGCCGAGGTGAGTGGATCACTTAAGGTCAGCAGTTGCAGACCAGACTGGCCAACATGGTGAAACTCTGTCTCTACGAAAAATACAAAAATTAGCCAGGCATGGTGGCACACTCCTGTAATCCCAGCTACTTGGGGTGGCTTGAACCCGGGAGGTAGAGCTTACAGTGAGCAGAGATCGCACCATCGCACTCTAGCCTGAGTGGCAGAGGGAGACTCTGTCTCAAAAAAAAAGAAGAAAAAAAAAAAAATGAAGAGAAAAACACAAGGAAAACATCCATGCAAAATTGATTTTTCAGAAGTCGCCGATTAAAAATGTCAAACATTAAGAGGAATATCCATTTTGCTTACAGACAGACCTCATTTTATTTCACGTCACAGATAATAAGTTTGTTTGTTTGTTTGTTTGTTTGTTTGTGGACGAAGTCTCACTCTGCTGCCCAGGCTGGAACGCGGTGGCACAACCTTGGCTTACTACAACCTCCACCTCCCAGGTTCAAGCGGTTCTCCAGCTACCCAGGCTGGAGTGCAGTGGCACAATCACAGCTCACTGCAGCCTCCACCTTTCCTGACTCAAGTGCTCAGCCTCATGAGTAGCTGGGACAACAGGTATGTACCACCACACTCGGCTGATTCATTTTTTATAGAGATGGGGTATCACCATGTTGCTCAGGCTAGTCTCAAACTCAAGTGATCCTCCTGCTTTGGCCTCCCAAAGTGCTGGGATTCCAGGGGTGAGCTACCATGCTGTCTTTGATGTTACTATTATAATTGTTTGGAACACCATGAACCACGCCCATATAGGGGTCCATATGGAAGGTCAAACCAGCCACAACATTCCCTTAAGCAAAAAGCCTAATCTAGACAAAGACTAACTTTCTTCAATTCTATGAAGGCTAAGAGAGGTGAGAAAACTGCAAAAGAAAAACTGGAAGCAAGTAGAGGTTGGTTTGTGAGGAAAAATGTTCTTGCCATAACATAAAACTGGAAAGTGAAGCAGCAAGTGCTGACATGGAAGCTGTAGCAAGTTATCCAGAATGTCTATCTAAGATCATTGCTGGAGGTGGCTATACTAAAAAAGATGTTTCATGTAGACAAAAGAGAAGATGCCATCTGGGACTTTCACAGATAGAGAGGGAAAATCAATGCCTTGCTTCAAAGGTCAGGCTGGGGACAAACCTGTAATCCCAGCACTTTGGGAGGCCAAGGTAGGAGAATCGGCTGAGCCCAGGAGTTCAAGGCCAGTCTGGGCAACAAAGCAAGACTCTCTTTGAAAAATAAATAAATAAAAAAAAACTGACTCTCTTGTTAGGGGCTAATGCAGCTGGTAACTTGAAGTTGAAGCTAATGCTCATTTGCCACTCAAAAATTCCTAGAGCTCTTAAGAATTATGCTATATCTCATCTGCTTGCTGTCTACATATGGAACAACAGTCTCCTGGATAACAGCACATCTGTTTACAGGATGGCTTACTGAATATTTTCAGTTCACTATCAAGACCTACTCCTAAGGAAAAAAAGATTCCTTTCAAAACATTAACACTCACTAACAATGGACCAGGTCACTCGAGGGCTTTGATGGATATGTTCAGAAAGAAGAATGTTACTTTCATGCCTGCCAGTACAATACAACATCTATCCTGCAGCCCATGTATCAATGTGTAATTTCAATTTTTAAGTCTTATTGTTTAAGAAATACATTTTGGCCACGCACGGTGGCTCATGCCTGTAATCCCAGCACTCTGGGAGGCCAAGGTAGGCGGATCACTTGAAGCCAGGAGTTCAAGATCACCCTGGCCAACATGGCAAAATCCCATCTCTACTAAAAATACAAAAATTAGCCGGGCATGGTGGCATGTGACTACTACTCGAGACGCTGAGACAGGAGAATCACTTGAACCCAGGAGGCAGAGGTTGCAGGGAGCCGAGATTGCACCACTGCACTCCAGCCTAGGCAACAAGAGCGAAACTCTGTCTCAAAAACAAAAACAAAAACAAAAAAAAACAAACCACTAGCCAGGCACAGTATTGCGCACCTGTATTCCCAGCTACTTGGGAGGCTCAGATGGGAGGGTCATTTGGGCCCAGAAATTTGAAGCTGCAGTCAGCTATGATTGTGCCACTGCACTCCTGCCTAAGTAACAGAATGAGATCCTGTAATTTAAGAAATAAAAATAAAAAATAAAAGGATAGGTAGGATTTATAGACTGGAAAATGGGAAAGAGATGAGAGTGGAAAAAGGAAGGCGGGGTAGCAAGAATGGCGGGCAGGTAGACAAAAGGGTAAAATTCAGCTATGTTCAAAAGGGAACAAATAAAAGCACTAAAAGGTAAGACAGACCCAGTATATTTATGACTTGAATCCCAAGCTAACAAACTGCAACACAATTTAGCAGAGAGACTCCAAAAGTTTTACAGCAAAAAGTATTAGAATCATTTATATACTGGGAAAAAATAGCCTCCTCATTTTAATAATCCAGATTGGGAAATTAGATCTAGCAAAGGTGTTCAATGGACATCCCATTTCTTTTGTAAAGTAACTTGAATGATCAGTCATCAAGTTTTGTTCTGTTTTTAATTCACAATGAAAATCTAACTACTCATTTATTCAACAAATATTTGAGAGCCAGCCATGTGCTAGGCACTGTTCTAAACACGCCAATAACATTTATTTAGTGGTACTGATTCTGTACTCTAAAACAATGGTTCTTAACTGGGGAGAGGGAGCAATTTTTGCTGCCCAAGGTACGTCTGGCAATGTCTAAAGACATTTTTGGTTGTCACGGGGGGGGGGGGGGGGGGGGTAGTGGTGGGTGGAGGCCAGGAAGCCTGCTTAACATCCTGCAACACACAGGACATACTGCCCGTGACATGGAATTAGCTAGACCAAAATATCAATAGTGCCAAAGCTGAGAAACCCTATTCAAGAGCAACACACTTCTATTCCCTCTTCTATAGTAACAGTTAATAAACATTAGTTCCATTTTCTCCTATTTCTGTTCTACAATAGAGGCTTTAAAGTATCTTAAGAAATTTAACACCATTTTAATAATTTGGCAAGTAGAAGTAAAGATACCATGAATCCTGAGATTTCACTTTCAAAAATGTATAAGCTACATTTATTTTACAATATAACTTTTAGGAAAAACCTGTTTTCTCCTTCTGACGCTGATTGTTCTCAAAAACTGTGCTAAAAGCTTTCAGTGATGTTTGATTATTCCTTTTATTTTGGGGTCCTGATAGCAGTTAATTACCACATTCTGCCAGTTCTTTCCATGTGAATGCCTCACATTTCAGTGGATCCTTTTCTATTACCAATGCCATCATCTGAAACATTTTTACTAACTGGTTTCTCTGCAGCTGAATGTCTATGTCTCCTTCCCTTCCAGGCTATCCCTACTCATTATACTGTATTTCTTCACCTGCTCAAAAGTCCATATGGGTGCCTGTAACATACCAAATAAGAACCTAATTCCTGAAGCTTGACATTCAAGGCCTTTTTTCAACAACTAGCTACAATCCACTTTTCCAGCTCTTTTTTCCACTGCTCTCCCTCAAGAGTAGCCTTTTTAGCAAAATGACTTATTCTGAGATACACAAACAACCTTTCCAGATCAGAGACATCAAAAGCCATTCAGGCTTCATTGAGACAAAAGATATGCTTTCAACTCAGAATAACAATGAGGGATCAACTTATAGGGAAACCGGATCTAGCCACGTTCTTTAAATATAAGAGATAACCCCCTTGGCTCATGCCACTGTCCTTATTTATAACAGCCCCTATTTGCCTTTCCACTTCTCTGAACTCCTTATCCTTCCAATCTACCATCTTTTCAAAAACCCAAACAGAGAGTCATCTCAGTCACCACTACGTGCCCTTCCCCTACCCTACCCAATGCCGGTGGCTTTCAGGTCATTTATTTTGCAATAAACTTGTCATCTCAACTTTACTGGTTCTCTTTTAGATTCAGACGGCTAAGATTATGATACATTCATTAGCAAGCTGAATGGGGAAGAAAGGGATATTTACATTCCCAGGCCAATTTTCAATGCTTTTTGGAAGATTCTGTTAAATTCACAATTTCTAGAACTGGCAAGGAACAGGTAAATACATACACTCATATATTACTGGTAAAAGTATAAATTGGTATAATTATCCTATAGTGATATCTGCCAACATTGAAATCTGTATACCCTTTGGCCTAGGAATTCAACTTGGAAATTTATCATGAGTAAATAATAAAATGTACAAAGGTTTAACTATAAAGACACTCATCTCTGCATTGTTTCTAACTCTCAAAGATTGAGGGAGAGGGGAAAATTCCTTGTCCAATAAAAAAAGACTATTCCATGAATCATTTAAGTAATGTATATTCTGCAGCTACTAAAATCCTATGGCATCATGGTTATTGACATGTAACTCTTTTAATGGCTACCTTTCTTTCTTAAGTGAAAAAAATACAAGATTCCACATATTTCAAATATTTGTATACATTTTTCTACTTTTCTATATTTTCTACACATATATATATAATGTGTGTGTGTGTGTGTATGCATGTAAATATACCTTTAAATCTTTGTAATCTTAAGATGGTGGGGCAAAATATTTTTATTTTCTGTTGTTATTTATAATTTAGCTATATTAAATTTTTTCTGATTTAGTAAACATACATAAGGTCTATTTATAGTTGAATGGCGGTCTTACAAAACCTAAGCAACGTTGGTTTACTCTATCTGTGGGAAAAGCATTTTTAGTAGGAATGCTACCGCACCTTCCTACATTCCTATAATCAAACAGTACTTATCATTAACTATGCTGGCGACTCTCACTTTGACATAGGCTAGGCAGCTGCTGGACCAGAAATCCCAGGAAAAACTGATGACAGAAAGGTAAGGGGAAGGATAGGAAGCCTGGAAACCCTGGGAAAGAAGGGATCATATGACACATGCTGTGGGAACTAGTATGAATGTGTGGGGCACAAAGCACACACTAGATAAGAAGGAGGTCATAAAACCAGAAAGGCAATAAATAGAATGTTATGAGCATGAACTCCAGATGCAGACTTCACCACCACACTGCACTGATCCATCATTAGCCAATGACTCCTTTAGATATCCTGTCTTTGTGTATTTCCAGATACATTCCTATACAGTAACAGATACATTAAAAATAATAATCTTAAAAATTTATTAATCACAGCTGGAAAATACAGTGAACCTACTGGCTACACTGGAAACTGGTAAAGAAATGTAAACAAGCAAACATTTATTCTGCCTTTCCCATATGAACAGTTACACTGGGCAACCAAGTAAGAGGTGATGGAAACTTTTCTCTTTATAAAACAGTACTCCAGATAATAAAATGAAGGAGTAACACAACTAGAACATTATCATTTTACAACCCTTAATGAATCAATGGATCTTGGCACTGGTCACCAACAGTTGCTAGCGTCACAAAAAGAAACAACCACATTTTGTGCCTCCTGATGAAACAATGCACCACAACATACGAAGCAGTCTTGTAAAATAAGACTGAACCTGACTCTGACCAAGCCTCTGGTTCCAACTACTCATTTGGAAATACAGAAAATACAGAAACATCAGGGATAAACCTGGTATTGAATCTCAGAAATCAGCAAAATCCTGACTATGGGAACTCTACAGGGCAAATAACCCATTTCTTTAACAAATAAATTGTGAGAATAAAAAGGAGGGTGGTAACCTACAGATTAAGAGACTTAATCACAATATGTAAGCGTTATTCAAATACTTTAAAAAATTGAGACGTGTTTACCTGAACATAGAATATTTGATGATATTATGGATTTAACTGTCAATTTTTTTTAAGTATGACAGTGGTATCAGGTTTTTCTTAAGCCTTTACTTTTTAGAACTACATTCTCTAATATTTATAAATGATATCACATTATGCCTGAGGCCAGGTACAGTGGCTCATGCCTATAATCCCAGCACTTTGGGAGGCTGAGGTGGGTGGATCACCTGAGGTCAGGAGTTCAAGACCAGCCTGGCTAACACAGTGAAACCCTGACTCTACTAAAAATACAAAAGTCAGCCTGGAGTGGTAGCACTCACCTATAATCCCAGCTACTTGGGAGGCTAAGGCAGGAGAATCACTTGAACCTGAGAGGCAGAGGTTGCAGTGAGCCGAGATCGCATCACTGCACTCCAGCCTGGGCGAGAGAATGAGACTCCATCTCAAAAAAATTAATAAAAATAAAAATAAATAAAAACACAGACCCTACAGTGAAGACTGCCTGGGTTCAAATCCTGTGTCCGTGACTCACTCTGAGCCTTAGCTTCCTCAACTGTTAAAAAAGAAGGAAAAAAAAAGGACAATAATAGTCTTTACTTCAGAGGACTTTTGTAAGAATTAAATGAGTTAAGATGGTTGTAACATATAGTTCTCCCAAAACAGTGCTTCATAGAAGTTTTCATTATCACCCCCTTCCCACTTTATAGCAAGAAACACAGACCTGGAGAGGTGAAAAGTGACTTGCTTAATAACTTGAAAACCATCTTCCAGGAACTGTGCTTAGCACTGGTGGCAAAAACCGGCTAATCACCAAAGCATTTCCTTTTCCTCCTGGCATATGGCTAAACTACATTTCCCAGCTTCCCTTTCACATGACTATTCTGAACAATGAAATGTGAGCAAAAGTGAAAGATACCTCTTTACTACTCCCAGGCCTTGTCCACAAACCTCCCATGCAATCCCTCACCACTTCTCACCCCCATTTGTCAGGTGGACATCAATGCCTATGGCAACAGAGAAAAGATTAGCCTGAGTCCCAGTATGACTTAACTGTGTTACACTCTTGAAATTTCGGCCATCATAAAGTCAGTAAGACAGTATTTTTTATGGACTCATCACAACAATCATTATTCCTATTCAGCAGTTGGGGAAACTGAAGTATAAAGAAGTCATGGTCAATTATTAAATGGTAGATCCAGAACTTGAATGAGCACAGGCTTAATACACAGCTCAGAATCTTAAGTGACTTCCAAGATCATAAGACCAGTAAGGGCCCCAAGATTTTTAACGTAAAGTAGATATATTTTATATAGAATTTTGTTAAGTATTCCTTAAAATATCACTTTAATATGCCACAAGAACAACCACAGAATAGTGTTACTTTAAAGTAAAAAGATATAAGTAGGAGCCCAAAATGTTAAGTGGGGTTTTACAATCAACAAGACACATCAGAATAAGATATTTTTAAAATATCATGTACATTAAAGAGATCATACTTCCTTGCCCTAATAGCCATGTAGTACAAGTTTTAACATTTTAATTAAATATTAAAATTATTTAAAATATTAAATATACAACTTCTATTTGGTTTTACCTGAGCCATTCCTTTATACTGACAGTTATATAATGTGATTTTTGTTACATAATATATGTAGTTATTGGTAATTTTTCAAAAATAGAATATAATGAAAAAATAACTTCATTTCAATCATTACTGAACTGCACCTACATTAATCACGATATACCTACGAAAAGATGTATAACATATACTAGTATGCCAAAAAAAAGTAAGTTACAAAACAGTATTTATAGTATAATTCCATCTGTTTTCAAAGAACATATAGGCCTATGTCTGTATTTTTTTCTAGGTACATACATGTCTTATCTACAAACCAAAAACATCTGGAAAAATATACCAAAAAGAACCAGTGATTATCTCTGGGGATTAAAACTGAACTTGTGATGTATACCTTTTGTTAGAATTTGGATTTATGAAAAGCACATATACCTTTAGAATAAAAAATACTTTAAAATAAAGCTCTATCATTTACAGTAATGCAAAGCGATCCAACTCTCAAATTCCCACATAACCATGTTATGTAGTGAAGCTTTCTAGGTTGGGGGAAAAAATGTAACCCCTTATAACAAATATATATATATAATTTCATCAATTTCATTCATTATGGGTATACATTTATACATCTATCTACAAGTAAATCTATTTAAATACACATATCCACACCTGCTAAATAAGTATGCTCTGGCTGGGCGCAGTGGCTCGCACCTGTAATCCCAACAGTGTGTGTTTTTTTTTTTTTTTGAGACGGAGTCTCGCTCTGTCCCCCAGGCTGGAGTGCAGTGGCGCGATTTCCACTCACTGCAAGCTCCGCCCCCTGGGTTCACACCATTCTCCTGCCTCAGTCTCCCGTGTAGCTCGGACTACAGGTGCCCGCCACTGCGCCTGGCTAATTTTTTGTATTTTTAGTAGAGACAGGGTTTCACAGCGTTAGCCAGGATGGTCTCAATCTCCTGACCTCGTGATCCGCCCGTCTCGGCCTCCCAAAGTGCTGGGATTACAGGCGTGAGCCACCGCACCCGGCAATCCCAACACTTTGGAAGGCCCATGTGGGTGGATCACCTGAAGTCAGGAGTTCAAGACCAGCCTGGTCAACATGGTGAAACCCCGTCTCTACTAAAAATACAAAAATTAGCCAGGCATGGTGGTGCCTGCCTGTAGTACCAGCTACGAAGGAGGCTGAGGCAGGAGAATCGCTTGAACCCAGGAGGCAGAGGTTGCAGTAAGCCGAGATTGCACCACTGCACTCCAGCCTGGGCGACAGAGTGAGACTCTGTCTCAAAAAACAAAAACAAAAACAAACAAAAAAAGTATCTAATCAGGAGATTTTGGTAAGTTTTTCAAGCACATCCTTTTTTGTGAAACTTGAGATCTAACCTGAAGAATACCTGGGATTATATGGAGAAAAAAACACAATATATTAAAATTTTAAAACGGTTCTCATTTTAGGCTAAAAATTTTATGTTTTGCGGACTATTTAGACTTTTCTTTTTTTTTCTTTGAGATGGAGTTTTGCTCTTGTCACCCAGGCTGGAGTGTAATGGCATGATCTTGGCTCACTGCAATCTCTGCCTCCCGGGTTCAAGCGATTCTCCTGCCTCAGCCTCCCAAGTAGCTGGGATTACAGGGATACACCACCATGACCAGCTAATTTTGTATTTTTAGTACAGACGGGGTTTCTCCATATAGGTCATGCCGGTCTCGAACTCCCAACCTCAGGTGATCCGCCCACCTTGGCCTCCCAAAGTGCTGGGATTACAGGTGTGAACCAACATGCCTGGCCAACTTTTTGTATTTTTAGTAGAGACGGGATTTCACCATGTTAGCCAGGACAGTCAATCTCCTGGCCTCTTGATCCGCCCACATCAGCCTCCCAAAGTGCTGGGATTAGAGGCATGAGCCACTGCGCCCAGCTAAGTGTCACTCTTAATTTTTTAAAATTAAAAGAAATTAAATTTATCAATTCTGGAGGCTGGAAGTCCCAGCTACTTGGGAGGCTGAGGTAGGAGAATCACTTGAACCTGGGAGGCCAAAGCTGCAGTGAGCTGAGATGGTACCACTGCACTCCAGCCCGGCGACAAAGTGAGACTCTGTCTAAAAAAAAAAAAAAAAAAAAAAAATAGTGATACTTATGTCACTCAGTTTGTGGTATTTTGTTATGGCAGCTCTAGCAAACTAATAGGAGAGGCTTGTAGTTTATACTATTTAAATTTTCTAATTATTTACCTTTTTTTTTTTTTTTTTTTTTTTTTTGAGGCAGGATTTCGCTCTGTAACACCAGCTGGAGTGCAGTGGCACAATCACAGCTTACTGCAGCCTCTAACTCTTGGCCTCAAGCAATCCTCCCAAGTAGCTGGAACTGCAGGCATGCACCACCACACCTGGCTGATTTTTATTTTTTTGTAGAGATGAGATTTCACTGTGTTACTCAGGCTGGTCTTGAACTCAGGCTCAAGTGATCCTCCAGCCACAGACTCCCAAAGTGCTGGGATTACAGGTGTGAGCCACCGTGCTCGGCCTACATGAACTTTTCTTAAACTAGCAGGGATTATGTGAACAGTGGGATTACAGACATTTTCTTCATTATGCTGGTCCGTATTTAAACCCTCTCCCCCTCACAAAAAAAAAGGTAAAAGTACGCAGCCATAAAAAAAGAATGGAATCATGTCCTTTGCAGCAACATGGATGGAGCTGGAGGCTACACTGTTTTTCATCCTTCATCCTAAAAGAAGTAACTCAGAACCAGAAAATCAAATACCACATGGTCTCACTTGTAAGTGGGAGCTGAACAATGAGTACACATGGACATAAAGATGGAAGTAATAGACTAGAGATTCCAAAAGAGAAGGTAGAAGAGGAGGTTGAAAACTACCTATTGGGTACTAGGGTCAGTATTTGGATGATGGGTGCGCTAGAAGGTCAAACCTCGGCATTACATAATCTAGCCATGTAACAAACCGGCACATGTACCCCCTGAATCTAAAATAAAATAAATTTTAAAAATCGTAAAGAAAACAATAAAATGTATTAAATCATATAATTAAATATTCTAGACATCATTCTACCATACGTTGTCCAAGAAAAACCACATTTTACCTTACTGTTTATCATTTGAAATAAAATGCTATGTTAAGATATTTTAAATTTTTACCAGTTCAGCAAAGGAACTGGGAAGTAAAAACTGAAGAACACTTTGTTAAACATTTCCTTGGGGATTAAAGAAGTAATAGCAACAAAGTATACGACAGTATGATGAGAGAATCCTTCTCATATTGGGGTTAAAATGGTCATTGTAGCTACTCCGTACCACAAATCCAATCAAGTTAGGCATTCTGTATACATTATCATTTAATTCTCATTACAACCCATCACAATAGATATTAATTAATATGTCCCCTATTTTTCGGATAAGGAAATTCAAGATCAAAGAGATTAAGTAAATGGCCAAGGTCATACAACTAAGAAATGAAAGTGCTGAGACTCAAACCCAAGTTCATGTCTTAAATCCCATACTGTTTGATATTAAGGACCACGTATGTTTAACAAATATTAAACACCTGCTACATACACACACTGTGCTAGATGTATAAGATAGAGCCATGACCCAAGAAACACAGTCACTATTCTCAAAAAACGTAGAATCTCTGCCAGGAGCAGTGGCTCATGCCTATAATCCCAGCACTTTGGGAGGCAGAGGCAGGGGGATCACGAGGTCACCAGTTCAAGACCAGCCTGGCCAAGATGGTGAAACCCCGTCTTTACTAAAACTACAAAAATTAGCCCGGCGTGGGGACAGGCCCTGTAATCCCAGCTACTTGGGAGGATGAGGCAGAGAACTGCTTGAACCAGGGAGGCGATGGCTGCAGTGAGTCAAGATCGCACCACTGCACTCCAGCCTGGGCAACAGAGTGAGACTGTCTCCCCCCCCCAAAAAAAAAAAAGCCTTAGAATCTCTTTAACATTCTGTCGCATGTATGTTTTTCCTGGGTTTTTTGTTGTTGTTTGGTTTTTTTGTTTGTTTGTTTTTGTGACACAGTCTCGCTCTGTCACCCAGGCTGAAGTGCACTGATTGGTGCCATCTCAGCTCACTGCAACTTCCGCCTCCCGGGTGCAAGTCACTCTCCTGCCTCAGCCTCCCAAGTAGCTGGGATTACAGTGCCTGCCACCATGCCAGGCTAATATTTGTATTTTTAGTCGAGACAGGGTTTCGCCATGTTGAACAGGCTGGTCTCAAACTCCTGACCTTAAGTAATCTGCCTGCCTCGGCCTCCCAAAGCAATGGGATGACAGACATGAACCACTGTACGACCGGCCTTTTTTATTTTTTTATGTTTTTGACAGAGTCTCGCTCTGGCACACAGAGTGCAGTGGCACAATCTCGGCTCACTGCAACCTCTGCCTCCCAGGTTCAAGCAATTCTTCTACCTACGCCTCCTGAGTAGCTGGGATTACAGGCGCACACCACCACACCGGGCTAATTTTTGTATTTTTAATAGATACGGGGTTTCACTATATTCACCAGGTTGGTCTTGGCCTCAGCCTCCCAAAGTGCTGGAATTACAGGCGTGAACCACTGTGGCCGGTCTTTGTTTTTCCCGTCTTTGTAACTAGGCTTTCAAGCTCCTCAAAAGAGCTGGAGTATAAATGAAAACACAAAGAGCTTTGAGTCTCAGATCTGGAAAAATTCTGGCTCTATCATATACCTACATAAATTTAAATGTTGGATTCCTCACCAGTAAAAGGGTCTTGAAGTAAATGACATAAAGCAGTCCTGAGCTTATCCACAGGACATACATTTAAACCCCATACCCCATACTTGCCTGGCTCCCATAAATGCCTGAAACCATGGATACTACAAAGCCCTATATACACTATGTTTTATATTTTTCTTTGTCTCCAACGAATTCCCTCTCTTGGCAATGCCTTATAAGTTACCATGCAAAAAAATAGAAATGTATCTCATCTATGTGTTCTCCCCTACCCCCCACAATCCTATCTACCTCTCACAGGACTAAGAATTGGAAAGGCCTTAGTGCACCCACCACCAAACCATAGAAATGATCCAAACTCACATACTACTATTTCTTTATTCTTCAGTGAAGTTCTCCAAACTAAAATGAAATATGTAGTTTGAAAATATGTAGTAAAACTACAGCTTTTTAAATATATCCTCTATGCTATTTCATAGCCACTTCACAAAGACCCTACTTCCCCATTTATAACTCACATAGTTAATTATTAGTAAACAACTCTCAATCAAAAGTAAAAATGAAGGGCTATGGAACTGTTCTCCTTTCCCCTCAAGTGTTTTAAAGGCACTGTGCTTAGCATTCCACATGCATTATTGTATTGAAAGCGCAGTGTTTAATGAACTTGCCTAAAGTCACATCAGAACCACCAGGAAGCACAATTTCATTGTATTTTGTGCGAATGCCCTCCCCAGCAGAAGAAGAAGGCAGCTGTACAATGAAGTGGTCTGGGTCACACAGCTAATTAAGTAATGGAGTTAAGGCTCAAAAACTCTTCAGTGATTAGAAAGCTCACACTCAAAATCTCCAAAAAACACCGCTTAGCATCATTGAAATTAAAGAATAAATAATAATACAAAATAAATAGAATAAAATGAGAATTCTTTGTTATATAATAAGCCAGTTTATCAGCTTTTTTTTTTTTTTTTTTTGAGACGGAGTCTCGCTCTGTCGCCCAGGCTGGAGTGCAGTGGCCGGATCTCAGCTCACTGCAAGCTCCGCCTCCCGGGTTCACGCCATTCTCCCGCCTCAGCCTCCCGAGTAGCTGGGACTACAGGCGTCCGCCACATCGCCCAGCTAGTTTTTTGTATTTTTTAGTAGAGACGGGGTTTCATCGTGTTAGCCAGGATGGTCTCGATCTCCTGACCTCGTGATCCACCCGTCTCGGCCTCCCAAAGTGCTGGGATTACAGGCTTGAGCCACCGCGCCCGGCCAGCTTTTTTTTTTTTTGGTGACGGAAGAAAGGGCAACATAGTGAAATCTTGTCTCTACTAAAAATGTAAACATTAGCCGCATGTGGTGGTATGCACCTGTAGTCCCAGCTACTCTGGAGGCAGAGTAGTGGGAGGATCACTTGAGCCAGAGAGGGTGAGGCTACAAGGAGCCATGATTGCACCACTGTACTCCAGCCTGGGTGACAGAGTGAGACCCTACCTCAATAAATAAATAAATAAATAAATAAATAAATAAATAAATAAATAAAAATAAAAACTGCCTCTGGCAAAATTGCACATACAGAGGCATATGGTGTTTTGTTTTTTTTCCACCACCCCAATGCTGCCTCTATAACTCACACATGATAGTTTTATAAAGATAACTACCTGGCATTCAGGTTAAAATGACAACTGCACCCAGAATAGGAAAAGCTATAAATTATGCATTGGACTCTGCAATCGCCAGCCCCTACTTGTAAATTTCAATGGAGATTCACTTTATTTCAAAATTAGAAAACTGATCTCAGAGTTTAAAAACCTCATTTACAGCTTCAAAATATTTAGAATCTAGAATTATGTAACAAATACTTATTTCCTTACCATGCAAAAATTATTTACAAATCATTTAAAAAGGATGACCAACTTAACAGAAAAATGGACCATGACAAATAGACTATTAGTTACCAATAACCACACCCCCTCACAGCCTGTTCCTTATAGAGTCCACCTCCCATTATCATGGCTGAAAGGAACATCCTTGCTCTCCCACCCTCACTTGTATCTAGGACATGGATGGATACCAATCATGGCTGAAGAGATTTAAGAAAAAAACCTGCTGGCCAGGCACGGTGGCTCATGCCTATAATCCCAACACTTTGGGAGGCTGAAGCAGGCAGATCACCTGCCTGACCAATACGGAGAAACCCTGTCTCTACTAAAAATACAAAATTAGCCGGGCATGGTGGTGCATGCCTGTAATCCCAGCTACTCGGGAGGTTGAGGGAGGAGAATCGCTTGAACCCAGGAGGCAGAGGATGCAGTGCAGTGAGCCGAGATCATGCCACCGCACTCCAGTCTGGGCAACAAGCAGCAAAACTCCATCTCAAAAAAAATCTGCTAAGGGCTTTCAGGAAAGGTTTTTAATTCCAAATAAAATAGATGTGCACGAACAAATATACTTCATCTTTACTGGTTGTGGTCACTGGACCTGGTGTGAACTATGAATCCTCTTTTTCGCACATCCCACATCCCTCAACAAATCTTTCCGACTCTGCCTCAACATATGCAAAATTACTTCAACATTTCTCTGATGCCTATCATGCTTCAAATCATCTGTCATCCTGCTAATATTATCTTAACTAACATGCCTGCTTCTTCCTTGATCTTCATTCTAGTCTCAACACAGCAGCCAACATGAGAGTTTCAGAGTCTTGGTCAGATAAAACCACTCCTCCACTCAAAAGCCCCCAAAGGAATCTCATCTAATCCAGAGTAAAAGTCAAAAGATCTCATAATGGTCTACAAGGCCCTGCACAATCTGACTCCCTGCACTACTTCTCTTAATGATGTTTTCTCCCTAACTCAGCTCCTGCCACACTGGCCCTTTCAGTTCTATGAACATGCTAAGCACATTCCTGCCTCGGGGCTTTTACACTCACTGCTCCCTGCATCAGCAATGCTCTTTCCCCAAGTATCTGCCTTTGCATTCTTATTTAAGATGCTATTCAAACATCAGCTCACTAAGGCCTTCTCTGATGGCCCCACTTAAAATAATCCAACCCAGCCCTTCCCGTCCCTTCCATGGCTTTATTTTTTTCCACAAACTTAACATCTTCTGACAATCTATAAATTCTACCTATTCGTTTGACTGTCTTCTCCCTTATCCCCACTAAATATAAGTTCCATGAAAGAAGGCAATGGACTCTGTTTTGCTCACTGCTGTATTTCCCGTGCTTATAGAATACTGTCTAATACATTTTAGGTGCTGATTATGTAAATGAATTAATTTAGCAACTATCAACAACCAGCTGAGTATAAAACAGCAGGAAAATGAAAACCACCTAGGTCCGTGACAATTTAATTGAGCCACTGAATTACACCTGGACTTCTGGTCATGTGAAGTAAATTTTATTTATGGTTTAAGCCATTTTTAATTAAAGTTTTTGTTACTTGAAACTGCAAAGTACCTGATACAGGGTATTGGTAGGCAGTGTGCAAAAAAATACAAGTGACAAATAAAATCAATGTAACTCAATCATAAGGCATGCAAATTAAAATAACCATGAAATAATGTCACTCAGTAAAAAATAAAAGTTTGGTACATGTATAATCCCACTTAATATGACTCACTACAACATTAGTAGCATTAAAAGTTTTTTAAGGGTTTTTTGTTTGTTGAGACAGGGTCTTGCTCTGTCGCACTGGCTGGAGTGCAGTGGCACAACCATGGCTCACTGCAATCTAGACCTTTTGGGCTCAAGTAATCCTCCCAAGTAGCTGGGACTATGGGCACATAGCCACAACCTGGGTTTTTGTTTTTGTTTTTTTTTCCTGTCAGAGACAGTGTTTCACTATGTTGCCCACCAGGCTGGTCTCGAACTCCTGTGCTCAAGTGACCCTCCTGTCTTGGCCTCCCAAAGTACTGGAATCATGAATCACAGTGCCTAACCATTTTTAAGTTTTGTTTTGTTTTTGAGACAGAGTCTCCCTCTGTCACTCAGGCTGGAGTGCAGTGGCACCATCTCGGCTCACTGCAACCTCCGCCTCCTGGGTTCAAGTGATTCTCCTGCCTTGGCTTCCTGAGTAGCTGGGATTACAGGTGCCTACCAACATGCCAGGCTAATTTTTGTATTTTTAGTAGAGACAGGGTTTCACCCTGTTGGCCAGGCTAGTCTCAAACTCCTGACCTCAAGTGATCTGCCTGCCTCGGCCTCCCAAAGTGCTGGGATTACAGGCATGAACGACCGCGCCAGGCCCCACTTTCTAAGTTTCATACCTAAATATTAATGCATATATCTCAGTAAGAGTGTGATATCCTATCACCACTATTTTCCCCACACTTTGAGAGCTAGATAGGACTGGTCCACTCTTAGCCAATTATGCAAAAACAATAGTTGACCCTGATAAAGTTCTTCCTCTTATACTTTTACATGTATACTTACTGCCCACCATAATCCTACCACCTACAAAACCTTGTTTTCCCATTTTAAAGCTCAGAAGACTGAGCTACAAAAATAGATCATTGATCAGCCCCAAATCAAACAGCTACTAAGTGTGAGGCTAGATTTGAACACAGGCAGTTCTGACAACCAACACCCAAAACATTACACACACTTATCACCCATAAGCAGAACATTCTCCTCAACTGAATGTGCCTTTTCCTGCCATTTATTCTGTGTTTGGATTCTGACCCACAACTACCGACAAAACGTATTGAAGTAACAGCGCCAAACCTCCCAAAAAGATATTCTGACAGAAAATAAATAAATAAATAAATGAAAAGACAAAGATTGGTGGACGTCCTCTGTCTCACTTCAAGAAGTCGAGATAATAATAGTAATTGCTTTTTAGGTTGTTGTGAGGATTAAATAAATTAATATGGTACATGTAAAGCACTTAGGATAGTGCTTGACATACATTAAACCAATTAACAGTTTTTATTTTCACCGTAATTATCATAATTATTATGAAAGGCTTCATAAATACCACTAAGCCTAGAAGGACTGCCCAACAGCTATATGATTAGTAACTGGAAAACACTATGGCCAGAAACATGTTATGACTTCAGGGATACCAAAAAGAAAAGGACAATTGCTGATTTTCATTATCGGAACAGAGTGCCAAAGTGATTTAGTAAAGAAAAAATGTTAGTAGAACTCCCACTCCCATTTTCAGAAATGTAGGCCTTGCCTACTTCCTCTCCCACCAGCGCATGCTGTCAGTGAGGATGCCAGGAAAAAGGCATACTGTTGGGGGAACCCAAGCCAACACTTCATTTTTGGAGGGCAACTAATGAATATCCATCAAAACTTGAAACATATGTACTGTCCTGTTCGATGAGAGAACTTTACATCTAGGAATTTATCTTCCAGATGTCCACATGTACAAATACACAAGTACAAGGATATTCCTTACAAAGATAATAAAACTGGAAATCAACTAAATGACCATCAATAGGGGAATGGTTTAACTAATTAGAGGGCCTTCAATCTAGTTTAAAACCTGTTTCTCCACTAAGATCAATCTCTAATCTAAGTAAATGACATTTCTGTCCACTCAGTTACTGAAGCCACAAATCTAGAAGACAATTTTAATTCTTCTTTATCTCATATCCATCTCATCAAATCCTTTAGATCTTATCGTGGTAACTTTCAAAACTTTTTATTTTTTTTATTTTTATAATTATTTTTATTTTTTTTTGAGATGGAGTCTCACTCTGCTGCCCAGGTTGGAGTGCAGGGGCTTGATGTCAGCTCACTGCAAGTTACACCTCCCAGGTACAAGCAATTCTCTCCTGCCTCAGCCTTCTGCGCTTTCCAAACACTTCTGATTGCCTTCTCCTCTGCCATCACCCTACTCTAAGCCATTATCTGTCAAGATTACTTTCACAGCCTTATGGATGTCCCGGTTTATAATCCTCTAACGGCTTTCGCTGCACTAAGGATAAAATCCCAGCATCTTACAATGGTGTGAAGGGCACTGTTTGGGCTCCTGCTTGACTCTCAAATATGGTCTCCTAAGTTCCCCTCACTGCACAGTAACATCAATTGTTTGTTTTGAGAAATGGGAGGATCCCTTGAGTATAACACACTTGATATGGTTTGGCCGCGTCCCCACCCAAATCTCATCTTGAATTAAAGCTCCCATAATTCCCACGTGTTGTGGAAGGGACACAGTTGGAGACAACTGAATCATGGGGGTGGTTTCCCCCATACTGTTCTCATGGTAGTGAATAAATCTCATGAGATATGATAGTTTTATAAGACGAAACCCCTTTCACTTGGATCTCTCTCTCTTGCCTGCCACCATGTAACACATGCCTTCGGCTGTGAGTGCGAGGCCTCCCCAACCACATGGAACTATGAATCTATTAAACCTCTTTTTCTTCAGAAATTACCCAGCCTTGGGTATGTCTTTATCAGAAGCGTGAAAAACACACTAATACAACACTCATTCTTGTTTTGGAGTCTTCACAACAAATCCTGCTCTTCCTAAAATGCCTCCACATCATTCACGTGTTTCAATGCCATCACATCATACAGACCTTCCCGACCACCTTAGCCACATGCATTCTCTCTCATACCATTAACAGGCACACTCAGTACAGTACCACATTTTATTTTCTTCATAGCACTTCTCAGTATTTGAAACTAATTACTAGAAATGCATTTATTTTGTGTTTCTCACCGTTGAAATATTGTTCCATAAGGGCAGGAGCTCAGTCGCTCTTGTTCACCACTGAATCCTTAACACCTACAACACTCCTTGGCAAATTAAGCACGTGATTCAAATCTTTGGATAAATTTTGAAAAGAATGAGATAGATATGAATAAGCTAAAATGGAAAGATACCTAAGATAAACCGCAAAGTGACAAAATCAAATCACGATATAAATTAAATGACCCCATTATCATAAAAATGGATATAAGTACACACACATACATAGAAATAGTGAAGATACATCCATAACAAAAGTCAAGGACACAGTATTGTCTCTGAAATGTGGGGCAAAACAGGGAAAAGAGGGTCTTTCACGTTTTTTGTTTTTTATTTTTGATAAAAGGCTCGCTCTGTCACCCAGTGAAGCACATGTTGCCCAAGCTGGCCTCAAACTACTGGCCTCAAGTGATCCTCCTACCCTGGCCTCCCAAAGTATTGAGATTATAAGCATGAGCCCCCTGCAGCCAGCCCCTTTTACTTTGTAACTTATGCCCTCCTATGCTCTTTAAATATTTTTAGCAGCATGTATTACATTCATAACTTTTTCTGTGACACCTTCTAATCTTCCACATACTGTAAAAGGCTTAACACACATCACAAGTACTCGGTTTTGTTTTGGAGACAGGGTTTCAGCTCTGTCGCCCGGGCTGGAGTGCAACAGCACAATCTTGACTCAATGCAACCTCCACCTCCTGGGCTCAAGGGATCCTCCCACCTCAGCCTCTGAGTAGCTAGGACTACAGGTTCACATCACCAAGCCCCGCTAATTTTTGTGGATTTTTTTTAGGGGTGGGGTTTCACCACGTTGCCTGGGCTGCTCTCCAACTCCTGAGCTCAAGCGATTCACCCACCTTGGCTTCTCAAAGTGCTGGGATTTCAAGCGCTCACCACTGCATCCAGCCATTACTCGCTTTTATAAACACGCAAAACACCTCATACACAACTAAAAGCTGCTATTACATTTCTACAACCTAACACATTCTGAAACACTGGATAAATAAATATCTAAATAGTCATTAGTTTTTGGTCTAGTCCAGTTTGAGAACTGAAAGAGATTCTCTGGCTCAAATAACAGAACAAACATATACATTTATCTCCCTTCAGCAAAAGACCATTTTAAACAGTAGTTTAAAAAAATTTTAAGCCAAATTATTATTTAAAAAAAAAGTAAATTGAATGGAAAGATATCTCTTCTAAAGAAAAGAAACAGGAGTCCGGGAAAGAGGAAACTAGTGAACCTAGCATGGGAGCTGGCACTTTGGGGTAAAACAATGGACTTTTAAATGTCAGAATACAAAAGACTAATGAACAGCTTAACCCTAATGTAAAGCCTGCCAACCATTAATTCCCACCAAGAGTTCATTGTGAACCCTTCTACTAAATCTTACAGCTGAGTGATATCCAAGATCAGCAGATATTTGGTTAAAACTCTGCAATATAAATGACACTAAGATTAACAACAAAAATTATAATAGAGTTGACAGGCAAGAGGGAGGGCAATAAAATTTTTAAAAAAATAAATAAACCTTATTAACATTTTCAGAGATTCAAGATTATTAACGCATAAAATGGGAAAAGATATTGGAGGAGGAGGAAACGAAGGAGAAGTCTCAAACATTTAAAATATAACTTCCAATATAAAATTAAAAGGTCCAATAATAAAGTAGAAGAGATGGCCAGAAAAGGAAAAAAAAAAAAAAAAAAAAAAAAGAACAAACAGATAAAAATATTGGGGAGAATTAATTCAAGAAATCTAATAACCCAACTAAAAGGAGCTATAGAGAAAACAAAGAAAAGATCACTAAAGGCCGGGCGTGGGAGCTTACGCCTGTAATCTCAGCACTTTGGGAGGCTGAGATGGAGGTGAGGAGATCAAGACCATCCTGGCTAACACAGTGAAATCCCCTCTCCACTAAAAATAGAAAAACTCAGCCAGGTGTGGTGGCAGACGCCTGTAGTCCCAGCTACCTGGGAGGCTGAAGCAGAATAGCTTGAACCCAGGAGGCAGAGGTTGCAATGTGCCGAGATGGTGCCACTGCACTCCAGTCTGGGCAACAGAGCGAGACTCCATCTCAAAAACAAAAAAAGAAAGAAAAGATCACTAAAGCCATAATATGAAAACTTTCAAGAAGCGAAGCACATGAGTATTTTGCTTATTATAATGGAAAAGAAAATACATCTGGACATCTTTGAGAAATTTCAGTTTAATGAGGATAAAAATGAAGGCTCTAAAGGGCAGCCATGGATGAAAATATAAAACACATCACCCACAAAGGAAGAAGAATCATACAGTATCCGACTTTTCCTCACCAACAACAATTGACATAGAAGACACTGGAGCAATCCCTTCAAAGTTCTGAGGGAAAATAATTTTCGGCTTCACTGGACTTGAATAAAATATTATCAGTCAACTGTAAGGGCTAATGAGGACTTTTTCAGATAAGCAAGGATTCAAAACTTTATCTCTCACATATTGTTTCTTAGATATTTATGTGGGGTGTACTGCATTAAAACAAGTTAGTAACTCAAGAAATGATAAAGATCTAATAACAGTAGTAGCACTGTGCAAAAACAGTAAAGAACTTTAGGTTCAGCACAAAAGCAAGGCAACAGGTCTAAATACTTCTAGTCCAAACTAAGGAAATAGGACTAAGGGAAAGCAGGGGAGGGTAGAGGGGGAACTTGATATGCATAAAATAAGCAATAATCACAAACCACGGAAAAGGTTGATAAAATGAAAGAATGGTGAAAATATGACAAGAAAAATGCAATTACAGATTCAAAAACCAAGAAACAATACAAAGAAATGTAATTACATACTACTTGCCTCTGCTGTGAAAAATATTACATGATCATAAAAACGTAGAAACTATTCATTAATTTTTTTTTCTTTTTTTTCTTTTTTTTTTTTTAATGGAGACGGAGTCTTGCTCCGTCGCCCAGGCTGGAGTGCAATGGCACCATTTCGGCTCACTGCAACCTCCGCCTCGCGGGTTCAAGCAATTCTCCCTGCCTCAGCCTCCCGAGTAGCTGGGATTACAGGCATATGCGACCACTAATTTCTGTATGTTTAGTAGAGACGGGATTTCACCATGTTGGCCAGACTGGTCTCAGCCTCCTGACCTCAGATGATCAGCCCGCCTTGGCCTCCCAAAGTGCTGGGATTACAGGTGTTAGCCACCACGTCCAGCCCATTAACTTTCAAGTATTAAAATAAAGTCATACAGGCCAGATGCAGTGGCTCACACCTGTAATCCCAGCACTTTGAGAGGCCGAGGCGGGTGGATCAGTTGAGGTCAGGAGTTAAAGACCAGTCTGGCCAACATGGAGAAGTCCCGTCTCTTCTAAAAGTACAAAAATTTGCCAGGCATGGTGGTACACGCCTGCAGTCCCAGCTACTAGGAAGGCTGAGGCAGGAGAATAGCTTGAACCTGGGAAGTGGAGGTTGCAGTGAACCAAGATCACACCACTGCACTCCAGCCTGGGCAAGAGAGCAAGATTGTCTCAAATAAATAAATAAATAAAGTAGTAAGGAAGACAATACAGAGCATAACTATTCTCAACCTTGACAATGTCAATGTTAGAAATGACAGACGTAAGCACATAAAGGGGAAAGGAAAGGTAAAAAGAAGAGTTGTGGCCGGGCACAGTGGCTCACACCTATAATCCCAGCACTTTAGGAAGTTGAGGCAGGTGGATCACCTGAGGTCGGGAGTTTGAGACCAGCCTGACCAACATGGTGAAACCTCGTCTCTACTAAAAATACAAAATTAGCTGGGCATGGTGGCGTCCGCCTGTAATCCTAGCTACTTGGGAGGCTGAGATAGGAGAATCACTTGAACCCAGGAGGCAGAGGTTGCAGTGAGCCAAGATGGCGCCATTGCACTCCAGCCTGGGCAACAAGAGCAAAACTCCATCTCAAAAAAAAAATAAAAAAAGTTACTGCTTGGTAAATCAAGATCGACGGCCTATATAACATGAAGGAACATTCTAATATATAAACTGCAGAGGTAACTAGCGAAGAAATTAAAAGTGATTTTTTAAAAATCTATTCGGGAAGCAGATGTAAAGAAGTCAAATCCTTTATCAGAGCAGAAATGAATCATAAATCATAAAATAAGTATATTATATAGTCACTACAATATCACAGGAAGAAATAATTTAAAAGTTTCCTTTGGAAATTGAACCCCTATCTCTTACCATATACAAAAATCAACTCAAGATAGATTAAAGACTTAATCAAAAAACCTGAAACTAAAAAAACTATTTGAAAAAAACCTAGGAAAAACTCTTCTGGACATTGATCTACACAATTTATGACTAACAATTCATGAACTGAAAGAATTCATGACTAAGACCTCAAAAGCACAAGCAAAAAAAAACAAAAATAGACAAATGAGACTTAATTAAGCTAAAAAGCTTCTGCATAGCAAAAGAAAGAATCAGCAGACTGAACAAATGACCTACAGAATAGGAGAAATAGTTTCAAACTACATATTTGACAGGGTACTAATATCCAGAATTTACAAGGAACTCAAATAATCCCATCAAAAAGTAATCAAAGGGCTGTTCCGAATACCTCGCTACTGATAACTGGTAGTGAGTTATCCCAATTGATGGTTCAGAGTCAGTTACAGATCAAACTCCTTGTTCTATACTCTTCACTCCCCTTTCACTACTGCACTTAACTAGTCTTAAAAAAAAAAGTTTAATAAAAAATTTTTAAGAATTTTAAAGTTAGCAAAGGACATTAACAGACATTTCTCAAAAAAAGACATACAAACAGCCAATAGGTATGTGAAAAAAATGCTCATCACTAATCATCGAGGAAATGCAAATAAAAGCCACAATGAGGTATCTATCACCTTACACCAATCAGAAGAGCTACTATTAAAAATGATAATAATAAAAGACGCTGGGGAAGACGCAGACAACAGGGAACACTTACACACTGTGGGTGGGAATGTAAATTTGTACCACCTGTATGGAAAATGATATAAAGATTTCTCAAATAACTAAAAAATACAACTACTGGCCAGGTGCAGTAGTTCACGCCTGTAATTCCAGCACTTTGGGAGGCCAAGGCGGGTGGATCACCTCAGGTCAGGAGTTCAAGACCAGCCTGGCCAACATGGTAAAACCCTGTCTTTACTAAAAATACAAAAATTTGCTGGGCATGGTGGCAGGTGCCTGTAATCCCAGCTACTTGGGAGGCTGAGGCAGGAGAATCACTTGAACCCGGTGGGCAGAGGTTGCAGTGAGCCGAGATCATGCCACTGCACTCCAACCTGGGCGACAAGAGCGAAACTCCATCTCAAAAAACTAAAAATGATAAAAATAAAACTGCTATTCAATCCAGCAATCCCACTACTGGGTATCTACCCAAAGGAAAATAAATCATTATATCAAAAAGATAACTGCACTCGTACATTTATCACAGCAACACTCACAATAGCAAAGATAGGGAATCAATCTCTATATCCAACAACAGATGACTGGATAAAGAAAATTTGGGATACACATAACACATACATACACACACATACATACACACACACACACACGTACACAAAAATACTATTCAACCATAAAGAATAAAATCATGTACTTTGTAGCAACATGGAAAGGACCTGGAGGCCATGTTCTCACTTATAAGTTGAAGCAAAACAATGTGTACACATGGGCACAGTGTGGAATAACCACACTGGAGACTCAGAAGGTTGGGAGGGTGGGAGGAGGGTGAGTGACAAGAAATTACTGAATGAGTACATGTACATTATTTGGATGACAGATGCACTAAAAGCCCAAACTTCAGCACTATGCAATGTATTCACGTAACAAAACCGCACCTGTAGCCCTTAAATTGATACCAAGAAGTTGTTTGGAGAGTGGCACCAAGGAGCGAGACAGAATTCTTGATCCTTATTATAAGCATTCTGGGCTATTGACTTTTTTCAACCATGTACATATATTACTATGTAAAGTTTTTAAATGGACTTAAAACCTGAAAGAATACTGATATTTTCATGAAAAACAAAACCATAAGATATGCTGCCTAAACTTTCCCCCATAATGCAATGAATAAAACTTTAGTTTAATCTTCCTCTTCAGGATAAATAATTTCTGAGGCTTTAGAACCACTTTAATAGGTATTTATCCCAGCACTTTGGGAGGCGGAGGTGGGCAGATCATCTGAGGTCAGGAGTTTAAGATCAGCCTGGACAACATGCTAAAACCCTGTCTCTACTAAAAATACAAAAATTTGCCAGGCGTGATGGTGCATGTCTGTAATCTCAGCTACTCAGAAGGCTGAGGCAGGAAAATCTGAACCCAGGAGGCAGAGGTTGCAGTGAACCAGGATCGCACCACTGCACTCCAGCCTGGGCAACAGAGCAACACTCAGGTCTCAAAAAAAAAAAAAAAAAGATATTTGTAGACGACCAAAGTCAGGTTACATGATGTATAGACTATCATCAAAATTACTGGACTGTCACTCCTGATCAAAGTAAAATGTAACCAAAAATATAATTCACAGTATTTTGACCAGACCAAAACATCCATATTCATCCACAGTTTCCTAATTTTAATACTTATTTTACCATAAGTATGAAAATCTTTTTTTTTTTTTTTTTTTTTTTGAGATAGGGTCTCCCCCTGTTGCCCAGTTTGGAATACAGTGGCACAATCCCAGCTCACTGAAACCTCTGCCTCCTAGGCTCAAGCAATCCTCCCACCTCAGCCTTCTGAGTAGCTGGGGACCACAAGCATGTAGCACCATGCCTGGCTAATTTTTGTATTTTCTGTAGAGACGGGGTTTCCTCATGTTGCCCAGCTGGTCTCAAACTCCTGAGTTCAAGCAGTCCACCCACCTTGGCCTCCCAGAGTGCCAGGATTACAGGCATGAGGCACCACATCCCACCAAAAATGTATTTTTAACACCTGTTCTCTAGATTGATTTAGGTTTTACTGATCTTAGAGGTATATACAACCATCATTTCAAACTCAACAGACCTAAATTTAGTTCAACTTCGCTATTTTTTTTTTTCTTTCTGCCCAGGCTGGAGTACAAGTGGCTCAATCTCTGCTCACTGCAACCTCCACCTTCTGGGTTCAAGTGATTCTCATGCCTCAGCCTCCCAAATAGCTGGGATTATAGACATGCACCAACACACCTGGCTAATTTTTGTATTTTTAGTAGAGATGGGGTTTCACCATGTTAGCCAGACTGGTCTCAAACTCCTGGCCTCATGTGATCTGCCCACGTTGGCCTCCCAAAGTGCTGAGATTACAGGCATGAGCCACTACACCCAACCTAGTTCACTTTTCGTTCCATTTTTTCCTTTGCACCTTTAGAAGAAGCTTTTAAGTAATATAAAGACCTTTTTTTTTTTTTTTGAGACAGAGTCTTGCTCTGTTGCCCAGGCTGGAGTGCAGTGGTGTGATCTCGGCTCACTGCAAGTTCTGCCTCCCGGGTTCACGCCATTCTCCTGCCTCAGCCTCCCAATTAGCTGGGACTACAGGTGCCCACCACCACGCCCAGCTAATTTTTTTGTATTTTTAGTAAAGACGGGGTTCACCATGTTAGCCAGGATGGTCTTGATCTCCTGACCTTGTGATCCACCCACCTCGGCCTCCCAAAGTACAGGGATTACAGGCGTGAGCCACCACACACCCGGCCAAGATTATTATTTTTCAATCTGTCAGAAATTGACAGGGAAATGAACTTAAAGTTTAAATACAAGATACAAAAAGATTAAAAAGTTATTGCAAATTGGCAGGGGGCAGTGCCTCACGCCTGTAATCCCAGCACTTTGGGAGGCCGAGGTTGGCAGATCATCTGAGGTCGGGAGTTTGAAACCAGGCTGACCAACTTGGAGAAACCCTGTCTCTACTAAAAATAAAAAATTAGCTAGGCATGCTGGCGCATGGCTGTAATTCTAGCTTCTCGGGAGGCTGAGGCAGGAGAATCACTTGAACCCAGGAGGCGGAGGTTGCAGTGAGCCAAGATCATGTGCGCCACTGCACTCCAACCTGGGCAACAAAAGCGAAACTGTCTCAAAAAAAAAAAAAAAAAAAAAAAAAAAAAGGGTTATCATGAATCACGGTTCAAAACAGTTTAGTTAAAATAAAGAATGTATGTTAAACTACAGAGTAATAACTTGAAAGCAAGACAAAATTTTTTTAAAAAATTATAGGAGAAACATGGCTGACTAAACTATGATGAAAGATCTGAGATATCAAAAATGGGCTGGGTGCAGTTGACTTATGCCTATAATCCCAGCACTCTGGCAGGCCAAGGTGGGCAGATCACGTGAGCCCAGGAGTTCAAGACCACCTTGGGCAACATGGCAAAACCCAGTCTCTACAAAAAATACAAAAATTAGCTGGACATGGTGGTGTGCACCTGTAGTCCCAGCAACTCGGGAGGCTGAGGTAGGAGAATCATCTGATCCTGGGAAGTCCAGGTGCAATGAGCCATGATCACATCACTGCACTCCCGCTTGGGAGACAGAGTGAGAACCTGTCTCAAAAAAAAAAAAAAAAAAAAAGAGGCATCAAAAATAGTTAAAAGAAAATCTTAAACAAACCATGAGTTAACAGATTAAAAAGGTGTTTTTGTTTGTTGAGACAGAGTCTTCCTCTGCTGCCCAGGCTGGAGTGCAGTGGTACGATCATGGTTCACTGCAGCCTTAAACTCCTGGGCTCAAATGATCCTCATGCCTCAGCCTCCCTAATAGCTGGGACTATAGGTGTATCACAACACACAGCCTTTTTTCTTTTTCTTTTTAAGTAGAGATGAGGTCTCCTGATGTTGCCCAGGCTGGTCTCGAACTCCTGGTCTCAAGAGGATCCCACCTTAGCCTTCCCAAGTGCTGGGATTACAGGTGTGAGCCACAGTGTGGAGTCAAAAAAGGGTTTTTTTAATTTTTTTATTTTTTTCTGTTGTTAGAGGTGGAGGTGGTAATCGTTTCTTTTTTGCAGGGAGAAGAGGTAGTGGTGGTAATGGTTTCTTTTTGGGAAGTAGAAGACAGCTAAAGGGTACTGCTACAGTATTATGGTTTATAGTGTTTACCATTTTGTTTAACAATATTCTACTCTAGAAACTGAAACTATTTTTTAATAAAACATCTAAAATCCTACTATGATTTACTTCTCCAAAATACAAATTACATCACAAGTAAGCCTCCATGCAATGACATTTTTATCTTTATAGAGCGTCATCAATATCAGTTAAATTAATGCAACTGTTCCTAAGGAGAAGTTTAGATTCCACTTCACCATTAAGAGCCAAGTGCCTATGATGCAGATGAAGGCATGGTATAATATATTTCAATCAAGTCACAGACTCACTTCCCCACTATCCATGAAATATAACAAAGGGCTAAAAAACACTAAAAAATAATGTATCAGACTTCCCACAAACCAAAAGACAGGAAGCTACTGAATAATCTGATACTTGGATTACATTTTTGTTATCACTAAAATGTAGCAAAGGGGCCGGGGCGCCAGGGATCATGCCTGTAATCCTAGCACTTTGGGAGGCCAAGACGGGCAGATCACTTAAGGTCAGGAGTTTGAAACCTGCCTGGCCAACATGGTAAAACCCCATCTCTACTAAAAATACAAAAACTTAACCAGGCGTGGTCACGCGTGCCTGTAATCCCAGCTACTCGGGAGGCTGAGGCTGGAGACTCACTTGAACATGAGAGGCAAAGGTTGCAGTGAGTTGACATCGTGCCACTGCACTTCAGCCTGGGTGACAGAGCAAGACTCTTGTCTCAAAAAAAAAAAAAAAACAGGTCAGTGTTTAGAAAGGATACAACTATATCATGTCTTTTACTTATTCTACATTTTGTATCAGTCTAGAAGTTGAAAATATGTGCCCAAAACACCTATACAACTTGAGCAGTGATTTGAAAACAAATATGACACTTTACATTAGAAGCAGCAACTGTTTATTCAGAAACATACACTATTAGTTACATTTAAAATTTATCTTGTTAGAATACAGTTTCCAAATCAACAGTTCTTACAAAACATGGAACATATACTTCAGAATGATTTAGCTTTACTTTTGCAATAGTGGCCAAGGTGGCTGGGCGTGGTGGCTCACGCCTGTAATCCCAGCACTTCGGGAGGCCGAGGCAGACGGATCACAAGGTCAAGAGTTCAAGACCAGCCTGGCCAATATGGTGTAACCCTGTTTCCACTAAATATACAAAAAGTAGCCGGGCATGGTGACATGTGCCTGTAATACCAGCCACTTGGGAGGCTGAGGTAGAAGAATTGCTGAACCCAGGGAGGCGAAATCATGCCACTGCACTCTAGCCTGGGTGACAGAGTAGGACTCTATCTCAAAAAAAGAAAAAAAAATAGTGGCCAAGGTGGATTATGTACTCTGAATATAAACTATACACATGTAGTTTATACTACATATATGTCTATTTATAAACTAGGCACTACTGCTTCAATATATTTAAAAAATTATTCTAGAAGATGGTTTATTGTACGCAGGGCTCCCCCCACCTCTCGCTGCAGGCCAATACCAATTGGCAGCCTGTTGGGAACCAGGCCACACAGCAGGAGGTGAGCGGCAGGCAAGCCAGCATTAACACCTGAGCTCTGCCTCATCTCAAATCAGCAGCATTAGATTCTCATAGAAGCACAAACCCTAATTTGAACCGCGCAAGCGAGGGACCTAGGCTGCGTGCTTCTGATGAGAATCTAACTAATGCCTGATGATCTAAGATGGAAGTGTTTCACCCCAAAACCATCCCCTCCCTGCTCCCCCTGGGGTCTGTGGAAAAAACTGTCTTCCACAAAACTGGTCCCTGGTGCCAAAAAGTTTGGAGACTACTGACATAAACTACAAGGTTTTGTTAAAAAACAAAAAACAAAAGAAAAAAATTTAGCCAATGTCCCTTGAGGGTTAATATTAAATATCTGAGAATAGGTAACAGTCTAATATGAATTTAATTGTGAACATAAGTTAATTCTACACTATCTGAAAAACAGTTTCACTTAACATGTATCTAATTCATCAAACTGGGTAGGTTTCTCTCTCTCTCTCTCTCTCTTTTTTGAGATAGAGCCTCCCTCCGTTACCCAGGCTTAAGTGCAGTGGCATCATCTCAACTCACTGCAGTCTTGACCTCCGGAACTCAACGTGATCCTCCCACCTCAGCCTCCTGATTCGCTGGGATTACACAAGAATGTGCCACCACACATGGCTAATTTTTGTATTTTTTGTAGGGACAGGGTCTCACTATGTTGCCCAGGCTGGTCTTGAACTCCTTACCCTCAAGTGATCCACCTGCCTCAGCATCCCAAAGTGCTGAGATTAGAGGCGTGAGCCACCAAGACCACCTTAAAACAAGTTCTTTGAAAACACATTTGCTATGTAATACTTATCAGCTTTTTAAAAAATTTCTTCTAACATAATTAAATTCTGGCAATCAGATCTTCAGAAGAAATATGTTAAAATGCTGGTTAAGTGACCAGAGGTTTTATTTCTTGGGTTTTTTTTTTTAATCATAATGGAATTAAACACACATGAAGAAATCTGTTGAAATCCCTCAAATCTGCAATGCTATACCTGAATCACAGTGTTCTTTCAGAGGCTTTTCAAATTATGCAAATATTTCAAAATGCTGAGTTACTCTACTATAGCTAATAAAACTAAGTGGAAACCCTTGAGAACCATAGGGGGAGGGGGCATTATTTATTCTCATTACTCTTAAATCAACCAACTTCCAAATCCAGAATATAAAACTTGTACGATTATTTGTTCTTTCCCTGTTTACAAACGTAGTTCTGATTTCATTATTAAATATATAGGCCAGGCACGGTGGCTCATGCCTGTAATCCCAGCACTTTGGGAGGCCAAGGCGGACAGATCATGAGCTCGGCAATTCAAGACCAGCCTGAACAACATGGTGAAACCCCATCTCCATTAAAAATACAAAAAAATTAGCCGGGGGTAGTGGCGGGCGCCTGTATTCCCAGCTACTCGGGAGGCTGAGGTAGGAGAAAAACGTGAACCCGGGATGCGGAGGTTGCACTGAGTCGAGATCGCACCATCGCACTCCAGCCCGGGCGACAGAGGGAGACTCTGTCTCAAAACAATACATAAATTAATTAATTAATTAATTAATTAAAAATTAGCCAGGCAAGGAGGCATATCCCTGTAATCCCAACTACTCAGAAGGCTGAGGCAGGTGAATAACTTGAACCTGGGAGGCGGAGGTTGTCCAGCCTGGGCGACAGAGCAAGACTCCATCTCAAATAAAATAAAATTTAAAAAACAATTTAATATATACATTAAATCTCAGCTGGGCCCAGTGGCTCACACCTATAACCCCAGCATTTTGGGAGGTTGAGGTGGGTGGATCACTTGAACCCAAGAGCTCGAGATCAGCCTGGGCAACATCGAGAGACGCCGTCTCTACAAAAAAAAAAAAAAAAGAAAATTAGCTGATGGCACACCCCTACGGCCCAGCTACTTGGGAGGCTAAGGTGGGAGGATCACTGGGGTCGGAAGGTCGATGCTGCAGTGAGCCACAATCTCACTCCTGAGATCCTGAGTGATCCACGTCGCCCTGGATGACAGAGCAAGATCCAGTCTCAAAGAATATATACATGTGTGTATATATGTATAGGTGTGTATATGTATATATACATGTTTGTGTATATACACACAATTCTCTATAACTAGTGCTATCATATTTAACGCTTTAATAAGGTTAAATACATTAAAACATAGTTCTTTTCATTTTGTCTTTAACAGTACAATCCAAGTCAAGTCATCCTTCCAAACCAGCTACAAAAATATCCTATGAAAAGAAACAAAAATTTTTTATCCTTAGGGTATGTTGGGGTTCTGGCCTTTTGTTGTGCCAGATCTAATGCCACTTGATAAGACTTTCAGCTTCATCCCATCCCATCCTGCAACAATGTTTTCAGTAGGGCGGGATCCTTGGCTCCCAATCAAGTCCTGACAACCTGATCTCATGGCAGCGCCCACACAAGAAAAAAAAAAAACAAGAGCATTTTATTTCGTGCAACTTTTATGGCCCTGAGAATCTCCTGCCCCCCACCCCCTCAACATACAATCAATTAATTGATCTCCCTCTCTGACTCCCCCCGCCGCCTCCCCACCATCTACGAGAAAGAGGAGGGAGAAGAAAGTAGAAGAAAAGGCACGAGTAGAGAAAGTAGATCCGACGTAAAGCAGGCGCCTAAAAAAGGTGGGATGGATTTCTCCCAAGCCCAGATCAGGGACTCTGCTACAGGCAGCCAGTGGAGAATGCCTCTAAGGTTAACACTTCAGTAACCACTTACAAGAACTTCCCCTGTCTGCTGCTTAATTTCAAATAACCCAACAGGTCCATTTAATTAATCCCTTATTTCTTTAAATAATAAAAGGGAAACAAACATGTTTTAACATCATTTTGCATCACAATGTCAAAATCTTGGGTTAACTCCCTCAGTAAATCTCTAAATCCTTTCCAGTCTACTATCTCTGGCTAGGAAGTCGAAACTGAAATATTAACCAACTAAAATGAACTTCATACTTTGGTCAATTCTGCAGAGCAAAAAATTTAAATAAATAAATAAATAGATCTTCAATGTGTATCAAGGATGTCCTACTTGGGCCTCACTCTCCCAAAGAGAGTCTATTTTCTTCCATTTAACAAAGGAAAATTTTCAGTCAAACAAGCCTAATGAAGATGTCGCAACCAGGCCAAGAGGGGTGGTTCATGCCTGTAATCCCTGCAGTTTGGGAGGTCAAGGCAGGCTGATCACTTGAGGCAAGAGTTTGAGACCAGTCTGGCCAACATGGTGAAACCCGATCTCTACTAAAAACCCAAAAATTAGCCGGGCATGGTGGCGGGCACCTGTAATCCCAGCTACTCAGGAGGCTGAGGCAGGAGAATGGCTTGAACCCAGGAGGCAGAGGTTGCAGTGAGCTGAGATCCTGCCACTGCAGTCCAGCATGGGCAACAGAGCAAGACTCCCTCTCAAAAAAAATTTTTTTAAATGTTGCAACCAATTTTTCCTCCTCATATTTATAGATGTTTATCATGGTTTTTCTTAAGTTTCTTTTTTTTTTTTTTTTGGGGGGGGGGGGACGGAGTCTTCTTGCTCTGTCACCTAGGCTAGAGTGCAGTGGTGCGATCTCAGCTCACTGCAAGCTCTGCCTCCCGGGTTCACGCCAATCTCCTGCCTCAGCCTCCCAAGTAGCTGGGACTACAGGCGCTGGCCACTACGCCCAGCTAATTTTTTTGTATTTTTTTTAGTAGAGACGGGGTTTCACCGTATTAGCCAGGATGGTCTCGATCTCCTGACCTCATGATCCGCCCTCCTCGGCCTCCCAAAGTGCTGGAACTACAGGCGTGACCCACAGTGCCCGGCCAGTTTTTCTTAAGTTTTTTAAACCACCTTTTCCAAACCTCAAAACAAGCATCTATAATTATGGGCAATTATTCTCCTGGCTCCATAAACAATTTTATTTTTCCTTCTCCAACTTTCTAATCCTCTTATGAAGCTGGCCATTCTTCTCCTGACACCAAACAACAAAAAAAGAAACAAGTAACTGCAGGCTACTTCTTTTGTTTTAACAAATAAATAAACTAGCTTACATGAATAGTGGTCTTGGATCACGTAAGAATGTCAAAATAAATGATTTAAAGACTTTAAATATTGTCGGCGGGGGAGGTGGTGCTGGTAAATAAGGGTGAAGTTCTGCTTTAAGAAATTACTTTTTTCAGATCTATAAAATCTTACCAACTCAGAATCCTGATTATAGATTATCATCTCCTACTCAATACTTACCAAATCTACAGTGATATACAAATCTCACTAAAAATTAAAAATAATTAAAAGGAGTTAAGATTTAAGACATAACCAAAAACCAGACCCTCTACAAAGCTGCTGACTGCATGGTTCATGCTTGTATACACATGGACAGACTAAGAACAAACCCTACACTTCTGAGTGAGAAAAAAAAACTGAACAATGTAAATCTATTCTTTCATTATAACAATTTCTTTTTTCGGAGACAGGGTCTCACTTTGTCCAGGCTGGTGCGATCTTACCTCACTGCAGCCTCCACCTCCTGGGTTCATGTCATCATCCCACCTTAGCCCCCCGAGTAGCTGGGATTACTAACGCGGACCACCACAGCTGGATAATTTATGTGTTTGCTGTAGAGACAGGGTTTTCCCATATTGTACAGACTAGTCTTGAGCTCCTGAGCTCAAGAAATCCACCCGCCTCAGCCTCCTAAAGTGCTAAGATTAAGGCATGAGCCACTGCGCCCAGCCACAAAATTTTTAAATGTCATTCCAAAGAACCATCTATAATGAACTGTGAAATTATGTTAAATACGTATGTTTAGAAGATACAATGTAACTTTCTAGTTTTTATTTCCACAGTAATGTAATTAACTTCAACTACAAATAAAATTCTACGTAAGTTTCAATCCCAGGATTTTTGTTCTCATTAAAGTTACAAAAATTAGCCGGGCATGGTGGCTCATGCCTATAATCCCAGCACTTTGGGAGGCCGAGGCAGGTGGATCATCTGAGGTCAGGAGTTCAAGACCAGCCTGGTCAACATAGTGAAACCCCGTCTCTACTAAAAATACAACAATTAGCCAGGTGTGGTGACAGGGGCCTGTAATCCCAGCTACTTGGGAGGCTGAGACAGGAGAATCGCTTGAACCCAGGAGGCAGAGGTTGCAGTGAGCTGAGATCGCGCCACTGCACTCCAGTCGGGGTGACAAGAGCAAAACTCCATCGAAGAAAAAAAAAAAATTTACAAAAGTCATTTAGAAAATGTATGAGGCCACACGCGATGGCTCATGCCTGTAATCCCAGCACTCTGGGAGGCCAAGGCAGGTGGACTACGAGATCAGGAGTTCCGAGACCAGCCTGACCAACATGGTGAAACCCTGTCTCTACTAAAAATACAAAACTTAGCTGGGCGTGGTGTCGCACACCTGTAATCCCAGCTACGCAGGAGCCTGAGGCATGAGAATCGCTCGAACCCAGGAGGCGGAGGTTACAGTGAGCTGATATGGCGCAACTGCACTCCAGCCTGGGTGACATACTGAGACTCTGTTTCAAAAAAAAAAAGAAAAAAAGAAAATGTACATGAAACACAAAGAGCTGGGTGTGGTGGCTCACACCTGTAATCCTGGCACTTTGGGAGGCCAAGTCAGGGGCAGATCACCTGAGGTTGGGAGTTTGAGACCAGCCTGACCAACATGGAGAAACCTCGTCTCTACTAAAAATACAAAATTAGTGGGGCATGGTGGCACATGCATGTAATCCCAGCTACTTGGGAGGATGAGGCAGGAGAATCATTTGAACCCGGGAGGCGAAGGTTGCCATGAGCCAAGATCGTGCCATCATACTCCAGCCCGGGCAACAAGCACGAAACTCCGTCTCTAAAAAAGAAAGAAACACAAAGAGTTGCCGACATGAAAACTACTCAGTAAGATTTAATAAAAATACTGTATTTGGAAAAAACATTTTTTCTTTTTTTAGACGGAGTTTCGCTCTTGTCACTCAGGCTGGAGTGTAATGGCTCGATCTCAGCTCACTGCAACGTCCAGCTACAGGGTTTAAACGATTCTCCTACCTCTGCCTCTCGAGTAGCTGGGATTACAGGCACCCAGCACCATGCCCGACTAATTTTTGTATTTTTAGTAGAGAAGAGGTTTCACCATGTTGGTCAAGCTGATCTCAAACTCTTGACCTCAGGTGATCCACCCGCTTCAGCATTCCAAAGTGCTGGGATTACAGGCGTGAGCCACTGCACCCGGCCTTAACTATTTTTCATTAAGGTAATGAAATAAGTTACCTTCTCAATACTTTCTTTCTTTCTTTTTTTTTTTTTTTTTTTTTCTTTTTGAGACACGGTCTTGCTCTGCCACCAAGCTAGAGTGCAGTGGCATGATCACAGCTCACTGCAGCCTCAACCTCCTAGGCTCAAGCAATCCTCCCTACTCAGTCTCCCAAGCAGCTGGGGCAACAGGTGCATACCACATCCAGCTAATTTTTAATTTTTTTGTAGAGATGGGATCTCACCATTTTGCCCAGACTGATTTTGAAATCCTGAGCTCAAGTAATCAGCCTGCCTTAGCCTCCTAAAGTGCTGTGATTACAGGTGATGGCATCTGGCCTTCAATATTTTCTTGATAAAAGAGAGGATCTGTTACTAGTCCTAGGTTATTATGAAAACAGCAATATCATGATTAAAATTTTGTTCCTCCTCCCAGTACTGTGTTCTAATAATTAGATAGGAAATGGGAATGAAAACTTCTAATGCTTTGTTTCCCTAATCTACAAATATTTCTTTTACTACTTCTATAAATAATTGAATAAAATCTTAAATGAACTAAAAGAAATAATGGGACTTTTCACTACACAAAAGATAATTATCTATACAATGAAATGAGGTAAAATTCTTAGAGCAAATGTCTTCAAATATGTCACACAATAAGCTTAAATTAATAATACAAAACAGAATGCCTTCACCCCAACAAACTATGGGCAAAACACGACTGGGCAATTCACAAGAAATACAAGTAATAAAATTCAAAAGTAGGCTGGTGCAGTGGCTCACACCTGTAATCCCAACACTTTGGGAGGCCAAGGCGAGTGGATCACGAGATCAAGCATTCGAGACCAGCTTGGCCAACATAGTGAAACCCCATTTCTACTAAAAATACAAAAAATTAGCTGGGAGTTGTGGTGGGCGCCTGTAATCCCAGCGACTTGGGAGGCTGAGGCAGGAGAATTGCTTGAACCTGGGACGCGAAAGGTTGCAGTAAGCCAAGATTACATCACTGTACTCCAGTCTGGGCAACAGTGTAAGACTCAGGTCTCAAAGAAAAAAGAAAAAAAAAATTCAAAATATTCATTAGTCCTACTAATCAACTAAAAACTTAGAACTAAAGTACTTTTTTCAGTTAAGATAAAGATTTTAATATATCATACATGACAAAGGTTTGATAAAACTGGACCTATCGCACACTGCTACTGACATTACAAACTCATGCAGCCTTTTTAGGGAGTGGCATTTCAAAACTTTAATAAAAATAAGAGTTCAGGGCTGGGCATGGTGGTTCATGCCTGTAATCCAAACATTTTGGGAGGCTGAGGCAGGGGACATCACTTGAGGTCAGGCGCCCGGAACCACGCCCAACTAATTTTTGTATTTTTAGTAGAGACGGGGTTTCTCCATGTTGATCAGGCTGGTCTCGAACTCCTCATCTAGGTGATCCACCAGCCTCGGCCTCCCAAAGTGCTGGGATTACAGGCATGAACCACCATGCCCAGCCAAAGGCTTATTGGCCACCGTGCCCGGCCACATGCTTATTTTTTTAACCTAATTATCCGGCCTATGGTAATCTGTCCTATAAAAATAACCAAAATATGAAAAGGGCTTTATCTACAAAAAGGTCAGCCAGAGCATTACACATAGTAGCAAAAGGCAGTAGGGTGAGAAAGGGAATAGAGGAAAAGGGGAGATAGGTGTATGGTTACATAAATGATAGTGTCGTTACTCAGTTTTTTGCTGTTGTTTTTGAGACAGTCTCACTCTGTCGCCCAGGCTGGAATGCAATGGTGTGGTCTTGTCTCACTACTACCTCCACCTCCTGGATTCAAGTGATTCTCCTGCCTCAGCCTCCCCAGTAGCTGAGAATACAGGTGCATGCCACCACACCTGGCTAATTTTTGTATTTTTAGTACAGAGGAGGTTTCACTATGTTGGCCAAGCTGGTCTCAAACTCCTGACCTTGTGATACGCCTGCCTCAGCCCTCAAAGTGCTGGGATTACAGTCATGAGCGACAGCGCCCAGCCCTGTTTTACTTAATGGAAACTTAAGCACCCTTCAAAATGTTATAAAGATTAACAATATGGAAATTTTCTTTTACATGTTACAAGGGAAAGTAGGCTACAAAATTCTACATGTACGTAAGTAGTATCACAAAAACAAACTGTGGGCCGGGCGCGGTGGCTCAAGCCTGTAATCCCAGCACTTTGGGAGGCCGAGACGGGCGGATCACAAGGTCAGGAGATTGAGACCAACCTGGCTAACACGGTGAAACCCTGTCTCTACTAAAAAATACAAAAAATTAGCCGGGCGTGGTGGCGGGCGCCTGTAGTCCCAGTCACTTAGGAGGCTGAGGCAGGAGAATGGCATAAACCCGGGAGGCAGAGGTTGCAGTGAGCTGAGATCCGGCCATTGCACTCCAGCCCGGGCAACAGAGCAAGACTCCGTCTCAAAAAAAAAAAAACAAACAAACAAAAAAAACAAACCGTGTATATGAAAAAAGTTTGAAAGAGAATAGATCAGGCTGGGCATGGTAGCTCATGTCTGTAATGCCAGCACTTTGAGAGGCCAAGGTGGGAGGATCACTTGAGCTTAGGAGTTTGAGACCAGTCTGGGCTACATAGTGAAATGACTGTCCCTACAGAAAAAGATTTGTTTTTAATTTAAAAAAAAAAAAAAAAATAGACTGGGCTTGGTGGCTCATGTCTGTAATCCCAGCATTTTCAGAGGCCGAGGCGGGTGGATCACAAGGTCAGAAGTTTGAGACCAGCCTGGCCAACATGGTGAAACTCCGTCTCTACTAAAAATACAAAAAATTAGCCGGACATGATGGCAGGCGCCTGTAATCCCAGCTATTCAGGAGGCTGAGGCAGGAGAATTGCGTCAACTCGGGAGACAGAGGTTGCAGTGAGCCAAGATCATGCCACTGCGCTCCAGCCTGGGCAACAGAGCAAGACTCTGTCCCAAAAAATAAAAAAGAAAGAAAACAATTACATTTATAACAACATCAAAAACAATGAAATACTTAGGAATCCATTTAACAAAAAAGTACAAGACCTGTGCATTGAAAATTATAAAATATTACAAAGAAGATCAGAAGTTATACCTCATTTGATACTTAACCACTGCAATAAAATCATTAGTTCCAGTTGTACAGTTGTTGTCAAGGTTGTTTTTCTAACACGGACACAATGTTATACCTCTGTTTAACATCTTCAATGGCTCCCTGTTGTCTACAGTCAATATTCAAAATGCCCAATTTACTTTCCCTTCCTCATTTCCTGCCATACTGGACTGTGTAGTCACTTACAAAGCAAAGGTGAGGGTCAGACACACCTGGATTCAAATCCTGACTCAATCACATACAAGCTATATAAAAATTCATCCTTCATTTGTAAAACATACTAATGATTCAACCCCATGTGATTAGTAATTATCAAAACAAGTAACTTCTAGGTGAGCACTGGTAGTGCCTAACACATAATAGCCCTGTACTAGTTTCTCACTCTCCCTTTTCTCTTCAGTAAAGTCTGTTTTCATTTTTAAAGACTCAACACAGATGTCTTCTTTCTTCAGTTCCTCTGGGATAAGTCCTTCCTTCTCTAAGCTTCTTCAGCACGTTCTGAAATCTATTGTAAAATGTGTCATTTGCATTACAGTGTGCAATGAGTTATTAGAAATTGAGGATAGGGATCTTGCCTTGTTTTGGTCTCTCCAGTGTGTAACACATAGCAGATTCTCAGTATTTGATTTCACCTAACATCCTCCTTGGGCGATTAACAGAGAACAAATAGGAAAAGCAAATCTGACTAAGAATAAACCATGCTTTAGGAATGCACTTTGAAAGGAAGAGATTTTAAGTCACCTATAATCTAACACCCACGCGGATCTGTGATGAACACATAACATGAGCAAGAAATGAACCTTTGTTGACTGATGCCACTAAGAATTGGGATTCTTTGTCACCACAACATAGTCTATATATTCTGATATACACATTAAAGCAGTTTAGTATTTCTTTTTTTTTTTTTTTTTTTGAGACGGAGTCTTGCTCTGTCGCCCGGGCTGGAGTGCAGTGGCCGGATCTCAGCTCACTGCAAGCCCCGCCTCCCGGGTTTATGCCATTCTCCTGCCTCAGCCTCCCGAGTAGCTGGGACTACAGGCGCCTGCCACCTCGCCCAGCTAGTTTTTTGTATTTTTCAGTAGAGACGGGGTTTCACCATGTTAGCCAGGATGGTCTCGATCTCCTGACCTCGTGATCCGCCCGTCTCGGCCTCCCAAAGTGCTGGGATTACAGCAGTTTAGTATTTCTCTACATCATCCCTATCTCCAGTGTTTAGAATGTTCTGCACAAAGTGGGAACTTTTGCACAGCAAAAGAAATTATCAACAGAGTAAACAGATAACCTAAGTAAACGGGGGAAAATATCTGCAAACTATGCATTCAACAAAGGCCTGACCTGGGGCAGTGGCTCACACTTGTAATCCCAGCACTTTGGGAGGCCAAGGCAGGCAGATCACAAGATCAGGAGATCAAGACCATCCTGGCCAACATGGGTGACCCACCATCTCTACTAAAAATACAAAAATTAGCTGAGTGCGGTGGTGCACGCCTGTTGTCCCAGCTACTCGGGAGGCTGAGGCAGAAGAATCACTTGAACCCGGGAGGCAGAGGTTGCAGTGAGCCGAGATCGCACCACTGCACTCCAGCCTGGCGAAAGAGTGAGACTCCATCTAAAAAAAATAAAAAATAAATAAAAATAAATTTTAAAAACAGGCCTAATATACAGAATCTATAAGGAACTTAAACCAACAAGCAAAAAACAACCCCATTTAAAAAATGGGCAAAGGGCATGAACAGACACTTCTCAAAAGAAGACATACATGTGGCCAACACGCCTATGAAAAAATGCTCAACATCACTTATCATTAGAGAAATGCAAATCAAAACCACAATGAAATACCATCTCACAAGTCAGAATGGCTATGATTAAAAAGTCAAGGAAAAAAACATGTTAGCAAAGTTGTAGAGAAAAGGGAAGGCTTATACACTGCTAGTGGGAATGTTAATTAGTTCAGCCACTGTCAAAAGCACTTTGGGGATTTTCTCAAAGAACTGAGAACTACCATTCAATCCAGGAATCCCATTACTGGGTATATACCCAAATTAATAGAAATTGTTCTACCATAAAGACACACATACACATATGTTCATCACAGGACTTTGCACAATAGCAAAGACATGGAATCAACCTAAATGCCCATCAACAGTGGACTGGATAAAGAAAACACGGTACATATACAAGACAGAATACTGTGCAGCCATAAAAAAAGAATGAAATTATCCTTTGCACAGCATGGATGCAGCTGGAGGCCATTATTTGTAAGCGAATTAATTAACAGAAAACCAAATACTGTGTGTTCTGACTTCCAAGTGGGAGCTAAACACTAAGTACAGGTGGACACAAAGGAGACCAAGAGACACCAGGGCTTACTCGAGGGTGGAGGCTGGGAGGAAGGTGAGGATCCAAAAACCACCTATTGGGTACTCTGCTCACTATCTGAGTGACAAAATCATTTGTGCACTAAGCCTCAGCGACACACAATGTGCCCATGTCAACAAATCTGTGCATGTAACCCCTGAACCTAAAATAAAAGCTGGAAGGAAAAAAAAGAAGTGGGAACTCAGGTTTACTAGAAAACTTTAAAATATGGAATGAAAGTCGGACATTCTTAAAGAGAATAGTCAAAGGTTAGCAGAATAAACAAATGTTTTCAATGAAAAGATTACAAAAGTTGAAGTAACCACATTTTAAAAAATCACAGCATTAGCATATAAATGGCAGCATGATTTTACTCTCCTCTTCACCCAAAATAAATACTTCTACTACTTCCTCACCATGCTGAGGTCAAAAACTGGGGGCTTAGGGCTGGGCACAGTGGCTCACGCCTGTAATCACAGCACTTTGAGAGGACAAGGCAAGTGGATCACCTGAGGTCAGTATTTCAAGACCAGCCTGGCCAACACATCGAAACCCCATCTCTACTAGAAAAAAAATGCAAAAATTAGCCAGGCGTGGTGGCAGATGCCTGTAATCACAGCTACTAGGGAGGCAGAGGCACGAGAATCGCTTGAACCTGGGACGCGGAGGTTGCAGAGAACCTAGATCGCGTCACTGCACTCCAGCCAATTTTAGAGCAAGATTCTGTCTCAAAAAAAAAAAAGAAAGAAAGAAAGAAAGAAAACCCTAGAGGCTCAGGATCAATAAAACATTGTTGAAAGCAGTCACTACCAATCAACTGGGCCTCAATATGAAATTACCTGCCATCGCAAGAACTTCAGTATCATGAGTCTCACACATGAGAAAATTAGGCCTATAGTGTGATAAACCAATTGCTCAAAGTGGTAAGGACTATTTACTGGCTACTTCTGTAATATTTATTCCCACCATCAGTAACCAGACTTTGAACCTATTCTAGGTAGCAAGGTACTCATCTAAAAAAAACTACATTCCCCACTAGACGCAGTGGCTCACGCCTGTAATCCCAGCACTTTGGGAGGCCGAGGCGGGCAGATCACGAGGTCAGGAGATCAAGACCTGGCTAACACGGTGAAACCCTGTCTCTAATAAAAATACAAAAATTAGCTGGGCGTGGTGGCAGCCCCCTGTAATCCCAGCTACTTGGGAGGCTGAGGCAGGAGAATGGCGCGAACCTGGGAGGCAGAGCTTGCGGTGAGCCGAGATCACGCCACAACACTCCAGCCTGGGTGACAGAGCAAGACTCCGTCTAAAAAAAAAGAAAAGAAAAAAAAAAAAACTACATTTCCAGCCAGATGTGGTGGCTCACGCCTGTAATTCCAAAATGTTGGGAGGCCAAGGCGGGTGGATTACCAGAGGTCAGGAGTTCGTACCAGCCTGACCAACATGGTGAAACCCTGTCTCTACTAAATATACAAAAATTAGCCAGGCGTGGTGATGCATGCCTGTCATCCCAGATACTTGGGAGGCTGAGGCAGGAGAATTGCTTGAATCTGGCAGGTGGATGTTGTAGTGAGCCGAGATCGCGCCACGGCACTCCAGCCTGCATGACAGAGCGAGACTCTGTCTCAAAAAAACAAAAACAAAAACAAACAAACAAAAAAACTACTTTCCCAGACTCCTTTGCAGCTACAGGTGGCCATGTGAACTCTGTGATAGTTCTAGCCAATTATACATAAGTGAAAACATACGATACTTCTTCAAAGGACGAAGCTGTGTGCCCTTGGACTCCTTTCTCTATTTTGCTTCATGGGACATGCATATAATGTAACTGGGACTTTAGTAGCCATCAAGGAATCTTAGGGCAAAGGCCACACCCTAGAAATGTCTGAGAAGTGAGATAGAGGGAGACGCCCCTGATGACCTTGCAGTGCAGAGGGACAATACCAGCCTCAATACCTACACTCCAGACTTGGAAGTGAAACAGAAATAAACACTCCTGTTCAAGTCATTATTATTACAGGGTTTTCAATCACATAAAGACGAACCTAGTCCTTACTGACATACCCAGCTGTCAAGAATTGGCTCAGAAATAGAAATCAGTTCTTCTGTCAAGAGTCCAGGATGCGCAAATATATAAAGATCTCCGCACAAGTCAAAAAAAAAGGTAAAATTATATCCTTTTTAGGGTTATTTGTAATTCTTTTATCTTTCTATTTTGTATGATCTAACTATAGCCCAATCTACACTGTGACATTTCATTTTTAAAGACTATTTAAACTCCTCAATAATAAAAATCTATCGGCCGGGAGCGGTGGCTCATGCCTGTAATCCCAGCACTTTGCGAGGCCAAGGTGCACGAATCACCTGAGGTCGGGAGTTCGGGACCAGCCTGACCAACATGGAGAAACCTTGTCTCTACTAAAAAATGCAAAATTAGCTAGGCGTGTTGGCACATGCCTGTAATCCCAGCTACTAGGGAGGCTGAGGCAGGAGAATCTCTTGAACCCAGAAGGCAGAGGATGCAGTGAGCCGAGATCGCACCATTGCATTCCAGCCTGGGCAACAAGTGCGAAACTCTGTCTCAAAAAAAATAAAAAATAAAAACCTATCTCTATTTCAAAGTACTTTAGAAAAATAAAGGGCAAGGTTAAGGAGCAACTTCATTTAACTACTTCAGTAAAAGAGGTCAGAAAATAAAGATTTTTATCACTTGTATCCCGAATACTTTTTTTTTTTTCCTGAGACCGGGTCTTGTTCTGTCACCCAGGCTGGTTGGGGTGCAGTGGCAGGATCATAGCTCACTGCAGCCTCCAAGTCCTCTGCTCAAATGATCCTCCCACCTCAACCTCCTGAGTAGCTGGGACTATAGGCATGTGCTACCACACCCAGCTCCAAATACTCTTTGTTCTTAGAGTCCCTTAATTCAGAAAACCATCTGCTTCCAGCAAAACAGATTAAAACAACCCGCATTTTACTTATTTATGATTTTGTAAACTGGGCTGAGCTTAGCTAGGTGGTTCCTGTTAATCTTTTGTGTGTATGTGAGAGAGAGAAATGAGGCTTCGCTCTGTCGCCCAGGCTGGAGTGCAGTGGCACGATAATGGCTCACTGCAGCCTCGACCACCTGGGCTCGACCAATCCTCCCACCTCAGTCTCCTGAGTAGCTAGGACTACAGGGACATGCCACCACACCAAGCTAATTTCTGTATTTTTTGTAGAGACAGTGTTTTGCTATATTGCCCAGGCTGGTCTTGAACTCCTGGGCTCAGGTGTTCCACCTGCCTTGGCCTCCTAGAGTGCTGGGACTGCGCAGTAATAAGCCACCATGCCGGCCCCTTCGCTAATGTTACTAATCACTTGTGTGTCTATATTCAACAGGCAAGTCAACTAAGAGCTGAAGGCAGCAAAGACACTGGATAGTTAGGCCTCCTTCTTTCCACATAGTCTTGGAATCTCTTCCTCTCCAGCAAGACATCAACTCTCCAGCAAGGTATGACGGCTTCTTGCATGGCAGCAACTCAGAGTTCCCAAGAGTACAAAAGTAGAAGCTGCCTGACATGCTCAAGGCTTGTACCCAAAAATAGCAGAGTGTCATTTTTGCTATGTTCTACTGATTAAAGTGAGTCACAAGGCTAGGCAAGATACAAAGGGAGGTGACTATACAATAGCATGAATACCAGCAGGCATGGTTCACTATGGGTCACCAATACAGTAGACTACCATCTCCTCCTTTTGTCTACTGTAAAAGTAACACCTTAATATATGACTTCTAGCATTCCATAATCTCTCTGGGGCTCAGTTATCTATAAAATGAGGGGTTAGATTCAATCTTCTTGAATTCTCATCTATTAATAGTTTTAATATTCTACAACTCTGTAGGGTGAAAGTCTAATGTAAGAAAAACTTAGGGCCAGGCACAGTGGCTCACACCTGTAATCCCTGCACTTTGGAAGACCAAGGCGGGTGCATCACCTGAGGTCAGGAGTTCGAGACCAGCCTGGCCAACATGGTGAAACCCCATTTCTATTAAAAATACAAAAATTAGCTGGACATGGTGGCGGGGTGCCTGTAATCTTAGCTACTCGGGAGGCTGAGGAAGGAGAATCGCTTGAACCCAGGAGGCTGAGAGGGCAGTAAGCTGAGATCGTGCCACTGCACTTCAGACTGGGCGACAAGAGCAAAATTCTATCTCAAAAACAAAACAAAAACTTAACACTTCAACTATGGTAGAACAATCCAATGATGAGAACTTTAAAGTAAAAAATATGGTTATGTTTCATTTTGTCATTTTATATTCAACTATGTGCTTATTCCAAATGTGGTACATATGATTAGAATCCCAAAGATCAGGAAATCAAGGAAATTCTTTTTTTGCTAGGCTCCACTAAAAGAACAAAACCACACAGACTTCACTGAGACCATCAAGTATGCTGCTTCTAATGTAAATCGATTACAATAAGGTGTAAAGATTTAAAGTGACCAAAATAAAAGATGTAAGAAATCATTTTAAAACCACCTAAAGTAAGTCTCACTGAGGTAGGCCTACTAATAAAACCCTAGCCAGCAGAGTTATAACATGTAAAAATCTACTCTAACAACATTTAAAGGTTTGAGCAATAAAAAATTTGGGGGCCGGGCACAGTGGCTCATGCCTGTAATCCCAGCACTTTGGGAGGCCAAAGCAGGTGGATCATGAGGTCAGGAGATCGAGACCATCCTGGCTAACATGGTGAAACCCCATCTCTACTAAAAATACAAAAAATTAGCCGGGCGTGGTGGCGGGCGCCTGTGGTCCCACTACTTGGGAGGCTAAGGCAGGAAAATGGCGTGAACCCGGGAGGCGGAGCTTGCAGTGAGCCGAGATCATGCCACTGCACTCCAGCCTGGGCAACAGAGCCAGACTGTCTCAAAAAAAAAAAAAAAAATTGGAATAATATTACTACATATACAACTCCTAGGGAATTGCTTTGGTTGTTTTTCGTGTATTGCTCATAATGAAAAACACTACATAGAGATTTCTGTTGACCTAGCTTTTTAAAAATGTTTCTTCTTTTTCTCTTTACTGGGGACATCGGCACACAAAAAAAATCTTTGCCACCCCACTATCCCCGCCTCCAATAACAACTGCATTATTTTAAGTCATAGTTTTTTTTTTTTTTTTTTTGGAGATAGGGTCTTGCTCTGTCACCCAGGCTGGAGTGCAGTGGCATGATCACGGCTCACTGTAGCCTCCAACTCCTGGGCTCAAGCAATCCTCCCATCTCAGCCTCCCAAGTAACTGGAACTAGAAGTACATACCACCGCATCCAGCTATTTTTAATTTTTTGTAGAGATGGGGGGGGTCTCACTACGTTGCCCAGGCTGGTCTCAAACTCCTAGACTTAAGCAATCCTCCCACCTTTGCTTCCCAAAGCACTGGGATTACAGGTGTGAGCCAACATACCCAGCCTTATATCAGGGCACTTTTAGAGTGAATTTGGTTTATAATCACTTCTGTCTCTAAATAATTGATAATAGGCAACTGGTTGATGATTGATGATTACTGGCAATGATAGTAACAACAGTAGTTAAATCCTTACAATAGCACCTCTTAATGGGACTTAGTCTATGCCAGAAACTGTTCTAAATTCTACACATATATAAATTCACAATCCTAAATTAGGTGTATTATGATGTCCTCTCTACAGGTGAGGCAACCATGGCACAAAAAATTTAAATAACTTGCCCAAGGTCAAACAGCTAATATGTAGTACAACCTAGACTTGAATCCAGAAGGTCTTAGCTCTATAATCAGTTATGTCCCCAGAATTTGGTTTTCTCATTTGTCAAATGATTTACTTTTTTTGAACTATTAGGTTTTTTTATTTTTTATTTTATTTTATTTATTTAATTAATTATTTTTTGAGACAGAGTCTCGCTCTTTCACCCAGGCTGGAGTGCAGTGGCCGGATCTCAGCTCACTGCAAGCTCCACCTCCCGGGCTTACACCATTCTCCTGCCTCAGCCTCCCGAGGCTTTTTTTTTTTAATGCATAGATGTATATTGAAAGAATATACTCCCCAGAGTTTTTTGGTTTTTTTTTTTTGAGACAGAGTCTCACTCTGTCGCCCAGGCTGGAGTGCAACAGCACAATTTCAGCTCACTGCAAACGCTGCCGCCCAGGTTCAAGCAATTCTCCTGCCTCAGCCTCCCGAGTGGCTGGGATTACAGGCACCTGCCACCATGACCGGCTAATTTTTGTAGTTTTAGTAGACATCGGGTTTCACCATCTTGGCCAGGCTGGTCTTGAACTCCTGACCTCGTGACTCACCCTCCTTGACCTCCCAAAGTGTTGGGCTTACAGGCGTGAGCCACCGCGCCAGGCCCCCAGAGTATTAATATTATGTATCCTTCCCAGTATTTTTATATGCACAAAATACATGCACAGTTCGGGTTTACGTGCTTTTCACAAAATAAAGTTACTACTAAACTTACTGCCTTAAACTTTTGGAAAGGTTTTTCTCTAATTCAACAATATATCATAGACATTCTCCCACTTCAGGGTCCACAGATCTCTCTCTCTGTCTTGATTTAAAACTGCATGGTAGTCCATTAATGGGTACTTTCTTGTTGCCAGCTTTTCTCTACTACTAATACTGCTGCCATGAGCATCTCTGTATGTATATGTTGTCCACTTGTAATGAGAATATATTCTGATTTCCTTTCTTGTTTTTCTTGGTATAATTGGTCCCCCATCTTCTAAGGGCAATAAAGCATCCTAATCCTTTACTATTTCCCATACCCCATATTCTCAGTGACTACATGTTAAGTAACATCTTTAAATACTTACCCTAATCGATTACTCAACTCCAGTCCTACTTCCACAAATGCTTAGCAGGCATCCAATCGATCTGGATGCCTGCTACAACATCTATGCCAGAAACTTCCGAATTCCTCCTTTGCAGGGACTGGGATCTTCCTCCCCATTCACACTACCAACATTCTACGCTTTGGCTTGATCACTCATACTACTATTGTAACAGCCTATTATCTCTGCCTCCAGGTAACTCCTGCCTCCATATTATTACCAGAGTGTTTTTTTTAATAATAGTCATCATTAAATCACCAAGTACTTGAGTGCCTACATTCAAATGCATAAAATGCTCAACAGAATACAAAGCAATTTAGTAAGGTTCCTATCCTCAAGAATACTGTAAATACCTACTTTGAAAACTTTCATTTAAAAAATAAAATAATCGGGCATAAAGCAGAGATTGAGACCTGTAGTCCCCTGGTGGTCCATGGATTAAACCTAGTCTACAAAGTGTAGTCACAAATACTGTTTTAGATTCTAATTAATGAAAAACATCTAAAATCCAAGTTTAAAAATCATAAAAAGGACTGGGCACAGTGGCTCACACCTGTAATCCCAGCACTTCGGGAGGCCAAGGCGGGTGGATCACCTGAGGTCAGGAGTTCGAGACCAGCCTGGCCAACATGGTGAAACCTTGTCTCTACTAAAACTACAAAAAAAAAAACTAGCCGGGCATGGTGGTGGGCGCCTGTAATCCCAGCTACTCGGGAGGCTGAGGAAGGAGAATTGCTCGTACCCAGGAGGAAGAGGTTGCAGTGAGCCGAGATCGCACGATTGCCCTCTAACCTGGGCAACAAGAGTAAAACTCCACCTCAAAAAAGAAAAAAAAAAAAAATCATAAAAATCCAAGTTTCCATCCACCCTCTTGAAAAATCTAGAAACAGCATCTCAAATAGCAACCATCGGCCAGAATTCTATATCAGTTTCACCTTAAGCAGAGCATAAGAACTCCTAGACTTCCCCAAGGCTGTTTTTATTTCCCATTTTCTCCCCAACCCAAGGTCTAAAGTGTCAGTTGTCATTCAGATTCTTAGAAGCAGCCTACTATTCATTTAAATTGCTTAGCTGCTCCCTGTAAGCAGTTTATAACTCCTGGACTACCAGATAAAGCCCTAACTCATGAGTCTGGCATTCAAGAACTATCACAGCTTGGCCTCACCACTACACGCAGCCTCTGTTCTAGTCAGACAGTCACACGCCACCCCACCTTTTACACCTCCTTCCCTCAATAATTTCATTCACATTGCTCCCTCACACATTTATTCTCTTGTCATTCTACTTAGCTAAATCCCACCAATCCTTCAAGGTCTAATTCAAATACTACTTCCTCCAAATCTTTGAGCACCCCTCTAGGCCACAATGAATCTTCCAGGGTTGACTGTTCATCCCAGGACATACTTAGCACTTTGTAGCTCTTTAAATAACATGTACCAAATGAAAGACCTAAAAAGTTACAGAAAAGTATAGACAACTTAAGACTTGCTAAACAATTTTTACATTTGTGGATCATATGTAGTTACTGCCATCACAAAATTAACAGCAGAAACAAAGTGAAACAATTTTCCTACCTTTTACATGAGGCTTTTTCTAGAATATTACAAAGTGCAAAACGAGCTGTGTCATTTCTGTTTCTCTTAACTTGTGCTCTTAAGTCCTTCAAATTCTGCAAATAAAGGGATCCACACTCCCAGTTATAAATTCAAGATTGGTCTATTACTTTTTCTTTTTTCTTTTTGAGACAGGGTCTCACTCTGTCACCCAGGCTGGTGTGCAATAGCGCAATCTCAGCTCACTGAAACCTCCGCCTTCTGGGTTCAAGCGATTCTCCCGCCTCAGCCTCCCGAGTCACTGGGACTACAGGTGCCCACACCACACACGGCTAATTTTTGTATTTTTAGTAGAGACAGGGTTTCACCATATCGGCCAGGCTGGTCTCGAACTCCTGATCTTGTGATCCACTGGCCTCAGCCTCCGAAAGTGCTAGGATTACAGGTGTGAGCTACCACGCCCCACCTTTCTATTACATTTTTACAGATAACCACCAGCATACATCTATAGGCAATGGCCATAATAAAAAAAGAAATCATCTCAGCCGGGTGTGGTGGCTCATGTCTGTAATCCCAGCACTTTGGGAGGCCGAGGCGAGCAGATCACCTGAGGTCAGGAGTTCGAGACCAGCCTGGCCAACATGGTGAAAACCCATCTCTATAAAAACACAAAAATTAGCTGGCTGTAGTGGCATGCAACTGTAATCCCAGCTTTTTAGGAGGCTGAGCCAGAAGAATCGCTTGAACCTGGAGAGTGGCGGCTGCAGTGTGCCAGGATCACACCACCACACTCCAGCCTGGGCAAGAGAGAGAGACTCCGTCTCAAAAAAAAAAAAATCTCTATTCTACTTCATAACTTTTCCAACTTATCCTGCCAAAAAGTTCTCAAAATAACCACTGTAACACAAACATAATAAAGAAAATATTTAAAGAGAAAAGGAAGAGATTAATCAGCTTTCTGAAATTAAAAGATAAAAATGGACCAGAACAATATACAAATAAAAAAAGTAAAGGCAAACACAAACTCACACACTGACTGGCAAGTTTATTCCATGGCAGCTAAAAATTGTTTGGCCCAAACATCTCACAGATTAAAAACTAAATCACAACCTAGCGAGGGTATCTTAACACGTCCGCACCAGGCAAGAGCGCAAAGAGACCATCTAACGTTCCTATTTATTTATTTAGAGAGTCTTGCTCTGTCACCTGACTAGAATGTAGCGGCGCAATCTCGGTTCACTGCAGCCTCAACATCCAAGCCTCACACAATCCTCTCTCAGCTCAGTCTCCAGAGTAGTTGGGACTACAGGTACCTACCACCACACCCAGCTGATTTTTTGTAGAGACAAGGCCTCACTTTGTTGCCCAGGCTGGTCTCAAACTCCTTTTAAATAAGGATCAAGTGAGCCTGACTCAGTGTCCCCAAAGTGCTGGGATTACATGTATCAGCCACCAGACCCATCCTTAATGTCCTTTATAACTGAAAACTGACCAATTTTCACCTTGGAAGGTCAATGAAGTTTCACAAAGCCCCACCATCATAAATTTAAAGTGACTTAAGTTTACAAAGTTGAACAACCACCATCTACCCAGAGAAACCTGACTGTGGTCTGCGAAATTTTGCAGTTTTGCGGAATAGATGAATGACAGGAAGCAGTGTGGCTTGTCACTCGGGAAATTGACAACAAATCCGGCATTATGGAATTAACTGAAATAAAAGGAAAATGTAATAAATCGCAAGTTTCAGAACGGGAAAACAAATTGTGATACTTTTAAATTTCCATGGAAATTCATGTTTATCAAGTTTACATAGTAGTAACCAGTACGTTTTATATTAATTTGTATAATACACTAAAAACAACATCTTCTCAAATATTAGACATTCCCTGGGCCAGGTGCGGTGGCTCATGCCCGTAATCCCAGCACTTTGGGAGGCCGAGGCAGGCAGATCACAAGGCACAAGGTCAATAGATTTAGACCATCCTGGCTAACATGGTGAAACCCCGTCTCTACTAAAAATACAAAAATCAGCCAGACATAGGGGTATGCGCCTGTAGTCCCAGCTACTCCAGCTACTCAGGAGACTGAGACAGGAGAATCGCTTGAACCTGGGAGGCGGAAGCTGCAGTGAGCCGAGATCACACCACTGCACTCCAGCATGGGCGACAGAGTGAGACTCGTCCAAAAAAAAACCAGGTTCTTATTCATGGGAATTTCAGGTCAGGTTAAAGAACAACCTCCTAACAGGTAAGAGAGGGTAGCAATCCTGAACCAGCTTTTCAACTGAATTAAAACATTTCAGTGCCTACTGAGTCCCAAAGACCAATAGCTATCAAAAATTTTACCAAATCTCTTGGACAATAAATTATTAAGAATTGCTGTCATAAAAATTAGAAATTTGCATTATCTCAAAAAGCATGAATAATAGTGCTATCTCTCAACTATAAACTTGTTTTATTAAACGATATATATTGTAATGCAGTACAGTTTTCTATCACTTATTTCAAATTCACAGCTATGAAAAGGAGAAATTTTGTTGGGGGAAGGGTATTACAAATACGGAGTAGCAACCTAGCCATTTTTGCTGGTCCTTGTAATGGCAATCACTGGTTGTGTCTAATTTTTCTACAATAATAATGCTTAAGGTGGCTCTCTAATAATAGCAATTGCCCTCTGAAAAGAAAGTGGTTCAGGGTATAAACAGTTTACTCAAAAAGGGCCAAGGATAGTGCTTCAGAAATCCTATCCCTACCACCTGCTGCTTCTGTACACCCACCCCTATCCCCCACACCCACACCATTTCTAACATCAATTTTCATGAACTGGTAAGAAACATAGTACAGCAGACTGTTTCTTTGGCTTCCCAACTTGGTAATGTGAATTTACGGTGTAAGGATGGAAAAAATAAAATATTCAGAAAAATTTTTTAACATTAACACAAAAATAATCAGATCTTTAATATGTGCATATTCTGACAGAGGCTTGCTAATGGTCAAGACCTATGCCTCTGATAAAAATTATGAACTACTCCAAATTATCAAATAATTTGATATTCTTTACAGTTAAGGGGAACTTTCAAATGAATGTAAATTTCACTGTGCCACCTGACATTTGTACAACAGGAAATCTCTATGTACTTACCTTTCCAACTCTAAGATTAATAGCTTCAGTTCAAATTTCTTGATTTTAAAGTATTTATAGTTAATGTAAAAGCAGTAACTACACAGCTATGCTTTTAATTCACAATAAAACACACAAAAACAATCTAGCTAACACGGTAAGACAAGAAAATGCTTTATTTATTTACCTAATTATTAAAATTTTAAACTTGAGGAAAGTGTAATTGGTGGTGCATGTTTTTTTAAGCCAAAGATAAATACACAAATCCACTTTAGTGTCAAAAGGCATCTTCTCAGCCGGGTGCGGTGGCTCACGCCTGTAATCCTGGCACTTTGGGAGGCCAAGCCGGGTGGATTACCTGAGGTTGTGGGTTCAAGACCAGCCTGGCCAACATGATGAAACCCTGTCTCTACTAAAAATACAAAAAATTAGCCGGGTGCAATGGCGCTTGCCTGTAATCCCAGCTACTCTGGAGGCTAAGGCAGGAGAATCACTTGAATCCAGGAGGCGGAGGTTGTGGTGAGCCTAGATCGTAACACTGCACTACAGCCTGGGCTACAGAGCAAGAGTTCATGGGGGGGGGGGGGGGGAAGGACATCTTCTCTACTTAATATAACTCACTAAGTTAATGAACATCTCTATGGTATTTAGCAAAGAAGATTAATTTTCATTTCTCAGGTGAATTATTTGCAATTTCACATAATTTCACTCATTACAAACCTAATTTACACTGGTTACACATAAGTTTCACTTTCAGAGTCTTTACTACTCAACTACGGGGTCTTTTCCGCATGGATTCTTAGACAGTATAGAGATAGACAATTGAAAAACCTTCTCTCTGCTTTCCAATTCATTTGTTAGTTTCCATTTACGTTTCTAAATACAACTGGAGATTCCATTCCCTTCAAAAGACACAATTTCAAAAAAAAAAGCTCTAAAAAGTTTAGACCTGTCAAATTTACCAGTAGACTTTACTTTCCTACAAAGAATGCAGTACTAGTTTTCAAATCTAAAAGAAAAAGCTCTCTAAAGACTTATATTTGTTCTACGTATTTCCAAAAGTTTTGATGTTTCATAGTGTTAGGTTACACTGTCATTCAGTAGAAATTTTTTATTTTCTCCAAAGGCTACCTATTTCTTCATAATATGAGATTAAGAATTAAAATAATAAAGTGGCAATACCCTCATCGTCCAGTGCACCCAGGAGCTGCACTAATACAAATGAGCTCATTTCAAAAGTAGGGTGTGTGTGCGAGTGTGCGCGTGCGTGTGAGTGTGCGCGTGTGCATGAGTATGGGGTGTGGGGTGTGACAACATAGATCTACTCTTTCTAGGGTAAGAATTAAAATGCAAATTTAAAACAATAATCGCAAATCAATGTTCAGTAAGAGATGAAGAAATGCTTTCCAAATAGTGAAATGGGAGACAATCAAGGTAAAACCCCAATATGGCTTGTCCTGAGTTGCTTTAAAGGATGCAAAAGTGGCTTAGACATCTAAAAATTACTTAAACCTCCACTTCCTTCTCCAAATTTCAGTTAATATAGAGTAAGGGTATTTTATACTTGCCATTATATTACAACGCAAGTGGCATAGTAAATAAGCCCTAACTCTGTATCCCGAAGAAGCTACCGTAATAATGTATACACATCCTGTACTCGCTTCTCAGGATTATCACAGCTAGGTAAGAGCTAGCAATAAAATATGGAGGCAAGTTGAAGGCCCTGAATCATTTTATAGTAAAAGGACACCCGGGCAAGAAAAGAGCACATTCAAGTCAAGAGCTTAATGGGTTCCCACAACCCAGCTCTGCTATGCCTCAGTTCACGCTACTATTTTTACTACAAATCACCAAACAACAATACTATTACTAAATGAATGCACCCGAACCAAAGAAACAGCCTATCCATGAACGTGCTGGCTTCCTTCACGTCTCAGCGCACCCTTCCAGTCCCGACAGTTCAATGAGAATATCATATCATGAAATGAGTAAGCACACACGCCATTCTACAACTTCGAGAGACAGTCACAGTTCTTCCACGGCACACACAAGAGCCACAGAAGCCAAGCAGTTCGCTGGCACTAAAACGGGTTTCTTAATTTACAGGCAAAGCCGTCAAATACCGTTCTGTAAGACATTTCTGGTCCTCTAATAAGCTGGTGTCGATCCCTACTGTACGCTCAAAGGCAGGCGAACCTATTCCCAAGCCCCTTACAGCTAAGACTTACGAGAGAAGCCACATTTACATCTGCACTGTCTCCGAATAAGCGCTCTTGGTATTCTGCCTTACGAGGGGACACTGGCTACGTCTCCAAAACTTGGGCAGGCCGTTCCCCGAAGCTATGGGATCCCACAGAAGTTGTGCTTTCGGAGCCCGGGCGTGCGGTTCTGGGTGTTGGGGGAGGGGGAAGGAAGAAGTCAAATGGCTTCCTAATATATCATCAAAAGAAGAAAACACAGGTTTGCGACCAGGAAAAGTTCCAGGAGCAAGTCGCTGACAAACAAAAGCTGCACTCGCCCGGCCGCTTTCTTCTCGCCCCCAGCCCGCGCCCCGAGACCACCCGGTCCGGGCGTTTTGACAGCTCCGAGAGTTTCCCGAGCGCCGACGGCTCGGCGGTTCGCCCGGAGTCCGTCCGGGGACTACCTGGGCGCGCTCCGGGTTTGTTTTCTCAATGATCCAGCTAGGCCAAGACGCGGCTACGAGAAATTTCTCCAAAAGACGACTCGCGGAGAAGACCCAGCGAAAAGGCCCGACTGAAAAGTAAAGTGTGCGGAGCCCGGCGCCGGCGGGAGCCCGGGCGGGCGGCGCGGAGCGGGGGAGGCCGGGCGCGGGCGGCTACCGAGGGGCGCGGGGCCGGGGCCGGGAGCCGTCGCCGCCGCCCGCGGGCCCGCCCCGCCCCCACCCCGCCGGGGGGGCGCCGGGGCGCGGAGGCCGCGGGGCGGGCGCCCGGTGACAGCTCCGGCCCGGCGCCGCCGCTGGCTCCCGGCCTGGCTCCCTCGCACTCAACTTACTTCTTTCTGGCTCTCTGGAAAGGGGAAGCGCCATCTTTGCGAGGCCGGCCCCGAGGTCTTTTGTCTGCGGCTGCGGGGCTCGGGGCCGGGGCTCCAGGCTCCTCGGGGGGTGGTGGCGGCGGCTGCGGCTGCTCCACGCTCTTGTCCTCCTCCGACGACATCCTAGTCACCAGGAAAGACACATGGATCCCAGTCCTCCTCCTGGGGGGCTCCTCCCGCCGCCGCGGCCGCCGCCGCCGCCGCTGCTGCTCGGGTTCCTCCTCCCCGGCTCAGCCTCTCGCATTTCCCGCAGCCCCGGGAGCAGCAGCAGGTACCGGGAGAGGCGGCAACATGGAGCGAGCAGGACACGCACTCACACACATCGGCGCGGGCGCGCGCACCTCCGCGCGCAGGGGCCGGGCGGGGGGCGGCGGGCGGGGCGGGCGGTGCGGGGCGGGCGGGGCCGGCGGGTGCGGGCGGGCGGGGCAGCCGGGCGGGCGGGCGGCGTGAGGGGCGCCGGCCCCCGGGGTCTCCGCCCGCGGCCCCTCCCCCGGGCCGCCCGCGGCGGGAGGAGAAAGGGGCCCGGCGCGGGGAGGGCGGGCCGCGGGGCCCGGCGGGGGCGGCGAGGGGGTCGCGCCCCCGGCCGGCCGCCCCTCCCCCGCGCGTCAGGCCCGTCAGGCCCGGGCGGCGGCGGCGAAGTTTTGACAGCTGCTCCAGTGGCGGTGCTGGGCGCCGGGCCGCGGCTCGCTCCTCACACTCGCTCTCTCACACACGCTCGCTCGCTCTCCCGGAGCAGGGGAGGAGGAAGTTTTGCGGGTGTGCGTGGACCCCACACACACGCCGCGCGACCGTGGCCGTCGCGCGAGGCCCGCGCCGGGGCTCCCCCGGGGCGACCCGCACCACAGACCTCTCCAACTCGCAGCCGTCGCGCCCACACACCGCCGCCTCGACGGCCCCCGCCCGCTCCCCCACTCTCGGCCCCTCGCCCGCCCCCCGCTCGCCGCCGCTGCCACTCACGGGCCTCGCTCCGCGCATGCGCCGCTCCCGCCGCCCGCGGACGCGCCGCCGCCGCTGACCTCACCGCCCCTCCCCCTCCCCCCGGGTTCCCTCCCCCTGTGACGCGGCGGCCAGGCCCAGCCGCGACTCCGGCTCCGGCTCCGGCTCCGGCTCGGGAGGGAGCCAAGCTGTGGACCCAGAGATCCAGGATCGGGATCGGGGGACTGCGGGCGAGGGCGGGAGGGAGCCGCGGACGTACGCCGAGGCTGCAGCGGCCGCCCGGGGCAGCCCGGCGCGGGGAGCAAGTGTGCGCCCGCACGGCAAGGGCAGCCCGGGCTTCGCTGGTTCTCGCCGAGGTCTTTCCTCGTAGCGCCCACACTACAGGGAGGAAAAGGAATGGAGTCAACTTCGTTCTCATCCAACGCCAGTTAGAGTTTCGTTATTATAACGTCATTTTTTTAATCCAGAAAAGGTTCATAAGGATGTAATACGAAAAGAACGATGACAGCTCGAGAAATAAAACGGTTAAAGACAAAATAAGCCAATAAAAACCCAACCACTTGATTTTAACGTTCAGTGTGTTGTGACGAAGAGGCAAATTTCGAAGTATTTCTAAGCCACCTCTTGCAATATGTAAAAATGGTAAAAAGAAAAATGGGGCTAGAATCTGCCTGAAAAATGCACTTTCTCAAGGAGGACAGTTACAAATATGGGATTCTGGATTTCTCAGGCTAATACCTGATGCTTGGACGATGATCTATTTTGTGCTTTCCATTCACTATCGATTAGTATATGGGAGTGAACAAATTCTAGATTTGAATAGGGGAGAAATAGTAAGACCTATCAACCATTTGTGAAGGATTGAGTCATTTAATAAGCATCTACTTTGGGCCTGGCATTAAGAGGCACACTCTCATCCTGATTTCTTTTGATCTTCGCAATGTAGTTTTAGTGTCAGGTAAAAACGATAGGCTCCTTTTCCAGCGATGTTGTTCGCTTTCCCTTCTAGTAGCTAGGATGTTAACTTTAAACTGTGTGTTCCACTTGGGCAAAATATACACACTTTGATTCCCAGAGCCTATCCTAAATGAAAGCATAATTTTTTGAAATGACTGAAATGAGGAATAAAGTCAGAGAGTCATTTGAATTGCTTCAGGGTTTAATCCCTGCTGGCTCTTTCAAATTTACTAAATTTATAACCAAAGGAAATCTGGGGTTGAGGAGGAGGCTGGCATGGTAAATGCAAACTAGAAATTAAAAGTGCCTGACGATTACACATAGAAATACAACACATACATGACTCGTGATAAACATACGATGTGATCTAGTGAAAGTTTACTAGGTACAAATTTGAAAGCACCCTTTCTTTTTTTCATTTTTTCAGCACATTGTACTTTAAATAAAGTATGCTTTCAAAACTGGATTATTAATCCAAATGTTTATCTGTGTTCCGTACTGAAATTAGAACACGCACTTCCACTGTGAGTTTTACATGCAAAAAATTATACATCAGGATAATTTACTTTGATATGCTTCTCCAGCACTTCCAAGAACTTAAATGTCAGTGTATACAAATTGCAAGTCACTCCTGCTGGAGAGTTCACAAGAAACGAAGGGTACCAAGAGCAGAAAAGTGAGCCGATTGAATGGAAGTGTAGAAACAGGTTTGTGCAGCGATGCTTCCTGGAAAGATGAAGATGATGCAGGTAAGTAAACTCAGCCTTAAATCTCCATTCCTTTGGCCACTATGAGCAGGGAGTTGGGATCTGTTTTAAGAGAATTGATAGCAGTCTCCTTGGCATGAAGGTATCATGAGCAGAGCAAACAAATATAACCCAGGATGCTGAGGAAGGATTCAAGGAATACTTATTCAACATAAATAAAGGTTTTCCAGAGGTTTTTCCTTCTCAGTCATCCAAATTACACAGCTCTGAGACCACAGTGGCAAAAATCTAGGAGGCAGGGAGCTGAGGTCCTTCAAAATCATAAAACCAAAAAGGCAGGAGCATCTGGAAATAGTACCAAATGCAATAGAAAAATATTAGAATGAGTACTTTTTGATAAGTATACATGTAGCTAGGCAGGAGAATTGCTTGAACCAGGGAGGTGGAGGTTGCAGTGAGCCAGGATCATGCCACTGTACTCCAGCCTGGGCGACAGAGTGAGACACTGTCTCAAAAAAGAAAGAAAGAAAAAAAAAGAAAGAAAAAGAAAGAAATGGAATAGACAGCCCTATTCATCACCCTGCAGGCTGAAGCCTAAATTCCTTGGCTTGGCTCACTAGATCCTGGAGAGCCCCTGCTACCCTCTGGCCAATGTGATCATCTCTTCCCCGGTTTTCCCTCTCACCTGACCACCAGTTTTCAGAACTCCTTCTGGTGGGCTACAAACCACCAGGCTGTCCCATCTCCCCTCCCCTTTCCACAAGGCCAGTTCCTACTTTTTCTTCGGCTTTCACTTTAGACCTCTGCCCTCCTTGAGAATGGCTGTGTCCACCTAAATGCTTCTGCCAACCTCGTGCTTTCCCCACTCACAGCTCTCATTGCCTATAATGAAAGTGCCCAGATAAATGTCTGTATCGTCCCTAAGCCCAGCGGAGATGGCAGTCGTTATCTGCCTTATTTCCCCTATTCAGCAGCAGCTCAATGAACAGTTGTAGAGTAACTGAAATAAATATGAAAATATAGGTTAGGTGTTAGAAAAAGAACTAAGAGGATCCTTTATAGGAGTGTGTATCTATTTTATTTTATTTTTTGAGACAGGGTCTCACTGTCACCCAGGCTGAAGTGCAATGGCACAATCTCAGCTCACTGCAACTTCCACCCTCAGGGCTCAAGCAATCCTCCCACTTCAGCCTCCCAAGTAGCTGACTACAGGCACACACCACCATGGCCGGCTACTTTTTTGTATTTTTAGTAGAGACAGGGGTCTTGTCATATGTCCCAAGCTGGTCTTGACTGCCTGAACTCAAAGCCATTCACCTGGCGCAGGCCTCCCAAAGTGCTGGGATTATAGGCTTGAGTCACGGCCACTGGCCAGGAGTGTTTATTTTATTTTATTTTATTTTATTTTATTTTATTTGTTTTTGAGACTGAGTCTTGCTCTATTGCCCAGGCTGGAGTACAGTGGCGCAATCTCGGTTTATTGCAACCTTCACCTCCCAGGTTCAAGAGATTCTCATGCCTCAGCCTCCCAAGTAGCTGGGATAACAGGCACCCACCATCACACCTGTCTAATGTGTTTATTTTTGAAAAAAAGACACTGTATCTTTAGAGAAAATGTACACATGCATACTTTGCTACATTTTTGTTGATTGTTACATTTTACATTTGTGTAACAACACAGGCAAGTCATCTTTGCGCTCATAACCACATCTTTTATGGAACATCAAGCCTGCGCTGAGGTACAGGCTTTCAGAAGCCTGAATTTGGAGGACCATGCCTGATCCAAATGGAGTCTCCAGAATCAAAAGTGGTCAAAATAATCATTCATGGTCCTCAGACCAAATAAGATCTCCTTAGAAACATTTCTCAGGCTGGGCACATGGCTCACAGATCGGGCACGGTGGCACACACCTGTAATCCCAGCACTTTGGGAGGCCAAGGCGGGCGGATCACCTGAGGTCAGGAGTTCAAGACCAGGCTGACTAAACATGGAGAAACCCCGTCTCTACTAAAAATACAAAATTAGCCAGGCGTGGTGGCGCATGGCTACTCAGTCCCAGCTACTCAGGAGGCTGAGGCAAGGGAATTGCTTGAAACCGGGAGGCAAAGGCTACGGTGAGCTAATATCGCACCACTGCACTCCAGCCTGGGCGACAAGAGCAAAACTCCGAAACTCCATGTCCAAAAAAAAAAAGAAACATTTCTCTGAGCCAAAATAATGTTGAGGAGGAAATGATTACAGAATAGCATATATGTATCATAATCTTATGTAAAATGGGGTAAATCTATAATTATGTATGCATACAATATGTGCAAAGTAGTAATGTTCATCAAGTTGTAAACAATGGTTAACTCTGGACTAGGATTCCAAATGACCTTTCCTTTCCTTTTCTTTTTTTTTTCTTTTTTTTGAGACACGTCTCACTCTGTTGCCCAGGCTGGAATGCAGTGGTGCAATCATGGCTCACTGAAGCCTCAACCTCCTGAGCTTAAGCAATCCTCCCACCTCAGCCTCCCAAAGTGCAGGGATTACATGCATGAGCCACCACGCCCAGACTAAATATGTTAAACTAAAGCAGAAGCATCATTACCCGAGTAGGCTCTATAGGAGGAAAGGAGAGAGAATGAAAAAAAAAGAGACTTAAATTATAAGCATTGAAGTTTAGGATGGGAAAGCGATTGGCATTTAAACCTCAGGGCCCCATTTAGGCTTCTACTTCCCTGACCACTGGGAGGCTGGTTGCTTTTCACCCCTCTGGGTTCACTTCTATTTGCCTGTGAGCTGTCAGCATCTTTCCCCCCGCTTACCTTGCCCTGCCTCTGCCAGGGAGGTAGAGGTGAGTGGTGGCACAGGTATGCACGCTGTGCAGCCTCCCACACCTGCACCCTGAAAGACCAACAGATACCCTAAGAAACCTGATACACAAGCACAAACTGATAAGGTACCCAAAAAGGCAAAGGCAGACAGATAGCAAAACAAGGATAATATTACATAGTACTGCAAGTGAAAGTAACACCAAAACAAAACAAAACACAGACATCATCTCTCAGTTCCTTCTCAAAAAAAAAAAAAAAAGGTCAGGCGCGGTGGCTCACACCTGTAATCCCAGCACTTTTGGAGGCTGAGGTGGGCAGACCACTTGAGGCCAGGAATTTGAGACCAGCCTGGCCAACCATGGCCAACATGGTGAAACCCCCCATCTCTACTAAAAATATAAAAAATTAACCAGGCGTGGCGGCTGGCGCCTGTAATCCCAGCTACTGGGAGGCTGAGGCAGGAGAATTGCTTGAACCTGGGAAGTGGAGGTTGCAGTAAACTGAGATTGTACCACTGCACTCTAACCTGGGCAATAGAATGCGACTCTGTCTCAAAAAAAAAAAAAAAAAAAAAGATGGGTGGGTGTGGTGGTGGCTCATACCTCTAGTCCTAGCACTTTGGGAGGTCAAGGCGGAAGGCTCTCTTGAGGCTAGGAGTTCGAGACCTGCCTGGACAAGGAAACCTGTCTCTACAAAAAATACAAAAACTAGCTAGATGTGGTGGTGTGCGCCTGTAGTTCCAGGTACTTGGGAAGCTGACCAGGAGAACTGCTTGAGACCAGTGAGTTGGGCCTGCAGTGAACCATGGTCATGCCACTGCCTCCAGACAGGGTGAAGTGGGTAGTTTTTCACTTGATCTCCTCCTCACTGTCTCTAACTGTTTAAACAAGTCTCAGACCTGGTGCAGAGGTGCATATACCTCCATTGCTGGACAAGGCCTGACTTTTGCCTGCTGGTAGGGCCTCCTCAGTTCTAACCAGCCTTCCGTGACCTCATTCTCTACCCTGGTTCCATTTTCCACTTTGTGACTTCATCAGTTAAAGATCCCATTTCAGTCACCAAGGTTGAGAGGCCCTAAGAGCCCAGTTCCTTTACAGAATCAACCCTGGGGTGGCTTTAGGACTGGGCTCTTTGGAGCTCATCCTTGGACCCACGGTGGAGCGCCGGTCCATGCTGACGTCTTCAGATACTGATCAATGGGCATTTGGCTCCTTGCTTCCACTGACCTCCTGAGTACTTTCAACGATCGGCGTCAGGGGTGCCCCTGCTGCTCTTTCTAGAGCATCTCTGCAACTCACGGTGGCCTCTCTTCTGTCTGCGGGCCATGGACAGCACAGTCTCTTCAGCCCTGGAGCTGCCCCAGAGGCTGGCACTGCACCCAAGGGAGAGCCCGAGGAGTCCAGAAGAGGAGGACCCCCACCTGCTGAGCAGCTTGGCTGCAGTCCAGACCCTGGCCAATGTCATCCGGCCTTGCTACGGCCCCCATGGCCGGCAGAAGTTCCTGGTGACCATGAAAGGAGAAACAGTGTGCACGGGGTGTGCCGCTGCCATCCTCAGGGCCCTGGAGCTGGAGCACCCAGCAGCATGGCTCCTCCAGGAAGCAGCCCAAACCCAGGCAGAGAATAGTGGGGACGGCACAGCCTTCGTGGTTCTGCTGACAGAAGCCTTGCTGGAACAGGCAGAGCAGCTGCTGAAGGCCGGCCTGCCTCGCCTGCAACTCCGGGAGGCCTACGCCACAGCCACGGCAGAGGTCCTGGCCACACTGCCCTCCCTGGCCATCCAATCTCTGGGGCCTTTGGAAGATCCGTCCTGGGCTCTCCATTCTGTGATGAATACCCACACCCTGTCCTCCACGGACCACTTGACCAAGCTGGTGGCCCATGCCTGCTGGGCTATCAAGGAGCTAGACGGCAGCTTCAGGCCTGAGCGTGTTGGGGTGTGCGCACTGCACGGGGGGACACTGGAGGATTCCTGCCTCCTCCCGGGGTTGGCCATGTCTGGGAAGCTCTGTGGGCAAATGGCCGCAGTGTTAAATGGTGCCAGGGTGGCTCTCTTTGCTTGCCCCTTTGGTCCTGCCCATCCAAATGCACCAGCAACGGCCCGGCTTTCTAGTCCTGCTGATCTAGCTCAGTTTAGTAAGGGAAGCGACCAATTACTGGAAAAGCAAGTAGGCCAGCTGGCAGCCGCGGGAATTAATGTGGCAGTGGTGTTGGGGGAGGTCGACGAGGAGACCCTCATGCTGGCAGACAGGTATGGCATCGTGGTGATCCAAGCTAGGTCTCGGATGGAGATCATTTACCTGAGTGAGGTGTTGGACACACCTCTGCTGCCTCGTCTGCTCCCTCCCCAGAGGCCAGGCAGGTGCCAGAGGGTTTACAGGCAGGAGCTGGGAGATGGTTTGGTTGTGGTATTTGAATGGGAATGTACAGGCACACCTGCCCTCACCGTGGTCCTCAGGGGAGCCACCACCCAGGGGCTGCGGAGTGCAGAGCAGGCCATCTACCACGGCATTGATGCCTATTTCCAGCTATGTCAAGATCCCAGACTGATTCCAGGAGCTGGGGCCACAGAAATGGCTTTGGCAAAAATGCTCTCTGATAAAGGAAGCAGATTGGAAGGGCCCAGTGGGCTTGCATTCCTGGCATTTGCCCGGGCCCTGAAGTATCTTCCTAAAACCTTGGCAGAGAATGCAGGCTTAGCTGTCTCAGACGTGGTGGCGGAAATGAGTGGAGTGCACCAAGGTGGGAACCTCGTAATGGGTGTGGGAGCTGAAGGGATAATAAATGTGGCCCAGGAAGGGGTGTGGGACACCCTAATAGTCAAAGCCCAAGGATTTCGAGCAGTGGCTGAGGTGGTGCTGCAGCTCGTGACTGTAGATAAAATTGTAATGGCCAAGAAAAGTCCCACACATCAGCAGATCTGGAATCCTGACTCTAAGAAGACAAAGAAACGCCCACCTCCTGTGGAAAACAAAAAAATCCTTGGAATGAATAAGTAGTGATACCCTCAATAAAACAGGGATTGCCAAGAAGGGAACAATCACCCCAAAAGTGAATGTTTGCCTTTATTCCGTGTTTGGTACTTGATTCAGTTTCTTTGAATTAAAAACATGAAGGAACATAAAAGTTCTTTTCATGCACTTAGTTCCTTTCCAGTTCTCGACTTTTTTTTTTTTTTTTTTTTTTTGGAGAGACAGAGTCTTGCTCTGTTGCCCAGGCTAGTGTGCAGTGGCACGATCTTGGCTCACTGCAACCTCTGCCTCCCAGGTTCAAGCGATTCGCCTGCCTCAGCCTCCCGAATAGCTGGGACTACAGGTGCACACCACCACGCCCAGCTACTTTTTGTATTTTTAGTAGAGACAGGGTTTCACCATATTGATCAGACTGGTCTCGAACTCCTAACCTCATGATCCTCCCACCTTGGCCTCCCAAAGTGCTGGGATTACAGGCGAGAGCCACCGTGCCTGGCCAGTTCTTGACCTTTTCATTTTCTGTTTCTACCAGATTGTGTTCCTTTCCTATGATAAGAGCAGGATTCAATTCTATTAAGATTTTTAAACTGAGTACCTATGTGGGCTTTGGATATGCAAAACACAGTGCAGCAATCTCTTCCTATTTGAGCATTCCCTGCGTGATATTCTGATATATATGGACTTATGTCTAGAAGTCACTTTGGGAGTCTGAAAACATCAGTTGCAGCTTACAAGAGTGGCCAGTCATTCCCATTGTGGTTATTTGAAAAAAAAGAAGGGACTATCATCTTAAAGCACAAAGAGAGAGAGAGAGAGAGAGAGAGGAGGCAAGAAAAGGAGCTGCTGTGGTGGCAGGCAGAAATTTAACTTAAAAAAAAAAAATTCCTTGCCTGGCACAGTGGATCATGCCTATAATCCCTGCACTTTGGGAGGTTGAGACAGGAAGATCGCTTGAGTCCAGGAGTTCAAGACCAGCCTGGACAACCTAGTGAGACCCTGTCTCTACAAAAATAAAAATAAAAAAAATTAGCCAGGTGTGGTGATGGATACCTGTAGTCCCAGCTACTCAGGAGGCTGAGGTGGAAGGATCATTTAAGCCCAGGAGATGGAGGTTGCAGTGAGCTGTGATTGTGCCACTGCACTCCAGCCTAAGCGACAGAGCAAGACCCTGTCTCAACAAAACAAAACAAAACAAAACAAAAGCCAGCAAACATCCTTGGCATAGATAACAGAAGATAAGAACACATACCTTAGGACTATGCTAATGTGGTTGTGTAGGTAAGGAGAAAGCTGAGGGTAGGGGGAAGGGCTAGGATTGGACAACCTTGGGCATTAAAGAAGGGGTTTGAGCAGAGCTGAGTGGGTTCAGCACCTAATACCCAAAGCCTTTTCCACTTTTTTAACCATCCAAATTACTCTAGGAAAAGATTAGAACCTATGGGACAGAATCTAGGAAATGAGAAGGTGCAATCTCTTAGAATCATAAAAATAAAAAAGTTTTAGGCATATGCAGAGAGAATGAGACTCAAGAAACCATTGTCTTATAGCATGCATATTAGCTGCAACACAGTAAAACAAAATTTTATTTATTTATTTATTTTGAGACAGAGTCTTGCTCTGTCACCCAGGCACAGTGACTGGTGTGGCCCAGGCACCAGTGCAGCAGTGCAGTCTCAGCTCACTGCAACCTCTGCCTCCCGGGCTCAAATGATTCTCCTGCCTCAGCCTCCTGAGTAGCTGGGACTACAGGTGTCCACCACCATACCTGGCTAATTTTTGTATTTTTAGTAGAGATGGGGTTTTGCCATGTTGGCCAGGCTGGTCTCAAACTCTGGACCTCAGGTGATCCACCTGCCTCAGCCTCCCCAAATGCTGGGATTACAGGTGTGTCCCACCCCAAGTTGCTGTATCTTGATTTTGTCTAGAATCTAAGTATCCTCTTTAATGTCATCTTTGAGTGTCCTTTTTTTTGTCTTTTTCTTTCTTTCTTTTTTTTTTTTTTGAGACGAAGTCTCACTCAGTCGCCCAGGCTGGAGAGCAGTGGCATGATCTCGGCTCACTGCAACCTCCACCCCCCGGGTTCAAGCGATTCTCCTGCTCAGCCTCCCAGTAGCTGGGATTACAGGTGCCTGCAACTAAGCCAGACTAATTTTTTTGATTTTTTTTTTTTTTTTTTTTTAAATGGCATCTCACTCTGTCACCCAGGCTGGAGTGCAATGGTGTGATCTTGACTCACTGCAACCTCCACCTCCCAGGTTCAAGTGATTCTTCCGTCTCAGCCTCCTGAATAGCTGAGACTACAGGCATGCACCACCATGCCCGGCTAATTTTTGTATTTTTGGTAGAGACACGGTCTCACTGTATCGGCCAGGCTGGTCTCGAACTCCTGACCTCGTGATCCACCCGCCTCGGCCTCCCAAAGTGCTGGGATTACAGGCATGAGCCACTGTGCCCAGCCAATTGTTTTGAATTTTTTGTACAGACAGGGTTTCACCATGTTGGCCAGGCTGGTCTTGAACCCCTGACCTCAAATGATTCGCCTACATCAACCTCCCAAAGTGCTAGGATTACAGGCATGAGCCACTGACCCCAGCATAAGTGTCCTCTTTAGTTGTCGAAACATATGACTCAATCATCAAGTTGTGTTTTTTTCTCCTACTGACTATGGAGAAGTTAACCAGAATTTGACCTCAATTTGGCCAGATCCAGATTCTTCTTCTGAGGTTACAGGATCAGGGTCTCCTAGCATACTAGGTCTCAGTCCTCAAAGGCTTTGGCTTTGGGGTTGGCTACAAATTTCTCTTCCAAGATGAGCTGCTTGCTTCAATTCTAGAAGCAGCTGAATTTCAGAAATGACAATTCCTGGAGGACATTTTCTTTTTTCTTTTTTCTTTTTTTTTTTGAGACGGAGTTTTGCTCTTGTTGTCTAGGCTGTAGTGCAATGGCATGATCTCGGCTCACTGCAACCTCCGCCTCCCAGGTTCAAGTGATTCTCCTGCCTCAGCCTCCCGAGTAGCTGGGATTACAGGCACCCGCCACCACACCCGGCTAATTTTGTATTTTTAGTAGAGACAGGTTTCTCCATGTTGGTCAGGCTGGTCTCAAACTCCCGACCTCAGGTGATCCGCCTGCCTCGGTCTCCCAAAGTGCTGGGATTACAGGCATCAGCTACCGCACCCGGCCATTACTGGAGTACATTTTCTACAAGAACTTGTAGCTGGTGGACTCATCCCAGACCCCTTCCAGCTTTGTGACACTGCTTTACTGTGCTCCATATTGATCCAGCAAGCAGAGAACAAAAGCCACAATCCGGAGAAAACAGGGGAGGAAAATGAGAACTGAGTCCTGGGAAATGAGGGAGATGAGAGGCTGACTTGGACAGTGGAGGCTGGGACTGAGCCTTGGGAACTTCTCATCCATTTGAGCTATATGTAGGCCAGTCATGGCCTCTAATCCCAATAGTTTGGAAGGTCAAGGCAAGCAGATCGCTTGAGGTTAGGAGTTTGAGACCAGCCTGGACAGCACACTGATACTCCTTTTCTACAGAAAAATAAATTACCCAGGTGTGGTGGCATGCACCTGCAGTCCCACTTATTCGGAAGGCTGAGGCAAGAGAATCTCTTGAACCCAGGAGGCGGAGGTTGCAGTGAGCCGAGATGGTGCCACTGTACTCCAGCCTGGGCTACAAAGCAAGACTCCATCTCAAAATAATAATAATAAATTAAAATAAAAATTAACTGGGCATGGTGGTGCACACCCATAGTCCCAGCTACTTGGGGGGCTGAGGTGGAAGGATTTCTTGAGCCCAGGAGGTCAAGGCTGCAGTGAGCAGTGATTGTGCTGCTGCGCTCCAGCCTGGGTGACAGACTGAGAAGACCCTTTCTCAAGAAAACAAAACAAAACAAAAAAGACTTCCGTCTACGAAAATACTGCAGTTCTTTTTTTTTTTTTTTTTTTTTTGAGACGGAGTCTTGCTCTGTCGCCCAGGCTGGAGTGCAGTGGCCGGGTCTCAGCTCACTGCAAGCTCCGCCTCCTGGGTTCACGCCATTCTCCTGCCTCAGCCTCCCGAGTAGCTGGGACCACAGGCGCCTGCCACCCCGCCCGGCTAGTTTTTTGTATTTTTTAGTAGAGACGGGGTTTCACCGTGTTAGCCAGGATGGTCTCGATCTCCTGACCTCGTGATCTGCCCGTCTCAGCCTCCCAAAGTGCTGGGATTACAGGCTTGAGCCACCATGCCCGGCTGCAGTTCTGATGAAGAGAAAAAATGATCAATTCCAAACTGTGAAAAGAACTGTGAAGAGAAGGCTGAAAACAAAACAACGGAAAAGAGTTGTCACAGTTTGCCAGTGCTTTCTCTACATGGACCAGCCTCTTCTCATGTGTATTATTTCTCCAGAATCTTTTTTTTTTTTTTTTTTTTTTTTTTTTTTTGAGATGCAGTCTTGCTCTGTCACCCAGGCTGGAGTGTAGTGGTGTGATCCCGGCTCACTGCAACCTTAGCCTCCTAAGTTTAAGTGATTCTCCTGCCTCAGCCCCCCAAGAAGCTGGAATTACAGGCACCTGCTGCCACACCCGGCTAATTTTTGTATTTTTAGTAGAGACGGGCTTTCAACATGTTAGCCAGGCTGGTCTCAAACTACTGGCTTCATGCAATCCACCCACTTTAGCCTCCCAAAGTGCTGGGATTACAGGCGTGAGCCACCGCACCTGGCCTCAACAGTCTTTCCTGGGCTCCGAGAGCTCTTCATGACAGGAGCTCTGCCTTCTAGGCCTACAAACCTGAGGGTCATGTAGTGCAGAGGCCAAGACATAGAGAAAGCTAAGATTCAAAAGAGGAGCAAACCCAGAAAACTCCAAAACAGGGCATCCGAATGGGAGGGAAGGAGAATATCAAGGCTTGAGGTCCCAACTGTTTTATCTGTAAATAAGCAAAACGAGTTTGAAAAAGTCTTGCTTGTGCTGTGTTTGCTGGACACTCACCGCACACGTCTGCATCCCTAAACCGCTCCCATTTCTGCTCGAGCCTTGCTGGAATAGCGACCAACTATTGATGATGCTGCAGCAAGGATGTGAGGGAGGCGACACTTCAGTGTTACAACTGATGGGCTGGCTTCCCACATGATTTGCTGCAAATTTCCCCTTGTACTGAGTTGAAAGGGTGCCACTGCCGAAAGGGAAAGCTGTCCCTGTTGCACTAAAATGCCAAAACACCAGTAGACAGGTATGACAGATATTCCAAAAGTAGCTGAGTCACCTTTTCCCCTGAAACATCAAGCATTCCCACCCCCACCCCCCGCCGCAGGCTAAAGATCCTCTTTCCTAACTAGGGAGGAAGAGGAAGAAGGTTAGGGTAAGAATGAGGGAGATGGTGGTAGAATCTCAGAGAGGGATTCTACTCACCTCCCAGTGGGTTCCAAGGAGTGAGATAGGGGAAAGGACAATAGAATCCCCAGCAAAGTTTGGGCATCTTGAGGAGATTCTCTGCTTTCAATCTGGAACCCTGGGGCCCCGAGGAGTTCCCTGTGCCAACAGGACAGCAGAGCTGTAGAGCAGGCATGGCTGAGGCCTCCGGCGGAGATGGGCCCCAGGTAGTTGATGGGCTATTCAGGGGTGCTAAGCAGCCTCAGAGAGCAGCCAGGGTCCCCCATGAAGCAGCAATGGGTGTTAGATATTTGCAGACATAGCCCCCCAACCTCAGGGCATTTCAAGGTTATGAGAAGAGGTAGGATTGTAAACTTTAGCCGAAGCTTGAGAAAGACAGAACATGACCTCAGACCACAGGACACCAAGATGCTGCATCAGCCTGTGGACTGGAGGCTGATGGGGTGGGTGAATGAGAAAAGGAGGTGAAGGAGGAGATCAAGAATGGACTTGGTTGAGGTTTGGCCTGATCAGGAAAAGTCGTAAAGGGCCGAAGTTTACCTGGAATTGACTAGATTAAGTATTTTACCATCAGGCAGAAAGGGGGCTAGAAATAGAAATACTGAGATGATTTAGTTATAAAAGCATAGTACGAATACTTCCCACATATTGGAGTGTAGGACTTAAGAATTTAAACTCTCAGCCAAGCGCAGTGGCTCACACCTGTAATCCCAGCACTTTGTTTTTTTTGGTTTTTTTTTGTTTTTTTTTTTTGAGATGGAGTCTCGCTCTGTTGCCCGCGCTGGAGTGCAGTGGCCGGGTCTCAGCTCACTGCAAGCTCCGCCTCCTGGGTTCACGCCATTCTCCTGCCTCAGCCTCCCGAGTAGCTGGGACCACAGGCGCCTGCCACCCCGCCCGGCTAGTTTTTTGTATTTTTTAGTAGAGACGGGGTTTCACCGTGTTAGCCAGGATAGTCTCAATCTTCTGACCTCGTGATCCGCCCATCTCGGCCTCCTAAAGTGCAGGGATTACAGGCTTCAGCCACCGCGCCCAGCAATCCCAGCACTTTGGGAGGCCGAGGCAGGTGGATCACCTGAGGTCAGGAGTTTGAGACCAGCCTGGACAACATGGTGAAACCCTGTCTCTAATAAAAATACAAAAATTGTACAGGCGTTTTGGTGGGTGCCTGTAATCCCAGCTACTTGGGAGGCTAAAGCAGGAGAATCGCTTGAGCCTGGGAGGCAGAGGTTGCAGTGAGCCAAGACCCTGCCACTGTACTCCAGCCTGGGCAACAGGGTGAGACTCCGTATCAAAAAAGAATTTAAACTCTCTACAAATGTGAATTTTCTTTTTCTTTTTCTTTTCTTTCTTTTTTTTTTTTTTTTTGAGACAGAGTCGCTCTTTCCCCCAGGCTGGAGTGCAGTGGCACAATCTTGGCTCACTGCAACCTCCACTTCCCGGGTTCAAGTGATTGTCCTGTCTCAGCCTCCCAAGTAGCTGAGATTACAGGCACCCACCACCACGCCCGGCTAATTTTTGTATTTTTAGTAGAGATGGGGTTTCACCATGTTGGCCAGGCTGGTCTTGAACTCCTGACCTCAAGTGATCTGCCTGCCTCTGCCTCCCAAAGTGCTGGGATTACAGGTGTGAGCCACCACACCTGACCAAATGTGAATATTGAATAAGGACTTCAGACACTGTCCTCTGGGTATTCCAACAGGGTTTGACACTAGTAATTGCAGCGCCACATAAGAGAGATGAGACGCTGATTAGCGAAACAATGGTAATCTTTTGCAATGCAGCACATGCTTGAGAAGCAATTTTATACAGTAGACAGGGTGGAAAAAATGGCTCTTTGGAAGTTTTCTTCTAACTCACAGAATGCATCAGCAAGGAAAGGTGGATCCTGGCAAGTTCAGGGGACATATGCCTCTCTATAGTGAAAAATATTTTCTTTCTTTCTTTTTTTTTTTTGAGATGGAGTCTCTTTCTGTCACCCAGGCTGGAGTGCAGTGGGGCAATCTCGGCTCACTGCAAGCTCCGTCTCCTGAGTTCACGCCATTCTCCTGCCTCAGCTTCCCGAGTAACTGGGATTACAGGCCTCCACCACCACGCCCGGCTAACGTTTTGTATTTTTAGTAGAGACAGGGTTTCACCGTGTTCTCGATCTCCTGACCTTGTGATCCGCCCACCTCAGCCTCCCAAAATGCTGGGATTACAGACGTGAGCCACTGCACCCGACTGAAAAATATTTTCATATCCAGATCAACATGCATTTCTTAAAACATCTTAACACATGTCCTCTGCCTCCTGTGTCCACAGGCTCCAGAACCCTAGCATTCCAGAGTCCCCCCCACTTACTGTGGCTACTCCCCTCTTGGCAGGCACCCCAAGTTCTGGACTAGTATTTCCCCTACAGAAGAGAACAAGATCTATCAGTCAATCTCAGACTTCCCTATGCAGATGCAAAATATAGGTTTCATATCTCATTCCTAGTCAGTCATTTTGATTGCAAACCTCCTTCTATTTCAATATTACTGTAGGTTTTTGTTGTTGTTTTGTTTTGTTTGGTTTTTTTGAGACAGAGTCTTCCTCTGTCACCTAGGCTGGAGTAGAGTGGCATGATCTCGGCTCACTGCAGCCTTGACCTCCTGGGTTCAAGTGATTCTCCTGCCTCAGCCTCCCAAGTAGCTGGGATTACAGGTACATGCCACCACACCCAGCTAATTTTTTTTTTTTTTAATTATTTGCAGAGACAGGGTTTTATCATGTTGGCGAGGCTCGTCTCAAACTCCTGACCTCAGATGATCCATCTGACCTGCTGGGATTACAGGCATAAGTCACGCACCATGCTATTGTAGTTTTATTTACAAGAGGCATAACAATCCATGAACCAAGATTAAAATATTGTTTCAGGTGAAAATAGTTTCCAAAACTACTTGTGATATTTTCTACATTAGATTTTGAGAAGAATCTATATTTGTCTTAATTCCCTTAATTACTAAAACTAAATAGAAAACATTTCAAAATATACCCATATGTTAAAAGTCTTTTTTTTTTTTTTTTTTTGAGACAGAGTTTCACTCTTGTTGCCCAGGCTGGAGTGCAACAGCATGATACCGGCTCACCACAATCTCTGCCTCTGGGGTTCAAGCGATTCTCCTGCCTTAGCCTCCCGAGGAGTTGGGATTACAAGCATGTGCCACCACGCTCAACTAATTTTTTTTTTTTTTTTTTAAATAGAGATGGGGTTTCTCCATGTTGGTCAGGCTGGTCTCAAACTCCCAGCTCAGGTGATCCACTCACCTCAGTCTCCCAAAGTGCTGGGATTACAGTCATGAGCCACCCTGCCTGGCCTGAAATGTAAAGTCTTAATTTAGATGTTCAGCATCATACAACAAAAATACAGTCTATAAAGTCTGATGTTCTTTTTTTTTTTTTTTTTTTTTTTTTGAGACAGAGTTTCACTCCGTCGCCCAGGCCAGAGTGCAATTGCACCATCTCCGCTCACTGCAACCTCCACCTCCCGGGTTCAAGTGATTCTCCTGCCTCAGCCTCCCAAGTAGCTGGGACTACAAGCAGGTGCCACTACGCCCAGCCAATTTTTGTATTTTTAGTAGAAATGGTGTTCCACCGTGTTGAGCAGGCTGGTCTCAAACTGCTGACCTCAAGTAATCTGCCTGCCTTGGCCTCCTGAATTGCTGAGATTAAAGGTGTGAGCCACCACACCCAGCCCTGGATGTTCTTAAATTTCTCTTCTTTCATTTTTTTATCTCTACTGAGCACTTCAGCTTTTAATAAAATTTTCTTCTTTTATCTAGTGAATACTTGTAAACTTTTTTGGGGGGAGACTTACCCAAATGATGAGCTTCTGAGAGTGTTGAAAGCTAAGAATCTCCTCTCATTCTGCATAGAAACAGTGGAGTTCTGGACCCAAATGATGAGCTTCTGAGAGTGTTGAAAGCTAAGAATCTCCTCTCATTCTGCATAGAAACAGTGGAGTTCTGGACCCAAATGATGAGCTTCTGAGGGTGTTGAAAGCTAAGAATCTCCTCTCATTCTGCATAGAAACAGTGGAGTTCTGGAAGTAAGCGTAACTATTTACATTTCAAGTCAGTAAACCCAAGGGTGCACTTGGGTTTATTGTTCGAACAATTCGAACATTTATTAAGTGCCAACCCATGTAAAGAATTACCCAGCAACCAGAATTCAACTTGGTCAGCAGGCAAGGAGTCTTGATCAGACAAACTCACCATTTTTAAATATGAAAAATTACATGGAAGATGGCTGGAGCAGACAAGGGTCGCAGGCTGCTGTGTGCCACCACCACAGAAACATCCTGGATGGTCAGCCCCTCAGTGAATGAATGGAGCTATTTTGAAACTGGTGGGATGACGACAATTGTGAAAAGACCCCACTCAGATCTCCTGCTGCAGGTGTAATTGACTGAGAATCTCAACTGCTGTCCTCTGAATCTACCACCACCGCATTTACAATAAGACCATGATTCCCGAGGGCTGTGCCCACCCAGCGACTACAGGATAATAAGGTCACTTCCTGCCAGATTCTAATGGGGACTTGGGTCAGCCTGGCCAAAAGCATCTGAGAGCTGCACTGCAGTCTGGGGCCCTCCTATTTACTCTGTTCTCTTTTCTTTCTGGGGGGTCAAATTTCCTCATTCCGACCACTCGAGGTGGCTCACACCTGTAATCCCAGCACTCTGGGAGGCTAAGGAGGGCGGATCACCTGAGATCAGGAGTTTGAGATCAGCCTGGCCAACATGGTGAAACCCCATCTCTACCAAAAATACAAAAGTTAGCCAGGCATGGCGGCACACACCTGTAATCCCAGCTACTCAGGAGACTGAAACAGGAGAATCACTTGAAGCCAGGAGGCACAGGTTGCAGTGAGCTGAGATCTCACCACTGCACTCCAACCTGGGTGACAGAGCAAGACTGTCTCAAAAATAAATAAATAAATAAATAAATAAAAATAAAAATAAATAAATTTCCTAATTCCTCCAACTTTCTCCACTTTTTTCCCCTCATCAGTGTTTCTCCCATAAATCTCTTGTATGACAATCTTCTTGGCATCTATTTTTCAAAGGACCTGAATCAACACAGGGTGCTAAAATATTAACATAAAATGACTGATTTAGCTGGGTATGGTGGTGCATGTCTGTGGTCCCAGCTACTCAGGAGGCTGAGGTGGGAGGATCGCTTGAGCCCAGGAGGTGGAGGCTGCAGTGATCCAAGATAGCACCACTGTGCTCCAGCCTGGGCAATGGATTGAGACCTCGTCTCAGGGGAAAAAAAAAAAAAAAAGGTTAAAATTAAAAATTTAAAAAAAGATGACGGATATAGTTTGGATATTTGTCCCTGGCCAAATCTCATGTTGAAATGTAACCCCTAGTGTTGGAGGTGGGGCTGGTGGGAGGTGTTTGGGTCTAGGGGTGGATCCCTCATGGCTTGGATAACCAGTGAGTTCTCACAAGATCAGGTTGTTGTAAAGTGTGTGGCACCTCCTTCCCCCATGAGTAAAAGCTCCCTGAGGCCTCCCCAGAAGCCAGGCAGATGCTGGTGTCATGCTTCCTGTACAGCCTGCAGAACTGTAAGTCAATTAAACCTCTTTTCTTTTTTTTAAAGATGGAGTCTCACTCTGTCACCCAGGCTGGAGTACAGTGGCACAAACTCAGCTCATTGCAGCCTCCGCCTCCCAGGTTAAAGTGGATTGCATTGGCATGGCTCACTGCAACCTCTGCCTCCCAGGTTCAAGCAATTCTCCTGCCTCAGCCTCCTGAGTAGCTGGAACCAGATGCATGCAGCATCACGCCCAGCTAATTTTTGTATTTTTAGTAGAGACAGGGTTTCACCATGTTGGCCAGGCTGGTCTCAAACTTCTGACCTCAGGTGATCTTCCCACCTCAGCTTCCCAAAGTGCTGGGGATTACAGGTGTTAGCCACTGTGCCCGGCCTAAACCTCTTTTCTTTATAAATTACCCAGTCTCAGGTGTTTCTTTATAGCAAGGCAAAGAACGGCCTAATGCAATTTCTCTTTAACAGGTTGCCTCTTCCTAGTACTTGATTTGCCCTACCAAGTCAGCAACTCTCCTCAAATGTCAGTCAAGGAGAGACAACTTCAATTTATAGCCAACTACCACACCAATCTCTCTCATCCTAAGAACAATTCCCGGCCGGGCGCGGTGGCTCAAGCCTGTAATCCCAGCACTTTGGGAGGCCGAGACGGGCGGATCACGAGGTCAGGAGATCGAGACCATCCTGGCTAACCCGGTGAAACCCCGTCTCTACTAAAAAATACAAAAAAACTAGCCGGGCGAGGTGGCGAGCATCTGTAGTCCCAGCTACTCGGGAGGCTGAGGCAGGAGAATGGCGTAAACCCGGGAGGCGGAGCTTGCAGTGAGCCGAGATCCGGCCACTACACTCCAGCCTGGGCGACAGAGCGAGACTCCGTCTCAAAAAAAAAAAAAGAACAATTCCCTATGCCACTCCTCAATGGTACACGAAGGGCCATGTCTCAACTACACCTTCCCCATCTTAACAAGAACATGAACACACACACACACCACACACTCTTTCTCAAGTGCCATTATTCATTTTGAACCAAGTAAGCTTATCCTTTGAAGGCACTCTCCATTTCTCCCCTTAATGAGGCATAATTACTACATTAATAATAACACAAATAAACTGCTTCCCATAAGAATAGCATTTCCAGGCGGGCATGGTGGCTTACGCCTGTAATCCCAGTACTTTGGGATGCCAAGGCGGGTGGATCATCTGAGGTCAGGAGTTCAAGACCAGCCTGGCCAACATGGTGAAACCCCATCTCTACTATAAATACAAAACTTAGCCAGGTGTGGTGGACACCTGTAATCCCAGCTACTTGGGAGGCTGGGGCAGGGGAATCGCTTGAACCCAGGAGGTGGAGATTGCAGTGAGCCGAGATCGCACCACTGTACTCCAGCCTGGGCAGCAAGAGTAAGACTCTGTCTCAAAAAAAAAAAAAAAATGAAAAAAGAAAAAAATAGCATTTCCAAGCCTTGTACATAAACAGTACCTCATTTGATCCTCATCATAAAATCAAGGGTAGAAATGACCAGTATCATTAGCCTCATTTCACAAAAGAAGAAACTGAGACTCATACTGATGTGTCTGGGTGTCAGTTTCCAAGTCTGTCCAATGAATTGAGCCCTGTGACCTTTAGGAACTCTTCCACTTCTAAAATCGTATAATTTCCATAATTCGTCTGAAATCACTAAGCTTGCAGTGGCAGATTAGGGACCTGAGGGAATGACTTGGTGCCAGGCTGATTCTCCCACACCGTGTTATCTTTGCTGCCAATAGCAGTGGCTAACATCAGCTACGCGATGTGTCCTGCACTGTGCCAGTTACTTACAAGGCATTGTTATTTTATTTTATTTTATTTTTTTGAGATGGAGTTTCACTCTTGTTGCCCAGGCTGGAGAGCAGTGGCACAATCTCAGCTCACTGCAACCTCCGCCTCCCAGGTTCAAGCGATTCTCCTGCCTCAGCCTCCCAAATAGCTGGGATTACAAGCATCCACCACACCTGGCTAATTTTGTATTTTTAGTAGAAACGGGGTTTCACCACATTGGTCAGGCTGGTCTCAACTCCTGACCTCAGGTGATCTGCCCGCCTCAGCCTCCCAAAGTGCTGGGATTAGAGGCGTGAGCCACCGCGCCAGTCTAGAGCATTGTTGAATACCTACTCAGCATTGTCCTCTATCCCACTGTGTAAATGTATTTACATTTCAGTTACATACACATGTAATGGAGAAGGTGACACCACCCCTGCTCCAAGGCTGTACTCTGATCGACACTTTCCATTCTTCCAGCCACAGTCATTGGATGACTTGGGGGCTCTGGCCTGGAATGCCGGAACAGAAGTACACCCTCTCCTACTGAACATACATTAGGAAGCACTGGCTTCTACTGCTACTGGCAGCCTCTCTGTGGCCCTGAGGGGAAGCCTCAGGATCTTGTTTGGAACCGACAGTTTTTAGTAGCTAAAATCTGAGACGTCTATACCTATCCTTAAAACTCTGAACAAACAACATAGGCAAAGACAGATGATGTCACTGAGACCCAGAGAGGATATTAGACCTTGCCCAGCATACATTATCTATTGGGAGCCAGTCAGGACTAAATTACAGGTCTCCAGCAACTGACCTGGGGTTCTTTTGCCCTCAGCATGTAGAAAGGGCCCCGTGTGCAAAGGTTCCGGATAAAGATCAGACCGTGATCTAGCTGATGAACAGAACCCAGAAGTATGTTTGAGGGGGAGGAAGGAGGAGGGTAAGAGACGTCGTCTTCTGTTCTGCTTTTTTGCCCTGAGGGGATGACACTTAACCACCGCAGGGGCTGCAGCTGAGCCGCAGGGATGGTCACACTGAACCAGGACTTCTTCCCTTCCCCCACTCTAAACCTCTGCCAAGCAGAGAGCCTCTGAGACTGCTCTAGAGAAAGGGGCTGCCTGCCAAGTATCTGCCCACCTGGGGCCAGGGTGAGGGCAAGGCCAGTGACTACATTCTGTGAACAGCTGGAAAAAAAGTGGGCAACACAGTGGCCTTGGGGCAATGGCCTTCCCACTCTCCTTGTCAAAAAATAGCAGGATTCAAAAAAAAAGGGGGGGAGGATATTTATTTAATCCTTTTGTTACAAATTAAAGTTGCTTGTTTTCAAAAATTGCAGGAAATAAAGTACGCGAATCAAAGAAACACAAAATATTTAAAAACAAAATAGCTATTTTCCCAACTCTCTTACTTACAGGTATGTCTATACAATTCTGGCAGAATCCAAAGGGAAGGACAGTTTGGTTAGTCCATTCAGTCACAGCAAATGTACCTGTTCATTTGTTCAAGGATTTGTTGAGCACTCACCTTGTGCCCTGAAGATACAGTTCTGAAAAAACACCAAAAAGGCCCCTGTGTCCAGCAGCTCACATCTTAGTGGTGGAAGGGAGATGAAGGGGAACAGACCATAATAAGTAAGTAAACAATGATTTCAGACTGTGCCAAGAGCTCTAAGGAAAACAGGGTGATATGATAGGGAGCGGGGAAAGGTACTTTAGGTACGTAAAATGTCAGAAATGCTCCCCCAGGCCAGGCGAGGTGGCTCAAGCCTGTAATCCTAGCACTTTGGGAGGTCGAGGTGGGCGGATCACTTGAGCCCAGGAGTTTGAGACCAGCCTGCGGTTTCACCATGCGAAACCCAGACTCTACGAAAAAAAAAAAAAAAGGAAAAGAAAAAACAAAAAAAATCGGCTGGGTGCCATGGCTCATGCCTGTAATCCCAGCACTTTGGGAGGCCAAAGCGGGTAGATCACCTGAGCTCAGGACTTCAAGACCAGCCTGGCCAACATGGTGAAACCCCATCTCTACTAAAAATACAGAAATTAGCTGGGCACTGTGTAGGGCGTTTGTAATCCCAGCTACTTGGGAGGCAGAAGCAGGAGAATCGCTTGAACCCAGGAGGCGGAGGTTGCAGTGAGCCAAGATCATGCCACTGCACCCCAGCCTGGGTGAAAGAGCAAGACTCTGTCTCGAAATAATTAAATTAAATTAAATTAAATTTAAATTTAAAAATTAGCCAGGTGTGGTAGTGCATACCTGTAGTCCCCACTACTTGGGAGGCTGAGGTGGGAGGATCACCTGAGCCCAGGAGGTCAAGACTGCAGTGAGCCGAGATTGCACCACTGCACTCCAGCCTTGGCAACAGAGTGAGACCCTGTCTCGAAAAAAAAAAAAAAAGAAAAAGAAAAAGAAAAAGAAAAAGAAAAGAAAAGAAAAGAAAAAAAGAAGCCAGGCGCAGTGGCTCATGCCTGTAATCCCAGCACTTTGGGAGGCTGAGGTGGGCAGATCACTTGAGGTCCGGAGTTTGAGACCAACCTGGCCAACATGGTGAAATGCTATCTCTACTAAAACTACAAAAATTAGCTGGGTGTGGTGGCAGGCACCTGTAATCCCAGATACTAGGTAGGCTGAGGCAGGATAATTACTTGAACCTGGGAGGCAGAGGTTGCAGCGAGCCAAGCCTGGGCAACAAAGAGAGAGACTCCATCTCAAAAAACAGAAAAGGAAAAGGAAAGGAGGAAGAAACAAAGAAATGAAGGAAGAAAGAAAGAGAAAGAAGAAAAGGGAGAGGAGAGGAAAGGGGAGGGGAGGGGAGCAGGGAAGAGAGGAGAGGAGAGGAGAGGCTGGGCCCAGTGTTTCATGCCTGTAAGCTGAGGTGAATGGATCACCTGAGGTCAGGAGTTAGAGACCAGCCTGGCCAACATGGTGAAACCCTGTCTCTACTAAAAATACAAAAATTAGCCGGGGGTGGTGGCACATGCCTGTAATCCCAGCTACTCAGGAGGCTGAGGCAGGAGAATCACTTGAACCTGGAAGGCAGAGTTTGCAGTGAGCCAAAAATCGTGCCATTGCACTCCAGCCTGCGCAACAGGGCAAGACTGTGTTTCAAAAAAAGAAAGAGAAACAAAGAAAGAGAAATGCCTCCCCAAGGTGACAGATGAGCAAAGCCAGGTGAGAAGTCTAAAGAAATTCAAGCACAAAGGCCCTCTGGCAAAAAGGTCTTGGCAGAAAGGTGTCAGTGTGCTTGCTGCATTGAAACTGCTCCTGTAAGCCAGGGATCCTATAAGGTAGGCCTTGGATTCCATGGTGGGGAGCTCGGCTAGGACCCCCACGATAGGCAGGAAGGCAGCTGGAAAGAGCAGTTCTGCCATTCTTCCGGATGTATTAATGAGCCATGATGGGTCGTCCTGGTGGACTTCTGGAGTCTGAGCTGGGTCCACGTTTGAGGTCTCCCACTTTAGTGACCCTGGGAAAGTTACTTGAGTTTCCTCATTTGAATAGCCAAGGGTTTCTCATGTTTGATGCCAAATGCCTTGGGCGGGGATTGGCTCCAAACCTCAGCCTCATCAGTCAGTCAATTTATCCTTACATTCAAGAGCAGCCATTTACAAAACGAGTTCAGAAAATTTAAAAAAAAACAAAAACAAACAAAAAAAAAAAACAAATTTTAAATCGTTAGAATACTGCATAAACAAACTAGAAGTAGGCCGGGTGCAGTGGCTCACGCCTGTAATCCTAGCACTTTGGGAGGCCGAGGCGGGCGGATCACCTGACGTCAGGAGTTCGAGACCAGCCTGACCTATATGGAGAAACCCCGTCTCTACTACAAATGCAAAATTAGCTGGGCGTGGTGGTGGGTGCCTGTACTCCCAGCTATTTGGGAGGCTGAGTCAGGAGAATATCTTGAACCCGGGAGACGGAGGTTGCAGTGAGCCGAGATCGCGCCATTGCACTCCAGCCTGGGCGACAGAGCGAGACTCCATCTCAAAACAAACAAACAAATAAAAACAAAGTAAAAGTAGATTCCCCAGGCAAAGCTGATAATATTGCTGGGATAATCGACTTTGTCACTACAGTCTCACTTGGTACTTTAAGAAACTCCATCTTGATCCTAGGTCTGGGTTGATCTGGGGGTTCCTGCTAATTTTGTGTTTTAAAAACCTAAAGCAATAAAAATGTTGATATTGACATTTATCATTTTTATCCTCGCCCTCTGCCTTGTTTTGCTGGGAGATCTGTTCCACTTGGCTGAGTTTAGAGAGGGCGGGGAAGCGGGGGAGAAACCGAGGCGCAGGGTGGAGAAAGGGAGAAAAGCCTTGCAGACTGAACACATGAGAAAACCTGGAGAAGGGATTCGCTGTGCTTATTTCAGGGAAGAAAACCGAGAAGTGAAGCACAGAGGGGTCAGGTTCCGGGAGCAGCGGGAAGGTTGCAGGGGTCCCCAGGGCAGGTCGTGGAACTCAGGCAGCGGCACCGGGGGCCCAGTTCAGGCCGCGGGGTGCAGCCGGGCAAGACCGCTCGGGCTGCCGAAACGGGAGGAGATCAGAAAAAGGAGAGACATGGAGAAACGGAAAGGAACAGGAGCAACACTCGGGCGGAAAGGAAAGAGGCCGAGACAGAGGAACGCCCGCAGGAACCCGCAGCCGAGCAGCCAGCCGGGCTGGGCGGGGAGAGGGGGCTGCGGAGGGGGCGGGGCGCCAGGCGGCGCGAGGCCAATGAGAGGGCGGGCCGGGGCGAGGGCGGGGCGCTAGGCGACATGAGGCCAATGGGAGGGTGGGCCGGGGCGAGGGCGGGGCATTAGGCGGTGCGAGGCCAATGGGAGGTCGGGCCGGGTCCTCTGGGCTGAGGCTGGGTGCCAGGCGGCGTGAAGCCAGTGGGAGGGCAGGTTGGGGGCAGGGGCGGGACCCCAAGCCAATGGAAGGGTGATACCGAGGGGGCGGGGCGCCAGGCGGCGAGAGAGCCAATGGGAGGCAGAGTCGGGGACCGCGGGCCGTGGGCCGCCCCGCGAGGGGAGGGAGACCCGGAAGGCGGTGGGGGCGGGGAGTGGAGCTGACAACCTGTCAAATCCACTTTGGGACGAACTAGGTCACGCGCTCCCCGGGCCGGGCACCCCCGCCTGCGAGGCCCGGCCGCGGTTCCTTCCTCTTCCTGCCCGCGGCGGTGGGGGTGGGGCGGGCCTCGGGACACCTGCCTCGGCCGCCGGCCTCGTGCGGCTTCCCGGGCGGCTCCGCCTCGGCCGTACACCCCCCGGCCCGCTCGCGGCGGGTGGAGCCGTGGTCCCGCGGGCTCGGCCGCGCTCTCTCCCTGGACACTGGGAGCCCCGCGCGGCCTCGCGGGCAAAACCTCTGGACTCCCCGCACCCCCGACCGTCTCCGCGCCGCTCCTTCTCGCGCGCGACCGTGGACTCGTCCCCGCGGGCCCGGGTTGGCAGAAGCTGCGGGGGCCGGGGGCGCACTACTTGGCGCGGAAGGGCCAGCGGCGGGCGGAGGGATCCCCGGCCGCGGGGTGAGCCGCAGGGAGGGGTCGGGAGGAGCCGGGAGGAGCCGCAGTGGGGAGTCGGGAGGAACCTGGCGCCCGCACCCACGCGCGCCGTGGTCACCTGTTCCCCGCGGGAGCCCGGCCGCACTCGTGGGGAGGCACGCTCGCAGCTGGGGCTTCCGCTTTGTGCCCGTGGAACCGCGGGGAAGGCGCCGCGCTCTCGGGTCTTCCTGGCGGGTGGTCCTGCACTTTCCCCCTCTCTGGTACGGACCGCCGCGATCTGTTTCCAGGCAGAGGAAAAGATGTCAAAGACTCAGACAGAAGGCAGCGTGAATCCAGGGCCCGGGATGCAGGGTTTGCTGGAACGCCAGCCGATGCGATCGCGCCCCTGGGATTCCACTTGGCCCGCGCGTCCATTTCCTTGCTCGGTGGACTCAGTAAAGCCGGATCTGTCCAGCGCTTACAGCGTGGAGGTGGAGGCGGACTAATCAAGCAATGCTCTGTTATTATTTCTACCCATCCCCTTTTCTCCATGCTAATTTGCTTAGAACTTTAACATCGAATGGACAGCAAATGTCATGTTGTTTAATTTTCACTCCTTGACCGTTATGCTAATTTCTCTCCCGAACAAGGTGACGCATTGTTTTAAGTAACAATGACCAACTCAATTTTTGCAAATTGTATGAATTGAAGGGTAAAATGTGGGAAAACGCTAAATTTGAATGCTAAATTTGAACATTTGACACAATATTTTGAAATGCTTCTTTGCAATATTATGGCATTTCGGAACAGATTGAAATATTTCATTTTCAGACATTTCTTTGGTCAACAAATACTTCTTGAACGTTTATATGCAAAGCAATGCATATAACATTTTCATTGCTTTACAAGTGTATTTATCAGTAAAAGAATTTTGTTTTAAATTCTAGCCTTCATTTAAATGTATTTTAGTTATCACATTGGGAAGAAAATATTACTGTGTACGGAATGTACAGACATGTTTTTATATTTACAAAAAATAGTCATTAAGAAAGAAAATATGGCCGTGTGCTGTGGGTCACGTCTGTAATTCCAGCATTTTGGCATGCCGAGGCAGGCGGATCACCTGAGGTCAGGAGTTGGAGACTAGCCTGACCAATAAGGTGAAACCCCGTCTCTACTAAAAATACAAAAATGAGCCGGGGCGTGGTGGCGGGCGCCTGTAGTCCCAGCTACTTGGGAGGCTGAGAGGGGAGAATTGCTTGAACCCGGGAGGCGGCGGTTGCAGTGAGCCAAGAGTGTGCCACTGCACTCCAGTCTGGGCAACAGAGTGAGACTCCATCTCAAAAATACATATATACAGATATCTATATATAGAGATATCTATACAGATATATAGGTATATACAGATTATAGTATATATAGATGTCTATATATAGATGTGTATTCCTTACATTCAACATAAGAATGAGCTTATTCATAATTAGCTGTAGTATTATTGCCCTTGAAGAACTACCATATTTATTACATTTATAAATACTATTTATAAGTATTTAAATAGAAATCTTTTAAATAGAAATTAAATGCAAACAAAGCAACAAAAAGAGGCCTTTCATACATGGTTATTGGCTTTTCATTGTAACCAGTTCTTACTGCCAGCTGATTTTCCAAAGGGAATCGTTGCTTTCTGTTTTGACCAATTGGCAACCTATACAGTGCTAGAAACTCTTAGCCCTCATTGGGTGTATAAATATATATCTTATTTCAAATGTTTTGTTACCTATTCCTACTGGAGGTTGTTTTCTTCTCTCTTTTTTTTTTTTTTTTTTTTTTTTTGAGACGGAGTCTCACTCTGTCACCAGGGCTGGAGTGCAGTGGCAGGATCTCAGCTCACTGCAACCTCCGCCACCCGGGTTCGAGCGATTTTCCTGCCTCAGCCTCCTGAGTAGCTGGGATTACAGGCACCTGTCACTACGACCAGCTAGTTTTTTGTATTTTTAGTAGAGATGAGGTTTCACCATGTTGGCCAGGCTGTACTCAAACTACTGACCTCGTTATTCACCCATCGCTGCCTCCCGAAGTGCTGGGATTACAGTTATGAGCCACCGCGCCTGCCCTCTTTTTTCTTTTTCTTTTTCTTTCCCTTTCCTTTTCTTTTCTTTCTTTCTTTCTCTCATTTTGATCTTAATACCCACTAAAAAGATAAAACTACGAGTGCTTTTCTTCAGATCACGAGATTGTCAGTAATACAAAGTCAACACTGCCAAATCATGAGAATGAATTGCCTATCATTGTACAAAAAAATGAATACTGGAAATTAGCTCCTAGATCTATTATATTACCATAATAAGAAAAACTAAAGAATTAAAAAATCTAAACAAAATGCAATCCTAAATTATGCTGCGGCCGGGCAAGGTGATTCACACCTGTAATTCAGCATTTTGGGAGGCCAGAGCCGATGGTGTCTTGAGCCCAGGAATTGGAGACTAGCCTGGGGAACATGCCAAAACCTCATCTCTACAAAAAGGAAAAAAGTACAAAAAAGTAGCTGGGCGTGGTGGCACATAGCTGTAGACCTAGCTACTCAGGAGGCAGAGGCAGGAAGATTGCGTGAGACCGGGATGTCGAGGCTGCAGTGAGCCATAATGGTGCCACTGCTCCCCAGCCTGGGCAACAGCCACACCCTGTCTCGAAACAACAACAACCAATTCATCTTGCTGCATTTCAGTATTTTTAACTCGTTTAACATAGTGTAGACAGTTTTGATGTGATGTGTCACATCTTTTTTTAACATCTAATTTCTTTTTTTTTTTGAAATGGAGTTTCGCTCTTGTTGCCCAGGCTGGAGTGCAGTGGCGCAATCTCTGCTCACTGCAACCTCTGCCTGCCAGGTTCAAGCAGTTCTCCTGTTTCAGCCTCCCAAGTAGCTGGGGCTACAGGCGGCTGCCACCACGCCCGGCTAATTTTTGTATTTTTAGTAGAGACAGGGTTTCATCTTGTTGGTCAGGCTGGTCTCGAACTCCTGACCTCAGGTGATCCACCCACCTCGGCCTCCCAAAGTGCTGGGATTTTAGGCGTGAGGAGCCCAACCTTAACATCTAATTTCAGAAGAAAGCTAACTCTTTCCGTTCTTCTTAAAGATGAAAATTAGAAACATTCTGCCTTAATTATTTCTTTTTTTTTTCTTAGAGACAGAATCTTGCTCTGTTGCCAGGCTGGAGTGCAGTGGCATGCTCTCAGCTCACTGCAACCTCCGCCTCCTGGGTTCAAGCAATTCTCCTGCCTCAGCCTCCCAAGAAGCTGGGACTACAGGCTCACACCACCAGGCCCATCTAATTTTGTTTTCTTTTTTAGTAGAGACAGGGTTTCACCATGTTGGCCAAGATGGTCTCGATCTCTTGACCTCGTGATCCACCTGCCTCGGCCTCCCTAAGTGCTGGGATTACAGGCATGAGCCACCATGCCTGGCCTTTGCTTTAATTATTTCTTCTGTTGTATTCCCTGCTAGCAAACTTTTGGAATAGATTTGGGAAATTAATTACCTTTATAAATGGAGTTACTATTTTGCCCAAACGTTTCATGTATAATTCTGTAAGGAGGATTTTTATAATTCCCTACCCAAATGTCTTGGCACAGTTTTATTTCTTAGTTGGTAGTGAATTTCCTAGACTAGGATGAAAAAGCAGGAAGTTTTCTTACTGCTTTTGGGGAGGAGGGTGGGTGGCTTTACCTTGGCAAGGACATTCTCATGGCAGCTCAGCCTGGACTCTGTGGTTGAAAATTCAACTCGAACCCAAAGGGGTAGAATATTTTGTGAATGGGAAACAAATATACCTTGAGTTAGAGGTTACAAATCAGTGGTCACAGATATGTATTGTTTGTCTCTACAATGTCTAGACATTTTTAAATTAGTTTCCAAGATTTAAAAAATTAGAGATTTCAGGGTTGGCCATGGTGGCTCACACCTGTAATCCCAGCACTTTGGGAGGCCAAGGCGGGTGGATCACTTCAGGTCAGGAGTTTGAGACCAGCCTGGCCAACATGGTAAACCCCATCTCTACTAAAAATACAAAAAATTAGCTGGGTGTGGTGGCGTGCGCCTGTAGTCCCAGCTACTCGAGAGGCTAAGGCAGGAGAATCACTTGAACCCAGGTGGTGGAGGTTGCAGTGAGCTGATATCTTACCACTGCACTCCAGCCTGGGCAACAGAGCAAGACTCCACCTAAAAATACCAAAATTAGCTGGGTGTCGTGGTGGGCACCTGTAATCCCAGCTACTCAGGAGGCTGAGGCAGGAGAATCGCTTGAACCCAGGAGGCAGAGGTTGCAGTGAGCCGAGATCACGCCACTGCACTCTAGACTGCCACAGAGTGAGACTCCGTCTCTAAAACAAACAAACGAACAAAAAAACCAAAGAAAAAAACAAAACCAACAAAGCCCAGTGAGAACAGCAGCATGTTGGAAAAGATTCCAGGTGTGTTCAGATGGGCTGTGCGTTACGATGATTGTGAGTAGTGTGAAGAAATAGAACAATTCTGTGAAATTGCATTTAGTTCGGATCTACATGCATTGATAGAGAAATGTTTAAATAAAATGTATATCTTTGGTTGGGCACAATGGCTCACGCCTGTAATCCCAGCACTTTGGGAAGCCGAGGAGGGTGGATCACGAGGTCAGAAGTTTGAGACCAGCCTGGCCAACATGGTGAAACGCTGTCTCCACTAAAAATACAAAAAATTAGCCAGGCGTGTTGGCAGGCGCATGTAATCCCAGCTACTCAGGAGGTTGAGGCAGGAGAATCACTTGAACCTGGGAGGCGAAGGCTGCAGTGAGCTGAGACCGCACACTACAATCCAGCCTGGGCAACAGAGTGGGCCTCTGTCTTAAAAACAAAAACAAAAACAAGTGTATCTTCATATAAAGAAATGCTTATGAGAAGGTTTTAATAAAATGGCCTAATACCATATGTTAGATGAACAAAGAACCATGAAATAAAACTATGTATAAAAACACATTTAGGAGTTAAAAGATGGTGTCAGTTCTTTGTTTTTTTTTTCTGAGACAGAGTTTCACTCTTGTTGCCCAGGCTGGAGTGCAATGGCGTGATCTTGAGTCATTGCAACCCCCGCTGTCCGAGTTCTAGTGAGTCTCCTATCTCAGCCTCCTGAGTAGCTGGGATTACAGGCGTGTGCCACTACGCCCAGCTAATTTTTGTATTTTTAGTGGAGACAGGGTTTTGCCATGTTGGCCAGGCTGGTCCCAAACTCCTGACCTCAGGTGATCTGCCCACCTCAGCCTCCCAAAGTGCTGGGATTACAGGCGTGAGCCACTGTGCCCAGCTGGTGTTAGTTTTTTAATTGATTAAAATACATTTAAAAGGATAGAATAAAAGGGCAGATGAAAATATGGCAAAATCAAAGCGGTTATGGATTTCCAAAAATTTTTCTAGTGACATATTGTACGTACACAATCAGGGAAGAAACTAAAAATCAAACTGAGCATGTGCTTATTGAGTTTTAATTCCATAAAAGAAACAAAAAAATTATACTATAGCTACAGATGTTACTGTCTCCAGATTTCAAAAATGTTTTCCAACTATCTCAAGGGGACTGGGCAAGAGAGAACAGATGGCTGAGCATAACCTACTCCCAATGCTAGAGAAGTAAATCAAAGTGCATTTCATACTGATGCTACCTCAGTAATACCAGCTTTGAGCAGAGAAGGATGGTGTAAATCGCTTTCCCCCCCTGTAACCCTTAAAGCCCGCTCGTCCCCCAGCTTTGTTTGAGGAAGGATAGTTTGTGATCGATCGACAGCATCTAGGAAGGGATGTTAGTTTGCTAGGGCTGAGGTAACAAAGTGGCACAGACTGCATGGTAGCAGAAATGTACTTTCTCTTGGCTCTAGAGGCCTAAAGTCCAATATCAAGGCATTAGCAGGGTTGGCCTCTCCTGGGGGCGTCTCAGCTTGTAGATGGTGTCTTTGCTTGTGTCTTCACATGGTTTTCCTTATGTGTGTGTCTGTGTCCTGATCTCTTGTTATGAAGACACCAGTCATATTGAATCAGGGCCCACACTGAGAACTTTTTTTTTCTTTTTTTTTTCAGACAGGGTCTGACTCTGTCGCCCAGGCTGGAGTACTGTGGCTCCATCATGGCTCACTGTGGCCTCAACCTCTTGGGCTCAAGCAATCCTCCTGCTTCAGCCTCTCCAATAGCTGGGACTACAGAAGTGTGCCACAATCCCTGGCTAATTAAAAAAAAATTTTTTTTTGACTGGGACGGTGGCTCACGCCTGTAATCCCAGCACTTTGGGAGACCGAGGTGGGCAGATTACCTGAGGTCGGGAGTTCTAGACCAGCCTGATCAACACGGAGAAACCACATCTCCAAAAAAAAAAAAAATTAGCCAGGTGTGGTGGCACATGCCTGTAATCCCAGCTACTCGGGAAGGTGAGGCAGGAGAATGGCTTGAACCTGGGAGGCGGAGGTTGCAGTGAGCCAACACTGCACCATTGCACTCCAGCCTGGACAACAAGAGTGAAACTCCATCTCAAAAAAAAAAAAATTTTTTTTTTTTTTGGCCAGGCATGGTGACTCACACCTATAATCCCAGCACTTTGGGAGTCCGAGGCAGGTGGATCACCTGAGATAACGAGTTCGAGACCAGCTTGACCAACATGGCAAAACGCCTTCTCTACTACAAATACAAAAATTAGCCAGGCGTGATGGTGGGTGCCTGTCAACCCAGCTACTCGGGAGGACCCCTTGACCCTGGAAGGTGGAGCTGAGATGATGCTACTGCACTCCAGCCTGGCTGACACAGCAAGACTCCGTCTCAAAAAAAACAAAAAAAGGTATAACAACGAATTCCAGACTGCATAGACTTTTTCTACAGCAAGGAAATTTTGATGTGAACCAAAGAATTCTTCTTTTCATTTTGTAGCAGGCTCCAGTCCCTTTTGGAAAAGGTGAGGGTATATATTTTTTTTTTTTTTTTTTGAGACGGAGTCTCGTTCTGTCGCCCAGGCTGGAGTGCAGTGGCCAGATCTCGGCTCACTGCAAGCTCCGCCTCCCGGGTTCATGCCATTCTCCTGCCTCAGCCTCCCGAGTAGCTGGGACTACAGGCGCTGCCACCTCGCCCGGCTAATTTTTGTATTTTTTTAGTAGAGACGGGGTTTCACCGTGTTAGCCAGGACGGTCTCGATCTCCTGACCTCGTGATCCGCCCGTCTCGGCCTCCCAAAGCGCTGGGATTACAGGCTTGAGCCACCGCACCCGGCTGGTGAGGGTATATATAATGAATAAATAAATAATATCACTGTATTTTGCATTGGCAGAAAAAAATCTGCATGTGCAAGCAACAATCTTTTCCTTGTTTCAATATTAAATTGCTTACTTGGACTAAAGTAAACCTTTAAAAGTATAAAACTGCTTGGCATTCATATCAGTTAGCATAAATTCAAAGGAAATCAATCAGCATAACCAAGTGACATTGAGTCAATGTTGACTTTCTCTTCTACTGGACTTATTTATTTATTTATGTATTTATCTTTGAGACAGGGTCTTGCTCTGTCACCCAGGCTAGAGTGCAGTGGAGCGATCCTCACTTACTGCAACCTCCACCCTCAGCTCAAGTGATCTCCCACCTCAACCTCCCAAGTAGCTGGGACCACACCGCCACCAGGCCCAGCTATTTTTTTTTTTTTTTTTTTTTTGAGATAGAGTCCCGCTTTGTCCCCCAGGCTGGAGTGCAGTGGCGCAATCTTGGATCACTGCAACCTCTTCCTCCAGGGTTCAAGCCATTCTTCTATCTCAGCCTCCTGAGTAGCTGGGATTACAGGCACAGGCTTCGATGCCTGGCCAATTTTTCTTTTTTTTTTTTTGGCAGTAGGGGGACGGAGTTTCACTCTTGTTACCCAGGCAGCAATGCAATGGCGTAATCTCGGCTCACCACAACCTCCGCCTCCCGGGTTCAAGCCTCCCAAGTAGCATGGATTACAGTCATGTGCCACCACACCCAGCTAATTTTGTATTTTTAGTAGAGACGGGGGTTTCTCCATGTTGGTCGGGCTGGTCTTGAACTCCCAACCTCAGGTGATCTGCCTGCCTTGGCTTCCCAAAGTGCTGGGATTACAGGCATGAGCCACCGCACCCAGCCACCGGGCTAATTTTTTGTATTTTAGTAGAGATGGGGTTTCATCGTGTTCCCAGGCTGGTCTTGAACTCCTGAGCTCAGGCAATCTACCCACCTTGGCCTCCCAAAGTGCTAGGATTACAGGGGTAAGCCACCACGCCGGGCCAATTCTTTGTATTTTTAGTAGAGATGTAGTCTCACCATGTTGCCCAGGCTGGTTTGAACTCAAATGATCCATTCTGTCCTCCCAAAGTACTGGGATGTACTGGTGTGAGTCACCGCTCTTCGGCCAAGACTTCTTTTATTTACACTTCATGGGAATTATGTTTTGGAGATGCCTAAGGCACAGAAAAATTAAATGATGCTGTAGACTGAATTGTTTCTCCCCTACCCATTCATGTGTTTAACCCCTAACACCCAATGTTACTGTATCTGGAGACAGGATCTTTAGGAGGTAATTAAGGTTAAGAGAGGTGCACTGATCCTAGCCCCCTCTCTCTGCCATGTGAGGATACTTAGAGAAGGTGGCAGCTACAAACCAGGAAGACCACTCTTGCCAGAGGCAGCAGCTGCAGGCACCTTGTTCTTGGGCTTCCTACTTTCCAGAAATGTGGAAATAAATGTATGGTTATTTATTTACAGACAAGGTCTCGCTCTGTTACCCAGGCTGGATTGCAGTGTCATGATCATAACTCACTGTAACCTCGAATTCCTAGGCTCAGGTGATCCTCCCACCTTGGCCTCCCAAAGTGTTGGGATTACAGGCATGAGCTACCATGCCCAGCCAATTCTGTTGTTTAAGCCCCCCCGTCTGTGTGTTTTGTTATAGCAGCCCAGGCAGGCTCATGCAAATGACCTGCCTAAACCCCTGACTGTCTCCTTTGTAGCTTCCAGGTCTTCATCTTACATATGTCTTCATTATTTCCTTTTGTGAAGAAATGATGCCCAGTCCACCCTAGCAAATGTAAGCCCCATGCTCATTCTCTGTCAGAGCACGTTTTTATTTCTTTTATGTTGAGACAGAGTTTTGTTCTTATTGCCCAGGCTGGAGTGCAGTGGCAATCTCAACTCACTACAACCTCCGCCTCCCAGGTTCAAGTGATTCTCCTGCCTCAGCCTCCCGAGTAGCTGGGATTGCAGGCACCCACTACCATGCCCGGCTAATTTTTGTAGTTTTAGTAGAGACAGGGTTTCACCGTGTTGGCCAGGCTGATCTTGAACTCCTGACCTCAGGTGATCCACCCGCCTCAGCCTCCCAAAGTGCTGAGATTATAGGCATGAGCCACTGTGCCCGGCCATCAGAGCACTTTTTAGAAAGCATTTATCCTGGCCAGGTGCGGTGGCTTACACCTGTAATCACAGCATTTTGGGAGGCCAAGGCAGGTGGATCCTGAGGTCAGGAGTTTGAGACCAACCTGACCAAGATGGTGAAATCCTGTCTCTCCTAAAAAAATACAAAAATTAGCCGGGCGTGGTGGTGGGCTCCTCTAATCCCAGCTACTCGGGAGGCTGAGGCAGGAGAATCACTTAAACCTGGGAGGCGGAGGTTGCAGTGAGCCAAGATTGTGCCACTGCACTCTAACTTGGGCAACAGAGTGAGACTCCATCTCAAAAATAAATAAATAAATAAATAAATAAATAAATAAAATAAAATAAAAGCATTTATCCTAGTCATATTGATTTGTTTTACTTGTTGATTTTCACTTGCATGTCACAGAGACCCTCTCTCTCTTGCTCTGTCAGGTGCCTTCTCAAAGCGGAAGGCCTCGCACATGGCAGGCAGTACAGGGAAATGTTCTGCTTATCAACAGCTGTGCCCTAACGGGGTGAGCAGACAGGCCTGAGGACTTTAGTTTTTCAGTCACAATGAAGAACATGTATTAAGTGGGGCCAGTGGAAGCTATTTCCAACCTAGGCTAGGCAATTAACCCACTGACTCAATATGATGATGCTGTCTTGATTTTATTCTCTACTTCATTCAAAACAGGCTCAGACTGGATAGAAAAGACAATCTGTTCAAAGTTTGGTTATAGGTTCCACTTGTTAATTGATGATGATGGTGAACGAGCAGAGTGTATGACATTTTGCTAAGTGTTCATTGTGAAAACAGTTCAGAGCTTGGATCCAGGAACTTGCCCACCAATGGGGTTTTGCTGTAGGCTGCTGTGTGGCCTTGGGCTAGGCATTTACCCCTTTCTCTCTCTCTCTTCTTTCTTTCTCTCCCTTCTTTCTTTCTTTCCTTCTTTCTCTCTCTCTCTCTCTCCCCTCCTTCCTTCCTTCCTTCCTTTCCTTCCTTTCCTTCCTTTCCTTCCTATCCTTCCTTCCTTTTCTTTGAGACAAGGTCTGGCTCTGTCGCCCAGGCTGGAGTGCAGTGGCATGATCTCTGCTCACTGCAACCTCCACCTCTCGCGGTCAAGCAGTTCTCATGCCTCATCCTCTTGAGGAGCTGGAACTACAGGTATGCACCGCCATGCTCGCCTAATTTTTTTTTTTTTTTTTTTTTTTAGAAATGTGTTTTTGCCTGCCATGTTGCCCAGCCTGGTCTCAATCTCTTATAATCTGAAGTTGCCAGAAGGTGCTCGTTTGCCTCTTAGGAGGGTGACAAGGTGGTAGATAAACTTTCTCCATGGCCGAAGATGGCATGCTCCCTGTAGAACCTGCTCCCTTCAGAACCTGCTCCCCACACCAGGGCTGGGCACAGTGACTTAGACCTGTAGTCCCAGCACTTCGAGAGGCCAATGTGAGAGGATCACTTGAAGTCAGGAGTTCGACACCAGTTTGAGCAATGTAGTAAGAGTACCCCAACTTCTCTATAAAACATTGAAAAAATTAAAATAACAAAAAAGCAAGAAACTTACCTATCAGAATATGAATTAAGGTGTTTGCCCATGAAGAAATCACATTGTAAAATAGCATGATTAATACAATCACATTGTAACAATAGCATGAGTATTAGGTCAAGCCTGGTTATACCCTCCAACTCTGTAAAAGAAAACTTAGTTGGGGGCCGGGCATGGTGGTTCACACCTGTAATCCCAGCACTTTGGGAGGCCGAGGCAGGTGGATCACTTGAGGTCAGGAGTACAAGACCAGCCTGGCCAACATGGCAAAACCCTGTCTCTACTAAAAATACAAAAAGTAGCCAGGTATGGTGGCGTATGCCTGTAATCCCAGCTACTCGGGAGGCTGAGGCAGGAGAATTGCTTGAACCCAGGAGGCGGGGGTTGCAGTGGGCTGAGATCTTGCCACTGCACTCTAGCCTGGGAGACAAGAGAGAGACTCCATCTCAAAAAAAAAAAAAAAAAAAAAAAAAGGCACGGTGGCTCATGCCTGTAATCCATCCCAGCACTTTGGGAGGCTGAGGCGGGTGGATCACGAGGTCAGGAGTTCAAGACCAGCTGGACCAGCATGGTGAAACCCTGTCTCTACAAAAATTAGCTGGGCATAGTGGCACCTGCTTATAATCCCAGTTACTAAGGAGGCTGAGGCAGGAGAATCGCTTGAACCCAGGAGGCGGAGGTTGTGGTGAGCCAAGATCACACCACTGCACTCCAGCCTGGGTAACATAGTGAGACTCCATCTTAAAAAAAAAAAAAAAAAAAAAAAGGGCCGGGCGAGGTGGCTCCCAGCACTTTGGGAGGCCGAGGCGGGCGGATCACGAACTGAGGAGATCGAGACCATCCTGGCTAGCACGGTGAAACCCCATCTCTACTAAAAATACAAAAAAAAAAATTAGCCAGGTGTGGTGGCGGGCACCTATAGTCCCAGCTACTTGGGAGGCTGAGGCAGGAGAATGGCATGAACCCGGGAGGCGGAGCTTGCAGCAAGCCGAGATTGTGCCACTGTACTCCAGCCTGGGTGACAAAGCAAGACTCTGTCTCAAAAAAAAAAAAAAAAGTGTCGAGAAAGGAAAGGGAAAGGCTCTTTTCTATTAGAGTTCAGTGAACTGACTGTAGAGCTAACAGGCAACTTGCAGGCCAGCATTCCCTCAAGTAGAAATGAACTCTAATATCCATGATCAAGCCCAGAAACGTGTTGGTTTCTTTCTTCTACGCCGCTGAGAAGTTAATTACTTCCAGCTGAGTCCTAGCCTTTCCTGGCCAACGTACCTGGCTATCTCCGCAGTCAATCCCACACCTATGAAAGCTTATACTTTTTCTAAGGGATGGTGTAATAGTTGGGAGAGCTAACCCAGGATTAGACAGGCCAAGGGGGTCTGAGTTGGGAATTGAATTATATAAGTGCATAACTCACCATTTTCTACTTTTCCTGACATATGGATACAAACCCTCAAAATGACAGGAAAGTAAATTTAAAAATGAAGCAAGTGCAGGAAGGAAGAAAAGAAGAAAGGGAGTTCAAATGTTAAGCATTAAAATGGTCTATTCTCTTGAGTACACCTGCAAATATTCCTCAAGTTCTAGCATTGGCCCATCTCTCTCTCTTTCTCTTCCATGATGATTTTGTAACTTAGGTACTGCTTGCCAAATACCCAACCTAACTTTCAAACAATATTCACAGCAGCTGTTTTCAATTCTCATCTCTATGCAGTGAATTCTGAAATCTACATCTCTATTTTGTTTTTTGTTTTTTGAGATGAGTCATGCTCTGTCGCTCAGGCTGGAGTTCAGTGGTGCGATCTTAGCTCACTGCAACCTCCGTCTCCTGGGTTCAAGCGATTCTCCTGCCTCAGCCTCCTGAGTAGCTGGGATTACAGGCGCCTGCCACCACGCCCAGCTAATTTTTGTATTTTTAGTAGAGACAGAATTTCACCATCTTGGCCAGGCTGGTCTTGAACTCTTGACCTTGTGATCCACCCACCTCTGCCTCCCAAAGTGCTGGGATTACAGGCGTGAGCCACCATGCCCAGCCTTACACCTCTATTTTAAGCTTCTCGATAACTCTGGGTCTGTATTTTCAGCACTTACTGGACACCTCCACCTGGATGTGCCACCACCCTTGGCCTTGCTGGGCCCAGGAGGACCTTCTGCTTCCTCCCAAACCAACATCTTCTGTGTTACCTATTCCCGTTCGTGATGGACTTCTGACGGGCCTGGTCACCCCGGCTCTCTGGGTAAGTGGGTCTCAACTTGGCTGAACACTACATTAGCAAGAGGGACATTTTTTTTTGAGACGGAGTTTTGCTCTTGTTGCCGAGACCGAAATGCAATGGTGTGATCTTGGCTCACGAAAACCTCCACCTCCTGGGTTCAAGTGATTCTCCTGCCTCAGCCTCCCGAGTAGCTGGGATTACAGGCATGCCCCACCACGCCTGGCTAATTTTGTATTTTGTTTTTTTTTTTAAAGTAGGGACGGTGTTTCTCCATGCTGGTCAGGCTGGTCTTGAACTCCCGACCTCCCGACCTCAGTGCCTCCCAAAGTGCTGGGATTACAGGTGTGAGCCACAACGCCCGGCCTAAGAAGGACATTTTTGTGTTTTTTTTGTTTTCTTGTTTTTTTGTTTTGAGACGGAGTCTCGCTCTGGCGCCCAGGCTGGAGTGCAGTGGCCGGATCTCAGCTCACTGCAAGCTCCGCCTCCCGGGTTTACGCCATTCTCCTGCCTCAGCCTCCCGAGTAGCTGGGACTGCAAGCGCCCGCCACTGCGCCCGGCTAGTTTTTTTTGTATTTTTTAGTAGAGACGGGGTTTCACTGTGTTCGCCAGGATGGTCTTGATCTCCTGACCTCATGATCCGCCCGTCTCGGCCTCCCAAAGTGCTGGGATTACAGGCTTGAGCCACCGCGCCCGGCAGAAGGACATTTTTGAAAGCTCCCTAGCTGATTGTAACGTGCAGCTAGTGTTGAGAACTACTCTGCCTTTCTTTTTCTTCCCTTTTTTTTTTTTTTTTTTTTTTTTTTTTTTTTGAGACGGAGTCTCACGCTGTCACCCAGGCTGGAGTGCAGTGGCGCGATCTCGGCTCACTGCAACCTCCGCCTCCTGGGTTCAGGCAATTCTCCTGTCAGCCTCCTGAGTAGCTGGGAGTACAGGTGCATGCCCCCACACCCGGCTAATTTTTTGTATTTTTAGTAGAGACAGGGTTTCGCTGTGTTAGCTAGGATGGTCTCCATCTCCTGACCCCATGATCCTCCTGCCTCAGCCTCCCATAGGGCTGGGATTACAGGTGTGAGCCACTGCACCCGGCCTACTCTGCCTTTTGCAAGATCACAGTTGCGAGTCTAATCTGTGACTTTTACCCCTAACGTAGCTCAGAAATCTCTTTCCTTCCTTCCTTCCTTCCTTCCTTCCTTCCTTCCTTCCTTCCTTCCTTCCTTCCTTCCTTCCTTCCCTCCTTCCTTCCTTCCTCCGTCCCTCCTTCCCTCCTTCCCTCCCTCACTCCCATCCTCCCTCCCTTCCTTTCTGACAGAGTCTCTGTCACCCAGGTTGTAGTGCAGTGGCACCATCGTGGCTTACTGCAACCACCACCTCCCAGGTTCAAGTGATTCTCCTGCCTCAGCCTCCTGAGTAGCTGGGATTACAGGTGCCTGCCACCACCCGCAGCTAATTGTTGTATTTTTAGTAGAGATAGGGTTTCACTATGTTGGCCAGGCTGGTCTTGAACTCCTGGCCTCAGGTGATCTGCCCACATCAGCCTCCCAAAGTGCTGGGATTACAGGCGTGAACCACCGTGCCCAGCTCTGTCTCCTTCTTTCTATTCCCAGTATTATCCCTTTAGTTTAAGCACCATAAAAGCACATCTTAGCTTCTTACTTTTCCTGCTCCTACTCATGCCTGACAAATCCTTCCAACGTATGGTTCTGATCATATTAGCCCTCATTTGAAAACCTTCCTGCCATGTGCCTTAGTCAGGCAGTCATATCTGTTAATGGACAGGCCCTGCCTCTTTGCCAAGCTTGGTAAGTATCCTCTACTCCCCCCATTTTTAAAAAAAATAGGCTCGGCACAGTGGCTTCTGCCTGTAATCCCAGCACACTGGGAGGCCAAGGTGGGTGGATCATGAGGTCAAGACTATCCTGGCCAACATGGTGAAACTCCATCTCTACTAAAAATACAAAACATTAGCTGGGCATGGTGGTGCACGCCTGTAGTCCCAGCTACTTGGGAAGCTGAGGCAGAAGAATCGCTCGAACCCGGGAGGCGGAGGTTGCAGTGAGCTGAGATCCGGCCACTGCACTCCAGCCTGGGCAATGGAATGAGACTCCATCTAAAATAAATGAGATTCCATCTAAAATGAGACTCCATCTAAAAATAAAAATAATAGAGACAGGGCCTCACTATGTTGCCCAGGCTGGTCTCAAACTCCTGGGCTTAAGTCATCCTCCCACTTTGGCCTCCCAAAGTGCTGGGATTACGGGTGTCAGCCACCCTCCTTGGCTTCTACTCCCTTTAGTGAACCCTTATGACAACCAAGGGAAGTTGCTTGCCCTTCCCTACACATGCCCTTTTCCTGCCTCTGTGCCTTTGCTCACGCAGTTTCCGCCCCCTGGGGCACCATTCTGCACATGTTTCCATCCTGTGTTTTCATCAAGGGCTGGCTCAAATGCTACCATCTCCCAGAACGGCCTTCTCTGATCTGTCCAGCTAGGAGTAAATTCTTCCTTTGAATTATCTTAGAATTTACATATTCTGTCAAAAAACCACTGAGAGAGAACAATTTGCAAAATAATGAATTGTTTTTCTGCTTGAGGACATTGGTTCTCAAAATTGAGTATACATGAGAATCATTTGGAGAACTCATTTCAAATGCATACTCCAGGCAGAGCATGGTGGCTCATGCCTGTAATCCCAGCACTTTGGGAGGTCAAGGTAGGAAGATCGCTTGAGCCTGGGAGGTTGAGGCTGCAGTGAGTTGTGGTTGTGCCACTGCACTTCAGCCTGGGCAATAGAGCAAGACCCTGCCCCTGCCAAAAAAAAAAAAAAAAACAAAGAAGAGGAGGAGGAGGAGGAGATTGCTTATTTCAAGGGACTCTCAGGCTTATTTCTAGAGATTCTCAGTTCACATGCAGTTCCTGCCCACCATACTTTGAGAAACATTGAGCTAACAGGTTCTTTGTTAATATCATGTCAGGTGGATCCATGAATACATTGACTTGTTGGAGTTTCGTGATATAAATCCAGCCATACTAGCAAACTGTTAACAGTCCTGAAAACAGTGTAAAGTTTTTCATGTACCAGGAACCGAAAACTCAAATGACTGTAAGGATGGGTAGGTTGAGGGTTCACTGCTGGGGACCACAGGAAGTGGTAGGACTACAAGGGACTATGGAGCGTCTCTGGTATTCACCTCTCAGTAACGATTTCCATCTGAGAATTTGGCGCAAGTACTGCCAGAATTTCCATTTTCCCAGAAAGCTGGAAATCCAGAATTTTAGGTGACATTTCCAGATTATTACACGGTAACTTAAGGTTTTAACAACACTGTGACGTTTGATATAACCCAGTTGCAATTGATTTAATCCAACAATTAGCTTTCATAATTGAAGTGTACATAGAAATATTGGTTTGTTTTGCTGCAGAATGACATAAAACATTATTTCATCTATATAGTGACAAGAAATCCACAGAAATGAAGAGACAGGCTCATTTTAGTATTTCCTGAAATCATTAATTTTTAAAAAATTATTTTCTCTCTCCTTCCTTCTTTCCTTCCTTCCTTCCCTTTTCCTTTCCTCTTCCTTTCCTTTCCCTTCTTCCCTTCCCTTCCCTTTCCCTTTCCCTCCCCTTCCCCTTTCTCTCCCCTTCCCCTTCCCCTTTCCCTCCCCCTCCCCCTTTCCCTTTCCTTTTATCTTTCCTTTCCTTTTTCTTTCCCTGTATCCAGGGGCCTGATCTCAGCTCACAGCAACTTCTGCCTCCCGGGTTCAAGTGATTCTCCTGCCTCAGCCTCCCGAGCAGCTGGATTACAGGCCCCCACTACCATGCCTGGCTAACTTTTGTGTTTTTAGTAGAGATGGGGTTTTGCCATGTTGGCCAAGCTGGTCTCGAACTCCTGACCTTGGCCAGGAGTGCTGGCTCATGCCTGTAATCCCACCACTTTGGGAGGCTGAGGCGGGCAAATCATGAGGTCAAGAGATTGAGGCCATCTTGGCCAACATGGTACAACCCGTCTCTACTAAAAATACAAAAATTAGCTGGGCGTGGTGATGTGTGCCTGTAGTCCCAGCTACTGAGGAGGCTAGGGCAGGAGAATTGCTTGAATCCAGGAGGTGGAGCTTGCAGTGAGCCGAGATGGCACCACTGCACTCCAGCCTGGGTGATGGAGCAAGACTCTGTCTCAAAAAAAACAAAAAAACAAAAAACAACTCTTGACCTCAGGTGATCTGCCTGCCTCGGTCTCCCAAGGTGCTAGTATTACAGGGGTGAGTCACCTCGCCTGGCCTACAGATTTAAAGTATACAATCTTTTCATATTTTTAGTACTCAGGGATGGATGATTAGATAAAGTGTCTCTCTCCATTAAAGTCAACTACTGTGGGCCAGGTACAGTGGCTCATGCCTGTAATTCCTGTACTTTGGGAGGCTGAGGCAGGAGGATCACTTGAAGCCAGCAGTTCAAGACCAGCCTGGGCAACATAGGAAGACCCCCATCTCTACCAAAGAATTTGAAAATGAGCCAGTCATGGTGGCACGTACCTGTAGTCCCAGCTGGTTGGGAAACCAAGCTGGGAAGATGGCTTAAGCCCTGGAGTTTGAGGCTGCAGTGAGCTCTGACAGTGCCACTGTACTCCAGTCTGGGCAACAGAGTGAGGCCTTGTCTAAAAAAAAAAGAAAAAAAAAAAAAATCAACAACTATGGCTGATGGCTTACACCTGTAATCCCAGCACTTTGGGAGGCCAAGGCAGGCAGATCACTTGAGGTCAGGAGTTTGAGACCAGCCTGGCCAACATGGTGAAACCCCGTCTCTACTAAAAATACAAAAATTATTGGCCGGGCGCGGTGGCTCAAGCCTGTAATCCCAGCACTTTGGGAGGCCGAGACGGGCGGATCACGAGGTCAGGAGATCGAGACCATCCTGGCTAACACGGTGAAACCCCGTCTCTACTAAAAATACAAAAAAAAAAACTAGCAGGGCGAGGTGGCGGGCGCCTGTAGTCCCAGCTACTCAGGAGGCTGAGGCAGGAGAATGGCGTAAACCCGGGAGGCGGAGCTTGCAGTGAGCTGAGATCCCGCCACTGCAGTCCAGCCCGGGCTACAGAGCAAGACTCCGTCTCAAAAAAAAATAATAATAATAATAATAAAAATACAAAAATTAGCCAGGCGTGCTGGCATATGCCTGTTAATCCCAGCTACGTGGGAGACTGAGGCAGGAGAACTGCTTAAACCCAGGAGGCGGAGGTTGCAGTGAGCCGAAATTGCGCCATTGCACTCTAGCCTGGGTGAAGAAGTGAGACTCCGTCTAAAAAAATAAAAATAAAAATAAATAAATAAATCAACAACTGTATTTTAAATTATAAATGTAGCCCTTTGTTTCATTTTACTATTTAAAAGACATGAGTCATACTTCTATGCTGTGCTGGAAATGGGGAAGAATTGACAAGTATGGAATTTCCCAATCCCCAACTGTAGGATCCTGAAAATGACAGAATTGTAAACAGATATTTCACATTCATACAAAGACCTCAGAATAGGCTTTTTTATTCCCACCCTAGTTCCATCTTTATTGTAATGTGCCAAGCTCCAGTGCAGCGGTTCTCAGCATGTGGTCTGAGGACCCCTGGGATTCTGCAGACCCTTTCAGTGGGCCTGTGAGGCCCTTCATTTTCCAACTTCATATCCGTGTGAGGCCAGATTCCCTTCATGTAATTCAACCAAAACACCATACTGCAATAGATTGAATGCAGATATGAGAACCAACTGTCCTCTATTAAGCCAGATAGCAAAGAGATTTATACAACTGTAAAACAGTGCCACTCTTTATGGTGTTTTTTGTTTTGGAGAATATAATTATTTTAAATAAAAACGTATTATTTACATTAACGTGATGGGTTTATTGTTCTTTTAAAATGAATTAAAGAAGTGTTTTTAAATTTTCTCAATTTTAGTTTCTAATATGGTAAATAACAAAAAATATGATACACAAACCTCCTGGTGGGTTCTTTGTAATTTTTAGGAGTGTAAAAGTGTCCTGAAACCAACCGGGCATGGTGGCTCACGCCTGTAATCTCAGCACTTTGGGAGGCCGAGATGGGCAGATCACAAGCTCAAGAGATCGAGACCATCCTGGCCAACATGGCAAAACCCCATCTCTACTTGCTCTGTTGCCCAGGCTAGAGCGCAATGGTGTGCACTGCAGCCTTTGCCTGCTGCCTTGAGGTGATCCTCTTGCCTCAGCCTCCCGAGTAGCTGGGACTACAGGTGTGTGCCACTACACCTGGCTATTTTCTTGTATTTTTAGTAGAGACCAGGTTTCACCATGTTAGCCAGGCTGGTCTCGAACTCCTGACCTCAGGCAATCCATCTGCTTCGGCCTCCCAAAGCACTGGGATTACAGGCGTGAGCCACCGCACCCGTTTTTCATATACCAACATTATCTCTTTTGATCTCACAACTCTGATATCTAGTCAGGAATCCTTCTTTTTTCTTTCTTTTTTTTTTGAGACAGGATCTCGCTGTGTTACCCAGGCTGGAGTGCAGTGGTGTGATCATAACTGGTCTTGAACTCCTGGGCTCAAGTGATCCTTCTGCCTCGGCCTCCCAAAGTTCTGGGATTACAGGCATTAGCTACCTTACCTGGCATCTTACCCCAATTTTAAAGTTGCAGAGGCCAGCACAGTGGCTCACTCCTATAATCCCAACACTTTGAGAGGCTGAGGAAGGAGGATGACTTGAGGCCAGGGGTTCTAGACTTGCCTGGGCAACATAGTGAGACCCTGTCTCTCCAAAAAAAAAAAAAAAAAAAAAAAAGTTGAAGAAATTGAGATTCACAGGTTACTGACTAACAGGGTTAGTAAATAAATAAATCAGGAATAAGATTAATCTTGTGGGGCTGGGCATGGTGGCTCATTCCTGTAATCCCAGTACTTTGGGAGGCCAAAGTGGGTAGATCACTTGAGCCCAGGAGTTCAAGACCAGTCTGGGGAATGTGGCGAAACCTATCTCTACAAAAAATAAAAAAATTAGCTGGGCATGGTGGCATGTACCTGTATTCCCAGTTACTTGGGAGTCTGAGGTGGGAGGATCGCCTGAGGCCCAGGAGGCAGAGGTTGCAATAAGCCAAGATCACACCACTGCACTCCAGCCTGGGCGACAGAGAGAGACCCTGTCTCAAAAAAGCAGAAAAAATGATTTATCTTGTGGCTCTTCCATTACAATTTATGTCTTTTAAAAATGCTCCTCTCTTTTTGTCTTTCCTTCCAAGTATTTTTTTTCTATCCTCTCTCTGAATTCAACAAGAAGGGAAGTGGAGAATGGAGACCAATAGCCAAACAGAACCATTTCTTCTAAACTTTTTGCCTTGCCCCTCTGCTTAAAGCTGCTATCATTTCATCTTTAATTAAAGGCAATGGAGCTAAGTTCCCTGGGTTGTCATTTGTTGCTGTTGTACTGTCTAACATTGATTTGAGTATTTATAATGGGGTTGGTACTATTCAGAACATCCGATGACAAATCTTGGCTTCTCTCTTTTTTTTTGAGTTTCACTCTGTCGCCCAGGCTGGAGTGCAGTGGCACAATCTCGGCTCACTGCAACCTCAGTCTCTTGGGTTCAAGCGATTCTCCCTTCTCAGTCAGCCTCCCGAGTAGCTGGGACTACAGGCACCAGCCACCATGCCCACCTAATTTTTGTATTTTTAGTACAGACAGGGTTTCACCATGCTGACCAGGCTGGTCTCAAATTCCTAACCTCAGGTGATCCACCTGCCTCAGCCTCCCCGAGTGCTGGGATTATAGGCATGACCCACCGCGCTGGCCAATTTGTCTCACCTGAGGTCAGGAGTTCAAGACTAGCATGGCCAACATGGTGAGACTCTGTCTCTACTAAAACTACAAAAATTAGCGGGGCATGGTGGTGGATACCTATAGTCCCAGCTACTCGGGGGGCAGTGAGGGTAGAATCACTTAAACCTAGGAGGTGGCAGTTGCAGTGAGCCGAGACTGCCCCACTGCACTCCAACCTTGGGGACAGAGCGAGACTCTGTCTCAAAAAAAAAAAAAACAGTTGGTCTCTATCTTATTGCAGTGTTTACAGCAACATGGGTAAACCCAAAGTATCAGCTACTCCTACAATTATTTATAATTGGCTTATAAGATGTTCTTTATAATTACCAGAGAATTTGGGTCTATCTGAAGTTTAGGGCATCATAATACTTCAAAAAAAAATAACAAACTCATGCTGGGGTGACTCCTATGGGAGATTTAGAGCTCTGTGGAATTTCCCACACCCACCCTCCACTCTGCTCCTCCCAGCCGCCCGACCCATGCTGGGAAATTCATCCCTTCTCATCCCACTGCAAGGTACCATTCTATTTCTCTCACCCTAAAACTGCTTTCTTCCAAGGGGTCCCTGGGGCTGAAACAGGTAATTAAGAATTTTTTCACTGGGCATGGTGGCTCATGCCTGTAATCCCAGCACTTTGGGAGGCCAAGGCGGGTGGATCACCTGAGGTCAGGAGTTCAAGACCAGCCTGGCCAACATGGTGAAACCCCATCTCTACTAAAAATACAAAAATAAAAATAAAAATAAATAATTAGCTGGGCATGGTGGTGGGCACCTGTAATCCCAGCTACTTTGGGAGGCTGAGGCAGAAGAATCACTTGAACCCGGGAGGCAGAGTTTGCAGTGAGCCGAGATCGTACCACTGCACGCTGGCCTGGGTGATAAGAGTGAAATTCTGTCTCAGAAAAAAAAAAAAAAAAATTTCTTTCAAGAGGAAGAAATCTCAAACTTCTTTCTCTGGGCTACCATCATAATATAAAACCAATAATTCAACAAAGATAATAATGCCTTAAACTTTTTAAAAGGATTACTAGTTAGAGCTTTTCTTACTTTTCTCAAGTATATATTCTTTACTATAATATCTTTTCAGCTTTCAGAAAATTGATGGGTTATATTGTCAAAAAGGTTTTCCAAAGTTCTAGATTATAAAACTCCAGCTCTGTAACAGGAATAGGGGAGGAAAAAGGATGTTAGAGACATTCCAGTTTTTACTTTATAGCTTGAAGATTGCTTTAATTTTCATGCACGAAGCATGTATTGCTTTTGTAATTGAGGCTTTTTAATGAAAAAAGAAAAATTTTCCCCATTGTTTAATATCTGGAAAAAGAAATCTTAACTTCAAAGTGTTAGCTATCATCCTATGTTGTTATAGTAGAGAGCTTTTGGAGACAAAAATTACTTCCAGCTGATGTTTTATAATCCAGAATCAGATCTTAAATCAGGTGCAGATCCTAAGTGAAGCACAAGCCTCTGTCTTCTTGAAGTAGGGTCACATTTTCTGGATCCTGGCAGCTATGAATTACAGGATATAAAACTTACCAGGCAGCTCTTAGAACCAGGACTGGCTCAGAGGGGTTCCAGGACAATATGTTCCTTGTTCTTTTCTCATTAGGAACTCTTTTTTTTTTTTTTTTTTTTTTGAGATAGGGTCTCGCTACATTGCCTAGGCCGGAGTGCAGTGGCTATTCATACGTGCGATCATAACATAAGGCAGTCTTGAACTCCTAGGCTCAAGCAGTCCTCCTGCCTAAACCTCCTGAGTAGCTGAGACTCCAGGCATGGGCCACCATACCTGGTTTGATATCTAGAAATGTATCAATACTTTGCAGTAGTCTAAAAAAGCAAACTCATCAATTTACTGAAAACCGAACAGATATATGGTAAAGCATATACACTTGAGAAAAGTAAACAAAGCTCCAAATAGTAATCCTTTAAAAAAGTTTAAGGTGGAGGGGCATGGTGGCTAATGCCTGTAATCCTAACACTTTGGGAGGCCAAGGTAGGTGGATCACTTGAGGTCAGGAGTTCAAGACCAGCCTGGCCAACATGGTGAAACCCCGTCTCTAAGTGAAGCACAAGCCTCTATCTTCTTGAAGTAGGGTAACGAATACAAAAATTAGCTGGGCGGCCGGGCGCGGTGGCTCAAGCCTGTAATCCCAGCACTTTGGGAGGCTGAGACGGGCGGATCACAAGGTCAGGAGATCGAGACCATCCTGGCTAACCCGGTGAAACCCCGTCTCTACTAAAAAATACAAAAAACTAGTCGGGCAAAGTGGCGGGCGCCTGTAGTCCCAGCTACTCGGGAGGCTGAGGCAGGAGAATGGCGTGAATCCAGGAGGCGGAGCTTGCAGTGAGCTGAGATCTGGCCACTGCACTCCAGCCTGGGCAAGAGAGCCAGACTCCGCCTCAAAAAAAAAAAAAAAAAAAAAAAAAATTAGCTGGGCATGGTGACAGCCTGTAATAGCCTGTAATCCCAGCTATTCGGGAGGCTAAAGCAGGAGATCGCTTGAACCCAGGAGGCAGAGGTTGCAGTGAGCCAAGATCATGGGACTGCACTCCAGCCTGGGCAACAGAGTGACACTCTGTCACCAAAAAAAAAAAAAAAAAAGAAAAAAAATTTAAGGTGTTATTATCTCTGTTAAATTCTTATTTTTATATTATAGCAGTAGCCCAGGGAAAGAAGTTTGAGATTTCTTTCTCTTACTTAGACACCTTCTTAGCCTGATGCCAAAAATCTACAGCAGATTTTGAAGGATGCAGAAATTTTAGAATTTTAGATGCTTTTCTTTTTTCTTTTATTTTCTCCTCCTCTTCCCTTCCCTTTCCTTCTTTTCTTTTCTTTTCTTTTTTCTCCTTCTCTTCCCTTCCCTTCTTTTCTTTTTTCTTTTCTCCTTCTCTTCTCTTCCCTTCTTTTCTTTTTTCTTTTCTCCTCTTCCCTTCCCTTCTTTTCTTTTCTTTTCTTTCTTTTACAGGGTCTCACTTTGTCACCCAGGCTGGAGTGCAGTTGTGTGATCGTGATTTGCTGCAGCCTCAACCGTCTGGGCTCGAGTGATCCTCCTGCCTCAGCCTCCTGAGTAGTTGGGACCACAGGCATGTACCACCATGTCCTGCTAATTTTAAATTTTTTTTTTTTTTTTTTTTTTGAGACGGAGTCTCGCTCTGTCGCCCAGGCTGGAGTGCAGTGGCTCACAATCTCGGCTCACTGCAAGCTCCGCCTCCCGGGTTTATGCCATCTCCTGCCTCAGCCTCCCGAGTAGCTGGGACTACAGGCACCCACCACCTCGCCCCGCTGGTTTTTTGTATTTTTTAGTAGAGACGGGGTTTCACCGTGTTAGCCAGGATGGTCTCGATCTCCTGACCTCGTGATCCGCCCGTCTCGGCCTCCCAAAGTGCTGGGATTACAGGCTTGAGCCACCGTGCCTGGCCATTTTAAATTTTTTTTAGAGACAGGGTTTTGCTATGTTGTTCAGGCTGGTCTCAAGCTCCCGGGCTCAAGCAGTCCTCCTGCCTCAGCCTCCCAAAGTGCTGGAATTACAGGCATGAGTCACTGCGCCAAGCCGATGCATTTCTTTAAGATAGGGAACATTCCCTCCATTGTCCTTGAGGTCACTTACCTTTGTCCTCCCTGCCCTGTGTCCTGCTGCCAATTCCCTCCAACATTTGGCATACAACAGGTGGCTTCCAGCTCTATGCCAAGAGAGGAGCTACATGCAAGAGATAAGAGCAAGGGATAAGATGAGGAAGGGAAACAGCAAAATGATCAGTATTTCAGATGATATAATCATTTCTATTAAAAATTCAGTAAAATTGGCCAGGCCCTGCGGGGTGCTGTAATCCCAGCACTTTGAGAGGCCGAGGCAGGCAGATCACCTGAGGTCAGGAGTTTGAGACCAGCCTGGCCCACATGGTGAAACCCCATCTCTACTAAAAATTAGCTGGGCGTGGTGGCGCGCGCCTGTATCTCTCACTACTTGCAATAGTAACGGTGATCGGCTACAATAATGGGCTACTTCACTGAGCACAGCCAGAGCTGGGAGCTGGATGGTATGGGGGTCTCTCTAATTGAGGAGATGGAATTGAAAGTTTAGAGAAATCAAGGTAGGCAGAGTTTATAAGGCAGAGAACTGGAGAGGAGACAGCTGCACAAGTCAAGGCCTCCAGAGAGCTGCAGAGGGGAGGGTGCCCCTAAGCTGTCCAGGGCTTATGGGGGACACAGGCACCTAAGGCCAGGGAAGGAACTACCTGAAACAAGCAGGCACAAGAATCCAGGCTCCCAAAGGGCTGGGAGTAGTTGATACTTTCAAAAGGCGGTGAGAAAAAAATCACACCAGAAGGGATTGCCTCAGGAATAAAGAAAAACTAGCCTAAGACATCGAAGGTGGCTCAGGTCCTATCTGGTAAATCTCCAGAGGATAACACTGTTCCCAAGTAACTCAGCTGTGTCCTAGAACAGAGCTCAAGAATTTTTAAAAAATATAAGAATTTGGAAACTCAGTCTGAAAAAAAAAAGAAGAATTGGTATAGTAAACTTCTCTAGATCCAGGTAGATCGTCTACTCACCAGGTAGATATTCAACAAAGATTTACTGCTTGGCTCTTTGAAAGAAAATGGTAGCAGAGCCCAGTGGCTCACACCTGTAATCCCAGCACTTTGGGAGGCTGAGGCGAGTGGATCACAAGGTCAGGAGTTCGAGACCAGCCTGGCCAATACAGTAAAACCCCATCTCTACTAAAAATACAAAAATTAGCTGGACGTGGTGGCCGGCACCTGTAGTCCCAGCTACTCGAGAGGCTGAGGTAGGAGAATCACTTGAATCCAGGAGGTGGAGGTTGCAGTGAGCCAAGATTGCACCACTGCGCTCCAGCTTGGGCAACAGAGTGAGACTTTGTCAAAAAAAAAAAAAAAAGTCAGCGAACTTAAAGACAAATTAATAGAAACTTTAAAATGAAACAAAGAGGAAAAAGCCTTTAAAAAAATGAACAGAACATCAGTAAGTGAAACAACTTTGTGTACCTAATATACATGAGGCTGGAGTACCAGAAGAAGAGGGGAAAGAGAAGAGACATTTCTTTTTAAGAAATAATGGTGGGTTGGCATGGTGGCTCATGCCTGTGATCCCAGTACTTTGAGAGGCTAAGGCTGGTGGATCACTTGAGCCCAGGAGTTTGAGACCAGCCTGGGCAACATGACAAAACCTTGCCTCTACAAAAAATACAAAAAAATTAGCCAAGAGTGGTGGCGCATGTCTGTAGTTCCAGCTACGTGGGAGGCTAAGGTGGAAGGATTGATTGAGCCTGTAGGCAGAGGTTACAGTGAGCTGAGGTCTCACCACTGCACTCCAGCCTGGACTACAGAGTGAGACACTATCTTAAAAAAAAAAAAAAAGAAAAGAAAAAGAAAGAAAAGGAATAATTGTCAAAAATTTTCTGAATTTGATGAAAGCTATAAACCCACAGATCCAAGAAGTTCCATGAACCCCAAGCAAAAGATAGAAACAAAAAACCTGCACTGTCACAAGTACAATAAAAATATATAAAACTAGTATTACAGAGAAAATCTAAACAGCTGAAGCAGATAATTAATATAATTTGTCCAGAGGGATAAAAATAAGAATGACAGCTCACTTCTTGCCAAAATGTTGTTATATGAGATGAGTTGTGCTTAGTTGTGTTTTGTGTTTGTTTTTTGTTTCTTTTTTTTTTTGAGACAGAGTCTCACTTTGTCGCCCAGGCTGGAGTGTAGTGGCGTAATCTCAGCTCACTGCAAGCTCTGCCTCCCGGGTTCAAGCACTTCTCCTGCCTCAGCCTACTGAGAAGCTGGAATTACAGGCGCATGCCACCATGCCCATCTAATTTTTGTATTTTCAGTAGAGACAAGGTTTCACCATGTTGGTCAGGCTGGTCTTGAACTCCCGACCTCAGATGATCAGCCCACCTCGGCCTCCCAAAGTGCTGGGATTACAGGCATAAACCACTGTGCCTGGCCTACTGTGTTTTGTATTTAACTGAATTTTCCATTTCTAAGAGCAGAAGACATCTTTCCTGATGGAATAGTGTTTTGTATATATCTGGTAAATTATGCAGAATACACATTTTATTTATTTTACTGTCTTAGTTTTTATTCCAAAGGAGGAAAATAATGATATATTTTCTGTTGTTCATTTAGTAGAAATTTCCTACTTAAAGAAATAATAAATTAAGAACATGATCCTTTTTAAAAATTATTTATTTTTATTTTTATTTTTTGAGACGGAGTCTTGCTCTGTCGCCCAGGCTGGAGCGCAGTGGCGTGATCTTGGCTCACTGCAAGCTCCGCCTCCTGGGTTCACGCCATTCTCCTGCTTCAGCCCCCCGAGTAGCTGGGACTACAAGTGCCCGCCACCATGCCTGGCTAATTTTTTGTATTTTGAGTAGAGACGGGTTTCACTGTGTTAGCCAGGATGGTCTCAATCTCCTGACCTCATGATTTGCCCGCCTCGGCCTCCCAAAGTGCTGGGATTACAGGCGTGAGCCACCACGCCCAGCCCTAAAATTATTTCTTGAGACAGATGTCACTCTGTCACCCAGGCTGGAGTGCAATGGTCCTATCTCGGCTCACTGCAACCTCCACCTCCCAGGTTCAAGCGATTCTCCTACCTCAGCCTTCTAAGTAACTGGGATTACAGGCACCTGCCACCACACCTGGCTTATTGTAGACAATGATCCGTTTAAGGGCAATACAAATATATGATAGTGATGACAGTAATAATTAGTGTTTTGTGACTGCCTTTGTATAGAACTTTAGTAGAGATTTCATAGCTGTAATCTAATGACTTATCCTCAATATGTGTGCTCCTTTTCTTTTTTGAGATAAAGTTTCACCCCGTTACCCAGGCTGGAGTGCAGTGGCTTGATCATAGCTCAAGCGATCCTCCTGTATAGTTGGGACTGTGCACACATGCCACTGCACCCTGATTTTATGTATGTATATATATATTTTTTGAGATGGAGTTTCACTCCTGTTGCCTAGGCTGGAGTGCAATGGCACGATCCTGACTCACTGCAACCTCTGCCTCACAGGCTCAAGTGATTCTCCTGCCTCAGCCTCCTGAGTAGCTGGGGTTACTGGTGCCTGCCACCACACTCAGCTAATTTTTGTATTTTTGTTAGAGATGGGTTTTCACCATGTTGGCCAGGCTGGTCTTGAACTCCTGACCTCATGATCCACCTGCCTCAGCCTCCCAAACTGGGATTACAGGCGTGAGCCACCACACCTGGCTTTTTAATTTAATTTAATTTAATTTTTAGTAGAAATGAAGTCTTGTTATGTTACCCAGGTTGGTCTTGAACTTCTCCCAAAGTGTCGGGATTATAGGCGTCAACCACTGTGCCCGGCCTTTTTTCCTTTTCTAGTGACAAGATTCCTGACCCTTTTTTTTGTTTTGTTTTGTTTTGAGACAGAGTCTCGCTCTGTGGCCCAGGCTGGAGTGCAGTAGTGCGATCTCGGCTCACTGCAACCTCCATCTCATAGGTTCAAGTAATTCTCCTGCCTCAGGCTCCCAGGTAGCTGGGATTACAGGCACACGCCACTATGCCCAGGTAATTTTTTGTATTTTTTAAAGGAGAGACGGGGTTTCACCATGTTGGCCAGGCTGGTCTCGAACTCCTGACCTTGTGATTCGCCTGCCTCGGCCTGATTTTTTTGCTGGGCACCTGGCTGTGAACACTACAATGCTCAGCCCCTCTTACAGCTGGAGTGGGTACCTTCTGGAAATCATCCTTCCCTTTCTCCTCTTTCTCCTGGCCAGCACGCAGAGCAGCAGGCCAGGACTGAGGCAGCTGGCCTGGACCACTGAGGCCATGGAATGATGTGCAGCTGAGAGCCTGACAGAGGAGTCAGGGTCGCACACCCAGGGATGGCAGAACCAGCCTTGAGCCACCTACCTGGGATTTTATCTAAGGGAGAGATGGACTTCCATCTGCTCAAGCCACTGATGGTTGGCATTTTCATTACTTGCTGCTGAACCTTATCTTCATTAATACATCAGGTTGTTATGTATTTTCTTTTCTTTTTTTTTTTTTTTTTTTTTTTGAGACAGAGTCTCATTCTGTTGCCAGGCTGGAGTGCAGTGGCGCAATCTCGGCTCACTGCAACTTCTGCCTCCCAGGTTCAAGCAGTCCTTCTACCTCAGCCTCCCGAGTAGCTGGGATTACAGGCGTACGCCACTATGCCCGGCTAATTTTTGTATCTTTTGTTTGTTTGTTTTGAGACAGAGTCTTGCTCTGTCACCCAGGCTGGAGTGCAGTGGCACAATCTCGGCTCACTGCAAGCTCCGCCTCCTGGGTTCATGCCATTCTCCTGCCTCAGCCTCCCGAGTAGCTGGGACTACAGGTGCCTGCCACCATGCCAGGCTAATTTTTTGTATTTTTAGTATAGATGGGGTTTCACCGTGTTAGCCAGGATGGTCTCGATCTCCTGACCTCATGATCTGCCTGCCTCGGCCTCCCAAAGTGCTGGGATTACAGGCATGAGCCACCGCGCCCGGCCAGTATCTTTTTTCAGTAGAGACAGGGGTTCACCATATTGACCAGGCTGGTCTCGAACTCCTGACCTTGTGATCCACCTGCCTCAGCCTCCCAAAATGCTGGGCTTACAGGTGTGAGCCACTGCGCCAGGCCGTCATTATTTATTTCCTAAAGGCATTAGGCAAGTTCCTAAGACATGGCTAAGTTTGGATATGAACCAGGTCTGTTTTCTCTAAACTTTGTTATTTTCAGTAAATTATTCTTCTTACCATTAATGTTTACAAAAATGGCAGCTGTACACTATTAAAGATTTGCAGAGGATACAAAGTCAAAATATCAGTAGCCACTGAGAGCTTTAACTGAAGCTCTCAGATAAATATTTAAAGACCTAGGACTTTTAAAGGGAATATTTACATTGGAATAGTGTCATAAACTGAATTTTGAAAAAACAAACAGAAAATGTAAAAGAAAGCTTTCCAAGGGACCAATACTTTAATTTCAGGAGTGTTCTTATCCTTTGTAACATGGTATTTTCTATATAGTGTGAAAGGAAAATAAATATTCGTACCCCAAAATTACTAAGCCAAGGAAAAAGTCAGGCTGGGTAGTGTCAGGCAAACCTGCTTCCCATTTTATTCCCAAATAAGATAGTTACAAAGATAAAAAAGTTACATACCTTATATAGTCATGATTGTGGTATTAAAAGAAAAAAGAAAAAAGAAAAAAAAAGTAAATTAGAAAGAAGCTACATGGCCGGGCGTGGTGACTCACGCCTGTAATCCCAGCACTTTGGGAGGCCGAGGCGGGCAGATCACGAGGTCAGGAGTGTGAGACCAGCCTGACCAACACAGTGAAACCCCATCTCTACTTAAAAAATACAAAAATTAGCTGGGCGTGGTGGCACATGCCTATAATCCCAGCTACTTAGGAGGCTGAGGCAGGAGAATTGCTTGAACTCGGGAGGCAGAGATTTCGGTGAGCCGATATTGCACTCCAGGCTGGGCGACAGAACAAGACTGTCTCAAAATAAATAAATAAATAAATGCAGCTGCATACCTTCCTCAAAATTTGCCCACAAAGAAATTCCTTGTGGGCCTCAAGATGTTTACCCTACAACAGTCCTGTTGAATTTCACCCTGGCAATGTAAATTGATAGCTTATCTTCACAGATATGGGACCAAAGTCAGATCCGCTCACCTGAGACAAAGGCGTATCTGATTGCTTCCTCTGCCCTATTGGTCATGTAAAAATGCAGATTCACCGAGCCATGCTCCATTATGTATTCAGTGGAAGGCTGATCAAGGACTCCAAAGAATGCAACCCTTTGTTTTTTTTTTTTTTTTTTTGAAACAGAGTTTGGCTCAGTTGCCCAGGCTGGAGTGCAGTGAGGAGATCTCAGCTCACTGCAGCCTCCGCCTCCCAGGTTCAAGTAATTCTCCTGCCTCAGCCTCCTGAATAACTGGGACTAAAGGCGTGCACCACCATGCCCAGCAGATTTTTGTATTTTTTTGGTAGAGAAGAGGTTTCCCTGTGTTAGCCTGGTTAGTCTTGAACTCCTGGTCTCAAGTGATTTCCCCCCCCTTGGCCTCCCAAGGTGCTGGGATTACAGGTGTGAGCCACTACGCCTGGCCTAGAATGCAATCTTTTGTCTCTTATCTACCTAGGACCTGGAAGCCTCCATTTTGAGTTGTCCTGCCTTTTGGGACCAAACCAATGTACCTCTTTTTTTAAATTTTTTTTATTTTTTTGAGATGGAGTTTCACTCTTGTTGCTCACGCTGGAGTGCAATGGCACGATCTCGGCTCACTGCAACCTCTGCCTCCTGGGTTCAAGTGATTCTCCTGCCTCAGCCTCCCAGGTAGCTGGGACTATAGGCGTGTGCCACCATGCCTGGCTAATTTTGTATTTTTAGCATACACGGGGTTTCTCCATGTTGGTCAGGCTTGAACTCCTGACCTCAGGTGATCCACCTGCCTCAGCCTCCCGACCTCAGGTGATCCACCCGCCTTGGCCTCCCAAAGTGCTGGGATTACAGGCGTGAGCCACTGTGCCAGGCTGGACCAAACGAATGTACATCTTACACATATTGATTGACGTCTCATGTCTCCCTAAAATGTATAAAAGCAAGCTGTATCCTGACCATTTTGGGCACATGTCTGCAGGGCCTCCTGAGGCTGTGTCATGAGTGATCATTAACCTTGGCAAAATCAACTTTCTGAAATGATTGAGACCTGTCTCAGATATTTTGGGTTGACAATACACACACACACACAAAGTTTTGGTGACAGGGTTGGAGAAAAATAACATTTACTTTCATGACTTACAACTCTGGTTTTAAAATGGAAGTAAAAACATTTTATTCTAATAGCATGATTTATCTTTGCCAGTTTTTGAAAATTTTAATTTAATTTAATTTAATTTTTTGGAGAGAAGTGCATAATCATAGCTCATCAGAAGAGAATATCTTACCAGGAGGCATGTCACCCTTGTCTCCTTAAACCCTTTCCCTGCACACACACAAACCACTCTCATTTTGGTTTTTGTGCCTATGTTCATGTCATTCCCTCTGTTTGCAATTGCTTTCTTTCCCACCAATCAACTAACAGTGCTAATTACCAAGTCTCGATCTTCTCCTCTATGAAGCCTTCCTGGATTGGTCTAGTCTTTACCAGTAGTTCTCAAAGCACAGTACGGCAGGAGCAGTGTCACCTGGGACCGGAAATTCACTCCTGCCCCTGGACCTACTGAGCTGGCAACCCCGGGGGGCCCAGCACTCTGTGTCATTGAGTCTCAAGATGATTTTGATGTGACTCAGATTGGCTTGTCACTGCTCTAAGGCCATATTGATCCCTCTGTTCTCTGGGCTCCCATTCCACGTACAGTTCACAGTACATACATCACTTGGAGCTGAATCCCCTTTTCAAGAACTGTTAGAGTAGGCTTCCCTAGATTCAGGCAGATTGTCTACTCCCCAGGTAGATATTCAATAAAGATTTAGTGCTTGGCTCTTTGAAAGAAGGTGGTGGCCGGGCGTGGTGGCTCACGGCTGTAATCCTAGCACTTTGGGAGGCCGAGGCGGGCAGACCACAAGGTCAGGAGTTCAAAACCCACCTGCCCACTCTGCTGAAACCCCATCTCTACAAAAAATACAAAAATTAGCTGGGTGTTGCGGTACACAACTGTAATCCCAGCTACTCGGGAAGCTGAGGCAGGAGAATCACTTGAACCTGGAAGGCGGAGGTTGCAATGAACTGAGACTGTGCCATAGCACTCCAGCCTGGGCAACAAGAGTGAAACTTCGTCTCAAAAAAAAAAAAAAAAAAAATTGAAGGCTAAAGGTCACTCCAGCAATCAATGTCATCTTCTGTTGCTATGGATGTTTATGTTATTATTATTATTATTGTTATTATTATTGAGACAAAGTCTCTCTCTGCCATCCAGGCTGGATTGCAGTGGTGTGATCTTGGCTCCCTGTCACCTCTGCCTCCCGGGTTCAAGCAATTCTCGAGCCTCAGCCTCCCAAGTAGCTGGGACTACAGGCCTGACTGATTTTTGTATTTTAGCAGAGACAGGGTTTCACTATGTTGCCCAGGCTGGTCTCGAGCTCCTGGCTTCAAGGGATCTGCCCACCTCGGCCTCACAAAGTGCTGGCATTACAGGCATGAGCCACCATGCTTGACTGGATGTTTGTATAAGCACAAGATGCTGTATCAAGACCCATGCAATACTGAACAGACATGTGAAGATGTGGGATGTCCTGTCAGCTACATGACTCCACAGGGGACATATATATTGTCATAATAATTATACTAGTTAACTTTGGTTGAGCACCTATTGTGTGCCAGGTAATGTTCTCAGCAAGACTAGCTGCATAATTTGCAGGACCCGGTGCAAAATGAAAATATGGGACTCCTTGTTCGAACAGCAGAGAAAAGTGCTGTTAAAGGTACCAAGTACAGGCTGGGGGCAGTGGCTCACGCCTGTAATCTCAGCACTCTGGGAGGCTGAGGCGGGAGGATCGTGTGAGCTCAGGAATTTGAGACCAGCCTGGGCAACATAGTGAGACCTCATCTCTACTTCAGAAAAAAAAAAAAAAAAAAAAAAAAAATTAGCTAGGTGTGGTGTTGTGTATCTAGTCCCAGCTGCTCAGGAGGCCAAGGTGGGAGGCTTGAGCCTGGGGGGTTCAAGGCTGCAGTGAGCTATTACTGCACCCCAGCACACCAGCCTGGGCAACTGAGCAAGACCCTGTCTTAAAAAAAAAAAAAAAAAAAAGATACCAAATACAAAGTGTTCTTTTCTTCATTGTCTACCTCTGTAACTGCCCTGTTTGTAAATTTTCTGTTGAATGTCATACTCCCTGCAGCATCAAGGATACTCCTGAAGGAGTGGAGACCCTCCCAGGTGCTGGGTTCCCTGCCCTACCGTTCTGTGTTCACAGGCACATCCCTCTGCCACCGAGCCCCACTCTGGCTAGCCACTAGACCAATGCACCATGCCCTGGCTAGGGGCCAGGAGCCTACCACCCAATTTGTGGCAGAGAGGTCACCCCCCAAGGGATTGCAAAGTCTGCACCAGCACACGCTAGGTACATGGGTAGGCGGTGGGCAAGAGGCCCACACCCACACTCAGGCCTGCCCAGAATGAAGGGTGGTCAGGTGGCCAGGTGGGATTGGGAAGGGGACCATGGGACCCAGGGTGCAGGGGACAGGGAAATGGGCAGTCAGGAACCTGCCAGGGGGAGGCAGGGAGGTGGGACCACACACCACACTACAAGTCCATGAGGCATGCATGCTCCATTGCCCTGTGGAAACAGAAGTTCAAAGACAAGATCATTAAGAATTTCAGGCTGGGCGCAGCGGCTCACGCCTGTAATCCCAGCACTTTGGGAGGCTGAGGCAGATCTGAGGTCAGGAGTTCGAGACCAGCCTGGCCAATATGGTGAAACTCCATCTCTACTAAAAATACAAAACTTAGCTGGGTGTGGTGTCAGACGCCTGTAATCTCAGCTACTCAGGAGACTGAGGCAGGAGAATCACTTGAACCTGGGAGGCAGAGGTTGCAGTGAGCTGAGATCGTGCCATTGCACTCCAGTCTGGGCGACAAGAATAAAACTGCATATCAATAAAATAAAAAATAAGGAATTTCAAGACGATGACTGCGGAACATTCAGTCCCAAGTGTGGGACACTTTTGAGCATGGGGACCTGTGTCACGGCACTAACAACATACCCCTGAAGCCAGCCTCGTTCTGAGACTTTTGTGGGATCTCCACAACAAGCCTATAAGGGTATTGTCCCCAATTAGCAGTCAAGGAAGTTGAGGCACAGAAGGCATAGACAAGTGGCCTGCCCAAGATTGCTGAGCTGGGCGGGTGGGTGGGGTGATACCAGCCCAGGCAGTCTCACCCACATCTGCCTGCTTCACGTTTCTCATTGCTGCTCTTCAGAGAATATTCGCAGAGCAATAGAAATTCAGGACAGCCAGATAGTTACAGCTCATGCTTGTCCAGTTGGCATTAAAGCTCTGTCCTCACTGCAGTCCCCACCCCCGACCAATGGTTTGTTGATCCTCTCCCATAGCAGAAACAGGAACACTGAAAGGATGATAGGTATGAGCTCAGGAGAAGTTCCCAGGAGACCTGCCTGTGGCCTTAGGGAAAACTGGTAGAGCTGGTTGGAGCTGGCCCTCTCCCCAGCTGCCTTCCACGATTAGCTCAGGGGGCACACTTAGTCCCTCCGGGGGTATTTACGATCTGGCACCAGATGCAGACGCTTGTCAGCTGTGTTAAGGAAGGACGCTGTGAGCAGGTGCTGGTGTCAGCCAGGACTTGGGGTTATCTTCTAGAACTTTCCTGTAGTTTTTTCAGTGTCGACACTTCCTGGAATTCATCTAGTTTACTTCACTGAAAGTGGGCAGGATCTTTGAAAAGACAGTCTCAAAAGAGTCGGACTCCCCTTATCTATTCAGCATTTCCATTGTCACTAAGGTGGCCAGTGAGAAGTAGTTAGAAAATAGCCTCAACGTGGCTGGGCACGGTGGCTCATGCCTGTAATCCCAGGACTTTGGGAGGCCGAGGTGGGTGGAGCACGAGGTCTGGAGTTCTAGACCAGCCTGGCCGACATGATGAAACTCTGTCTCTACTAAAAATACAAAAATTAGCTGGGCGCAATGGCTGGCGCCTGGAATCCCAGCTACTCAGGAGGCCGAGGCAGGAGGATCACTTGAACCCGGGAGGCAGAGGTTGCAGTGAGCTGAGATTGCGCCACTGCATTCCCGCCTGGGCTACAGAACGAGACTGTCTCAAAAAAAAAAAAAAAAAGTAGCCTCAAAAATTTAGACAAACTAGTGGTGTGCTGGTAATTGTTTCGTAAACAGCCCTCTGGAATACATTTTTTTCTTTTTTCTTTTTTTTTTTTTTTTGAGGCAGAGTCTTGTTCTGTTGCCCAGTCTGGAGTCCAGTGGCCTGACCTTGGCTCACTGTAACCTCTGCCCCCCAGGTTCAAGCGATTCTCCTGTCTCAGCCTCCTGAGTATCTGGGATTACAGGCGCCTGCCACCACACCTGGCTAGTTTCTGTATTTTTAGTAGAGATGGTGTTTCACCATGTTAGCCAGGCTGGTCTTGAACTCCTGACCTCAGGTGAGCTGCCTGACTTGGCCTCCCAAAGTGCTGGAATTACAGGTGCCACCGTGCCTGGCCTGGAATACATTTTTTTCAAAGGCACTGTTTGTAGCTTTTAATGATTTCTATGGCGCTGATATTTCACTAAAACAAATTTCAGGCTACCAGGGTGATATCTCCCTGGTTGCACAATCCCTGAAATGTTGACAGTCTGCTCCTGCAGGCTGGTGAGACCCAATGTGTTTCTGTCCAGCACACCTCTGGACATGGACCTTCCATCAAGGACACCAAAGTGCTTTAGGTGAATGTCCTAATTGTTCCGGTGATTTGGGGGAAGCTGGGACAAGAATTATGAGCCATAATATAGTCATATCAATTTTACAGCTGAGCATACTAAGGTTCCAACACATAATATTTTGCCGTGGATGCCCAGCAAAGGCCCAAGCCTTAGATCAGAAGGCTGTTCAATAGCATCCAGCTCAGACCATGTCACATGGCTGAGGTATGGAGATGGCTGAGGTGTGTCACCCTAGAAGCTATCATCTTTTTTTTGTTTTTGTTTGTTTTTTTTTTTGAGACGGAGTCTTGCTCTGTCCCCTAGGCCCAGGCTGGAGTGCAGTGGCACGATCTCAGCTTACTGCGAGCTCCACCTCCCAGGTTCACGCCATTCTCCTGCCTCAGCCTCCTGAGTTAGCTGGGACTATAGGCACCCGCCACCATGCCTGGCTAATTTTTTTGTATTTTTAGTAGAGACTGGGTTTCACCGTGTTAGCCAGGATGGTCTTGATCTCCTGACCTCGTGATCTGCCTGCCTCAGCCTCCCAAAAATGCTCGGATTACAGGTGTGAGTCACCGCGCCCGACTGAGGCTATAGTCTTTAGGAAGGAAAGACCTTGAGAACAAGACGGAGACCGGATGCCTACATGGTGTGATTGTTTGATTGACTAATTGATTGATTTTGAGATGGAGTTTTACTCTTGTCACCCAGGCTGGAGTACAGTGGCATGATCTCGCTCACTGCAACTTTGGCCTACCAGGCTCAAGTGATTCTCCTGCATCAGCCTCCCTAGTAGCTGAGATTACAGGCGCCCACTACTGTGTCCAGCTAATTTTTTGTATTTTTAGTAGAGACGGGGTTTCATCATGTTGGCCTGGCTGGTCTTGAACTCCTGACCTCAGGTGATCCACCCGCCTCGGCCTCCCAAAGTGTGGGGATTATTATTATTATTACTGAGACGGAGTCTCGCTCTGTTGCTCAGGCTGGAGTGCAATGGCACGATCTTGGCTCACTGCAACCTCCACCTCCTGGGTTAAAGCAATTCTCCTATCTCAGCCTCCCGAGTAGCTGGGATTACAGGCGCCTGCCACCATGTTTGGCTAATTTTTGTCTTTTTATAGAGACAGGGTTTTCACCATGTTGGCTAGGCTGGTCTCAAACTCCTGACCTCAAGTGATCTGCCCCCCTCGGCCTCCCAAAGTGCTGGGATGACAGGCGTGAGCCACCGCTCCTGGCCATTGTTTTTGAGACAAGGTCTCTGTCATCCAGACTGGAGTGCAGTGGCATGATCATGGCTCACTGTAGCCTCAATCTCCTGGGCTCAAGCAATCCTCCCATCTCAGCCTCCTGAGTAACTGGGACCACAAGTGTGTACCACCACGACTGGCTAATTTTTTTGTTTTTTATTTTTTAGTAGAGACGAGGTCTCACTATGTTGTGTAGGCTGATCTCAAACTCCCGAGCTCAAGTGATGCTCCTGCCTTGGCCTCCCAAAGTGCTGGAATTACAGGCATCAGCCACTGCACCTGGCCTACACGGTGTGGATTGAAAGATGCTACAAAATTCTCGGAGGAGGGATAGATCCTCTAGGCCTCTCCCCCATACTCAGGAAAGATAACAGGGGGATGGAGGCAAAAAGAATCAAGTGACTTCAAAAATTTCATTTAGTTGTAGAAGAAGCATTGACCCTGGCCGGGCGTGGTGGCTCACACCTGTAATCCCCGCACTTTGGGAGGCTGAGGCGGGCAGATCACGAGGTCAGGAGATTGAGACCATCCTGGCTAACACGGTGAAAACCTGTTTCTACTAAAAATACAAAAAATTAGCTGGGTGTGGTGGCATGTGCCTGTAGTTCAAGCTACTTAGGAGGCTGAGGCAGAATTGCTTGAACCCGGGAGGCAGAGGTTGCAGTGAGCCGAGATTGCGCCACTGCACTCCAGCCTGGGTGACAGAGCAAGAGTTTGTCTCAAAAAAAAAAAAAAAAAAAGAAAAGAAAGAAAAAGAAAAAAAAAAAAAAAAAGCATTGACCCATAAAGAACAAGTCTATTTGTTCCTCTGTATTTAAATCACATTTGGCTGGGCACGGTGGCTCGGGCCTGTAATCCCAGCTCTTTGGGAGGCTGAGGTGGGCAGATCACTTGAGTCCAGGAGTTCAAGACCAGCCTGGCCAACCTGGTGAAACCCCATCTTTAATAAAAATACAAAAATTAGCTGGGTGTGGTGGTGCGTGCCTGTAATCCCAGCTGCGTGGGAGGTTGAGGCATGAGAGTTGCTTGAACTTGGGAGGCAGAGGTTGCAAGATTGCGCCATTGCACTCCAGCTTGGGCAACAGAGTGGGACTCTGTCTCAAAAAAATAAAAAATAAAAACAAATAAATAAACAACTCACATTTGACTACCAGCTGTATTTCCCTTGAGTTTTTCTTCTACATCCCTTCCTCCAATATTCTTACCAGTATCGCCATCATTACCAGTATTCATCATCGTATATATTCTCAGAGTTTTCTTTAATCAAACTTGGCCTTGCTAGCTCTTTGAAAGCGTTTCCATTAGGGCAACATCACTATCAAATCTTTTTTTTTTTTTTTGAGACGGTCTCACTCAGTTGCCTGGGCTGGAGTGCAGTGGTGCTATCTCAGCTCACTGCAACCTTGGCCTCCTGGGTTCAAGTGCTTCTCGTGCCTCAGCCTCCCAAGTAGCTGGGACTACAGGCATGTGCCACCACATTCAGCTAATTTGTGTATTTTTTCGTAGAGACAAGATTTCACCATGTTGGCCAGGTTGGTCTTGAACTCCTGACCTCAAGTGATCTGCCTGCCTTGGCTTCCCAAAGTGCCAGGATTATGGTTGTGAGCTACCATGCCCAGCCCCGAATATCTCTTTATATAGTTATGGATGCCTACAAGGGACACATTTGATGGAATGCAATCCGTAGGCCTCTGGAGAGATTTTTCATGGGCCTGTATCTCTCTGTTGGGAAGAACCTCATGGTGGAGGCCATTCCTCTTTCTAAATTAGCTAGTGTAAAAAACAGGGCAAAGTTCTCATAAAATTTCTAACATCGACGAGAGTGTTGACACTAGAAAGAGAAGATAGAAAAAGTATGAAAATGCAGAAATGGAAAATGTACATAAATTCAAATTTTTATCAAATAGTATTCATTGATTTTAAATTTGTACAACATGCTTGTTGGTATTTAAAAATAGAATGATGGAGGATGATTTTGTGGGAGTAATTGTTTGAAAAAAAATATCAATTTAACATCACTTTGCTTTCCATTTCTGCTGCCAAGAAAGCTCATGCAATATCTTCTAATTCAAACATAAGTGTCTCCAGAAACCTTTGGATCACATATTACAAAGCCCCATCTGTTTTACCCTCTCAAAATTAGCATTTTAGCTTAATTCACTTATAAATTTTCTGACATTAGCTTGATTCTTCTCCTCTTCCTTTTTGTCATCTAAAATCACACCTGGCATCTCTTAGATTTGGATTCAACTGAAAAAATAATTTTTAGCTATTTTAAGTTCTTTTTAGTAGTAAGCAGAGTGTAAATAAAATTTAAAGCATAATGGTGCAAATATATATGCAAATAATATTTCTTGCAGGATTGTTTACAATAGCAAAACATGGAAACAAATGTCTGTGGATTGAGAGGCGGTTAACACAATAATTGCTAAATCATTAATAATTGTTAAAAGGAGTAAAATATATGTGTGTGTATATATCTATATTCTGATATGTATGCAAGACTGTATATGATACATGTAAGTGGAAAAAAGCAAGTTAAAAAAACAACAAACAGATAGTTTTATATATTGAAAAAAAATCAAGGGTTTTCAAAAAGGGTATCTTTGTGTAAGGGCATAGAAAGTAGCTTGCAAGGCACACACTAAGTGAGGAATGTGATTTGCTCTGGAGGGGGACAGGGTAAAGGCAAAGGTGGCAAGGGGACACTCCCATTTTTCCTGTAGGCTTCTGGTGTGCTTGAATTTTCTACAGTAAGAATATGTGGGCCGGGCGTGGTGGCTGATCACAAGGTCAAGAGTTCCAGACCAGCCTGGCCAATATGGTGAAACCCCGTCTCTACTAAAAATACAAAAATTAGCCAGGTTTGGCAGCATGTGCTTGTAGTCCTAGTGACTCAGGAGGCTGAGGCAGGAGGGTCGCTTGAACCTGGGAGGCAGAGGTTGCAGTGAGCTGAGATCATGCCACTGCCCTCCAGCCTGGGCGACACAGTGAGACTCCGTTTCAAAAAAAAAAAAAAAAAAAAAATGTGTGGATGTGTGTGTTATTTTGCAATTAGAAAGTCCAAACCAAGGCCAGGCATGGTGGCTCATGCCTGTAATTCCAGCATTTTGGGAGGCAGAGGCAGGAGGATCACTTGAGCCCAGGAGTTCAAGACTAGACTGGGCAACATGGCAAAACCTCATCGCCAAAAAAAAAAAAAAAATTAGTGGAGTGTGGTGGCTCATGCCTGTAGTCCCAACTACATGGGAGGCTGAGATGGGAAGATTAATTGAGTCCAGCAGTTAGGGGCTCCAGGAGCTGTGTTCACACCACTGCACTCCAGCCTGGGTGCCAGAGGGAGACCCTGTCTCAAAAAAAAAAAAAAAAAAAAAAATCCAAAGCAAAAATGATTAATCAAGCACATATAACAAAATAACATAAAATAACAAATATATAACATAAATATATATATATAACATAAAATAACAAATGACATAAGGGTCATTGCAAATTTCTGAAGGTTTCCTTTCTATTCCTATTTTGAATCGTTTCCTACTCAAGGCAAAATAAAAATTTTTTTTTTTTAATTTTAAAAATAGAGATGGGGCTGGGTGTGGTGGCTCACACCTGTAATCTTAGCATTTTGGGAGGCCAAGATGGATGGATTGTCTGAACTCAGGAGTTTGAGACCAGCCTGGGCAATATGGCAAAACCCCATCTTTACTAAAAATAAAAAAAAAATAGCTGGGCATTCTGGCACGCACCTGTAATCCCAGATACTCAGGAAGCTGAGGCAGGAGAATTGCTTGAGCCTGGGAGGTGGAGGTTGTGGTGAGCCAAGATCGTGCCACTGCACTCCAGCCTGGGCAACAGCACACACTCAAAAATAATAATAAATAAACAAAAATAGAGATGGGGTTTCATCATGTTGGCCAGGCTGGTCTTGAACTCAGGACCTCAAGTGATCCTCCTGACTCAGCCTCCCAAAGGGCTGGAATTATAGGCGTGAGCCACTGCACTCAGCCCATTTCTGCCTTTTACACAATCCGCTTTTCCTTGTTATCCTTGCACCTAGGCCTTCCAAAGTGTTGGGATTATAGGCATGAGCCACTGCAACTGGCCCTTGTTCCTTGTTTTGTTTTGTTTTTTTTTTTTGGTCCTGCACTTGGTTGAGGAGGGCAGCTTGCCTTGAGAAGCAATTATAAAAAGAGAGGAACACTAGAGAAATGGGGGTCTCAGAGTTGTGATGGTGGTTTGGGGCAAGGAATAGGAAGTAATGAGGTCACCATGGGACACTGGTAGAAGTGGAGAGGAAACTAGGCCGGGCGTGGTGGCTCACGCCTGTAATCCCAGCACTCTGGGAAGCTGAGGCAGGCGGATCTTCTGAGGTCAGGAGTTTGAGACCAGCCTGGCCAACATGGTGAAACCCTATCTCTACTAAATACAAAAATTTAGCCAGACATGGTGGCACATGCCTGTAATTTCAGCTACTCGGGAAGCTGAGGAGGGAGAACTGCTTAAAACCAGGAAGTGGAGGTTGCGGTGAGCTGAGATTGCACTCCAGCCTGGGCAACAAGAGCGAAATTCCGTCTAAAAAAAAAAAAAAAAGATGAAGGGGAAACTAGACGGGAAAACTATGACTTAGTAATGAATCAGCAGCAGCAGCAGGTGTAGGAGTAACCCTTAGGCTTTCTCGTACATGGTTTTGTTGAACTGGTTCTGTGGTGGAGGATTGTACCTATCACTTTTTGTAGATGAAAAGGAAGTAGATGAAGTTGAATAATGAGGAATCAAAAAATAAAAAAGGAAGCAGAAGTCAGATCCCAAACTCAAGGAATTTTTTTTTTTTTTTTTTGAGATGGAGTCTTGCTCTGTCACCCAGGCTGGAGTGCAGTGGCATGATCTTGGTTTACTGCAACCTCTGCCTCCCGGGTTCAAACAATTCTCGTGCCTCAGCCTCCCGTGTAGTTGGGATTACAGGCGCCCACCACCACAGCCAGATTTTTTTTTTTTCATTTTTAGTAGAGACAGGGTTTCGCCATGTTGCCCAGGCTAGTCTCAAACTCCTGAACTTAGGCAATCCGCTTGCCTCGGCCTCTCAAAGTGTTGGGATTACAGGCGTGAGCCATCACACCCAGCCGAAACTCAAGGAATTTATAAATTATGGTAATATGATAATGATATCCACAGATGAACACAGAAGACAGAAATAAATAGATAGATAGATGGTGCTAATTGCCAGTAAAGAAATAAATACTGGCCAGGTACAGTGGCTCAAGCCTGTAATTCCAGCACTTTGGGAGGCTGAGACAAGCAGATCACCTGAGGTCAGGAGTTGAGATCAGCCTGGCCAACATGGTGAAACCCCGTCTCTACTAAAACTACAAAAATTATCCGGGCGTGGTGGTGGGCCCCTGTAATCCCAGCTGCTTAGGAGGCTGAGGCAGGAGAATCGCTTGAACCCGGGAGGCAGAGCTTGCAGTGAGCCGAGATGCTGCCACTGTACTCCAGCCTGGGCTACAGAGCAAGGCTCTGTATCAAAAAAAAAAAAAAAAAAAAAAAAAAAAAAGAAAGAAAAAGAAAAAGAAAAAGAAAAAGAAATACTAAGCAGAGGGTTTGGGGTTTGGGCTTTGGATCACGTGTCAGCTCCAGCTTCATTATTCCATCTGGGGTAGCCTCCTTCACCTTTCCGAGAGGCTGTTTTCCCAGCTTTATTACCGGTGGATGACTCCTATGTCATTGGGTTGCAGTGAGGACTAGAGGAGGTAACATACATAGAAGAGACCTGTAGAGCCCCCCTGGGGGGCTTCCTGCCCAATCCCTCCTTCCCTCCTGCCCTCCACAGGTGTCAGACTCGTGTCTCAGTCAGAAGACTTTCCCTGCTGACGTACATTCCCTCTAATTCCACCCTGGCATTTGTTTCCCAGAAGTCTGGCCTGGGGGCTTTGGAAGTAGCAAGCAGCAATACAGTAGCAACAATGAGAGGTGGAGCTGATAGAAGACACGGTCACTTTGGCTAGGGGTTGGCCTGCACGAGATGGCGAGATGGTAAGATGGCGTGGGTGTGTCCATCCGAGGTCTCTGCTTCTGGGAGACAAGATTTCCATGCATGAAATAGAGTCATGTTTCAGCCCAAGACCGAAAGGGCTGCCAGGGTTAAAGAACTCAGGGCTGCAGATCAACTGGGATCCGCTACATTCAGAGGACATTGGAGTTTGGATCTTGCTCATGGCTGGCAAAGTGTTTAGATCCTTTTGAATATAAGTGGTCCCCTTCTTTTTTTACATCTTTTACAGAATTGTCCAGTCTTATTTCGGGGGCTGGCGGTGGTATTTGCTCAGTCAGTGAGCTAGAAGCTGTGAGGCCTCACTCACATTCCCTTTTTTGGGCCAGCACTCCAGCCCCAGCCGCCAGCGCTCATGGCTGCCCCTTCTCTGGGATGTCATCCTTGGCTGGCGGGAGCCAGTTTGCTCCAGGTTTCTGCCATCCTGCCCCTGCCCCTCATGACAGATGCAGAGGCACAGAGGGTGCCCCTGTATCTCAGGAGGGGTGAATCTGCCATGGACACCTGCTGCATGGATCAGGCTAAGATCAGACTTCTGGAAATCCTCCCCGCTCAGCTGCATCTCCTTCCAAGCTTTGCTTCACTACTTGCCTTGCGAGTCCTTCCAGAAGAGCATTCCCTCATCAAACCACGGGCACCTGAATTCCCACCTCAGACTCTGCTCCAGGGGCGCAGTGTCTACGGAGGCGACGCTGAGGATGGCTTCTTAGGTTGGGTCACTCGCCCAGCCACGAGGACCTGACTTAAAATTGTTGGTGCATCCTAAGTGTGACCCAGGGACCACCTGCGTCAGAAGCACCTAGAATGCTGTGGAAGCATCTTAAAGGCAGATTCCTGGGCTCAGCCATGGTTCTGCTGAATTGGAATCAACTGGTGAGCCCGATAATTGGCATTTTCAACAGCTTCCAATCGTACTCTGGAATATTCCAGCTTGTGTCCCCGGCTCACTGTTTTTCTCATCCTCCCTCACTTCCTGCTGAGTACATATGTATTTTGCTACTTTTAGAGATACTTTTACAATAAAGGCACTCTTGAAAGCATTTAATCAATTGGATTGTGTCCACCAAACAAGAACAATGTATTCATCTTTGTACCACCAGAGTCTAACACTCTGCCTGGCACTTAATATGTGCTCTGTAAACTACAGAATGAATAAAACATTAAATGCTTGCATCGTGTTGAACAGGGGAGACAAAGAAGTTTAAGCCACTCTCACGTTCTCTTAAGCAGATTATAATTCAGATCGGGGCCGAGTGTGGTGGCTCACACCTGTAGTCCTAGCACTTTGGGAGCCCGAGGTGGGCGGGCTCAGGAGTTCAAGACCAGCCTGGGCAACATGAATACGTAGTTCTTGTTAAGGATTTTGTTATTTATTCCAAGAACAATAGGAAGTCAGGGAAATGGGTCAGTCAATGTGACAGGGGCAATGAAAGGCCTCTCTGGCTGGAATTTGGGATGAGACTGTAGGAGCACTGCCAGGGTGCTACGCGGCTTGGCTCCTGCTTGGCCCCAGGTTCACCCCTCCAGCTGCCTCCACCTGGGCTCTTTCACCCGGGCTGGTCCGACACCTGGGAAGGCTCTTCCCGGATCCACTGAAGGAGCTGCCTGAGGTATGAACGGCAGAGCCTCCCAGGAGCCTGCCCACCCACACTCTCCTCATGAGGTCCCCTTTCATTCTCCATCTTAGCCCGAGATTCTTTCCTTGCTTGTGCTGATTACAACCTGCAATCATTATATGGATTTGATTGCTTGCGTTTCTTTCTAATCTCCCTCATATAAGCTTCAGGAGGGAAAGAACCCTAACTGCTTTGCATCCCCTTTGCCTGGGACAGTGACTGGCACAGGATGGATGCTGAAGACATTGGGGCAGCAGGGATGAGTGACACTGGGTCAAGTGAGTGCCTGGCAGGATCCCTCTGGGAGGGCGTGAGTGATGACGGGTTCTAGGTTGACTGTGGTGGAGACAGTGAGAAGAGACTGAACTCAAGCAGCCATTGTCAACGTTTTTGATTTCAGGACCCCTGTTTACTCTTAAAAATTATTGAGGATGGCCTGGTGCGGTGGCTCACGCCTGTAATCCCAGCACGTTGGGAGGCTGAAGTGGTCAGATCACCTGAGGTCAGGAGTTCGAGACCAGTCTGACCAACATGGAGAAACCCTGTCTCTACTGAAAACACAAAATTAGCCGGGCGTGGTGGCGCACGCATGCCTGTAATCCCAGCTACTCCGGAGGCTGAGGCAGGAGAATTGCTTGAACCCAGGAGGCGGAGGTTGCAGTGAGCTGAGATCGTGCCATTGCACTCCAGCCTGGGCAACAGGAGCGAAACTCTGTCTCAAAAAAAAAAAAAAAAAAAAGGAGGACCTTAATGACTCTCATTTATATGAGTTACAGCTATCAAAATTTATTATTTTTGGGCCAGGCTCAGTGGCTTACACCTGTAATCCCAGCACTTTGGGAGGAAGAGACCAGAGGACTATTTGAGCCCAGGAGTTCAAGACCAGCCTGGGCAACAAAGGGAGCCCCAGTCTCAAACAAATTTTAAAAAATGTTAGGCTGGGTACGGTGGCTCATGCCTGTAATGCCAGCACTTTGGGAGGCAGAGGTGGGCAGATCACCTGAGGTCAGGAGTTCGAGACCAGCCTCTAACATGGTGAAACCCCGTTTCTATTAAAAATACAAAAGATTAGCTGAACGTGGTGGCCTGTGCCTGTAATCCCACCTACTTGGGAGGCTGAGGCAAGAGAATCACTTGAACCCGGGAGGTGGAGGTTGCAGTGAGCCGAGATCACACCATTGAACTCCAGCTTGGGCAACAAGAGCAAAACTCCATCTCAAAAACAAACAAAACAAAACAAAATTTTAAAAGACTTATCATATTAGAGTTGGGCATAATGGTATGCACCTGTAGTCCCAGCTACTCCAATTGGTGTGCACCTGTAGTCCCAGCCACTCCGATTGTTTGAGGTCAGCAGTTCGAGTGTGGGCTGGATAATATAGCCAGACACAATTTCTAAATTTAAAAAAAAGAATTATCATACTAGAAATACTAGAGCATTTTAAAGTATTTATTTTACTGGTTGAAGATGAACAATAATAAACCCATTATATATGGGGTCATATATATATATGGATCATGGCTCACTGCAGCCTCAACCCCCAGGCTCAGGTGATTCTCCCACCTCAGCCTCCCAAGTAGCTGGGACTACAGTCTCAAGCCACCACACCTGGCTAATTTTTGTAGAGACAGGGTCTCACTGTGTTGCCCAGGCTGGTTTTGAACTCCTGGGCTGGCTCAAGTGATCCTCCTGCCTTGGCTTCCCAAAGCGCTAAGATTACAGGTGATAGCCACCAGGCCCAATCTCACTATTATATATTAAGATAATTTTTATAAAAAGAACTGTGTTGGCCGAGCACAGTGGCTCACGCTTGTATTCCCAGAACTTTGGGAGGCCAAGGCAGGTGGATCATCTGAAGTCAGGAATTTGAGACCAGCCTGGCCAATGTGGTGAAACCCTGTCTCTACCAAAAAATAGAAAAATTAGCTGGGCGAAGGCTGGGCATGGTGGCTCAGGCCTGTAATCCCATCACTTTGGGAGACTGAGGTGGGCGGATTATGAGGTCAGGAGATCAAGACCATCCTGTCTAACACAGTGAAACCCCATCTCTACTAAAAATACAAAAATTAGCTGGAGGAAGGCCGGGCGCGGTGGCTCACGACTGTAATCCCAGCACTTTGGGAGCCGAAGCGGGCAGATCACAAGGTCAGGAGATCGAGACCATCCTGACTAACACAGTGAAACCCTGTCCTATTTAAAAAATACAAAAAAATTAGCCTGGCAGGCATGGTGGCGGGCACCTGTAGTCCCAGTTACTTGGGAGGCTGAGGCAAGAGAATGGCATGAACCTGGAAGGCAGAGCTTGCAGTGAGCCAAGACTGCACCACTGCACTCTAGCCTGGGCGACACAGCGAGACTCTGTCAAAAAAAAAAAAAAAAAAAAAAAAATTAGCTGGGCATGGTGGAGGGTGCCTGTAATCCCAGCTACTCAGGAGGCTGAAGCAGGAGAACTGCTTGAACCCAGGAGGTAGAGGTTGCAGTGAGCCAAGATTGTACCATTGTACTCCAGCCTGGGTGACAAGAGTGAAACTCCGTCTCATAAAAACAAAACAAAAAGAACCAAAAAAACTCTGTGTTTGCCAAGAGAAAAAAAAATGTAGTGAGATGAATGACATTGTTATACATTTCTGCACATCTTTAATGTCTGACTTTTTTTTTTTTTTTTTTTTTTTGAGATGGAGTCTCGCTCTGTCGCCCAGGCTGGAGTGCAGTGGCCGGATCTCAGCTCACTGCAAGCTCCGCCTCCCGGGTGCACGCCATTCTCCTGCCTCAGCCTCCCGAGTAGCTGGGACTACAGGCGCCACCACCACGCCCAGCTAGTTTTTTGTATTTTTAGTAGAGACGGGGTTTCACTGTGTTAGCCAGGATGGTCTCGATCTCCTGACCTCGTGATCCGCCCGTCTCGGCCTCCCAAAGTGCTGGGATTACAGGCTTGAGCCACCGCGCCTGGCTAATGTCTGACTTATTAGTAGCTGTTGGATTCTTGTATCTGCTCTGCACTTAATTTTTTTTTTTTGTTTAATTTTTTTTTTTTTTTTTTTTTTTTGAGACGGAGTCTTGCTGTGTGCCCCAGGCTGGAGTGCAGTGGCGCGATCTCGGCTCACTGCAAGTTCCGCCTCCCGGGTTCACGCCATTCTCCTGCCTCAGCCTCCCGAGTAGCTGGGACTACAGGCGCCTGCCACCACGCCCGGCTAATTTTCATGTATTTTTAGTAGAGACGGGGTTTCACTGTGTTAGCCAGGATGGTCTCGATCTCCTGACCTCGTGATCCGCCCGTCTCGGCCTCCCAAAGTGCTGGGATTACAGGCTTGAGCCACCGCGCCCGGCTCTGCTCTGCACTTAATTGGTTGCTATACCATAAGCCATGCAGCTTCTTGGAAGCTCTGCTATATGTTTGTGAGAGAATGAGAATGGAAAAGACAAATAACTCCTTAGTATTCGTGTGAAAATAGTTTTGACCTTTTGGACTTCCTAAAGGGATCTCAGGACCTCTTTTTCCCCATTCAAGGGACCCAGGTCAAACTTGAGAACTGCTGGATTAATGAGGTATTTAAGAGACAAGATTGACATGCCTTTGTTATATTATTATTATTATTGCTAATATTTATGAATGTTTATTATATGCCAGGCATATTTTTAATCTTCACCATTCTATGCAGTAGGCACCATTAGTGTCTCATTTGACACACAAGAAACTCTGATTTTAGCATATACAATTTTTTGCAATGCATAAATATGTGTTTGTGTATACTTTTTTCACAAAGAAATTGGACATTGTTATTTTTGCGAGAGAGACCAGAATGACTAAATTGACAAATGTATAGCCTTTGGATGGTGCAGCTGAGCCCAACTCCAAACAGTGAGTCTCCAGGATAAAAGTGCCCTCCACCACCTTCCAGAACTCAATTACTTTTGAAATCTAACTTTGATTTAAATGTATTTTTGGGCCATTTCATTTTTAAGAGCTCATTTGCAGAGCTTAAAAAATTAATTAAATCTTTCGTCTTTGAAGTTTAATTCTTCCACTTCTGGCATATTATCTATGGCTTATGAGAAAAATTGCCAATTGCTTGGGTAATTTGCACCTAAAATAAAGGTGCAGGAACGTTGAAATTAGAAGCAGCTAGAATATTAGTTCCTTGGTTTCTCCTGCCAGGGCTTTGGACCAAAATTCACAGAACTTTCCTGTATTTTCACATTTTCCTTTTTCAGGCACTTCTAGGAGAAAGTGGTACTTGAACCGAGTGCTGTTGAAGGCTCTACTTTCTCTTTTTTTTTTTTTTGAGATGGAGTCTGGCTCTGTCGCCCAGGCTGGAGTGCAGTGGCCGGATCTCAGCTCACTGCAAGCTCCGCCTCCCGGGTTTATGCCATTCTCCTGCCTCAGCCTCCCGAGTAGCTGGGACTACAGGCGCCCGCCACCTTGCCCGGCTAGTTTTTTGTATTTTTTAGTAGAGACGGGGTTTCACCGTGTTTGCCAGGATGGTCTCGATCTCCTGACCTCGTGATCCGCCCGTCTCGGCCTCCCAAAGTGCTGGGATTACAGGTGCGAGCCACCGCGCCCGGCCGAAGGCTCTACTTTCAAGGCACCTGGTCACCACCAATGTCGCCCTACTTTGAATATGGGCGGTTAAGAATGTTTATGGGTTTTAAAACATTTGTAGCAACAAGTATCTATAGAGAGATCTATAGGATATAATTTTGAGAAAAATGGCCACCTTGGTGTTAACTACTATCCCAATGGTACCGATTAGTTGTCTGGTTGGTCTTTAATGGCAGGGGCACACCTCTCTACACCCTAAGATTAAAAAGATAAAGTCATTATGGTGCTCATGTTGTGAACATCTCATTGATGAAGGCTTTGCCTCAATTGTCTATGATTATGATGCTGTTGGCCTCTGCTTTGCCCTACAGTTAAATACATTAAATAAACATTTCTGACTATGAGGGCACTTATGAGGGCCCTCAGCTTAGCTGGGACGAAATGGCTTCAAAAGTAGGTAAAGGAATTCATGTTGCATTTGACAAACCTTAGCTCCTACCTAAACCCAAATCTAAATAAGAGATTTCTCACTAGGTTTCTAGAACTCTGCTCCTGGAAGGCAGAGATAAGCACATTCATTTCTGTGTCTTCAAACCTGCCTGATACACAGGAAGTGCTCAGCAATGTGGTTTTATGAATGGCTTTCATGCCTGACATGAACATGCCACTGCTTCCATTTACATCAAGACGTGCCAAGTTGCAGGGATTTCTCCTGCAGAGGTATTTGTGGTGAGAAAGGAACCTTCATGCCTGTTAAGTCAAGAAATCTACCTGCTGTGTGCTCAGCCTTGAGTGTCCATAGGAATGAGTATGTGGACAGGTGAGAGTCTCTGGCTGTCCTGCATGTTGGCTGAAGCTCTGTTATTTTGTTTGTTTGTTTGTTTTCTTTTTTTTGAGATGGAGTCTCACTCTGTCGCCCAGGCTGGAGTGCAGTGGCACGATCTTGGCTCACTGCAAGCTCTGCCTCCCAGATTCATGCCATTCTCCTGCCTCAGCCTCTCGAGTAGCTGGGACTACAGGCACATGCCACCACGCCTGGCTAATTTTCTTTTTTTTGAGACGGAGTCTCGCTCTGTCGCCCAGGCTGGAGTGCAGTGGCCGGATCTCAGCTCACTGCAAGCTCCGCCTCCCGGGTTTACGCCATTCTCCTGCCTCAGCCTCCCGAGTAGCTGGGACTACAGGCGCTCGCCACCTCGCCTGGCTAGTTTTTTGTTTTTTTTTTTAGTAGAGACGGGGTTTCACCGCGTTAACCAGGATGGTCTCGATCTTCTGACCTCGTGATCCACCCATCTCGGCCTGTCAAAGTGCTGGGGTTACAGGCTTGAGCCACCGCACCCGGCCCTGGCTAATTTTCTGTATTTTTAGTAGAGATGGGGTTTCATCATGTTAGCCAGGATGGTCTCAATCTCCTGACCTCAAGTGATCTGCCTGCCTCAGCCTCGCAAAGTGCTGAGATTACAGGTGTGAGCCACTGCGCCTGGCTGTTTTGTTTTCTGAGACAGAGTTTCACTCTTGTTGCCCAGGCTGGAGTGCAGTGGCATGATCTTGGCTCATTGCAACCTCCACCTCCCAGGTTTAAGCGATTCTCCTGCCTTAGCCTCCCAAGTAGCTGGGATTATAGGCATGCACCACCATGCCCAGCTAATTTTGTATTTTTAGTAGAGAAGGGGTTTCACCATGTTGGTCAGGCTGGTCTCGAACTCCTGGCCTCAGATGATCTGCCCACCTCAGCCTCCAAAAGTCATTACAGGTGTGAGCCACTACTCCCGGACTTGAAGCTCTGTTATTGTAGCATGAGATATCTGGCAGCCTTGTCTTTTAAGGGAGGGCCGAGTAGTATGGTGGGAAAGGCATGAGACGTGGAGGACCGGGCATGGTGGCTCACACTTGTAATCCCAGCACTTTGGGAGGCCAAGGTGCGTGGATTGCTTGAGGCCAGGAGTTCAAGACAAGCCTGGCCAACATGGTAAAACTCCGACTTTACTAAACTTACAAAAATTAGTCGGGGCATGGTGGCATGCACCTGTAATCCCAGATACTCAGGAGGCTGAGGCAGGAGAATCCCTTGAACTCAGGAGGCAGAGGCTGTAGTGAGCTGAGATCAAGCCACTGCACTTCAGCCTGGGCAACAGAGCGAGACTCCGTCTCAAAAAAAAAAAAAAAAAAAAAAGCCCAGTCACCTGTGCACAGCTCAGAGTTGAGCTCAGCCTGCACTGATGTCTCTCTCCCTTACTGGAGTAGTCTCAGTAAAGTCTGTCCTGCTGTCTTTAATAAGTGTCTGGCTCTGTTTCTCTCTGACACTGCAATAAACTCTTATTAACTCACACAGCTTCAGTGGGCCAGGAATTCAGGACAGCCTTAGTTGGGTGGTTCTGGCTGAATGTCAGAGCAGTATGGACCACCGAGTAGTATGGTGGGAAAGGCATGAGACGTGGAGGACCAGGGCTGCACTCATCTGCAGGCTCGTCTTGGACTGGAGGGTCTGCTTCCAAGGTGGTGCACTCACATGGATAGCTTGGCACTGGCTGTTGGTGGCAGGCCTCGGTTTCCACCATGGGGGCCTTGCCACAAGTCTGAGTGTCCTTGTGACATGGCAGCTGGCTCCCCCCAAGAATGAAGAGAGAACAAGCTGGGGGCTGCAGAGTCTTTCATGACCCGGCCTTGAAAGTCCCACATGGTCACTTCTGCAGCGTCCTGTTGATTTCAGAGATTCTGTTTCCTGTGGGAGGGACTCCAAGGGTGTGGACACAGAGGCAGGAATCACTGGGGGATATCTTGGAGACTGGCTGCATGACTCTTCTTGTAATCTGTGTTGTGACCTTGGGCAGGTCACTGGAACTCTCTAGGCTGGAATAATAAGGGTAGTGAGGCCTGACCCATGAGGGCCCTCCTGGGCCTGACTTTACCTTCTTTTTTGTTTTTTGAGACAGAGTTCCACTCTTGTTGCCCAGGCTGCAATGCAATGGCATGATCTTGGCTCACTGCAACCTCTGCCTCCTGGGTTCAAATGATTCTCCTGCCTCAGCCTCCCGAGTAGCTGGGACTACAGGTGCATGCCACCATGCCCGGCTAGTTTTTTGTATTTTAGTAGAGATGGAGTTTCACCGTGTTAGGATGGTTTCCATCTCCTGAACTCATGATCCACCTGCCTCGGCCTCCCAAAGTGCTGGGATTACAGGCGGGAGCCACCGCGCCTGGCTGACTTTACCTTCTATGAAGCGAGAGAGTGATGCACTGAATTAAAGAGTTAACGTGCCTACGGAAGCATTCCTCACAGAGAGGAGCTCATCTGCCAGGGTCTGGCCCAGTTCCTAGAATTGGGCTGCTTGTTTTGTGGGGGAGCGGGGAGGGGATCGCAGCAGCTGTCTGGGTTTCCCGTCATTTCTCCTCTCACTTCCGAGGTCAGGGAGATAGGAGGGGACATGAACAGGTGGCTCCTGACGAGGCTGGCTGGGATCAGCCCTGATACAAAGACACCAAGGATTTGGAAATGAAAATGCAAGCGGGGGAGATTGGCAGGCTGCCCTCGGAAGGAGCTGCTCCTAGTTTTGCTCCTTTGAGGAGTTTTGCACCTGATTAATGATTCTGTTCAAGATGGATTAAGCTGCTGGAACCTTTCTCCATTTAGCAGTGCCAGCTCTCTCCTCCTCTTAACACTTTTTTTTTTCCCAGTCCCAGTCTCCACCACCCCCAATTTGTTCTTGGGACAAACCGTCAGTCTAGGATGAACTCGGTTTTCCACTGCAAGGTCTCAAGAGGCTAAAGACACCCACGGCTTCTCCCCGAGGAAGGGACGGAGGACAGAGGAGGGCCACGGTTGCAATGAGGAGAATTCAGACTCAAAAGCTTCCCTGGACCCTTGACTCTGAGCTTCTCTTGTCTTCCTTAGTGAATTTCAGTCTGAACGAATATTCTCACTTTCGGGAGACAGTCCTTGGCTCTATTCTACTTTCCCCTGAAAAATGCTCAGGAAGAAGGCAGGGAGCAGGCAACTCAACCAAGAAGTTGAGAAGGAATTGCTGTTATTCAAGATGGAATAATAATAGTAATTCTACATCCAACACCCCCTGCAGAGGGAACATTTCCCCCTTTTCTTCTGTCGTCTTCTCGCATTCCTTCCAGTGTCACACGGGGAGCGGCAAAGCTTCAAAATCATGGCCTCATAATTTTCGCCATCACTGGAATGGATTCTCAGTTTCTTTTCTATTCTTCTCCTTCCTGCAAGAACATGCTTTTCATATGCATTGATTAGCCGTTTGAAATATTGCTCTTCCTGGTTTTTGTTTGTTTGTTTGTTGAGACAAGGTCTCACTTTGTCACCCAGGCTGGAGTGCAGTGCTGTGATCTTGGCTCACTGCGGTCTCGACTTCCCAGGTTCAAGCAATCCTCCCACCTCAGCACAAGCTGCTCTTCCTAGTGGACAGCTGTCAAAGTGAGCTTCTGATTGGACCTTGGTTATTTTGGGGTGATGGGGAGCAGTAAAAACACAGGAGAGCTTGGTCTTCGCCTTTGACTCCCTCCCATCCTGCTGCCGTCCCTGTTTAACAGCACTTTCCCCTTGGCTCTGCCCACCCCTCCCCCTGCCGTGTCCCCCCCAGTCTCCCTCGCCACGTTCCAAGTTGTTCTTTATTCAGCTGGGATCCAAGGATCTCCCTCCAGAGAAAGCGGATCATTGCTGGCTCCTTCGAGTCCCAGGGTGCCAAGTCCTGCGCCCGGCACAATGGTCCTTTATACCTCTCTGTGTGCTCTCTTTCCTGGCCCCAGCTGCCCCCATGCCCTGTTTTTCCTTACTCTTTTCTGCAGTATTTTTTTTCCAGTTGACTTAGTTATTACAGTACGTGGACTGGGGAGGAAAGCTCCGGAGCCTGGGCCAGGCGCATGGAGTCTGAGAGCAAGTGTGGCGTCCTGGTCCTGCCATGGAGCTACCGGGAGGTGATTGGTCACATTCCTACACACAGGGCCTGGGCTGACTTTGCTTTCATGGCAGGGGACAGAGGCAGGGCTTGTCTCCTGATAGCCAGTTTCCCTGTGGGGTCCTGGCCCTGCCAGCCTAGGACATTTCCACAAACAGAACTGAGTATTGAGTGGTGAGTGGGTGAGGCCATTGTTTCTCAACTCCAGCTTAGGATGAAGTGTAATAAATAAGACTGACACATTTGAAAAAGAAAACAGCTCCAATTAAAGGGAAGGGGTTGAGGCTGGGCATGGTGGCTCACACCTGTGATCCCAACAATTTGGAAGTCCATGGCCTGAGGATTGCTTGAGCCTAGGAGTTTGAGACCAGTTTGAGCAACACAGTGAGACCTCTGTCTCTATTTAAAAACAACAATAGGCTGGGCGTGGTGGCTCATGCCTGTAATGCCAGCACTTTGGGAGTCCGAGGTGGGCAGATCACCTGAGGTCAGGAGTTCAAGACCAGCCTGGCCAACATGGTAAAACCGTGTCTCTACTAAAAAATACAAAAATTAGACTGGGTGCGGTGGCTCTCCCCTAATAATCCCAGCACTTTGGGAGGCTGAAGTGGGTGGATCACCTGAAGTCAGGAGTTTGAGACCAGCCTGACCGGCATTGTGAAATCTCGTCTCTACTAAAAATACAAAAAATTTAGCTGGGCATGGAGTCGCATGCCTGTAATCCCAGCTGCCTGGGAGGCTGAGGTAGGAGAACTGCTTGAACCTGGGAGGCAGAGGTTGCAGTGAGCTGAGATTGTGCCATTGTACTCCAGCCTAGGTGACAAGAGTGAAAATTCATCTCAAAAAAGCAAAAAACAAAAGTTAGCCGGGTGTGGTGGTATACCTGTAGTCCCAGCTACTCAAGAGGCTGAGGCAGGAGAATCACTTGAACCTGGGAGGCGGAGGTTGCTGTGAGCTGAGATTGTGCCACTGAACTCCAGCCTGGGTGACAGAGTGAGAGTTCGTCTCAAAGAAAAAAAAAAAAAAAAAAGCACAACAATAACTGGGCAGTGGCCCATGCCTGTAATCGCAGCACTTCGGGAGGCTGAGGCAGGCAGATATTTGAGGCCAGGAGTCAGAGATCAGCCTGACCAACAAGGCGAAACCCTGTCTCTACTAAAAAGAAGTACAAAAATTAGCCAGATGTGGTGGTGAGCACCTGTAGCCCCAGTTACTCAGGAGGCTGAGGCAGAAGAATTGCTTGAACCCAGGAGGCTGAGGTTGCAGGGAGCCGAGACTGGGTCACTGCACTCCAGCCTGGGCAACAGAGTGATACACCATCTCAACAAATAAAAAAATTAAATTAAATTAAATTAAAAAGATTTTAAAAACCAACAATAATGAATAATAAAATAAAGAGAAGCGGTTGATATTGGAGTAGATGAAAGTAGAGGTGCCACCATCAGGGACTTGGAGACTTTCTGTCTGTGGGTGGGAGTGACCAGCTGCAAGGTGTTACTACCCTGCCCTGGCTGCCGGGGGAGCCTGGAAGGCAAGACGGATACAGGCCCCTTTCAACTCAGAGATTTGACTTCCTCCTTCCTTCTTGTTTACAAGGGGCTACCAGAACTTCCAAGAGCTACAAAGGGTGCTGTTGACATGAAACATCTGCTTTCAATTTTTTAAAATTTTTAAATTAAGCTCTTTAAATTTGTAATAAAAAAAAACCTAGGGTTTTGGGGTCGGGTGCGGTGGCTCTCGTCTGTAATCCCAGCACCATGGGAGTCTGAGGTGGGTAGATCACGAGGTCAAGAGGTTGAGACTATCCTGGCCAACATGGTGAAACCCTGTCTCTACTAAAAATACCAAAAAAAAAATTAGCTGGGCGTGGTGGTGCGCACCTGTAATCCCAGCTACTCGGGAGGCTGAGGCAGGAGAATCGCTTGAACCTGGGAGGCGGAGGTTGCAGTGAGCTGAGATTGTGCCATTGCACTCCAACCTGGCAACATAACGAGACTCCGTCTCAAAAAAAAAAAAAAGAAAAGAAAAGAAAACTGGGGTTTGATTTTTGAGGTCCTGGATTTCAGGAGGAAAATGAAAAAGTCTAACATGGACAACAAAGATCGCCCAGAACAAGGAAGACAAAATTCGTTATCACGTTGGTTTCCCCCTCATTTACGTACTGGTGAATATTTGCAGGGTACATTGCCTAAGGATTAGGAGCAGGTGACTGATTTGTATGCAGCTGACACCGAGGAAAGAGGGTGGAGGGTGACCGAGGGCACATTTTTAGGTGTGATGCTGTTGATGAAAACTCATCCAGAATGTTGGACACAACTGAGAAAACACCATCAGCTGGGCGCGGTGGCTCATGCCCATAATCCCAGCACTTTGGGAGGCCGAGGTGGGCGGATCACCTGAGGTCAGGAGTTTGAGACCAGCCTGGCCAACATGGTGAAACCCCATCTCTACTAAAAATACAAAAATGAGTCAGGCGTGGTGGCGGGCGCCTGTAATCCCAGCTACTCAGGAGGCTGAAGCAGGAGAATCGCTTGAACCCGAGAGGCCGAGGTTGCAGTGAGCCAAGATTGCGCCACTGGACTCCAGCCTGGGCAACAGAGAGAGATTTCATCTCCAAAAACAAAAACAAAAACAAAAACAAAAAAAAAAAGAAAGAAAAAACACCATCACCACTACCACCGCCCTGGGACCAGAAAGGCGATTGTAATCCAGGTTTAGCAGATGGTCATTGCCGGGCTGCCTGGGCGGCTGTAGGTGCAGTGGACACTGGTAAGCACTGCACCATACTGCATACAAAAATGTTTGCCTACATCTCTACCAGTCGTTAAATAGATGCTGCTCCATCTCTCCCCACACCCCAAAATCTGCCTCTTCTGGCCCCTCTCTGGGGACCTCCTGGAGCTACTTAAAATCCAGCTGCTAAAGGGCTAAGTCTGGCATAGCTGGGGTCCAGGACCTTGTTTCAGAGTGAAAGCTGGTATCCGTTGTTAGACATTTTGGATATTGCCCCTGCTTATACCGATGACTGTAATATATGTTGGCAGAGACATCTGGAAGGAGCTTTGCTGTGGCAATGCTTGAAGGCTGATCCACTGAATCTGAGAGTGAGTTCTGGTACATGGGGAGGGGGGCCATGGCATGAAACCCGTTCCTAGACATCGAAATTTGATTTATTAACATTGGCAACAGATACGGGCCATCTTGCCAACAAACTTTCTGAAATTGAAATCACATGAAACTTTCCGAGTTCCTGCTAGTGCCACATACGCCCTTTTCTTTCTAAGGCAGCAAATTCACTTAAAAATAATTAAGAAAAGATTGATGGGATTTTGGAATTGTAATGAAAAATATGATCTCATTAGTAAGTCATGAGTCAGGGCCAGGCACTCTGTCAGATGTACGCACTTCTGCATAATTAGAAGCTGATGCAAGGAGAACTAATAATGGCATGAATTAAAAAATTAAAATGGTTTCCCTTTATACTTTTTTGGCTGTGCTGAAATTCTTCCTTTTGCAAAGATTCAGAAAGAGATCTCTTTCAAAAGACCCTATCACATGCGACAGAGCTGATGAAAAAGAAAATGGCGGTGAAATAATTGAAAGGGAGGCTGGGGGATGGCTCACGCCTGGAATCCCAGCCCTTTGGGAGGCCAAGCTGGGTGGATCAACTGAAGTCAGGAGTTTGAGACCAGCCTGACCAATATGCTGAAACCCTGGCTCTACTAAAAATACAAAAATTAACTGGGCGTGGTGGCCTGAGCCTTTAGTTCCAGCTACTCGGGAGGCTGAGACAGGAGCATCGCTTGAACCTGGGGAAGGCAGAGGTTGCAGTGAGCCGTGATCGTGCCATCGCACTCCATTCTGGGTGACAGAGTGAGATTCCGTCTCAAAAAAAAAAAAAAAAAAAAAAGAATTGAAAGGGCTAAATGGATTTCCACTAAATCCGCTGGGAATTCTCAATTACGCCACCAGTCCAGGGTGAGAACTGCTGTAATTCACTTGTCTTCGAGAGGGTAAATACATACCTGAGGGGAATACGTTTTGAAAAGAGCCACTAGATGAATCATGTAAATGTCACATAATCTCTGACTTACCCACAGAATAAATAAAACAGTTACCCTGCAGAAGCAGCCTTCATGCTTTTCGAGTTTGGAGTGAGACACAGCGGGCAGCACCCTCACCTCTGCCGCTTTGAGTGGGGTGACCTGACTGACTGAATTAGTCTAAGCTGTGATTTACTCATTTGTAAAATGAGAATAAGGAAACTATTCTCTCAGGTTTATTACAGGAATGAAATCACATAACATTCAGAGGGCAGGCATTCATTAAAAATTATTTATCCCTTCATGAAAAATATTGCAGAGGAAACAAACAAATAAAATGTATCTCCCCCTGCCTTTTTTTTTTTTTTTTTTTGAGACAGAGTCTCCCCCTATCACCCAGGCTAGAGTGCAGTGGCGTGATCTGGGCTCACCTCATCCTCCACCTCCCAGATTCAAGCGATTCTCCTGCCTCAGCCTTCTGAGAAGCTGGCATTACAGGTGCCTGCCACCACCTCTGGCTAATTTTTGTATTTTTAGTAGAGACAGGGTTTCACCATGTTGGTCAGGCTGGTCTCAAACTTCTGACCTTGTGATCCGCCCGCCTCAGCCTCCCAGAGTGCTGGGATTACAAATGTGAGCAACCGCGCCCCACCGTTGTTTGTTTGTTTGTGTTTTTTTTTGAGACGGAGTCTCACTCTGTGGCCCAGGCTGGAGTGCAGTGGTGTGATCTCAGCTCACTGCAATCTCTGCCTCCCAGGCTCAAGCAATCCTCCCACCTCAGCCTCCCACATAGCTGAGACCATAGGTGTGCGCCACCGTGCCTGGCTAATTTTTTGTATTTACAGTAGAGATGGGGTTTTGCCATGTTGGCCAGGTTGGTCTCAAACTCCTGAGCTCAAGCTATCGTCTTGCCTTGGTCTCCCAGAGTGTTGGGATTACAGGCGTAAGCCAGTGTGCCTGGCCATCATTTCCCTTCTCTTTAGGTACCTTACTCTGTTGACATTTGAAAGTAGAACATTGGCCGGGCACGGTGGCTCATGCCTGTAAACCCAAGAGCAAAACTCCGTCTAAAAAAAACGAAGTAGAACATTTTCCCTTATTTTTTTTTTAGATGGAGCTTTGCTCTATCACCCAGGCTGGATGGAGTGCAGTGCCTTGATCTCAGCTCACTGCAACCTCTGCCTCCCGGGTTCAAGCAATTCTCCCGCCTCAGCCTCCTGAGTACCTGAAATTACAGGTGCGCATCACCATACCCAGCTACTTTTTGTATTTTTAGTAGAGACGGGGTTTCACCATATTGGCCAGGCTGGTCTCGAACTCCTGACCTCAGGTGATCCAACCACCTCGGCCTCCCAAAGTACTGGGATTACAGACATGAGCCACCATCCCCGGCCATTATTATTATTATTATTTTTGGAGACAGAGTTTCGCTCTTGTCACCCAGGCTGGAGTGCAATGGCATAATCTCGGCTCACTGCAACCTCTGCCCCCTGGGTTCAAGCAATCCTCCTGCCTCAACCTCATGAGTAGGTGGGATTACAGGCGTGCACCACCATGCCCAGCTAATTTTTGTATTAATAGTAGAGATGGAGTTTCACCATGTTAGCCAGGCTGGTCTCAAACTCCTGACCTCAGGTGATTGACCGACCTCAGCCTCCCAAAGTGCTGGGTTTACAGGCGTGAGCCACTGTGCCTGGTTACATTTCTGTTTTTTGTTTGTTTTTTTTTTCAGACTGAATTTCTCTCTGTCACCCAGGCTGGAGTGCAGTGGCACAATCTCAGCTCACTGCAACCTCCGCCTTCCAGGTTCAAGCAATTCTCATACTTCAGGCGATTCCCAGCCTCCCAAGTAGCTGGGATTACAGGCGCCCACCACCATGGCTGGCTAATTTTTATATTAATGGTAGAGATGGAGTTTCACCACGTTGGCCAGGCTGGTCTCAAGCTCCTGACCTCCGGTCATCCACCTTCCTCAGCCTCCCAAAGTGCTGGGATTACAGGTGTGAGCCACTGAGCCTGGCCCGTATTTATCTATTCAGTATATTTGCATATGTGAATTTTATTAAACATTTTAATGCATCTATTGAGATGGTAACATAATTTTCTCCTTTATTTTGCTAATGTGCTGAATTACATTGTTTTTAGTAAACCAATTTAACATTCATAGCATACACATAAATTGGTCACGCTGCATTAGTTTTCTTATACATTTGTAGAATTGGTTTGCAATATGTTATTTGGCATTTCTGCATCTATGTTTATGAATGATATTGGCCTGTAATTAAATTTTTTTAAGTAATATCCTTGACAGGTTTTGCTACAAAGTTGTGATGGCCTCATAAAATCTACTTTGTTTCACTTCTCTGGGAGAGTTTGTGTGAGATTGTTTTTAATTCTTCCTTATATGTTGATAAAAATTACAGAAAAAGCCATCTGGGCTTAGAGTTTTCTTAGGGGGAAGGTTTTATATTACAGATTTAACCTCTTTTATAGTTATAAAATAATTCAGATTTTCTGTGTCCTTTTGTGTCCATTTTGTTTTTAGTAAAAATGTTCAATCTTTACATAAAGTTATTTAAAGTGTATACCTATATTTTTTTCAAATATCTGCAAGATCTGTAGCAATGTCTCTTTTTTCATTCCAAACATAGTTTTTGGTTCCTCTTCTCCTTTTTTCTTGAGCAGTTTCATCAGAGATTTATCAATTTAATATATATATATTTTTTTGAGATGGAGTCTTGCTCTGTTGCCCAGGCTGGAGTGCAGTGGTGCGATCTCGGTTCTCCGAAAACTCTGCTTCCCAGGTTCAAGGGATTCTCCTGCCTCACCCTCCTGAGTAGCTGGGATTACGAGCATGTGCTACTCCACCTGCCACCACACCTGGCTAATTTTTGTGTATGTATTTATTTATTTTTGAGATGGAACCTTGCTCTGTCACTCAGGCTGGAGTGCCGTGGTGCTATCTTGGCTCACTGCAACCTCCGACTCCTGGGTTCAAGTGATTCTCCTGCCTCAGCCTCCTGAGTAGCTGGGATTACTGGCGCATGCCACGCACAACTAATTTTTTTGTATTTTTAGTAGAGACAGGGTTTCACCATGTTGGTCAGGCTGGTTTTGAACTCTTGACCTCATGATCTGCCTGACTCAGCCTCCCAAAGTGTTGGGATTACAGGCTCCCAAAGTGTTGGGATTACAGGCATGAGCTACCGCGCCCAGCCTAATATTTTTTTTAAGAGAACCAATTTTTGGCCAAGTGCAGTGGTCACACCTGTAATGCCAGCACTTTGGGAGGCCAAGGTGGGAAGATCACTTCGAGACCAGCCTGGGCAACACAGTGAGACTTCTTCTCTACAAAAATAGAAAAATTAGCTTAACATAGTGATGTGAGCCTGTAGCTCCAGCTTCTTGGCAGGCTAAGATGGGAAGATCAGTTGAGCCTGGGAACCTGGGATGTTGAGTCGGCCATGAGCCGTGATTGTGCCACCACACTCCAGCCTGGGTAACACAACGAGACACTATCTCAGATAAAAAAAAAAAAAAAAAAGAAAAACACGTTTTTGCTTTACTGATTTACTCTATTTTCTGTTTGTTTTCTACTTCATTAATGTATGCTTTTATTGGCTGGGCGCAGTGGCTCACTCCTCTAATCCCAGCACTTTGGGAGGCCGAGGCAGGTAGATCACCTGAGGTCAGGAGTTTGAGACCAGCCGGGCCAACATGGTGCAACCTCATCTCCACTAAAAATACAAAAATTAGCCAGATGTGGTGGTGGGCACCTGTAATCCCAGCTACTTGAGAGGCTGAGGCAGAAGAATCACTTGAACCCAGGAGGTGGAGGTTGCAGTGAGTGGAGATAGGGCCACTGTACGCCAGCCTGAACAACAGAGTGAGACTCCGCCTCAAAAAAAAAAAAAAAAAAAATATATATATATATATATGCTTTTATGTATATTGTTATTATTATTGAGACAGAGTCTCACTCTGTCACAGAGGCTGGAGTGCTTTGGCACAATCACGGCTCATTTCAGCCTCAACCCACTGGGCTGAATCAGTTCTCCTTTCTCAGCCTCTCGAGCAGCAGGGACCACAGGTGCCACAGCTGGCTAATTTTTTTTATTGTTGGTGGGGACAGGGTTTCCTTATGCTGCCAAAGTTGGTCTCAAACTCCTGGGCTCAAGCTGTCCTCCCACCTCAGCCTCCCAAAGTGTTGGAATTACAGACATGAGCCACCATACCTGGCCATTAGCTATGTTATTTTCTTCCTTCTACTTTCATTTAGTGTTTTCTGCTACTCCTGTTCTAACTTTTGAGACAGATGCTTTCAGTCTTTCTTCTTTATTAATATAGCATTTTCTTTTTTTATTTTTAAGCCAGTCAAATTTTAAAATAGTACTTAAGGCTACAGATTCTTTCCCCTAATTAATGCTTTAGCCTACATCTCACCAACTTTATATGTAATATTTTATTTGGCATTCAGTTTAAAATAGTTTATAATTTCAGCCAGGTGTGGTGGCTCATGCCTGTAATCCCAGCACATTGGGAGGCTGAGGCGGGGGGAATCACCTGAGGTCAAGAGTTCGAAACCATCCTGGCCAACATGGTAAAACCCTGTCTTTACTAAAAAATACAAAAATTAGGCCGGGCACGGTGGCTCAAGCCTGTAATCCCAACACTTTGGGAGGCCGAGACAGGCGGATCACGAGGTCAGGAGATCGAGACCATCCTGGCTAACATGGTGAAACCCTGTCTCTACTAAAAAATGCAAAAAAACTAGCCGGGCGTGGTGGCATGTGACTGTAGTCCCAGCTACTCAGGAGGGTGAGGCAGAAGAATTGCTTCAACCTGGGAGGCAGAGGTTGCAGTGAGCCGAGATTGCACCACTGCACTCCAGACTGGGTGACAGAGCTAGACTCTGTCTCAAAATAAAAAACATTTTATAATTTCTACTGTTTTCCTTGTGTTAATCCATTGGTTATTTAGATTTATATTTCTTATTTTCTACCAATATGGAGATTTTAAATTTAACTTTTATTAATGATTTCTAGCATAATTGCGTTGTGTCAGAGAAAGCATTCTGTGTTACTTCAATTATTTGAAATTGTTGAGACCTCCTCAACAATTGTCAGTTTATGATCAATTGTTATAAATGTTCCCGGTGCGCTTGACAAGAGTATATGTTCTGCAGTTCGGGTGGATTGTTCTATTTGTGTCCTTTAGGTTTAGTGTCTTAACTTCGTTGTTCAAATCATATATACTGGTTTTTTTTTCTGTTTTGTTTTTTTTTTCTGAGATGGAGTCTCACTCTGTCATCCAGGCTGGAGTGCAGTGGCGCGATCTTGGCTCACTGCAACCTCTGCCTCCCAGGTTCAAGTCATTCTCTCGCCTCAGCCTCCTGAGTAGCTGAGATTACAGGCATGCACCACCATGCTCAGCTAATTTTTTGTATTTTTAGTAGACATCGGGTTTCACCACCTTGGCCAGGCTGGTCTCCAACTTCCAATCTCAGGTGATCCACCTGCCTTGGCCTCCCAAAGTGCTGGGTTTAGAGATGTGAGCCACCGTACCCAGCATTTTTTTTTTTTTTTTAAGTCAGACTCTCACTCTGTCACCCAACCTGGAGCGGAGTGGTGTGATCTCAGTTCACTGCAACCTCCACCTCCCAGGTTCAAGCAATTCTCCTGCCTCAGCCTCCCGAGTAGCTGGGATTACAGGCACCCGCCACCATGCCTAGCTAATTTTTGTATTTTTAGTAGAGACAGGGTTTCACCATGTGGCCAGGCTAGTCTTAAACTCCTGACCTCAGGTGATCCACCCACCTTGGCCTCCCAAAGTGCTGGGATTACAGGTGTGAGCCACCGTGACTGGCTCAAATCATATATATGCTCAATAATTTTTTGCTTCTTCTATTAATAACTGAAGAGGAGGGCCGGGTGCAGTGGCTCATGCCTGTAATTCCAGCACTTTGGGAGGCTAAGGCGGGCGGATCATGTGGTCAGGAGATCGAGACCATCCTGGCTAATATGGTGAAACCCCGTCTCTACTAAAAATATAAAAAATGTGATAGTTTGCTACTTAAAGTATAATAATAATAAATAAATTAAAAATATATATATAAAAAATGAGCTGGGCATGGTGGCATGTGCCTGTAGTTCCAGCTACTCAGGAGGTTGAGGCAGGAGAATCACTTGAACCTGGGAGGCGGAGGTTGCAGTGAGCCGCAATGGCACCACTGCACTCCAGCCTGGGCGACAGAGCGAGACTCCATTAAAAAAAAAAACAGGCCGGGCGCGGTGGCTCAAGCCTGTAATCCCAGCACTTTGGGAGGTCGAGACGGGCGGATCACGAGGTCAGGAGATCGAGACCAGCCTGGCTAACATGGTGAAACCCCGTCTCTACTAAAAAATACAAAAAAACTAGCCGGGCGAGGTGGCAGGCGCCTGTAGTCCCAGCTACTCGGGAGGCTGAGGCAGGAGAATGGCGTAAACCCGGGAGGCGGAGCTTGCAGTGAGCTGAGATCCGGCCACTGCACCCCAGCCTGGGCCACAGAGCCAGACTCAGACTCCCTCTCAAAAATAAAAAAAAAATAAAAAATAAAAAATAAAAAAAAACCCAACAAAACTGAAGAGGGGTATGTTTAGCATCTCCTAGAGTAATAGTAGATTTCCGGCCACCACCAGCCTTTTTGTCTGAGATTTGACTATTTCTCTTTGTAGTTCTGTTGAATTATTTGCTTAATTACAGAAGATGGGTCTAGTCTAATAGTTTAATAGTTTGGATTTTGGGCTGGGAGCGGTGGCTCACGCCTGTAATCCCAGCACTTTGGGAGGCCAAGGCGGGCAGATCATGAGATCAAGAGATCGAGACCATCTTGGCCAACATGGTGAAACCCCGTCTCTACTAAAAATACAGAAATTAGCTGAGCGTAGTGGCGCTTGCCTGTAAGCCCAGCTACTCGGGAGGCTGAGGCAGGAGAATCGCTTGAACCCGGGAGGCGGAGGTGCAGTGAGCAGAGATCGTGCCATTACATTCCAGCCTGGTGACAGAGATACTCCATCTCAAAAAAAAAAAAAAAAAAAGTTTGGATTCTTTTTTTTTTCTTTTTCTTTTTTTTTTTTTTTGAGACGGAGTCTCGCTCTGTCACCCAGTCTGGAGTGCAGTGGCACGATCTCGGCTCACTGCAAGCTCCGCCTCCTGGGTTTACGCCATTCTCCTGCCTCAGCCTCCTGAGTAGCTGGGACTACAGGCGCCCGCCACCTCGCCCGGCTAGTTTTTTGTATTTTTAGTAGAGACGGGGTTTCACGTTAGCCAGGATGGTCTCGATCTCCTGACCTTGTGATCCGCCCGCCTCGGCCTCCCAAAGTGCTGGGATTACAGGCTTGAGCCACCGCACCCGGCAAAAGTTTGGATTCTTAGAATGTGTACCTCTCACTTTTGAAAACTGCAGATACCTGGAACATCAGGACACTCTTCTGCCAACGCTCCATCTATCCTTCCCAACTCCTCCACCAGCCTTTTTTGTTTTGTTTTGTTTGTTTGTTTGTTTGTTCTGAGACAGAGTCTCACTCTGTCGCTCAGGCTGGAGTGCAGAGGGGGCAATTTTGACTCACTGCAATCTCTGCCTCCTGGGTTCAAGTGATTCTCCTGCCTCAGCCTCCCAAGTAGCTAGGATTACAGGCATGTGCCACCATGCCCAGCTAATTTTTTATATTTTTAGTAGAGATGGGGTTTCACCCATGTCAGCCAGGATGGTCTCAATCTCCTGACCTCGTGATCCGCCCACCTCGGCCTCCCAAAGTGCTGGGATTACAGGCAGGAGCCACCGCGCCTGGCCTTCTAATTTTTGTATTTTAATAGAGATGGAGTTTTGCCATGTTGGCCAGGCTGTTCTGAAACTCCTGACCTTAAGTGATCCACCTGCCTGGGCCTCCCAAAGTTCTGGCGTTACAGGTGTGAGCCACCGTGTCTGGCCACCACCAGCCTTCTTGTCTGAGCAACTCCTGTTGATTTTTCAGACCTCAGCTTAGTGCTGCCTCTTCCAGGCAGGCTTCCCTCATTCCCCAGATTTGGGCTAAATGATCCTCCTTGGTATTCCCGAAGCCCCTGTTTTGTTTTATTTACTGTGATCTGGAATTAAAAACACTATTATAGTTTCTTATTTGGTTTTTTTGTCTGAATCTTCCAGTCCTCAAAGTCTTGTGGGAACACGAACAAGACAGGTGTTGCCATCAGACTGATCTGTGCAAAGCCCTAGAATTCAAAGGGTGATTTAGCATTCTGGGTTTTGTTTTCACGCCTGTAATCCCAGCACTTTGGGAGGCCAAGGTGAGCGGGACACTTGAGGTCGGGAGTTCAAGACCAGCCTGGCCAACATGGAGAAAACCCGTCTAAAAATTAGCTGGTTGTGGTGGCAGGCACCTGTAACCCCAGCTACTCGAGAGGCTGAGGTGGGAGAATTGCTTGAGCCTGGGAGGCAGAGGTTGCAGTGGGCCGAGATTGCACCACTGCACGCTAGCCTGGTTTACAGAGCAAGAATCCAGCTCAAAAATAAATAAATAAATAGTGATTTCGTTTTATTTACTTGTTACTTTCATTTGTTTACTCAAAGGGAACTGCATTGGATTGAGATTACATTGTATGTTTATTTGCTACTGACAACGGCTTACATTTATGTTTTCCTTGGCTAGACACTATTCCACCTGCTTTATATGTCACAGTAACCTATTAAGTAGATACCTTATTGCTCCCATCTTGCAGATGAAGACACTGAGGCAGGATTCCATTAAGTAACTTGCCTAAAGTCACAGAGCTAGTTAGTTAGTGTTACAACTGGACCATCTGGCTCCTGGGCCTGAGTCTTAACCATGGCTACGCTGCCTATTCTGAGAGCTTTTCTTCTCTCTTCCCTCTGTCTTCACTGGGAGAAACCTTTGATACATCGAGACACCCTTAAGAGTCATTCGTCTGGCCAGGTGGGGTGTAATCCCAGGACTTTGGGAGGCCGAGGAAGGCAGATCACGAGGTCAGGAGATGGAGACTATCCTAGCCAACATGGTAAAACCCCGTGTCTACTAAAATACAATAATTGACTGTGTTTGGTGGTGCACGCCTATGGTTCCAGCTACTTGGGAGGCTGAGGCAGGAGAATCGCTTGAACCCGGGAGGCAGAGGTTGCAGTGAGCCGAAATCGTGCCATTGCACTCCAGCCTGGCAACAGAGTGAGACTCCATTTCAAAAAAAAAAAAGAGTCATTTGTCTCCTGGAAGAGCTCAGGAAATGTTAGAATCTGTCTTTTGCTTCTCTCCCTCTTGCTGTGCTGTTCCTATTACATCGTAATTATTTGTTTACATGTCTGTTCCACCTTCCCAAGTGAGTTATGTGAGGGAAGGCTTCATGTCAGGTCATCTAGTATCCTCAGAAGATAGCATCATGCCCGGCATATAGTGGGTCAATAAATGGACTCTAGTCCTGTTTCATAGATAGTAATTGAATGAATCTGAAAAAAAAAAAAAAAAATCAATCTCTATAGGCAAAAACTCAATGCCATCTATCTATGGAATGTTTGCTTTAATGATGGTTAATGGACGCTTTAACTGGTCCTTGCTTGGCCCAAATGATTAGAAAACAGTCATAAACAGTGGCTCATGGCTGTAATCCCAGCACTTTGGGTGGCTGAGGGAGGTGGATCACTTGAGGTCAGGAGTTCAAGGCCAGCCTGGCCAATGTGGTGAAACCCTGTGTCTACTAAAGATGCAAAAATTAGCCAGGTGTGGAGGTGGGCCCCTGTAATTCCAGGTACAGGAGAACCCAGGAGGCAGAGGTTGCAGTGAGCCAAGATCATGCCACTGCACTCCAGCCTGGGTGACAACACAATACCCCGTCTCAAAAAAGAAATAAAAAAAAGAAGAAAGAAAAGAAGAGAAAAGAAAAGAAAGGAAGAAAAAAAGAAAGAAAAAAATATTCATAGAAGTAAGCCTGAGCTTACCCTTAGCAAAACTGTGAAGCTGGTGACATCTGTTTTTTTTTTTTTTTTTTTTGAGAGGGGTCTCTCTCTGTCACCCAGGGTGGAATGCAGTGGGGAGATCTTGGCAACCTCCGCCTCCCAGGTTCAAGCAATTCTCCTGCCTCAGCCTCCCGAGTAGCTGGGATGACAGGCATGCACCACCACACCCGGCTGATTTTTTTATTTTTAGTAGAGACAGGGTTTCACCATGTTGACCAGGCTGGTCTCGAACTCCTGACCTCAGGTGACTTGCCCCCCTTGGCCTCCCAAAGTGCTGGGATTACAGGTGTGAGGCACCGTGCCCAGCCATCTGTCTTTGTTTTTGAACCTGCCTGGCTGTATCCTACTCTTGCTTTCTGTGGCCGTCACTAATCCAGGCACCTTTTCCATCCTCCGCTTGCCCTCAAGGCTGGAAAACACAACATGTGGATTCAGCTTTAAGGCTGAAAAGCATCCAACACTCTGGTCAGTCATGTGTCCTGGATGGAGCTGGGAACTCTGAATGCTTCTTTCCTTAATTTGGCAAAATAAGAGGACAGAAAGAAACATTTATCAGGATTACAACAGCCACTATTTATTGAGTCAGACACAGTGAATCATTTACACGCATTGTTGCATTTTTGCAATCTTGACAACATTTCTATGAGGGAGATACTACATTGTTCCCATTGTTAAGGTTAGGAAATAAAGACTGACCAGATATGCCCATGGTTCTGCATCTAACAAATGGCAAAGCTAGAATTCAAACTTACCTTCTCTGGATTAAAACTGGTGCTTTCTTTTCTTTCTTTCTTTTTTTTTTCCTGAGACAGAGCCTTGCTCTGTCACCCAAACTGGAGTGCAGGGGCACAATCTCGGCTCACTGCAACCTCCACCTCCTGGGTTCAAGCGATTCTCCTGCCTCAACCTCCTGAGTAGCCGGGACTACAGGCGCCTGCCACCAAGCCCAGTTAATTTTTGTATTCTTAGTAAAGACAGGGTTTCACCATGTTGACTAGGCTGGTCTTGAACTCCTGACCTCAGGTGATCTGCCCGCCTTGGCCTCCCAAAGTGCTGGGATTACAGGCGTGAGCCACCACACCTGACTAAAGTGGGTGCTTTTAACCACTATTCCAAATTCCCAAATGTACAGACTGTGACATTGTCTGAACTGGAAGGCATGGTCAAAACTGTAGTCTGAGTTATTAAAATCTTATTGAAGAATTTAATAACTGAGGAAAATAAGCAGAGAAAATATGTCTGGACACAGGGACCAATTTGTTACTTCTAAAATTATATCACACAATATTTTGTTTACTAATATTTGAATTTGGCAATTGTGAGGCTAAGAAAATGGAAATGGGGCTGGGCACTGTGGCTCACGCCTGTAACCCCAGTACTTTGGGAGGCAGAGGTGGGCGGACCACAAGGTCAGGAGTTCGAGCCAGCCTGGCCAACATAGTAAAACCCCACTCTACTAAAAATGCAAAAATTACCTGAACATGGTGGCACACGCCTGTAGTCCCACCTACTCAGGAGGCTGAGGCAGGACAATCGCTTGAACCTGGGAGGCAGAGGTTGTAGTGAGCTGAGATCGTGCCACTGCACTCCAGCCTGGGCGATAGAGTGAGACTCTGTCTCGAAAAACAAACAAACATAAAAGAAAACGGAAATGGATAAGTTAGGGGAGCTGTAGACCAACTCAGTACTCCAGTGACCAAGTAGCCCTCCTCAGTTTTTTTTTTCTTTTTGAGATGGAGTCTCACTCTGTTGCCCAGGCTAGAATGTAATGGCATGATCTCAGCTCACTGCAACCTCTGCCTCCTGGGTTCAAGCGATTCTCCTGCCTCAACCTCCTGAGTAGCTGGGATTACAGGCGGCCATCACCACATCCAGCTAATTTTTTTTTTTTTTTTTTTTTTTTTGAGATGGAGTCTTGCCCTGTTGCCCAGGCTGGAGTGTAATGGCACAATCTTGGCTCACTGCAACCTCTGCCTCCCAGGTTCAAGTGATTCTCCTGCCTCAGCTTTCAAGTAGCTGGGATTATAGGCGCCCACCACCACGCCCAGCTAATTTTTGTGTTTTTAGTAGAGATGTGTTTCACCATGCTGGCCAGGCCGGTCTCGAACTCTTGACCTCAGGTGATCCAACTGCCTCGGCCTCCCAAAGTGCTGGAATTACAGGCATGAGCCACTGTGCCTGGCCTGTATTTTTTTTAGTAGAGATGGAGTTTCACCATGTTGGTCAGGCTGTTCTCGAACTCCTGAGCTCAGACAATCTGCCCACCTCGGCCTCCCAAAGTGCTGGGATTACAGGCGTGAGCCACCACGCCAGGCCCACCATGTTGGTTTCTAAGATTTCCTGTTTATCTATTGTTCCTTGTGTAAGAGCAGGTATTATCTTAAATCCTGCCCTTAAGGCAAATGACCTTGAGGTCATCATACTTCAGTTCCTGAAGCCCTTCTGAACCACCCCTCCCCTATGCTACATAAGCCCGGAGTAGGGGAGTGGCGGCCTGTGAATCCACCACCTCCATTAGCTTTTGTTTATAAGTCTCCATTAAGTGATTCTGGCTAAGAAACCGGATTCCTCAGCCTCTTTCTTTGGCCTCTCAGCTTTCTGGGATTCTGGGGCAGGTTTGGATAGTCCTGCCCACGGCAGAACACTCATCGAGGAGGGAGTGGCAAAACTTGCTGCAGGGGAGAATCCGTGTGTGTTTGTGCTCTTACCCCTGGCTGGGATGTGAGCCCATCCTCAGTTTTTAACAGGACAAGGCCGGAAGTGTGTCAAGAATCATTCATCCTTCGGCAGCAGAGCAAACCTCCCACCGCTCCCTGGAGAACAAGACAGTTTCAGAGGGGAAAAGAGACGCGTTCTTCTGAGCTTTCAAAGAACTTAACAGGGAGGCAAAAAAGAAAACCAACCAAACGAAAAAACAATGCTTTCATAAACTGAAGGAAAAAAATCTCTGGCTAATCTGATTGTTAAAGTGATTGTACCGAATTAAAAAATCCCTCAAACATTTGATCATTCCTACTCTTGGAGCTAATACTATTAAACATATATTTGTAACATGATTGTTCATATTTTAATGATAGGTTAACAATGGTGCGTGCATGCGGCATTTGCTTGCTTGAGGAAGTTGCTCTAGAATTAATATAGTATTAGCATATCATTTGAAACAACTGGCTGGACGCGGTGGCTCACGCCTGTCATCCCAGCACTTTGGGAGGCTGAGGTGGACAGATCACCTGAGGTCAGGAGTTCGAGACCACCTAGTTAACATGGTGAAACCCCATCTCCACTAAAAATACAAAAATTAGCCGGGCGTGGAAGTGCCTGTAGTCCCAGCTCCTCGGTAGGCTGGGCAACGAGAGCGAAACTCATCTCAAAAACAAAAACAAAAAAGAAAAACAAATAAAGCATGAAAGATGTAATTTTTAAAATAAATATAATTAAAAATAATTGCCTATTGCCCAGGCTGGAGTGCAGTGGCGCAATCTCGGCTCACTGCACCCTTCGCCTCTATGGCAAGAAGTTCGGAAGGGCACAAGTCATATTGCACAATGAGCGTGAGAAGCCTCCGCTTGTTGATGCCAATATTCCTCAGACTCACTTGATCTGGAGGTTTTTGTGAAGGCCACAGCCAGGTACCCAGTAGGCCGTCAGTGAGCATCTGTGGTGAGCAAATGAGCCTCGCAGACCACGCACTGGGAGATGCTGCTGTAAGGCAGAGGATAGTCTATGATAATATTCAATACGCAATGCAGGAGATACTCTTTGGAATAGGTGGCCTCTTACTACTCCTTCAAACCACATACAATGTTAGCATCCCCACCAAGTCAGCCCTACTTTGGTATAGACTCAGTTTCCCTAGAATGGAAACTCCTTGAGGGAAGGGATTAATGAACGCTTAGTGGATGAATAAGTTCACAAATGAATATCAGAATTGCTTGAACCTGGGAGGCGGAGGTTGCTGTGAGCCAAGATGGCACCACCGCACTCCAGTCTAGGGGACAAGAGCGAGACTTCGTCTCAAAAAAAAAAGTTAAAAAAAAAAATGTAAGCATGTTGGACAGTAGGGAGTCGGAACTGAAATGAAAAGCTATGAGCGCTCGTATTGTCCAACATCTTCAATAGAATTAAAATAATATGGCTCCATCAAAGCTCTCTTCTCAGACACTTGATTTAAGGTAGTCTCTTCCTTGAAATGGCATTCATTTCAGGACAGAATTAGAATATTAGAGGAACTAAAGTTAGTTATTAAAGCCTTAAAAGAACGGGGCTGGGCCTCACCCTAACCAGTGGCATGGTCTTTATTTTTTAATTTAATTAATTAATTAATTTTTTTTTTTTTAGACAGAGTGTTGCTCTGTTCCCCAGGAGATGGAGTGCAGTGGCACGATCTCGGCTCATTGCATCCTCTGCCTCCTGAGTTCAAGCGATTCTCCTGCCTCAGCCTCCTGAGTAGCTGGGATTACAGGCGCATGCCACCATGCCTGGCTAATTTTTGCATTTTTTTTTTAGTAGAGACGGGGTTTCACCATGCTGGCCAGGCTGGTCTCCAACTCCTGACCTTGTGATCCGCCTACCTCGGCCTACCATAGTGCTGGGATTACAGGCATGAGCCACAGCACCCGGCCTATTTTTTTATTACCTATGTTGGCCAGACTGGTCTCAAACTCCTGACCTCAGGCAATCCCCAGCCTCAGCCTCCCAAAGTGTTGGGATTAAAGGTGTGAGCCACCACACCCGGCTGGCATGGTCTTTATTAACAATGAGGCCATGCCGGGCATGGTGGCTTGGCCTGTAATCCCAGCACTTTGGGAGGACGAGGTGGGCGGATTGCATGAGACCAGGAGTTTGAGACCAACTTGAGCAACGTGGTAAAACCCCGTCTCTACCAAAAAAAAAAAAAAAAAAAATTATCCGGGCGTGGTGGTGTGCACTTGTAGTTCTAGCTACTTGGGAGGCTGAGGTGAGAGGATCTTGAGCCCAAGAGGTCAAAGTTGCAGTGAGCAGAGATCACGCCACTACACTCCAGCCTGGATGACAGAGCGAGACCCTCTCTCTCTCTCTCTCTCTCTATGTAACAATGAGGCTGTTATTTCTGTATGGGGGATGTCTCTGTCCCCAGTCTGCTAGAAGAGAACTGGCCAAAATATATTAATTGGATGAAATAGGAATTACGGGAATTTGGACATGGAGCCGATGAAAATGCAGCCAATGCTAATTCAATGCTAATCCAAGGCTTCCACGGGGAAGATGACTACGTGGGGGTGTGGGTTGCCCGAAGACAGAGTAGCGGAGGAGGAAGGAAGGACCAAGGCCAGGCCTGGATGCCACTGCAGGGAGGGTGGACTTTTCCTTTTCTGTGAGTGTTTCTCATTAGTCAAAAAATGTGCCTGGGTTTGTATCCTCTTGTTTACCAGATGAAGGGTTGCCCTGGGGGGCCTTTGGGCTCTGGGCTACAGTAATGATTGCGGTGAAGAGGATGACAATTTACATTTCTATGGTTCTCCCTAGAGGACTCAGCCTGGGGAGGAGTGTTCTGACTACATTTTAGTGTTAGATGATAAGATTAAAAGGAAGGACAGAGAATCTCACAGAATGCGAAGGGGAGGATCGGCTGGAGGAGGGGATGGGGAGGATTTAGGGCGACTCTTTCGCAGGTCAGCACTCCGCCCACCAACTGCCTAGTTCTCAGCTCACTGCAACTTCCGCCTCCCGGGTTCAAGCAATTCTCCTGCCTCAGCCTCCCAAGTAGCTGGGACTATAGGCACACAGCACCATGCCCAGCTTATTTATTTATTTATTTTTTGTATTTAGTAGAGGCAGGGTTTCACTGTGTTTCCCAGGCTGGTCTCAAACCCTTGAGCTCAGGCAATTCGCTTGCCACGGCCTCTCAAAGTGCTAGGATTACAGGCGTGAGCCACCATGCCCAGCCTCTTTCTTTCTCTTTCTTCCTTTTGTTTATTTTCTTTCTTTTTCTTTTTCTTTTTTTTTTTTGAGTTTCGCTCTTGTTGCCCAGGCTGGAGTGCAATGGTGCGATCTCAGCTCACTGCAACCCCCGCCTCCTGTGTTCAAGCGATTCTCCTGGCTCAGCCTCCTGAGTAGCTGGGATTACAGGCGCCCTCCACCACGCCCAGCTAATTGTTTGTATTTTTAGTAGAGAAGGAGTTTCACAATGTTGGCCAGGCTGGTCTTGAATTCCTGACATCAGGTGATCCACCCGCCTCGGCCTCCCAAAGTGCTGGGATTACAGGCATGAGCCACCGCGGCCGGCCGTTTCTTTCTTCTTTCTCATGGTTTTTTTTTTTTTTTTTTAAGATAGGGTTTAACTCCATCTCCCAGGTTGGAGTGCGGTGGCACGATCTTGGTTCACTGCAGCCTCTCCCTCCTGGGCTCCAGTGATCCTCCCAACCTCAGCCTCCCAAGTAGCTGGGACCACAGTGTGCACCACCACGCCTGGCTAATTTTTAATTTTTTAAATAGAGATGAGGTCTCACTATATTGCCCAGGCTGCCCCAAAACTCCTGAGTTCAAGTGATTCACCCACCGTGGCCTCCCAGAACGTTGGGATTACAGGCATGAGCCAGGGTACCCAGCCCATTTCTTTTTCTTTTCTTTTTTTTTTTTCTTTTGAGACAGAGTCTCACTCTGTCACCCAGGCTGAAGTGCAATGGCGCGATCTCAGCTCACTGCAACCTCTGCTTCCTGAGTTCAAGCGATTCTCCTGCCTCAGCCTCCTGAGTAGCTGGGATTACAGCCATGTGCCACCACTCCTGGCTAATTTTTTTTTAGTAGAGACGGGGTTTCACCATGTTATCCAGGTTGGTCTCGAACTCCTGACCTTGTGATCTGCCCACCTTGGCCTCCCAAAGTGTTGGGATTACAGGCGTGAGCCACGGCGCCTGGCCTTGGCTTCTTAATGTGTGGTCATGTTTTTTTTCAGGCAAACGCTGAAGTTGTGGCACTTCGACATCAGTGGGAAGGGAGCGCTTTGTAACAACAGGGAGGAAAACTGACTTGTAAATACAAGAGCTCAGGAACCCCATGCGGCCACATTCAAATACCAGCGGGAAAAGCAAGAGTGTTCCTTTCCGCTTGGACCCCCGCTGCCTCAGCTGGAGAGTCTGTTTGTCCAGCAGAAAGAAGAGGGAGAAGCATATAGAGCTGATACAGCTTCTGATCGGGCAAATGAAGAACCATAACTATGTTAGCCGGGCGTGGTGGCACCCGCCAGTAGCCCCAGCTATTTGGGAGGCTGAGTCACAAGAATCGCTTGAACCCGGGAGGCGGAGGTTGCAGTGAGCTCAGATTGCGCCACTGCACTCCAGCCTGGGTGATAGAGCGAGACTCTGTCTGAAAAAAAAAAGAAGGAGAGGAGAAGAGCCAGAAATATCAACATAGAAGGAATTCAAAAGAAAACAAGTCACAAAAACGATAGCGTTCACCTAACCCAGCCTTCCCCGGGGTGCCGTTCTCTCTGCTGCCTGTGCAACCCGCGCTCGAAGGCATTTATTCAGGAGGAATTTAGGAGCTACCTCCCAGGCAGCTCTGGTTTGTGATAAAAAGTTCCTTCTTAGATTAGGCCAAAATTTACTTCCTGGTAACTTTTACCCTTTGGAGTAATAAGAGCGAATCCATTCCTTCTTCCTTCTACATCGTTGCCTTCCTACTAGTTGAAGACAGTGCCTAGTCCTTGTAAACACTCTCTTCTCAGAGGCAGGGAAAGCCAGAGGCAGGAAACAGTGAGTGCCATCCTGAGTTGGGGCACTCCCTCCCAGCATCCCAACAGGGACAAGCATTCTGGCCTCTATGTCCTGAGGTCACGTTGCTGGCCACAGCCTTTAGGAGATGCAAATATCAAACTAATGGTGATAACATTTGGACAAAATAGTATCCTTTCTTCTCTATTCTTGTCAAACCTCTCAAGTAAAGGTTATATTGTGAAAAATTCTAAAAAAGGAAGGCAAGGCAAAGATTTGCAAAGTACATGGTAAACGTATACTATCCTTAATGAAGTAGTGTTTAAAAGTTGTTTTAAGACTTTTTTTTTTCACAGGTGCGATGGCTCACACCTGTAATCCCAGCACTTTGGGAGGCTGAGGTGGAAGGATCACTTGAGCCTGGATGTTCAAGGCTGCAGTGAGCCATGATTGCACCACTGCACTCCAGCCTGGGAGACAGAGTGAGACTCTGTCTCAAATTAAAAAAAAAAAAAATTTGTTTTAAGTTTTTTTTTTTTTTTTTTTTTTCCTGGGACGGAGTTTCACTCTTGTTGCCCAGGCTGCAGTGCAATGGCACGATCTCAGCTCACCACAACCTCCACCTCCTGGATTCAAGCGATTCTCCTCCCTCAGCTTCCCGAGTAGCTGGGATTACAGGCATGTGCCTCCACACCCAGCTAATTTTGTATTTTTAGTAGAGACGAGGTTTCTCCATGTTGATCAGGCTGGTCTCAGACTCCCAACCTCAGGTGATCCACCCGCCTTGGCCTCCCAAAGTGCTGGGATTACAGGTGTGAGCCACAGCGCCTGGCCTAAATTTTTTTTTTTTTTTTTTGAGATGGAGTCCTGCTCTGTTGCCCAGGCTGGACTACAGTGGCCTGATCTCGGCTTACTGCAACTTCCGCCTCCTGGGTTCAAGCAATTCTCCTGCCTCAGCCTCCTGAGTAGCTGGGATTACAGGTGCCTGCCACCACGCCTGGCTAGTTTTTTGTATTTTTAGTAGAGATGGGGTTTCACCATGTTGGCTAGGCTGGTCTTGAACTCCTGACCTCATGATCCGCCCGCCTCAGCCTCTCAAAGTGCTGGAATTACAGGCATGAGCCACTGCATCCAACCAACATATTTTTTTAAGAGCAGTTTTAGGATCACAGCAAAATTGACAGAAAGGTCCAGCGATTTCCCGTATATCCCTGTCCCCACACACTCACAGTCTCTCCCATTGTCAACCAGAGAGTGACACATTTCTTACGATGAATGAGCCCACCGTGACACATCATCACCCAAGTCCACAGTTTCCATTCATGTTCACTCTCGGGTTGTACTACATTTAATGGACAAATAAGGGCTAATACTTCTGAAGTGCTTACTGCAAGCCAAGCACTGTTCTACATGTTTTGCATGTGCTATAAAGTCATTTAAGTTTTACAGTGACTCTACGCATTACCTGATATCCCCACTTGACAGACAGGGACACTGTTTGGGATTGGTTACTTGTTTGAGATCAAACAGTTCATGAATGAGGCAGAAGTGGACGGAGCTCAGGGGGTCTGGCCCAGTCTATTCCTGTGATCCTGACCACGCTGCTGTGCTGTCTCTATGGATGGGGACACAGAAAGAGAAGTCGACAGGGGAAAGGGAGAAATCTCACCAGCAGCTAGGGACATTTAGGGTGAGGCACTGAGACACTGTCTGTTTTGAACCTTCAACTGAAAAAATCTCATGTTTGTGAAGTCACAGGGAAAAGGCCATTTTCTGTGCTGCCAAAGGCTTGCCATCCTGAAGGAGGGGCTAACACCAGGCGCCAAAAAATGTGTATCTCAGGAGTGCTATTTATAAGACCTTGGTGGCACATGGTGGCTCATGCCTGTAATCCCAGCACTTTGGGAGGCCGAGGCAGGCGGATCACTTGACGTCAGGCATTCGAGACCAGCCTGGTCAACACGGTGAAACCCCGTCTCTACTAAAAATACAAAAATTAGCTGGGCATGGTGGCGGGCACCTATAATCCCGGCTACTTGGGAGGCTGAGGCACGAGAATCCCTTCAACTCAGGAGGCGGAGGTTGCAGTGAGCTGAAATCACGCCACTGCACTCCAGCCTGGGTGACAGTGCGAGAGTCAGTCTCAACAACAGCAACAAAAAAACCCTTATCCTGAGGGACTAAGTAAGAATGCACACAAAAGTTTAGTTATTGGCTGGGCGCAGTGGGTCATGCCTGTAATCCCAACACTTTGGGAGGCCGAGGTAGGAGGACCACTTGAGGTCAGTAGTTTGAGACCAGCCTGGCTAACATGGTGAAACCCTGTTTCTACTGAAAATACAAAAATTAGCCAGGTGTGGTGGCAGGTGCCTGTAATCCCAGCTACTTGGGAGGCTGAGGCGGAAGAATCACTTGAACCTGGGAGGTGGAGGTTACAGTGAGCAGAGATTGCGCCATTGCACTCCAGCCTGGGAAATAAGAGGGAAACTCTATATCAAAAAAATAAAATTAAATTAAATTTTAAAAAATTAGTTACAATCTCTGAGTTGGTATGGTAGAGTGGCTATGATAGAGAAAAGTTAAGAAAAAAACAAACTTTTGGCCGGGCGTGGTGGCTCTCGCCTGTAATCCCATCACTTTGGGAGTCCGAGGTAGGCGGATGATGAGGTCAGGAGTTTGAGACTAGCGTGGCCAAAGAGACCAGCATGTTGAAACCCCATCTCTACTAAGAATACAAAAATTGGCCAAGCATGGTGGTGGATGCCTGTAATCCCAGCTACTCGGGAGACTGAGGCAGAAGAATTGCTTGAACCCAGGAGGTGGAGGTTGCAGTGAGCTGAGATCATGCCATTACACTCCAGCCCGTGTGACAGAGAGAGACTCTGACTCAAAAAAAAAAAAAAGGAAAAAAAAAAAAACTTTCAACACAAGGAGACTGGTTAGCAGGACACATTCTTTTTTTTGAGACGGAATCTCGGTCTATCGCCCAGCCTGGAGAGCAGTGGTGCAATCTCAGCTCACTGCAAGCTCCGCCTCCTGGGTTTACGCCATTCTCCTGCCTCAGCCTCCCGAGTAGCTGGGACTGCAGGCGCCCGCCACCTCGCCCGGCTGGTTTTTTGTGTTTTTTAGTAGAGACAGCGTTTCACCGTGTTAGCCAGAATGGTCTTGATCTCCTGACCTCGTGATCTGCCCATATCCGCATCCCAAAGTGCTGGGATTACAGGCTTGAGCCACCGCGCCCGGCCAGGACATATTCTTTTTGTTGCTGTTGTTGTTGTTTTGAGATGGAGTCTTGCTCTGTTGCCCAGGCTGGACTGCAGTGGCACGATCACTGCTCACTGCAACCTCCACCTCCTGGGCTCAAGCGATTCTGCTGCCTCAGCCTCCCTAGTAGCTGGGATTACAAGTGTGTGCCACCACGCCTGGCTAATTTTTGTATTTGTATTACAGATGGGATTTCACCATGTTGGCCAGGCTGGTTTTAAACTCCTGAACTCAAGTGATCCGCCCACCTCGTCCTCCCAAAGGGCTGGGACTACAGGCATGAGCCACCATGCCCGGCCTTAGGACACATTCTTAAAGTGGGATGCCAGGCAGTCAACAGAAAAACTTGCCAACATTTTTAATTTTTAATTTTAATTTTTATTTTCAGACAGAGTCTCGCTCTGTTGCCCAGGCTGGAGTGCAGTGGTGCAATCTTGGCTCACTGCAACCTCTGCCTCCTGGGTTCAGTTGATTCTCCTGCCTCAGCCTCCAGAGTAGCTGGGACTACAGGCACACACCACCACACCTGGCTACTAAAGTTGCTAACATTTTGCCAGACAAGAATTTCAAAAGACACCAGATGTGGTGGCTCATACCTGTAATCCCAGCACTTTGGGAGGCCAGGGTGGGAGGATTGCTTGAGGAAGGAGTTCGTGACCAGGCCAGACAACAAAGGGAGACCCCATCTCTACAAAATAAATAAATAAAAAGAATTGCAAAAGAGTTTCTCATACATGGCAATGTGTTTGTGATATAAGTGGGGAAAAAACAGGTTTCAATATAAGAATAAATCACTATTTTCTCATTGTTCTGTTGAGAAATGATTGTAAAGATTTATGCCAGGCCAGGCGCAGTGGCTCATACCTGTAATGCCAGCACTTTGGGAGGCCGAGGCGGGCAGAGCACCTGAGGTTGGGAGTTCGAGACCAGTTTGTCCAACATGGTGAAACCCCGCCTCTACTAAAAATACAAAAATTAGCCAGGAGTGGCGGGACATGGCTGTAGTCCCAGCTACTCGGAAGGCTGAGGCAAGAGAATCATTTGAACCTGGTAGGCAGAGGCTGCAACGAGCCACAGGCCACTGTACTCTAGCCTGGGTGACAGTGTTAGATTCTGTCTCCAAAAAAAAAAAAAAAAAAAAAGATATATGCCAAGTTGTAGCTAGTGATTATTTCTTAATGAAGTAATGGCGATTTGATTTTCTTCTTTGAGTCTATTGTATTTTTTTCTAAATTCAACACAAAAAAAGTAGTCATAGGAAAGTAAACATTATTTTTAATTAAAAATAGTAAGCAGAACATTTCAAAATAAAGCACCTATTGGGACTCTACGTTGAGAAAAATAGCCCATCTCCCATGGTACCTCGTTGTCAAAGTCCACAGGGGGTCTCTGAAAAATGGTGAGTATACTTTTGTCTCACTATTAACACAGAAATCCCATCAGAATGCAGTCATTTTCTTGTAAAGGAGAAAGTTCTTGGGAAGGAAGCCACAAATAGGAATCGTTTTCCATTTTCCTTAAATTTGTCCATGAAAGTTTTATACCTGAGTATGGACTCTCTCAAGCAGCTTTCCTAAGGAGGTCAAAATGCTGATGGTGAAGTTTATGTCTCTATTGCCCCTTAGGACCACCACCTTTACAGGGACTGAGAGTCTCCAGGGAACTTCTACTTTGTAATAAGATGTTTTCTTCCTATATCAGATGATGACTCCTAAGCTGGACAAAATCTGTTCTGTAAATAAAGGTGGCGAATGCTTCAGTCTGTACTCCTGGGTCCTGTTTGAAGCAGAAGAATGCGAGACGCTCGTAGCGATGCACTTTGGGCCAGGGTGTATCTGGTGCATTGGTGGCTCAGCCCAGACCGCCGGCACCGCACATCAGGGAGGGCTGATGGCAGCTTTCTACACAGCTTGAGGCTACAGGGTGCGCGTCGGGTCTGTGCTAGACCTGCTGGTAGAAATGCTCTTTCACTGAATGGTTCTCTTTCTTGAACTTGCCTATTCCAAGGGCAGAAAAGAAACATGGGGCTTGGGCTTTTCAGTCAGGTTGTGTATCTCCTCACTGATCTTCCTTCCCACCCTCCCCACCCTGATGGCCCAGGCCTGCTCATTCGTCATTTCCACTGTGAGCACCACATCACACAGTCCTCAACAACCCCAGGCTCTGCCCCCAGGAACCCAGTCTGCCCACTCTCCCTTGAAGACATCATTCTCCACGTTCATGCTGACGTTGCTGTTCTTGTTTGTGTTTCATCCACCTGTAAAATACAAGTTTCAAGGCCAACTCAGAGGACAAAGAAACTGCTTCAGGCCGGGTGCTGTGGCTCACGCCTGTAATCCCAGAACTTTGTGAGGCCAAGGTGGGTGAATCACCTGAGTTCAGGAGTTTGAGACCAGCCTGACCAACATGGAGAAACCCCTTCTCTACTAAAAATACAAAATTAGCCACGCGTGGTGGTGCATGCCTGTAATCCCAGCTACTCGGAAGGCTGAGGCAAGAGAATCGCTTGAACCTGGGAGGTAGAGGTTTTGGTGAGCCGAGATCGTGCCATTGCACTCCAGCATGGGCAACAAGAGCAAAACTCCGTCTCAGAAAAAGAAAAAAAAAAAAAATTAGCTGGGTGTGGTAGCGCATGCTTGTAATCCCAGCTACTCAGGAAGCTGAGGCAGGAGAATTGCTTCAACCTGGAAGGCGGAGGTTTCAGTGAGCTGAGATCACACCACTGCACTGCAGCCTGGATGACAGAGCAAGACTCCATCTCAAAAAAAAAAAAAAAGAAAGAAAAGAAAACTGCTTACATTCATCTTTGGAGCTGGAGAGTTAGCCTTTAATGAATGCTGTCCTGCAGCAGAGATGCTCTATGGACACTTAGCAGGAGGTGAGGACAGCAAGCTTGCCAATGGATGAGAAATTGAGGAAAACCGAGGAGACTAATCAAAGTCGGAGAACATCATTTAAAATGACCAAGTTGGTCGGGCGCGGTGGCTCACGCCTGTAATCCCAGCACTTCGGGAGGCCAAGACCGGTGGATCACGAGGTCAGGAGATCGAGACCATCCTGGCTAACACAGTGAAACCCCCGTCTCTACTAAAAGTACAAAAAAATTAGCCAGGCGTGGTGGCAGGCGCCTGTAGTCCCAGCTACTCGGGAGGCTGAGACAGGAGAATGGTGTGAACCCGGGAGGCAGAGCTTGTAGTGAGCCGATATTGCGCCACTGCACTCCAGCCTGGGCGACAGAGCAAGACTCCATCTCAAAAATTATAAATAAATAAATAAATAAACCAAGTCAACCAGGCGTGGTGGCTCATGCTGCCCAGCATTTGGGAAGCCGAGACAGGAGGATTGCTTGAGGCCAGGAGTTTTGAGACCAGCCTGGGCAACATTGTGAGACCCTACCTCGACAAAACATAAATAAATAAATAAATAAATAAATAAATAAATAAATAAAATAAAAAGACCACATGAATGTGTTTTGCAACTCACACAGTGTTTGTCTCAATGTGACAGGATCCTGTGCTAGGTTGTGTATTTAGCAGACAAAGCCCCAAGATAAGAAATAAGCTTGGCAGGTAGGTATGGAAGAAGGTCAGGTGGCTGACAAAGTTCAAGGTAGAGCAGAAGACTCAGTGCCAAGGGTGGCAGTGAAAACCAATGATATCAGTGTGGAATTACCAGACTAGATTTTTTTTTTTTTTTGAGACGGGATCTCACTGTGTTGCTAAGGCTGATCTTGAACCACTGAGCTCAAGCAATCCTCCTGTCTCAGCCTCTTGAGTAGCTGAGACTTCAGGGGCACACCACCGTGCCGCTTTCAGCCCAGATTTCACTGAAGAAGTGCAAGTACAGAAATGCAAATTGTAGGGCCAGCGTGGTGGCTCATGCCTGTAATCCTAGCACTTCGGGAGGCCGAGGCGGGTGGATCACTTGAGGTCAGGAGTTCAAGACCGACTTCGCCAATGTGGTGAAACCTCGTCTCTACTAAAAATACAAAAAAGCTGGGCGTGGTGGCACACACCTGTAATCCCAGCTACTCAGGAGCCTGAGGCAGGAGAATCACTTGAACCTGGGAGGTATAGGTTGCAGTGAGCCAAAGTCACACCATTGTACTCCAGCCTGGGCAACAGCGAGACTCTGTCCAAAAAAAAAAAAAAAAAAAAAAGTGCAGAGATGGTAGAAAACCCAGGGGGTGAGAAGGGGGGAGAAGGGGACATTAGGAAAAATGTCAGGTGACATAAGGCAGCCTTGCCCTGGCTGCTCCCTCTCCCTGACTCAAGCATGGCTGGCATCTTTGCTTCCTGCCCACCTCTTCCATGAAGCCCTGTGTGACCCCTTGGTTTGAAATAGCTGCCCAATCACTCTGTCCATCAGGCTATTTCATATCTCGGCCAAGCACTTATCACTCCCTGTTATTTTCTTGTTTGTCAGTTTACTCCCTGTCTCTCTCAAAAAGGATGTCAGTGCTCTGCAAGCAGAGACCTTGGGTGGCAGAATCCGGAACTGCCTGCCCACAGGACATGCTCAATAAGCATTGCTGAATGTGTCCACCTCTCCCATTCATCTTCGAATTTAACTACCAAGCAACACGGCTGGATATAAAGAAGGAAACCCATAAGTTACTTGCACATAGTTTGCCTCATGCATGTTTTGCCATTAAATATATTAACACTGACAAGTCCTTCCCTCCTGTACCTGTCGAATGAATGTATCTTGCACTATTCTCCAGCGAACTCTCCTATTCATGCCAGCCTTGTCATTTCGTCATTCTCCACACATCCCCACACTTGCCTGACTTCTCTGCCTTTACACACAGTGTCCTCAACACTGAAGCACTATTCCTTTTCCTTCTGTCTATGGACGGCCAACCTATGCTTTAAATACCAGTTCAAATCTTTTTTTTGAGACAGAGTCTTGCTCTTGTCGTCCAGGCTGGAGTGCAATGGCACAATCTTGGCTCACCACAACCTCCACCTTCTGGGTTCAAGCAATTCTCCTGCCTCAGCCTCCCAAGTAGCTGGGATTATAGATGCCTGCCACCACACCCAGCTAATTTTTGTTTTTTAGTAGAGATGGGGTTTCACCATGTTAGCCAGTCTGGTCTCGAAATCCCGACCTCGTGATCCGCCCACCTCGGCCTCCCAAAGCGCTGGGATTATGCTTCATCATCCTATTGGGAGCAGACTCCACAGCTGGGTGCAGGAGTGGTCTGCTGCTCCTGTCTGTCTGAAGACAGCTTCACACTCCCCCCAGCACAGAGGTGGCTCAGGGATCAGCACACGACTCTGCAAAGCCAGTCAGGTACCAGGAGGATTTTGCTGAGGGCGTTGGGATTATGGCAGGTGCCCCTCCTTGTGGTGCTTGATTTGAGAGCATTAAGGCCTGGAGCTAAATAGCCACTGATATGGTTTGGCTCTGTGTCCCCACCCAAATCTCCTGTTGAATTGTAATTGCCAGCAGCTGGAGAAGGGGCCTGGTGGGAGGTGATTGGATATTGGGGATGGATTTCCCCCTCGCTATTCTCGTGATAGTGAGGGAGTTCTCGCGAGATCTGGTTTTTTAAAAGCATGCAGCCCCCCCCCCCGCCCCCACCCCGCCTTTACTCTCTTCCTCCTTCTCCAGCCGCATAGGCTGTACCTGCTTCCCCTTCGCATTCTGCTATGATTGGAAGCCTCCTGAGGCCTGCGCAGCCACGTGAGTCCATTAAACCTCTTTTCTTTATAAATTACCCAGTCCCAGGTAGTTCTTTATGGCACTCTGAGAACGGACTAACACAGCCACCTCATGAGCCTAAGGGAGAAGCGTGCTGGGGACGTTCCCCCCCACAAATCCCTGTCTCCTGTGGAGGGAATGGTGTGTTTGAAGGAAAAGGCCTGGCATTTAGGGGAAATGAAAGAAGTTGTGTGTATGAAATATTGTGGAGGGAAGAGGCAGGTGGGAATAGGGTGGGGAGAGGCTCTCTATGAAGGAAGAGAGGTAGGCAGGGTCCTGATCATATAGGACTTTGAGGAAACCAAAGGACCTTATCCCTTATTTCCCCTGAGCTTACATTCTAGGAGTTGTAGGTTAGACAGGACCATACGAGGCCTTTGAGCTCTTGGGGAAATACTGATATATTCTTGGGTGTTTGAAAGAGTACTATGAGAATTTTGCAATTTTGTATTTTAGTTTTGAAAAACAATGTGACTTTTACTTTTTTAAAATTTAAAATTTTATTTTTATTTGGCAAATAAAAATTGTGTGTGTGTGTAGGTATATATATATGTATATATTTATTTATTGAGACAGGGCCTTGCTCTGTTGCCCAGGCTGGAGTGCAGTGGCGCCATCTCAGCTCATTGCAGCTTCAACCTCCTGGGCTCAAGTGATCCCCCCACCTCAGCCTGTCGAGTAGCTGGAACCACAGGTGTGTACTACCATGCACAACTAACTCTTTTATTTTTTGTAGAGATGGAGTCTTGCTATGTTGCCCGGGCTGGTCTCAAACTCCTGGACTTAAGAGATCCTCCCACCTTGGCCTCCCAAAGTGCTGGGATTATAGGTGTGAGCCACCAACCCTGGCCTAAAAATTGTATCTATTTATTGGGTATACCATGATGGTTTTTTTGTTTGTTTGTTTTGTGAGACAGGTTTTGTTCTGTTGCCCAGGATGGGGTGCAGTGGTGTGATCTCGGCTTACTGCAACCTCCTCCTCCTGGGTTCAAGCAATTCTTGTACCTCAGCCTCTCAAGTGCTGGGACTACAAGCGCATGACACCATGCCTGGCTAATTTTTTTTTTTTTTGAGGCGAAGTCTCACTCTGTCGCCCAGGCTGGAGTGCAGTGATGCGATCTTGGCTCACTGCAATCTCTGCCTCCCGGGTTGAAGCAATTCTCCTGCCTCAGTCTCCCGAGTAGCTGGGATTACAGGTGCACACCACCATGCCTGGCTAATTTTTGTATTTTTAGTAGATATGGGGTTTCACCATGTTGGTCAGGCTGGTCCTGAACTGCTGACCTTGGGCGATCCGCCTGCCTTGGCCTCCTGAAGTGCTGGGATTACAGGCGTGAACCACCGTGCCTGGCCAATTTTTGTATTTTTTAAGTAGAAACAGAGTTTTGCCAGGCTTGCCAGGCTGGTCTTGAACTCCTGACCTCAAACGACCTGCCTGCATTGGCCTCCCAAAGTGCTGGGAATATAGGCATGAGCCACTGTGCCTGGCCCACCATGATGCTTTGAATAGAATGGCTACATCAAGCAAATTGACATATGCATTACCTCCTGTACTTACTTGTGTGTGTGTGTGTGTGGACAATATATTTTCTTTTTTTTGTGAGACAGAGTCTCTCTCTGTTGCCCAGGGTGGAGTGCAGGGTGCAATGTTGGCTCACTTCCACCATCTGCCTCCCAGGTTCAAGCAATTCTCTGCCTCAGCCTCCCGAGTAGTGGGATTACAGGCGTGAGTCACCACGCCCGGCTAATTTTTGTATTTTTAGTAGAGATGGGGTTTCACCATCTTGGCCAGGGTGGTCTTGAACTGACCTCACGATCCACCTGTCTCAGCCTCCCAAAGTTTTGGGATTACAGGTGGGAGCCACCGCGCCTGGCCCACAACACATTTTCTAAACTGGCTGGTGATCACCCATGGTATGAGTGTCCGCATACCATATCAGGCTTGTGCATGTATCCTGGTACTGGTTGTCGTTCATTTGCCCTCCTCCCTCTCCGGTCTCCACCCCCGACCCTTCTCCACCCGGCGGAAGCTGACCAGCATGGGCGGAATCCATGGGCTCCCTTGCCTTTTGCTTTCTGGTGTGAGGAGCCCTGGCAGGAGAGGATGACAGCAAGAGTGAGGCCTTTCCCAGCAAGCCTGGCCCTGGCTGTCTGTGCCCCTAGACAAAAGGTCACATCTCCTCTCACAGTGGCTTCTCTCCTTGACTCCCTCCTCCTGTTTGGGGGCCCCTCACTCTCCTGTGTCCTGTAAGCCCAGCGGCTCCTCTGCCATCAGCCCCTGGTTTCCGCACCACCTCAGCACATGCCAGGCATCTCCTTGTAAGTCAACCCTCCCCCAATTACCCAAGGCTCAGTGAGCTGTTGGGATCCTGACTGATACAGGCATCGAGTAGGGTGACTTTTACTTTTCCGCATTAATTACAAGAGAGAGATAGTTGGACAGAATCTGGGAAAGATTCATTCAAATTGAATGAAGGGTCGATGACATCAAGAGCCCTGTGCCTGGCGCTGTTCACATAAGGATACTGAGCAGTTTGGAGAAAAGCAGTAGAAAAACCGACTTTGCACAGCAGTTGCCGGTGCCTGCCAGGCAGTGGCAATCTGTACTATGTTCTTGTATGGAGAGTGATTTCATTTCAGCAAAACAACATCAACTGTTACATTCAATTAGAGCTGTTAATTTGACTTCTATTTGCCTTGCACTTGTGTCTGTATATTATTTGCAAATTGTTTGGTTTTATTATAGTATAAAATTCATGATCTTCAGAGTTTATACCTAGGTTCATGTTTATTACTTTTTTTTTTTTTTTTTTGAGATGGAGTTTTACTTGTTGCCCAGGCTGGAATGCAGTGGCATGATCTCAGCTCACTGAAACCTCTGCCTCCTGGGTTCAAGTGTTTCTCCCGCCTCAGCCTCCCAAATAGCTGGGATTACAGGCATGTGCCACCACGCCTGGCTAATTTTGTATTTTTAGTAGAGACAGGGTTTCACCATGTTGGTAAGACTGGTCTCGAACTCCTGACCTCTGGTGATCCACCCGCCTCAGCCTCCCAAAGTGCTGGAATTACAGGTGTGAGCAACCGCACCCTGCCCATGTTTATTACTTGTAAATGATACTATGATAAAATAATTTGATTTTTAAAAAATGGCTCCATACATCCCTCAGCTTGAGAACACTGATCTAATCCAACATTTCCTCTGCTGCAGAAATGCTTCTGATCCACCAGGGGCTCCATATCCATTTGTCAAAAAAGTTTGACCTTAAACTAAAGTTAAACATTTCCAATCATGCATCCTGATTTTGTCCACTATAGTGACCCTCATGAAAACTCCAAGCTCTTTTCTGTGGAACAGTTTTCCATCGCTAATATCCCATAATAGCATTCTCACTTCTCCATTCCTGTTTCTCAAATGCTTACCCCTCTCCCAGGTCTCAATGCGAATGCCCTCCTCCGTGAAGTAGTCCTTCACATTCTCCCCCTAACCAGAAGCAGCCTTCCCTCACTGGAACTTTCACAGCGCATCATATCCCACTGTTTGTGCCAGTTACCAGTGTATGGCTTCCTTTCTCCTGTTAGTTTTTGCTTTTGGAAAGCAGGATTTGTTATTCATTCATTTGTACTCACTGTAGCCCTTACCAGTGTCTAACATATATAGTTGTTTAATAAATATTGAATTAAAAGAATCAGTGAAAAGTGTAAGAATATATTATACACGCACACAATACGAATGAAAAATAGAAAAGTTCTACATAAACATATAATACACATTTGCCTCTTTTTTTTTTTTTTTTTTGAGATGGAGTCTTGCTGTGTCGCCCAGGCTGGAGTGCGGTGGTGCGATCTTGGCTCACTGCAACCTCCCTCTCCCAGGTTCAAGCAATTCTCCTGCCTCAGCCTCCTGAGTAGCTGGGACTATAGGTGCCCGCCACCATGCCCGGCTAATTTTTGTATTTTTAGTAGAGGCGGGGTTTTGCTGTGTTAGCCAGGCTGGTCTTGAACTCCTGACCTCCAGTGATCTGCCTGCCTCGGTCTCCCAAAGTGCTGGGATGACAGGTGTGAGCCTCCGCACCCAGCCTGCCCCGTATTTTTAATATTTGTTCCCTCTGAATCAGGAGCCCGGTTCAGGCTGCTGTCCAGCAGCACCACTGAATGTTATGTGTTAATCTGCAACCTTCAACTTCTCTGTGCTAGAGACCACCTTCGTTTGTAAAGCACCAGAATTTCCTTGTCCCCTCACACCACTTCTTCTCTAAATGGAGTCTAACATCAGCCTCTTTTTTTTTTTTTTGAGGCAGAATTTCGCTCTTGTTGCCCAGGCTGGAGTGCAGTGGCACGATCTCGGCTCACTGCAACCTCTGCCTCCCGAGTTCAAGTGAGTCTTCTACCTTAGCCTCCTGAGTAGCTGGGACTATGCCCAGCTAATTTTTGTATTTTTAGTAGAGACAGGGTTTCACCATGTTGGCCAGGATAGTCTGAACTCCTGACCTTGTGATCTTCCTGCCTCCGACTCCCAAGGTGTTGGGATTACAGGCGTGAGCCACCATGCCTGGCCGGATTCAAGCAATTCTCCTGCCTCAGGCTCCTGAGTAGCTGGGACTACAGGTGCCTGCCACCACGCCCAGCCAATTTTTGTATTTTATTTTTTTTAGTAGAGATGGAGGTTTCACCATATTGGCCAGGCTGGTCTCAAACTCCTGACCTCAAGTGATTCACCTGTCTCAGCCTCCCAAAATGCTGGGATTACAGACATAAGCCACCGCACCCTGCCCAAAACTCAGAACTTTAAGAGATAGGGAGTCACTGATTATTTATTTTACAGCAGATTTTAAAAAATACCTGGTTTCCCAAGTTATTTGAATCCTCATTGATTTTAAGGCTGGATAGTCCTTAAAAATTATCTACAATACTTTAACACTTAATGTTTTACAAGTGAAGAAATAGGCCATCTGCTTTGTTCCATCTTATTCCGGGACTCTTCAACCCTATGGGTAGAAAATCACAGAGCAAAGCAGATGAATGTCATTGCCAAGCAATGAATGTCATCACTAAGTTGAAGGCCAGCTTCATTTAGGGGCCTCAGCATTACTGAGTGATTGAGCAACCTTTTAATTACCCTTTGATCACCACTCCCACCTTCAAACACTATTCCAACCTGCCTCACACCCTCTTCCTTTTTTATTCTCTTTCCCAAACCCATTCTTCACAGCCAACCTTGTCCTCATTCAACACAGATTTATTAAGTGCCTTCCGTGCTGCTGTCCCCATGGCTCCAGATGCCGCGGGGACAGCAGCACCTGAGGCCAAGGTTCCTGATCTCATGCAGCGTCTTTTTTTTTTTTTTTTTTCTTTCTTGAGACAGGGTCTCACTTCCTTACCCAGGCTGAAGTGCAGTGGTAGGAACATGGCTCACTGCAGTTTCGACCTCCTGGACTCAAGAGATCCTTCTGTCTCAGCCTTCCATGTAGCCGGGACCACAGGCCCACGCCAGCTTGCCTGGCTGAGTTTTTGACTTTTTGTAGAAGTGGGGGGGTCTCACTTTGTTGCCCAGGCTGTTCTCAAACTCCTGGCCTCAAGCGATCCTCTTGTCTCAGCCTCTCAAAGTGCTGGGATTACAGGCGTGAGCCACCATGACCTGCCAGAAGGTTCTCGTCTTGTTGGGGGCCAGAGAAGCCAGGCAACACATAAACAGGCAAACTCACACTCTTTTTTTAAACACATTTTTTAAAGTGATGGTGAAAGATAATTAAAAATAGACTGGTGCAATGGCACATGACTATAATGCCAGCACTTTAGGAGGCCAAGGCGGTAGGATCACTGGAGGCCAGGAGTTCAAGACCAGCCTGGGCAACATGGTGAAATCCCCTTCTCTACAACTCCACACAGACACACACACACACACACACACACACAATTATTCGGGCATGGTGGAGTGTGCCTGCAGTCCCAGTTACTTGGGAGACTGAGGCAGGAGGATTGCTGAAGCCCAGAGGTTGCAGCTGCAGTGAGCTATGATTGTGTCACTGCACTCCAGCCTGGGCAACAGAGCAAGAACCTGTCTGGTTTTTTCTTTTTTTTTTTTTTGAGATGGAGTCTTGCTCTGTCACCCAAGCTGAGTGCAATGGCATGATCTCGGCTCATTGCAACCTCTGCTTCCCGAGTAGCCAGGATTATAGGCGTGCCCAGCTAATTTTTGTATTTTTAATAGAGATGAGGTTTCGCAATGTTGGCCAGGCTGGTCTCAAACTCCTGACCTCAGGTGATCTGTCCGCCTCAGCCTGTCAAAGTGCTGGGATTACAGCCGTGAGCCACCAGGCCTGGCCTCCCTGTCTTGAAAAAAAAAAACAAAAAGAGTGATGTGATACAGTGACTAGTTTACATGAAGCGATCCTTAAAGGTTTCTAGGAGGGGAGATGTCTAATCTGAGTTCTGGAGGAACGAAAAGTTCAGCTTTTCAAAGTTCAGAAGGCTATCCCGGGCAGTGGCACAAGTGAAAAAGTATCAAGAACTATGTACGGAAAAGTAGACAGGTGGCAGGTGATGATGAGCTTTTCAATTCAGGGGATAAAGTTTAGATATTATTCCAAGTGAGGCTGGAAGCCATTTGAATAGTTTAAGTGGAATTGCAGCAAATTTTTATTTTAAATTTTTACTTTAAAATGGGGGCCCCCAATCCCAAGGCCATATGCTAGTACTGGTCTGTGGCCTGTTAGGTACTAGGCCACACAGCAGGAGGTGAGTGGCGGGAGAGGCAAGCTGAGCTCCACCTCTGTCCAGTCAGTGGCGGCATTAGATTCTCATAGGAGCTCGGGCCCTATTGTATACGTGAATTGCATACGTGAGGGAGCTAGGTTGCGTGCTCCTTATGAGAATCTAATGCCTGATGATCTGTCCCTGTCTTCCATCACCCCCAGATGGGACCATCTAGTTAGAGGAAAACAAGCTCAGGACTCCCACTGACTATGGTGAGTATATAATAATACAACTAAAGTACATAATAAATGTAATGGGTTTGAATCATCCCAAAATCATCCCCCCACCCCCATGGAAAAATTGTCTTCCATGAAACCAGTCCCTGGTGCCAAAAATGTTGGGGACTGCTGGCTGGGTACGGTGGCTCACACCTGTAATCCCAGCATTTTGGGAGGCTGAGGTGGGCAAATCACCTGAGGTCAGGAGTTCGAGACCAGCCTGGCCAACATGATGAAACCCTGTCTCTACTAAAAATACAAAAACTAGCCGGGTGTGGTGGCGGGCACCTGTAATCCCAGCTACTTGGGAGGCTGAGGCAGGAGAATCGCTTGAATCTGTGAGGCAGAGGTTTCAGTAAACCAAGGTCATGCCACTGCACTCCAACCTGGGCAACAGAGCAAGACTCTGTCTCAAAAAAAGAAAACAAAACAAAACAAAATTAAAATTAAAAAGTTAGCAGATAGACTAAATGAAAGGTTGGACAGGGCTAAAAGTGAATTGATGACCTAGAAGATTTTATTGACATATTCTCTCAGACTATAGCATAACGTAAGAACAGATGGATACTATTATATGGAAGGTAAGCATCATGGACGTAATCCTTTAAAAGGAATACCAGAAAGAGAGGATGGAGTAAGGAGAAGTAATGACATAAAGATCACAGAATTTTCTAGAACATAGTTCACATATTAAGAATCTCACCCCGTCTCTACTAAAAAATACAAAAAACTAGCCGGGTGTGGTGGCGGGCGCCTGTAGTCCCAGCTACTCGGGAGGCTGAGGCAGGAGAATGGTGTAAACCCAGGAGGCGGAGCTTACAGTGAGCTGAGATCTGGCCACTGCACTCCAGCCTGGGCGACAGAGCAAAACTCTGTCTCAAAAAAAAAAAAATCTCACTGAGTCCTGAGAAGAATAAAAATAAGCAAAAAAACTCCACACCTAAATAGGGGGTAGTTAGGAATGGAGAGAAAATCAGGCAGATTACCTACCAAAACATGAGAGTGAGACTGACGTCAACCACGGGGCCCGTAAGAAGATAATGTAGTGGCGCCATCAAAGTGCTGAGAAAAATATTTTTGATCTTAGAGTTTTATTCTCAATCTTCCAGTCAATATTAAGAGTAAAATAAAGACATTTTGGATCTTCTAAGAGTAAGTGACATTACGACCTACAAATGCTCTCTGAGAGAACGAATAAAGGACATTCTCCAAGAAGAGAAATGAACGCTGGAAGATATAATGGATTGCAAGAAACCAACGTGTGCAAAGAAATTAGCAGACTTGGTGCGGTGGCTCATGCCTATCATCTCAGCACTTTGGGAGGCCAAGATGGGTGGATCATTTGAGCTCAGGAGATCAAGACCAGCCTGGGCAACACAGACTAGCGTTTCTATTTTTTTAAAAAAAGACAGAGAGCTGGGTGTGGTGGCTCACGCCTGTAATCCCAACACATTGGGAGGCCAAGGCAGGTGGATCCCCTGAGGCCAGGAGTTCGAGATCAGTCTGGCCAACATGGTGAAACCCCGTCTCGACTAAAAATAAAAAATTAGCTGGGTGTGTTGGCACACTCCTGTAATCCCAGCTACTTGGGAAGCTGAGGCAGGAGAATTGCTTGAACCCGGGAGGTGGAGGTTGCAGTGAACTGAGATCACGCCATTGCACTCCAGCCTGGGTGACAAGAGTGAGACTCTGTCTCAAAAAAAAAAAAAGAAAAGAAAAGAAAAGAAAAAAAGACATTAGGCTGGGTGCGGTGCCTCACACCTGCAATCCCAGCACTTTGGGAGGCTGAGGCAGGTGGATCACCTGAGGTTAGGAGCCCAAGATCAGCCTGGCCAATGTGGTGAAATCACACCTCTACAAAAATAGAAAAATTAGCCAGGCGTGATGGTGGGCACCTGTAATCCCAGCTACTCAGGAGGCTGAGGCAGGAGAATCGCTTGAACCCTGGAGGCAGAGGTTGCAGTGAGCTGAGATCAGACCACTGCACAGCCTGGGTGACACAGTGATACTCCCGTCTCAAAAAAAAAAAAAAAAAAAAGGACATTAGCAAAAGTTGTCTAAAGAAATATGGATTGTGAATTGTTTTGACGTTTTAAAATTATAATCTGTAGCTAGAAGGAAACAGGGACTTAGAAGAAAAGTAGCTCTCTCAGAGTCAAAGCTTTTAGCCACTTGTTTTTTGTTTTTGTTTTTTTGAGTCTCACTCTGTCACCCAGGCTGGAGTGCAATGGTGCGATCTCGGCTCACTAAACCTCTGCCTCACAGGCTCACGTTGATCCTCCCACGTCCGCCTCCCAAGTAGCCAGAACTACAGGTGCGCGCCACCATGCCTGGCTAATTTTTGTATTTTTAGTAGAGACTTGGTTTCACCATGTTGCCCAGGCTGGTCTCGATCTCCTGAGCTCAAATGATCTGCCCGCCTTGGGCTCCCAAAGTGTTTGGATTACAGGCGTGAGGATTGGGGCCCGACCTAACCACTTGTTTTGTAGACCTGGTTCAGTGTCTCGCACAGGGCCCAGCACAAACCCAGTGCTTTGCAACCACTTGCCAAAAGAAGGAATGAACGGACTGCTGAACGGTGCTATCAGCATGCAGCCTTTCCAGAATATTGCCATGTTCACAGAGTGAGATTTGCCACCTCTGTGAGTCCACTGAGGTCCCTGTAGCCAGTGAGCAGGGACATGGGCAGCCAGGAGTGCTGTGCTGCAGACTCTTCTAGAAACAAGTTTGGATTGTGCTCCTTCCAAGGGCTTCTGGGAAAAATGCCTGTCTGCTGGCGGCTCTGCCCTTCTGCCTAAGGCCAAGAACCCTCTGAGCAAATAGCAGCTTAGTGAGAGGGCAGGAGGGGACAGCCACATGTCTGGAGAGCACACACTTCCTGTTCACTGAGTGCCATATGGGACTTTTTTCTACTTATTCCAGAGCTGGTCTAGATTCTTGACCAAACAAATAGGCCACCCCTGTGTGCAAGCCCACTTCTCGAACGAGGGGAAAAAACCCAGTAATGAATCAAAAGCCTACGTTGCAGTATTTCCTGACCCCATTTAATTCTGACACTCCAAGCCTGAGCTTTCACGAATACGTAGTGACTTAGAAACTAGAGGATGCTCTTAAATGCCATTTATTCCAGATGCAGAGATGCGTTTCAATGCAAGGCACTGAAAATGAAATTGCTCAGCTTTTTCTAATGTTGGGATGAAATATGGCCACAGGGAGGGCAAACTCCACTCATTATTTCCCAGGGAGAGAGCATGATATTTTAGAAAGGGTGGGGAGAAGTCTTGAACACCACAACTAATGTCTAACACAACAATCGCGTTTCCAGAAAAGTTCAAAACCAAGGGCAAGACAAATAGGAGATGTGACTTGGCTTGGTCACGGACTGCCAGTGTGAACGGCCATGGCGCCTACCTTTAGGGAGAGGACTCCCTTTTCTAATCTATTGAAACCATTGTGACTCCATCTTTAAAGTTCTTTCTAGTCCTAAAGTTGTACAATTCACCATATTTTGGCTGCAATAATTTCCTAGTCTCCCCTGGCCATTTCTATTCATTTACTCACTTTTAATTAAATGAGTGTTACCTGAATTCACCCTTGTAGGAATTGTATATAGTTGCATCGCTACTTTTCCAACCACGTTCCTGCATCAACCAGCCACCGGCGCTCTCAATTCCTGCACAGCCACCAAACAGCCGACAAATATTATCAAGTTCCTAACATGAGCCAATCAATGTTGGACAGTAAAGAAAGCCAACAGACCCTGCATCCAAGGAACTTATATTTCATTGGGGGAAAACAAACAGTAAGTGTGTAAACAGATACATACGTAGAATAATTCCAGGTATTAGTAAACACTAGGAAGATGTGGATGGTGAAAACAGCCACAGTGATGAACCAGGGGAACAATCTTCTAAGCATAGCAACGGCAACCACACAAGTCCTGAGACAGGAAACAGCCTGGCACCTCTGAGGATGGAGGGGACCGCAAAGTGGCTGGAGCACAGTACATGAGGGAGAAAGTGTAGGGAGATGGGGCGAGTGCCCCGATCATGCCAGCCTTTGAATTTTATTCTGAGGACTTTCGTCTAAGTGTAATGGTACCACTGGATGGTCTTAAGGAGGGGAGATGATGTGAGCTGACGTATTTCCGAAAGATCACTCTGTCTGCTGTGTAGAGGGCTGGGCTGGAGAACACGGGGACCATAAGAAAAGTTCTTAGCCGGGCGCGGTGGCTCACGCCTGTAATCCCAGCACTTTGGGAGGCCAAGGCAGGCGGATCACGAGGTCAGGAGATCGAGACCACGGTGAAATCCCGTCTTTACTAAAAATACAAAAAACTAGCCGAGCGAGGTGGCGGCGCCTGTGGTCCCAGCTACCCGGGAGGCTGAGGCAGGAGAATGGTGTGAACCCGGGAGGCGCAGCTTGCAATGAGCTGAGATCCGGCCACTGCACTCCAGCCTGGGCGAGAGGGAGACTCCGTCTCAAAAAAAAAAAAACACAAGTTCTTGGCTGCCTGGGCTAATGTCAGCATTGGAGAGGGTGAGAGGTGATTAGGGACACACAACACACAAAGGCTGCTGAGTGCAGCTACAGAAACTCACGGGGCTGCCGTCATTCTCCACTACATTCTCGGTAATGCTGGCATGTTTTCGCCTGTCGCTGCTCAGGACACTCTCGGCACATTCTCCCTCAAAGCCTTCTACCCTGCCTCTTCCCTCTTCCCTCTTCCCTCCAGACGTTAGCCTGCAGCTTCTGTAGAGTAAAAGAAGCCTCGGCATCCGCTCCACTTCGGGCCCCGCGCATCCTCGTCTGGGAACCTCGATTCCATGTTGTCAGGCTCCGAGGAAGTCCCTGGGAGGCTCCTCTCTAACCCCCACCCCAGGTCCTCCTGCTGACATCCTCTGAGCCGCTGCTCCTCCCTGGGGCCTTCTCTTCCACACGCGCCACTTCCTGAGCTCCGTGGGTGCCTTCACCTCATCTTAGGAACTTGCCCAGGTCTCTCCCAAATCCAAAACCCAGCTCCCACTTCCTGCACTTCCCGCCCTCCCTTCGTTCCCTCCTAGCCGTCTCCATGCCTTCGCCTCCCATTCGCTCCTTGGTTGGTCCTCCCTGCAGCCATTCCTCCAAATCCTCACCGGCAACCTTCTAACACACGGACACGCGTGACTTTTCCTCTCCTCTTATTTCAGCCCCCCCCGGTGAGGTAGCCCCCTCGCCCAAAGAAGGGGTTCGCTCACTTTGGGGCCCCTGTGCACCTCTGGCTTCCCTGGAGCCCCGAGCCAGCTGGCTGCCACTCCCAAGCTCTGCCCACTTCACCCGCGCGCTGCTCCCAGGATCCTGGGCTGGCTTCTTGATATTCTCACTTGGTGGGGTCTCTGTGAGTGATGTTCTCTGGGGTCAGAACTTCAGCCACCACGTTCCAATGGCTCAGACCCCACCTCAGGTCTCCCTCAATGGCTCCCTCTCCTCTCCCCTCTCCTCCCCTCCCCTCCCCTCCCCTCCCCTCCCCTCCCCTCCAGTCTCCTCCTTTTCCCATGGCTACTGTTTCATTGGAGCCTTCCTATTTTCTTCCCTGGACTACCATGGTAGCCAACACATTGATCACACTGTCTACAATTTTTGTTTTTTGTTTTTTTTAGATGGAGCCTCACTCTGTTGCCCAGGCTGGAGTACAGTGGCACGATCTTGGCTCACTGCAACCTCGTCCTCCCAGGTTGGAGTGATTCTCCTGCCTCAGACTCCTGAGTAGCTGGGACTACAGGTGTATGCCACCACACCCAGCTAATTTTTGTATTTTTAGTAGAGATGGGGTTTCACTATGTTGGCCAGGTTGATCTCGAACTCATGACCTTGTGATCCGCCCGCCTCAGCCTCCCAAAGTGCTGGGGTTACAGGTGTGAATCACCACGCCTGCCTGTTTTTTAATTTTTGTTTTGTTTTTTTGATGGAGTTTCTCTCTTGTCACCCAGGCTGGAGTGCAATGGTGCACTCTTGGCTCACAGCAACCTCCGCTTCCCAGGTTCAAGCAATTCTCCTTTCTCAGCCTCCCCAGTAGCTGGGATTACAGACATGCATCACCATGCCCAGCTAATTTTTGTATTTTTGGTAGAGACAGGGTTTCACCATGTTGGCCAGGCTAGTCTCGAACTCCTGGTCTCAGGTGATTCATGCGCCTTGGCCTCCCAGAGTATTGGGATTACAGGTGTGAGCCACCTCGCCTGGCCTAGAGTTGTTAATCCTCCCAGTTCGTCCTCTTTAAGCCACTAGAGTAATCTTTTTAACAGTGAAATGCCACACCATGGCATTTCACCTTTTATATCCTTCAGACTGGGTTTAGTAGCTCACGCCTGTAATCCCAGCACTTGGGGAGGCTGAGGTGGGAGGATTGCTTGAGCCAAGGAGTTTGAGACCAACCTGGGCAACAAAGTGAGATCCTGTCTCTACCAAAAAAAAAAAAACATACAAAAACTTAGCCAGGCTTGGTGGCACACGCCTGTGGTTCCAGCTACTCTGGAAACTGAGATCACTTGACCCCTGGAGGTCGAGGCTGCAATGAGATGTGATTGTGCCACTGCACAACAGCCTGGGGGACAGAGCAAGACCCATCTCAACACAAAACCAAAAAAATCCCTGAATGTCTCCTTTCGTACCTCTAGAGCAGTTTTTTTCTTTTGTGAGATTGAGTTTCACTCTTGTCACCCAGGCTAGAGTGCAATGGCACGCTCTCAGTTCACTGCAACCCCTGCCGCCTCCTGGATTCTAAAGTTTCTTAGCTAGAATCTTACATCTTTCATCCGGTCTGTCTTCTTTAACTTCATGTCCTGCCATTTTCCAGCAAGCACCTGTGCCCACCACCTGCTGGGAATTTTCTGAAAATGCCATGCTTCTCAGAAGCCCAGCCTAGATAATTTGCAAGGCTCTTATTTCAGCTCCCCGGCGAGTTAGCTCCCGTTCTCTGTGAGAAGTACTTTGCTCACTTTCAGGACTTGATGCACATCTGGCTTCCCTGGAGTCCGAAGCCAACTGTGCTGCCACTGTCAAGCTCTGCCCCCTTCACCTCTGCTGCTGTGTCCAGGGTCCTGGGCTTGCTTCTCTGATTCTTGTTAAGAAATCATCGACCGGGCACGGTGGCTCACGCCTGTAATCCCAGCACTTTGGGAGGCCAAGGTGGGCGGATCACAAGGTCAGGAGATCGAGACCATCCTCGCCAACATGGTAAAACCCTGTCTCTATTAAAAATACAGAAAAGTAGCCGGACATGGTGGTTGGCACCTGTAATCCCAGCTACTCGGGAGGCTGAGGCAGGAGAATCACTTGAACCCAGGAGGTGGAGGTTGCAGTGAGCCGAGATTGCGCCACTGCACTCCAGAGTGAGACTCCGTCTCAAAAAAAAAAAAGAAGAAGTTGCAGGGTGACGACAGCAGCAGCAGATGAAAGGAGCACAGGCCCTCCGAGTGTCGCACTCTGTGACTGCATAGGCCACATGCCCACAAAGCCACTTTACTTCTTAACTGTGTGCCGTGCTGGAAATGACCCTTCCTGTGTTGCCTGCCTGGCGAAATTTTAGTTGTCCTTCTAGACCAGTGTAGGTAGCTCTTCACCTTCTGAGGTGGTCACTAACCCTTTAAGTGTTGGGGCTGGGCACAGTGGCTCATGAGTGTAGTCCCAGCACTCTGGGTGGTTGAGGCAGCTGGATCGCTTGAGCCCAGGAGTTCAAGACCAGTCTGGGCAAAACCTTGTTTCTACAAAAAAACACACACAAAAATTAGCTGGGCATGGTGGCACCCGCCTGTATTCGCAGCTACTTGGGAGGCTGAAGTTGGAGGATTGCTTGAGCCCAGGAGGTTGAGAGCCAATATCGCACCACTGTACTCCAGCCTGGTGACAGAGTGAGACACTGTCTCAAAAAACATACGAACAAAAAAAAGTATGTTGGAAAGTATGGGCTGTCGATATGCATATACCTTAAGGTTTGGAACACAATTGAAGAGACCTCATGTGCTCTCTGATGCCCATAACCTGAACCTACAGAGGCTCATGAACCCAGATTAAAAGTCTCACTTGAGATTCAGTTCGAATGTCACCTTCTCTAGTAAGCTTTTCTGGCCCCTACTGGGCAGGAGAAAGCACTCCTTCCCCTGCAGGGCCTCGTCCACCCCTTTGTTGTTATAATAATCATAATCAATTATGGATAACGGTTACCGTTTCTGGAGGGCCCACCATCCGTTAGACACGTTTCAGAACTTCCTGTAACTTGGCCCATTAGGCATTTTATCACCACCTTCACAGATGAGGACCTGAGGTTCAGAGTTTAAGGAGCAGAGCTTAAGAAAAGGGGCGGGGCCCCTGAGGACTGCAGAGTGCCCCTCATGGCTGTGGTGCCCCGCCCTCAAGTCACCTGTGTTCCTAGAGTGATCTCATAGCCTGAGCCCTGGGAAGGTGCAAAGATTGTGCCGTGTTCATTTCTGCACTCCCAGTGCCTTTCCAGAAGATGGCTGCGACTAAATGAATGATGTAGGATGAATAAATACTTGACTTTACCCACAGGTCTTTTTTTTTTTTTTTTTTTTTTTTGGAGATAGGATCTCGTTCTGTTGCTAAGGCTGGAGTGCAGTGGTGCAGTCTCAGCTCACTGCAACTTCCGCCTCCTGGGTTCAAGCGATTGTCTTGCCTTAGCTTCTCGAGTAGCTGGCATTACAGGTGTGTATCACTACGCCCAGATTTTTGTATGTGTATTTTAATTTTTAAAATTATTTTAATTAATTAATTAATTTTTTTGAAACAGAGTCTTGCTTTGTCACCCAGGCTGGAGTGCAGTGGTGCAATCTTGGCTCATTCCGACCTCCACCTCCAGGTGCGAGCCACCATGCCCGGCCACCACAGCTCTTTTTATAGTCCTAGATCAGTCACTACTGGGCATCCGCCAATGATGATTGGAGAAAACCAGAGTGTGACTTCCACAAAAGATGCCACATCCTTCTATCTGGGCTCTGAGATTCTCTTAGACTTGAACCAGCACCAAGTGACTGCCCACAGAGAGCTTTGAGTCAAATCACATTAACCAAACTCTGAGGTTACCAGGCCAGAGCATTTCTCTTCCCTAGAGCATCTTCCTCTTAACCATGGGTTTGCCAGCTATTGCATTTGTTCCTCAGGCATCTCTGATAAGATATTGGTGGTTTTCTTTTTTTTTTTCTTTTTTATGGAGAACAGGGTCTTGCTATGCTGCTCAGGCAGGTCTCGAACTCCTAGGCTCAAGCAATCCTCCCGTCTCTGCCTCCCTAAGTGTTGGGATTACAGGAGTGAGCCAATACACCTGGCTTCTAACAAATTTTTAAAAATAAGCAAACACGCTGCGTGCGGTGGCTCACGCCTGTAATCCCAGCACTTTGGGAGGCTGAGGCAGACGGATCACGAGGTCAGGAAGTTGAGACCATCCTGGCAAACCCGGTGAAACCCTGTCTCTACTAAAAATACAAAAAATTAGCTGAGTGTGGTGGCAGGCGCCTGTATTCCCAGCTACTCAGGAGGCTGAGGCAGGAGAATTGTTGAACCTAGGATGCAGAGGTTGCAGTGAGCTGAGATCACGCCACTGCACTCCAGCCTGGGCAACAGAGCGAGACTCTACCTCAAAAAAAGAAAAAAAAGAAAAGAAAAACAAACACAAATTCTAATCACTTTGGTTGAATATTTGCCCTAAAAACATTACTGTGATTTGGGGTTTAGGTTCCTAAGTGTCTTGATATTCAGGTTTAAATGACTTAATATTTGGATTCTTGCTGATTTTTCGTTTTTTATCTGAATGCCTAGTTACAGGGGTGTCCAATCTTTTGGCTTCCCCAGGCCACATTGGAAGAAGAAGACTGTCTTGGGCCACATATAAAATACACTAACACTAATGATTGCTTATGAGCTAAAAAAGAAAAAAAAAAACAAAAAAACTCGCATAGTGTTTTTAAAAAGTTGATGAATTTGTGTTGGGCCGCATTCAAAGCATGCCTGCAGCCTGAGGCCGTGGGTTGGACAGCTTGGCCTAGTAAGTATATCAAATGTCCTGTGGATGGAATTAGAAATGATCGTGTTTTTCAGCTTTGGAAATATTCATTGAGCTGCCTAGCTTCTGATCTCTAATTGGTGTAGCTGACTCTGATGTATCCATCCATGGTGCTAAGATTCAGGAAAAGAATGGACATAAAACACTCAAATGTCTGTGAAACCAATGATTTCATTCTTCTCTTTCCCAGACTTGAAAGCCCACCCCTCCTGTGGAGTTTTCTAGCTGACTCGGCTGAGCAAGGTTTCCCCCGGGAGCGGCTGGGAGACTCAGGCAGCAGCTGGGGCTCCAGCCTGACTCGGCTTCAGAGACCCTCTGTTTCAGGTCTGCTGGTCTTCAGCCACCGCAGGGAGTTGCTCTGCCTGTTTCAGTGTGTTCCAGGACAGACTTGCAGAGGTGAGGAGGACTGAACTATGGGCAGTAGACGGGTCAGCGCTTCATGCACGATGCTGCTTTTCCTCTTTCAGAAGCTGCACCCACTGTAGTCAGCAACAGCCAGCTCAAGACCAAGACCAGTCGATTCTTTGGGTTTGTTTTTGTTTGTTTTTGAGACAGATTCTCACTCTGTCGCCCAGGCTGGAGTGTAGTGGCGCAATCGCGGCTCACTGCAACCTCTGCCTCATGGGTTCTAGTGATTCTCTTGCCTCAGCCTCACAGGCGCCCACCACTATGCCCGGCGAATTTTTGTAATTTTAGTAGAGACGGTTTAGTAGAGACGGGCGTGGTGGCTCATGCCTTAACCCTAGCACTTCGGGAGGCTGAGGCGGGCGGATCACAAGGTCAGGAGATCGAGACCATCCTGGCTAATAAGGTGAAACCCCGTCTCTACTAAAAGTACAAAAATATTAGCTGAGAGTGGTGGCGGCGCCTGTAGTCCCAGCTACTTGGGAGGCTGAGGCAGGAGAATGGCATGAACCCGGGAGGCGGAGCTTGCAGTGAGCCGAGATCGCATCACTGCACTCCAGCCTGTGCGACAGAGCAAGACTCCATCTCAGTGGGCAGGGTGGGAGATGGAGGGGGAAGTAGAGACAGGGTTTCACCATGTTGGCCAGGCTGGTCTCTAACTCCTGCCTGCCTCAGCCTCCCAAAGTGCTGGGATTACAGACGTGAGCCACCGCGCCCGGCCTCAATCGATTCTTTTAAGCAGCTGCTAAGAATAGAATAGGTTGTAGGTAAAAATAGATTGTAGGTGGGTGCCTTTTGGGAACTTTTTGTTATTGTTGTTAACGACATTAATAGACTTTTCTTAGGTTTTGTGTAGTGTCACAAATGACACAATAGCGAGAATAAAAAGCTCCAGTTTATCTGGGAGTTTACCACATTCCAAGCACCGTGCTAAGGCTTTTAACACACATTTTCTTATTCTCGTAGTAACCCTATGAGATGGGTTTTAGATTTTCATATCTATATTTTATGAAGCAGGAAACCAAAGCACAAGGTTAAGTAATTTATTCAAAGTCATGTGATTAGCAAGAGGCACAGCTGGGACTGGAACGCACTCAATTTGGTCTCAAAGCCAGTCTTCCCCACCATAGTGACCTATTGTCTCTTAGTTGTGGAAAAGCCACCAGCCTCCGACTGATGTGCCACCTCCCGCTTTCCTCCCCTCCATTACGTCCCTTCTAGAGACCAAGGCCAGATTAAAATTTCCTGAAATACGACTTTAATCCTTCCACTGCCTACTCGAAACGTTCCTCTTACCTAGAGAAGCAGGATCATGTTCTCATTCCTTCTTCTGATAATCAGTTGTCCTCATCTTGCAGAATATCTCTTCCATAACTTCTCCAGCTTGCAGCTGAGGAGCATAAGAAATCTGGAGCTGGCCCAGCATGGTGGCGCATACCTGTAGTCCCTACTAATCGGGAGGCTGAGGCGGGGGATGGCTTAAGCTCAGGAGTTTTAAGTTGCAGTGAGCTATGAACGCACCAGTCCGCTCCAGCCTGGGTGACAGAGCGAGGACCCCAACTCAAAAGCAAACAAAAGATATTCAGAGCTGCAGGGTGGCATGCGCCTGTAATCCCAGCTACTCGGGAGGGTGAGGTAGGAGAATCACTTGAACCCGAGAGGCGGAGGTTGCAGTGAACTGGGATTGCACCGCCGCACTCCAGCCTGGGCGACAGAGCGAGACTCTGTCTCAAAATAAAAAAAAAAAAAGAAAGAAAGAAAAAAGAAATCCAGAGCTAAAATTAGGAGAGGAGAGGAAGGATGTAAACTTTGAATGAACCTATATAAAACTGTATGAATATTTTCTACTGTCATTAAAATAAGACACTGAAGGAAGCATTTTATTTTTATTTTTAATTTTTTTTGAGTTGGAGTCTCGCTGTATTGCCCAGGCTGGAGTGCAGTGGCGCAATCTCGGCTTACTGCAACCTCCACCTCCCAGGTTCAAGTGATTCTCCTGCCTCAGCCTCCCGAATACCTGGAGTAGCTGGGACTGCAGGCACACGCCACAACAGCCGGCTAATTTTTGTGTTTTAAGTAGAGGCGGGGTTTCACCGTATTAGCCAGGCTGGTCTCGAACTCCTGATCTCAGGTGATCTGCCCTCCTAGGCCTCTCAAAGTGCTGGGATTACAAGTGTGAGCCACCATGCCAGACCTAAAGGAAGCATTTTAAATAAACAGTATATCAGTGACGTTTTCTACTTCTTAAATTACTAGTGGTGGCTAATGCACAATTAATTCTCTTTACCATCTGTTGCTTGCTAAAAACTTCAGTATGCCTTTCCAAGGAAATTTTAATCAAGGGTTTAAAAAAAAAAAGAAAAATGTTTATTTTTTCCAGGTGTGTATACTAAATTTTTTTCCTTGTATGATTCTCTATTCACTGTTTCAAGTTGTTTTGATTGTAAAATGTATTTGAAGAGCCTCACAATTTGAACAAACTTGTTTTAAATACTCTTCCGTTGAATGAAAGGTATGAGGAAGTACGTCAATACATTTTTCATTTGCTATGTTATGGTTCAACCAGTTTTCTCTGGTTGTTACTAAACTCTCCAATAATCTATTGATTCTCCTCTGTGTTTACCAAACATCATTTTTTTTTCTTTCTTTCTTTTTTTTTTTTTTTGATACAGAGTCTCTCTCTGTCACCCAAGCTAGAGTGCAGTGGCACAATCTCGGCTTGCTGCAACCACTGCCTCCCGGGTCCAAGCGATTCTCCTGCCTCAGCCTCCAGAGTAGCTGGGATTACAGACACCTGCCACCAAGTCCAGCTACTTTTTGTAGTTTTTTTTTTTTTTTTTTTTCTGAGACGGAGTCTCGTTCTGTCACCAGGCGGGGTACAGTGGTGCTATCTCGGCTCACTGCAACCTCTGCCTACTGGGTTTAAGAGATTCTCCTGCCTCAGCCTCCTGAGTAGCTGGGACTACAGGTGTGCACCCCCCATGCCCAGCTAATTTTTGTATTTTTAGTAGAGATTGTGTTTCACCATGTTGGCCAGGATGGTCTTGATCTCTTGACCTCATGATCCACCCTCCTCGGCCTCCCAAAGTGCTGGGATTACAAGCATGAGCCACGGCACCCAGCCTTTTTTAGTTTTTTAAAATTTTATTTTTATTTAAGATGGAGTCTCACTCTGTCACCCAGACTGGAGTGCAGTGGCATCATCTCGGCTCACTGCAACCTCCACCTCCTGGTAAACATCATTTTTGTAAAGCTACAGAAAAATTATGTTGAGAACAAATGCTGTCATATCTGTTTTGTGTGTGGGGGAGGGGGTAGCTTTTAATTTTTTTTTTTTTTTTGTCTGTGTTGAAGGTGAAGGGGAGAGTTCATGACATGTTTCACGGACAAGGGGGGACCGAGCCCTGTCTATCCGCTCCATCCCTGCCACGTACCCTGGCTCAGACAGGAGCCTTCCCAAGCAGCACTCCCAAGGAGAGCAGCCGTCATTTGGTCCTCGCTGGACATGGGCATTCCTGCATTAGGGAGAAAGCCAAACCTTCTAATCCCACGTTTCCTTCGTATCCCAAGGTGCTATGATGGCCATTGCTGGCCCTTGCTGGTCCTTGCTGGTCCTTGCTGGCCATTATGGCAAGCGATCACACAGCAAGGTCATTTACTTACTTAGACCTCAGTTTCCTTGTCTGTAAAATCAGCATGTTTGTTCATGTTATCTCAGAGGGCTTTTAGAGCTGTAAAAGCAGAAGCCGCAGAAAGCCTGAGAGGAGCACAGGTGAAGGCTCTGGGGGGGGTGGCTTTGCTTCTTCCATTAGGTCCTCTTCCCACAGGTACTTTCCAGAGTGCCTGTAATTAACACAGTGGGAGAGCAGAACTGCCGTAAACCCCGTTCAAGCAGGAAGGGAATGGAAGGTCGAGGCGTCCCGACTGCAGCCGCAGCTGTGCTCGGGGCTGCTCAGCCTGGGCTTCGCCCCTCCAGGCAGCTGGGGACTGTTGTGGGTTTTGCATGGTTCACAGAATTAAGTGCAAACGGGGGCCTGTCATTTTTTATTACTCAGAGCCGCTTTCACTAAGCTGGAAAGCTTGTCTCTTGGTCGATGAAAAGTCTTTGTACTGTGGACCCCCGAGTCTGGGCTTCCCCTCACTGAGCAGCTGTGTGACCTGGGGCACATCAACCTCTGGGCCTCACTTAATGGTTATATGATTCACTGTCACCTGAGGCCAAGTTGAAAAATAGTCTTAGACACCTAAGCACCACCCTTTGTCCCCAGAATCATCCTCAGACCACCCACCCACATCTGCCCTGGGGGGTTTAAATGCCCCTCCCAGGCTCCAGCCTCTTACAGGCTGGGTCACGCTGCCCTGGGGAAGTCTATCTGGCTCCTTACAATAGGGAGAGCAAATCCCTGCTACACATACCTGAAGCCCAGGACAAACCCCTTTCTGCAACTACAGAGAACCCCATCAGTGTTTCATTTTAGTCACAATAACCTCAAACAGACTCTCAGAATCTCCCTGCACCACTCCTGCTCTGACAAAAAGAAAACAAAAAAAGGCCGGGCACAGTGCCTCATGCTTGTAATCCCAGCACTTTGGGAGACTGAGGCAGGTGGATCTCCTGAAGTCAGGAGTTCAAGACCAGCCTAACCAACATGGCAAGACCTGCCTGGCCCACATGGCAAGACCCTGCCTCTACCAAAAAATACAAAAATTACCCAGGAATGGTGGTGTGTGCCTGTAATCCCAGCTACTCAGGAGGCTGAGGCATGAGAATCACTTGAACCCGGGAGGTGGAGGTTGCAGTGAGTCGAGATCGTGCCACTGCACTCCAGCCTGGGCAACAGGGAGAGACCCTGTTTCAAAAAATAAAGAAAAAAGAAAAAAGAGAAGAATCGTACTTAGGTTCAGCTGCAATTTACTCAGCAGAGTGATTAATCAATTAATTATTCCATTCACTGAACTATTCAAAAGCATTTGCGAGTGTTTACCATATGCCCTTGTATTGTTGGAGGGTCTGAGCAGCCAGGGCCAGGAGGCCTGTGATGAAAGAGATCTGGACAGTTGACAGAGACACATTTGCAAGTGGGCCTGGGGCCAACCTCAGGACTGGGGGCCGGTTGGGCACTCTGCCTCTCACCACCAAACACCCGCAATTCTTTTTTTGTTTTTTGTTTTTTTGAGACAGTCTTGCTCTGTTGCCCAGGCTGGTGGAGTGCAGTGGTGCAATCTTGGTTCACTGCAGCCTCTGCCTCCCGGGTTCAAGTGATTCTCTTGCCTCAGCCTCCAGAGTAGCTGGGATTACAGGCACGCGCCACCATGCCTGGCTCATTTATGTATATTTTGTAGAGGTGGGGTTTCTGGCCATGTTGGCCAGGCTGGTCTCGAACTTCTGACCTCAGGCGATCCACCTTGGCCTCCCAAAGTGCTGGGATTACAGGCATGAGCCACCACGCCTGGCCAAACACCCACAATTAGCCTGGCTCAGGCCCAGAAATGACCAAGGACGCTTGGAAGTCAGAAGCAAGATGGCGTTAACTATGTCAGATTTCTCTTACTCTCATAATTTTGCAAAGGCAGTTTTGCTCCAACGTTATTAGCCTACTTTCTTTTTTTGAGACGGAGTTTTGCTGTTGTCACCCACGCTGAAGTACAATGATGTGATCTTGGCTCACTGCAACCCCTGCCTCCCGGGTTCAAGCGATTCTCCTGCCTCAGCCTCCCAAGTAGCTGGGATTAAAGGCGCCCACCACCACGCCCGGCTAACTTTTTGTGTTTTTAGTAGAGATGGAGTTTCACCATGTTGGTCAGGCTAGTCTTGAACTCCTGACCTCAGGTGATCCACCTGCCTCGGCCTCCCAAAGTGCTGGGATTACAGACATGAGCTACTATGCCCAGCCTATTAACCCACTTTCTACATATCTCTACACCCTCACCCTACTGCATGACAGTTATCTGCTTATTTTCATGTCTTTTCCACTCCTTGCAACCTAGAGGGCTGTCCTTGTTTGTAACCCCAGTGCCAGGCATGGATAGGTTTGAATTAAAGTGAGCCCTCAATATGTATTGGTTGACTGCATTAATGTGGGATGTGTAATTACGCGTCTGTGCCTACAATGATTTTTGGCTGGAGAAGCCAAGGCAACAGTCTATACTTCTGAATCCAGAAGATAAGAGAAACTAAGATTTTGAGAGCATCAGATGGGTGAGAAAGCCACGCCAGCCCAGTGCCTGCCTTGCATTTCACCTGGCTCTCTGTGTCAGGGTGAGAAGATGTTTGCTTTTAAGTGCTTGCAACTCTCTAAAAAATGTGTATTATTATTGTATACCCAGGCCAGGTTCTTCTCCTTAACTTCTCTAGTATCAGAGTTAGAAAAACTGAAGGACTGTTCCTGGGTGTCTTGTTCTTCATTCAGGAACAGAGCTGGCAATGTTTGCCCACTGCGTAGATTGTTAGGATTAGGTCAAAGACGTATTCGCAGTATTTGGCATTGCAGCTGGCCCGTAGCATGCGCTCAGTAAATGCTGCTCTTATTACTGTTGTGATTGATGAGGTGTGCTGGAAATTTTGTTTTGGCTCCTCTCCAGGACCCTGGTCATCCTTGGGATATGAAGGCTGTTCGCCAGGGCGGCCGTTTGCTGGGTTCCCAAAAACTCTGTGTTCTTGGGTGGAGCTCGTAGAGCACTGTCCCAACAGTTTCGTGATGCCACCATCCCTGCTGGGAAGAAGCCTCTTGAGCTTAAGGGACTTGCTGGCTGCTAATGAAGACCATCCAGCCGCACTCTTTCCAGTGATCTCGTTTCACCATCTCAGGTAACAATGCCCAGTGCCTTCTGTCTTCATTTTCACTGCTTTTTTTTTCAGACAGTCTCGCTCTGTTGCTCAGGCTGGAGTGCAATGGCACAATCTCGGCTCCTGCCACCTCCGCCTCCTGGGTTCAAGCGATTTTCCTGCCTCAGCCTTCTGAGTAGCTGGGATTACAGGTGCCCACCACCATGACTAGCTAATTTTTTGTATTTTTAGTAGAGATGGGGTTTCACTATGTTGGCCAGGCTGGTCTTGAACTCCTGACCGAGACAGGGTCTCACTCTGTCACCCACACTGGAGTGCAGTGGCACAATCAGAGCTCACTACATGCTTGACCTCCTGGGATCAAGTGATCCTCCTGCCTCAGCCTCCTGAGTAGCTGGGACCACAGGCACGCACCACCATGCCCGACTAATTTTTTGTATTCTTTGTTGAGATGGGTGTTTCGTCATGTTGGCCAGGCTGGTCTGGAACTCCTGATGTCAAATGATTCACCCATCTCGACCTCCCAAAGTGCTGGGATTACAGCTGTGAGCCACTGTGCCCAGCCATTCACTCCATTTTGGATATTCAAATCTATCCTCACTGATGTCTTTAAAATCTCAGCGTAGCCACTTGGGTATCTGTTTTGTGTGCTTTTTCCCATTCATGAATGTCCCAGACAAATGCAAGGGTGATTAGGCTGCTCTCTGCCTCTCCACATTCTACGTGGATGCGCATGGGGGTCAGGAAAGAGGAAGAAACACAATTCAGGGGATATTCTGTGTGGATATCACTTCATTTCCCCCTTTTTCACTAGGGGGAAACATGTACATGGGTTACATGTACTAGGGGTTAAAATGTACATGAAATTTACATGAGGAAACAACATGTATTAGGTGTTAAAATGTACATAAAAGGAGGCAAAATTGAAAAAAAAATTCAGCTTGACAGGCATATGTGGAAAGAAAGGAGGAGTGGTGCCACCCTTTTATTTTGGGGACAGTGCAAATATTACGGACTGATTTTTTTTTTTTTTTTTTGAGACAGAGTTTTGCTTTTGTCACCCAGGCTGGAGTGCAATGATGCAATCTCAGCTCACCGCAACCTCTACCTCCTGGGTTCAAGCGATTCTCCTGCCTCAGCCTCCCGAGTAGCTGGGATTACAGGCATATGCCACCACACCCAGCTAATTTTGTATTTTTTTTAAGTAGAGACGAGATTTCTCCATGTTGGTTAGGCTGGTCTCGAGCTCCTGACCTCAGGTGATCTGCCCACCTTGGCCTCCCAAAGTGTTGGGATTACAAGCGTGAGCCACCGCGTCTGGCCATGGACTGACTTTATGTAGAAGAGGTTATTTTTTTTTTAACCCAGCTGAGCCCATTTTTTACCCTTGCCAACTGGTATCATTAGCCATTTCCCAGCATGGGGAGTCCAGGAAGCCTCCCAAGTGTGGGACCTGGGCCTCACCCTGCTGCTCCACGCACAAGCCTCCCCAGCAATCTCCATCTGGACAGTGGTGGTAGCATCCTCAGGGGACTCCCTGAAATTCACTTACACTCTTGGTGGAAAAACAACCTTCTTTAATCAAGGAAGATTATTCTCTGTAGATGAGTGCTCAGGAGAGTTTCTGTGCCCCATCAGCAAGGTCAGCTAAATACATCCATCCAGTGAAAGACTGAGGTGGGAGCTGAGCTTGTGCTCAGGCCTTCCGTGGAAGCACAAGTGCCCTGCCCTGGAGAATCACGCCAAGAATACTGCATGCTTGGGGACAGGGGCTGGGGGAGTAGCGTGAATCTAGCCTCAAAGGTGGGAAATAGTCATGGCATTGGCAAAGGGCTGTCAACTTACATTCAGGTTAAAATTCCAAGGCAAGCCCCCCAAACGGTGTGTAGGTTGAAGTGGCAACTGAAATTGCTCAGAATCCTACCATTCTGGTAGGTTTTATATAAAAATAGCTTTACCGAGATACAATTGATAGACGATAAATTATACGTACTTAACGGGTACAATTGGATAAATTTTGACATATGCATATACTCATGAAACTGTCAATACCACCAAGATAGTGAACACATTCATCACTCCCAAAAGTTTCCTTGTGGCCTTTTGTAATCTGTCCCTCCTGCCTTTTCCCACTACTATGCTCTCAGCTGTGTCCTCACGGGCGCTCTCTTTCTCAATCTCTCTTTCTCTCTCTCTCTCTCTATATAGCTGGTATATAGCTGGGATTATAGGCACCCACCACCACGCCTGGCTAATTTTTGTATTCTTAGTAGAGACGGAGTTTCACCATGTTGGCCAGGCTGGTCTCGAACTCCTAACCTTGTGATCTGCCCGCCTCAGCCTCCCAAAGTGCTGGGATTACAGGCGTGAGCCACTGAACCCAGCCCCCCACAGGCTCTTATAGATCAGTTGGTATTTGCTAGAAGTTTGTATAAATAGAACCATACAATATGGATTATCTTACATTTGTTTTTTTCTTTTGCCACATAACACAGTGATTTTGAAATTCATCCATACTGTTGCCTGAATTTCATTGTAGGAATGTACTACTTTACCCATCTCCTGGTGAAGGACATTTGGGTTGTTTCTAAATTTTGACAATTTTGAGGAGAGTGGCTATGAATATTTGTATACAAGTCTTTGTATGTACATGTTTTAATTTCTCTTGGGTTGATGGCACATCTACTCAGTGTATGTTTAACTTAGAAAAACCCAGCTAGCCAGGAGCGGTGGCTCAATCCTCTAATCCCAGCACTTTGGGAGGCCGAGGTAGGTAGATCACAAGGTCAGGAGATTGAGACCATCCTGGCCAACATGGTGAAACCCCATCTCTACTAAAAATACAAAAAATTAGCTGGGTGTGGTGGCATGCGCCTGTAATCCCAGCTTCTTGGGAGACTGAGGCAGAAGAATTGTTTGAACCTGACAGGCAGAGGTTGCAGTGAGCTGAGATTGCGCAACTGCACTCCAGCCTGGGCGACAGAGTGAGACGCCGTCTCAAAAAACAAAAACAAAAACAAAAAACCAACCAAAAAAACCCCACCCACCTGACTTCCAAAGTGGTTGTTATATTTTACATTGCCAACAGCAGTGTATGAGAATTCCAGTTCTCTAATAGCCTCATTAATGCTTGATACAATCAGTCTTTAAGCCATTCTAATAAATGTACGGTGGTATCTCATTGTGGGTTTAATTTGCGTTTCCCTAATGGCCAATGACTTGAACATCTTTTCATGTGCTATTTACCATCCATCTAGGTTCTTTAGTGAAGTGTCTGTCCAAATCTTGTACCTTTTTTTAAAATTAGGTAGTTTACTTTCATTTTAATTAAATTAAATTAATTAATTAATTTATTATCGAGACTGGGTTTTGCTCTGTCACCCAGGCTGAAGTGCAGTAGTGTGATCTCAGCTCACTGCAACCCCTGCCCCTTGGAGTTAAGCAATCCTTCCACCTCAGCCTCCTGAGTACTTGGGACCACAGGCACGCGCCACCACACCTGGCTAATTTTTTGTATTTTTTGTAGAGACTGGGTTTCACCATGTTGCCCAGGGTGGCACTGAGCTCAAATGATCCACCTGCCTCGGCCTCCCACGGTCCTGGGATTATAAGAGTGAGCCACCACGCTTGGCCCTCATTCTCTAATATGTCTTGGAAGGGCAAAAAATTGTTAACTTTGTTGAAGTACAACTTATAATTTTTTTTCATTTATGGATTGTAGTTTTGGTTTTCTAAGATATCTTTGCCTTAGGATCAATAGATTTTCTTTTAGAAGTTTTATAGTTTTAGGTTTCACATTTAGAATTAATTTTTGTGTATGATGTGAGTCAGGGATCTAAATTATCAAATTTTCTTTTTTTTTTTTTTTTTTTTTTTAGTTAGAGATAGAGTTTGGCCATGTTGCCCTGGCTGGTCTCAAACTCCTGAGCTCAGACAATCTGCCTACCTTGGCCTCCCCAAGTATTGAGATTACAGGCATGGGCCACTGCGCCAAGCCTTAAATAATTTTTTGCACGTGGATATCTAAGTGTTCCAGCACCATCTGTTGAAAAGATGATCCTTTCCCTTAGCTGCCTTTGCATATCTCTTGAAAATCAATTGATGTCTGTATATATGTATGGGTCTATTGCCACACTTTTATTCTGTTCTATTGATCTGTTTGTCTGTTTTTTATACCACTATCACATTGCTTTGATTACTAAAGCTTTGTAATAAGTCTTGAAGTCAGGTCCTTTGCATTTCTATATGAATTTTAAAATCAACTTATCAATTTCTACAAAAAAGCTTGCTGAAAATTTAAGTGGGATTGTGTGGGATCTAGCAGTATTGAGTCTTTATTTTTTATTTTTTATTTTTATTTTTGAGACAGAGGCTTGCTCTGTGGCTTAGGCTGGAGTGCAGTGGTACGATCTGGGCTCACTGCAACTTCTACCTCCTGAGTTCAAGCTATTCTTCTGCCTCAGCTTCCTGAGTAGCTGGGATTGTAGGCGCATGCCACCGTGCCTGGCTAATTTTTGTATTTTTAGTAGAGATGGTGTTTCACCATATTGGCCAGGCTGGTCTTGAACTTCTAACCTTGGGTGAGCCACCCACATCGGCCTCCCAAAGTCCTAGGATTACAGGCACGAGCCACTGCGCCTGGCCACTGAGTCTTCTAATTGGTGAATAAATACATTTATTGTCTGGGCATGGTAGCTCACACCAGTAATCCCAGCACTTTGGGAGGCTGAGGCAGGAGGATCACTGGAGGCCAGGAGTTCGAGACCAGCCTAGGCAACACTGTCTCTACAAAAAAAGTAAAATACAAAAATAAAAAACTGAATAAAAAATATATTTCTCTATTTATTTAATCCTTTGATTTATTGCAGCAATGTTCTGTTAGTTTTCAGTGTATATCCTTTGTTCATCCTTTGTCAGATTTATGCCTAAGTGTTTCACGTGTTTTAATTCTGTTATTTTTTAAATTTCAAATTTCAATTGCTCATTGTTTGAATGTAGAAATATTTGTTTTTGTATTCTGATACTGAATCCTCCACTCTTGCTAATTAGCCTTTTTGTAGATTCATCAGATTTTCCAGAGCTGATTACGTTACCTGTGAGTAGAGACAATTTTACTTTTTCCTTTGTTTTATGACTTCCTTACTTCTATTGATTGATTGATTTTTCAGGCCTTATTGCTTCATTGGGGCATCCAGGGCACTGTTGAATGGAAGTGGTAAGAATGGACATTCTTGCCTTGCTCCTGCCCTTAGTGGAAAGCATTCACTCTCTCACTGTGAAGTGTGATGATAGTTGTATGTTTTTCATAGATGCCCTTTTTCAAGTTGAGGAAGTACCCTTCTTTTCTTAGTTTACTGAGAGTTTGTTAGGAATGAATGCTGGATTTGGTCAAATGCTTTTTCTATGTCTATTAAGATAATGTTTTTCTTGAGTCTATGAATAGAGTTTACTACATTGATTGATTTGCAAATGCTAAACCAACTTTGCATTTATGGGATAAACCTCACTTGGTCATGATGTTTTATCTGTTTTACATATTGGTGTATTTGTTGAGAGCTTTCACATCTATGTTCATGAGGAATATTGGTCAATAGTCTTCTTTTAATGTCTTTATCTGGTTTTGGTAACAGAGTAATACTTGCCTCATAGAATGAGGGAATGGGAAGTGGTCCCTACTTTTCAATTCTCTGGAAGAGTTTGGGTAGAATTACTATTATGTATTTCTTCAATATTTTGTGGAATTCAAGAATGAATTCTTACTAGCTTGGAGAAAAATTGTGGAAGACTGGAATGGACTGAAAGGATTAGAAAGTATATCCTGTCTAGCTCAGCTCCTAAGCTGAGCCTGTCATCATTGTCTTTGGGATGGTTTACAACTCTGTGAATTGTAGAAAATTGATTCTTGTTCATAGAAATGCAAACGAATTGTGTCTGGTGGAACACAATTTATTTTTGCCTTGTGGATTGACCTATCTTGCACATATCGTAAAATCATTTTACATTATTGCCTGTTTGAATTTCTTTTGAATCAGTTGTAACATTTTACTGGTTCTCCCATTAGATAATGAGCTAAATGAAGTCTCTGACATGAGTACATTTTATATTTGCAGAGCAATTATAATTTTACCTTTAAAAATATCTTTTATCTTTTGGCTGGACGCAGTGAAATCCCGGCACTTTGGGAGACTTGAGGTGGGAGGATCACATGAGCCCAGGAATTTGAGGTTACAGTGAGCTAAGGTTGTACCACTGCATTCCAGCCTGGGTGACACAGGAATGATGAAAATTATCAGTACAGGCTTTGTTTATTCTAAGGGTTGTTACGTTGGTTAGTTGCTAATGACATACAAGGTCATTTATTGTAGATGGCAAAAATGATGATACCCAGAGAAGAGTTATTTTATAGTTAAGATTAAAGAGAAGATTGAAAATTGTTTTTGCAGCTGGGCATGGTGGCTAACACCTGTAATCCCAGCACTTTGGGAGGCTGAGGCGGGAGGATCACCTGAGGTCAGGAGTTTGAGACCAGCCTGGCCAACACGGTAAAACCCCATCTCTACTAAAAATACAAAAATTAGCTGGGTGTGGTGGTGTGTTCCTGTAATCTTAGCTACTGGGGAGGCTGAGGCGGGAGAATCGCTTGAACCTGGGAGGCAGAGGTTGCAGTGAGCTGAGATTGTGCCATTGCACTCCAGCCTGGGCGACAAGAGCAAAACTCTGTCTTGAAAAAACAAAAAAACAAAACAAAAAAAGAAAGAAAATTGTTTTCTCATCTTCAAAAAGAGGTATTTGGATAGATACTTTTTTTTTTTTTCTTTTGAGATGGAGCCTTGCTCTGTCACCCAGGCTGGAGTGCAGTGGTACGATCTTGGCTCACTGCAACCAACCCCTGCCTCTCCCCCAGGTTCAAGCAATTCTCCTGCCTCAGCCTGCTGAGTAACTGGGACTATAGGCGCATGCTGCCATGCCCAGCTAATTTTAGTAGAGATGGGGTTTCACAATGTTACACAGGCTGGTCTCAAACTCCTGAGCTCAGACAATCTGCCCACCTCAGCCTCCCAAAATGCTGGGATTACAGGTGTGAGCCACTGCGCACAGCCAATACTTTTTTTTGTGAGAGAGAGAGAAAGGGATTTGCTCTGTTGTCACCCAGGCTGGAGTGCAGTGGTGCAATCATGACTCAGTGCAGCCTCCGCCTCCTGGGCCCAACCTATCCTCCCAAGTAGCTGGGATAACAGGTGCTTGCCACCACACTGGCTATTTTTTTCTTTTTTTTTTTTAGAGATAGGGTCTCCCTATGTTGCCCAGGCTGTTCTTGAACTCTTGGCCTCAAGCAATCCTCCTGCCCCAGCCTTCCAAACTATTGGGATTCCAGGTGTGAGCCATCATGACCAGCCTGAAGAGATACTTTCTAAGGCCCTTTCCTGTTCTAACCATCCAACTCCAACCCACTGATTTCACGATGAATTTGTTTTAATTTCCAGAGTTCAGTTTCATAGTTTGCTGTGTTTTTTGTTTTGTTTTTGTTTTTTTGTGTGACAGTTTCGCTCTTGTTGCCTGGGGTGGAATGCAATGATGCGATCTCGGCTCATCGCAACCTCCACTTCCCGGGTTCAAGTGATTCTCCTGCTTTAGCCTCCCTAGTTACAGGCATGCGCCACCACGCCCGGCTAATTTTGTATTTTTAGTAGAGTCAGGGTTTCTCTATGTTGGTCAGGCTGGTCTCCAACTCCCGACTTCAGGTGATCCGCCCGCCTTGACTTCCCAAAGTGCTGGGATTACAGGTATGAGCCACCATGCCCAGCCGGCTGGTTTCATTATTTGTTAAACAAGATAGTAACATCTGGCTGGGCACAGTGGCTCATGCCTATAATCCCAGCACTTTGGGAAGCTGAGGTGGGTGGATTGCTTGAGCCCAGGAGTTTGAGACCAGCCTGGGCAACATGGAAAAACCCCATCTCTATAAAAACTAAAAAATAATAACTGGCCAGACGTGGTGGTGTGCACCTGTAATCTCAACTACTTGGGAGGCTGAGGTGGAAGGATCACTTGAGGCTGGGAAGTGAAGGTTGTTGCAGTGAGCTGCAGTCACAGCACTATACTCCAGCCTGGGTGACAGAGCAAGACCCTATCTCAAAAACAAACAAACAAACAAACAAACAAAAGAAAGAAAAAAGAACAAAGAAAAAAGGACAGGAACATCTTCTGTATACATTTCAGATAATCAAATAATATGGAAAGCAAAGACAGATGTTCCTAACTCCAATTCCCTCATTTTGGCCGTAGATTAAATTTTGTCATCCATGTAATCTTCCAGGAAACCTGAATAAGCTGATTTTAATTTAATTTTTTTTAACAACTGGTAATCAATATATTAAAATAGTCGACTTAAGCATCTGCAGTGATGACTTCCACCTCAACTCCCCGCTCAGTACCGATAGAGTCATCTGCTTAGCCATCTCAAGGACTGTGCGAGTTAATGAGTAGCTCGTGGATTCTCATCTGGAAGCGATCCCATGTCTTAGAACCTTCACCAAAAGGAGTTTCTCTTGTAGTGGTTCTCAAAGTCCTGGTAGGCATTCCAACTGGTCCCTTCACTTTGAGATTCTTTTCCTTTGCCCCTCTGATCATGTGGGCACATACCTCCAGGGATTTTACCTTGCGGCTCGTTAGAGTGGTTCGAATTCAGTGAATTGCCACCTCAGCTCCACAGGTGTTTTTATGGCATCTTTAAAAGCCTTGACTGTTGTGCAGCTTCCTGACCAACTTGTTCCTGGGCGAGAGCAAACAGCGGTGCGTGAGGAGCGGGAGCGGGTGGATCCGAGCTCCTCACCACCTACCACTGTGATCTCCTCAGAGTGAATTTTTTTCTGTTTGTGATGGAGTCTTGCTCTGTCGCCCAGGCTGGAGTGCAGTGGCGCCATCTCAGCTCACTGCAACCTCTGCCTCCTGGGTTTAAGCGATTTTCCTGCCTCAGCCTCCCGAGTAGCTGGGATTACAGGCACGTGCCACCACACCCGGCTAATTTTTGTATTTTTGTTTCGCCATGTTGGCCAGGCTGGTCTCAAACTCCTGACTTCAGGTGATTCGCCCATCTTGGCCTCCCAAAGTGTTGGGATTATAGGCGTGAGCCACGGCGCCTGGCCTAGTCTATGTTCTTAGTAGCTGAGCATATGTATACATCGTTTGAACCTTTGTGGACCTGTTTCCTTATATGTTTTTCCCTTTCTATTTATTTATTTTTTGAGACAGAGTCTTGCTCTGTCACCCAGGCTGGAGTGCAGTGGCATGATCTCAGCTTGCTGCAACCTCTGACTCCTGGGTTGGAGCAATTCTCCTGTCTCAGCCTCCCGAATAGCTGGGATTACAGGTGCCCGCCACCAGGTCTGGCTAGTTTTTTCTGTATTTTTAGTAGAGACAAAGTTTCACCATTATTGACCAGGCTGGTCTCCAACTCCTGGCCTCAAGTGATCCACCTGCCTTGGCCTCCCAAAGTGCTGAGACTACAGGCATGAGCCACCGTACCTGGCCTGCTTCCTTATCCTTAAAATGAAATTAGGTTGGATAATATTTAAGTTCTCTTCTGATCTAAAGTTCAGAAAAAAATTTTATAATGTGAGAGAAAAATAGGAAGTGTATCATACATTTTCATGTCTATCAGTCTATCCACCAATCTTCCATCCATTTACTCTGTAAGTATTTTCTGTGTGCAAGGCACCTTGCAAGCTACAGAAACAATGTCCAAGATGTAGCCCTGCTTTCAAGGATGTTATGGAAATCCTTCTCCTGCCAGGGTGTGTGGAGGTGGGGAGAGCGGAGAACTGGGGAGAACTCCTTGAAGGGGCCTTTACTAGCCAGTGCTAGAGGAAGCGGCTAATCAATCAATTAATTAACAATCAGCAAATGGCAGACAGTGTGGAAGTGTGGCTTAGCTTCCAAATGCTAATTACTGGCCCCTTTATGGAGCCGAGACAGGGCAAATCATTGCAGGATCCCAGATGAGCTGGCACACAGACATTGCGAGGAGAGTGCGATTCTCCTCTGTACCAGCTTGCTTGCCAGCTTTTATCTAGTGAGATTAATTAGAACTTTTAGAAGTGCAAGTTAGGGCCATAAAATATTAACATTCATGTCACTGGTGATCTGTAAGTCTACTGAGAGAGTCCGGAGCGATTTTAGGGTATTGTTGCTTGAACAGGGATCTGGAGGTTTACATTTCTTTTCCAGTGACGGTTTCTCAGTGGCTGCTCAGTGGCTCTGGATCCTCACCAAACCGACCCCTGCCATTGAATGTCCCTTACCTCTGTGAGTTCATGCATTCGTCTCTCTCATCGCTTTCATGCTTCCCAGAAACTGTAACGTCATGTTGGTACCTTTGTCATACACCTATGTTTGGAATCCTGGCTGTGGGTCTCTAGGAAAACTGCTGGCTCAGTGTTCCAGGTTGTTCCTCCCGTCGTTATCATGACCTCTGATGCGCCATCAACAGAAACTCCCACAACTAAATGCTCCTGGAAGGTGATGTTAATAATGGACTGGTTCATTTGCCTTACTTTCCTTTTTTTTTTCTTTCAGAATAGCTGGGATTACAGGCACCTGCCACCACACCCAGCTAAATTTTGTATTTTTGGTAGAGACAGGGTTTCACCTTGTTGGCCAGGCTGGTCTCGAACTCCTGACCTCAGGTGATTCACCTGCCTCAGCCTCCCAAAGTGCTGGGATTTACAGGTGTGAGCCACCATGCCGGGCCACGCCTACAGCACCCGGTGTTCCCAGGCGGTCTCCCATCCAAGTATTAACCAGGCCTGACCCTGCTTAGCTTCCCAGATCAGACTAGATCGGGTGCATTCAGGGTGGTATGGCGGTAGACTCTTGCTTTTTTTTTTTTTTTTTTTTTTCCTGAGATGGAGTCTTACTCCGTCACTCAGACTGGAGTGCAGTGGCGCAACCTCAGCTCACTGAAACTTCTGCCTCCTAAGTTCAAGCGATTGTCCTGCCTCAACCTCCTGAGTAGCTGGGATTACAGGCGCCTGGCACCACGCCCAGCTAATTTTTGTATTTTTAGTAGAGACAGGGTTTCACCATGTTGGCCTGGCTTGTCTTGAACTCCTGACCTCAGGGGATCAGCCCGACTCGACCTCCCAAAGTGCTATGATTACAAGCGTGAGCCACCACACCCGGCTGCAGTATCATGGATTTACATGAAAAGAAATATACAGTATTAGAACTCTGGGACTTTGAGATGTGCTAGGTAAGATTTCGCAGGTACAAATGGATTGTCTCAGACACAGAACTGTCACAATGCATTGCTGGGGAGACGCAGAACCCCTGAGGTATCCCCTTCTCATATGCTGCCTTCTAAGGAATGACAAGACCTGACCACAACTAGACCCAGTGGGCTAATGTGACCATTTCAACTCCATCATGTGAGGGGACATTAGTCACACCTGAGGTTTCCCATCACCCTCTGGGTGCCTTTCTCCAGTGAAATTTCCATGTTCTGAACTCTGCCGCCCCTACCAAGAAGTGTGAATTCAGGGCTGGGCGCGGTGGCTCATGCCTGTAATCCCAGCACTTTGGGAGGCCGAGGCAGGTGGATCACTTGAGTTCAGTAATTCGAGAGCAGCCTGGCCAGCATGGTGAAACCACGTCCTACTAAAAACACAAACATTAGCTCTACATGGTGGTGCATGACTGTAATCCCAGCTACTTGGGAGGCTGAGGCAGGAGAATCACTTGAAACCGGGAGGCAGAGGTTGCAGTGAGCCGAGATTGTGAGCCACTGCACTCCAGCCTGGGCGATAGACCAAGACACCTCCTGAAAAAAAAAAAAAAAGAAGTGTGAACTCAGACTCCTAGCCTCTCTGCCAGGAGACATGGACACGCTTCCCAGCTCACACCCCTCAGATGCACCTGTTTTAAGCTTTGACACGACAGGGACTGGTTGATGGGAGAGGCTCTGTGCGCGGATCCTGCTCCGCTGGTGCTGGTGGTGACGGTGACACCTGGCTGCTGGGGGCAGCAGTGGTGGCAAGAGTGAGTCCCTGAGGCCCATGTTGGATTCAGCTATGCTTGCAGGAAAGTCACGCCCCCAGGCTCAGGTCTTGGGAGAGGCTGTGGCCGTAGTGGTGGCCGTGAGAGTTGCCGCAGGAAGCTCAGTCTCAACGCCTTTCCTCTGACCCCTCTCAAGGGGGGTTGAGCCTGTGAGTTACTTGAGGTCTTTAGCAAATCTTTTGTGTGTCTATCTTTTTCTGCTTAAATTAGCCATGGTGAATTGTGTTTTGAGTTTTGTTTTTGGTAACTAAAAATCCTGACCCTTACACATTGGCACCAGGAGTGGTCCCAAGCAACAGACCTTCAGGAAAAGCGGGATCTGAAGTTTATTATCTGAAATGAGTGGGTCTGATCACAGAGAGAATGCGTTTCGTGTAGAAGGGTGGGTACCAGGGGCAAAACTGGTACTTCAATGAGGGCTTTGTCATGATCTGGACAGTCCCAACCATTGAAGGCAAGGCTTTGTGGGGAATGAAAGGGGACAGCCATGGAATGTGATGGAAACAAGAAGGTTAAACTTGGCGGGTTGTTTGGTTGCTTTTAAATATACTGGAGGACCCACTGTAGTTCCCGAGCATGATGATTGAGTGTTCACGTGCATGTGTGGGATGTACCACCCTCTGAACCTTGTTATGATATTGGCACATTACCCTGGACCTGACCTTGGATAAACAAACAAACAAACAAACAAACAAACTGGAGGCCAAGTGTGGTGGCTCACACCTGTAATCCCAGCACTTTGGGAGGCCATGGTAGGCAGATCACTTGAGGTCAGGAGTTTGAGACCAGCCTCACCAATATGGTGAAACGCTGTCTCTACTAAAAATATAAAAATTAGCTGGGTGTGGTGGCGGGCACCTGGAATCCCAGCTACTCAGGTGGCTGAGGCAGGAGAATCACTTGAATCCGGGAGGCAGAGGTTGCAGTGAGGCAAGATCGCATCACTGCACTCCAGGGCGACATAGTGAGACTCTGTCTCAGAAAAAGAAAAGAAAAAAAAAATTGGCCAGGCATGCTGGCTCATACCCGTAATCCCAGCACTTTGGGAAGCTGAGGCAGGTGGATCACCTGAGGTCAAGAGCTCGAGACCAGCCTGACTAACGTGGTGATACCCCATCTCTACTAAAAATACAAAATTAGCCTGGTGGCAGGCGCCTGTAATCCCAGCTACTTGGAAGGCTGAAGCAGGAGAATCACTTGAACCCAGGAGGTGGAGGTTGCAGTGAGCCAAGATTGTGCCATTGCACTCCAGCCTGGGTGACAGGAGCAAAACTCCATCTCAAAAAAAAAAAAAAAAAAAAAAAAAAACACTGGAGACAATAAGTCTTAAGTTTTGGCTTAAGATGTTTTCAAAGAACTGGGGAATTTCTGACTCTTCTGAATGGGAATCTCCAACAATGGCAGCGTGGGGCTGCCAGTCTGTGCAGCCTTGGCTCCTGTGTACCGTTTGCGACCTGTGACAGGCTGCGCTCTATTTCATGAACAGCAGGACTCCCATCAGGAAGACTCCACAGGGTCCTGTGGCTTGGAGGGGGCCATGCGGAGAGATCTGGATGACCTGGAGCTTGCTGTATCCCCAACCCACAGAGTGCCCCTTCCAGCAGAAGCTGCCCCCGTTCTGCCTGATGGAGCCTGAAGACCCCGTAATAGGCTCACAAGACTGTCACATGCGAGAAGGAGCCAGCTGTCCTCATGCTAAACTGTCACCCACCGCCTGCCTCCAAGCCGGTGAGTAGATTCCAGGCTGTCTGTCGCTGAGCTGGTGGTTATTACTTGCCCCCAGAGTCTGACTAATAGATTGCTGCTTTAGGCTCCTGTTGTCACAGGGAGTTCTGCTATCAAAACAGAACAAAATAAAACTGGCTGGGCACAGTTGTCTCATGCCTGTAATCCCAGCACTTTGGGAGGCCCAGGACGGTGGATCACTTGAGGTCAGGATTTCGAGACCATCCTGGCCAACATGGCAAAAACTCGTCTCTACTAAAAATACAAAAATTGGCCGGGCGCGGTGGCTCAAGCCTGTAATCCCAGCACTTTGGGAGGCCGAGACGGGCGGATCACGAGCTCAGGAGATCGAGACCATCCTGGCTAACACAGTGAAACCCAAACCCCATCTCTACTAAAAAAAAAAAATACAAAAAACTAGCCAGGCGAGGTGGCGGGCGCCTGTAGTCCCAGCTACTCGGGAGGCTGAGGCAGGAGAATGGCGTGAACCCGGGAGGCGGAGCTTGCAGTGAGCTGAGATCCGGCCACTGCACTCCAGCCTAGGCGACAGAGCGAGACTCCGTCTCAAAAAAAACCAAAAAACAAAAAACAAAAAACAAAAATTAACTGTGTGTCGTGGAGCATGCCTGTAATCCCAGCTTCCTGGGAGGCTGAGACAGGAGAATCGCTTGAACCCAGGAGGCAGAGGTTGCAGTGAGCCGAGATGGCACCACTACACTCTAGCCTGGACACAGGGTGAGACTCTGTCTCAAAACAAAAAAAGAACACAACCAAACCCAGCCTGCTCCCTCTCACCGCTGTCACCTCCCTCCTTCGCCCTCCTGGTTTGAATTAGTGGCAGTGGTGGAGGGTGGGGCAGAACAACTGGCTACAACAAGAAACAAACCAACCAAAATGTGCGTACATGGGTACATGGCTACCAGGCAGCTACTGTGGTGTCCGGCCCAGGGCCCACGCTGGGTAATCATGTCTGTCTGTTTTCCTTTGTATCTTCAGCTAGACGTGGGCGTTCCTTACTCCTGGACAAAACTTCCGTTTGCTCCTTGTCCCCTGTGGCAGAAGCCTGCCTTCACACGCCTGGGAGGGATTTCTCTTCCCAGGAGCAACTAAGTTTGTCCCTGAGCAGTTTCTAGATTTGTTTGTGGAGACTTTAGGGAAGATAAACATGAAAATTCTGATACAAATTTGAAGTCCTGGGAGTGGTGATAATGAGTGTGGCTGTGAACATCGCTTCCAGTTCTGGAAGGACCTGTGCGGCTGCCGCTCTCAGTGGGCTTGTGGGACCGGCTTGGGACCCAGCCACTCTCAGCAAGGTCCCCAGGCCAGAATTGTGCTGTAGGTGTCTGTCTTTGCTTTTTGGTTTTTTTTTTTGGTTTTTTTGTTTTTTTTTTTGCTGGAGTCTCACTGCCAGTCTGGAGTGCAGTGGCGTGATCTTGGCCCACTGGCTCACTGCAACCTCCGCCTCCCGGGTTCAAGCCATTCTCCTGCCTCAGCTTCCCGAGTAGCTGGGATTATAGGCGCCTGCCACTACGCCTGGCTAATTTTTGTATTTTTAGTAGAGATGGGGTTTCACCATGTTAGCCAGCATGGTCTCGATCTCTTGACCTTGTGATCCGCCCGCCTCAGCCTCCCAAAGGGCTAGGATTACAGGCGTAAACCACTGCACCCGGCTTTGCTTGTTTTTTTTTCTTTTTGAGATGAAGTCTCGCTCTGTTGCCCAAGCTGGAGTACAGTGGCGCAATCTCAGCTCACTGCAACCTCTGCCTCCTAGGTTCAAGCGATTCTCCCGCCTCAGTCTCCCAAGTAGCTGGGATTACAGGCACATGCTGCCATGCCTAGCTAATTTTTGTATTTTTAGTAGAGACGGCGTTTCATTATGTTGACCAGGCTGGTCTCGAACTCCTGATCTCATGATCTGCCTGCCTTGGCCTCCCAAAGTGCTGGTATTACAGGCGTGAACCACCATGCCCGGTGAAACTGTCTTTTGAGATGTTTCTTGGTCTTTAGTGTGCATCTCAATATTCACATAAATGCTTGCTTGAGTGCTGTTGAAAAGGGAAAAAATCTTGGAAATAACGTAAATGTCTGCAGCAGGAGAAAGTCTGAATTTATCACGGTAGAGCCAGGAAATCTAGGTATTAGGTAGATGTCGGCAAGTTGGAGAACTAAGTTTCGAAAGAGTTTGTCAAAAGCAGAATGTCTCAAAGACATCACTTCAAATGGCTGCATCATATTTGATTATATGGATACACAGGACTGGAACTTCTTTATCCGGTTTCCTCTTTTTAAGTAGTAAAATTGTCTTCAGTTATATTTGCTATTAGAAATAACTTGATGGTCTTTTTTAATACAGAATTTTCTATTGCTTAAAACTTTCCTTAAAATAGATTCCTAGAAGGGGAATTTCTAGATCAAATGGTTTGGATTTTAAGGATTTCCAAAATGCTTTTCACATTTGTGCTGATTTACCCCCCTGCCACTGTGTATGAAAATTGAATTCTATATTCCCCAACATTATTATTATTATCTTTAGTTAGAATGCCTAAAATGCTGTTTCATATTGTTTTAGTTTACACTTCTGGATTATCACTTTGGCTGACCATTTGTATGTTATTTTTGTTTTTTTGTGACAGGGTCTTACTCTGTCACCCAAGCTGGAGTGCAGTGGCGCAATCATGGCTCACTGCAGCCTTGACCTCCTAGGGTCAAGCAATTCTCCTGCCTCAGCCTCCCAAGTAGCTAGGACTACAGGCGTGTACCACCATGTCTGGCTAATTTTTGTATTTTTTGTAGAGACAGAGTTTCACCATGTTTGCTGATCTTGAACTCCTGGGCTCAAGTTCAAGCGATCCTCCCACCTCAGCCTCTCAAAGGGCTGAGATTATAGGCATGAGCCACCGTGCTCGGCCCAGCTGACCACTTTTAATGATTTTTTTTTTTTTTTTTTTTTTGAGACGGAGTCTCGCTTTGTCGCCCAGGCTGGAGTACAGTGGCACCATCTTGGCTCACTGCAAGCTCCGCCTCCTGGGTTCACGCCATTCTCCTGCTTCAGCCTCCGAGTAGCTGGGACTACAGGCACACACCACCACACCCGGCTAATTTTTTGTATTTTTTTTTTGAGACGGAGTCTCACTCTGTCGCCCAGGCTGGAGTGCAGTGGCCGGATCTCGGCTCACTGCAAGCTCTGCCTCCCGGGTTTATGCCATTCTCCTGCCTCAGCCTCCGGAGTAGCTGGGACTACAGGCGCCGCCACCTCGCCCGGCTAGTTTTTTTGTATTTTTTAGTAGAGACGGGGTTTCACCGTGTTAGCCAGGATGGTCTCGATCTCCTGAGCTTGTGATCCGCCCGTCTTGGCCTCCCAAAGTGCTGGGATTACAGGCTTGAGCCACCGCGCCCGGCCCACTTTTAATGATTTTTAAAGTTACTTGTGTACTTTCTGGGAATTACCTGTTTGCACACTGGGCCCATTTTTCTATTGAGTTTTAGTGTTTTTCCTATGAATTTATACAAACTGTTAGCTAGGGCAGTTCATGGTACTGCACACTGCTTACCTGCAGCTGGCCTTTGGAAACCCTTTAGTTCAATAATAACGAGTGGCCTCTGCCTTGTGCCAAAGTGATCTTCCGCTAATCCCAAAGTTAAGAGCTTATATCTTGTCCAGGCAAAAGGAGACGTGTCCTACGCAGATTGTTTGTATGTAACGAGAGTGTATTTTTAAAACCATGGGAATAACTCAAATTACAATTCATTTAAAATACGATCCTCTTGCATGGCTCGTTAAGTGAAACCTGAAGGAATCAATATTAGATTTATTTGTTTGTTCATTTATTTTGAGACAGACTCTCTCTCTGTTGCCCAGGCTGGAGCGCAGTGGAGCGTTCTCGGCTCATTGCAACCTCCCACTCCTGGGTCCAGTCGATTCTCGTGCCTCTGCCTCCCAAGTAGCTGGGACTACAGATGTGCACCACCACACTCAGCTAACTTTTTTTGTATTTTTAGTAGAGGCAAGGTTTTGCCATGTTGGGGAGGCTGGTCTCGAACTCCTGGCCTCAAGTGATCTGCCCACCTCGGCCTCCCAAAGTGGTGGGATTATAGGCGTCAGCCACTGCGCTTGGCCAGCTTAGATTTATGTGTGTGCAGTGAGTAACCGATCTGTTTTATTTAGACCATGACATTGTAAGTGATTTCTTGTCTTTAGAAAGTGACAGTCCCAAAGCTGCTGTATCAATAATTTTGTTAGATTTGACAGCAATAGAATATTTTGAGGATATTTATTTGTGATAAACCACCAAAAGGGAGGGCAAGTAGGAGCCTGGACTGAAGGTCCTGAGTGGGCGTGTGACATCTGGGAGTCCAGCAGCCGCTGCAAGGCACTGGGATAGCATATGAGTTTTAACTGACCTCCAAGGAAAATTTCATTACTAAGAGGGGACTTTTAAGCCAAAAAGTAGTGTGGTATTGTTAAACGCCGATTCAAAGGATACAAAAATGATTTTTTTTTTTTTTTGAGACAGAGTCTCACTCTGTCGCCCAGGCTGGAGTGCAGTGGTGCGATCTCAGGTTACTACAACCTCTGCCTCCCGGGTTCAAGCAATTCTCCTGCCTCAGTCTCCTGAGTAGCTGTGATTCAGGCACTCTCCACCACGCCCGGCTAATTGTTTTTGTATTTTTACTAGAGATGGGGTTTCATCATGTTGGTCAGGCTGGTCTGGAATTCCTGACCTCATGATCCACCCACCTCGGCCTCCCAAAGTACTGGGATTACAGGCGTGAGCCACCGCACACGGCCCATATAAAACTGATTTTTAAGAGAAGTCATAGGAAAACCACAAACTTAGTCTTGCGTAGCAGAGCCTCATTTACTGGCCAGCTCCCAGGAACTAGTCAGAGTTGGCTGGGGACTGGTTCTCTAGTCTTCCTCACGTTTATCTGAGTGAGCTTGCCGTTGCTAGTTGTGCACTAATGGAAGATGACTTCACACTGCCTTTTGTGACTTTTCCTGTCACCACCCTCTTTGGACAGATGCAAACTGTGCATGCAGCAACTCAGTTTTCATGCAGCCAGTTTTTCTTGCCTCCTTTTTTTTCTTGAGTAAATGCTATCCTCTTTTTACTGGGGTGAAAGCCTTTGTAGTCATCCCTAATTCTTTCTCTCCCATTCTACATCCACGCCATCAGCCTAACATGAAACGTGCATCTGCCGTCTTCCACCACTTCTCCCCCCTGACGCTGGGGCCGCCTGTCTAAGCCACCAAGGCTGTGCGTCTTCTCTGCAGAAGTTGCCTCCTGACTGGCTCTTCTGTGTCCACTCAGGCCCTGGCAACTGACTCTATGCACAGCAGCCAGACTGATCCTTCCAGAGCACGAGTCAGGGAATGGCACTGCCCAGGACAAAACTTTCCAATGACTTCCAATGACTTTTATTAAAATAAAAATAAAAATCTTTACCATGACCTTCCAGATCGTTCCTGCCCTGGCCTCTCACTCCCCCTGAATTTGCCTCCCAGCCTTCCCTGTTGCTTCTCGAGTCCCTGCTGCCCCTTGAGCAGGCCAGTCCCCTCCCATCCAAGGGCCTGGCAAATATCTGGGCTTTGCTCAAATGCTTCCTCCTCAGACATGCCTTCCCTCACCACCTCATCTAAAACAGCACCCTCATCACCACCTGTCACCTCTCTTTGTTGTTTTTCTTCCTAGCACCTGTCACCACCTGACATTAGATTATATAATTTTCTGTTGATGTGCTTGTTATTATCTGTGTACTCTCCCTACTCCCATCTTGTTCACTGTTACACCCCCACTACCGAGAACAGTATCTGGCCATAGTACGTGCTCAGTAAGTTCAATATAAGTTGAATGAATGTTTTTTCCTTTTTCTTTTTTGAACATAAACTCAAGATTTTATTATATCTTCATAATAAAACAAAAGATGACACTTAGAACTGGATCACTTGGCCCTTTCTCTTCTTCCCTCCTCCCAGTTCAAAATGCTCACATCTTTAACAGCCAGCACTCTCTTAGATCTGCAGTTGGGCTCAACGCACTCAAGCCTTAGCACAATCTTCTTTGTAGTTTTAGCCTTTTTCTAGAAAATTGGCTTAGTCTGCCCACCATAACCGCTCAGCTTCCTGTCATAACCCGCTCTCCCTGGGCGTACAGAGAATCCTTGTCCTTGTACTGTGTCACTTTGTGGGGATGGTGTTTGCCACACTTCTTACAGAAAGTCCCATGGGTTGGCCAGGCGTAGTGGCTCACGCCTGTAATCCCAGCACTTTGGGAGGCTGAGGTGGGCAGATCATTTGAGGTCAGGAGTTCGAGACCGGCCTGGCCAATATGGTGAAACCCCATCTCTACTAAAAATACAAAAATTAGCCAGGCGTGGTGTTGAGCGCCTGCAATCCCAGCTCCTCAGGGGGCTGAGGCAGAAGAATCACTTGAACCTGAGAGGCTGATGTTGCAGTGAGCTTAGATTTCACCACTGCACTCCAGCCTGGGTGACAGAGCGAGACTCTGTCTCAAAAAATAAGCAAGCAAACAGACAAACAAAACAGAGTGAGACGCTCTCAAAAAAAAAAAAAAAAAATGTCCCAAAGGTTTTAGGAACCTTCACCATGTTTGCGGGAGCGCTATTGGCACAGAAGGCGAATTTTTTTTCTTAATCTCAAATGCGATAGTAGAATGAATCAATGTTTGAATCCACTTTTATGTTTTCTACCTTTAAATCTGAGTGGATAGAGACCGTCTGAGCTTTGGAGTGACCTAGGTAATAAGATGGATAATGAGAGAGTTTCATTTCAAAGAAAAGCATCCAAATAAGGAATGTTGTGGGCAGTGTGTAGGAAGAAAGGTTAAACAAGACGGCAGAGCTCAAGTGAGTGGGCAGCAAGAGAATCGAGAGGGAACGTTAACTTGGAGAACTTTGAAACTCTGAACTGGGCTTTTAATTCTGCTTCAGATGATGCCAGAGAGATGAAGCAGATTTAGAAGGTTTCGATCGTTTTGTGGATGTCGTTGCTATTGTAGTTACCATTTTCAGCAAAATAATTTGTTAAGCACTTAATTGGTAAATAGAGTTTTCTGGGCAGCTACAAGAAATAAGTCAAATTAATATAGTCAGTAGAATAGCAAGATTGAGTGGAACTCCTAAATTGAGAGGGCAAAGGAATAAAGAAATCAGATCAAAGTAGCAAAACACAGAAGGGGGAAAAAAGCCAAACCATAAAAAGCAAGATAAACAGAGAATATGAGGATATTAAAAATTAGGCCAACCATATCAAGGATCATTAAAATTTTAAACACATTAAATTCTATTAAAGTACAGACAATCTCAGATTGCATTAAAAAGTTATAAGCTTTTTACAAGACATACATCTAAATAGAAAACATGAAGATATTAAAAATTACACCAGCCATATCGAGGAGCATTAAAAATTTAAATGGGCCAAATAAAACAGTTAAATAGACCAAATTCTATTAAAATACAAAGAAACTTACATTGCATTTAAAAGGTTATGCTGTTTACATGAAGTACATCCAAAGCAGAAATTTCACAGCAGGGCTGAAAGTATAGGATGGACAAACAGAAGGAAAAATAATGAAAGCAAGACTTGCAATAGATATGACAAAAAGCATTAATGGGACTAAAATAGATATATTAATAAAATATATTAATTAAGATACAATAATAATTATTTATGAATTGAGCAGTATAGCTTTAAAATAATAAGGTAAGCCCTGTTGGAAATAATAGAATTTGACAAGGCCATGACAATTAGAGACATTAAATTCTTTAAAAAAAATTAAAAGATCATATGCTGGGCACGGTGGCTCATGCTTGTAATCCCAGCACTTTGGGAGGCCTAGGCGGGTGGAGCACGAGGTCAGGAGATCTAGACCATCCTGGGTAACACGGTGAAACTCCGTTTCTACTAAAAATACAAAAAATTAGCCAGGCGTGGTGGCGGGTTCCTGTAGTCCCAGTTACTCAGGAGGCTGAGGCAGGAGAATTGCTTGAACCCGGGAGGTGGAGGTTGCAGTGAGCCGAGATTGTGCCATTGCACTCCAGCCTGGGGGACAAGAGTGAGACTTCGTCTCAAAAAAAAAAAAAAAAAAAAAAAAAAAATTGAAGTGTAGTCAGAATAATTCTGACTTTATTCAAAATAAATTTGGGGAATTTATTCCCCAAAATATTCCAAGCAAATTTCATGTTTAATAGGTAAATTCTATCGAAACTTCCAAAAAATTAGAGGTAACATAATTTTTTTGTTATTTACTGCTCCAGAGAATAGGAGGAAAAATGGAAAGAATTTCAATTCATTCTACAAGGTTAGCATAACCTTGATAACAAAATTGGGCAAAGATACACTAAAAAGAAAATTATAAACATTGATTTAAAATGCCAGATAATACATTAGCAAATCAAATCCAGTAATCAATTAACAATTAATAGGTAGGGAGACATAAAATTGTGAAATCTACTACCAATGTAATTTGCTATATTAATAGATAAGCGTAGAAAAACAGAATTATTTCAATAGATGCAACAATCAGTCCCAAAAAATCCTTAGTAACCTAGGAATACAAGGGACCAGGCACAGTGGCTCACGCCTGTAATCTCAGTACTTTGGGAGGCCAACGTGGGTGGATCACCTGAGGTCAGGAGTTTAAGACCAGCCTGACCAATATGGTGAAACCCCGTTTATACTAAAAATACAAAAATTAGCTGGGCATGGTGGCTGGCATCTGTAATCCCAGCTACTCGGGAGGCTGAGCCAGGAGAATCACTTGAACCCAGGAGGCAGAGGTTGCAGTGAGCCAAGATCGAGCCACTGCACTCCAGCCTGGATGACAGAGCAAGACTCTATCTCAAAAAAAAAAAAAAAAAAAAAAAAAATGGAATACAGGGAAACTTCTTCACTTTGATAAAGAAGTAAACAGCAGCAACCACACTTAAAGGTGAAAACACAAGCCATTCTCCTTAAAGTCAAGAATAGGACGAGGATGCTGTGTAGCTCTACTACTAGTCGGTATCTTACTGTAGGCCCTAGCCACTGTGAGAAAATAAGGAGAGCAAACTAACTTTATAAAAGGAAATGACAGACTTATTGCTTACAGATGATATGCTTGGTTATTTATGAAATCATAAGAATCAACTAGCCAGGTGCAGTGGCTCACACCTGTAATCCCAGCACTTTGGGAGGCCTAGTGGGCAGATCACTTGAGCCTATGAGTTTGAGACCAGCCTGGGCAACATAGTTAGACACCGTCTCCACACACACACACAAAACTAACTGGGCGTAGTGACGCATGCTTGCAGTCCCAGCTACTTGGGAGATTGAGGTGGGAGGATCACTTGAGCCCAGGAGGTCAAGGCCCCATAATCGTGCCACTGCACTCCAGCCTGGGCAACAGAAAAAAAAAAAAAAGAAAACAGAATAATTCAACTAACTGAAAATTTTTCAGATAAAAAGAGCACAACAAGATAACCATTTATGAGTAAAACACAAATAGATTAATAGTATTGGCAGGCTGGGCGCGGTGGCTGACGTCTATAATCCCAGCACTTTGGGAGAATGAGACTCTGTCTCAAAAAAAAAAAAAAAGTAATAATAACATTGGCAATAATGATAAATCAGAAAACTTAATGGCAATAAAATTTTATTTAATAGCAAAACAAAAGCCCACCAAAACCATAAAATATTTAGGACTAGGAATAAGAGTGAATGTGTTATGTTTATTTTCCCTGTTATGTTTATTCTCTAAAACTCAGGAACAGGAAGAATATCTGAATCAATGGAGCTCTGCATTGCTTCCTAGCCAGGAAAGCTCATTCTTATGAAGATGCTAATTCTTTCCAAACTGATTCATAAATTCAATGTAATTTTTTTTTAATTCAATGCAATTTTCAGATGAAATACACTCATTTAAAATTGTATCTTTATAAGTTGATTTAAAAGTTTATTTGGAGGCTGGGCGCAGTGGCTCATGCCTGTAATCCCAGCACTTTGGGAGACCAAGGCAGGCGGATCACAAGGTCAGGAGTTCAAGACCAGCCTGGCCAACATGGCGAAACCCCATCTCTACTAAAAATACAAAAATTGGCTGGCCATGGTGGCGCGTGCCTGTAATCCCAGCTATTTGGGAAGCTGAGGCAGAAGAATTGCTTGAATTGGGACCCAGGAGGTGGAGGTTGCAGTGAGCCGAGATCACGCCACTGCACTCCAACCTGGGCTACAGAGCAAGACTCTGTCTCAAAACAAAACAAAACAAACGGTTTTGGAAAAATAGCTTGTGGAAGAAGAGTCATATATATATATATATGTGTGTGTGTGTGTGTGTGTGTGTATATATATATATGTATAAAAATACATATTGCTTGAGCCCAGGAGTTTGAGATCAGCCTGGGCAACATGGTGAAACTCCGTCTCTATTAAAAATACAAAAACTGAGGTGGGAGGATCACCTGAACTTGGAGAGGTCAAGGCAGTGAGCTGTGATCACGCCACTGTACTTCAGCCTGGGTGACAGAGTGAGACCCCATCTCAAATAAGTAAATAAGTAAATAAAACTACAAAAATACTAGAGAAGGAGATGTAAGAGGATGTTTTTGTAATGTTGGTGTAGGGAAGTCTCTCCTACACAAGACGTCATCCAGAAGCCATAAAGACAATATTTTTAGATTTAGTCACAGAAAAAAATTTAAGTTCTACTCAATGGGAGATATCATAAGTAAAATGAAAAGATGACCATCTAGGAAAGGCATATAATGATAAAAATAATAACAAGAGCCAGCATGAATATAGGGGTTATGATGTGCTGGGAATGGTGTTAGGCGTTTTACATGCATTATCTAACAACTACTGGTAGGTATTATTATTGTTCCATTTTACAGATGGAGAAACTGAGGTCTAGGAAGTTCACATATATGCTAAAAGGGTCAATAGTGTACTGAGCATCTGTTTTTTTGGGTTGTTCAGCATCCCCTTTCCCTAAGGAGAGTCTCTTTTTGGCTTTGGAGTTTAGGAAGAATGGACCTTACCTTTGGGTTGACAAAGCTTGAAGGACTGAGGTGTCCTGTGGCCGCCAATGATTCTGGCTACAGAAGGAAAAGCTAACTGCAGAAGGATGGCATCAAGGCAAACAGATGAGGGAAGGTGAAAGGTAAATGGAGAGAACGGTTTGAGTTACTGGTAGGGTCCCTGGATCCTGTTGCACCTGAGTGTAGATCTACTCTTGGGCTTCCAGTTATGGGTCAGTGAATTCCCTCTTTTCTTCTTCTTTCTTTCTTTCTTTTTTTTTTTTTTTTTTTTTTTTTGGCAGTCTTACTCTGTCACCCAGGCTGGAGTGCAGTGGCATGATCTCAGTTCACTGCAACCTCTGCCTCCTGGGTTCAAGTGATTCTCCTGCCTTAGCCTCTCTACTAGCTGGGATTACAGGCCCCCAGCCACCACGCCCAGCTAATTTTTGCATTTTTAGTAGAGATAGATTTCATCATGTTGGCCAGGCTGGTCTCGAACTTCTGGCCTCAGGTGATCCACTTGCTTCGGCTTCCCAAAGTGCTGGGATTACAGGCATGAGCCACCATGCCCGGCCAGTTTCCCTCTTAAGCTAATTTGGGTAGTTTATTCAACCCTAAGAATCCCAAACACCCTGGCTAGGCTGATACAATATTCTTAGTGTATAAAGACTTCAACTACTTCAACTACAGAACAAAGACAGACCAAGATAGCCAATGGGCAAAGCATGTGAGTAGAAACTCAATGAAGAAGCATGAACAGGGGTTAGTTCTGAAGCTCCTTTCTGGGGTCCATGCCTCCCGTACGGAGGACCAGTACTGTTTTTACTCGCTTCTCCTGAGGTCTCCCCACTGCTGAGACGGCATCCACAACCATCTGGGTGTGCACAGGGTTTTTCTTGAGCTCACTCTGCCTTACTATATGGACCTCTTATTTGGTTCTCGGAAATAATCTTCCTCAGAGAGTTAGAAAAGATGAGAAATTGGTAGTGGCATATTGTTTCTGAAATATTAAGGAACTGAGAAAAGATTTCCCCCATCGTGTGGCTTCTGAGAACACCACGTGTGTGGGGGGGCTCAAGTGTGCCACGGGAGGGGTTTTGCTCATTAACCCGCTCCTTCTCCAGGATTGACTGCCCTCCCACGTGGCTGGCTGCGGAGCCCGTAATGAAGCTGACAGCGCTTCCAGGCACGATTTTCCTTCCTTAATGCATGGCTTCTTCAGAACAGAACCAATCAGAGCTTTATTTTATTCCATTTCGATGAATCGGTTGCGGGATGAAGCTTCTTTCATGTTGGAGAAAAAGTGCCTGGATGAGGGATTGATGAAGAACAGAGAAAGCATGTCACCACCAAGTATGTGGCATGGCCAGCGACTTGTGATAATTCAGTTGCAACCTTAGCGAGGACATACTCTGTGTTCAGCATTGTGGAAGATTCAAAATGAGTAAGAAAGGTCATTCTTGCTGTCCCAAAGCTTTCAATCCAGTTGAGGAGATGAGATAGGGGACCAGGAGGCAGTAGTGGGCATCTCTGATTCACCCTCAGAGGGGATGAGGCTGAAGGTTGGAGAGAGTGAGGCGATAATGGAAGTAAAGACATCAAAAGCATGTTTTAGACTCTGGTTCCTTTGGGGCAGGAAGGAAGCTGTTTAAGATGGGTGCAGATATATTTACATTTGTGGGATACTGATACCAGACTGAATTTAATACAGGTTCACTTCGTCTCCTTAAACATAATAAGCTGGACAAGAAGCAATGACGATCTGTTAGCAAGGAACATCGTAATTCCCAGTTCTATTGAAAGGAACATAGCACCTTGGAAAACTATTATTCCAAGCACGGGACAGAAAAATGTCAAAGACTAGTAGGGCAACTCAGAAGGTTACATGACCCTTTCCTGGGCCCCTTTAAGGCTGTTGCAATGCTTTAAGAGGCTAACACAGAAGGGTAAAGCTTTCTTTACCCTTTGGGTAAAACCCAAAGAAGAGATTGTAAAACTTCTCTTTGGATCCTGTCTGAAGTCACAGCTGGAAAAAAAAAAAAAAAAAAGAGTAGGGGTCCTAACAGAACAAATTTGAAAAGGCTATTATTTTTTGTTTTATTATCATTTTATTATTATTATTATTGAGACAGAGTCTTGCTCTGTCACCCAGGCTGGAGTGTGGTGGCATGATCTTGGCTCACTGCAACCTCCGCTTCCCGGGTTCAAGTGATTCTCCTGCCTCGGCCTCTCGAGTAGCTGGAACTACAGGCGCCGCCACCACGCCCGGCTCATTGTTTTGTATTTTTAGTAGAGGGGCTTTTGTCATGTTGCCCAGCCTGGTCTCAAACTCCTGGTCTCAAGTGATCCGCCCACCTCGGCCTCCCAAAGTGCTGGGATTACAGGCGCGAGCCATCATGCCCGGTGGAAAAGGCTATTATTGAATAAACGTGGGATAACTTTAGTTTTAGAAAGCAGGACTGCAAAGATTGAAACATATCGAACGTACAAAAATCCATGAGTTCATAATGATATTCCAAAAATATGTTCATAGTTAAAGGTACTTAAGGAATCAACTCATTAATTCGATATCAATAAAGGGAAGGAATCAAGTATTTATCCTGCCTTTCCAAACATGACAGGGGAGTTCTCTATAGAAGAGCTACAGCTGATATATACCACAGGAATGAAAACATTAGAATGCTACCGTTTAGTAAACCCTAACAAAATCATTCTAGCCACTGATGATCAATATCTGCTAAAATTATTGGGTGAAATGTTAATAGGGAACTTTAGAATAGACGGGTCAGGCTGACAACATTTAAACTCTTTGATCAGTTCTAACGTTATTGGATAGTGAGAGATTTTGTGCCTCCTGAATAAAAAGCAAAAGGAAGTTCACAGCACCACCCATAAAGTATTCTTAGGTTTTTTATTTGTTTGTTCTTTGCATTTCTTTATTGCTGTGTCACCCAGGCTGGAGTGCAGTGGCATGATCTTGGCTCACTGCAATCTCTGCCTCTCAGGCACAAGCGATTCTCTCACCTTAGCCTCCTGAGTAGCTGGGACCACAGATGCGTGGCACCAGGTCCAGCTAATTTTTTGTATTTTGTGTAGAGATTGGGTTTTGTCTTATTCCCCAGGTTGGTTTTGAACTCCAGGGCTCAAGTGATCCTCTCACCTTGGCCTCCCAAAGTGTCAGAATTACAGGTGTGAACCACCATGCCTGGTCCAAGGTATTCTTGGGGGGGGGAAAAAAAAAACCTAACTGTCATGAATGGTCTAGATTTTTCTACCAGTTTATAGAAAATATGGGGGCTAAAGGAGCACATAAAAGAACTCTGTGAGGTGGCCAGGCATGATGGCTTATGACCGTAATCCCAGCACTTTGGGAGGCCAAGGTAGGTGGATCACTTGAGGTCAGGAGTTCGAGACCAGCCTGGCCAACATGGTGAAACTCCATCTCTACTAAAAATACAAAAATTAGCTGGGCATGGTGGTGGGTGCCTGTAATCCCAGATACTTGGGAAACTGAGGCACAAGGATCGCTTGAACCCGGGAGGCGGAGGTTGCAGTAAGTCAAGATCGCGCCACTGCTCTCTAGCCTGGGCAACAGAGGGAGACTCCGTCTCAAAAAAAGAAAAAAAGAGCACTGAGGATATAATCTGACACATTTAGACTGTAAAATTGTGTAGGACAAATGACAACCTCGTCATTCAATCACAACTAAGTTCAGGATGACCTTGATTTGATGATGATTCAAACAAACTGAAAAGGCCGGGCGCAGTGGCTCACGCCTGGAATCCCAGCACTTTGGGAGGCCAAGGTGAACGGACACCTGAGGTCAGGAGTTCAAGACCAGCCTGACCAACATGGTGAAACCCCATCTCTACTAAAAATACAAAAAATTAACTGGGTGTGGTATCAGGCACCTATAATCCCAGCTACCTAGGTGGCCGAGGCAGGAGAATCACTTGAACCTGGGAGGCAGAGGTTGCAGTGAGCAGAGACTGAGCCACTGCATTCCAGCCTGGGTGACAGAGCAAGACTCCGTCCCCCAAAAAACAAACAAACTGAAAAGACATTTTAATTATTTTAGGTGTTTGGTCTTTTATTTTTAGAAACAGAGTCTGGCTCTGTTGCCCAGGCTGAAGTGTGGTGGAGCGATCATAGCTTACTGCAGCCTTGAATTTCTGGGTCTAAGTGATCCTCCTGCCTCAGTCTCCTGAGTTCCTGGGGCTACAGGTGCACGCCACCGTTCCTGGCTAATTTTTTATTTTTTGTGGAGACCGCATCTGCCTCTGTTGCCCAGGCTGGTCTGGAACTCCTGGCTTCATGCAGTCTTTCTGCCTTGGCCTCCTATGGTGCTGAGGTTACAGTTGTGAGCCACCACACCCGGCCTAATTTTTAACTGTTATGGGTACATAATAGGTGTATATGTTCATGGGTACATGTGATGGTAAAGGTAGACCATGTGTAATAATCACATCGGGGTAAGTGGGGTATCCATCACCTTGAGCATTTATCATTTCTTTGTGTTAGGGACATGGAAAATTATACTCTTTTATCTATTTAAAAATATACAATAGGGCTGGGCACGGTTGCTCATGCCTGTCATCTCAGCACTTCGAGAGGCCCAGGCAGGCGGATCACCTGAGGTCAGGAGTTTGAGACCAGCCTGGCCAACATGATGAAACCCTGTCTCTACTAAAAATACAAAAAAAATTAGCTGGGCATGGTGTCAGGCACCTGTAATCCCAGCTACTAGAGAGGTTGAAGCAGGAGAATCACTTGAACCCAGGAGTCAGAGGTTGCAGCGAGCCGAGATCGCATCATTGCACTCCAGCCTGGGTGACAGTGCAAGACTCCATCTCAAAATATGTGTGTGTGTGTGTGTGCGTGTATAAACACAATAAATTATTGTTTAGTGTAGTCAACTGTTGTGCTAGATCTTATTTATTCTAACTGTATTTTTGCCCCCATTAACCATCCTCACTCCCCTCCTACACCTACCACTACCCTTCCCAGCCTGTGGTAACCATCATTCTATTCTCTATTCCCATGAGTTTGTTTTAAATTTTAGTTCTCACATATGAGTGAAACATGTGCAATTTGTCTTTCTGTGCCTGACTTATTTCACTTAACGTAATGTCCTCCAGTTCCATCTATATTGCCACAAATGACAGAATTTCATTCTTTTTTTGGCTAATAGTCCATTGTGTACATGTACCACATTTTCTTTATTCATTTGTCTGTTAATGGACACTTAAGTTGCTTCCAAACCTTGGCTGTTGTGAATAGTGCTGCGATAAACATGAGAGTGCAGATATCTCTTTGATACATTGATTTCCTTTCTTTGGGGTTGATATGGTTTGGCTGTTTCCCCAGCTAAATCTCAACTTGAATTGTATCTCCCAGGATTCCCACGTCTTGTGGGAGGGATCCAGGGGAAGGTAATTGAATCATGGGGGCTGGTCTTTCCCATGCTATTCTCATGATAGTGAATAAGTCTCACGAGATCTGACGGGTTTATCAAGGGTTTCTGCTTTTGCTTCTTCCTCATTTTCTCTTGCCACTACCATGTAAGAAGTGCCTTTTGCCTCTAACTATGATTCTGAGGCCTCCACAGCCATGTGGAACTATAAGTCCAATTAAACCTTTTTTCTTTCCAGTCTTGGGTATGTCTTTATCAGCAGTGTGAAAACAGAGTAATACACAGGTATATACCTAGCAATGGGATTGCTGGATCATGTGGTAGCTCTATGTTTAGTTTGTTGAGGAACCTCCATACTGTTCTCCATAGTGACTGTACTAATTTACCTTCCCACCAACAGCATATGAGGGCGCCCTTTCTGCCACATCCTCGTCAGCATGTTATTGTCTGTCTTTTGGATGACAGCCATTTTAACTGGGGTGAGATGATATTTCATTGTCTGGTCTTTTTGTTTGTTTGCTTTTTGTTTTTGAGACAGAGTCTTGCTCTGTTGCCCAGGCTGGAGTGCAGTGGCGTGATCTCGGCTTCCCTGCAACCTCTGCTTCCTGGGTTCAGGCAATTCTCCTGCCTCAGCCTCCCAAGTAGCTGGGACTACAGGCACCCGCCACCACGCCCAGCAAATTTTTGTATTTTTAGTTGAGACAGGCTTTCACCATGTCAGTCTTGATCTGTTGACCTCGTGATCCACTCACCTCGGCCTCCCAAAGTGCTGGGATTACAGGCATGAGCCACCGTGCCTGGTCCTCATTGTGGTTTTAATTTGCATGTCTCTGATGACTAATGATGTTGGCCATTTTTTCATTGAAAAGATATTTTTGAGGCATTGTGGAAATGTGAACATACCTGAATAATGGGTGATATTAAGGAATTGTTTATTGGGGGTGTGGTAATTATGTTATGGTTATTTTTGAAATATCTTTTCCAGGCTGGGCAACATAGCAAGAATGTTAAATGTTTTTAATTAGCTGGGGGTGGTGGTGCATGCCTGTAGTCCCAGCTACTTACTTAGGAGGTCATGGCAGGAGGATCGCTTGAGCGTAGGAGTTTGAAGCTGCAGTGAGCCATGATCAAACCACTGCACTCTAATGCACTTCACTCTGGGCAACAAGGCAAGACCCTGTCTCAAAAAGTAATTGTATTAAACTATATTAGAATGACACACTAAAGCACTTATAAATAAAATGATATGTCTGGTATTTGCTTTAAAATTCTCTAGTAAAAAGAAAAAAGTGGAAGTGGGGGGAATAGGTCAAAAAGAATGGCGGAAGGTAGAGAATTCGCTGATGGACAGGTATATGGGGTATATACGGGGCATATAGGGGCTTATCCTACTTTTGTGAGTTTTTGAGAATTTCCATAATAGAAACAATTAAAAAAAATTTTTTTTGAGACAAGGTCTCTCTCTGTCACCCAGGCTGGAGTGTAGTGGTGCGACCTCGGCTTACTGCAACCTCCAGCTACCAGGTTCAAGCAATTCTCGTGCCTCAGCCTCCTGAGTAGCTATGATTACAGGTGTCCAGACTAATTTTTGTATTTTCAGTAGAGTTGGGGTTTCACTGTGTTGGCCAGGCTGTTCTTGAACTCCTGACCTCAGGTGATCCACCTGCCTCGCCTCTCAAAGTGCTGGGATTACAGGCGTGAGCTACCACGCTGGCCTAGAAACCATTTGTAAATCCTGCTTTGCTTTTTCCTCTCTGAGGTATTTTCCTGCTAAAGAGCAGGGTTGAGCACTTCACATTTTATCTCAAAGTGTCTTTGAAGAGTAAAGCAAATCTCTCAACAGAGTATTCCAAGATAAAGAACAGCCATCTCCAAACTCATGCCACAGTGAGGAACTGTGCTAGGTCAGGAGACTGTTTGGAGCCTGGGACACTGGGGGTTAACAGCCTGTCCCTGGCAGCTGAGCGTCCCCACAGCTGCCAGCAATTAGACTAGCTGGCAGTCCCCTTAGGAAACTCCTGCTGCCTGATGAGGACTAATTGCATGCCGGAGTCTAAGTCTCCAATCGATAGAAATGGAAATCCATTAGGGAAAGGCTGGCGGGAGGGACTGCCTTCTGGGGAGGGCGCAGCCCTGCAGAGGCACAGGCTGGGCCAGGGTGGGTGCCGCCAACACTGCCAACACACCCCATGGTGGGTGCTGCCAACGTACCGTCCCTAGAAAACCACCGGGTGAAATGCTATCCCCCACAGAGTGTTCCTTTCCTCCTGAAGAAGCCTGTTCTGCCCAGCGTGGCATATGACAATTGCGTCTCAGAGAAACAAACCATGTGTCCTGGGAGAGTGGCAGAGGCCAAGGTCAGTGCACACAGGGCTGCTCTGTAAAGCTCGGTGCAGCTCAGCAAGGGGGCTTAGCTGAGCTTTGAGTCGGGCAGTTTTCTGCAACGAGCAGACTCAGCGTAGTGACTCGTAAGTAGCTACTGAAAATCCGTACTTCAGATCCCTGTCAGTTAGAAACTGTGACCACACACCAGAGAGAAGGGCAGTTTTCATGGCAATTATTTCAACCAGTGATATGCTGGTTTCTGAGAAAACAAAGATGAGTAAGACCTGGCTCTTAACCTGAAAGAATCCTACCATCCATGCACATTCAAAAACAACGTGATTCCAGAGGGACAATTTAAAATGCTTATGAGAACAAAATAAAACAAAATGAGGATTTCTAATCCCACCACCACCACCACCAAATTTTCCCACTTAATTGAATTTTTTGTTAAAACTACCCCTCTCACTCACAAGGAGTTTTGTTTTCAACCTATTTGGAAATTCAGGGCTATTACAATGAAATATGTATTGTATTATTTGAGAAAATACATTTGTGAACTTACTTTAGATAAGTTGCACAAGTTGGACACGGGTCATATAGAAAGTTCTTATCAGGAGTTCAGGAACAAAAAGTCCTGCTGTAAGATTATATATAAAGATTATATTCAATTCAAACTGTGATTTTGTTTCTGCAAAAATAACATGTCTATTGTTAAGAGTTTATGAAAATTAGACAAGAAAAGAAGCACAGTATTATTTTGCAACTTTGTGCAGAGGTAGATTCTTGTCCCTCTTGCACTACAAGTGCAAGAATTCTGAACAGGGGCCGGGCACGGTGGTTCATGCCTGTAATCCCAGCACTTTGGGGGGCCAAGGTGGATGGATTGCCCAAGCTCAGGGGTTCAAGACCACCCTGGGCAACATGGCGAAACCCCGTCTCTACTAAAAGTACAAAAATTAGCTGGATGTGGTGGTGAGCGCCTGTAGTCCCAGCTATGGGGGAGGCTGAGGGCAGAAGACTTGCTTGAACTGGGGAGGCAGAGGTTGTAGTAAGTGGAGATCGCGCCACTGCACTCCAGCCTGGGTGACAAAGTGAGACTCCATCTCAAAAAAAAAAAAAGAATTCTGAACACGATTGAAGTAAAACTATTGTAAAGTTAAAAATTAAAGTGAAATGTGTTCTTATTATTGACCTCAAATATAATCTGGAACAACCTGTTTAAGCACTTAAAGCATTTGCTTTGTAAGGCATTGGATTCACAATCAGGTTCATTGCAAATGATCCATTCATTAAAAGCAGGCCTGGAACCCACCACTCATTTAAGTTGTATGTATGTGTTAGAGGAACACTGAAACTGCATTTCTGTTAAAATATCGATTCATATTTTCCCAAAGTAGTACCATATGACTTTAGACATACCATGTGACCATAGACTTAAGACAATTTCAAATGCCAATTACCACATTATAGAGAAATCCTTAAAATTTCACCAGTGTTTTCTTTTAGAATAAGTGCTGCAGACAGGCACAGAAGAGATGCCTGTGGAAATGATCTGGATTTCACTGTACAGTTATGTCTCTGAGGTTACTGCCTATCAAACCACTTTTTGTTTAGGAGATTGCTTAATGGGAGTAAATTCTTACTATTCTTCCGTGCTGCTGAACAGGGTGAGGTCATACAGGAAGCCGAAAGGGACTGATGAATTTCAGTGACAGAGCCCAGGAAGCCATCAGGAGAAGAGACTTTGTCAGTGACTTGCAAATTCACTTGTTTAAAGTATATTTTTTTTAGTGTTTTCATAAAATAACCTGATTATAAAGTAAGGAGGCTGGTTTTACAAACTTCAAAAGAAAACAAATCTCATTGTTCTGTGCTCAAAACCTATACTTTGTCATTTGATCCAAAGGAAGACATGTACTACTTATTACTGTGTTGGTCAATAAGAGGTGAAGAAGGAAAAGAAAATGATCTGCTGGAGATGACACAATTGATGAACAGCAGGGCTGGTCCGAGAACCTGATTCTATCAATTTCTAATTCAATGCTCATGCTTTACTTTTCTTTTTTTTTTTTTTTTGAGATGGAGTCTTGCTCTGTCACCCAGGCTAGAGTGCAGTGGTGTGATCTCGGCTCACTGCAAGCTCCGCCTCCTGGGTTCAAACAATTCTCCTGCCTAGCCTCCCGAGTAGCTGGGATTACAGGCGCCCGCCACCACGCCTGGCTAATTTTTGTATTTTTAGTAGAGGTGGGTTTCACCATATTGGCCAGGCTGGTCTCAAACTCCTGATCTTGTGATCCACCTGGCGTGGCCTCCCAAAAAGCTGGGATTCCAGGCGTGAGCCACTGTGCCCGGCTGAGCATCTTTTCATGGGAGTATTAGCCATTTGCATATTCTCTTTGGAGAAATATCTATTTAGATCCTTTGCCCAGTTAAATAATTGGGTTATTTATGTTTTTATAAAATTGTAGAAGTTCTTTATATATTCTAGATATAAGTTGCTTATCAAATAGATAATTTGCAAATATTTCTCCCATTCAGTGAGTTGTCATTTAATTTTCTTGATGGTGTCTACTGAAGCACAAAAAGTCTCAATTTTGATAAAGTCTACTTTATTTTTTCTTGATATTTGTGCTTTTGGTGTCATACATAAAAAAAACTCATTGCTGGCCGGGCACGGTGACTCATGCCTATAATCCCAGCACTTTGGGAGACCGAAGCGGGCAGATCACCTGACATCGGGAGTTTGAGACCAGCCTGACCAACATGGAGAAACCCCATCTCTACTAAAAATACAAAATTAGCCGGGCGTGGTGGCGCACACCTGTAATCCCAGCTACTCAGGAGGCTGAGACAGGAGAATCGCTTGAGCCTGGGAGGCGGAGGTTGCAGTGAGCCAAGATCACGCCATTGTACTCCAGCCCGGGCAATAAGAGTGAAACTCCATCTCAACAAACAAACAAAACAAAACAAAAACCATTGTCTAATCCAGGGGCACAAAGATTTATGCTGTGTTTTCTTTTAAGAATTTTATTTATTTATTTTACCTTATTTTTTTTTTTTTTCAAGACAAAGTCTTGCTCTACCACCCAGGCTGGAGTGCAGTGGTACAATCTCGGCTCACTGCAACCTCCACCTCCCAGGTTCAAGTGATTCTCCTGCCTCAGCCTCACAAGTAGCTGGGACTACAGGTGTGCGCCACCATGCCCAGCTAATTTTTGTATTTTTATTAGAGACGGGGTTTCACCATGTTGGCCAGGCTGGTCTAGAACTCCCGACCTCAGGATATCCACCCACCTCAGCCTCCCAAAGTGCTGGGATTACAGGCAGGAGCCACCGCCATGCCCAGCAACTGTCTACTGTTAAAGTGAGGGCATTGATTGGAAAAGAATGGGACGCTGCAACTTGGAATGGGAATGTGTGGGAAGACCCTGATGAAGCTGGGGTCAAGACAATGCTGATTCTCCTCAGGACCTACCCCTGACACCCCTGTTTGTTTCTAGACCTCTAACTAAAGTCCCTTGGGCCGGCCTCTAGAGGTGATATTCAGAGTGTGACCCATGACAAGGTGTACTACACTTGAAAAGAACTGCTGGAGTTTTCTAATTTCTATAAGCAGCAATCTGGAGAACAGGCATGGGAATAATATCAAGGATGTGGGATAGTGGTGGAAGGAATGTAAAGTTGGATCAGGCTGAATTTTTCGGTATGGGCCCACTAAGCAGGGATTCTGCATTTAGTGTTGCAGCTCAGGGAGTTAAAAAAAAAAAAAAAAAAAAAAAAAGGGTTCTAATAGTTTATTTGCTGGATCAAAAGCTGGCCCACTGTGAACAACCTGGAAGTGCCTGATCTCCCTTGGTTTAATGTAGAGGAAGGGATCCAGGGGCTGAGGGAGATTGGGATGGTGGAGTGGATTAGTCACTTTAGACCTACTCATCCCTGCTGGGAGGCTCAGAAGACATACCCCTGACCAGTGCTTTGTGAAACAGATTTGTGAGGGGAGCACCTGCATCCTTGAAGAGCTCTGTGATGGCTCTTCTCTGTGTGTCAGATCTTACAGTGGGAACTGCAGTCACTCAATTCGAAAGTTTAAATGCAATGGGAATAATTGGATCCTGAAGTGGCAGGGGCCAAGTGGCAGCACTCAACTGTCAAAGGCAAGTTTGTTACCATAATGGGTGTAGTTACCATAATGGACAGCAGAGGCAAAGCAGCAATCAGAATAGTCTGGCTGGTGTAGAGCTCTGGCATTGGCTAATTAATCACAGTGTTCCTAGAAGTGAAATTGATAGGCAGCCTATTGCATTCTTACTTAATTTGTACTCAAATTAGTCTTTTGTTGAGGTCGAGTGGAAAAAAGACTAATTTTGAGTTATAAAAACAGAGATTCACGGTCCCTCAATCAAATTCCAGACTTGAACCAGTCTATAGACTCAGAACCCTGGAATGAAGGGGAGGCCGGGTCCCCTTGAGGAAGGACCTCACTACACTACCGACAATTTATACTGTTAATACTTCTCCCACCCTTCCCCAAGGAGACCTCCAGCCTTTTACCAGGGTAACTGCACTGGGGAGAGGGGAATGATCAGATCTTTCGGGGACTACTGGACACGCTCTGGGCTGACGTTGATTCCAGGGGACCCAAAACATCATTGGGGTCCTCCAGTTAAAGTAGGGGCTTATGGAGCTCAGGTAATTAATGGAGTTTTAGCTCAGGTCCGACTTCAGTGGGTCCTGGACGCATCCTGCAGTCATTTCCCCAGTGCCAGAATACATCATTGGTGTAGACATACTCAGCAGCTGGCAGAATCCCCACATTGGCCCCAACTGGTAGGGTGAGGGATATTATGGTGAGAAAGGCCAAATGGAAGCCATTAAAGCTGCTTCCACCTAGAAAAATAGTAAATCAAAAACAATATCACATCCCTGGAGGGACTGTGGAAATCAGTGCCACCATCCAGGACTTGAAAGACGCAGGGGTGCTGATTCCCACCACATCCCCATTCAACTCTCCCATTTGGCCTGTGCAGAAGACAGATGCATCTTAGAGAATGAAAGTGGATTATCGCGAGCTTAACCAAGTGGTGACTCTAATTGCAGCTGCTGCACCAGATGTGGTTTCATTGCTTGAGTAAATTAATCGTCTCCTGGTACCTGGTGTGCAGCCATTGATTAGGCAAATGCCTTTTCCTCCATTCCTGTCCATAAGGCCCACCAGAAACAATTTGCCTTCAGCCGGCAAGGCCAGCAATATACCCTCACTGTCCTACGTCAGGGCTATATCCATACTTGGCTTTGTGTCATAATCTTGTTTTCAGAGGTTTGTTTTTTTTTTAAGTTTTTCTGACTGTAAGTTTATTCAATGCTAAATAATCCTCTCCAGTTTTACTGACATGGCTGAGCACGTCCACGACCAAACCCGCCTCTGAACTGGAGTTTGACTGCTGACCCAACCCCAGCCTTGTCTTTCTTGTGGGCGCCAGGGGGCACAGTGCTCCATCTGTAGGTATCTCTGTTGGCTTCCCTTCTTGTGAGTCTTGCAGGTTGCTTACCCTCCAGACCTTTAGGCCGAGGCCTGCCAATGTCTGGACGGCTGTGGTGTAGGGTAGCAGGCACAATCCCCGAGGTCAGATGGAGGCAATCACGGAGATACTGGATACCCTCATTGGTAAAGGTACCAGTAGAAATGTCTCCGGGCAGACTGTTCCTTCACGTAGCCTCGGGATTTGAGAGACTGCATGGCCTTCATGACGTGAAGATTAGGCACACCCCTGTCCGCCAGCTCCGGGTCTTAAGCATGTGGCCATGCTTCTTGGCAATCATGACTCCCTCCTTAAAAAAGAGGTCACAGGCCGGGCGTGGTGGCTCACGCCTGAATCCCAGCACTTTGGGAGGCCGAGACGGGTGGATCACGAGGTCAGGAGATCGAGACCATCCTGGCTAACATGGTGAAACCCTGTCTCTACTAAAAATACAAAAAATTAGCCGGGCGAGGTGGCGGGCACCTGTAGTCCCAGCTACTCGGGAGGCTGAGGCAGGAGAATGGCCTGAACCCGGGAGGCGGAGCTTGCAGTGAGCTGAGATCCGGCCACTGCACTCCAGCCTGGGCGACAGAGCGAGACTCCGTCTCAAAAAAAAAAAAGAGGTCACAAAAGGCAATCCAGTTCTCAGGCAGCAGTGCGGAATCGCGCAGCTGTACCTTAAGGTGCGCAGGCAAGGCCCGGGCTGGAGTGCAGTGGCCGGATCTCGGCTCACTGCAAGCTCCGCCCCCCGGGTTCCCGCCATTCTCCTGCCTCAGCCTCCCGAGTAGCTGGGACTACAGGCGCCCGCCGCCTCGCCCAGCTAGTTTTTTGTATTTTTCAGTAGAGACGGGGTTTCACCGTGTTAGACAGGATGGTCTCGATAATCCCCGCTTCTTGACAGGCAGCAGACCCCAAACCGAACGGCTCAGGCCTTCCCACCCTTGTTTCCTGCCACTCCTCCCCCAAACTAGAACTCCAGGACCAGGAAAGGAGGCAGTCGGGGGAGTCCTGTCCCCAGGGAAAACGCGTGTCAGCGGGACGCCGGCTCCCTAGTCTTGTCTGGCTGGTCTCTGCCACGCACTGGCTTCATCCTGCCCTCCTCCCTCAGGCAGTCTTCGCCTACCAGCAACTTTCTACCCCGTAAAACAAGCCTCCAGCCCCTGTGGCTACTCAGAAATGGGTGTGTGGGGAGTAGGAGAGAGGCCCCCGTGGGCACCTTGGGGAGGAGCGGTCGCCAAGGCAGCAGGATGGCCGGGATCGGGGCGGATGGAAATCGAACTCCACTGTTTGCAGAGATCTGGCTGGCTGTTCTCTTCCGCAAGATGTCACCTGTCCACTAGATGGATGACATTGTGCCGACTGGACCCAGGAGTGAGATGTAGCAAACACGCTGGACTCATTGGTGAGATATTTGAGTGCCAGAGCATGGGAAATCAATCTGACTAAAATTCAGGGACCGCCTACCGCAGTGAAGTGTCTAGGGGTCCAGTGGTGTGGGCCTGTCCAGAGACTGCTTTTAGGTGAAGGTTAAGTTGCTGCATTTGGTCCCTCCTTCTGCCAAGAAAGGGCATGACACCCAGCGGGCCTGTGTGGATTTGGAGACAACACATGCCTCCTTTGGGTGTGTTACTCCAGCCCACTTATTAAGTGATCCAAAAGGCCACCAGTTTTGAGTGGGGTCCAGAACAGGAGGCTCTGCAGCAGGTCCAGGCTGCTGGAGGCAGGCACCATTGGATCTGCCACTTGGGCCATATGACCCAGCAGATGCAGTGGGGCTTGAGGTGTCGGTGGCAGATAGGGATGCTGTTTGGAGTCTTTGGCAGGCAGACGTGAGCCACCGTGCCAGGTGCGGGCCAAGACTTTAAATAGTGTTTTTTTCAAAAGTAATTCTCACCAGTTATAGTTGTTTCATTAGAAAGAGGGTCTGCAGATCTTCTCACCGCCTTATTCCAGAAATCGTCTCAATGGATTGGATTTATTTTTAAATCTCATGTTCTGTGTAAGACAAATTGTATCTTATAATATTTGGAAGTTATCTAATGTCAGTGAGGTCAACTTCCCAATCCATGAAGACATACCTAAACATCCTGGACACAAAATCCTTTCATTTCTGCTGGTGACAGAATGACTCATGACTTCTGGCCAGGCGCAGTGGCCCACGCCTGTAATCCCAACACTTTGGGAGGCTGAGGCGGGTGGATCACCTGAGGTCAGGAGTTTGAGACAGGCCTGACCAACATGATGAAACCCCGTCTCTACGAAAAATACAAAATTAGCTGGGCGTGGTGGTGCATGCCTGTAATCCCAGCTACTTGGAAGGCTGAGGCAGGAGAATCCCTTGAACCCAGGAGGCGGAGGTTGCAGTCAGCCGAAATTGTGCCATTGCACTCCAGCCTGGGCAACAAGAGTACAACTCCGTCTCAAAAAACAAACAAAAAAAAGATTCATGACTTCCTCTGCAGGCAACTGATTTTTTTGGGGGGACAGAATCTCAGCTCTGTCACCCAGGCTGGAGTGCAGTAGTGCGATCTCGGCTCACTGCAACCCTGCAACCTCTGCTTCCCAGATTCAAGCAAGTCTCGTGCCTCAGTCTCCTGAGTAGCTGGGACTACAGGCGCACACCACCATGCCTGGCATTTTTTTGTTTTTTTGTTTTTTGGAGATGGAGTCTTGCTCTGTCACCAGGCTGGACTGCACTGGTAACATCTTGGCTCACTGCAACCTCCACCTCCCCGGTTCGAGCAATTCTGCTTCAGCCTCCCGAGTAGCTGGGACTACAGGCACACGCCACCATGCCCAGCTAATTTTTATGTTTTTAGTAGAAATGGGGTTTTGCCATGGTGTCCAGGATGGTCTCGATCTCTTGACATCATGATTCACCTGCCTCGGCCTCCCAAAGTACTGGGATTACAGGCGTGAGCCATCACGCCCTAATTTTTTTTTTTTTTTTTATTTTTAGTAGAGACGGGGTTTTGTCATATTGTCCAGGCTGGTCCTGAACTCCTGACCTCAAGTGATCAGCCCACCACATCCTCCCAAAGGGCTGTGATTACAGGCATGAGCCATTGCGCTCGGCCCCGGGCAACAGATTTGATCCTAGGTAGTTTGAATTGTTAAGAGTTCATTTTGACCTGAACTATGCCTCCAATTAATAACAGTTTGAAAGTATATAAATTATCTAATCCACATTGTATTAAACAATTTGTCAAATATTTGAGGCCAGGCATCAATTCTCCCTTTCTTCTTTTCTTTTTAAAGTTAGTTAACCTTGAGCTTTTCTTCAAATGAAGAAGTTTCTGAACCTCTAAACACCCTGGTCACCTCTCCTTGAAAGTGTCTCTTAAAATCAGCCTTAAACAAAATGCAAAAATGTAAATGTAATTTGGATAATTCAGTTTATGGGATTATTATTTTCAGTATAGATGTATAGAAAGTAAATAAATGGATGGATAGAGTAATGACATAGATGGACAAATGATTAGATGAATGCCTTCCAAAAATATATTTACTCAAACTGCAGAAGACAAAATAGTATATTTTTTTTTTTTTTTTTTTTTTTGAGACGGAGTCTCACTGTTGCCCAGGCTGGAGTGCAGTGGCGCAATCTCGGCTCACTGCAAGCTCTGCCTCCCGGGTTCACGCCATTCTCCTGCCTCAGCCTCCCGAGGAGCTGGGACTACAGGCGCCCACCACTGCGCCCGGCTAATTTTTTCTATTTTTAGTAGAGACGGGGTTTCACCATGGTCTCGATCTCCTAACCTTGTGATCCGCCCGCCTCGGCCTCCCAAAGTGCTGGGATTACAGGCGTGAGCCACCGCGCCCGGCCCAAAATAGTATATTTTTATAGTATATATAGATATATATTTGATATGTAGTATATACTATATATAGTTTGATAGTGTATATATATTTGATATATAGTATATATTATATATACTTTGATAGTATATATTTGATAGTATATATATATTTGGTATATAGTGTATATTATATATGTACTTTGATAGTATATATATTTGATAGTATATATAGTATACATATTTGATAGTATATATATTGAATAGTTATATAGATGTAACATCCACTGTCTATTTAGAGCTGGGATGTGAGGAGCTCAACTTCCTACAAATCTCACTTCACACAGGATCAAGCCCTTCAGATGCTTCTGGGTGAGCGAAATTTGCTTCTCGTTTACTTCGGAAATAGTAAGTACACGAGGTGAGTCTGAGAGGAGCCAAGAGGGCGGAATCTGGCTGCAGTGTCCACCCTGCACTGACACTGGAAATGTAACGAAGTAGCCTCTTTGGGTGTGTGCTTCTGGAAATTGTCTCAGTAACAGAACTCAGAATGGCCACTTGGGTAGAACCAACACAGGCCATGTGTTGGCAAACAATGCTTACGTCTAGCCCAGAAGTTTGTGTCCAGTCAGAGTGGACTGCTGCTACAGACTAGATGTTTGTGACCACCTCCAAATTTGAATGTTAAATCCTAAGTCCTCATGTTATAGTATTTGGAGGTGGGGGCGCTGGGAGGTGATTAGGTCACGAGGGTGGAGCCCTCCTGAATGCAATTGGTGCCTTTTTTTTTTTTTTTTTGAGATGGAGTCTCACTCTGTGGCCCAGGCTGGAGTGAGTGGCATGATCTCGGCTCACCTCAACCTCCGCCTCCCGAGTTCAAGCGATTCTCCTGCCTCAGCCTCCTGAGTAGCTGGGATTACAGGCACCACCACGCCTGGCTAATTTTTGTATTTTTAGTAGAGACGGAGTTTCACCATGTTGGTCAGGCTGGTCTCAAACTCCGGACCTCGTGATTCACCCACCTTGGCCTCCCAAAGTGCTGGGATTACAGGCGTGAGCCACCACGCCTGGCCACTGGTGCCTCTTTAAGGAGAACCCAGAGAACAGCCTTGCCCCTTCCACCATGTAAGTTACAACGAAAAGGTTCCATCTGTGGACCAGGAAGCAGGCCCTCACCAGATATCCAACCTGCCAGTTCCTTGATCTTGGACTTCCCAGGCTCCAGAACTGTGAGAAATAAATTTCTGTTGTTTATAAGCCACCCAGTTTATGGCATTTTGCTGTAGTAGCCCAAATAGACTAAGACAACCACCAAGTTCTTCTGGGAGGGAGGGTCTAGAACAAAACAGATCTATTTTTGATTTTTTTTTTTTTTTTTTTGAAACGGAGTCACTCTTCTTGCCCAGGCTGGAATGCAATGGCAATGCGATCTCAGCTCACTGCAACCTCTGCCTCCCGGGTTCAAGTGATTCTCCTGCCTCAGCCTCCTAAGTAGCTGGGATTACAGGCATGCGCCACCACGCCTGGCTAATTTTGTATTTTTGATAGAGATGGGGTTTCTTCATGTTGGTCAGGCTGGTCTCGAACTCCCAACCTCAAGTGATCCGCCTGCCTCAGCCTCCCAAAGTGCTGGGATTACAGGTGTGAGCCACCACATCTGGCCCTCTATTTTTTATTTTAACTCAACTCATTTGTTTATGTTCTTGGATAGAGAGCATAATCTCTGAATCTCAGATTGTCAAATATTAAAAGAGGACACTGTTCTCAGAAGGTTGCTTGGTGCTGGGAGGGGTAGATTACAAAATAATGCGTATGTAGTATCTTGCAAGTGTTTACATCACAAATCATCCTTAACTATACATAGTAGTAACTGGAGAGAAGTGGAGCCGTGGAAGATACATATGAAACTAGGAGAAGCTTTGTCTTGGACAATGAATATTTGGAAGGTGGAAGCTTGTGAATGGCCCTGAAGTGGAAAGACCTTGAAGTTATCTCTTCCTTGCCTGTGACATGTCCAAAATGAACCTATTTTAGAGGAAGACCAAATTTTGTTTCATAGATTGCCACTTTCATGGGGGGAACAGTGACGAAGGAAGAAGGATTAGACAGCCAGCAAAAATGTGACACTCTAAAATGGGTGTACTGCCTAACACATCCTCCAAGGTTATCTCAGGCTTTTTTTCTTTTTTGTTAATTCTTTTTTTTTTTTTTTTTTTTTTTGTATCCGAGGCTTTTTTTTTTACTTGAATTATTTAATAACTTTATAAATTGCCTTGTGGGATACTGACCAGTTTTGCACTGTTAGGAAATTTATTTCTGCATTCTTGACTGCCTGTATATGTGTGTTATTTGACTTCTCTTTGAACCAGTTATAACATCTTATTGGTTCCCTCATGAAGCCGTGAGTTTAGTAAAATCTTTGACATGTGTTTATTTTATGTATATTTCTATGAGTGTCCCAGTTTTATCCTTTAGATAATTATTATTGAAATAGTTCTCAGGCTGGGAGCAGTGGCTCACACCTATAATCCCAGCAGGCGAGCTGGGATTTGGGAGGCCAAGGCAGGTAGATTGCTTGAGCTCAGGAGTTTGAGACCAGTCTGGATAACATAGCAAAATCCTGTCTCTATAGAAAATTTAAAAATTAGCCTGGCACGGTAGTGCATGACTGTGGTCCCAGCTACTTGGGAGGCTGAGGTGGGAAGATCACTTGAGCCCAGGAGGCAGAGGATGCAGTGAGCTGAGCTTAGGCCACTGCTCTCCAGCCTAGATAATATAGATAACAGAGCAAGACTCTGTTTAAAAATAATAATAATAATAATTAGGCCAGGCATGGTGGCTTACGCCTGTAATCCCAGCATTTTGGGAGGCTGAGGCAGGTGGATCACCTGAGGTCAGGAGTTTGAGACCAGCCTGACCAACATGGTAAAACCCTGTCTCTACTGAAAATAAAAAATTAGCTGGGTGTCGTGGCAGGTACCTGTAGTCCCAGCTACTCGGGAGGCTGAGGCAGGAGAATTGCTTGAACCCAGGAGGCGGAGGTTGCAGTGAGTCAAGATCACACCACTGCACTTCAGCCTGGGTGACAGAGCGAGACTCCATCAAAAAAAAAAAAAAAAAAAAAAAAAAAAAAAAATATATATATATATATATATATAGTGGGATAGAATTTCAGCCAGGTGTTTCATCTTTATAACTGCTGTGAAATGCCACCGTGGCTCACAGGTAAATCCTTACCTGTAATGTAAAATTCCCAATATTTGTTGGCTGGAATAATCTCCAATGCAGTGAATTCACGTCTGTGGAGCATGTAACACGTCACTTCCTGATCTTGTCCTGTTTTTTCATCACAAAGAAATTATTATTGGAAAGGAAGGGGCTGAGTTCTATTTTGTGTTGGGGAAGTAACAGGGATGCCTGGTAGGCAGCAGGCCCAATAGCCTCATGGGCCAGAGCATGAAGACGAGAAAGAGAAAAAGAGCTTCAGGAATAGGGTAGATCTAGGGCAATCCTGAGAGGTCTGAGAATTCCAGATTCTCTAAGGCAAGGATTCCCAAAGTGCAATCCCAGGCCAACTTCAGCGACACCTGGGAGCCTGTTAGAAATGTGGAATCTCAGCCGGACGCGGTGGCTCGCACCTGTAATCCCAGCACTTTGGGAGGCCTAGGCGGGCGGATCACAAGGTCGGGAGATCGAGACCATCCTGGCTAACACGGTGAAACCCCGTCCCTACTAAAAATACAAAAAATTAGTCGGGCGTGGTGGTGGGGGCCTGTAATCCCAGCTACTTGGGAGGCTGAGGCAGGAGAACGGCGTGAACCCGGGAGACGGAGCTGGCAGTGAGTCGAGATCATGCCACTGTACTCCAACCTGGGGGACAGAGTGAGACTCTATCTCAAAAAAAAAAAAAAAAAAAAAGAAATGTGGAATCTCGGCCAGGGTGGTGGCTCATGCCTGTAATCCCAGCACTTTGGGAGGCCAAGGTGAGTGGCTCACCTGAGGTTAGGAGTTTGAGACCAGTCTGGCTAACATGGCAAAACCCCTGTCTCTACTAAAAATACAAAAATTAGCTCGGTGTAGAAAAATTAGCTGGGCATGGTGGCGGGTGCTTGTAGTCCCAGCTACTTGGGAGGCTGAGGTGGGAGAATTGCTTGAACATGGGAGGCGGAGGTTACAGTGAGCCAAGATCACCCCATTGCACTCCAGCCTGGGTGACAGAGCAAAACTCCATCTCAAAAAAAAAAAAAGAAAAGAAAAGAAAAGAAAAGAAATGTGGAATCTTAGGCCTTGCCCCAGATACTGAATCAAAGTCTGCGTTTAATGAGGTCACCTGGTAGTTTGTATTCACATGAAGTTTGCGAAGCACCAGTAGAAAACAAGAGTTTTACCGTTTTGTGTCCTAATGGTCTTGCCTTACTTAGGACTCTCTAACAGAGTCACTCTAAAATGCCCTTGGACTTGGGAAGTACTTGGAACAGGCTCATGATCGCATAGAGTAAAGTGGTTCCTTAGGCTATCTGTCCCTGTGTTAGCTCACAGCGGGCCCTCAAGACTCAGTCAAGGAGTATTTAATAAGTCCTGTAAGCAAAGTACTAAGACATATGTTATGAAGGATATTTTTATATTATTTAATTAAATTATTCATTTTTGGAGACAGGGTCTCGCTCTGTCACACAGGCTGAAGTGCAGGGGCACAATCTTGGCTCACTGCAGACTTGACCTCCTGGGCTCAAGCCATCCTTCAGACTCCAAGTAGCTGAGGTCACAGGCGTGTGCTGCCATGCCTGGCTAATTTTTTATTTTGTGTAGAGACAAGGTTTTGCCATACTGCTCAGGCTGATCTCAAACTCCTGGGCTCCAGCAGTCCTCCCGCCTCGGCCTCTCAAATTGCTGGGACAGGCATAAGCCACTATGCCTGGCCAAAGAATATATATATATTTAATGAAACCTCAGTTTTTGTGACAGAGACAGGCCGTCCTCAAATGAGGAAATAATCTAGCTATTACCCTATGCTAAGGTTAGTCTCTACACTAACACTCTAATGAGACTTTTTTAGATTCTAACACGAGTAGCTACCATGAGAAATGAGGCATGTTGCTTTACTCAGTGTTTCATTCAACCAAATGTAAAATACATCCTATTATATTTGTTCTTATTCTGTGTGCACTCTGTTCTTCATTAGATGAATCAAATTTAAATACGACATTGACAGTTTAAGAATAGTTTCAGAAGCTGTCTGCTAAGTAAATGCAATTTCAATTTTGAGACGATACTGTATAAAGAAAACAATAATAATGGGTGTGGACAGCTGAAAAAATACTATACAGAGGACTGTACTAATTACTTCAAGATTATCCAGAGAAAGAAATTATGTCATTTACCAATGATTATCTTTCAAAATGGTCAGACTATAGTTTCTTTTCTGCCAGTACTGGCCAGGAGTAACCAGCTCACATGAACCAACCAACAGGCATTCATTATTGAGTGCCTACTGTATAACAAACACTGGGGAAGATATCCAAGCAGAGGATACAGAATTTGTTTTCCAGGGATTTACAATCTGGACTGGGAGAAAAAGTACATGCACAGAAAAATACAAGTCTTAAATGAAGGATACAGACAAGTCAGAAGCCAACTCTGGCCCAGGATGATCAGGAAAGCATCACAGAATGTGTAGGATTTGAGCTGGGCCTTGAAGCTCAACCTAGGTGGAGCAAAATGATAGACTCAGTGGCCGCCTTGAGTGACATACTCTCCCTCAGACATGGTACTCGTGATGCTTTTCCCAAAAGAAAGGTTTTCTTATGACCTTCCCATATCTGAGGTCCAATTCTAAAGTCCAAATCTGTTATACTAGGGTATCCTGTAAAGAAAGCGATCATTTTGGTTGATGTATTAACCTGTTCTCATACTGCTATAAAGAACTACCTGAGATTAGGTAATTTACAAAGAAAAAAGGTTTTTGTTTTGTTTTGTTTTGTTTTTGAGGTGGAGTCTTACTCTTGTTGCCCAGACTGGAGTGCAATGGCGCCATCTCGGCTCACTGCAAACTCCGCCTCCTGGGTTCAAGCGATTCTTCTGTCTCAGCCTCCCCAGTAACTGGGATTATTACAGGCACCCGCCACCACGCCTGGCTAATTTTTGTATTTTTAGTACAGACAGGGTTTCACCATGTTGGCCAGGCTGGTCTCAAACTCCTGACCTCAGGTGATCTGCCTGCCTTGGCCTCCCAAAGTGCTGGGATTATAGGAGTGAGCCACCAGGCCCGGCCTTATTTTTATTTTTTAATTTCTTATTTCTTTTGGAAAAAGGGTCTCGCTGTGTGTCCCAGGCTGGAGTATAGTGGTATGATCTCAGTTTACTGCAACCTCTGCCTCCTGAGCTCAAGCAGTTCTCACACCTCAGCCTTCCAAGTAGCTGGGGCTACAGATGTGTGCCACCAGGCCTGGCTAATTTTTGTATTTTTAGTAGAGACAAGGTTTCACCATGTTGGTCAGGTTGGTCTCGGACTCCTCACCTCAAATGATCCGCCCACCCCAACCTCCCAAAGTGCTGGGACTACAGACGCGAGCCACTGTGCCTGGCCACCACACACTTTTAAACCATCAGATCTCATGAGAACTCACTCACTATCGTGAGAAAGGCAAGGGGGAGGCCAGGTGCGGTGCCTCACGCCTGTAATCCCAGTACTTTGGGAGGCTGAGGTGGGCGGATCACCTGAGGTCGGGAGTTTGAGACCGGCCTGACCAACATGGAGAAACCCTATCTCTACTAAAAATACAAAATTAGCTGGGTGTGGTGGCGGGCGCCTGTAATCCCAGCTACTCAGGAGGCTGAGGCAGGAGAATCGCTTGAACCTGGGAGGCGGAGGTTGCGGGTGAACCGAGATTGTGCCACTGCACTCCAGCCTGGGCAACAAGAGCGAAACTCTGTCTCAAAAACAAACAAACAAACAAAAAACCCAGCAAGGGGGAAATCTGTCCCCATGATCCAATCACCTCCCACCAGGTCCCTCCTCCAATTTGACAGGAGATTGGGATGGGGACACAACGGTATCACATGATAACTTAGCTAACGTGGCAGGGAGCTTTGTCCTCTTACTTGGCCAAAATGCTAATGTATTAACTTCATTTTATTATCCTTGAGGATTTTTTTCCCCTTCTCCTTTGGCCAAGCACAATTCTAGTTGAAAACAATAACATGAAGCTATACAGCAACCTCTCCCCCACTGCTTTAATTACATGTTTACTATGCACTCCAGGCCGTGCTCTTCACACACGGGGCTTCATAAATATTGCAGGCAGATGGATTAACTGAAAGAACTATCTGGTGAAGCTCTCTAGCCTATATTTTCTGGGTTACAAGAAGAGAAAGTACGCAACAGCGGAAGAGGGAAAGAAGTCTGGGATATGATTGCCAGTTGGCTTTTATAGTAGTAGCAGCAGCATGATTTTTTGTTTCTCAAGCAACCTAACCTACTTGAAAGCTAAATTTAAAAGAAGAGGTCTCTAACAGTAGACTAAAAAATCACTTTCAAAAGATGAAAAACATGATCTCATACAAATATAAAATGAGGCTGGGCATGGTGGCTCATTCCTGTAATCCTAGCACTTTGGGAGCCTGAGGTGGGTGTATCATTTGAGCCCAGGAGTTCAAGACCAGCCTGGAAAACATGGCGAGACCCCACCTCTACAAAAGATTAAAAAAAAAAAAAAAATTAGCAGGTGTGTTGGCACATGCGTATAGTCCCGGCTGCTCTGGACACTGAGGTGGGAGGACCACTGGGTCCAGGAGGTTGTGGCTGCAGTGAGCTGTGATCATGCCTCTGCATTCCAGCACAGGCAACAGGGTGAGACCCTGTCTCAAAACAACAAAAACTAGATATAAAATGAACATGTGGTCAAACATTCTATTGAATTTGTTAGTTAATGAGGGAATGGTAAAAGACTAGTTCAAATAGGAATTTGAGTAGGTAGGTATTTATACCAATGTAATAAATAAATGTTAGATTCTTTTTTTTTTTTTTTTAAGACCATCTCACTCTGTCACCCAGGCTGGAGTGCAGTGGCGCCATGTCAGCTCACTGCAACCTCCGCCTCCCAGGTTCAAGCAATTCTCTGCCTCAGCCTCCCACGTAGCTGGGATTACAGTCACCCGCCACCACGTCTGGCTAACTTTTGTATTTTTAGTAGAGATGGGGTTTCACCATCGTGGCCAGGCTGGTCTCGAACTTCTGACCTTGTGATCCACCCACCTCAGCCTCCCAAAGTGCTGGGATTACAGGAGTGAGCCACTGTGCCTGGCCGAAATGTTAGATTCTTTATATGATCAGTAGGTTAGATATAAAACTATTTAATGTCATACAGGGCCACAAGCCGCAACCTTTGGGGTTCTCTTTCCCAGTGGGCAGAAATTACTTCCATCTCTAACTGGACAAGAACCTACAGGTTAACCTCTGCGCCTACAGAGTTGTCAAGCCCGTTATTAGACAGTCAGTGAAAGGAACAAGCCTAGCGGTGTACTGAAAGAACACCTAGACTATTAGGCCGTCCTTGGACTGCTATAAAGAAGGACCTGAGACTGGGTAATTGATGAGAAAATAGGTTAATTGGCTCAGGGATCTGCAGACTGCACAGGAAGCATAGCGGCTTCTGCTTCTGGGGAGGCCTCAGGAAACTTCCAGTCAAGGTGGAAGAAGAAAGGAAAGTGGGGCCGGGCGCAGTGGCTCAAGCCTGTAATCCCAGCACTTTGGGAGGCCGAGACGGGCGGATCACGAGCTCAGGAGATCGATACCATCCTGGCTAACACAGTGAAACCCCGTCTCTACCAAAAAAATACAAATAACTAGCAGGGCGAGGTGGCGGGCGCCTGTAGTCCCAGCTACTCGAGAGGCTGAGGCAGGAGAATGGCGTAAACCCGGGAGGCGGAGCTTGCAGTGAGCTGAGATCCGGCCATTGCAGTCCAGCCTGGGCGACAGAGCGAGACTCCGTCTCAAAAAAAAAAAAAAAAAAAAAAAAGGAAAGTGGGCACATCACATCGGGAAGCAAGAACAAGAGAGAGAAGAGGGGAGGTGCCACATGCTTTCAAATGACCAGGTCTCCTGTGAGCTCAGGGTGCAAGCTCACTTACCACCAAGGGGCTAGCCCAAGCCATTCATGAGGGATCCACCGCCATGATCCCAACACCTCCCTCCAATCCCCACCTCCAACACTGAGGATCGCATTTCAACATGAGATCTGGGCAGGGACAAATACCCAAACTGTATTGCTTAGGAATCTTGTGTGTCTCCTTCCAAGTTTTGAATAATTTCTCTGACATTGAGAGGAGGCTCTGAAAAGGCAATGGTGAAGGTCCAGCATCATGTTAGAATAGTATGCAGATCTTTACAATGAAGATGACACTGGACCAGCTAGAGAAGAACATGGTCAGGAGAGGCACTCATCCTGTGCAGTTTCAGGAAACAGTTGAAGTAATGACCAGACTCAGAGAAGTAGGGCAAAAACAATATTCCAGTGAACGGTAATGGCTGCAGAGGTCACCTACACGCAGCCTCAATGACCTGGAACCCAGTTGAGAGCCAATCTAGTTATAAACTTAAAGCATATTTAAGTCCAGTTTTAGATTTAATCCTAATAATTTGACTCATCTGGAGAATGCTAGCCATAGTCATACAGCAGCAGAGATATGCCATTAGAAAGAAATACATAATCCGTAAGCATCTAGGCCCTTTTGGTTATAGTCTATAGCCTTGTAAACCAGCATCTTATAGTAGAATCCTATCCATCATCTTTATATGTTCGTGTCAATTACTAAAAATTATAAACTGTTTTTCAGTAAACTCTACTTGAAAAGTATGCACTGTGAAATCCCATCTCTACTAAAAATACAAAAATTAGCCGGGCTTAGTGGCACACGCCTATAATCCCAGCTACTTAGGAGGCTGAGGCAGGAGAATCACTTGAACCCAGGAGGTGGAGGTTACAGTGAGCCAAGATAGCACCATAGCATTCCAGCCTGGGCAACAGAGTGAGACTCTGTTTCAAAAAAAAAAAAAAGTATGTAAATAAACCAGGCGAGGGGGTTCATGCCTGTAATATCAGCACTTTGGGAGGCCGAGGTGGGTGGATCACTTGAGTCCAGGAGTTTGAGACCTGCCTGGGCAACATGGTAAAACCTCATCTTTACAAAAAATTAAAAAATTAGCCAAACAAGACCGGCGCGGTGGCTCACGCCTATAATCCCAGCATTTTGGGAGGCCGAGGTGGGCAGATCACCTGAGGTGAGGAGTTTGAGACCAGCCTGGCCAACATGGTGAAACCCCATCTCTACTAAAAATACAAAAATGAGCCAGGTATGGTGCAGGTACCTGTAATCCCAGCTACTCACGAGGCTGAGGCTGGAGAATCGCTTGAACCCGGGAGGCAAAGGTTGCAGTGAGCTGAAATCATACTACTGCAATCCAGCCTGGGCGACAGAGCGAGACTCTGTCTCAAAAAAAGAAAAATAAAAACTTAGCTGGACATGGTGGCATGTGCCTGTAGTCCCAGCTACTCTGGAGGCTGAGGTGGGAGGTTCACCTCAGCCCTGGAGGCTAAGGCTGCAGTGAGCCATGATTGCACCACTGCATTCCAGCCTGGACAAAAGAGTGAGACCCTGTCTCAAAAAAAAAAAAAAAAAAAAGTATGCAAACACATAATCCAGAAATATTTCTCTCAAAAGTATTCAAAAATTTAAAAGCATTGGTAATTAAAGAACAAATCAAGCCCTTATATTGAATATAGGCTCTGTATAGGGTCCTGGGTTGTATTCATAGAAATGAGATATTATTCCTGCTTTTAAAAAGCTTATAATAGGATAAATATCTTGGTAAACATATTTCATACAACAAAGTGTGAATGAAGTGCTAAGCGTGCACGTGGGAACACAGGATGGATGATTGATTAAGTGGTGTTTGAGTTAGAGGAAGTCAGGGAAGACTTCATGGCGAAAGGGACATTTGAGCTGGGTCTTCAAGTGTTTAATACCCATTTGACCAGAAAATTCTCTAAAAGGAATGACTGTGAATAAATGAAGAATTGCTGTAATAATTTTTTCTCAAAATGATACTAATTATGTAGAAAAACATATTAACATGATACTATAAACAAAGACAAGTGATAGATTGAGATAAAAATACTAAGATAACGCCAAGCTTGGTAGCTAACACCTGTAAATGGCAGGAGATGCCATTCTCCTGCCTCAGCCTGGGCAACAGAGCGAGACTCCATCTCAAAAAAAACAAGAAAAGATAAACAGACCCGGCTGGGAGCAGTGGCTCATGCCTGTAATCGCAGCACTTCGAGACGCCAAAGTAGGGAGATCACGAGGTCAGGAGATCGAGACCATCCTGGCTAACACAGTGAAACCCCGTCTCCACTAAAAAAAATACAAAAAATTAGCCAAGCATGGTGGCGGGCGCTTATAGTCCCAGTACTCGGGAGGCTGAGGCAGGAGAATGGCATGAACCCGGGAGATGGAGCTTGCAGTGAGCCTAGATCGCGCCACTGCACTCCAGCCTGGGTGACAGAGCGAGACTCCGTCTCAAAAATAAAAAATAAAAAAGATAAAGAGACCCATGTTGTAGACAGTTCACAAAAGAAATAGAAATGGCCAATGCACATTGAAAATTGTATGTAATAATGCTATTAACCAAAGAAATGGAAAGCAGAATGGATACCATTTTGAACACAGGAGTATGACCAAGATTTTCCAGGAGAGGTAATACTTGTGGTTTGCAAGTATGTAAAGAAACTAATGTTTTCATATACAGTATAGGAATATAAACTGGTACAACTTCTAGAAATGCATTTTCAATACTAAGAATTTATCTTATGAAAAATTAGACATTAGTATAAAGACTATATGTAAAGGTCATCAAAACACAGCAAGTTTTAAAGAGAAAAAGCAAAGAAATAGGCCAGGTGCAGTGGCTCACGCCTGTAATTTCAGCACTTTGGGAGGCTGAGGTGGGCAGATCACCTAAGATCAGGAGTTCAAAGCCAGCCTGGGCAACATGGAGAAACCCTGACTCTACTAAAAATACAAAAATTAGCCAGGTGTGTTGGCGGATCCACAGGGTTGCATGACTGGGTCATGGCATCTCAACACGCTCAACCGACTGCCTGGTCTCATGGGGTGTCCTCAGTGACATCATAGGAAACGCTGCATTCAGGAGGAAGAAAATGACTTCCACGCTTCTTGTCTTCTTTTCCTGACTCTCCTTAGTTAAGGTCAGCCCTACAGGGAGATCAGTCCCCTAAACGTTCAGGATGTGTCACCTCGCCACTCTGGGCAGCTATTGGGGAGGTAGGGCCCCTGGATGACCGGTGGACAGGCACAGGCATTGTCTTTTCCTTGTCCTCGAGAGTCCTTATTTGCAGGGCAGTGGTGGCAGCAAGCAGGACTGGTTCTACAACCAAGGGAGGAACGTGAGCCATGCAATGTTGGTCCAGTGTGGAAGCTGAGAGACTGCGGTGTGGAGAGGCAGGGCGTGAACTGGGCGTGGCCATGTGAATTTTGGTTGGCACATAAACACTGGGTGGGACAGTCAACCCTTTGTACCTCTCCAGTCTACTTACTTCCTCTTATGACATCCAGCTGTCACAGGAGAAGAATGCTCTCACTGCTTCCCCACAAGAACAAATGAAAGCGTAGTGTTAACAGTAGTGGCCGTGGCCATTTCCCAGGCGTTCCCAGATCCAGTCCCTGCCGCTATAGCGGCTCCCAGCCCGTAACTGGTGTCTGTTGTCTCCCTCTCACCATCCATTCCAGGTTGTCCCACTTTCAGCCAGAATTTTGGCTGGTGTGGCTCGTTTGCCAGCTGAGGGGATCCAGACTTTCATCTGCAAGGGGTCTGAGCCCTTCACTGCCTTGCCCTTGCCTGGCACGACTGCTTCAATTCCTCATTGACAGCTATCAGTGGGCATGGGAGCATCACAGGAGACCCTCATTTTACCCAAGGGCTTTTTCCCACCCCTACCAGACCTTATTACGGCACACTGCTGCTGGAGGTGGAATCTTTTGAGCACCAAAAATAAGGGGTGGTGGGGAGACGGGGATCAATTTAAAACACTGATGTCTGTGAGGATTCCTTGAATCAAAGAACCACGAACCTATAGTAGAGTTTCATGTTTTCCCCTCTCATAGGTTAAAGGTGGGCTGTCTTTATACAGTGGGCCAGTGGAGAAAAGAACAGTTCTCTTAGTGACCTAGTATCTCTGATTATTGAGAATGCATCGCTTATGGGGAGAATACTGTGTGCAAAGAGGGGTGAGTGGAAATGACTGAAGGCAGTGGAGGCTTCATCCAGGCAATGACATGGCCATGCTTGGTGATTCCGTCTGTCTGTCATCTATTTATCATCTGAGCACCTATCATCTATATATCTAACTATTGTCTATCTATCATCTACCTATCATCTATGTATCAATCTATCTGTATCATCTATGTATCAATCTGTCATCTATCTGTATCTATCATCTAGGTATCAATCTATCTATATCATCTATCTATTGTCTATGTATCAACCTATCATCTATCTGTATCATCTACTATCTATCTATCTATAACCTATCTATCAGCCACCCAGCTATCTATTCCATCCACCCCACCCACCCACCCACCCACCCATCCATTCAAGCATCTATCCATCCAATAATTAAAATACTCAGTATGGGTAGATAACATTTTGAGGAATGCCAGTTTCTTACAAAATGCATTTTCTCTGTAATTTCAGAGTTCCTGATAATGGGAAAGAACTTGACGATTATGGTCGTTCACTTGTGTCTCAGTTGCATATTTTGACTGACTACAAGGAAGAAGCGTGAAAATGTCCATGTTTTCTTTTTTTTTTTTTTTTGAGACGGAGTCTCGCTCTGTCGCCCAGGCTGGAGTGCAATGACGCAATCTCGGCTCACTGCAAGCTCCGCCTCCCGGGTTCACGCCATTCTCCTGCCTCAGCCTCCCGAGTAGCTGGGACTACAGGCGCCCGCCACTGCGCCCGGCTAATTTTTTTCTATTTTTTAGTAGAGACAGGGTTTCACCATGGTCTCGATCTCCTGACCTTGTGATCCGCCCGCCTCGGCCTCCCAAAGTGCTGGGATTACAGGCGTGAGCCACCGCGCCCGGCCCATGTTTTCTTTTGACAGAAAGGAACATAAACTCAAGGTAAGCTAATGTTTTGTGTTAATGTTACAGTTTCATTAACTTTTAGCTTGTTGAATATTAAAATCCACATTTATTTTTGAACTGAGGCAAGTCTCCTTCCTGAGGTTACGGATCAGCTAATTATGTTCATTTATTCAGTCCTATTATGTACTTACCATATTTAGACCTAACTGACAGATCTTATTAAGAAATATGTTTCTGACACATTTTGCTTTTTGTTACCCATTATTTATCAATATCTGAAACATTTAGGTTGTTTTGATAAATTGTGTCCTACTAGTAGCTATTACAATTACTCAGTTACTTAATATTTGGAGTCTTAAGGTCATGGGAGAAAATGGTTCCTTTCTTTTTTTGTTTTTGACACAAGGTCTTGGTTCTGTCACCCAGGCTGGAGTGCAGTGTTGCAATCGTAGCTCACTGCAGCTTGGACTTCCCGGGCTCGAGTGATCCTCCCATCTCAGCCTCCTGATCAGCTGGGACTCTAGGTATGTGCCTCTGTGTCCAGCTAATTTTTAAAAATTTTTTTTATAGAGACAAGGTTTTGCCATCTTGCCTGGGCTGGGGAGAAAATTTACATTTATATGCACATATTTGTTGCAGAGACCTGTGACTGGGCCAACAAAGTCAATAAAGGACTTTCAAATATAAAAGGCACAATTATATCAGATTAAAACTCTTTGGGGAATAGGAATGGAATAGAAATGAATGAAACTAGGAATTATGTAAAAATTCTGACAAGTACAAGCGTTACTTTTGTAATTAATTTTTAATTGTAAAAACATTGTGGTAAAATACATGTAATAGTTACCACATTCACCACTTAGAAGTGTACAGCTCAGTGTGTGAAGTATGTTCACATCATTCTGCAAACAGTATCCAGCACCATGCCCAGCCCCTGCACCCACCCTTCTGCTTCCTGTCTCTGTGAATGTGACCACTCCAGGTACCTCCCACAGGTAGAATCATGGAGCTTTATTTTTGTATTTTAGAAAATGTATGGTGCCGCCGGGCGTGGTGGCTCATGCCTGTAATCCCAGCACTTTGGGAGGCCAAGGTGGGCAGATCAGTTGAGGTCAGGATTTCGAGACCAGCCTGGGCAGCATGGTGAAACCCTGTCTCTACCAAAACACACAAAAATTAGCTGGATGTGGTGGTGCAAGCCTGTAGTCCCAGCTACTGCCGGAGGCTGAGGCAGGAGAATCGCTTGAACCTGGGAGGCAGAGGTTGCAGTGAGCCAAGATGGCGCCATTGCACTCTAGCCTGGGTGACAGAGCGAGACTCCTTCTCAAAAAATAAAATAAAACAAAACAAAACAAATGTATGGTGGGTATCAAACTGCTGTGATATGTAGATTTGATTGGATATTTCAAATAAATGCTTTATTTTAAAATGTGAATATGCCATAAATTAAATACTTATGAATGAAAGTTTGAATGTTAAGTCAAAACATGGAAGGGGATACATAATTTTCCAAATTGCTTTTAGTGAATGCTTTAGTAGAAAAGAAGCTAGTGATCCTAATTCAGACTCTTTGTCTTATCCATGAGATTAAGTAGCTTGCACAGTCGCACATCCAGTGGGCTACGCCACATCAGCAAGATCGCAAGGCTCCCGACATCCAAGAGCTGCTTGCGATCAGATTCTGTTGTCCACACGTTGTAGCTATTTATTTTTTCAGTGCACTATTCATATATACCCTTATGTATGAATACTTCTTATAGTCAAGAATCCATAAGTAATACCCTATAATTTATCTCTGGCATAAGTTAGATTTTTATAGAGAAGATTTAAATAGACAAACCAGTATTTGGTAATCTGTATTTTGTTTTAAGTAAGATTAAGCGTATCACCCTATAAATGATCATTACCCCAATATGCGCTTGGAGAGGTAGAAGTGACGTGAGAGGTCAGCCAGTCAGAAATACAGAAGAATCAACTTTGGCACAGTGAATTACCTCCAAAAAGCCTTCAGGAAATTCTGAATCATGTTTGAAATGTTAAAGGCATGAATTATGTGACTATCCATAAATATTTCTGAATCTTTAAAGAAGATCCTTTAAGAAACTTCAAAATAAATGAATGGAATCCAATAATTTAAAACTCAAGTGCTGTTATTTCTACAAGATCTTGGATTATATGTTCATTTGTTCATTGGAAGAAAAATCACATTTTCATTTCTTATATTTTATTTATATTAGAAAGAGCACTTCAATGTTAATTCAAATATCTATCCATTAAATGCAAAAATGTTAATGCAATATTAAAAATGAAATTTAAATGAAAGCAAGGGAATATCACATTAAGGTTCCCATGGCAACCTTCCTTACACTTTTCAGCTTCTGAATTGTAATATGGTCATTTATTACTGGCTCATATAAAATATAATTTTGCAAATATTTAAAGATGTATAGGTTAATTCATGTCAATTCAAGCCTTCAGATGCAATATAATATAATACATTAGGCTAAGAATACTCCAAATATTAACCCATATTCATAATTTAAACATAGCTACATAAAACAGATGCAAACTTCCTAAATTTTGAATGATTTGTTAGCATTCACATGAATCATACCATTTTACAGTTCCCATCACAGCTGAAATCTGAGCTTTATGTTACTGAAATACTAATACAGGTATAGTTAAGTGAACTGTCTCACTTTAGAAAGAATTTGAAATTACAAATGTCAGATTTTGCCAGAATAGGCAAAATGTAAATCATTACCTCATATAAATCAAAAGTCCAAGAACTGAGTTTTGCAGATCAAATGATTCTGCCCAAGACCTGCTTTATCACTGGCCTCGCTTTTTTCTACCTTTAGTGGTACATATTAACGTGTTGAAAACTCACAAAAGTAAACATCCTTTAACCAAGAAGTATATCTCTTTATTTATCTAAAGGAAATAATTGGGTAACGGCCAAGCTGTGTGTATAAGGATTTAGGAAAAAATATAAACAATTTAAATGCCCATCAATAGCAGTGGGTTAAGCAAAGTATGATGTACAGAGCTTTGAAAATGATTAGATCGATATACTGATATGGAAAGATGTCCAAAACCCATTGTTAAGTGAACAAAGCAAATAAAAAACAGTATGTCCAGCAAGGAAAAAACAACTAAACGCCAAAACACTCCCTCAAGAACACTGTGGGCCACATGCAGCGGCTCATGCCTGTAATCCAGCACTTTGGGAGGCCGAGGTGGGAGGACGGCTTGAGGTCAGGATTTCTAGATCAGCCTGGGCAAAAGAGCAAGACTCTCTCTCTCCAAAAAAATTTTAAAAATTAGCCAGGTGTGGTAGTGCGTGCCTGCAGTCACAGCGACTCAGGAGGCTGAGGTGGGAGGAACACGTGAGCCATGATTGCGCCACTGCACTCCAGCCTGGGTGACAGAGTGAGACCCTATCTCAAAAAAAAAAAAAAAAAATGTATAGAGACTCGTCTGGAATGATGCACTCCAAATGATAATGGTAGAGATCTTTGGATGGTGAGGTCATGGCTTTTTATTTTTCTGAATTTTTTCAAATGAATGTAATTAGGAAATAAGACAATATAAGTACTGCCTGCTGTTTTGAGTGTGAAAATACTGATACTCTCCTCCTCTGAGGGTAGGAGCATAAGTTGATATAAATATTCTTGAGATTTTTTTTTTTTTTTTTTTTTGAGACAGAGTCTCGCTCTGTCACTCGGGCTGGAGTGCAGTGGTGCCGTCTCAGCTCACTGCAGCCTCTTTGGGTTCAAGTGATTCTTGTGCTTCAGTCTCCCAAGTATCTGGAATTACAGGCATGTACCACCACGCCCAGCTAATTTTTGTATTGTTAGTAGAGACAGGGTTTCACCATGTTGGCCAGGCTGGTCTCGAACTCCTGACCTCAAGTGATCTGCCAGCCTCAGCCTCCCAAAGTGCTGGGATTACAGGCGTGAGCCACTGCGACCAGCTGATTTTTTTTTTTTTTTTTTTAAATTAGACAAGATCTCACTCATGTTGCCCAGGCTTGAGTGCAGCGGCCTGATCATGACTCACTGCAGTCTTGACTTCCCAGGCTCAAGCGATCCTCCTCTCTGAGCCTCCCAAGTAGCTGGGACCACAGGCATGCACCACCACATCTGGGTAATTTTTAAATTTTTTGTAGAGGCCAGGCGCGGTGGCTCATGCCTATAATTCCAGCACTTTGGGAGGAGGAGGTGGGGGGATCACAGGAGATCAGGAGTTGGAGACCAGCCTGGCCAACATAGTGAAACCCCACCTCTACTAAAAATACAGAAATTAGCCAGGCATGGCAGCTTGTGCCTGTAGTCCCAGCTACTCAGGAGGCTGAGGCAGGAGAATCTCTTGAACCCGGGAGGCGGAGGTTGCGATGAACTGAGATCGGGTCACTGCACTCCAGCCTGGGCGACAGAGCGAGACTCTGTCTCAAAAATAAATAAATAAATAAATAAATAAATAAATAAATAAGCTTTTTGTAGAGATGAGGGTCTCACTATATTGCTCAGGCTGGTCTTGAACTCCTGAACTCAAGCATCCTCCTGCCTTGGCCTCCCAAAGTGCTAAGATTACAAGTGTGAGCCACTGTGCCCAGTTTGAGATGTTTGATAACATTAAAAAATTGCAGAAAAATTGTATAATTCTTGTAAACTTTTTAAAGTTTTTTACTTCTATAATTCTATTTTCAAAAAACAAAGAAATTGAAAGCCACTCAGATATTTCAAGAGTGATTAAATAATTACATATTTATTCCATAAGAGGAAATACAATGTACTCATTAAAAATCATAAAATATTTCTGTGGGTAAATACTATTGCAATTCCGTCAAATCAAAATGATTTTAACTGCAAGGAATAGAAAACCCAGAATCAGCTTTAATGATAAAACTTCTGGATAACCACTGCAGTTGAACATACCTGTTAACCAGTAATTCCTCCTGAAACCTACTAAAATCACAGGAAAGGGGAAAAAAGCATAAACCCATAAAGACAAAAAAAAAGAAAAGGAGGGAAGACAATAGAAATTCCCCTTCTTTTTAAAATAGGGTGGTTTCCTGAACCAGAATAGGCTCATAAGCTCAGAGTTTCCCTAATTCCAATTAATTTTTAAAAATTGTTATTTTCTGTGTTTTGTTGAAACATTCCAGCATTTATTTATTTATTTATTTTGAGACAGAGTCTCGCGTGTTGCCCCAGCTGGAGTGTGGTGGCACGAGCTCAGTTCACTGCAGCCTCTGCCTCCTGGGTTCAAGCGATTCTCCTGCCTCAGCCTCCCGAGTAGCTGGGATTACCGGTGTCCACTATCACACCCGGCTGATTTTTTGTATTTTTAGTAGAGACAGGATTTCACTCTATTGGCCAGGCTGGTCTCAAACTCCCGACCAAAGTGCTGGGATTACAGGCGTGAGCCACCGCCCCCGGCTGAAACATTCCAATATTTAAAGCTGGTAAAGTGGGGTAAGTCTGTGGACATCACAGAGCAGATGCTGTGAAAGCTAAGCAGAGAACTGGACATGCTTGGAAGCGGGAGTGCGGTGGGACGGAAAGGGAGAAGGTGGACGAATCTGTATGAGAAATGAGAACTCAGGCTCCCCTAAGAAACCAGAGTCTACTTACACTTTCTAAAGGTTACTTTCCCTCCCACATCCAACCATGAAGCTTTTTACAAAATGTGGGGGCCAGAACACCCTATTCGTATGTGTGTGTATGTTATGATTATTGTAATACGTGATGAGTTATGAGGAATATTAAAAAAAAACCTCGATGAACTTACTGGAACATTCCCAAAGAGCACGCTGCTGGTCCCTTGCTTTTCTTCTAATTTTAGCATAGATTGTTTAGTTTTGTTATTGAACCTTATTTTAAAAGGCATCTCCACACAAGGACTTGTAAATTGATATTCATCGCAGCATTCATCTAAATAGCCCCAAATTAGAGAAAACCCAAATATCCATCCATTGATGATGGATTTTTAAAAAGTGGCGTATTTGTGCAATGGAATGTTACATAGCTATAGGGACTAAACTGGCTGAGTGCAGTGACTCACTCCTGTAATCCCAGCACTTTGGGAGGCTGGGTGGATCACTTGAGCCCAGGAGTTCAAGACCAGCCTCTGTAACATGGCAAAACCCCATCTCAACAAAAAATACAAAAATTAGCTAGGCGTGGTGGTGCATGCCTGTAATTCTCCCAGCTACTCAGGAGGCTGAGAGGCAGGAGAATCGCTTGAGCCCAGGAGGCGGAGGTTGTGATGAGCTGAGATCATGCCACTGCACTTCAGCCTGAGTGACAGAGTGAGACCCTGTCTTGAAAAAAAAAAAAAAAAGGAATAAACTATTGACATATATTATGACATGGATGAATCTTGAAAACATTATACTAAATGAAAGAAGACTCAGACCACAGAGTATGTAATTCTATGTATTTGAAATTTCCATAGCAGGCCAATGCAGACAGAAAGCAGGATAGGGTTACCAGGAGCTGGGGAAGAGAAGGGTATGAGGAGTGACTACTAAGTGCTATGGGGTTTCTTTTCTTTTCTTTTCGGGGTGATGACAACGTTCTAAAATTAAATGGTCGCAGAACTTGGAGTTTACTAAAACCACCAAATAGTACACTTTAAATGAGCGAATTGCGAATTGTATAGTATGTGAGTTATGTCTTTTTTTTTTTTTTTTTTTTTTTTGAGATAAAGTCTTGCTCTTGTCCCCAAGGCTGGAGTGCAGTGGTTCGAACTCGGCTCACTGCAACCTCTGCCTTCTGGATTCAAGTGATTTTCCTGCCTCAGCCTCCCGAGTAGCTGGGATTACAGGCACACGCCACCATGCCCAGCTAATTTTTGTATCTTAAGTAGAGACAGGGTTTCACCATGTTGGCCAGGCTTGTCTCAATCTCTTGACCTTGTGATGCGCCCGTCTCAGCCTCCCAAGTGAGTTATGTCTTGATAAAGCTATTTTAAAAGGTATTATATTGAAGGTTTTTTTTTTAGACAGAGTTTCACTCTTTTTGCCCAGGCTGGAGTGCAATGGTGCCATCTTGGCTCACTGCAACCTCCACCTCCCGAGTTCAAGTGATTCTCCTGCCTCAGTCTCCCGAGTAGCTGGGATTACAGGCATGTGCCACCATGCCCAGCTAATTCTGGATTTTTAGTAGAGATGGAGTTTCACCATGTTGGCCAGGCTGATCTCAAACTCCTGACCTCAGGCGATCCACTTGCCTCGGCCTCCCAAAGTGCTGGGATTACAGGCGTGAGCCACCGCGCCCGGCCAAAGGTATTATTTCAAAAGGTATTATATTGAAAGTATTCCTTTGTAAATTCTTTAAGAAAAATCAGCAGACTCCACCCCTAGCCCCTTCCTCTCCCTGCCCAACCCACCCCTTCCTTAGCCTCTGAAAAAAAGAAAAAGTTAAAAAAAAAAAAAAAAGAAAGAAAATTCAGGATTACGTTTGTATGATTTATTGACTGTTTATGCATCTGATAGTAGTGCGTTCATTTTTAATGGTGTTGAGTGCTTCCTTGTATGAATATACCACCATTTGTTTATCCATTCTGTTGTGAATGGATGTTTGAGTTGATTCTGGCTTTCGTTGTTATAAATAATGCTAATATAAATATATTTATGCATCTTTCCTGATACACATGAGCAAGAATCTCTCAAGGATATATGCCAACTTGAAGGATATATGTGTATTTAACTTTGAAAAATAATGCCAAGCCGGGCACGGGGGCTCACGCCTGTAATCCCAGCACTTTGGGAGGCTGAGGCGGGTGGATTACAAGGTCAAGAGATGGAGACCATCCTGGCCAATATGGTGAAACCTCATCTCTACTAAAAATACAAAAATTAGCCAGGCGTCGCGGCAGGTGCCTGTAAGCCCAGCTACTCAGGAGGCTGAGGCAGGAGAATCGCCTGAACCCGGGAGGCGGAGCTTGCGGTGAACCAAGATTACATCACTGCACTGCAGCCTGGCATCAGAGCGAGACTCCATCTCAAAAGAAAAAAAAAAAAGAAAGAAAGAAAAATAATGCCCAGTTCGTTTTCCAGGTGCTTGCACTTCTTTGGTTTGACTTTGCCAGCAGCACAGAGTTGGCGTTCTTTGTTGCACAACTTCTTCACTACTTGTTAATGTCAGCCTTTAAATTTCTGTCATCCAAGTGTGCGTGAAATGACACCTTACTGAGCTCTTAATTTGTATTTGCAATTACAATGAGATTGAACATCATTTCATGTTTTTTGACCAGTCCTGTTTCTTTTCTGTGAAATGCCTCTGAATATCCTTTGCCCATTTTTCTACTTAATTTTTCCTTGATGTATATATACACACATAGTTGTGTGCACATATATACACACTTATGAGCATACACACTACATTTTGGTTTTAATATTAAATGTGTTGTTTGCATGGGTTGCAAATATTCTGTCAGTCTGTAGCTTCTCTTTTAGTTTTGTTGATGGTATCTTTGATGACTAAAAATTGTAAATACCAATGTAATCCAGTTTTCACCTTCATCTTTTTCCATGATGTAACATCCATCCTTGCTACAAGGATTTGAATAGTCCATCCTTTCCACATGATCTGCTGCTTCTGAAATACGCTGAAGTCCATACGTGTGGGTTCCTTCTGAAGCTCTGTATTCTGTTTGACTTGTGTATCCTTGAACCAATAGCATAACATACTCTAGCTTTAGCTACGTATCTTTTTTTTTTTTTTCCTGAGACGGAGTCTCGCTCTGTGGCCAGGCTGGAGTGCAGTGATGTGATCTTGGCTCACTGCAAGCTCCGCCTCCCGGGTTGAAGCAATTCTCGTGCCTCAGCCTCCCGAGTAGCTGGGACTACAGGTGCACACCACCAGGCCCAGCTAATTTTTCTATTTTTAGTAGAGATAGGGGTTTCACCATGTTGGCCAGGATGGTCTCGATCTCTTGACCTCATGACCCACCCATCTTGGCTTCCCAAAGTGCTGGGATTATAGGCCTGAGCCACCATGCCCAGCCTTAGCTACATATCCTTACATCTAATAGGGTGAGTTCCCCTACCTCAGCCTCCTTTAAGAACACTTAGCAGCCAGGCTGGGTGCGATGGCTCACGCCTGTAATCCCAGCACTTTGGGAGGCCGAGGCAGGCAGATCACTTATGGTCAGGAGTTCGAGACCATCCTAGCTAACACGGTGAAACCCCGTCTCTACTAAAAAGACAAAAATTAGCTGGGCGTGCTGACATGCGCCTGTAATTCCAGCTACTTGGGAGGCTGAGGCAGGAGCATTGTTTGAACCCAGGAGGCAGAGGTTGCAGTGAGCTGAGATTGTGCCACTGCACTCCAGCCTGGGCGAAGAAGCAAGACTCCATCTAAAAAACAAACAAAACAAAACACTTAGCTCCGATCTCCCTTTGAAAGTGAGTTATCTGGCCGGGCGTGGTGGCTCACACCTGTAATCCCAGCACTTTGGGAGGCCGAAGCGGGCAGATCACGAGGTCAGGAGATCAAGACCATCCTGGCTAACACGGTGAAACCCCATCTCTACTAAAGGTACAAAAAATTAGGGGGGCATGGTGGCGGGTGACTGTAGTCCTAGCTATTGGGGAGGCTGAGGCAAGAGAATGGCGTGAACCCAGGAGACGGAAGCTTGCAGTGAGCTGAGATCGTGCCACTGCACTCCAGCCTGGGCAACAGTGCAAGACCTTGTCTCAAAAAAAAAAAAAAAAAAAGAAAGAAAGAAAGAGAGTTATCTGACAGCCTGCAGCTAAAGTGCCTTTTCTCTGCCACATTATTTGAGCTGAGATCATGTGCTCCTCAGGCAGCCCACGAGCACCTGAGCAAGGCAGAGGGGCAGGGATACTTCTGCCCAGTGAGGGTGTCCTCCAGACAGTCTTTGCATAGGAGTTCCCTGGTGGACAGGCCAAGACTTTCTCCGAGCTGCACTGCCAGTCTCAAGTTTTTCCTCCCAGTTCCTCCTGCCGCCTTCCTTCCACAGGTGTCAGCCCGAAGATTTTCCCTGCCTCATTCTGCCCCCTCTTGTCTTTCACTTCTTAGGCTTCTGACATCATTTTTGCATCTGCCTCCTGGCGGACCTGAGCGGATACAAGGGGCTCCAGGATTCCTGGCTCCTCGCTGTATACGTTTAAGAATCAGTTCCAAAATGAAGCAAAACAAAAATAGTTTTGTTGGGATTTTGACAGGAATTGCATTGGATCAATTGCTCAGTTGCGGAACTGACATCTTTATGTTAATGACAGAATCTCTCAATCACAAGCCTGCTACTTCTCTCCATTGATTTAGGGGTTCTTTAACCCTTTTTCCATTTGCCCTGAGAAGGCTCACCAGCGGTGCTTGCAGCTGCAGTGTTTACCCTGAGATAACTTTGCCACAAAATGTCTCGCTTTTATATATTTTCGCATCACTCTAGTAGATCGCCTTTGGAAACAAAAGCCATTATTCTATTTATAGCACTCTGTCTTTAGTAGTGGTATTTCCATTTGCAAAATATAGTAATTCTCGATCGCCGAAAATGTCAATTCCTAGACAATGCAGCATTCCTACACGGGATGTTAACATTGTTCTCGACAGTTGGCCGAAGGTTCATTCGGTGAATCCAACTTTTCTGAAATAGATGATTTTGATGATTCAGACAAATCTGATGTTAGTTCTGTTTAGAAATAACTCCAAGAACAGTGTTTATATTTTATTTTCACATTGAAAATCAGTCAGATTTGCTTCAGTCTCCAAGAGTGTGTTTATGTAAAATTAAATGAGCGCTGGCAGTGGGCTGCACTTTTTTTTCTAAATGGGAAAAGGGTTAAACTCAGCTTCTTACAATATAGCTTTGTAATTTTCTCCAAAAAGGTCTTGCACATTTTTATTAGATTTATTTCTAGGGACTTTATATTTTTAGTTATGATGAAATATTATATGTGTTTAAAATTCCATTTTCTTTTTAAAAATTTATTTTTATAGAGACAGCGTCTCACACTATGTTGCCCAGGCTGGTCTCGAACTCCTAGGGCTCAAGCAATCCTCCCTCCTTGGCCTCCCAAAGTGCTGAGATTATAGTTGTGAGCCACTGCACTCAGCCTAAAACTCTGTTTTTTAATTCTGTTGCTGGTACTTAGAAAAACTTAAATGTTGATCTTTTAGCTCGCAAATTTGCTAAACTCTGAATTCTAATAATCTGCTCATAGATGATACTGGATTTCCATACATATGGTCATCTAACCTTTAAAGAATGATGGTTTTGTTTCTTCCGTATGCCTTTTTTTTTTTTTCATTTTCCTTGCTTTACTGTGTTGACACTTTCAGTATAATGTTGAATACAAGTAATGATAGCAGGCACTCTTGTTCTTGATTTTAAGAGACACTTCTAATATTTCACTGTTAACTAATGTTTACTGCAGGATTTTTGTATATGCCTTTTATCAATTCAAGGGAATGAGCTGGGCAAGGTGGCACACACCTGTAGTCACAGCTACTTTGGAGGCTGAGGTGGGAGGTTCACTGGAACCCAGGAGTTTAAGGCTGCAGTGAGCTATGATGCCACTGCACTCCAGCCTGGGCAATGGAGCGAGACCTTGTCTCTAAAAATAAAGCAGCAAATATGTATTTTAAAAAACAGTCTAAAACTGTCATTTTAACTGAAGTCCTCAGTTCCTTTGCATATAATGTAATGATTGGTGTGGATGGGGTTAAATACACCATCTCCTCCGTGCTTTGGATCTGTCCTGCTGTGTTCAGTTCTTTTAAATTTAAAAATCAGCCCATCATTGTCCTGTTTCATTTTAAAGTTATGTCCCTTTTTCTATCCTTGAGTGGTTAAGAAATCAAAAGGTGCAGACTCTTTATCAATGTCTAATGTTGATACTTTTCCCCTTCTCCCGGATAATGCAAGGACCTTAGAACACCAATTCTTCTGCTCCCAATGTCAAATTAGATGCTGTTCGTGCCACGTGTTCTAAGTCTGTGAGAGGGTGTGTGTGTGCGTGTGTGCGTGTGTGTGCGTGCGTGCGTGTGCGTGCATGTGTGTGCGTGTGTGCGTGTATGTGCGTGCGTGTGTGTGCGTGTGTATGTGCGTGTGTGTGCGTGTGTGTGTGTGCGTGTGCGTGTGTGTGCATGCGCATTTTGAGGGAGTCATTTGTTTCTGCAGTTTCTCATTCAGGAAGACTTGTGTTGTTGTTGTTGTTTTGTTTTGTTTTTGAGACAGAGTCTCGCTCTGTCACCCAGGCTGGAGTGCAGTGGTTTGATCTCGGCTCACTGCAACCTCTGCCTCCCAGGTTCAAGCAATTCTGCTGCCTCGGCCTCCCAAGTAGCTGGGATTACAGGCACCGGCCACCACGCCCAGCTAATTTTTGTATTTTTAGTAGAGACGGGGTTTCGCCATGTTGGCCAGGATTGTCTCAATCTCTTGACCTTGTGATGCGCCTGCCTCAGCCTCCCAAAGTGCTGGGATTACAGGCGTGAGCCAAGGTGCCCAGTCGAGACTTGTCTTTGTATGTGCCATGTTACCGATTGTCCTTCAGACACCGCATTTGAAAATCCACTTTTACAAACAAATTGAGGCCTAGGATGATATTATCATCTTCCAGAGATAACTTTTATTTTCATAGGGTCTTAGGGGCACTAAAAATCAGAGATCACCTCAATTGGTACCATACCCTAACAGTTACCAATATTTTACCATTTTCCTTTCATCTGTCTATCCCCAACTTCATTTTAAAAATATTTTTGTAGAGACGGGGGTCTCACAGTGTTGCCCAGGCTGATCTTAAACTCCTGGTCCCAACTAATCCTCCCGCCTCGGCCTCCCAAAGCGTTGGGATTACAGGCCTGAGCCACTGAGCCTGACCAGAGTTTTTTTTTTAATATTTTTTAAGGTTTGTGACTTGTGACTTTTTTTTTTTTTTTGAAACGTGTTCTCACTCCCTCACCCAGACTGCCCGGGCTGGAGTGCAGTGGTGCGATCATAGCTTGGCTTGTGACTTTTTAAGCCACTCAAATGATGTGAGACTGAACTGCAGTCTGGGTAAGAGGCTGGTTGACTTCCACTTCGCCCTTAACCCTCGGGCACCACTCTTCAGGGTCCTAGTGACAGTGGGCTGTGGTTTACTGCTCCCCCAGTGACACCACCAAAAGCGCAACTCACTCTCGGCTGCTGCAAGCGGCGTACGGATGTCCACCCTTTTCAGGATCTTCACCGGCTTCTTCACCAACTGCTTCGCTGCTCTTTGAAGTGTCAAATACGTTTGTATTTTATCCCGTTTCTTCATTTTAGGGGGTGAGTTTGTCTAAATTACATATTTTATTACTGAAAATGGAAATCTCTCTAAATGTCAGGGGAGAGCTCAAATTACTGATTCAAGACTTGTCATTATAGTTGCTTTTAAAAATATGTCCATTTTAGAGAGAGTTTTCCTGTTTTCTTGCAGACAGTTTTAGTAAGATGTGCCCATTGTGTTTTCAAATTTATCCATATAAAGTTAATATTCTAAAAAAAAATCTCTCGTCTACCTATAATTCTGTCCTCTTACTCATGCCTCCTACTGTTTTGAACTTAAGTTTTAAACGTACTCTTTGTAATCATACTTGAATCGAACTGGCTTTCACCTTTGTTGTTCCTATTTGGTTTTCTATTTAATTAGTTTCTGCTGTTATTTCCTCCTTCTGTGTCCTTTGTTTTTCTTTATATAAGTTGTATATTAGTGTTTTTAAATTTTGAATATGATTTCTTTTCTTTTTTTTTTTTTTGAGATGGAGTCTCACTCGTCACCCAGGCTGGAGTGCAGTGGCACGATCTCGGCTCACTGCAACCTCCGCCTCCAGGGTTCAAGCGATTTTCCCACCTCAGCCTCCTGAGCAGCTGGGACTACAGGCGCCCGCCACCACGCCCAGCTAATTTTTGTACTTTTAGTAGAGATGGGGTTTTGCTATGTTGGCCTGTTCTCAAACTCCTGACTTCAAGTGATCCACCCGCCTCAGCCTCCCAAAGTATTGGATTACAGGCATGAGCCACGGTGCCTGGCCTCTGTTGTGACTTCCGACAATTGCATTATGACCAAGAAAAGTGGTCTCCATTATAATAATTCTTTAAAATTTGATGTGTCAAATTTTTTTTTTTTTTGAGACAGGATCTGGCTTTGCTGGCAGGCTGGAATGCAGCAGCGTGATCTCTGCTCACAGCAACCTCCACCTCCCAGGTTCAAGTGATTCTCCTGCCTCAGCCTCCTGAGTAGCTGCGATTACAGGCATGATTACAGTGACGGGCTCAATGCAGTCTTGTCCTCCCAGGCTCCTGTGATCCCTCCCACCTCAGCATCCTGAGTAGCTGGCACCTGAGTAGTAGGCATGTACCACCGTGCCTGGCTAATTTTTGGTGGTGGTGGTTGTTTGAATAGAAATTGGGTTTTGCCATGTTACCCAGGCTGGTCTTGAACTCCTGGGCTCCAGCTGCCTGCCTCAGCCCCCAAAGTGCTAGGATTACAAGCGTAGCCACTATGCACGGCCGAGGCTGTCTTACAAGCATTAAGTTTTCACAGATTTCTCTTGTGTGTGTAAGAATTCTACACATGGCCGGGCACAGCAGCTCACGCCTGTAATCCAGCAGTTTGGGAGGCTAAGGCGGGAGGATCACTAGGAGTTTGAAACCAGCCTGGGCAATGTAGGACTCTATTTCTACAAAAACTACAAAAATTAGCCAAAAAAATGTGCCTGTAGTCCCAGCTACTCAGGAGGCTGAGGCAAGAGGATGGCTTGAGGCCAGGAGTTCGAGACCAGCCTGTGCAACATAGTGAAACCCCGTCTTTACCAAAAAAAGGTCTATTTTTTGGTAAAGGAGCTTTATTTTGGTATTTCTCTAGTATATCTTTTTTTCATCTTTTGGTTTTCAACATTTCTGTATCTTTGTTTTAGATGTTTTTTTTTTTTTTTTTGAGCTGAAGCCTTGCTGTCGCCCAGGTTAGAGTGCAGTGGCATGATCTAGGCTCACTGCAACCTCCGCCTCCTGGGTGCAAGCGATTTTCCTGCCCAGCCTCCCAAGTAGCTGCGGTTACAGGTGCCTGCCACCCATGCCCGGCTAATTTTTGTATTTTTTAGTTGAGACAGAGTTTCACCATATTGTCCAGGCTGTTCTCAAACTCCTGAACTCAGGTGATCCGCCCGCCTCAGCCTCCCAAAGTGCTGATGTTACAGGCGTGAGCCACTGTGCCTGGCACCTCTTTTTTTTTTTCTTAGTTTGAGACAAGGTGTCACTCTGTAGCCCAGGCTAGAGTGCAGTGGCACAATCATGGCTCTCTGTAGACTCAACTTCCTGGGCTCCAGTGATCCTCCCACCTCAGCCTCCTGAGTAGTTGGGACTACAGGTGCTGCCACTATGCCTGACTAATTTTTAAACTTTTTTGTAGAGATAGGCTTATTCTGAAGGAGAGTAAAGATATGAACCAAATTTAGCCTTGATTATGAAGTTGAAATTTGGAAGGGCTGCCTGTAAAAGAAATTCTACCAGTTTGGAAGGCTTAGGCAGGAGGATTGCTTGAGCCCGGGAGTTTGAGACCAGCCTGGACAACATAGCTAGAACCTGTCCATAACCCTGCCCCCAAAATAGTCAGGCGTGGTGGTGCACACCTGTAATTTCAGCTCCTCAGGAAGCTGAGGTAGGAGGATCGCTTGAGCCCAGAAGGTGCAGGCTGCAGTGAGTCAAGATCACGCCACTGCACTCCAGCTTGGGTGAGAGAGTGAGACCCTGCCTCAAAACAAAAAAGAATACTACAAGATCTTCAGGTCGAGTAAGTTCAGTTACTTACCTTACATATGCTAGGCTTAAAGGAGACGATGGGTTATCTTGAATTTTAACTTTATGTCATGTTTTTTCCCCACAAATCAAATATTGTTTTATACTATCGACTTTTCAAAAATGTTTAAGTTCAAGGGTACGTGTGCAGGTTTGTTATATAGGTAAGCTTGTGCCACAGGGATTTGTTGTACAGATTATTTTGTCACCCAGGAACCAAGCTTAGTACCCAGTAGTTTTTCTTTCTGTTCTTCTCCCTCCAACCCTCCACCCTCATGTTGGCCCCAGTGGGTGGTTCCCTTCTTTGTGTCCATGAGTTCTCATCATTTAGCTCCCACTTACAAGTGAGAACATGCAGTATCTGGTTTTCTGTTCCTATGTTAGTTTGCTAAGGATAATAGCGTCCAGCCCCATCCATGTCCCTGGCAAAGGCATGATCTTGTTCCTTATTTTTTATTTATTTATTTTTATTTTTTAGAGATGGAGTCACCCAGGCTGGAGTGCAATGGCGTAATCTCGGCTCACTGCAACCTCTGCCTCCCAGGTTCCAGCAATTCTCCTGCCTTGGCCTCCTGAGTAGCTGGGACTACAGGCGCGCACCACCATGCCCAGCTAATTTTTTTGTATTTTAGTAGAGATGGGGTTTCACCATGTTGCCCAGGCTGGTCTCGACCCCTTGGGCTCAGGCAATTCACACACCTCAGCCTCGCAAAGTGCTGGGATCACAGGCATGAGCCACCATGCCCGGTCAATCTTGTTCCTTTTTATGGCTGCATAGTATTCCCTGGTATGTATGTACCACATTTTTTTAATCCAGTCTGTCACTGATGGGCATTTAAGTTGATTTTATGCCTTTGCTATTGTGAACAGTGCTGCAATGAACATACACGTGCATGTGTCTTTATAACAGAATGATTTCTATTCCTTTGGGTATATACCCGGTAATGACATTGCTGGGTCGAATGGTATCTCTGTCTTTATCCCCACACTGTCTTCCACAATGGCTGAACTAATTTAATTTACACTTCCACCAACAGTATATAAGCATATCTTTTTCTCCACAACCTCACCAGCATCTGTTATTTTTTGACGTTTTTATAATAGCCATTCGGACTGGTGTGAGATGGTATCTCATTGTGGCTTCGATTTGCATTTCTCTAGTGACAGTGATGTTGGGCTTTTTTTCATAGGATTGTTGGCCACAGATGTCTTCTGAAAAGTGTCTGTTCATGTCCTTTGCCCACTTTTTAATGGGGTGGTTTTTTCTTCTAAATTTGTTTAAGTTCCCTATAGATGCTGGATTTCAGACCTTTCTCAGATGCATAGTTTGCAACAATTTTCTCCCATTCTGTAAGCTGTCTGTTTACTCTGTTGAAAGTTTCTTGTGCTGTGCAGAAGCTCTTTAGTTTAATTAGATCCCATTTGTCAATTTTTGCTTTTGTTGCAATTGTTTTTGGCATCTTCATCATGAAATCTTTGCCTGTGCCTATGTCCTGAATGGTATTGCCTGGGTTGTCTTCCAAGATTTTTATTATTTTGGGTTTTACATTAAGTCTTTAATCCATCTTGAGCTAATTTTTGTATACAGCATAAGGAAGGGGTCCATTTTCAATTTTTTGCATATGGCTGGCCATTTATCCCAGCACCATTTATTGAATAGAGAATCTATTGCCCATTGCTTGTTTTTGTCAGGTTTGTCGAAGATCTGAAAATTATAGGTGTGTGATCTCATTTCTAAATTCTCTATTCTGTTCCATTGGTCTACGTTTGTTTTTGTGCCAGTACTATGCTGTTTTGGTTACTGTAGCCTTACAGTATAGTTTGAAGCTGGGTAGCATGATGCCTCCAGCTTTGTTCTTTTTGCTTAGGATTGCCTTACTGTCAATATTTCTTTAGATTTACTCAAGTACTTACCATTTACTCATCATTACTTCTGACATCTCAGATTTACTTTCTGGGATAATCTTTTAAAAGTTCCTTTAGTGAAGAAATTTTTGTGGTAAATTCTGTTTTGCTTTATCTGAAAATGTCTTATTTCAATCTCATTCTTAGATAAGCTGTATATAACAGAGTAGTCTACATAAAAAATTAATGATATTGATCATACAGCATCTTATAGTTAAAAGCAGAAAACTATATATTTGAAGCAAGTGATAAGGCGCATACCCTATTTTGTATAGTATATATGGAATGAATGTCTGAACTATTTTTCACATGTATTTTTTTCACTAGATTCTCAAAACGACCGTGAGGAAGAAAAGTATTTTATGATCCCCATTTTTTGTTGTTGTTGTTTTTTGCAGGTAAATAAATACATGGGATATTCTAAGATTTGTAAACATGCACTTCTATTATTCTTCTGGTTCTATCCCGCATCCCTGGTGTCTGCTGCATATGTAACTTACAATGTGGTGTCTCTCTTTCTCTTTATAAGGTAAGTTCTTTTCACAAGTGCTAAAATTTCTTTTTTTTTTTCCTATTTTTTTGAGACGGGGTCTCACTGTTGCCCAGTCTGGAATGCAGTGGCACAATCTCGGCTTACTCCACCCTCCACCTCCCAGGCTCAAGCAATTTTCCTGCCTCAGCCTCCCGAGTAGCTAGGATTACAGGCACATGCCTCTACCGCCTGGCTAACTTTTGTTGTATTTTTAGTAGAGACAGGGTTTCACCATGTTGGCAAGGCTGGTCTCAAACTCCTGACCTGAAATGATCCGCCTGCCTCAGCTTCCCAAAGTGCTGGGATTACAAGTGTGAGCCACCATGCCAGCCTTAAAATTTCTAGTGTATAAGTCTTTTTTTTTTTTTATTAACCGGTATTCTTTTCTTCTTTTCTTTTTTTGAGATGCAGTCTCACTCTGTTGCCCAGACTGGAGTGCAGTGGCACAATCTCAGCTCACTGCAACCTATGCCTCTGGGGCTCAAGCAATTCTTTTGCCTCAGACTCCCTAGTAGCTGGGATTACAGGTGTGCACCACCACACCCGGCTAATTTTTGTATTTTTAGTAGAGACGGAATTTCACCATGTTGGCCAGGCTGGTCTCGAACTCCTGACCTCAAGTGATCCGTCCACCTCGGCCTCCCAAAGTGCTGCAATTACAGGCATGAGCCACTGTGCCCGGCCTAGCCAGTATTCTTAATTCCTTCCAACATGTCAAATAACAAATCTTTTTAAGATAATGAAGTCTTTAGTCTGATACATTAATATACAATTGATAATTTAATATGAAAGCTCATTATTTTTTAATCATGTTCCTGAAGAATAAGTTATAAATCTGTGAATAACAGTCCATTAAATTAACACTTATTTTATAGAAAGGGGAAATGGAAAATCCTATCATATTCAAGGCTAGACTTCTGCTGTGAGCTGCTGAGTTTTTCATACACACTTGGCATGCACAATTTAGAGCTTGAAAGGGAAGGTAACTGAATATTCACATCTTTTCTGCAGAGCTGAAAGTAGGAGTCTAGAGGAGAGAAAGATTCTGAATTGTACTGACCATACACCCTGATGGGGGAAAATTAGCATATTCCCCCAACTTACAAATGTTTATAGATTACTTAAGTATAACATGTATTACATATAACAAAAGTACACAAAATTCAGAAAGATGAACTATTAAAAAATATATATATTCATGGCCAGGCGTGGTGGCTCAAGTCTTAATCCCAGCACTTTGGGAGGCAGAGGTGGATCACCTGAGGTCAGGAGTTCAAGACCAGCCAGGCCAACATGGTGAAACCCCGCCTCTACTAAAAATACAAAAATTAGCCAGGCGTGGTGGCAGGCGCCTGTAATCCCAGCTACTTGGGAGGCTGAGTCAGGAGAATTGCTTGAGCTCAGGAGGCGGAAGTTGCAGTGAGCCAAGATCACACCACTGCACTCCAGCCTGGGTGGCAGAGACTGTGTCTCCAAAAAAAATATATATATACACACACACACACACACACATATTTTCATGATAAAATATTTAGTGGGAGCGTACAGGTGTGTGGGTGTGAACAACTGCCATCCTGTTTAATTTCATAATGTGGCTGAAGGGCAAACACCACTGAAGGGCTGTTAGTCTGATGACTTTTTACTGTGTGCTGACACATTCCTAAGACAGGCCTTGTTCACAAGGGAGACATCCCAGGAGGCCCCTGAGAAAGTGGGAAGTGAGGAATGGAAGGGAGGAAGGCAGCAAGTGATGTGTGCATGAAGAGGTTATCGCTGTAAGCAACTGGGAGTGCCTCCTGCTGGGGCCACTCTGAGAAACAGCTCAGTGTCCTCTCACTGAGGGCTGAGCAAATCCAGGTGTTTATGCACCAAATGCCCCTCGTTGAAGGACAGCCCAGCTTGCCCCACATGCAGCCTGGCAGGCTGTGACGTCGAGAAGACACCCTCAGAAGCCCTGGCTGTTTGGAAACTGTGGTGGGCCAGAGAAGCAGGCCCAGGACTGGTGGGCGGGCACGGACAGCACCTGCTGCATCTGCTAGGCTGCGTTATGAAGAACATGATTTCCCGCTCAGTTTCTTTGCAGTGTTCCTCTTAAACCCTTGAAAAGAACGTTCATGAGATAAGTGCATTTACAGTGAAATAGTTTTAACTGAAGAAGTAACATACAAATGAACAAACCCATGAGAACACTACTCTAAATCCCTTCCGTTTTTCCCATGGAGTAACTCAGATACATATGTGACATATGACACTCTGACATACAGATTGAAGGAGACTGCTGAAGTCAATCTAAATATCAAACCAATATAAATGGATCTTTTCTTGAATTAAAATGTATTAATAGAATTTCTAAAATTTTCTTCCTCCACCATATCACCTTGTATACCCCTTGAGGTGCACGCTCCCATTCGGGCCATCCCTGCACCAAAGTTCCTGTCCATGCCAAGTGCGGTGGCTCACGCCTGTAATCCTAGCACTTTGGGAGGCCGAGGCAGGCGGATCACTTGAGGTCAGGAGTTCAAGACCAACCTGACCAAAATGGCAAACCCATCTCTACTAAAAATACAAAATACAGCTGGGCGTGGTGGTGCATGCCTGTAATCCCAGCGACTCGGGAGGCTGAGCCAGGAGAATCACTTGAACCTGGGAGGCGGAGATTGCAGTGAGCCGAGATTGTGCCACCGCACTCCAGCCTGGGCAGCAGAGGGAGAAAGTCCATCTCAAAAACAACAAAAAAATAGCCTTTCCAGCTCTCAGCTGGAAATGATTCAATCCATTTTGAGGTATGTCTGACTATTCTAAATAGGTAAGAAAATACTAGTAATTGGCTGGGCATGGTAGCTCACACCTGTAATTCTAGCACATTGGGAGGCCGAGGTAGATGGATTGTTTGAGCCCAGGAGTTTGAGACCAGCCTGGCCAACGTGGTGAAAGCAGTCTCTACAAAAAAATACAAAAATTAGCTGGGTGTGGTGGTCCATGCCTATAGTCCCAGCTACTCAAGAGGCCGAGGTAGGAGGCTCACTGGAACCTGGGAGGTCGAGGCTGCAGTAAGCTGTGATTGCACCATTGCACTCTAGGCTGGGAAACAGACCGAGATCCTGTCTCAAAAAAAAAAAAAAAAAAAAGAGGCATCTGAGAGAGAGAAAAAAGGAAAGAAAAGATGCCAGGCGCAACAGCTCATACCTGTAATCCCAGCACTTTGAGAGGCCGAGGCAGGTGGATTGCAAGGTCAGGAGATTGAGACCATCCTGGCTAACATGGTGAAACCCTGTCTCTACTAAAAATACAAAAAATTAGCCGGGCGTTGTGGCGGGTGCCTGTAGTCCCAGCTACTCGGGAGGCTGAGGCAGGAGAATGGCGTAAACCTGGGAGGCGGAGGTTGCAGTGAGCCGAGATTGCGCCACTGCACTCCAGCCTGGGCGACAGAGCAAGACTCCGTCTCAAAAAACAAACAAAAACAAACAAACAACAACAACAACAATTAGCTGGGTGTGGTGACGCATGCCTCTAGTCCCAGCTACTTGGGAGGCTGAGACACGAGAATCACTTGAACCTGGGAGGCAGAGGTTACAGTGGGCCAAGATCACGCCACTGCACTCCAACCTGAGTGACAGAACAAGACTCCATCTCAAAATAAATGAATGAATAAATAAATAAATAAATAAATAAATGCATTTAAACTTTCTTAAACAACAAAGGACTTAACTGAATTCCAAAAATGTGACACAAAGTTAAATATGTCCATTTTATTTAGGCACATACATGTATATATTATTTATTTCCTTTTAAAGCAAGCTTAATACAAAGTTTAATTGCTAAAATCACTTTGATTCAACAGCCTAGAAACAGAATAGTCTTTAGTTTTACTGTGCTAGTTTAACAGATCCATTCTGTAAAGAAATACTATTAATTCCCCTGGAGTTTAAAACTTTAGGGCCAGGCACGGGCCTGCAATCCCAGCACTTTGGGAGGCCGAGGCAGGTGGATTACTTGAGGTCAGGAGTTGGAGACCAGCCTGGCTAACGTGGTGAAACCCTGTCTCTACTAAAAATACAAACATTAGGCCGGCGTGGTGGTGAGTGCCTGTAATCCCACCTACTTGGGAGGCTGAGGCAGGAGAATCTCTTGAACCCAGGAGGCAGAGGTTGCAGTAAGCCAAGATCGTACCACTGCACTCCAACAGCCTGGGAAACAGAGTGAGACTCTGTCTCAAAAAAAAAAAGAAAAGAAAAGAAAACTTGTGGCCGCGAGCAGTGGCTCACACCTGTAATCCCTGCACTCTGGGAGGCACACATAGGAGGAACCCTTGAGGCCAGGAGTTCAAGGCTGCAGTGAGCCATGATTGCGCCACTGCACTCCAGCCTGGGAGACAGAGTGAGACTCTGTCTTGAGAAAGAAAAATTTTCAGGTTTGCATAGTACCCTGCAAAAGACTGTTTTATGATACATATCAACAAAATTCAACCCCACTTTCTCCAATAATAAAAAAATGTTTTTTAAAACTGTTACTTTTTAAACAACGTGAAACTAATGCAAATTGGTTGCTGCTTTGAGAATCATCTTGTTTGGAGAAAAACATCCTGTGCTTCACCAGTTGCTGCCATGCCTTACAGAGATAGGGTCTGTAGTCTACGTCCACGTCACACAGGCGTCGAGAGGCAGGAGAAGGTTCTTCCGACGAGTTTGAGGCTTTCTGCATTATGGTTTGTGTCGTTGCAAAAAGAACCAGGCGATAGTCATTTACAAGCTTCTCTAAGCACTGAGAACATTTCCTCAGAGTAGACTCCTGTAAGTTAACACTCTCTCCTCCATTGACACGGTCTATCCAGTAAAAAGCTGACAGGCTATCCAAAATCAAAAGGCAGAGAGACGGGTGACTACAAAACATACTTTCTAGCGAGTACAGTGTAAGAAGTAAGTGGGTGCTACTACTGCAGTACACCAAAAAAAATCTTCCCAGGCAGTATTTGATGATTTCTTCAGAGCTACGGGATAGTCTGTGCTCAAGAACTGTAACCAGCCGGAGCATATCGAAGTGGTAATCTGTGTCAATAAATAAGACTTCTACTTCCAGGCCACCTTCTGATTTGGGAAGTATACATCGTGCTGTTAGGTGATAAAGCATTTCTGTTTTTCCTGTTCCTTCTGAGCCATGAAATTCAAGAATATCACCTGTGTAAAATTTAAAAATCTCAGTCAAAATGCAGTAGAGCTCAAGGGTAGGCTATAAAATGCAAAGTCTGCAAAAAAGTTTAAAAAGACATTTACTGGAATGTGAAAGAAAATCTAAATTCACTTTTGCCAAAATGGAGCTGTACAAGCAAATCCAAGAAACAAGGACATCAGAGCCCGGTGAGAAGCTTGGAAGAGGCCAGGGGACTCTCCTCGGGCCAGGCTCACACGCACTTCCACTTCAATTTGCGAGATTTGAAAATAAAGAGCCACAGATCTAGGGCCTTTCAAAAATCTGATTACTACAGTACACACCATTTCTGGTAGTTGATTACACCATATCCATTCTTCCCCTCTTCCTAAAGTATAAAACCCTAATTTGATGAGGAGGGAAATGTGTCCACTTTAAAACTATTTTTCATGGTCTCCTTTGAAAAGAAAGGTTACCAGGTAACACAGCTGTCACCAGTGAGATGCAGGCTGCTCTCTGTTGATGATTCTTTCCTATCCAGGGATGCCTTCTGCCCTGCCGCGCCCTCCTGTGGGGGTGGAGCAGCCATCTGGAAGCAGTGAGGATGAAAGCCCCCCCAAGGATGGTGGCGTGGAAGACAGAAGGTGCCCAGAACTCTGGGCATACAGAGCCCCCACCAGCCACGCACAGCCTGCCTCTGTGCCACTCAGGATGTGAGGAAAACAAGCCTCCACCTGGGCAAGCCACTAAGTTGGACTTCTATGACCTGCAGGTGAAAGCACTCCCTAATTAGGGTTTCTCAATGTTACTGATGTTATGGGGTGAACAATTCTGGATTTTGTGGTTTCACACATTACTGAGGCAAGAGCCCATGGCTCTCAGGCCCTAAATGCCAACAGCACCCTTCAACTGAAAACAACCTCACACGTTCCCAAACTGCCTTCAGTTATTCTTTGCTATTGGAATGATCTCTTGAAACCATGTCCAGCTGCATTAGAAATTATTTTCCTAGCATTAAAGATCAAAGTCAACTACTCTGAACATTAAAGACTCCAACTCTCCTATATAGGCTCAGATAACTCATTGAGGACAGCACAAGTTAAATCAAACGACACTGGGCAAGTTGCCTTGCTTCCAGAGCTTTTCAAAATGCACTCAACAGTGGCATTCAACTCTTGCTTGTCATTATTAATGTATGGCTGAACTACCTGATTGGAAACACTACGTTAAAATGCCAACTATTATCCCCAACCAAATGATGGTCTATATAAGAATTCAAGGGCTGGGCACAGTGGCTCACACCTGTAATCCCAGCACTTTGGGAGGCAGAGGTGGGCGGATCACCGGAGGTCAGGAGTTCAAGATCAGCCTGGCCAACATAGTGAAACCCTACTAAAAATACAATAAATTAGCTGGGCGTGGTGGCGGGCACCTGTAATCCCAGCTACTTGGGAGGCTGAGGCAGGAGAAACACTTGAACCCGGGAGACAGAGGTTGCAGTGAGCTGAGATTACGCCATTGCACTCCAGCCTGGGTGACAAGAGCGAAACTCCGTCTCAAAAAACAAACAAAAAAAGAATTCAATTACTTTGTTTCTTATGATTAATTTTAATTTTTTTTGAGATGGAATCTTGTTCTGTTGCCTAGGCTGGAGTGCAGTGGTGCAATCTTGGCTTACTGCAACGCTTCCCAGGTTCAAGCAATTCTCCTGCCTCAGCCTCCCGAGTAGCTGCCATTACAGGTGTGCGCTACCACCCCCAGCTAATTTTTGTATTTTGGTAGAGATGGGGTTTTGCCATGTTGGCCAGACTGGTCTCAAACTCCTGACCTCAGGTGATCCACCCACCTCAGCCTCCCAAAGTGCTGGGATTACAGGTGTGAACCACCGTACCCGGCCTTTCTTCTTCTTCTTAACAAACCGTTGTAAGTTGGAGTATTCACAAATAATGTTTAAGAAATCTAGGTTGGGTACAGTAGCTCATGCCTGTAATTCCCTGCACTTTGGGAGATCAAGGCAGGAGGATCACTTGAGCCCAAGAGTTAGATATCAGCCTGGTCAATATAGTGAGACTCCGACACTACAATTAAAAAAAAAACAAAAACAAAAAACAGCCACCCATGGTTGTGTGCATCACTAGTCCCAGCTAACTGGGAGGCTGAGGTTGGAGAATCAGTTGAGCCCAGGAGGTAGAGGCTGCAGTGAGCCAAGACTGCACCAAATTTCTACCATAATCTTACATACAACTGGCAATTCTAAATTTCCCTTAAGAACTTTAAAAACTGATTCCACCTCAGCCTCTCAAGTAGCTGGGACTACAGGCATGCGTCATCGTGCCTGGCTAATTTTTGTATTTCTTGTAGAGACCGGATTCCACCATGTTGCCCAGGCTGGTCTTGAACTCCCGGGTTCAAGTGGTCTGCCTGTGTCAGCCTCCCAAAGTGCTGGGATTACAGGCATGAGCCACCACACCTGGCTTCAGCTTTCTTATAGCGCAGTATGTTATCAGTTCTCATAGACTTCTCTTTTGTATTTAAGAATTCTACACATGGCTGGGCACAGTGGCTCAGGTCTGTAATCCAGCACTTTAGAAGCTGAAGTGGGAGGATCACTTGAGCCCAGGAGTTCATGACGAGCCTGGGCAACATAGGGAGACCCTGCCTCTATAAAAAATTTAAAAAAAGAAATAGCTGGGCGTGGTGGCATGTGCCTATAGTCCCAGTCTCAGCTACTCAGGGTGAAGTGGGAGCCTGTGAGGTTGAGGCTACAGTGAGCCGTGATCATGTCACTGCACTCTAGCCCAGGCAACAGAGGGAGACCCTGTCTCTAAAAAGAAAGAAAAAAAAAAAAGAGATTCCAGGCTCAAGGAGTAAAATTATTTTCATATTAACAACTGTCCATCTAATTAAAAGTTAACAGAGCAGCTAAACCTGTGTTCCACCCAGATGTTCGGCGTGCCCTCTCTTACTATGTTACTGAGGAGCTATGCTGAACCCACCACGCCTACCAAGCGTCTTTTACTGCCCTATGTGATAGAGAACGAGGGACTATGCAGAAGCACAGACGGGAAACCAAGAAGCAGACCAGAGCAAATCCTCCCTCTCCTGCTCCCAGAGAGGCAGCCAGGGAGGCTGCCCCACAGCTACTCACCTTTCTAGAGTACGGCATGCCTTAAAGAGGCTGCTTCAGACATGTCCTGTTGCTCCTAGTAACACTGAGGTAGGGAAAATAACAAACTCTATCGTCTCCCATCATCACACGGATCACACTATATAAGCACTGACTATTTACTTGATTACATTTCCTGTTAGCTTCTCTAAGGTTGGGACTTGAGTATTCTGTCCCCAGCACAAAACCCACGATCTTCTGAATGTGCTTCATCAGTTACCTTCTTCTTAAGATCCTCATGAGAGACATCTAAAGAATAAAAATACGAGTTTTGGTTTGTGAGGGTTAAGGGCCTAAGAGCCAGTTGTGAAACTGGCATTTTAAATGGAAGCAGGTCTGGTAGGGAGCGACAGGTGGGGTGTGTGGCTTTGGTGGCAGAGCTCAGCAGGTAAGAAGGTCCTAGACCAGGGTTGACACAGGGACCAACATAAGAGGCAAAGCAAGAGAAGCAAACTGCCCAGTGTGGGGCCTGCTGCCAGAGACTACAGGGTCTCACACTTAGCGTGGTGAGGGCCTCAGTCCTGCAGGTGATAGGGTTTGGCTGTGTCCCCACCCAACTCTCATTTGAATTCCCACATATTGTGGGAGGGACCCAGTGGGGGGTAATTGAATCATGGGGGCAGGTCTTTCCTGTGCTGTTCCCGTGATAGTGAGTAAGTCTCATGGGATCTGATGGTTATCATAAGGGAGATTTTCCTGTACAAGCTCTCTTTGCTTGCTGCCATCCATGTAAGATGGGACTTGTTCCTCCTTGCCTTCTGCCATGATTGTGAGGCTTCCCCAGGCACATGGAACTGTAAGTCCAATTAAACCTCTTTCTTTTGTAAATTGCCCAGTCTTGGGTATGTCTTTATCAGCAGCGTGAAAATGGACTAATACAGCAGGAAAACCTAATATGGTGATTTAAAAGTTCTTCTGAAAGATAGGCTTGGAAGTACCTGCACACATCAAATATAGATACAAAGTAGACTTTTTTTGAGACAGGGTCTTATTCTGTCGCCCAGGCAAGAGTGTAGCGGTGTGACCTCAGCTCACTGCAACCTCTGCCTCCTGGGCTCAAGCCATCCTCCCACCTCAGCCTCCTGAGTAGCTGGGACCACAGGTTTGTGCCACCACGCCTAATTTTTTATTTTTTTGTAGAGACAGTCTTGCTGAGTTGCCCAGGCTGATCTCAAACTCCTGGGTTCAAGTGATCCACCCATCTCAGCCTCCCAAAGTGCTAGAATTACAGGCACGCACCACCCCACCCAGCCCAAAGTAGAAATTTTTAATTCACATAATTCACATTGAGTATTCCAGCAAAAATTTAGCTTTCGAAATGGTATGGTTTTTTTTTAATGTATCTCTAGGTGTCACAAAATGAAAATGTCCTACAGCCACTAAGACAAAAGATTTAAGATGGTAAGCCAGGCGCGGTAGCTCACGCCTATAATCCCAGTACTTTGGGAGGCTGAGGCATGAGGCAGGTGGCTCACCTGAGGTTAGGAGTTCAAGACCAGCCTGGCCAACATGATGAAACCCTGCTTCTACTAAAAATATAAAAATTAGCTGGGCATGGTGGCACGCGCCTGTAATCCCAGCTACTTGGGAGGCTGAGACAGGAGAATTGCTTGAACTTGGGAGGCAGAGGTTGCAGTGAGCTGAGATCGCCCCATTGCACTCCAGCCTGGGCAATAAGAGTGAAACTCCATCTCAAAAAAAAAAAAAAAGATTCAAGATGGTAATAAGGGGCTGGTCATAGCAGTCTAGGAGTAATCCACATAGAAATAATAGAGAAAAAACAAAAATCTCTTTGATGGGTGGGTAATATGGACCTAAAATTAAGGCCAAAACTAAATTTTTGAGATATATCCACAGTTAGAAGAGGCATTAGAAGACAGCTAAAACAGAAACTTAATAGGAAAACCAGGAAGAAAAACATTACCGGGCAAAAGAGACTGTTTCAAGAAAATGAAACAGTACTAAATAATAAATGCAGCAGAAAAGTCATGACAATGAAAAATGGCGGGAAAAGATCACTGAGTTTGTCCAAAACAGTGGCCTTGGAGCATTAATTGTGTAGTCCGCAAAAGCATATTTAACATCTTATTTTGTGAACCAAACTTTTAAAACCGAGATACTCAGAAGACAGGAGACAACAGGACTAGCCTAGGCATTCACTGCTTCTAGAGTAACAGCAAGGACAGAGCAGATTCCCAACCAGTGAAACTGAGGCAAAGAAGTTGAGGGTTAAATCCCTGCCTAAGAGATACTCTTTTCCTTTTACACATTAATAGCAAATCAGGTATAAAAAAGGCATTTATAACAACCAGGGAAGACACTGCAAACTTGCAAGAGACACATGAATTATTATTAAGGTCCTTGAACTAAATTCCTCACAAATATGTTTAATGATGAACTGAAATCAGTTTTACTGATTTTATAAACATTTACTGTTTGATCCTCAAGATCAAAACCTGTAATCAAATATTATGTCCTACAGAAGGGACATCATCCTTTTCAATGTACTTGAAGCCACCGTCTCATATGTTTCTGTGGCTGCTACAGGATGCTTGTCCAGCCAAAGTATGGAACGTGACGACTTGCAGTAAAAAAATCCCTAAGGTTTGGCACTTGAAGATATTAAACTAAATCAGAAAATCTGGATGATTTGGCCTTGACAGTTACTCTTACAAATAGAACGCTGTAAGGAGTTTGGGTAACAGATTGTCAGAAAGAGTTATGAATCTAAAGATCCTTCAAAATAAGGAAAAGAAAGGAAAAGCCAAAAAATCTATCATCTTGGTACCAGCCTACCAACTATATAACAAATACGTTGAATTTGCAGATTATAATCATTACAGAAGTAAAGAAGTAATGAATTGGTACATGGTACTGAATAACTCCTATCCAAAAAAGCATTAAAAATATGTTTACAGGTTGGACGTGGTGGTTCATGCCCATAATCCCAGCACTTTGGGAGGCTGAGGTGGGCAGATGGCTTGAGCCCAGGAGTTCAAGACCATCCTAGGCAACATGGCAAAACTCCATCTCTACAAAATACACAAAAATTACTTGGGTATGCTGGCACACATCTGTGGTCCCAGCTATTAAGGAGGCAGAGGTGGGAGGATTACCTGAGCCCGGGGCTGGTCGAGGCTGCAGCGAGCCGTCACTGCGCCACTGCACTCCAGCCTGGGCAACAAGAGTGAGACCTGTCTCAAAAAGAAAAGTTTGGCACTGGGCACAATGGTTCATGCCTGTAATCTCAGCACTTTGGGAGGCCAACACGGGTGGATCACTTGAGGTCAAGACCAGCCTGGCCAACATGTTGAAACCCTGTCTCTACTAAAAATACAAAAACTTAGCGGGCATGGTAGCACCCGCCAGTAATTCCAGCTACTTGGGAGGCTGACGTTGCAGTGAGCAGAGATCAAGCTGCACTCCAGCCTGGGTGACAGAGTGAGGCTCTGTCTCAAAATAAAAAATAATAATAATAAAATAAAACAAAATATAAAATGTAAAATAAAATAAAATATATAAAATGTAAAATACAAAATATAAAAAATAAAATATAATATAAAATATAAATAAAAAATAAAAAATAAAATAAAATAAAATGAAACATTTGGATGAGAACACTTGGACACAGGAAGGGGAGTAACACACACCGGGGCCTGCCGAAGGCATGAGGAGAGGGAACACATCAGGACAAATAGCTAAGACAAGTAACCTAGGTGATGGGTTGATAGGTGCAGCCAACCACCATGGCACGTGTTTATCTATGTAACAAACCTTCACGTTCTGCACATGTATCCCAGAATTTAAAATTAAATTAAATTAAATTAAAATTAAAATTTAAAAAAAGTTTGGATGGGTGCAGTGGCTCACACCTGTAATCCCAGAATTCTGGGAGGCCAAGGTGGGCGGATCACCTGAGGTTGGGTGTTCAAGGCGAGCCCGGCCAACATGGTGAAAGCCCATGTCTACTAAAAATACAGATGAGACAGAGCAAGACTTTGTCTCAAAAAAAAAGTTTACAATGGCATCGCGACTCTATAACCCCTAAATCTCTTACTACTTCAACTTAAGCTTTTCTATAACAAGTTCTGATAAACTTCTATTGTTGATAAATAATCTTTATAATCCCAGTCTTCTATCTGCTGTTGTTCCAATGGAGTACTCATCTAACTAGTTTTACAGCTACAGGATCTTCAGTAGTTTTCAGTAAACTTTTTTGTTAGTGACTAAACATGATGTTTTTCAATGTTTCTATAATATTCTAATGTAGAAGTTGTTCCACAAACACATTTTAACATATTAATGTCAGTTTCATAAGGCTCACCTTATTAATATCCTTCCCTATAGAGAGTGTACAAAGACCATTCTGTTTTTTGTCTTACGTACTCGATCAAAATTTGTGTTTTATTATGGAGAATTTTGGTTAGCAAATCTGCTGTACAAGAAATACTAAAGGGAGTGCTTCAGGCTACATGAAAGGACCACTAGACAGTACCTGAAATCCAAATGAGAAAATAAAAAGCATAGGGAAATGTAACTATCTATGTAAATATAAAAGACAGTACAGGCCAGGTGTGGTGGCTCATGTCTGTAATCCCAACACTTTGGGAGGCCAAGGCAGGTGGATCACCTGAGGTCAGGAGTTTGAGACCAGCCTGGCCAACATAGTGAAATCCCGTCTCTACTAAAAATAAAAAATTAGCCAGGTGTGGTGGCACACACCTGTAGTCTCAGATACTGGGGAGGCTGAGGCAGGAGAATCACTTGAACCCAGGAGGTGGAGGTTGCAGTGAGCCGAGATCACACCACTGCACTCCAGGCTGGGCAACAGAGTGAGGCTCCATCTAAAAAAAAAAAAAAAAAAAAAAGATAGTATAAATGTGTTTTTATATTTGTAACTATTTTTTCATCTATCTGATTTAAGAAGGAAGTTGTTTTTGTGACAGAGTCTTGCTCTGTTGCCCAGGTTGGAGTGCAGTGATGCAATCTCAGCTCACTGCAACCTCTGCCTCTCGGGTTCAAGCAGTTCTCCTGTCTCAGCCTCCCGAGTAGCTGGGATTATAGGCACCTGCTATCATGCCCGGCTAATTTCTTAGAGACGAGGTTTCACCATGTTGGCCAGGCTGGCCTTGAACTTCTGACCTCAGGTGATCCACACACCTCAGCCTCCCAAAGTGCTGGATTACAGGTGTGAGCCACCGCACCTGGACAGAAAGTATTCTTAAGTAATCATTTTAATTATTTTAATTCAGTAATAATATTAAATGTGCTGATGACCAGACGATGTATAATCATGTAGGGAATAGCTATACAGTAAACAAAGCTTTTTACAAAATATGGAAATTAAGTTTGTATTAATCCAAACTAGATTGTTAGAAATTATGATGTTACTTGTAATCCCAGGGCAATCACTAGAAAAATAATTCAGAAAAATATAGTGAAAATAATGACAAGGGAATTAAAATGGTACACTAGAAAATAACTAACACAAAAGAAAACAGTAAAGGAGAAAGAAACAGAAAAGACATAAGACATATATAAAAATAAGCTTTTTGTCTTTGGTTTTGTTCTTTTTTTCTTTTTGAGACAGTCTTGCTGTGTCACCCAGGCGGGAGTGAAGTGGCACAATCTCGGCTCACTACAACCTCTGCCTCCCAGGTCCAAGCAATTCTCCTGTCTTGACCTCTCGAATAGCTGGGATTACAGGCATGAGCCACCGTACCTGGGTAATTTTTTTCTTTTTCTTTTTTTTTTTGAGGCAGAGTCTTGCTCTGTCACCCAGGCTGGAGTGCAGTGGCACGATCTCGGCTCACTGCAAGCTCACAGAATCCCTCCCGGGTTCACACTATTCTCCTGCCTCAGCCTCCCAAGTAGCTGGTATTACAGTAGGCACCCGCCACCACGCCCGGCTAATTTTTTCTATTTTTAGTAGAGACAAGGTTTCACCACGTTGGCCAGGTTGGTCTCCAACTCCAGATCTCAGGTGATCCACCTACCTCGGCCTCCCAAAGTGCTGGGATTACAGGCATGAGCCACCATGCCCAGCCTGTACTTTAACCATTTAGAAGTGTACAGCTCAGCGGTGTGAAGTACATTCACATTGCTGTGAAGCAATGAAGCAGAACTCCACAACTTTTCCATCTTGCAAAACTCACATTTTGCATCCATTAAACAATGACTCGGCCGGGCGCGGTGGCTCAAGCCTGTAATCCCAGCACTTTGGGAGGCCGAGACGGGCGGATCACGAGGTCAGGAGATCGAGACCATCCTGGCTAACACGGTGAAACCCCGTCTCTACTAAAAAAATACAAAAAACTAGCCGGGCGAGGTGGCGGGCGCCTGTAGTCCCAGCTACTTAGGAGGCTGAGGCAGGAGAATGGCGTGAACCCGGGAGGCGGAGCTTGCAGTGAGCCGAGATCCGGCCACTGCACTCCAGCCTGGGCGACAGAGCGAGACTCCGTCTCAAAAAAAAAAAAAAAAAAACAAAAAAACAATGACTCATTTCCTCCACCTCCCCAGCTCCTGATAACTACCATTTTACTTTCTTTTCTGTGAATTTAACTACCTTAACTACCTCAGAAACTACATGTAAGTGGAATCAAGCAGTTTGTCTTTTTGTCTGGCCTATTTCATTTAGCACAATGTCCTCAAGGTTCATCCATGTTGTAGCAAGTGACAGAATTTCCTTCTTCTGTAAGGCTGAGTAATGTATCAATCGCATGTATATATCACATTTTGCATGTACCACTCAACCACTGATGGATACTTTTCCCCCCAGGGACTCGTTATGAGTACACTGATGGACATTTAGGTTGGTTTTACCTCTTAGCTATTGTGAATAGTGTTGCTATAAACAAGAGTGTGCAAATATTTCTCCAAGATCCTGCTTTCGATTTTTTTGGATGAATACCCACAGGTGAGATTATGGGCTCATAGAGTAGCTCTATTTTTAATTGTCTGAGGAACCTCCATACTATTTTCCATAACGGTCGCACTGTTTCACAATCTTACCGACAGTGCAAAAGGGTTACAATTTCTCCACATCCTTGCTAACACTTGCTATTTCCTGTTTTTTTGATAGTAGCCTTCCTAATGGATGTGAGGTGACGAAGAAGAACATTTTATAATGATAAATGGGTCAACCAGCAATAAGACAAAATAAAAAGTTATGTGTGCTTAACAATACATGAAGCCCCAAAATACAAAAGTAAAAAATGATAAAACTCAGGAGACAAACAGACAATTCAACAATAACAGTTGGAAACTTCATTTTTAGTAGAGATGGGGTTTCACCATATTGGCCAGGCTGGTCTCTTGGCCAGGCTGGTCTCGAACTCCTGACCTTGTGATCCGCCTGCCTCAGCCTCCCAAAAGTGCTGGGATTACAGGCGTGAGCCACCGCGCTTGGCTATAACCTGATTTTTTAAATGAGCAAAGGATCTGACATTTCTCCAAAGATACACAATTTGCCAATAAGCCTGTGCAGATACTCAACATCACTGGCCGTGAGGAAAATGTAAGTCAAAAACCACACAGAGATAACACTTCCCACTGACTAGGATGGCTATTATCAGAAAGACAGACAATAACAAGTATTCCCAGAATATGGGAACTGGAACCATCATTGCATTGCTGGCAATGCAATGACGGTGCAAATAAAATGTGAAGCTCCTCTGGAAAACAGTCTGGCAGTTTCTCAAAAAGTTAAATGTAGAATTGCCATATGACCTAGCAACGCCTATGCTAGGTATTACCTGATAGAACTGAAAACATCTATCCACAGAAAAACACGTACACAGATAACCACAGCAGCATTATGCATAAGAGCCAGCAAATGAAACAACCCAAATGTCCATCCGCCAACAAACAGATAAGCAACATGCATACTCATGCAATGAAATATTTAACAAAAAGTGAACTACTAATATGTGTTATGATGTTGTGACAATGAATTATACAATGCAAATTATTCAAAGTAAAAAAGGCCAGTCACAGAGGATCACATATTACCTGATTCCAGTTATACGAAATGTCCAGAAAAGGCAAATCTATAGTTAGAAAGTAGACTAGTAGTTGCCTACAGCTGGGGAACATGGGAGATGACAATGATTAGAAATGAGTTTCTTTATGAGGAGATAAAATGCTCTAAAATCAGTTGTGGTAATGGTTGCACAACTGTGTAATATACTAAAAATCACTTAATTGCACACTTAAGTGGGTGAATTTTATCTCTATGAAGCCGCTACATTAAAAGAAAAAATATCAACCTAAGCACACGCCCTTTGTAAGTTTTCCCTGTTGTAGAAATACTAAGAGAACAATTGGGTACCTAAGGACTTCCCTGTAACTCCGCAAACTTCTAAAGAAAAATAATTTCAAAATAAACTATAATAGCAGGACTTGCATAAATATTGTGTGTTGGGAATAAGACGGAGGTCAAGGCAGACTCTGAAGATTTACTGCAGAGAAGTAAACTTATCTTGTCTGACACCGGTGAGGAAAGCTTAAAAGCTTCCTGTCACAACCTGTGTCTCAGTTTTCAATTGGACAGTTTAACCTGTATAACCTCTTGTAGGAATATGTGTATACATGTGAGCTGATGTGAAAAATCCTTTTATAAAGCTTTATTTGCATTTATATTTTTATAAAGGTTGTATTTTTACCATGCACAGGTGAATCTTCATCAGCAAACAGATTTGGTTCTATTTCTTTCAAGGAACTTCTACCTTCAAGTCGGGCAAGGAGCTTACAAAAGAAAAGAGAGAAGGAAAACTCATTATTTAAAAATAGAAAATCCTACACATCTGTATTTATACCATTTTCCGAAAGTCTGTAAGATTTCAAAACTTTAGGCTGGGTGCTGTGGTTCACACCTGTAATCCCAACACTTTGGGAGGCCAAGGTGGGCAGATCGCTTGAGTCCAGTTTGAGACCAGCCTGGGCAACATGGTGAAACTGACTCTATAAAAAAATACAAAAATTAGCTGGGCATGGTAATCCCACGGTAATTACCTGAGACACGGTAATCCCGGTGACTCAGGAGGCTGAGGTGGGAAGATCACTTGAGCCCAAGAGGCAGAGGCTGCAGCCTGGGTGACAGAGTGAGGCCCCATCTCAAAAAAATTTTTTCATAATTTTGTGGATTTGGAAGAAAATATGAAATAGGAAATCTAGTTTAGGAGAAATGCTGTGTTTACTTATTTTTCAGATATTTTACTTTTTGTTTATCTACCAAATACTGACAGTATGAGTCTGTACCCTCAAAGGAATGGATAGTCTAGTTTAGGATATAGGACAAACTGCTATGGAAAAATTTTTACCTTCCTTATAATTAACTCTTACATTGTAATTCTTACCACACTTGTTACAGTTACCTGCCTTCATTTGTCTGCCTCACTCATTGTGAGCTCTTCCTTTCACTGGGGAAAGGGACAAAGGAGAAAGGTGGAGGAGAACTTCCTTGAGCAGTCACCATCTGAGCTCTCTCTTAAGTAAGACTCTGCCAGGTGAAAGGGGTACAGGCAGGCCTAGCAGACCTGCTAGCAGGGACAGGAGCAGCCGCAGTGCAGAGGCTATAAACAGCACTGTGCACAGGGACGCTGTGTGCAGATTTGAACTCCTAGAGACTGTAGCAGCACCAAATGGGCAGGACACAGGGAAGCCCTAAGAGCAGAAGTCAGAGCATGGAAGGGCTCAGATGTCATATTTGGGAGCTTATCTTTGGCTTGTAGACAACAGCCAACAGGTGTGACACTAAGCAGTGAGAAGTATTTAGCACATAGTTAAGAGGAGACATCTGGGACCCCAGAGCCAGACCTGCTAGGTCACTGAGGTCCTCAGGCTTCTCATCTGTAAAGTGAGGATAACAAACAGCACCCTCCCTCGTAAGGATGATGAGGATTAAATATGTGAAAAGAGTACCTGGCTTATTATCCGTTTTTGTTTTTTTTTTTTTGAGGCAGAGTCTTGTCCTGTTGCCCAGGCTGGAGTTTAGTGGTGCGATCTCTGCTCACTATAACTTCTGCCTTCTGGGCTCAAGTGATTTCTCCTGCCTCAGCCTCCTGAGTAGCTGAGATTACAGGCGCCCACCACCACGGCTGGCTAATTTTTGTATTTTTAGTAGAGATGGGGTTTCACCATGTTGGCCAGGCTGGTTTCAAACTCCTGACCTCAAATGATCCGCCCCCACCGGCCTCCCAATCTGATGGGATTATAGGCATGAGCCACCGTGCCCAGCCTATCCACATTTCAAACAGACCATCTTGGTGGTTACCAGGGAACAGATGTGAGGAGAGTAAAACCATACGTGGAGAGGGCTGGAGTCTGTCACCCTAGTCTGGAGGAGGAGTGTCTGCACCATGACAGGAGGAGGAGTGTCTGTACCATGACAGAAGTCATTAGGATCACAGGCGGCAACCTCGGTGAAGGATTTAACTGTCACAAGGGAGACAAAACTGATTCTCCAGGGAATCAAAACTGATTCTCAAGTTTCTTGGGAATCAGCACAGATTTGATAACGCGTCTATATGACAAAAGAAAAAAAATCTATCACAAATGGGAAGAAAAAGTCACCTTTCATTTGCATTTTTGAAAAACCAAATCAAGTTGTGGAAAGACTTCCTGAAGTGATTAAAAGTTCTATGCATTCATTTAACAGGCGTTCGTTGAATTTCTGTTGCATATGAAGCACTGTGCTAGGTAAAATGTTGACTACAAAGATGAAGATGGCAACCTACCCTCAAAGAATGTACAGTCTCGGTCCTCTTGCTTTATGTCATAAAACAAGGTAAAGATATAGGGTGCTTAGTTAGAGCGGATGTTCTGAGGGCATAACCGTGGCCGGAACTATTTTCGTAAACAGAAAAAGTAAAAATTAAGATTTTATTTGCCTAGTTTGACACTAAGGTCGTAAAAGCAATGGTGGGTACCTGCTGACAGCTAGCGTAATCAAGGCAGTGGTGTGGAAATGTATTAGCACACATCGCCAAGCACTACCTGCACTCAAGCAGAACAAACAAAACCAGTTTTATGTAAGAATCTCTTTGATGAAGTAAAAAAAAAAAAAAAAAAAAAAGACTGGTTTTACTAAATCATGACCCTTGAGTACACTGTAAAAAATATTTTAAAAATATTCTTTGTGATGACATGAGAAACATACTGTGTAGTGAACAATTTAACCTTGCCCAAAGGGAGGTCTAGTTTTTGTCCTTGGCTCCTGAGCGGTAATTCTAAACCCTTGGAATGTCTTGCCTGATAAAAGTGTCTTTGGGCAGGGCACAGTGGCTCGCGCCTGTAATCCTAGTACTTCAGGAGGCCAAGGTGGGAGGATCGCTTGAGCCCAGGAGTTTAAGACCAGCCTGGGAAATATGGCGAAACGCTGTCTCTACAAAAAGTACAAAAATTGGCTGGGCATGGTGGCATACGCCTGTAGTCCCAGCTACTCAGAAGACTGACAGAGAAGAATCGCTTGAGTCCTGGAGGTCGAGGCTGCAGTGAACCAAGACTGTGCCACTGCACTCCAGCCTGGGCAACAGAGCAAGACCCTGTCCCCTACCACCCCCCACCAAAAAATAGTGTCTGTTTACAAGGGAACCTTGGGCTACACAAGAATGATTTATGGTGGGGGCTTTGGGTCATGCAGTGACAGGCCAAACTGGAGGTGCTGGAAGCTAAGGTCAGCTATGCAGGCAGTTGACTATGTCCACATGGCAGAGCCCCAGTAAAACCTTTGGACATCAGAGTCTAGCTGAGATTCCCTGCTTGCCAATATTCTGTCTATTGTCACACATTGTTGCTGGGAGAATTTAGCACTGTTGATGACTCCACTGGGAGAGGACAGCTGGAAGCTCTGTGCTTGGAACTTCCTGAACTTTGTCCTACTGTGTCTCTTCCCTTGGCTGATTTTAATCTATATCCTTTTGCTGTTGCAAACCACAACCATAAGCATAACAGCTTTCATTGAGTTCTGAGTTCTTCTAGAGACTTATTAAGCCTGAAGGTGGCTGTGATGGTTAATTGTATGTGTCAACTAGATTAGGTTGAGATGCTCATAGAGCTGGTAAAGCATGACTTCTGGGTGTCATGAGGGTGTTTCTGGAGGACATGAGCATTTCAGTCAGTAGACTGATTCAAGAGGATCCATCCTCACCAGTGTGGACGGGCATCCTCCAATCCCTCTTTTCTTGAGCTGGGACACCCATCTCCTGCCCTCAGATATCGGAGCCCCTGATTCTGGGACTTACCCAGTGCTGCCTGTCCCGCAACCCTTCACCATTCTCAAGCCTTTAAAGACCTGGACTGGGAGTTCCACCATGGGCCCTCCTGGCTCTCAGCCCTTCAGACTCAGACTGAATTACACCACAGGCTTTCTGGTTCCCCAGCTTGCAGATGGTGTGTCTGGGAATTCTTGGCCTCCATAATCACGCTGTTAGAGTAGGTAGACAGGCAGGTGTGAGTGGGGCAGGACAGGCCCCAAGGAATGTCCAGGTGGCCTCTTCAGGAATGATAACTGGTTGCAGCTGGCATCAGGGAGGGGAAAATTTCCTAACAGGAAACATCTTGGGCTTATGGGCAACAACTTCCTGATAAGATCCTAGGAATTGAGCAAATATGTCCAGGAATGTGCAGTAAGGAGCAAAATGGTGGAGTGTGACCAGTACATGACCCTCCTCTGGGAGCAGTAGACCAGCAAGGGAAAATTGCCCTACGCAAGCATGCACAGAACTCCAAACACCAAATGGCACCTGTGGACCCTTTCAGATACCGACAAGTCACTGCACATGAGGCAATTAGCCAGCAGCCCACCCAAGGAGAAGGATGAGAGGAGACCAGGAAGGATCAGGAAATAGGGGCATTCAATATTTCACGTTGTCCATTTGGTCCCTTCCAAGTGAACGTTACTTCAAAAAACCTTCACTCCTGCCTTGAATCTACTTCTGTCTTGGCTGAATTCTTTCTTCCAAGAAGACAAGAACTGAGGACTGTGGATCCCAACTGGACTTGCCGCCCTGGTAACAATGTGAGCCAATTTCCATAATAAATTTCCTCTTATGTATCTACATGTATCCTATTGGTTGTGTTTCTCCTCTGGAGAACTGTGCCTAACACATAACTCAGTGAACCATCCAAAAGATGCATGATGTGAAATCATTCCTGGGTAGATTTCACTCCAACTGTAAGACAGACAGTTTTTTGTTTTTTTTTTTTTTTTTTTTTTTGAGACAGGGTGTAACTTACTCCTATCACCCAGGTTGGAGTACAATGGCACGATGAGCCTCAACTTCCCAGGCTCAAGTGATCCTCCCACCTCGGCCTCCCAAGTAGCTGGACTACAGGCTCGTGCCACTATGTCCAGCTAATTTTTTGTTATTCTTAGGAGACAGGGTCTCACTATGTTGCCCAGGCTGGTCTCGAACTCCTAGGCTCAAGTGATCCACCTGCCTTGGCCTCCCAAAGTGCTGCAATTACAGGTGTGAGCTACTGCACCTGGCCAAGGTCTTAAGATTTTATATCCCACATTATAGTTAGCCTTTAGGAAAACTACTACTTGTCAAGGTTTGGTACAGTAACCAAGAAGAATATCTATAATTCTCTGAAAAGGTCTTAAAATACTCCTCCCTTTCCCAACGTGACTTTCTCTGAGAGGATGGATGTTCTTCGTGTACTTTAACCCGATCAACATATGATAACAGACTGCATAAGAACCCAGTTCTATTAAGCCAGATATTAAAAAGATTTGCAAATATGTAAAACGACGTCACTTTTCTAAGTTTTTTCTTAGAAAAATACACCTATTTTTCATAAAAATGTTTTATGAAAATATTCAATGTGTGTGTCACTGTACATGAATGTAAATATTTTAAAAATTTAAATTTCTGTTTCATGGATACATATAACATAAACAAAAGCTCTTTAGATTCTTCAGTTTTTTTTTTGAGACAGGGTCTTGCTCTGTCACCCAGGCTGGAGTGCAGTGATGCCATCATGGCTCTCTGCAGTCGTGACCTCTTGGGCCCATGAGATCCTTGCATATCAGCCTCCTGAGTAGCTGGGACCACAGGTGTGTGCCACCACACCCGGCTAATTTTTTTAACTTTTTGCAGAGGCAGGGTCTCTCTGTGTTGTCCGGGCTGGTCTCGAACTCCTGGGCTCAAGCAATTCTCCCACCTTAGCCTCCCAAAGTGCTGGGATTACAAGCATGAGCCACCATGCCCAGTGGAATCTCCCATTTTTAAATGTGTTCTGTAGTCCTAAGGCTACAACGTATAAGAACCACTGGGCTATAAGACCGCAAGAGTATAACTCAAAGAAAAATACAGATTTTTTTTTGAGACACAATCTCGCTTTGTCATCGAGGCTGGAGTGCAGTGGTACAAGTTCGGCTCACTGCAACCTCTGCCTCCTGGGTTCAAGCGATTCTCCTGCTTCAGCCTCCTGAGTAGCTAGAATTACAGGCATGTGCCACCATGCCTTGCTAATTTTTATATTTTTAGTAGAGATGGGGTTTCGCCATGTTGGTCAGGATGGTCTCAAACTCCTGACCTCAGGCGATCCACCTGCCTCAGCCTCCCAAAGTGCTGGGATTACAGGCGTGAGCCACCGTGCTCAGCAAGACGGAGAGACTTTCATGGACAAGAAAGAGCACGTGGAAACAACTAAAAAATATCTTCAAAGGCATGTATACAAATGAATAACATCATCATTAGATTAACTTGGGAAGACACTCCAATTGTTTACTCTTACTGTCATTACTCAAAACACTTTAGAATCCTCACCCCTGAGAAATCCTGGCAAAATAGTATTCAAGAAAGTATTATAGGCCAGGCGTGGTGGCTCACGCCTGTAATTCCAGCACTTTGGGAGGTCGAGGGTGGATCACCTGAGATTGGGAGTTCGAGACCAGCCTGCCCAACATGGAGAAACCCTATCTCTACTAAAAATACAAAATTAGCCAAGTGTGGTGGCACATGCCTGTAATCCCAGCTACTCAGGAGGCTGAGGCGGGATAATCGCCCGAATCCGAGGCAGAGGTTGCGATGAGCGATCCCACCACTGCACTCCAGCCTGGGCAGCAAGAGCGAAACTCCATCTCAAAAAAAAAAAAAAGCATTATAATTTTATTGACAGGACTCTTTTGAGTGAAGATAGTATTGCTCCTCTTAGTTACTCACAAGGATTAGGCAATCTGCATCAGACTTTCCTCTGTTACTTAAAAAATCAAATTTATTTTCAAAGGAGAAAAACTGTCCACCATTGAGAATATCCAAAGAAATATTTTACAATGTCAAAGCAGAGTATACTGAATTATAAAGGGGGTGAAAGAACCTCCCAGAAATAGGAAATGGATTTAAATTTACAAGTAATGGATAATATTATTACAATTCACAAGCCAAGCGAATTGTTAATATTACAATTAACAATTGTAATTGTGGCTCACACCCATAATCCCAGCACTTTGGGAGGCCGAGGCAGGTGGATCACCTGAGGTCAGGAGTTCGAGACCAGCCTGGCCAACATGGTGAAACCCCATCATTACTAAAAATACAAAAAATTAGCCAGGTGTGGTGGTGGGCGCCTGTAATCCCAGCTACTCGGGAGGCTGAGGCAGGAGAATCACTTGAACCCAGAAGGTGGAAGTTGCAGTGAGCCGAGATCGCACCACCGCACTCTAGCCTAGGAGAGAGAACGAGACTCCATCTCAAAAAAAAAAGAGAAACTTCTAAACATAAGCAGAAAATACACTTGTCCCGCCTTATCTGCAGTTTCATTTTCTGTGGTTTCAGTTATAGCCAACCACAGTTCTTAACTATTAAACAGAAAATTCTAGAAATATACAAGTTTTCAATTGCATGTCATTCTGAGTAGCATAATAAAATATCGTACCATCCTGTTCTGCCCCAAGTGGGACATGAATCATCCCTTTATCCAGCATATCCATGCTGTATTCACTATCTGTTCATTACTGTATGGGAAAAAACATAGTGTATATAGGGTTCATTACTATCTGTAGTTTCAGCATCCACTGGGGGGTCTTGGAACATATCCTCCATGGACAAGAAAAGAGGTACTCCAAAAATCTGACATAGGCCTATTATAGAAAATTAAAATTAATGATGTCCAGATTCAACGAAAGAGTCAATAGAAGCAAGGTATGGTCAACCTGCAGTTTCAGAGTGAAAGAAGAGTTTGTTAAGTGTCCAGGATAAAGGGAACCCAAGTAAATTCTGCTTGCTTGACGTGACAGTTTAATCCTCTTAGGGAAGACTAATACATCAGGCATTAGAGCTTGGTGATGGCAGCCATTATGACAAACCGTTTCTCTTAATTCTCTAAGCAACCTTTCCAAGGCAAAATGTCCTAACAGAAAAGAATACACAGTGGACATACAATTTTAATCTATTTGACAGTTTCACTAATATTGTGAGTCAATAGATTTGATATTTGGATTGTAAATCAGCATCTGCTAAGTTCTATTATTGTAACAATAGCTATCTAATAATAGTTATTTGAGCTTACTGTGGTATCAGCAGTACATTCTTTATATTATATCCTTTAATTGTTACATCAACCCTATTTGTTACTATTCTGCTTTTCACATGAGAAAACTGGTAAATGCCAGAGCCAGGATTTAATCAAGATCTCTGTGATTCTCAAAGCCTGGAATTTTTCTACTACACTATACAACCTCAGTATCACCAAGACTAATCAAATACGAGTACAAGGACTAAACTGAGTTTTTGGACCTATTTTGGAAAATCAGGCCAGGTGCAGTGGTTCACACCTGTCATCCAAGCACTTTGAGAGGCTGAGGCAGGAGGAGTACTTGGGGCCAAGAGTTCAAGACTAGCCTGGGCAACATAGTGAGATCCCACCTCTACAGAAAAATAAAGGTAAAAATTAAAAAACAGGAGGAAAGCCATCTGAGGTCCTGTCTGGGCAACTATCTGACTTCTTTCAACCATTCCTTTAGTGGAAACTTGAACACTAACAAGGTGTCCCAAATGTCTTCAGCAGCAGCAGCATTGCTGGAGCAAGCTTGTAGTCTGCAAAAGGGATAATGCTCAATTATACAGACATTTAATGGTAAACATTTTACGGAATCTCACTCTGTCTCCCAGGATGGAGTGCAGAGGCACAATCTCAGCTCACTGCAACCACCTGGGTTCAAGTGATTCTCCTGCCTCAGCCTCCTGAGTAACTGGGATTATAGGCGCCCACCACCACATCCAGCTACTTTTTCTATTTTTAGTAGAGATGGAGTTTCGCCACGTTGGCCAGGCTGGTCTCGAACTCCTAACCTCAAGTGATCTGCCTGCCCCAATCTCCCAAAGTGCTGGGATTAAAGGTGTGAGCCACCGCGCCCGGCCATTTACCAGTGAACATTTCATGCAAGTCAAGTATGTTCCAGGAACTGCGGTAAGTGCTAGGGATATAAAGATGTAGCCAACACAGTTGCTGTTTTCAACTAAACTGATGGGGAGGCAGGACATCGTGGCTCATGCCTGTAATCCCAGCACTTTCTTGAGCCAAGGCTAGCAACACAGTGAGACCTCACTAGCAACATAGTGTGACCTATTTAAACTAAGGAGTCCAAAAGTTGTAAAAAAAAAAAAAAAAAAAAAAAAAAAAAAGGTACAATAAAGTTAGGCAGGTGCTGTAACAGAAATACACATGGGGCATTGTGAAGGCATAAAAGAGAGTTGGCCAATTCTAACCTGCATGAGAGTGACTTTTAATTTTGAGTGAGAGATTTTGGTACATAGTTATTTCAGGTACATATAAACTGTGCACTGATAGAGAAATGCCTTTTTTCCCTCTACCTGGAATATCTTTACCCTATTTCCTCCAACTAAATTCCCTACTGAATGAATGAAAATTCTGGGCATTCTTCAAGGCTCCTTCCCTCCATGAAGCTATTACTATCCTTAAGAACACATTGCCAGCCAGTCTCCCTCATCTGGATATAAACACTTAAAAGGAAAGAGATCAATACTGGCTTGGTTACCAATTCCAAAATGCAATGCTTTATGCTTGGTAGAAACTTAATAGCTGCCTATTAAACTATAGGCAAACAAGGCATGTACAGGCAGAACTGGGAAAGAATGGGGAGAGTAAAGAACCTCCAACTATTTAGATGTTCAGGTTTGGACAACTGATGCAAACCTCTATTACACAGAAGTCCATGAGTACACATCCTTATGACTACCATCAAGGTACTGACAAAACATTGCTCTGTTTTAGGGCAATCAGTATATTGCCTATTTAGTAGAATACATATTATATAGACTTTCTTTTTTTTTTTTTGAGACCGAGTCTCACTCTATCACCCAGGCTGGAGTGAAGTGGCATGATCTCAGCTCACTGCAACCTCTGTCTTCTCAGGTTCAAGCAATTCTCCTTCCTCAGCCTCCTGAGTTGCTGGGATTACAGGCATGTAATTTTACATTACATGTAAATTTTACATGTATGTAATTTTACATTACATGTAAATTTTACATGTATGTAATTTTACATACATTAATTTTTGTATTTTCAGTAGAGACAGGGTTTTGCCATGTTGGTCAGGCTGGTCTTGAACTGCTGAACTCAGGTGATCCACCTGCTTTGGCCTCCCAAAGTGCTGGGATTACAGGCTCACCTGTAATCACCTGTATATGAGCCACCACGCCCGGCCCATATAATTGCTTTTAAACATCATTTAGAAAAGCTTACGCTAGTCTGGGCATGTTGGCTCACGCCTCTAATCCCAGCACTTTGGGTGGCCAAGGTGGGTGGATCACCTGAGGTCAGGAGTTCAAGACCAGCCTGGACAACACCCCCTCTCTAATAAACATACAAAAAATTAGCTGGGTGTGGTGGCAGGTGCCTGTAATCCCAGCTACTCAGGAGGCTGAGGCAGGAGAATCGCTTGAACCCAGGAGGTGGTGGTTGCAGTGAGCTGAGATCATGCCATTGCACTCCAGCCTGGGTGACAAGAGCAAACTCCACCTCAAAAAAAAAAAAAAAAAGCTTACACTAAAGCAGGGAGTGCTTAAATTAACCAGAAATGAATGACATGTATAAAACAAACATGTACATAGACCTGATATAGTTTGTCTATTTGTCCCCACCCAAATCTCATGTTGAATCATAATCCCCGTTGTTGGAGTTAGGGCCTGATGGTGGGAGGTGTTTGGATCACGGGGGCAGATCCTTCTGAATGGGTTGGGCCCATCCCCTTGGTGATAAGTGAGCCCATGACAAGAGATCTAGTCACTTAAAAGCGTGTCACACATCCCTCTCCACTATTCTCTCTCCTCTTGCTCCTGCTTTCACCAGGTGACAGGCCTGCTCTTGTGCCTTCCACCATGATTGGAGGCTTCCTGGGGCCTCCCCAGAAGTAGATGCCACTATGATTCCTGTACAGCCTGCAGAACCGGGAGCCAATTAAACCTCTTTTGAAATAAATTATCCAGACTCAGGTATTCCTTAGGAATGCAAGAATGGCCTAATACAAGACCCATTTGGATAAAGGTTTATCTCCTCACCCCTTTTGTGATTAAATCTGCTTGGAAATGGACCCCACTCACTGGCAAGGTTTCAAACCAGTTTGAGCAGTGGAAAAGGCTACCTAAAGCAAACATGCGAAACCAAATATTCCCAACCTTGCTCTGTAAGAGGCCTGGATTTCCACCTACATGTTGAATATTTTTTTTCCCTTTGTCTTTTTTACCCCTGAATACAAAACAGTGAATACAATTCTTTTTTTTTTTTTTTTTCCTGAGACGGAGTCTCGCTCTGTTGCCCAGGCCAGAGTGCACTGGCAGGATCTTGGCTCTTTGCAACCTCCGCCTACCAGGTTCAAGTGATTCTCCTGCCTTAGCCTCCCAGGTAGCTGGGATTACAGGTGTGAGCCACCACGCCTGGCTAATTTTTATATTTTTAGTAGAGATGGGGTTTCACCATGTTGGCCAGGTTGATCTCGAACTCCTGACCTCAGGTGATCCACCTGCCTCGGCCTCCCAAAGTGCTGGGATTACAGGCCTGAGCCACTGCGCCCGACCAAATACAAGTCTTAATAGTTGTACTACTGATATGTAGAGGCAGTTCACTTCAAGCAAAAATGTGTGCGTAACCTGGTAGCACAGGAAAAGCAGAGAGCAGCTGGAATGAGTAGGAGGCAGAGGAGAGCTGTAGTGATGTGAGGACATGTGGGATCAATGTAAAGCTTGGCCCTTATCACCGCATTTCCTAGAATCAGAGGACTAATTCTCCATCACACGTGAAATCAGACTTCTCTGCCACTTTGAAAATTCAGTTGTCCTTCAAGGCATGGTACTGGCTCTTCAGTAAAGCATTTGTCTAAATTTTATGGAAAAGACAACTATTACTCAAATACCACTGTTTTCTAAGTATATTCCCTGAAGGGCTGCTGCTTTCTTAATTACTTTTTTTTTTTGAGACGGAGTCTTATTCAGTCACCCAGGCTGGAGTGCAGTGGCACGATCTCAGCTCACTGCAAGCTCCACCTCCTGGGTTGACACCATTCTCTTGCCTCAGCCTCCCGAGTAGCTGGGACTACAGGCACCCGCCACCATGCCCGGTTAATGTTTTTTTTTTTAAAAAAGCAATCATCCTGTAAGAGGAAAGGGAAAATAGAAGAATACATAAAAAGTCAAGTGAAAATTATCTATACGTGACTATTTTTTAAAAGTTTTTTTTCATGGACAGTTTATCATGATTGTAGTACTAAATTTTAAATTTAAGAAGTTTCCTAGTTTAATTCCATTAAATGAATCCTTAAGATTAGAAAATTTTATCAGACTGCTTCAAAATTTCATTTAGACATAAAAATAATCTATATGCAAGATCATAGCAAGAGGCAGGAAAGCACAAAATCAAAACTGCAGGAGCTTCCTGATGGTGAAATACTCATTACCCCATTTGTATGGGAAGAATTCCGCTGGAAAAATACTTCTGGCGTCTTCTCCCATCTTTTCCTTCTCTCTTCTTCCAGGAAAGAGAGATTTTTCTATGGGTAATTTTAAGAGCAGAAACTAGACATGCATGAATCTGCCCCCTCCTCAGACAGCTTGCCTGCAGGAAGCATGCATTTTCCTGTATTCCTTTTGGCCTAAGTTGGACTGAGGCAGGCCCTTAAGAGTCCTAAGGGAAAGAAGACACGTGATCAACTGTGAGGTCCAGTAGGAGGAGGACACAGAAACGAGTGCCGCACTGGCAGCTGGTGGTGATCACCGTGATGGGAGCACTTTCAATGAACAGGGTGGAGAGGGAAGCAGAACACAGTGGGCTAAGGCTGCTGTGAGAGGAGGCAGAGAGCACAGACCACTCATCGCTGTAATGAAGGGTACAGAACTGGGGTGGCGGGTGGTGGAGAGGGAGGTCTTTCGTTTGTCTTGTTTCCATTGTTTTAGGTTGGGATCCTGACGGAAAAGACAGGGAGAAAAAATGCAGAAGGCAGAGAAAAATTACTGAAGCGGGAAGGACGGCAGGTGTGATGTCCTTGAGGAGGACGCATGGGACGGAGGGGACCCATCTCACAAGTACAGAAATTGCCCTTTCCTAGGAGCAAAAATTATGACTCTATTATTTATTTACTTTTATCTTCTTTTGGCCCAAGAAGAGAAAAAAATATTACTCTAGGAAGAGGAAATTCTGAAAAGAAATCAGTATATATAATTTTCAGAAGGATAAAATCATAATTCCCCCCCCTTTTTTTAGGAGCAACCCTTATTAACTGAAAAATCATAGTATTTGAGTAAATATAAAATGAACACTTGGCCGGGTGCAGTAGCTCACGCCTGTAATGCCAGCACTTTGGGAGGCCAAGGCAGGAGGATCACCTGAGGTCAGGAGTTCGGGACCAGCCTGGCTAACATAGCGAAACCCGGTCTATACTAAAAATACAAAAATTAGCTGGGTGTGGTGGTACACACCCATAGTCCCAGCTACTCGGGAGGCTAAGGCAGGAGAATCGCTTGAATTCAGGAGGCAGAGGTTGCATTGAGCCGAGAGAGCACCACTGCCCTCTAGCCTGGACAAGAACAAGACTCCACCTCAAAAAAAAAGCAAGACTCCATCTCAAAAAAAAAAAAAAGAACAAACGGTAAAGGAGTCAGGGCTGACAGGAGGGCTGCTCCACACGGATGAGCAGGAAAGGTTTCTCCTGTTTGCTGACATCTGAGGGAAAACTGGAAGCACCTGAGGAAGTGAGCTATGTGAATTTCTGAGGGAAGCACAATCGAGGCAGAATGATCAGGAAGTGCAAACAGCTCTCACATGGAACCATGTTTGGCATATTCAAGGGACAAGGTCTGAAGAAGATGGGACAGCAGGAGATGAGAACAAAAGGGCAGGAGACTGAGACAGAGGGTATGGGTGGGGCTACAGGGTGATGCTATATTAGAGGATAAGCACTCTGGATTTTACTGTAAACGATATGGGAGCCTCTGGGAAGCTTTTGGCAGTAGAGTCTGCTTATGTTTAAAATGAATCACTCTGGATATTATGTAGAAAATAGCCTGGGGTAAGTGTGGAAAGGTTGGAAGCGGAGACCATTTAGGTTACTGCAATAAAAGGAGGTGCTGGCGACAGCAGCAGGAATGATGGCTGCGGTAAAGACAGTGAGGGGTGGTCAATTTCACAATGTATGTTGAATGTACAGGAGACAGAATTTGCGTATGAATCAAGTGGACTGACAGGAGATATGTGAGAACAAGCAGAGTCAAGGAGGACTCCAAGGTGTTTGGCTTATGCACCAGGTAGAATGAAGCCACCATTTAACAAGATAGGGAAGACCTGAAAAGCAGCAGGCTGGGGGTGAGTGCACGTGTGTGGTAGTCAACAAGACTTCAGTTTGAGGCACATTAAGTTTTTGCCCCCAAGTTTTAAATTTTGAAAAATTTGGCCAAGTGCGGTGGCTCACGCCTGTAATCCCAGCACTATGAGAGGCCAAGGCGGGTGGATCACGAGGTCAGGAGTTCGAGACCAGCCTGGCCAATATGGTGAAACCCCATCTCTACTAAAAATACAAAAATTAGCCGGGCATGATGGCAGGTGCCTGTAATCCCAGCTACTCAGGAGGCTGAGGCAGGAGAATCACTTAAACTCAGGAGGCGGAGGCTGCAGTGAGCCGAGATCAGGCCACTGCACTCCAGCCTGTGCGACAGAGCAAGACTCTATCTCAAAAATAAAAAAAAAAGGAAAACCTCCAGAGAAAGTGTAAGAATAGTACAGTGAACACCCAATAACTTCACCTAGATCCACCAATTGCTAACATTTTGCCAAATTTGAGTTAACTTTTTCTTTTGTTGAACTTCCCCTCATATACTTTAATATGTATCTCCTAAGCAAAAAGATATTCCTAACAAACAAAAACAAACAAAACCAAAATAATAAACTCAAAAAAGAGGAAAAAGGTATTCTGCATAATCACATTACAATCACAATCATAAATTTAACATTGATACATACAAGACTCTTCTCTAATACATATACTCTTTATTATATTTTCCCTGGATCTAGACACAATTGAGGATGAACATGTTAAATCTGGGATTCCTATTAAACATACACATAGTGATGTCAAGATGATAGAACATGAGTCTGGAATTCCAGGAGAAGGTTGGATGTTTTGTAATGAGAAAGTGAATTACTAGGGAAATATAGTTAGACTGGGTGCCCATTTAAGATTGATGAATATAAATTTAAAATGGAGCCAGGCACAGTGGCTCACACCTGTAATCCCAACACTTTGGGAGGCCAAGGCAGGTGGATCACTTGAGCCCAGGAGTTGAGACCAGCCTGGGAAACATGGTGAAACACCATCACTACAAAAAATACAAAAATTAGCCAGGCAAGGTGGTGTGTCCCTTTAGTTCCAGCTACTTGGGAGGCTGAGGTGGGAGAATCACCTGACCCCAGGAGGTCAAGGCTGCAGACAGCTGTAATCATGCCACTGTCATCCAACCTAACAGAGCGAGACCCTTTCTCAAAAACATGAAAATATACAAATTTAAAATAAAATCAAGTCAGCCTAGTAGTGATTTTCTCTAGTAATATTCAGCTGAGTGGATGTAGACAGTTTTCACCATGGTTGGGTAAATAGATTAGAGGTGTTAAGAGGCAAGTAATTTGATGGCAATTATAATGGAATAATTATAATGAAGGAACATGGATTCTATTCTGGCTAAAAAGGAAGCAAAGATAAAAGGTGATAACCATTATTCTAAAAGTCTGTGATTACACAACACCAATTATTATTTTACAAGAAATATTAAATATTTGTCTTATGTAATATTTGCCTCTAGCAAAAAGACCACCCTGTAGCTTCTAAGAGAGCCCACCTTTATTATCAGTAAATCTTTACGTTTACTATGCAGACACTGTGTTTAGTTCAAAGGATACAAAGAAGTATATGAGCTGTAAGGGAACTGAGAAATCAGTCTACCACCCTCATTTCACAAAAGTACAGCAAAGGTTGAATGACTTATCCAAAATCACAATGCTTGCTCCTGGCAGATCCAAGGTTTCTGAACTTCCAGTCCAGTATTCTCTATATCTCAGCCTCCAAAATATGTCATTAGAAAATCCCTGGAAGAATGTACAGATATTCACAGGGCTATCCTTGGGTAATGATAATGTGGAGACATTTCCTACTTTTCACTTCAGTGCTATTGGAATTTTCTGCCATGCACATGAACTGCTTTAATAATAAATATAATGGAGATAGTTTTTTAAAGAAAAAAACATGGCATGCTGTGCATAGCAACCAAAACTGGACACACTTCCCCTTTTTTATTTACCAATTATTTTTAAACTCAAGGCATATTATCATTCTTGAAAAAATGCAAAGTACACCATTATTTAACAACTATACACAAATGAAGCCATTTGGTGGATGATACCAAACTACTGCCCAAATCACTGCATCTTTTCTCGCAATCTCAGTGAGACATAAAAGTAAAAATCCCACTGCTACTGTGCAAAGGTAAAAATGGATTGTCTATTGTAAACTGTAGTCAAATGCTTGTCTTTTTTAAATCAAGGGCACATATGTTTTCCACTCTCCACCTGGCTTACCATAAACTTCATCCCTAGAATCTGCTAAAAATATATTCGTTTTTTTTTGAGACCGAGTCTTGCTCTGTCACCCACGCTGGACTGCAGAGGCGTGATGTCGGCTTACTGAAACCCCTGCCTCCTGGGTTCAAGCAATTCTCCTCCCTCACCCTCCCAAGTAGCTGGGATTACAGGTGCCCACCACCACACCCAGCTAATTTTTATTTTTAGTAGAGGCAGGGTTTCTCTCTTAACTCCTGACCTCAGGTGATCTGCCCACCTCAACTCCCCAAAGTGCTGAGGTTACAGGCATGAGCCACCACACCCAGCCTAAAAAAATATTCTTGCAACTTTATTTTCTTGAAGACCCCGTATGAAATGTCTTTTCCCTTATATTCACAAGAAAGGTTAACTATTTTATTAGGTTCTAATTCTAGTGAATTAAAATTTTAAAGGAGGCTGGGCACGGTGGCTCATGCCTGTAATCCCAGCACTTTGGGAGGCCAAGGTCAGGAGTTCACAAGGTCAGGAGTTCAAGACTAGCCTGGCCAACATAGTGAAACCCGGTCTCTGCTAAAAAAAAAAAAAAAAAAAAAATTAGCCAGGCAAGGTGGCGTGAGCCTGTAGTCCCAGCTACTCAGCAGGCTGAGACAGGAGAACTGCTTGAACCCGGGAGGCAGAGGTTACAGTGAGCCGAGATCGTGCCACTGCACTCCAGGCCTGGGCGACAGAGTGAGACTCTTATCTCAAAAAAATAAAAAATAAAAAAATTTAAAGTAGCTTATTTCAGTTTCTTGGGTTAGCTTATGGCTTCAGATATATTCGTCAACACAATCCCTCCAAGTAAACTCAAAGTAGTTGGATGTGCAAAGCAGCTAGAGTTCAAACAAATTTGGCAGTGGCCACACAGTTCCCCAAGACACTTAAAGGGAAAGAGGCTGGCTTAACTGGTTTTGTTAATAAAAAGGAAAACAGAGTAGCGCCAATTGCCTAGCTCCTAGTCTCCATTCCACCCCACTCTACTCCAGAATAATATGAACTATCTTAGGATTGCCACACAGACAAGGTAGGCAAATGATATGATGTTAAGTTCTTTGTTCCATGACTTAACTGTGCTACACTCCCATTTTTTGGATGTGAGGCTTGTTCTGATGGCAAAAATCATCAGACCTTAACCTGGGTTTCAAATAATCATTTAAACGTAAGGTTTTGGCAGGGCGCAGTGGCTCACACCTGTAATCCCAGCACTTTGGGAGGCTGAGGCAGGCGGATCACCTGAGGTCGGGAGTTCCAGACTAGCCTCGCCAAAACAGGGAAACCCCGTCTCTACTAAAAATACAAAGGTTAGCTGGGTGTGGTGGCACATGCCTGTAGTCCCAACTACTTGGGAGGCTGAGGCAGGAGAATCGTTTGAACCCGGGAGGTGGAAGTTGCAGAGAGCTGAGATTGCACCACTGCGCTCCAGCCTGGAAAGAAGAGCAAGACTTCATCTCGAAAAATATATATTTATATATAAAAAATGTGTTTTTATATATTATATACTTTCTATATATGATATATAAATATATTTTTAAACACATATATATATGATTTTAACTGTAGCCATTCTTATACTAAGCAGTGGCTCTACTCTTTAGGAACAGGGATTGTCAAACTATGGCCAGCAGGCCAAATCCAAAACACAAAGCTTTCTTGGAACGCTGCCATGTGCCTTTATCTATGACTGCCTTCCCATTAGAATAGCAGAGTTGAGTGGTTGTGACAGAAACGGCATGGCCTGCAAAGCCTAAATATTTAGCATATGGCCCTCCACAAAAAAGTTTGCTGACTCTTTTGAGATTGCTTCCTCTCTCATCTACATAAAAGATCCTTCAGGCCAGGCGCGGTGGCTCAAGCCTGTAATCCCAGCACTTTGGGAGGCCGAGACGGGTGGATCACGAGATCAGGAGATCAAGACCATCCTGGCTAACACGGTGAAACCCCCGTCTCTACTAAAAAATACGAAAAACTAGCCGGGCGAGGTGGTGGGCGCCTGTAGTCTCAGCTATTCGGGAGGCTGAGGCAGGAGAATGGCGTAAACCCGGGAGGCGGAGCTTGCAGTGAGCTGAAATCCGGCCACTGCACTCCAGCCTGGGGGACAGAGCGAGACTCCGTCTCAAAAAAAAAAAAAAAAAAAAGATCCTTCATACCCTGCGCACTACTGAGCGCTAACTTCCCAACCTATTGTCCCTCACTCCCTTTGTTCCAATTTTACATAAATAGTTGCAGTTATCTAAATAAGCCATGCTCTTGCTTAATTCAGAATCCATGTACTCCCCACTGTCTCCGCTCTGAATGTCATCCTCTCCTTGCCAAATCATTTCAAATGGTCCTTGGAACTTCAGTCACCTCCTCCTGCATCTTCCATGATGCCCGCCCCTCTAATGGACAACAAACTGTTGTGCGATACTGTAATTCTTACAGCAGCCTCCCTTACTAGTTATTTAATGGCAGAAGTTGTCTTTTGTTGCTTACTCCTATCCCTTAACCCGTGGTTGACACACAGTAAGCGCTGGACACTTAGTTCAATTCTTGAGGGGCCTCCATCGGCTTGTGTGACTCTGGAGCTTCCTGCGCTGGAAATGAATACTGGGGGGTCGCGAGAGCCAGATGCCCTAAGCAGAGACACGTGGACTACAGGGAGGTGAGGCAACCTCCGCAAACACCACCTGTTCCAGAAAAGCTCCAAATGCTCCAACGGGCGACCCCTCTCTTTTCTAGCTCTTCTTGCATAGCTTGCCACTTCCAACAGTAATTTGTGACGGGTTTTTAGACCATCACCCTCGGGAGGAGAGACCTATGTTATATCGATCTGGGCAGACAGCATGTCTTCCAAACTATCCAGAAAGACTTCCTCCACCTCCGCCCGGGCCTCGCACCTCGGAGGCCTCCAGGTTGCCCAGGGGCGGACCCCCGGGGCCCAGGTGAGAGGTGGCAGAGGGTGCCAGCATCGCCGGCGTCCAGGCCGAGAGCCCGGTCCCAGCCTGGCCAGGCCGCGCCGCCCCAAGCCTCCCAGCCCCCCGGGTTCCCTCGGCTCCCCTCGTCACCTGCGGCCTTGTTCCCATCTCCCTCGCTCCCAACCCGGCGGCTCTCACCTCGGTCCCAGACTCAGCCCTATGGAAGTCACTACACATCGCCCCGAAGGCTCGGCGCAGGAGACACTCAACTTTCCCGCCACCAACGCCATTCACCAACGGCGCAGACGCCACTGCCCGACAAACCAGCCCACGCGCGCGCGTGCGCACTGTGCCAGGCCGCGGCGGGGAGGCGGGAGCATGCGCAATAGGGTGTGCGGGCCCCCGCCGCCCCCAGTTCCTGTGACGTCAGGCTCCCGCGGCCCCCGAGGCGCTCTCCAGTGTCTCCTTGGAGACCGGGCAGGGGTGGCGGGGACAGCTGGTGCTTTGCTTTGCTTCCCTGTTGTAAACTTTGGTTCGTTATTATTACATTAGGTAAAACTGACCTTATGTACTTAATTTGTTTAACCTTTAAAAATACTTGTACTGCACAAGCAGGCCCCTTTGTCCGTTCTCGGGTTAAAAGCCTCAGGCTGTGTGTGCGATTCCTGGTTAATTCTGGAAAAAAAGAAAAGTATGCTATATTTAAAAGAATTTTAAAAATATACCGGTCCTGTGGATTTATCAAGTTGCTTTTTGAGGTGGGCAGGAGGATCACTTGAGGTCAGGAGTTCGAGACCAGCCTGGCCAAAATAGTGAAAAACGCTGTCTACACTAAAAATACGAAAATTAGCCGGGCATGGTGGCGGGCGCCTGTAATCCCAGCTACTCAGGGAGGCTGAGGCAGGAGAATCGCTTAAACCAGGGAGGCAGAGGTTGCAGTGAGCCGAGATTGCGCCATTGCACTCCAGCCTGAGCGGCAGAGCGAGACTCTTTGTCTCAGGAAAAAAAAAAAAAAAAAAAAAAAGACAAAAATTTGGATGTAGTAGCACTGGCTATTATTATCAAGATGACAAAATGTTTTCTGGAATGAAAAAGTTTCGTGCAAAGATATACTTTTCGCCCACCTAGTTTAGTTTTCAAAAATGCTGGGAAAGAGCGTGTAACAATGAAGTACTTCTCATATGTAATATTAAAGTTGCTCGTTTTGTAAGTTAGAATGGTTTTGGTTGCAAGTCACGGAAAACCCAACTCTTATTTACTGAAACAAATGGGCTTTACCAGGTGACATCACTAGAAGTCCAAGGGTAAGACAGGCTTCAAGTTTAGTTTAATTGAGAGGCTTGATTAGGCAAACAAGTACCTCATTTCTTTTTACCTCAGATTCATATTTTCTACCTTGGCCTCTTCTCTACCTAGGGTTGCAGACCCACATCTGAAACATTAACAACCATCAGGAGTGAGATTGGTGTGGTTAGCTTAGGCCTGAGCCGTGTGCCCTACTTTTTTTCCTTTTTTTTTTTTTTTTGAGACTGAGTCTTGCTCTGTCACTCAGTCTGGAGTGCAGTGGTGCGATCTCGGCTCACTGCAACCTCTGCCTCCCGGGTTCAAGTGATTCTTCTGCCTCATCCTCCCAAGTATCTGGGACTACAGGCACACCCCACCACGCCTGGCTAATTTTTGTATTTTTAGTAGAGACGGAGTTTCGCCATATTGGCCAGGCTGATCTCGAACTCGTGACCTTATGATCCGCCCGCCTTGGCCTCCCAAAGTGCTGGGATTACAGGCGTGAGCCACTGCACCTGGCCCCATGTGCTCCACTTCTATCCGGAGTACAGACATACTCTTTCAAAGCACATAGGCTCTGTGGAAAGGTGTGCAGAACAGTGAATGACAACAGTAACAACAAATTGTGAATCACTAACAAGAGGAGTGAGAGTGGATGTTTGGGAGGCCACCTCTACCGTCTTTTTTTTTTTTTCTTTTTTCCCTTTCCTATGGTGCTGAACCACCTCTATCTTCATTATGCCCTCTGTAATGAGGATATGTGTGTACCAAACCACATATGTAGGTCAACCCCCTCGTCCATTCCACACACTTCTATACAAAGTAAATATTTCCTCACATAGTAAATCAATATTTGAGAAAGGAGACTTTACAATTGAATAGCTGCTCTAGGCTAAATTAGTTTTTCAGTCTCCACACTGTTCCTAATGACGACGACATGTCAGCTGAACTAGTTTAGTCCATTAAGTGCATACCTGTTTGTGTGAGCACAACATGGTTTTGAAATTACTTCAGTTTTAATGCTCCAGAAACATCACTTCTTGTTTAAAAGGATACTTGAAGCGCTCTCACAAATTACTGGTAGACATGAAAACATACGGTCTTTTTGGAAAGGAATTTGGCAATATCTTTTTTTTTTTTTTTTTTTTTTAATTAATAGAGATGGGGTTTCGCCATGTTGCCTAGGCTGGTTTACAACTCCTGGGCTCAAGTGATCCTCCTGCCTCCTGAAGTGCTGGGATTACAGGCATGAGCCACTGCACCTGGCCGAAATTGGCACTATCTAACAAAATGATGCATTTATTAACTTTTTCACTCAGCAATCCTAATTCTAGGAATTTAGCTTGAAGTCATATTTCCAACATTGCAAAAACATGTGTGCAAAAAAGCATATTGCAGCATGGTTTGTAATTGCAAAATCCTGGAAATGGCCTAAATGCGTATACATAGGAGAGTGGTTGAAAACAATATGGCACTGCCACAAAATGGAGCAGTATGCAGCTGCAAGAAAGAATGGCCAAGATCTCTATACATTTGTAAGGAATGATTTCCAGGATATAGCATTAAGTGAAAAAGGCAAAATGGGAAGGGGTGTCTACAGTTTGCTAGCTTTCTTGTAACAAGGGAGGGGGAAAGAAAAAGATGCACATGTCTCTGCTCATGTGGGTAAAAAGAAACACAGGAAGAATACATGAGAAACAAACAGGATTCTTTATCTACAGAGGGTGGATAAAAATAGGTTGGAAAAAATAGAGGATGAAAATAGGGTAAAAGAGATGGGGTGAGGGATACTTCTCTACATGTAACTTTTTTTGACAGCTCCAATTTTTTTTTTTTTTGAGACAGAGTCTTGCTATGTCACCTAGGCTGGAGTGCAACAGCACAATCCTGGCTCACTGCAACCTCTGCCTCTGGGTTCAAGTGATTCTCATGCCACAGCCTCCTGAGTAGCTGGGATTACAGGCTCCTGCCACCACACCTGGCTAATTTTTGTATTTTTAGTAGAGGTGGGGTTTCACCACGTTGGTCAGGCTGGTCTGGAACTCCTGATCTCAGGTGATCCACCAACCTCGGCATCCCCAAAGTGCCAGGATTACATGCATGAGCCACCATGACTGGCCAGCTCTAACTTTTAGAATCATATTAATGTTTTACCTCCTAAAAAAGAAATCATCAGTGGTTCACGCCTGTAATCCCGGCACTTTGGGAGGCCAAGGCTGGTAGATCACCTGAGGTCAGGAGTTTGAGACCAGCCTGGCCAACATGGCAAAACCCTGTCTCTACTAAAAATACAGAAATTAACCGGGTGTGGTGTGCATGCCTGTAATCCCAGCTACTCGGGAGGCTGAGACAGGAGAATTGCTTCAACAGGGAGGTAGAAGTTGCAGTGACCTGAGACCATGCCCTTGCACTCCAGCCTGGGCAATAGAGTGAGACTCTGTCTCAAACAAGAAAAAAAACAAAACAAAAACAAGATCATGTCATTTGCAGGAATATGGACGGAGCTGGAGACCACTCTCCTTAACAAACTAACGCAAGAACAGAAAACCAAATACCACATGTTGTCACCTATAATTGGGAGCTAAATGATGAGAACTCATACACGAAAAGAAAGGAACAACACACACTGGGGCCTACTTGAGAGTGGAGGGTGGGAGGAGGGAGAAGAGCAGAAAAAATAACTATTGGATACTAGGCTTAGTAGTGACAAAATAATTCCTACAACAAACCCCCATGACATGAATTTATCTGTATAACAAACCTGCACATGTACCCCTGAACCTAAAATCCAAATGTTTACAAATTGCCACAGTAGGCCAGGCACGGTGGCTCATGTCTATGGCGCCACTGCACTCCAGACTGGTGACAGAGCAAGACTCTGTCTAAAAAAAAAAAAGAGAGAGAGGCTGGGCATGGTGGCTCACACCTATAATCCTAGCACTTTGGGAGGCTGAGGCAGGTGGATCACGCGGTCAATAGATCGAGACCATCCTGGCCAACATGGTGAAACCCCATCTCTATTAAAAATACAAAAAATTGGCCGGGCATGGTGGCTCAAGCCTGTAATCCCAGCACTTTGGGAGGCTGAGACTGGCAGATCACGAGGTCAGGAGATCGAGACCATCCTGGCTAACACGGTGAAACCCCGTCTCTACTAAAAAATACAAAAAACTAGCCGGGCGGTGTGGCAGGCGCCTGTGGTCCCAGCTACTCGGGAGGCTGAGGCAGGAGAATGGCGTGAACCCGGGAGGCGGAGCTTGCAGTGAGCTGAGATCCAGCCACTGCACTCCAGCCTGGGCGACAGAGGGAGACTCCGTCTCAAAAAAAAAAAAAAAAAAAAAAAAAAAAATTAGCCAGGCGTGGTGGCAGTCACCTGTAGTTCCAGCTACTCAGGAGGCTGAGGCAGGAGAATCACTTGAACCCGGGAGGTGGAGGTTGCAGTGAGCTGAGATTGTGCCACTGCACTCCAGCCTGGCGACAGAGTAAGATTCTGTCTCAAAAAAAAAAAAAAAAAAAAAAAAAATTGCCACAGTAATAGTTTGGAAGAGATTAAGGATAATCAATTGATACTAAAATTATTAGATAAAAGTATAATTAAAGACAGACTATAGCCTAAAGTCTCTCCCTACAAGATACTTGTTAACTACAAAGAAGAGTGACCATGCCATGGAGAAAACTTTTTTTTTTCTCTTTTCTTTTTTTTTTTTTATTGAGACGGAGTTTCACTCTGTCGCCCAGGCTGGAGTGTGGTGGCACAATCTCAGTGTACTGCAATGTCTGTCTCCCGGGTTCAAGTGATTCTTTTACCCCAGCCTCCCTAGTAGCTGGGACTACAGATGCGAACCACCATGCCTGGCTAATTTTTGTATTTTTAGTAGCGACCGGGTTTCACCATATTGGCCAGGTTGGTCTTGAATTCCCGACCTCATGATGTGCCCGCCTTGGCCCCCCAGAATGCTGGGATTACTACAGGTGTGCGCCACCGTGCCCTGCCACCCAGCTAATTTTTTTGTACTTTTAGCAGAAACGGGGTTTTACCATGTTGACCAGACTGGTCTCAAACTCCTGACTTCAGGTGATCCACCTGCCTCAGCCTCCCAAAGTGCTGGGATTACAAGCATGAGGCACCATGCCTAGCGCCATGGAGAGACCTATCAAACATCACCTTAACCATGTGATCCAAGTTAACATCACCTGTAATGAGAAAAATAGGTATCACGTGCCTCCTAGTACCGTGCACTGGGAAGAACACAGCATCCCTTCTGTGGTATTCCCACCAAAAACGCATAACCCAAATGTAATCATGCACAAACATTACACAAATGCAAACTGAGGTACATTATATTCTAGAATGTAACCAACCAGTATTCTTTAAAAAATCTAGATTTAAAAAAACAAAAACAAAAACAAAAAAAACGTGGCTGGGCACAGTGGCTCCTGCCTGTAAGCCCAGCACTTTGGGAGACTGAGGTGGGTGGATCACCTGAGGTCAGGAGTTCAAGACCAGCCTGGCCGACATGGTGAAACCCCGTCTCTACTAAAAATACAAACATTAGCCAGGCATGGTGACAGGTGCCTGTAATCCCAGCTACTCCAGAGGCTGAGACAGGAGAATCGCTTGAACCCGGGTAATGGAGGTTGCAGTGAGCAGAGATTATGACACTGCACTCCAGCCTGGGCAACAGAGTGAGATTCCATCTCAAACAAAACAAAACAAAGACTGAGGAAATATTCCAGATTAAGAGTGACTAAAGAGGCATGACACCTATATATTAATATAATGTGTGATCCTGAACTGGATTCTGAACCAGAAAAATACATTAATGAGACAGTTGACAAAAGTCAAATATATCTGTTATTTATTTGTTTATTTTTCGGAGACAGGGTCTTTCTCTGCTACCCAGGTTGTGGTGCAGTGGCACCATCTGGGCTCACTGCAACTTCTGCATCCTGGGCTTTAGAGATCCTCAGGCCTCAGCCTCCTAAGTAGCTGGGATTACAGGCGTGCACCACCACACCTGGCTAGTTGTTGTATTTTTGTAGAGACGGGGTCCTGCTATGTTGCTCAGGCTGGTCTCGAACTCCTGGGCTCAAGTGATTCTTCCATCTTGACCTCCCAAAGTGCTGAGATAATAGCTGTGAGCCACTGGACCTGGCCACGTATATAATTTAGATAATTTTTTATCAATATTAATTTCATAATGTTGAAATGATGCTCTAATGTTCTGAGAGAAAGCCTTTGTTTCAAGAAAATATACACTGATGTCTTTAGACAACTTTTTTTTTTTTTTTTTTTTTGAGACAGAGTCCTGTTCTGTCACCAGGCTGGAGTAGTGGCACAATCTCAGCTCACTGCAACCTCAGCTTCCCGCAGTTCAAGTAATTCTCCTCCCTCAGCCTCCTGAGTAGCTGAGACTACAAGTGCATACCACCACGCCCAGCTAATTTTTGTACTTTTAGTAGAGACAGGGTTTCTTCAAGTTGGTCGGGCTGCTCTCGAACTCCTGACCTCAGGTGATCCACCCCCCTCAGCCTCCTAAAGTGCTGGGATTACAGGCACAAGCCACCGCACCTGGCCAAGATTTTTTCCTAAAGGTATTTCTATTAGTATGAACTAATTTCAAATTCACTTATTTAAAATCATAAGAAACAAATAGAAAGTCAATCTACAAAGCTAAACCTGGCCAGGTATGGTGGCTAATCCCTATAATCCTAGCACTTTGGGGGGCGAAGGTGGGACGATTGTTTGAGCTTAGGAGCTCAAGACCAGCCTGGGCAACATAGTGAGAACTTGTGCAGATCACGAGGTCAGGAGATAGAGACCATCCTGGCTAACACGGTGAAACCCCGTCTCTACTAAAAAAAATACAAAAAACTAGCTGGGCGTGGTGGCGGTGCCTGTAGTCCCAGCTACTCAGGAGGCTGAGGCAGGAGAATGGCGTAAACCCGGGAGGCGGAGCTTGCAGTGAGCTGAGATCCCGCCACTGCACTCCAGCCTGGGCGACAGAGCCAGACTCCGTCTCAAAAAAAAAAAAAAACAAAAAACACTGGGGTGGCTCAAGCCTGTAATCCCAACACTTTGGGAGGCCGAGGTGGGTGGATCACCTGAGGTCCGGAGTTCCAGACCAGCCTGACCCATATGGCGAAACCCTGTCTCTACTAAAAATACAAAAATTAACCAGGCATAGTGGTGGGCACCTGTAATCCCAACTACTTGGGAGGCTAAGGCAGGAGAATCGGTTGAACCTGGAAGACGGAGGTTGCAGTGAGCCGAGATCATGCCATTACACTCCAGCCTGGGCAACAGAGCAAGACTCCATCTCCAAAAAAAAAAAAAGAAAAAAGAAAAAAAAACAAAAAACCTCTGCCTAAAGAGTCATTCAATCGTTGGCCTTTCAATTAATACAGTTCGGGGTGAAGCAGACAAACAGAAGCAGCATAGCCAGGTGGAATGTTTCTGGAATGAGGGTCAAGAGATTAAAAATCTGTCATCAGCTCTGCTCTCCCTACATGATTCCGGGCCCAGCCTCTGAGACACGACGGCCTCCACTTCTTTCTTGGTGAAGTGAGGGGTTTGGATGAGATGACAGATCTTCCATCAGACTATAAGGCCTGTGGTCTTTCTAACATGTTAAGTTGCTTCCAGATGATTCCAAGGATCGAAGGCCATTTACAAGGCTAGATTCTGTGATTCCTTAATATGAAGAAGCAAGAAGATAGAGGAAATGGGCATGCTTATTAAGGTGCCAATAGGTCATAACCTAAATTTCCTCTCCCTTTTCCCAGAGGAATAACAACAGCTAAATGAGTATCAGCTAAATGAATATTCCCTTATGCTGAAGTCATTCTCACTGAACTTCTTTTTTATGTACCTTGGGGTTAGTTAATTGCACTTTTCAGTTTGTGGCCAGTTCTCGGCTCCTGCAGGCCCTGCTCTTCTTCATTTATTTATTCCCTTTCAGTCCCATTTCTTACTCCCTATCTCATCCCTGCATAGGCAATTACTCTAATGTATTTTAAATATTTACTTGTGTCTATAACTTCCTTGCCAAAAAAAGTAGTTTTGTTTTGAATGCGTTCTTATTTGTACTTTGTATGAAGAGTTGTGATCAGTCGGTGTTCAGGCTGGTACCTTTTACTCTCAAATTCTCTTCTTCTTTCCTTGCTCTGCTTTGTATCGCAGGAGAGGGCAGGGGACGGGAGAGTGGGGTGGCAAGGAGGGGAGGCGTGGGCTGACCTTTCCGACTGCGTTTCCAGGTTCCCAGGTGAGCTTCCTTCTGAGCTTACAGTGGGGAGCCTAAAGGAGGGAGGAAGAGGAAGGCGGCAGATGTTCCCTTTCCAGAAGCAGCCCCAATTCTAGTTTAAAAGTACTTAAAGTCTAAATGAGTTAATATTTATAATAAAAAATAATTAAAGGGGCTGGGCATGGTGGCTCATGCCTGTAATCCTAGCACTTTGGGAGGCCGAGGTGGGTGGATCACCTGAGGTCAGGAGTTTGAGACCAGCCTGGCCAACATGGCGAAAGCCCATCTCTACTAAAAATACGAAAAAATTAGCTGGGTGTGGTGGTGCACGCCTGTAATCCCAGTTACTAGGGAGGCTGAGGCAGGAGAATCGCTTGAACCCGGGAGGCAAGAGGTTGCAGTGAGCCAAGAATGCGCCATTGCACTCCAGCCTGACAAGAGTGGAACTTCGTCTAAAAACAAAAAAAAACTTAAAGTAGTTTCTGTTTTCCTGATTAATCCCCCGCTGATACATTTAGTTTTCCCCCTTTTTATGGACACCATATTTTAAGGCCTAACTGTGCTTTGCTTTTTTTTTTTTTTTTTTTTTTTTTTTGAGACGGAGCCTTTCTCAGTCGCCCAGGCTGTAATGCAGTGGCACGATCTCGGCTCACTGCAACCTCCACCACCGGGTTCAAGTGATTCTCCCACTTCAGCTTTTTGAGTAGCTGGGATTACAGGCATACACCACCACACCCGGCTTATTTTTGTATTTTTAGAAGAAACAGGATTGCACAATGTTGGCCAGGCTGGTCTTGAACTCCTGACCTCAAGTGATCTGCCCACCTCGGCCTCACAAAGTGCTGGGATTACAAATGTGAGCCACTATGCCTGGCCTTAACCAGTGGTTGTAAAAGTATGATCTAAAGACCCCTGGAACCTGGGAGGCGGAGGTTGTGGTGAGCCGAGATCACGCCACTGCACTCCAGCCTGGGCAACAGAGCCAGACTTTGTTTCAAAAAATAATAAAAAATAATAATGACCCCTGGAGACTTTTCAGGATGACTTTTCACAGGGTTCACAAGATCAAAACTATGTTCCTAAAAATACTGAGAGGTCATTTTCTTTTTCTGTTGCGTTGGCTATTCGCATTACATTGGTACCATGACAGACTGAGTTCAGAAGCTGACATGAGCTTGCAGCTAACCATTCAAGTAAGCCAGCCATTAAAGAGATTTGCAAAAATGAAAAGCAATGCTACTCTTCCCAATATTTTATTCCAGAAAATGTTTCTAATAAAATAAGTTTTTTATGTGCACATGTAATCGGTTGAATAAATAAGGAAAATTTTGATTTCCCCATTTTACTTGTAGTATGGTAAATATCAGTTGATATAACCTTCATGGCCGGGCGCGGTGGCTTAAGCCTGTAATCCTAGCACTTTGGGAGGCCGAGGCGGGTGGATCACGAGATCAGGAGATCGAGACCATCCTGGCTAACACGGTGAAACCCTGTCTCTACTGAAAATACAAAAAACTAGCCGGGCGAGGTGGCGGGCGCCTGTAGTCCCAGCTACTCCGGAGGCTGAGGCGGGAGAATGGCGTGGGCCCGGGAGGCGGAGCTTGCAGTGAGCCAAGATCGCGCCACTGCACTCCAGCCTGGGCGACAGAGCGAGACTCCGTCTCAAAAAAAAAAAAAAAAACCTTCATGAACAAAAACCTTGTTGGCGTCCTTAATATATATATATATATATATTTTTTGAGATGATATCTTGCTCCGTCACCTAGACTGGAGTGCAATGAACTCACTACAACTACAACCTCAGCCTCCTGGCTTCAAGAGATTCTCCTACCTCAGCCTCCCGAGTAGCTGGGATTACAGGCATGCTCCACTGAGCCCGGCTCATTTTGTATTTTTAAGTAGAGATAGGGTTTCACCATGTTGGTCAGGCTGGTCTCAAACTCCTGACCTCAGGAGATCCACCTGCCTCGGCCTCCCAAAGTGTTGGGATTACAGGTGTGAGCCTCTGCACCTGGCAATAATTTTTTTATTTCTTATTTATTTCTTTATTTATTTTGAGACAGAGTTTTGCTCTTGTTGCCCAGGCTGGGGTGGAACGGTGCGATCTTGGCTCACCACAACCTCCGCCTCTGGTGAGAAACAGGACTAGCTGGATTTCCTAGGCCAACTAAAGATCCCTAAGCCTAGCTGGGAAGGTGACCACATCCACCTTTAAACTTGGGGCTTGCAACTTAGCTCACACCGGACCAATCAGGTAGTAAAGAGAGCTCACTAAAATGTTAATTAGGCAAAAACAGGAGGTAAAGAAATAGCCAATCATCTATCGCCAGATAGTGCAGCAGGAGGGACAATGACTGGGATATAAACCCAGGCATTCGAGCCAGCAACGGCTACCCTCTTTGGGTCCCCTCCCTTTTATGGGGGCTCTGTTTTCACTCTATTAAATCTTGCAACTGCACTCTCTTCTGGTCCACGTTTGTTACTCCTCGAGCTGAGCTTTTGCTCGCCGTTCACCACTGCTGTTTGCCAATGTCGCAGACCCGCTGCCAACTTCCATCCCTCTGGATCCTGCAGGGTGTGCTCCTGATCCAGCGAGGCGCCCATTGCTGCCCCAATCAGGCTAAAGGCTTGTCATTGTCCCTGCACGGCTAAGTGCCCGGGTTCATCCTAATGGAGCTGAACACTAGTCACTGGGTTCCACGGTTCTCTTCTGTGACCCATGGCTTCTAATACAGCTATAACACTCACCGCATGGCCCAAGATTCCATTCCTTGGAATCCGTGAGGCCAAGAACCCCAGGTCAGAGAACATGAGGCTTGCCACCATCTTGGAAGTGGCCTACCACCATCTTGGGAGCTCTTGGAGCAAGGACCCCCCCGACCCCCCCCACCCCCCACCCCCCCAACCCCCGACCCCCCCCCACCCCCCACCCCCCCGCTAATACCAGGTTCAAGTGATTCTCCTGCCTTAGCCTCCCAAGTATCTGGGATTACAGGCATGCGCCACAACGCCCGGCTAATTTTGTATTTTTAGTAGAGATAGGGTTTCTCCTTATTGGTCAGGATGGTCTTGAACTCCTGACCTCAGATGATCTGCCCACTTCAGCCTCCCAAAGTGCTGGGATTACAGGCGTGAGCCACCACACCAGGCCAGCAATAATTTTTAAGAGTACAGAGTTACTGGCCCCAAAAGTTTGAGAACTGCTACACTAAAATAGTTATTCAAATCCAGTCTGGATAGTTTTTTGTTGTTGTTATTTTGATTTTCTTTTTTTGAAATGGAGTCACACTCTGTTGGCCAGGCTGAAGTGCATTGGCGTGATCTCAGCTCACTGCAACCTCTGCTTTCTGGGTTCAAGCGATTCTCCTGCCTCAGCCTCCCCAGTAGCAGGGACTATAGGCATGTGCCACCATGCCCAACTAGTTTTTGTATTTTTAGTGGAGACAGGGTTTCACCATGTTGGCCAGGCTGGTCTCGAACTCCTGACCTCAAGTGATCCACCTGCTTCGACTTCCCAAAGTGCTAGGATTACAGGCATGAGCCACTGCTGCCAAATTTTTTTTTTTTTTTTTTTTTTTTTTGAGGCGGAGTCTCGCACTGTCTCCCGGCCTGGAGTGCAATAGCGGGATCTCGGCTCACTGCAACCTCCACCTCCCGGGTTCAAGTGATTCTCCTGCCTCAGCCTCCAGAATAGCTGGGATTACAGGTGCCTGTCACCATGCCCAGCTAACTTTTTGTATTTTTAGTAGAGACAGGTTTCACTTATGTTGGTCAGGCTGGTCTTGAACTCCTGACCTTGTGATCTGCCCACCTCAGGATATAAACCCAGGCATTCCAGCTAGCAACGGCTACCCTCTTTGGGTCCCCTCCCTTTGTATGGGAGCTCTGTTTTCACTCTATTAAATCTTACAACTGCACTCTCTTCTGGTCCGTGTTTGTTACACCTCGAGCTGAGTTTTTGCTCCAGCCTGGGTGACAGAGTGAGACACCATCTGGGAAAAAAAAAAAAAAAAAAAAATAGGCTACAAATTGGGTGGTTCATTGTGTGCTTGCTCAGGTGATGGGTACACCAAAATCTCACAAATCACCACTAAATAATTTACTCATATAACCAAATACCACCTGTTCCCCAAAAACCTATGAAAATAAAACGAAAACAAATTAAAAAATAAAAAATAAACAACAACAACAAAAAACCCTGTGCACCTATTAGTGGGAACACACATCCTGGTGGAGAAGATGGTGGGAAGCTTAGGAAAGCAGAAATGGAGAAGGGAGGTGACTGTAGGGAGAGCCGGCCAGAGACTGCCAGGTCCATGGGGAAAATGAGAGGCAAAGCCATCCCAGGAGCACACAAAGGGTTAAGCCGTCTGCTCGCTGGTGGATATCTGGTTCTGTTGGAAAGGGAGCATCTGATACAAACTTTACTTGGATGTAACAAAATTTAAAAACTGTTCAAAGGGATGTTAAATGAGAGGAATTGTTACATAAAATTTAATTCTGGGCCAGGCTCCGTGGCTCATGCCTGTAATCCCAGCACTTTGGGAGGCCGAGGCAGGCAGATCACTTGAGGCCAGGAGTTCGAGACCAGCCTGGCCAACATGGTGAAACCCCGTCTCTACTAAAAATACAAAAAATGAGCCAGGTGTGAGGGTGCATGCCTGTAGTCCCAGCAGCTCGGGAGGCTGAGGCAAGAGAATCGCTTGAATTCAGGAGGTGGAGGTTGCAGTGAGCCAAGGTCATGCCACTGAACTCCAGCCTGAGTGACAGAGCAAGATTCCATCTATTTTAAAAAAACACAAAACCTTAATTCTGCAACAACTTAATTCTGACAGAGTGGAAAGGGCAATGGAAAATAAGCTAGTAATCTTAGAGGAAGCATGGGGTCCAGTCGGATATGTCCTAGACCTAAGAATAGTAGAATTTCAGAGAAGGGAAAAAATAGAACTGAAACTGTGTGGGTAGATAATTTGAAAGAGAATAGGGTCAAAGAAAGATAGGTCTCTAAAAATGAGTAAGCCCTTTTATCATGCAATTGTCATAGAGATGATATATTTTTATTAAACCAAGCATTTAATAGTTCGTGAATATGATGGAGAAATAAGACTAACAAAACAGATTCACTATTTCAAAATCTTTATTTCTAGAAGGCTTAAAAGACTACAGCCAATATCCTGGGACTCCTCAATGCCCCTCTAAGTATCCATCTGTCAGAAATACTAGCACACTGGCCAGGTGCAGTGGCTCATGCCTGTAATCCCAGCGCTTTGGGGACTTAAGTGGGAGGATTCCTTGAGGCCAGGAGTTCAAGACCAGCCTGGGCAACATAGTGATACTCCATCTATACAAGAAAAAATCTAATAAAATGAAGAAATAATAGCACGTATACATAAATATTTGCAAAGATGTGTACTGTATCTTTGTGCTAGAAAAAGTAAAATAATACAAATATCTATAAATAAATGCTTAGCTTAATAAATTATGGTGATTCCATGTAACAAAATAGTACATAGCTCTCATAGTGGATGTAAATCTATATATAGGTATGAAAATGGTATGGACAGAATATTGTTCAGTAAAGGCCAGGCCTGGTGGCTCATGCCTGTAATCCCAGCACTTTGGGAGGCCGAGGTGGGCAGATCACTTGAGGTCAGGAGTTAGAGACTAGCCTGGCCAACATGGCAAAAACCCGTCTCTACTAAAAATATAAAAATTAGCCAGGAGTGGTGGCACACACCTGTAATCCCAGCTACTCGGGAGGCTGAATCAGGAGAATTGCTTGAACCTGGGAGGCAGAGGTTGCAGTGAGCCCAGATCATGCCTGTGTACTCCAGCCTGGGCAACAGAGTGAGACTCCATCTCAAAAGATAAACATAGACAGACAGACAGATAGATAGATAGATAGATAGATAGATAGATAGATAGATCGATCTATAGATAGATAGTGAATGATGGGAGCAAGGTGTCTCACTGTTGGGATGGGAATTTACATATAAGCAAGGGAAGTAGGCTAGAACAATCATATGGTAATGGAATAGAGTTAGATGGATTAGTAAGAACTCATATGTTGCTTAATATAGATACATGTAGTAACATATATAAATATTTACAGATATGAGGAGGGTTACTATACTCATGCATATTTATGTGCTCTGTCATCTGAGAGGTCTTAGGAGCAATGATATCACAGTAGTAGTGAGCACATCCAGACCATGATTTCTGATATCATTAGAATACAATAGCACCCAGACCATGATTTCTTTTCTTTTTTCTTTCTTTCTTTTTTTTTTTTGAGACAGAGTTTCCTTCTTGTTTCCCAGGCTGGAGTGGAGTGGCACGATCTTGGCTCACCGCAACCTCTGCCTCCTGGGTTCAAGCGATTCTCCTGTCTCAGCCTCCCGAGTAGCTGGGATTACAGGCACATGCCCTCATGCCTGGCTAATTTTTGTATTTTTAGTAGAGATGGGATTTCATCATGTTGGTCAGGCTGGTCTCGAACTCCTTGACCTCAGGTGATCCACCTGCGTTGGCCTCCCAAAGTGCTGAGATTACAGGCATGAGCCCCAGTGCTCGGGCTAAGACCATGATTTCTAATACCATTTTCCTACAAAAGGAATCAGGGTTCCTCAGAGAAATGGTTGATTCTAGAACTGGGGCAGAAATGTACAGAATGAGTCTGAAGCTTTTTTTTTTTTTGGAGACAGGATCTTGCTCTGTCACCAGGCTGGAGTGCAATGATGCAATCTCTGCTCACTGTAGCCTCAAACTCCCAGGCTCAGTGGTGAATCTTCCTGCCTCACCCCCCTGAGTAGTTGGGATTACAGGAGTACACCACCATGACTGCTAATTTTTGCATTTTTTTAGTAGAGATGGGGCTTCATCATGTTGCCCAGGCTGTTCTCTAACTCCTGGACTCAAGCAACTCACCTGCTTTGGTCTCCCAAAACGCTAGAATTATAGGCATGAGCCACCACACCCAGCCTGGAGCTTTTTTTTTTTTTTTTTTTTTTTAATGAGACAGAGTTTTGCTCTTGCTGCCCAGGCTGGAGTGCAATGGCGGGATCTCTGCTCACTGCAACACTGCAACCTCCATCTTCCGGGTTCAAGTGATTCTCCTGCCTCAGCCTCCTGAGTAGCTGGAATTACAGGCATGTGCCACCACGCCTGGCTAATTTGTATTTTTAGTCGAGACAGGGTTTCTCCATGTTGGTTGGACTGCTCTCGATCTCCAGACCTCAGGCGATCTGCCAGCCTCGGCCTCCCAAAGTGCTGAGATTACAGGCGTGAGCCACTGCACCCGGTTTAATATTTTTAAATGTAACAAATATACCATACCAACGTAAGATGCCGTTCATGGGTGAAACTGGGTGCTGGGTATATGGGAACTCTGCACGATTGTCTCCACTTTTTTTTGTAAATGTAAAATTATAGAACTAGGCCAGGTGTGGTGGCTCATGCCTGCAATCCCAGCACTTTGGGAAGTCGAGGCAGGTGAATCACTTGAACTTGGGAGTTGGAGACCAGCCTGGCCAACATGGTGAAACCCCGTCTCTACCAAAAATACAAAAAAAAATTAGCTGGGTGTGGTGGCACGTGTCTGTAGTCCCAGCTACATGAGAAGCTGAGGTATGAGGATTGCTTGAACCCAGGAGGCAGAGGGTGCAGTGAGCCAAGATCATGCTGCTGCACTCCTGCCTGGGTGACAGAGCGAGACCCTGTCTCAAAAGAGAGAGAGAGAGAAAAAAAAAAAAAATATATATATATATGTGTGTGTGTGTGTGTATATATATACACAAATATGAGCACAAATGAAACATTTAAGGATAAACAGATTCTATTTAAATTGATAATTTATTGTATTCGATCACCTTTTGTATTAAAGCAAAAATGAAGGACAAAGTGTGGCAGATATCACAATGTATTTGCCAGTTATAGTAGAGAATCCCAATGATTCTCATGTTAAAAGACTAAAACATTTCATATAAATTATAAATTTCTCATAATTTATACATTTATTTTTAACTACTGGTGGCAAAAGAGTATTCTTTGCCTTGTTTAAAGTATAACCATTTTACTCACTTTAGACTTGAAAGTTTTTTTATTCTTGCTAGTCTCCCAAGACCTCCTGTCAAACTGAAATATGTAACTTTTTTTTTTCATTTTTGATCTTAGCATTTGTAAGGGATAAATAATTGATTAGCATAGGAATTATGGGAATATATTTAGCTGATGCTCAGCACTAAACTATTTTTAAGTGTCCCCAGGCATCAACCCAAAATGTACATCCAAAGGGTGTCAATTGGAAATTGGGAAGTGGAGTGACAGTATAGATTAGAACTTTGAAATGGAAAATGCAACCAGAGGAATAGCAGTTGTCAGTTTCACTGCGACTTTAACAGTCAGTCTACCTTGCTGTATTTTTAAAAATTCCTTAAATGGGCCAGGCGCGGTGGCTCACGCCTGTAATCCCAGCACTTTGGGAGGCCAGGCAGGCTGATCACCTGAGGTCAGGAGTTCGAGACCAGTCTGACTAACATGGTAAAACCCTGTCTCTACTAAAAATACAAAAATTAGCTGGGTGTAGTGGCAGGTACCTGTATTCCCAGCTACTTGAGCAACTGAGGCAGGAGAATTGCTTGGACCCAGGAGGCAGAGGTTGCAGTGAGCCGAGATCACACCTTTGCACTTCAGCCTGGGAGACAGAGTGAGACTCCATCTCAAAAAAAAAAAAAAAAAAAAAAATTCCCTAAATGTCTCTCTGATAAGACTATAACCTCAGGCTAGGCGTGGTGGCTCACGCCTGTAACCCCAGCACTTTGGGAGGCTGCAGCGGGTGGATCACCAGGTCAGGGGTTTAAGGCCAGCCTGGCCAACGCTGTGAAACCCGTCTCTACTAAAGATACAAAAAATTAGCATGGTATGGTGGTGGGCATCTGTAATCCCAGCTACTTGGGAGGCTGAGGCAGGAGAATGGCGTGAACCCGGGGGGCGGAGCTTTCAGTGAGCTGAGATGGCACCACTGCACTCCAACCTGGGTGACAGAGTGAGACTTGTCTCAAAAAAAAAAAAAAAAAAAATTAGTCAGGGGTAGTGGCATGTGCCTATAATCTCAACTACTGGGGAGGCTGAGGCAGGTGAATTACTTGAACCCAGGAGGCAGAGGTTGCAGTGAGCCCAGATCATTCCACTGCACTCCAGCCTGGGCCACAAGAGCAAGACTCCATTTCAAAAAAAAAAAAAAAAAAAAGCAGAAACTGCAAAATGAATTGAAGAGAAAGTAAAATTTTAAAAACTTTATTTTAATATAAGATAACATGAGGTCTATGCTCCTAATACAGTGTTTTTTTGTGTTTTTTTTTTGTTTTTTTTTTTTTGAGACGGAGTCTCGCTGTGTCACCCAGGCTGGAGTGCAGTGGCACAATCACGGCTCACTGCAAGCTCCGCCTCCCGGGTTCATGCCATTCTCCTGCCTCAGCCTCCGGAGTAGCTGGAACTACAGGTGCACACCACCAAGCCTGGCTAATTTTTTGTATTTTTAGTAGAGACGAGGTTTCACCATGTTAGCTAGGATGGTCTTGATCTCCTGACCTCCTGATCCTCCCGCCTCGGCCTTCAAATTGCTGGGATTACAGGCGTGAACCACCATGCCTGCCAGCTCCTAATACATTTTAAGTGTAAGATATGGTACTGTTAACTATAGGGACAATGTTGCACAGCAGATCTCCAGAACTCACTCAGTCCCCATCATCGAAACTTTATGCCTGTTAATCAGCTGCTCCCCATTCCCCCTCCTCCAGCTCTTGGCAACCTTCATTCTTTGAGTTTGACTATTTTAGATCTCTCATATGCATTCAGACGTGTAGTATTTGTCCTTCTGTGACTCGTTTAATTTACTTAGCATAATGTTCTCCAGTTTTGTCCACGTCCTTGCATATTGCAAGATTTCCTTTTGTTTTAAGGCTCCACGATACTGCATTATATGTACATACCACCCTTGCTTTATCGACTCATCCATCTATAGACATTTAGGTTGCTTCCATAGCCTTGCTATTGTGAATAATGCTACAGTGAACATTTGATAGGGGTTGATTTCTAAAATATATAAAGAACTCCTACAATTCAACAGCAAAGCAAAAACAGCAAATAACCTGGTTTTACAAAGTATATGGGACATGAACTCAAATATGAAGAATTTTTTTTTTTTTTTTTTTTTTTTGATACGAAGTTTTACTCTTGTCACCCAGGCTGGAGTGCAATGGCGCAATCTCGGCTCACTGCAACTCCAGCCTGGGCAACAAAGTGAAACTCTGTCTCAAAAAAACACAAACAAACAAACAAACAAAAACACAAAACCCAGTCTCTACTAAAAATACAAAAATTAGCCTGGTGTGGTGGCGTGTCCCTGTAGTCCCAGCTACTCGGGAGACTGAAGCAGGAGAATCGCTTGAACCAGGGAGGCAGAGGTTGCGGTGAGCTGAGATCGTGCCATTGGACTCCAGCCTAGGCAACAAGACTGAGACTCAGTCTCACAATAAATAAAGAATGAATGTGTTGAATATTGAATGGAATAAAGAGCCCATCTTCCAACCATCTCAAGGCCTGTATTAAATTAACACTGGAATTGCCAGTGTCCCTACGCTCCTGCCAAAAGCGTGTGTAGATTTTTTCTAGCAAAAGATAACATCATGGCCGGGTGCGGTGGCTCACACCTGTAATCCCAGCACTTTGGGAGGCCAAGGTGGGCAGATCACAAGATCAGGAGTTCGAGACCAGGCTGGCCAACATAATGAAATCCCATCTCTACCAAAAATACAAAAAATTAGCCTGGTGTGGTGGTGTGCACCTGTAATCCCAGCTACCCGGGAGGCTGAGGCAGGAGAATCGCTTGAACCCGGGAGGTAGAGGTTGCAGTTAGCCAAGACTGTGCCCCTGCACTCCAGCCCAGGCAATAGTGTGATACTCTGTCTCAAATCAATCAATCAATCAATCAATCAATATCAATCAATCAATAACATCATAGTAGACTCAAGTTATTTCTTCAATAATTAAGACAATTATTACTTCTACTTACTTTGCTCCTCTTGAACCTATTTATTTATTTATTTTTAAGACAGGGTCTCATTCTGTCGCCTACATTGGCGTGTAATGGAGCCATCTCAGCTCACTGCAACCTCTGCCTCCCGGGTTCAAGTGATTCTCCAGCTTCAATCTCCCGAGTAGCTGGGACTATAGGTGTGCACCACCATGCCCAGCTAATTTTTGTATTTTTAGTAGAGACGGAGTTTTGCCATGTTGCCCAGGCTGGTCTCAAACTCCTGACCTCAAGTGATCCACCCGTCTCAGCTTCCCAAAGTGCTGGGATTACAGGCACCTGGCCTGCCTATTTACTTTTCACTATGCAAGACATTCTGTAAAAACGTAAAAATAAAAAATAAATAGACTCATGAGGAGTCAAGAAAGTAGAAGTAATAATTGCCTTAATTATTGAAGAAATAATTTGAGTCTACTCTGATGTTATCTTTTGCTAGGGAAGATCTACTTATGGTTTTTGCAGGAGCCTAGGGACACTGGCAATTCCAGTGTTGATTTAATTTAGGCCTTGAGATGGTTGGAAGATGGGCTCTAGTTCACCCTTATTCCTAGGGTCTAGCCCTTGAGTTTCCCAACCCAAAGCATGATTTTTTTTCCCCAAGATTTCCTCTCATTTGTAGGTCCTCCTCACCAGGTTGTCGAAACATCTGCTCTGCTTCTCAATCTTTTGTGACCTCGTTAAATGCCCTGGGAGAACAGTAGCCCTAAAATTGGACACATCTTCTTCTGTGGATCTCAGTCCTGTAACTCTTTAATTCTTTATTGTGTTGTGAGCTCCCCCAGTGCCTTAAAGCAAATTATTCTTAGCCTTTCTGCTGCTTTTGCAGTTGTTTGCAGTGAAAGGGTGGTTCCTCATTATCTAGTCTGCCATTTTCAGAGATATCAAACTCAATGCTTATGAAAATTTTATTCTTACCAGACAAGCTGATAGTAAACAAAATACAGGGTTGCTTTTTTTTTTTTGGTTTAATGCCACTTTCTCTTTCTTTAGTCATTGGTGAAGATGCTATTAAAGCACTTTCTAAATAACTGAGAAGCAAGGCAGATGGCCAAACAAGACAAAGGAAAAGATCGGGTTAATTCACAAACCGTGTAGTCAGCCTGAACAATGGAGATAAAAGAGACGTTCCCCAAATTAGACTGAGCAGACATCCTCCTGTTTAAAGGGCAATCCCATTTTCAGTATTTGTGTCTTATTTGTTCCTTGAGGCAAATGTCTCTTTATGCAAAGCATAAAGTAATCAGGTATTTCATCAGGTAGGAAAGAGCTTGTTTTTTACTCCCTCTGTGACCTGGAGTTGTGCACAGCGTACGTCACATCAGGGGTGTCAGCAGCACCAAGGGGAAGATCCAAGCAGGGCAGGTGACCTTATAAAAAGGACGATGCAGAGTCAGGCATCAAAACAAAACACGGCATTCTAAGCTGGGCCAGAGTAACTCAGCCAAAGTGGGCATGAGCTAAGGAGAGATGGCATTGGCCGTCACCAGAGGTCGGCAGACCTGGACAGGACCACGGCAGCTGGAAGCAGCTTGGTGAGACACCGTATCTGGGACAGTCTGCTTTCCTCTCCTTGTCCAGTGCCAGCCTCTTTCTCGATGGGACCAGTCCAAAGGAATGCAAGGGAAGGGGATTTCACACTGGCTTCTGTGGGCAAACAGGGAAGTGGACTTTTTTTTTTTTTTTTTTTCTGTTTTTTTGAGACAGAGTCTCACTCTGTCGCCCAGGCTGGAGTGCAGTGGCGCAATCTCGGCTGGCTGCAGCCTCGGGAAGTGGAATTTGATACCTCTCCTCACAGGCAATTGCAGCCTCCAGAAGCAAAAGCCAGGGTGCTGTTTCCCCGGAGTGGATCCTCTTTCTCTCCCTGGCTTGACAACCGCTTCAGGACAGGGATAATGTTTGTTGATAGGATCTGCTATGATGCTGATTTAAAACTGAAAAGGGGATTAAATGCAAAAGCAGAAAAGCATAAGAAAAGAATCAAGACAGGGTCGCAACCTTCTCTCCTGCCTTGGTCCGACAAGCACTGCTCATCCAGCGTTGCTGTGCTCCTGAGAGGCGAAGGCCCCTTTCTCCCCTCCTCTGGAAGGAAACGGGGCAGAACAAGACGACCTCACTTCCCCTGCCTCTCTCGCCTCTTCTATGTCCACCTAATAAACTATGAATTAATAGGGAACTTAGTGATACCATCAGGACCCCATCCCTACTCAAAGTAGGAATTCCTTTTACAAATTTGTGTCTCGTGAGCCGGGCGCGGTGGCTCACGCCTGTAATCCCAGCACTTTGGGAGGCCGAGGCAGGCAGATCATGAGGTCAGGAGATCGAGACCATCCTGGCTAACACGGTGAAACCCTGTCTCTACTAGAAATACAAAAAATTAGCCTGGCCTGGTGGCAGGCACCTGTAGTCCCAGCTACTCGGGAGGCTGAGGCAGGAGAATGGCATGAACCCGGGAGGCAGAGCTTGCAATGAGACCAGATGGCGCCGCTCACTCCAGCCTGGGCGACAGAGCAAGATTCCTTCTGGAAAAAAAAAAGAGAAAAATTTGTGACTCCTGGTTGACAAGACCCTGCTTAAGTGCTATCAAAATCAGAAAACCTGTTAGGACATTCCTTTATTTTTGTTTCATTGTATATTAAAATACATGCAGGGCCGGGCATGGTGGCTCACGCCTGTAATTCTAGCCCTTTGGGAGGTTGAGGCAGGCGGATCAATTGAGGTCAGGAGTTCGAGACAAGCCTGACCAACATGGTAAAACTCCTTCTCTACTAAAAATACAAAAAACATCACCTGGGCATGGTGGCACGTGCCTGTAATCTCAGCTACTCAGGAGACTGAGGCAGGAGAATCGCTTGAACCCAGGAGGCAGAGGTTACAGTGAGCCCAGATCGCACCATTGCACTTCAGCCTGGGAAACAGAGCGAGACCCTGTCTCAAAATAAATAAATAAATAAAGCTGGGCACGGTGGCTCACGCCTGTAATCCCAGCACTTTGAGAGGCCAAGGCGGGTGGATAAACTGAGGTCAAGAGTTTGAGACAAGCCTGGACAACATGGTGAAACCCGATCTCTACAACAATACAAAAACATTAGCTGGGCGTGGCCGGGCGTCATGCCTGTAATCCCATCACTCTGGGAGGCTGAGGCAGGCAGATCACGAGGTTAGGAGTTCGAGACCAGCCTGGCCAGTATAGTGAAGCCCCATCTCTATTAAAAATACAAAAATTAGCCAGGTATGGTGGCGGGCGCCTGCAGTCCCAGCTACTTGAGAGGTTGAGACAGAAGAATCACTTGAACCTGGGAGGTGGAGGTTGCAGTGAGCCAAGATCATATCACTGCACTCTAGCCTGGGCAACAGAGTGGGACTCTGTCCCAAAAAAAAGAAAAAAAAATATGTAAAATAAAATAAAATAAAATACATGCAGAACAGAGTGTGCTGGGCAGGCCATTCCTCACCCTTCTTCAGTCTCCCTCCCTGTGGCAACCATTGTCAGGTTTCTATGTTTGTGTGTGTGTTTTTTGAGATGGGGTCTCTCTCTGTCGCCCAGGCTGGAGTGCAGTGGAGCCATCTTGGCTCACTGCAAGCTCCGCCTCCTGGGTTCATGCCATTCTCCTGCCTCAGCCTCCCGAGTAGCTGGGACTACAGGTGCCCGCCACCAGGCCAGGCTAATTTTTTGTATTTTTAGTAGAGGCAGGGTTTCACCATGTTAGCCAGGATGGTCTCGATCTCCTGACCTCGTGATCCGCCTGCCTTGGCCTCCCAAAGTGCTGGGATTATAGGCGTGAGCCACTGTGCCTGGTCTCTATATGTTTTTAATAGGAGGGTTTTGTACACCTGGAATATGATAAAGCACACTTCCTTCAGCCAGCACCACACATATATTTTTATATACAAATGACAATAGGCTGTGCATGGTGGCTCACACAGTACTTCAGGAGGCCGAGGAGGGAGGATCGCTTGAGGCTAGGAGATCATACCAGCCTGGGCAACATAGCAAGACCCCATCTCCACAAAAAATAAAAGAAATTAGCCAGGCATGGTGTCACACATCTGTAGTCCCAGCTATTCGGGAGCCTGAGGATGGCTTCAGCCCAGCAGTTCAAGGCTGCCGTGAGCTATGATCGCACCACTGTCCTCCAGCCTGGGTGACAGTTCGAGTCCCTATCCCAAACAACAATGACGACAACAACAAAAATGGCAATATAATTGTGGATTAATTCCATTTTTTTTTCTTTTGAGGTAGGGTCTCACTCTGTCATCCAGACTGGAGTGCAGTGGTCTCAGCTCACTGCAGCCTTGACCTCCCCAGGCTCAGATGATCCTCCCATCTCAGCTTTCTGAGTAGCTGGGACTGCAGGTGGGTGACACCATGCCCGGCTAATTTTTGTATTTTTTTTATATATAAAGAGAGGGTTTCATCATGTTGCCCAGGCTAGTATTAAATTCCATTTTGAGCACTCAAATTGACAGAAAGTTGTACCTAAAGTTGAACTGGTCAGGCGCTGTGGCTCACAACTGTAATTCCAGCACTGTGGGAGGCCGAGGTGGGTGGATCATGAGGTCAGGAGATCGAGACCATCCTGGCTAACATGGTGAAGCCCCATCTCTACTAAAAATACAAAAAATTAGCCAGATGTGGTGGCGGGCGCCTGTAGTCCCAGCTACTCGGGAGGCTGAGGCAGGAGAATGGCGTGAACCCGGGAGCCGAGATCATGCCACTGCACTTCAGCCTGGGCAACAGAGCAAGACTCTGTCTCATAAATAAATAAATAAATAAATAAATAAAATTGAATTAAAATCTTGGCAGATTTCAAGTGGTTAGTCTTTATTTTGGCTTCCAGAACATCATAGAATGAGTGGAGCTCTTCTATGCACTATGAAGTGATCTTGCTCTGCAAGATTTTCAAGACAGAGATTGCATTTCTCCTCTAATGTCTACTTCTCTCTCTCCCATCCCTGTACCACTTGATTCATTGCCAGTCAAAATATTTCCAGTTTTTTTTTGTTTTTTTTTTTTAAACAATTCCTCCTGTGGCATTGTGGAATTGAAATAATTATATGTATTTCTTACCAAAGAAAAACATTCAGAATAGGAAGTTTGCTTTGAGTTAGATAAAACCAGTTAATTACTTTTGGAGAAAGGTTTGTTTGTTTGTTTTTGCTGTTATAGCATCATTATGCTATTATGTAGCCTATATTATGCCATAACACTAGGTTGTGGAGTGAAGACTTTCCTTATCTGAATTATCTGTATTTTGCCTTTGTCAATAAGATACTCAGATACTCATGTGATTGTTTTTTTTTCTTTTCTTTTCTTTTTTTTTTTTTTGAGACGGAGTGTCGCTCTGCCGCCCAGGCTGGAGTGCAGTGGCCGGATCTCAGCTCACTGCAAGCTCCGCCTCCCGGGTTCACGCCATTCTCCTGCCTCCGCCTCCCGAGTAGCTGGGACTACAGGCGCCCGCCACCTCGCCCGGCTAGTTTTTTGTATTTTTTAGTAGAGACGGGGTTTCACCATGTTAACCAGGATGGTCTCGATCTCCTGACCTCGTGATCCGCCCGTCTCGGCCTCCCAAAGTGCTGGGATTACAGGCTTGAGCCACCGCGCCCGGCCGATTGTTTTTTTTTCAACTGGAAAAGTAAACTTTAAAAATCAAGATAACTTTTTTTTTTTTTTTTGACAGTTTCAAGTTTTGCTCTTTTGCCCAAGTTGAAGTGAAGTGGTGTGATCTTGGCTTACTGAAACATCTGCCCCCTGGGTTCAAGGGATTCTCCTACCTCAGCCTCCCAAATAGCTGGGATTACAGGTGCTGCCACCACACCTGGTTGATTTTTTGTATTTTTAGTAGAGATGGGGTTTCATCATGTTGGCCAGGCTGATCTTGAACTCCTGATATCGGGTGATCCACTTGCCTCAGCCTCCCAAAGTGCTAGGATTACGAGCGTGAGCCACTGGACCTGGTCAACTTAAAAAATATATAGAGTACACCTTCTAAATTAAAAAAAGTTTTAATACATTTTATGGTATGGCATGTTTATAGCTAGTATCAAATTTACTAACTGAAAAGAAAATACATGGACTAAATGAAAAGAAATTATAAATCCCCAGTTGTATAAACTCTCCATTTACCTGAAACTGGTTAACTACAATAATCAGTAAATTTGCCAGGTGCAGTGGCTCATGCCTGTAATTCCAGCACTTTGGGAGGCCAAGGCGGGTGGATCACTTGAAATCAGGAGTTCAAGAGCAGCCTGGCTAACATGGTGAAACCCCATCTCTACTAAATATACAAAAATTAGCCAGGCATGGTGGCAGGTGCCTGTAATCCCAGATACTCAGGAGACTGAGGCAGGAGAATTGCTTGAACCTGGGAGACGGAGGTTGTAACGAGCCGAGATTGCGCCACTGCACTCCAGTCTGAGCGACAGAGCAAGTCTCCATCTCAAAATAATAATAATAAATAATCATCATCATCAATAAATTAGGCTTTCTTCCTCAGAGTTATACAAGTGGAGCTACTTCAGGATCTGCATTTATCAAATAATTTGTGCTTTGACATAAAGATCAAGACACAGAATTGCAGGAGATATTTCAGGACAGGTGGAATTTCCTAAATTCTGAAAATGCATGAGCAAGGGTGTTAAATATAGTGAACCCCAGTTTCTCTTCAAAGAATCAGTATGTCAGTATGTTCAGCTCTCTTATTCTTTGATTCTCCATTTTAAAGTTTAACTTCCTGGTTCCCTTTGCCCCCTTGCTTCTCGTTTCAGTAAACAACTTTCCCACCAGTTCTAATCAGTAGTTCACATCTGTCCTCTGGTCACCTGCTTTGACCTGAGTCACCTCTGGTCACCTGCTCTGACCTAAGTCACCTTTAGTTACCTGTTCCTAACCATCCTTCCCACCAAACTACTCACCCGCCTGCCACTCCAGCTCGTATTCCTGCTCTCTTTAAAATAGCCAATCAGAATTAGCTTAAGACTGTGTGGTCCAACCCTAGCCAATAGGGGAATGACACAGCAGTAGAGATTACCTGCAGCAGGAATAAGAACTCCTGCCCCTCCCCTGTCCAGGTGTGCTCTCGCCATTGTTCCATCTGCAAGGAGCACCTTTTCTGCAGAAAGTAAAAATTGCCTTGCTGAGAAAATTAAATATATGTTTGAGTGCTATATCTTTGTGGCACCAAGGAACAAGCATTTTGCATTTCTAACAAAGGTAAAAAACACTGTATTTGAATCAGAAGACTTGGGGTTGTGTCCCAGATTTGCCTCTTTTAGTTTTTAGTGTGTTTGAACTGCAGTTTCCTCATAATGTCATAATCATCATTAATTATTTAGTGAGCATTTACTATATGCCAGTCACTGTACTAAGTGCTTTACAGGGATGATCTATGTAACCTACACATCAACCCTATGAGGTTCATGCCCTTATTAACCTTGTTTTACAGATGAGAAACAGGCTCAGAGGGGTTAACCAGCTTGCCCAAGGACACTCAGCCCTGGAGAGAGTTGACATTTCATATGCAAATAGCCTGAACGTTGCCTCTCCCATTCCAGAGGTAATTCTGGTATACTTTTTTGTAAAGTTCTTTCTTGTTTGTATGTCCTTCAATCTATTCTACCTTACACAGTCAGCCGGGTCTTCTTTCAAGATACTTCTCAGATGATTCTTTTCTAAAAAACTCTAACTGGCTTTTTATTTGCATATGTAAAACTTCATATTTTCTAACCTGGCATTCAAGGCCTTTTACAATGTGCTCCAATTCATCTTTGGGGAGACAGCTCCTAGAGATTTAACTGCTGCCACTCAAACTTACTGAAAAGCCTCTCAGGTGTCACCTGCCCCCAACCTGCTTTTTTTTCTTTTTTTTTTTGAGATGGATTATTGCTCTGTCTTGCCCAGGCTGGAATGCAGTGGCATAATCTTGGCTCACTGCAGCCTCTGCCTTGGGGGTTCCAGTGATTCTCCAGTCTCAGCGTCCTGAGTAGCTGGGACTACAGGCGTGAGCCACCACACCTGTCTAATTTTGTATTTTTGGTAGAGACAGGGTTTCACCATGTTGGCCAGGCTGGTCCCAAACTCCTGACCTCAGTTGATCCACCTGCCTCAGCCTCCCAAAGTGCTGGGATTACAGGTCTGAGCCACGGCCCCCGGCCGGGTGTTACCCTTTTGTGAAATGAGATTATTCCTGTCCAAAGGGATCTCTGCCTACCTAAATGGAAATCCTAAGGCCAGGACAGTGAAATTATTGTATTTCCCTAAATGTAATATTGCATATAGTTATTTGTGTGCATGAATTATCTCCTTTATTCTCCTGTGAGAAGATAGAGACCAATGTGTAGAAAGCTCTTTCCAAACCCATTTTGGGGGTTCAGGGAGTATTTCCAGAAGACATGGATTGCTGGCTTTTCCCAGAAATGAGACCTGCAGGGAGGTGTGGCCCCTGAGGGGGTGGAACCGCTGAAGCTCAGGATCACTTCTACTTTGCTTTGCTAACCAAAGAAAGCTGTTAAGCCTCCGCCATAGGAATCCAATGGAAATGTCCCTCCTTTCTAGGCAGAGTTAGTGCCTTGGGCTTCATTGCACTGCAAGTTTACTTGGAAAAAATTTTTTGAGCTCTTATTCAGTATTTAGACAGTCATTTCTTAGAATCTCTTTCATCCTGTCTTGAAACTAGAATTTGACACAGTGGGTTTAGGTTGAATGGTTTAGGCAACCAAATTAATCATGGCAGTCAAAAGTCCCTTTGCATTTTTCTTTCACAGTCCTCCCATCAAGCTAATATACATATATATATATATTTTTGAGACAGAGTTTTGCTCTTGTTGCCCAGGCTGGAGTGCAATGGCACGATCTCAGCTCACCGCAACCTCTGCCTCCCAGGTTCAAGCGAATCTCCTGCCTCAGCCTCCCTAGTAGCTGGGATTACAGGCATGTGCCACCATGCCTGGCTAATTTTGTATTTTTAGTAGAGACAGGGTTTCTCCATGTTGGTCAGGCTGGTCTCGAACTCCTGACCTAAGGTGATCTGCCCGCCTCAGCCTCCCAAAGTGCTGGGATTACAGGCATGAGCCACCATGCCCGGCAAGCTAATATATTTAAATGGTTGTGAGATAGACAATTAAGCATGGCCCTTCACCTTTTTACAATAAGGGATCACAGCGAGTGGGACTGAGAGAAAAAAATTCCTTGACTTGTGGCCTTGTAAAAAGACAACTAGCCAACGCTGCCTCCTAGTGTCTAAGGTAGACACTGCTTGAGGGATTTGGATGTGAAGCTGTGGTTTGTTGGAGGGGAGGTTTTGCAGTATGTGTGAATATCTATTAACTGGCCAGCACAAGCTATGGATTAAAAAGTTTAATCATGGCTGGGCATGGAGGCTCACGCCTGTAATCCTAGCACTTTGGAGGCTGAGGCAGGTGGATCCCCTGAGGTCAGGAGTTCGAGACCAGCCTGGCCAACATGGTAAAACCCCATCTCTACTAAAAATACAAAAATTAGCCGGGCATGGTGGCACATGCCTGTAATCCCAGTTACTCAGGAGGCTGAGGAAGGAGAATTGCTTGAACTTGGGAGGCAGAGGTTGCAGGGAGCTGAGAGCGCGCCATTGCACTCCAGCCTGGGCAACAAGAGCAAAACTCCATCTCAAAAAAAAAAAAAAAAAAAAAAAAAAAAAAGTGTAATTATACAATGGATCCCAAGCAAGGAACTTTTGACTTTTTGTGACCAGGATTCAAACCAGGTCTACACACTCCCACGCCTTTGTGAGCCTGGCACGTGGAAGTGACATTCCAGGAGTGGCAAAGGCAGGCCCCGTGTGAAAGTGCTCAGTTTCCTCAATTTTTAAAACATCATGTGAGCTCAGAAACATGTCTGAGGACCACATCACTAAGGTGCAAATTTACATTTAAAGGATTTTATTTATTTGTTTATTTATTTTTTTGAGATGGAGTCTCACTCAGTCACCCAGGCTGGAGTGCAGTGGCATGATCTCGGCTTACTGCAAGCTCCACCTCCCGGGTTCATGCCGTTCTCCTGCCTCAGCCTCCCGAGTAGCTGGGACTACAGGCACCCACCACTATCCCTGGCTAATTTTTTGTATTTTTAATAGAGACGGAGTTTCACCATGTTAGCCACCATGGTCTCGATCTCCTGACCTTATGATCTGCCCGCCTTGGCCTCCCAAAGTGCTGGGATTACAGGCGTGAGCCACCGCGCCTGGCCTAAAGGATTTTAAATGGGAGAAAAGAGATTTTCTTTCTCTTGGAGCTTCTTTTTAATTCTAAGAAGTTGCCAAACCTAGTGAACTCTGCTACTGAGTTTGTGAACATGAGATACTCATTTTTCACAGTGGGTGCCTCAGTACAATAGGTGACACGGGCTCTTGTAACCTTGGCTGGCTTTGTGGGTATGTGACCCGTGCAAACAGGTCCTAAACACGCTTAGGAGTCCCACACTTGGTTCAAGACTTCAGTTGCTATCTTGAAATTCTGAATGCTTTCTGACCAGGGGACATGCATCTTCATTTTGCACAGGGAACTGCGAATTATGTGGCGGGTCTTGGATGTAATAGAATTTGCCACCTTTGCTTCCGTTCTCTTCTGCCTATTTCCTGCCCATCCTCTATGTCTTTGGTATGGGGCTATGCCTTAAACCTTACCCAGAAAAAGAGAAGAGTTTTGGCAATGGTAACAGAAATCTGTCCCATCTTTTGCCTCCCAACTCCAGAGGAGTTTGTGTCTTCTTTTGATTTTTTTTTTTTTTTTTTAATACGGGGTCTGGCTCTGTCACCCAGCCTGGAATGCAATAGAGCAATGATGGCTCACTGCAGCCTTGACCTCTTGGATGCAAGAAATCCTCTTGCCTCAGCCTCCTAGATAAAACTACAGGTGCACACCAACATGCCTGGCTCATTTTTTATTTTTGTAGAGACAGGGTCTCACTATATTACCCAGGATGGTCTTGTACTTCTGGGCTTAAGCAATCCTCCCCACTTGGTTTCCCAAAGTGCTGGGGATAAGGCATGAGCCACCGCACCCCAGCCACATGTCCTCTGTTGAAGTGCACCTGCCAGGGTCACCACACAGCGACGATGGCAAGGCCTGTGCATCCTCATGGTTTGTTTTGTCATCACTTAGTGGCTCCTCTCCAGTTACCATATTTATACCAGCACTATCTTTTTTTTTTTCTTTGAGGCAGAGTCTCCCTCTGTTGCCCAAGCTGCAGTGCACTGGCATGATCTCGGCTCACTGCAACCTCCGCCTCCCTGGTTCAAGCGATTCTCCTGCCTCAGCCTCCCAAGTAGCTGGGACTACAGGTGTACGCCACCATGCCCAGCCAATTTTTGTATTTTTTGGTAGAGACAGGGTTTCACCATGTTGGTCAGGCTGGTCTCGAATTCCTGACCTCAAGTGATCCACCTTATAATCACTTGTGTGCTCATCTGATGTGATGGCATGGTAAGAAAATGAGACTGGGGTGGGCGTGGTGGCTATTGCCTGTAATCCCAGCACTTCGGGAGGCCGAGGTGGGCAGATCACCTGAGGTCAGGAGTTTGAGACCAGCCTGGCCAACATGGTGAAACCCTGTCTCTACTGAAAATACAAAATATTAGTCAGGCGTAGTGGTGGGCACCTGTAATCCCAGCTACTTGGGAAGCTGAGACAGGAGAATCGCTTGAACCCAGGAGGCAGAGGTTGCAGTGAGCTGAGATCGCGCCGTTGCACTCCAGCCTGGACAACAAGAGCAAAACTGTCTCAGAAGAAAAAAAAAGGAAAGAAAAGAAAATGAGACTGGTTTCCAGAAGCCATTCAATAGAATCAGCCTCAGGTTTTCTTCTTTTTGTATAGTCACATCAACTAGCTGATTAGACATCTGCTGTTGGGAGACAGTTTGAGAGGCATTACCAACACTTTTGCAGCCCAATAATGAACATTCCTAGTGACCCAGAACAAACTCCCAGTAACCCAGAAACCACTTTTCAGTGACTGCAAGAAGAAAAGCTCTGCCGTAAAAAGCAGAAAGCTTTTAAAATGACCATAGAATCACCTTTCGAAAAGTTGCCTTAGGGCCAATTTTAGAAGTAGACAGGTTCTCAGCATTAGGGCCTTAATGACACAATTACCACCACCCTCCTTATTTAGTCAGATTCATTAAGCCCTTGGTTTCCATGAACTAAATCCAGCCCTTTTGTTGGTGGTTGAGGTAATAAATGGTAAATGGCACCTTTCTCCAGCACCCATTTGATTAGTTTAAAATGACCTCATACTAGTGTCACAGACTAGTGTGACTCAGCCTGATGTCATCAACTCCTGTTAAATGACTGCTAATTCCCCGCGGCAATCAGCACCTTCCCAAAAGCTTCAGCAGAGAAGAGTCTTAAAAGCCTTTTGTTCTAACTTCTTTTTTTTGGACATTGTACAATAGGCATTAGCCTTGGGTTAATTGTCTCTGTGGACATAGTAAGTCTTTAATGCTTAGTGTCTTGCATGCCGACAACTTGTTGAGAACGAGCCACCCCTTCGGTTCCAGTTTTTAGTAAAAGCTATCTTGTAATAAGACTAAGTGGAATAAAAAAATCAAAATCCAAGAACCAATTTACTCTGTTAGAGAATATTAGTCAGTGTTCCAGTTCGTGAATTATTAATAACAACACCTGACATTTGTCTTGTTCTTCTCCCTTCATCAAAGCACTTTCTCATGTATGATCTCATTTGACCTTGCCATGCACCTTTCAGACAATGGGGAAGCCATTGTCACAGCAGGGACCAGAGAGGTGCTGGTGAGTGGTGGAGAATGCCACATTCAGCAAGAGGTAGATGCTTAGAAATCTTTCTCAAAATCAGCAAGTAATACCTTAAAATTAAAAAAAAAGAAGAAAAGGGCTGTGATCCGGGAAAGAAAGGAAACAGGGGCAAAGAAAAGCAGGAAGGAGGGGAAAAGGGAAGGAAAGAGGGAGGGAGAAAAATTTATATGAACGGACAGCAAATCTCAACTCTCCAAATCTGAAGGGATTAATGGATATCAGTAGTTTTAAAATGGACACCTTCCTCTTTTCACAGAAAATTTCTGGGCTGTTTGACAGCACCACTGAGAGCAGCTAGAATTTGAATGGCAGGGATATTTTAAAAGCTCAGAACTATAGCCAGGCGTGGTGACTCACCCCTGTAATCCCCAGCACTTTGGGAGGCTGAGGCGGGTGAATCGCTTGAGCCCAGAAGTTCAAGATGTTTGGGCAACCTGGTGAAACCGGCAAAACCCTGTCTCCACCAAAAATACAAAAATTAGCCAGTCTCATAACCTTGTCTCAAAGAAAGAAAATGAAATAAAAGCTCAAAAGTGTAAAATCAAAGGACAAAAGCATGCGCATAGGGAAAGAGTATGTCTGTGCACCAGCCAGGGTCCAGCTGAGCTTAAGGAACGATGATTCCTCTGCCCTCTAAGGTCCCATCCTTGGATTTTACAGTATCTGTAGCTGCCCCCATCTCATCCTTCTTTTTTTTTTTTTTTCTTTTTGAGATGGAGTCTAGCTCTGTCGCCCAGGCTGGAATGCAGTGGTGCCATCTCAGTTCGCTGCAACCTCCGCCCCCTGGGTTCAAGCAATTCTCCTGCCTCAGCCTCCCTAGTCACTGGGATTACAGGCGCCCGCCACCACGGCTAATTTTTGTATTTTTAGTAGAGACGGGGTTCATGCCAGGCTGTTCTTGAACTCCTGACCCCAGGTAACCCTCCCGCCTCAGCCTCCCAAAGTGCTGGGATTATAGGCATGAGCCACCGTGGCCCATCATCTCATTTTTCTTTATGGGCAGTAACCTGCTTCCATGTGGTGAGAATGGTCTTTTACCCACACCATGGGCACTAGCTTATTTCTCTGTGACTTACTCATGCCTGGCCTATTACCTAGTTGAATAGATCTGTCCTGTGTTTGACTCTCAAGTAAAAACTCATCCTAAGGTTGATTTTGAGGCAGGAGAATACGGCCTAAGAGGCAGAAAACCTAAGGACTTTTTTTTTTTTTTTTTGAGACAGAGTCTCGCTCTGTCACCCAGGCTGGGGTACAGTGGCTGGATCTCAGCTCACTGCAAGCTCCACCTCTGGGGTTTACGCCATTCTCCTGCCTCAGCCTCCGGAGTAGCTGGGACTACAGGCGCCCACCACCTTGCCTGGCTAGTTTTTTGTATTTTTAGTAGAGACGGGGTTTCACCGTGTTAGCCAGGATGGTCTCGATCTCCTGACCTCGTGATCTGCCCGTCTCGGCCTCCCAAAGTGCTGGGATTACAGCCTTGAGCTGCCGCGCCCGGCCTCCTTAGAACTAAATCAAATGGAAACACTCCAGCTATGGCACAAAATATCCTCTCCGTTTATGTAGGGTGTACACCAAGTAAATAACTTTGTAACTTCACTTTAGCCTCTTCATTTACATACAGCGCACACCAAATAACCAATGGAAACCTCTAGAGAGTATTTAAACCCCAAGAAATTCTGTAACCAAGGCCCCTGAGCCACTTGCTCGGGCTGCTCCCACCTTATGGAGTGTGCTTTCATTTTCAAGAAATCTCTGCTTTTGTTGCTTCATTCTTTCCTTGCTTTGTTTGTGGGTTTCGCCCAATTCTTTGTTCAAAATGCCAAGAACCTAGATACTCTCCACCTGTAACAATTTGGCAACCTGACAAGATTGAGAATTGGTGTTGACAATTAGATGTTTAAAAATAACGTGTGCTGGGTTGGGCGCGGTGGCTCACGCCTGTAATCCCAGCCCTTTGGGAGGCTGAGGTGGGCAGATCACAAGGTCAAGAGATCGAGACCATCCTGGCCCACATGGTGAAACCCCTTCTTTACTAAAAATGCAAAAATTAGCTGGTCGTGGTGGCAGGTGCCCGTAATCCCAGCTACTCAGGAGGCTGAGGCAGGAGAATCACTTGAACCCGGGAGGCAGAGGTTGCAGTGAGCCGAGATCATGCCACTGCACTCCAGCCTGGGCGACACAGGTAGACTCCATCTCAAAAAAAAAAAAAAAAAATGATAATGATAATATGTACTGGATACGTGTCCTGATGGGGTTTCCTCAAGTAGCCTGGCTGGCTAGAGAGTAATAATCAATCAACACTCAGTTGTTTATTGAGCATTTTATTTTGTGTTCTATATGGTAATAGGTGCCAGTAATAAAGCTTACATTTAACAAGTGCATCGTTGGCTTCCAAATCATGTTCATAATTGTTTTCCCGCAATCTTGTCACCTCTGAGGTGGGTGACAGTGTAGGTATCATTCACTCCTTTCGGCGTGTGAAGAAATGGGCACTCAAGGATGAAGGGACTTGATAGAGCCTCTGTTTTCTATTAATGACCAAGATGTGCCATGATATGACCCTCTTTTCCCTCGCCTTTCTCCTTCCTTCCTTCCTTCCTTCCTTCCTTCCTTCCTTCCTTCCTTCCATCCTTCCTTCCTTCCTTCCTTCCTTCCATCCTTCCTTCCTTCCATCCTTCCTTCCTTCCTTCCTTCCTTCCATCCTTCCTTCCTTCCATCCTTCCTTCCTTCCTTCTCTTTCTTTTTTTTGGGCGCCAAATCTCATTCTGTCACCCAGGTGGGAGTGCAGTGGCACGATCACAGCTCATTGAAGCCTCAATCTCCTGGGCTCAAGCCATCCTCCTGCCTTGGCTTCCCAAAACACTGGGATTACAGGCATGAGCCACCAAAGCCAGATATGACCTGTTTTTGTTTGTTTGTTTTTGTTTTTGTTTTGAAACAAAGTCTTGCTCTGTCACCCACGCTGGAGTGCAGTGGTGTGATCTCAGCTTACTGCAACCTCCGCCTCCCGGGTTCAAGCAATTCTTCTACCTCAACCTGTCAAGTAGCTGGGACTACAGGCATGTGCTACCACGCCTGGCTAATTTCAGTATATTTAGTAGAGACAAGGTTTCACCATGTTGCCCAGGCTGGTCTCAAACTCCTGACCTCAGGTGATCCGCCCACCTCAGCCTCCCAAAGTGCTGGGATTATAGGTATAAGCCACTGCGCCTGACCTCTGAGGCCTCTTTCTAAGGGCACTAATCCCATTCATGAGGCTCCACTCTCAAGCCCTAATCACCTCCCAAAGGCCCCTCCTCCAAATACCATCACACTGGGGATTAGGGTTCACATACATTTTGGGGAGACACAAACATTCAGACCATAGAGGCAGAGAATCTGGGATAGGCCAAAAAATTAGCTGGGTGTGGTGGCATGTGCACCTGTAGTTCCAGCTACTCGGGAGGCTGAGGCAGGAGAATCGCTTGAACCCAGGAGGTGGAGGTTGCAGTGAGCCAAGATCGTGCCACTGCTCTCCAGTCTGGGCAACAGAGCAAGACTCCATAACAAGAAAAAAAAAATTATTTGGGAGGCTGAGGCAGGAAAATCGCTTGAACCCAGGAGGTGGACGTTGTGGTGAGCCAAGATCTCGCCCGCCATTGCACTCCAGCCTGGGCAACAAGAGCGAAACTCTCTCTCTCTCTCTTTCTAAATATATATGTATATATTTATTATTTTTATTTTAACAGTGTTGTGTTTACTTGTGGGATATTTTAATTCCATGAGTCAGTTTGGGCTATTCTAATTCCATCATTCCCTTGAGAACCAAAATCCTTGCTGTGGAAGAAATAAGATACAAATGCAGTATGAAAGAGGTTAAGGAAAACCACTGTAGTCCAAAATTTGTATTTTAAATATTAATATGAGCTCATGAGGTGTTTTTATCTTTAGATATATAATTTCTAGTTCCAGCCAATAGAAGTCAAGAGACAATGAACAACCCAGTAGGAGAAAGCATGCCTCCTTCTCAGACCATACTCTTGTAAACCATTTCCCATCGAAATAAATCAGAGCAAGGCCAGGTGCGGTGGCTCACACTTATCCTCCCAGCATTTTGGGAGGCCAAGGTGAGAGGATTGCTTGAAGCCAGAAGTTTGAGACCACCCTGGCCAACATAGTGAGACCCTCTCTCATTTTATAAATAAATAAATAAATAAATAAATAAATAAATAAATAAATAAATAAATCAGAGCATCTTCAAGAAAATGGCTAGTTCCCGATCTGGGGCAGGAAATGTACAAGATAAGCTTGGAACACCTTGACATATCAGAAAGCAAGGACACTATCAAAGGCCACTAAAGTTATGGCAAAAGGACCTAAAGAAGCCCATGCTGGCCAGAGCCTGGACCATTTGGGTTTCAAGAAAAATAAGAATTAGAATGAATTAAAATCCAACAATTAGGCCAGATATGGTGGCTTACACCTGTAATCCCAGTACTTTGGAAAGCCGAGGCAGGAGGCATGCTTGAGCCCAGGAGTTTGAGATTGCAGTGAACTGTAATCCTGCCACTGCACTCCAGCCCAGGAAACAGAGACCCTGTCTCTGAAAACCATAAACAATCAACAATTATGCTTAAACAAATAGATTTGCAATAATATATGTTTTTATTTTTATTTATTTTATTTTATTTTGGAGACAGAGTCTTACTCTGTCACCCAGACTGGAGTACAGTGGCGCGATCTCTGCTCACTGCAACCTCTGCCTCGAAGGTTCAAGAGGGTCTCCTGCGTCAGTCTCCTGAGTAGCCGGGATTACAGACACAAACCACCACACCTGGCTACTTTTTGTATTTTTAGTAGAGATGGGGTTTCACCATGTTGGCCTGGCTGGTCTTGAACTCCCTACCTCAAGTGATCTGCCCACCTCAGCTGCCCAAAGTGCTGGGATTACAGGCATGAGCCAGTGTGCCCAGCCACAATAATATATGATTTTAATTGTTTACCTTCTGAGGATGATAGGAAACCAATTCATTCTTTGAAAACTTAGGAAATAAAAGGAAATAATCAAGTATGTATCCTGCCTTTCCTATAAGAACTTTTCCAATGAGTTACTTAGGGGAACAGTAGCTTCTTTTTTCCTTTCTTTTGAGACAGTCTTACTCCGTTGCCCAGGCTGGAGTGCAGTGGGACAGTCTCAGCTCACTGCAACCTCCACCTCCCGAGTTCAATTGATTCTCCTGCTTCAGCCTCCTGAATAATGAGATTATGGGCTTGCACTACCATACCCAGCTAAGTTTTGTACTTTTTTTTTTTTTTTTGAGACGGAGTCTCGCTCTGTTGCCCAGGCTGGAGTGCAGTGGCGTGATCTCGGCTCACTGCAAGCTCCGCCTCCCGGGTTTACGCCATTCTCCTGCCTCAGCCTCCTGAGTAGCTGGGACTACAGGCGCCCGCCACCACACCCAGCTAATTTTTTGTATTTTTAGTAGAGATGGGGTTTCACTGTGTTAGCCAGGATGGTTTCGATCTCCTGACCTCATGATCCACCCACCTCGGCCTCCCAAAGTGCTGGGATTACAGGCGTGAGCCACCGCGCCCGGCCGTTGTTGTACTTTTAATGGAGACGGGGTTTCACTATACTGGCCAGGCTGGTCTCTAACTCCTGACCTCAAGTGATCTGCCAGCCTTGGGCTCCCACAGTGCTGGGATTACAGGCGTGAACCACCGTGCCTGGCCTAGGGGTAGCTTCTTATGAAATTATTTCAGGCTGGGCGCAGTGGCTCATGCCTGTAATCCCAGCACTTTGGGAGGCTGAGGTGGGCAGATCACCTGAGGTTGGAAGTTTGAAACCAGTCTGACCAACATGGAGAAATCCCATCTCTACCACAAATACAAAATTAGCCGGGCATGGTGGCGCATGCCTGTAATCCCAGCTACCTAGAAGGCTGAGACAGGAGAATCGCTTGAACCTGGGAGGCAGATCCTATGGTGGACTGAGATCACGCCATTGCACTCCAGCCTAGGTAACAAGTGCAAAACTCTGTCAAAAAAAAAAAAAAAGAAATTACTTCAGGCTGGGCACGGCAGCTCATGCTTGTAATCCCAGCACTTTGTGGGAGGCTGAGGCAGGCAGATCACCAGGTCAGGAGTTCGAGACCAGCCTGGCCAACATAGGGAAACCTCTACTAAAAATACAAAAAGTAGCCAGGTGTGGTGGCAGGCATCTGTAATATCAGCTACTCGGGAGGCTGAGGCACGAGAATCACTTGAACCCAGGAGGCAGAGACTGCAGTGAGCCAAGATCACGCCACTGCACACCAGCCTGGGCAACAGAGTGAGACTCTGTCTCAGAAAAAAACAAAAAAACAAAAAACAAAAATTAGTCGAGCATGGTGACATGCACTTGTAATCCCAGCTACCTGGGAGGCTGAGGCAGGAGAATCGTTTGAACCTGGGAGGCGGAGGTTTCAGTGAGCCAAGATCGCGCCACTGCACTCCATCCTGGGCGACAGAGCCAGACTCCATCTCAAATAAATAAATAAATAAATATTTTCAGTTTATAGATTAAAGAATTAGAACATCACCATTTTGCGGCCGGGCGCGGTGGCTCAAGCCTGTAATCCCAGCACTTTGGGAGGCCGAGGCGGGCGGATCACGAGGTCAGGAGATCGAGACCATCCTGGCTAACACAGTGAAACCCCGTCTCTACTAAAAATACAAGAAAACTAGCCGGGCGAGGTGGCGGGCGCCTGTAGTCCCAGCTACCCGGGAGGCTGAGGCAGGAGAATGGCGTAAACCCGGGAGGCGGAGCTTGCAGTGAGCCGAGATCGCGCCACTGCACTCCAGCCTGGGGCACAGAGCGAGACTCTGTCTCAAAAAAAAAAAAAAAAAAAAAAAAAAGAACATCACCATTTTGCAACTCTAATGAACTAATAGATCTAGACACTGGGTCTCAGTAGCTGCTAACATGAAAGAAGACAGAAAAACAGATACTATGTGTGGTCTGATGAAAGAACAAAATACAACCTCTAGTTCTGCCAAAGGGATCCCGCCTCAATCAGATCGAGCCTCCAGGTCCAGGAACAAGCGTTCCTGAGGCCGAAATCTCAGACATTACTGGTGTAAGTGTAAATCGATATAGCCACTTTGGAAAACTGTTTGACAGTAATGTCTAAATTTAACATATGTGTACTCTGTGGCCCAGCAGTTCCAATCCTAAATATACATCCAAGATGAGGGAAACACACGTACTTCAAAAGACGTGTATGAAAATGTTCATAGTGAAAGAATGAATAAGGCCTAGTATTAGCACAACAGGATAACTATAGTCAATAGTAATTTAATTGTACATTTAAAAATAACTAAAAGAGTATAATTGGATTGTTTCTAACACAAAGGATAAATGCTTGAGGGGATGGATACCCCATTTTCCATGATGTGATTACTATGCATTGCATGCCTATATCAAAATATAATAAGAACATTAAATGAACACTTCAAATATTTTATTCAACTAATTCATTAATGAGGAAAATGGTAAGATGTTAAGACTGGTTCAAAGAACAAATGAGGAGCTAGGTATTTATAATCATGTTAATAAATAAATATTAGGATAAAATTGATGGATCTAAAACTGGTTAATATCCAGAGGGCACCAGACCACAACCTTTGGGGTTTTCTTTTTTGCTGGATGAAAATTATTTGCATCTCTTTTTGTTTTGTTCTGTTTTTTGGATTTTTTTTTTTTTTTGAGACCCAGTTTCACTCTGTTGCCCAGACGGGTGTGATCTCAGCACACTGCAATCTCTGCCTCCTGGGCTCAAGCGATCCTCCCACCTCAGCCTCCTGTGTCGGTGGGACTACAGGTGCGTGCCATCACGCTCAGCTAAATTTTGTAGTTTTTGTAGAGACAGGGGTCTCACCATGTTGCCCAGCTGATCTCAAGCTCCTGAGCTCAGGTGATCCACCCACCTCGGCCTCCCAAAGCGCTGGGATTACAAGCATGAGCTACCATGCCTGGCCTTTTTGGTTCTGGATTTTGCAAAGGGTTATTTTTAGAGACAGGGTCTTGCTCTGCCACCCAGGCTGGAGTGCAGTGGCACAATCATAGCTCACTGTAACCTCGAACTCCTGGGCTCAAGCGATCCTCCCGCACCTGGCCTCCCAAAGTGCTGGGATTACAGGCACCAGTCACAGCCCCCAGCCTGCATTTCCACCAGACAAAAATTTCTAAGTTACAGGCCACTTCTCTGAGCCTGGGAACTTTAATCAATAGTACCTAGTGACTGAGCAAAGTGTATTCCCTAGATTGTCCCGCTTGGATGGACCTTTGTCCTTGTATGTCATTGAGAAGCTGTGTGGTTTATCTTTTTACCTTGCTTTCAATTTTGGATAATTTTTCTTACCGTCCCCTTACTCTTCTCCAGAGTCTACATTCAATTCTTGTTAGTCTTTCATCTTCTCTGTTTTTTTTTCTTATGAGATGGAATTTCGCTCTTATTGCCCACCTGGAGTGTAATGGTGCGATCTTGGCTCACTGTACTCTCTGCTTCCCTGGTTTAAGCGATTCTCCTGCCTCAGCCTCCCAAGTAGCTGGGACTACAGGCATGTGCCACCACGCCTGGCTAATTTTTTGTGTGTATTTAGTAGAGAAAGAGTTTCTCCATGTTGGTCAGGCTGGTCTTTTTTTTTTTTTTTTTTTGAGACGGAGTCTCGCTCTGTCGCCCAGGCTGGAGTGCAGTGGCCGGATCTCAGCTCACCGCAAGCTCTGCCTCCCGGGTTCATGCCATTCTTCTGCCTCAGCCTCCCGAGTAGCTGGGACTACAGGCGCCCGCCACCTCGCCCGGCTAGTTTTTTGTAGTTTTTAGTAGAGACGGGGTTTCACTGTGTTAGCCAGGATGGTCTCGATCTCCTGACTTCGTGATCCACCCGTCTCGGCCTCCCAAAGTGCTGGGATTACAGACTTGAGCCACCACACCCGGCCGATCAGGCTGGTCTTGAACTCCCCACCTCAGGTGATCCGCTCGCCTTGGCCTCCCAAAGTTCTGGGATTATGGGTGTGAATTACCGTGCCTGACCCAGGCAATTTTTAAATCAATTTAAACAACACAAGAATTACTCTCAATCCACAGATATTTTTGGAGTCGTACTGGACAAGTTAATATAACACTCTTGCTGTAACTGTGTAATAATCAAACCAAACACAGGGAGACCAGCCTTTGCTTGTGATAAAAAAATAATCTTTTTTTAATGTTCCCAAGGTGGGGAGACTATTTAAAAAATTATCCAAAACTTGGCAATAGATTCAAAAGATGTGTGACATGTCCTTTCAAAGCCAAACTAGGGCAAAAGCCCATCCAGGGTTTGCCCAGGGGAATGTTGACTCATTCTTTACTATGGATTACACTTGAGTATATAAGACACTATTATAAACTCTTAGCACCTTGCAGGAATATATACTTCAAACTTCTCTTCAATTTTAAGTCATCTTTTTTTTCATTTGTTAAAATTTCTTTTTTAAAATTATTTTTGAGGTGGAGTTTCGCTCTTGTCACCCAGGTTGGAATGCAGTGGTGCGATCTTGGCTCCCTGCAACCTCCACCTCCCAGGATCAAGCGATTCTCCTGCCTCAGCCTCCTGAGTAGCTGGGCTTACAGGCACCTGCCACCACGGCTGGCTAATTTTTGTGTTTTTAGTAGAGATGGGGCTTTGCCATACTGGCCAGGCTGGTCTCAAACTCCTGACCTCAGGTGATCCACCTGCCTCAGCCTCTCAAAATGCTGAGATTACAGGCATGAGCCAATGTGCCTGGCCTCGGTAAAGTTTCTAAAAACTCTGTATTAAAGGCAGTTTTTTTTCTTAAAAAGTGATTGTGGATTGATGGTTTAGCTTGTAATTAGGAAATACTATACTCTTTTAGTTGAGCTTTATTTATATCTATGTTAAAATTTATATTAACTAGGCAAATCTAATTTTCCATTTATCCACTGAAGACACTGACCAACATTAGAGTGCTTTCAATAGTTGACAGCAGTCAATCTATCAACTTAAAAGCACAATTATGAGAATAAGGCTTGTCAATTCTTTTTAATTTTCTTCTCCAATGGAGTGAGTGTTTTGATTGCTAGGTTGAGTGAAACAAAAGACATATAATATTTTGATTTTATTTGAGCATTTAAGTTTCATATTTTGAATCACACAGTCAAGCACAGCTATTAATTTGGTTTTTTTGATACAGGGTGTCTCTTGCTCCATCTCTGAGGCTGGAGTACAGTAGTGTGTTCCCAGCTCCCTGCAGCTTCTACCTTTCAGGCTAACGTGTGATCCTCCTGCCTCAGCCTCCTAAGTAGCTAGGACTACAGGTGTGCGCCAGCTGATTTGTTTTCATTTTATTTTATTTTTTGTAGAGACAGAGTCTCTCCATGTTGCCCAGGCTATGCAGCTATTAATTTAAAAAAATTTTTTTTAGGCTGGGTGCATTGGCTCATACCTGTAATCCCAGCACTTTGGGAGGCCAAGGCGGGCAGATCACTTGAGGTCAGGAGTTTGAGACCAGCCTGGCCAACAAGGTGAAACCCCATTCATACTAAAAATACAAAAATTAGCTGGGCATGGTGGTGGATGCCTGTAATTCCAGCTACTTGGGAGGCTGAGGCACAAGAATTGCTTGAACCTGAGAGGTGGAGGTTTCAGTGAGCTGAGATCACATCATTGCACTCCAGCCTGGGCTACAGAGTGAGACTGTATCTCAAAAAAAAAAAAAAAAAATTATTTTTAGCTAAGCATGGTGGCTCACACTTGTAATCCCAGCTATTAATACTTGGGAGGTTGAGGCGGAAGAATCACTTGAGGCCAGGAGTTTAAGAGCAATCTGGGCAACATAGTGGCACTCTGTTTCAAGGCAAAAAAAAAAAAAAAAAAAAAATTCTTTTGAAAGCACGAAATGTCTTGGGGTACATATCATTTACATATGATGTTACGACATCATAAAGTAGAGCGAGTACATGGTCCCTTGATAGTTCTGCATCTCAATTTTCAGGGTAACTCAGCTTATTTTTCTTCTAGGGGAGTGATACTTTAAAAATCGTTAGGATTTTCACTTGAAGGAGAGCTGAGAAACGCAATGAAAGAAGTTAAAAATTAACCTGGTTTATTTTACTGCTTTTTAATATTCTGGAGTATAAATCATTATAATAAATGGTCAGTTAAAATAAATGATTTCTCCCTTCTTACAACTGATAGCTGAATGTGAGCTGAAAGGTTACGCATGTGCAAGCAAATGCATTCCTGGTAGAAGAAATCATTTGAGCCAAGACCTGCAATTTCTTGTTCACCATTTACAGGCAGTGATGAAACAGAAACTCTGGGAGGTCTTTTTCAGGAGAGGCAGATCAGTAAGATACTTCCTGAACGCTGGGCATGGTGTCTTACGCCTGCAATCCAGCACTTTGGGAGGCCAAGGCGGGCGGATCGCCTGAGGTCAGGAGTTGGAGACCAGCCTGGCCAACACGGTGAAACCATATCTCTGCAAAAAACACAAAAATTAGGCCGGGTGCGGTAGCTCACACCTGTAATCTCAGCACTTTGGGAAGCCGAGGTGGGTGGATCATCTGAGGTTGGGAGTTCAAGACCATCCTGACCAACGTGGAGAAACCCTGTCTCTACTAAAAATACAAAACTAGCCGGGCATGGTGGCGCATGCCTGTAATCCCAGCTACTCGGGAGGCTGAGGCAGGAGAATGGCTTGAACTCAGGAGGTGGAGGTTGTGGTGAGCCCTGATCATGCCATTGCACTCTAGCCTGGGCAACGAGAGTGAAACTCTGTCTCAAAAAAAAAAAAAAAAAAAATTAGCCGGTCATGGTGGTGGGTGCCTGTAACTCCAGCTACTTGGGAGGCTGAGGCAGGAGAATTGCTTGAGTCTGGGAGGTGGAGGTTTCAGTGAGCCGAGATCGTGCCATTGAACTCCAGCCTGGGCAACAAGAGTAAAACTTTCAGTCTCCAAAAAAAAAAAAAAAAAAAAAAAAAAAAAAAGATACTTCTTGAAGATCTTTGTCCACATTTTCTCCAGGTTGTTTTTCCTCCATCAGAGTAAGACGCCCATACTTCCTGTCAACGTGGCGCATTGCTGGTGGCAGTTCTGCTTTAGCTGCATGCTAGAAACTTCCAGAATGTCAGATGTTGGAGAAGCCTGGTTATTGAGGTGGCAAAGGGGAAGAGTTAATGCCAACAGGCAAATGCGCTACCTTTATTTAGAAAAAGAGGAGAATGGATGTAACCAGAGATTACAGTCCAGTTCACTTAATTTTAATTTCTAAAATGTCCAACATGCCACTTTAAAAATCTCAATTTTTTTTTTTTTTTTTTTTGAGACAGGGTCTTGCTCTGTCACCCAGGTTGGAGTGCAGTGGCGTGATCTCGGCTCATTGTAACCTCCACTTCCTGGTTCAAGGGATTCTCCCACCTCAGCCTCTCCAGTAGCTGGGACTACAGGCGTGTGCCACCGCGCCCAGATAATTTTTGTGTTTTTTGGTAGAGGCAGGGTTTCACCATGTTGGCCAGGCTGGTCTCAAACTCCTGACCTCAAGTGATCCACCTGCCTTGGCCTCCCAAAGTGCTGGGATTACAGGAGTGAGCCATTGCACCCGGCCTCAAATGTTGGTTTTGTAAGGGACACACTTTATCAGACCCATCCTACTTTTCTTCCATAATGATGATTAACTACTGGAAGAACTTGGAATAGATATGAGGCAGTTCAATTTCAGTGAATTTTTGCCTTTATATTCTGAATAATAATATAATTACTGGTACATTGTGAAATATTTAGAACTTATTGATATTAGGTCGATATACACCATGAAATTGTGTTATCTAGGGTTTAGCATGTGTAAGGACATACATCCCTTGCAGAAATTCTGAAGTCCAAAAGAGCTCTGAAAACAGAAAGATTTTTGCTCAGCATGCAGCAAACTTTTTGGCTGCAAAACTTGGCTTGAACTGATATGAGACTATTTTAGTCTTTATCCTACTTAGTGTAAAAGCCCACGTGTTTCACTGCAGAAGGCTGAGCATGATTGATTATGAGGTGTCACTGCAGACCTTGCTGATGCGATGTAAGGGTCTCTGTATGTATTGTGTTTCCTTCCCAAAGTTCAAACCATTCTGACATCTGAAATGCAAACTCTCAAAGGAGATGGATGAAGGGTTGTAGAAAAGTATTAAATATTTGTCTTTGGTTTTGTTTTTATTTTTATTGTATTTATTTTTTGGTAGACATGGTATTGTGTTTATTTTTCAGTCTCACTATGTTGTCGAGGCTAGTCTTGAACTCCTGGGCTCAAGTGATCCTCCTGCCTTGGCCTCCCAAAGTGCTGGGGTTACAGGTATGAGCCATTGTGTCCAGATGTTTTTTTATTTTTTTTTTTAAATAAAGACTTAGAAAGCACAAATAAAATTTATGAATGATACTGAGTTTCTAGAGGTGGATTAGTATTCACCTCCTTTTCACTTAATATAATTAAAGGATTTATTAATTATTATTATTGTTATTATTTAAGGCTGGGCTCTCACTCTGTTGCCGAGGCTGGAGTGCAGTGGCACGACTGAGGCTCACTGTAGCCTCAAACTCCTGGTCCCAGGTGATCCTCTCACCTTAGCCTCCTAAGTGGCTGGGACTACAGGTGTGTGCCACCATAGCTGGCAAATTTAAAAAAATTTTTTTTGTAGAGACTGAGGTTTTGCTTTACTGCCCAGGCTTGTCTTGTTTGAACTCCTGGGTTCAAGCGATCCTCCTGCCTCATCCTTCCAAAGTGCTGGGATTACAGATGTGAGCCACCAAGCCCAGCCCATAGAATTAAAGGATTTTTAAGTAGGATCTGGTCCCACCCCTTCATTTTACAAATGAGGTAGCTGAGATCTAGGGAGGCTATGTGATTGGCTGAAGCTCCCGTATTTTGAAATTGATAAGGAACCAGAACCTTCAGAATGGTTTTTCTAGTTCCTGCCTATAAACAGCCCTGTCCAACTACAGAAAGAAAAATCTGTAGCCTTTAAGTATGGTCCTGCCTAATCCCTGAGTAAAAAAAAAAGAGAAAGAGAACAAGAACAATCAGGATTCCCTTCACCCCATAGGTGCGAAGGATTGATTGATTGATTTTGAGGGATTTGTTTTGTCACCTTCACGCCCGGGGCCTCGGGTACTGTGGTTGGGGTTGAGGTTCAGCAGCCCACAGAGTAGCCCCTTCTCAGGGGACCTTGGCCCTCAGCGAGCTTGGTTCTGGCCTGAGGCTTGGGTCACATGGGGCCTTTACAACCTGACTAGTGCCTGGCATCTTCCTCTCCGTGGACCACTGGTCTCCCAAGTGGGGTTTATGTAAGACAATTCATGGAGGTTGCAGGAAAGACAAAACAATGCTTGTGGCCGGGCGCGGTGGCTCTCACTTCTGTAATCCCAGCACTTCGGGAGGCTGAGGCCGGCAGATCATTTGAGGTCAGGAGTTCAAGACCAGCCTGGCCAACATGGTGAAACCCCATCTCTACTAAAAATACAAAAAATTAGCCAGGTGTGGTAGTAGGCGCCCGTAGTCCCAGCTACTCGGGAGTCTGAGGCAGGAGAATCGCTTGGATCCAAGAGGTGGAGGTTGCAGTGAGCCAAGATTGCACGACCGCACTCCAGCCTGGGCGACAGATTGAAACTCTGTCTCAAAAAAAAAAAAAAGAATAAGGCTTGTATCTATGTATTTATATCTATTTTTTAAATAATCAGAAATGAAACAAGGTTTTGATGATTTGTAATTGACAGATGGACACGGGTACTCTCTCGGCCGTGTGCCACTGATGGAAAGTGACAAAGGATGAGCTGCTTTCCGCACCTCGTGCTGGTCAGCGGTCCGCATGGCCTCATGTGTGTATTGTATTATCTTAAGTTGTGTGATCTTCACAAAGGTTTGTGGTGAGTTGGGAAATTACCTTGAAAATCTATACGTGACTTCACTGGGTGTTTCATTGGAAGGTACTTCCAAGAGTCTTGATATTTAGGGATGAACCATTCATTTCTCCATTTTTGTGAAGTATCTTTTCTAGTCTTGCCAGCAAGTTTCAGTAATGAAAACAAGTGCAGAAGTAACTGGATTTGATACCAGCCTTCAAATAACTGTGCCACTTGGTAAATAAAGATCTTATGAAACAGTGAAGCATAATCAATCACAAAACAAATTTGTTTCATGAATGCAGGAAATGGAATGATCATTTAAAGTAATATTTGTTTCAATCTTTTACATTTTATCATTTATATATGTTTTATTTATTTATTTATTTTGAAACAGAGTCTCGCTCTGTCACTCAGTCTGGAGTGCAGTGGCGTGATCTTGGCTCACTGCAACCTCTGCTTCCCAGGTTCAAGCAATTCTCCTGCCTCAGCCTCCCAAGTAGCTGGGATTACAGGCACACACCACCATGCTCAGCTAATTTTTTTTTTTTGGGGACAGAGTTTCACTCTTGTTGCCCAGGCTGGAGTGCAGCGGTGTAATCTCAGCTCAATGCAACCTCCGCCTCCTGGGTTCTCCTGCCTCAACCTCCCAAGCAGTTGGGATTACAGGCGCGTGCCACCACGCCAGGTTAATTTTTGTATTTTTAGTAGGGACCGAGTTTCACCATGTTGGCTAGGCTGGTCCTGAACTCTTGACCTCAGGTGATCCACCAGCCTCAGCCTCCCAAAATGCCAGGATTACAGGCGTGAGCCACCGCACCCAGCCCAATCCTACTGTTAAGTCCTGGTGGCTGGGCGAGGTGGCTCATGCCTGTAATCCCAGCACTTTGGGAGGCCGAGGTGGGTGGATCATGAGGTCGGGAGATTAAGACCATCCTGGCTAACACGGTGAAACCCCATATCTACTAAAAATACAAAAAAATTAGCTGGGTGTGGTGGCGGGCGCCTGTAGTCCCAGCTACTAGGGAGGCTGAGGTGGGAGAATGGCATGAATGCGGGAGGCAGAACTTGCAGTGAGCCGAGATGGCACCACTGCACTCCAGCCTGGGTTACAGAGTGAGACTCTGTCTCAAAAAAAAAAAAAAAAAGAGAAAAGAAAAGTCCTGGCCAGGGACAGTGGTTCATGCCTGTAATCCCAGCACTTTGGGAGGCCGAGGTGGGTGAATTACCTGAGGTCAGGAGGTCAAGCCCAGCCTAACCAACATGGTGAAACCCTGTCTCTACTAAAAATACAAAAATTGGCTGGGTGTGGTGGCGGGCACCTGTAATCCCAGCTATTCTGGAGGGTAAGGCAGAAGAATCGCTTGAACCCAGGAGGCAAGGTTGCTGCACTCCAGCCTGGGCAACAGAGCAAGTCTCTGTCTCAAAAAAAAAAAAAAGAAAAAAAAAGTTATTAGCTGGATTTTGTGGCACACACCTGTAATCCGTAATCCCAGCTACTCAGGAGGCTGAGGCAGGAGAATCACTCGAACCTGGGAGGTGAAGGCTGCAGTGAGCTGAGATTGCACCACTGCACTCCAGCCTGGGTGACAGAGCGAGACTTGGTCTCACAAAAATTAAAAAAATTAAAAAAGAAAAGTTTTCCTCGACCTTTTTGTAAGTGTGCAGCGCTCTCACAACCCCCTGCAGTGAGGCAACAAACTCGATGGGAATGAGTATTGACTGCTTTTGCTCACTCTTGCCTCACCCAGAGCACAGCACAGGCTCTGTGGGAAAACAGATGTGGGAGATATTAAATCTGTTTGTGTCTTTTTTTTTTTTTTTGAGATGGAGTCTTGCTCTGTCACCCAAGCTGGAGTCCAGTGGCACGATTGCCACTCACTGCAAACTCCACCTCCTGGGTTCAAGTGATTCTCCCCCCTCACCCTCCGAATAGCTGGGATTACAGGTACGTGCCACCACACCCGGCTAATTCTTGTAGTTTTAGTAGAGACAGAGTTTTGCCATGTTGACCAGGCTGGTTTTGAACTCCTCAGGTGATCTGCCTACCTCGGCCTCACAAATTGCTGGGATTACAGGTGTGACCCACCATGCCTGGTCAAGAGCATACTTTTCTATTCCAGTGTTACAGATAAGGATGCTGAAACTTGGGGTCAAGTAAATTGTCCAAGATAATAGAACTTGTCACTGGCAGAAAGGCTTGGAAACTGAGCCAGAGGTATTACTGAAATCCATGGAAAGTTTTAAAATAGTGCATCCTCCCTGAGACTTAAAATCAGTTTCCAAAATATCTTATGGTCTTTTGTATTTTTCCCCATATATTCTAGTATCTTCTAACCTTTAGACAAAATTGCAAAGCCAAATGAAGAAGGAGATTGTGTGGCTGTGGGTATTTGCTGTTGTATTTGTTTTACTTAGTGATTGATCACAGTGACCCAACCAATTTAGCTTCAGAGCTTTCATCTTTTTTTTTTTGAGATGGGATCTTGCTGTGTTGCCCAGGCTGGAGTGCAGTGGTGTGATCTTGAGAGACAGGACTAGCTGGATTTCCTAGGCTGACTAAGAATCCCTAAGCCTAGTTAGGAAGGTAACCACTTCCATCTTTAAACACAGGGCTTGCAGTTTAGCTCACACCCAACCAATCAGAGAGCTCACTAAAATGATAATGAGGCAAACACAGGAGGTAAAGAAATAGCCAATCATCTATTGCCTAAGAGCACAGCAGGAGGGACAAGGATAGAATATAAACCCAGGCATTCTAGCCGGCAACGGCAACACCCTTTGGGTCCCCTCCCCTGGTATGGGAGCTCTGTTTTCACTCTATTTCCCTCTATTAAATCTTGCAACTGCACTCTTCTGCTCTGTGTTTTGTTACGGCTCGAGCTGAGCTTTTGCTTGCTGTCCACCACTGCTGTTTGCTGCCGTCACAGACCCGCCACTGACTTCCATCCCTCTGGATCCAGCAGAGTGTCTGCTGTGCTTCTGATCCAGCGAGGGGCCCATTGCCACCCCCAATCGGGCTAAAGGCTCACCATTGTTCCTGCACGCTAAGTGCCTGGGTTTGTTCTAATCAAGCTGAACACTAGTCACTGGGTTCCACGGTTCTCTTCCATGACCCACGGCTTCTAATAGAGCTATAACACTCACCACATGGCCCAAGGTTCCATTCCTTGGCATCTGTGAGGCCAAGAACCCCAGGTCAGAGAACATGAGGCTTGCCACCATCTTGGAAGTGGCCTGCCGCCATTTTGGATGCAGCCCGCCACCATCTTGGGAGCTCTGGGAGCAAGGACCCCCTGGCAACAATCTCAGCTCACTGAAACCTCCATCTCCCAGGTTCAAGTGATCCTCCAGCCTCAGATTCCTGAGTAGCTGGGACTACAGGTGCGCACCACCATGTTCAACTAATTTTTGTATTTTCAGTAGAGATGGGGTTTCACCACGTTGGCCAGACTGGTCTTGAACTCCTGACCTCAAGTGATCCACCCACCTTGGCTTCCCAAAGTGCTGGGATTGCAGATGTGAGTCACCACACCCAGCCACTTTCATTGTTTTACTCTTGTCAACTGTAGGTAATCCCAGTGAGAACTATAAATATCACTGAATTACTATGAGGTGGGCTGCTGCTATAGGCTGTGTGGAAATACTTTTGATGGTGTGTCTGCCTGTATAGTGCTTGGGGAAAATCTTGTTTAATATCCCATGATGAAATGCTGAGAATCTGCTGGGTGGTGTGGCTCATGTCTGTAATCCCCGCACTTTGGGAGGCTGAGGTGGGCAGATCACCTGAGGTCTTGAGTTTGAGATGTTACAAACAAATGCTTGTTCCTCAGTGCCAAAAAGAAGAAACTAGCACTAAGACAAAGAATTTTCTCAGCAAGGCAATTTTACTTTGTCCTATCTCTATTGGCTGGAGCTGGACTGCACAATCTAGACTGATCCCAATTGGCTAAACACTTAAAACTTTCCTAAATAGCCAAACGCTTGATGGAGAACAAAGAAAGGAAGGGGGTTGTTTACAGGAAACTAGGAGAACAATAACATTTCCAAATAAGGAAGGGGCGTAGGCTGTAAGCTGAGAAATGCCTAGGCATGTTTGGACACGTCTGAGCAGGCTAGAGGCCAGAATAAATAACTTGGTTAAAGTACAAGGACATAGAATGTACTTATTCACTTGTTATATTTAACAGCTACATAGGGCTTAACAAAGTTATTAGCAAAAAGCAAGGAAGCTGGAAGGAAATTAGTTTTTAACAGAAACTATTATTTCTAACACTTATTATTTATTCTTTAACAAAAAGGGAAACTTTGAAGCCAGGTGCGGTGGTTCACACCTGTAATCCCAGCACTTTGGAAGACTGAGGCAGGCAGATCATGAGGTCAGAAGTTCTAGACCAGCCTGGCTCTACTAAAAATACAAAAATTAGCCGGGCGTGGTGGCACACACCTGTAATTCCAGCTACTCGGGAGGCTGAGGAAGGAGAATTGCCTGAACCCAGGAGGCAGAGGTTGCAGTGAGTCGAGACTGTGCCACTGCACTCCAGCCTGGGTGACAGAGTGGGACTCCGTCTCAAAAAAAAAAAAAAGGAAACTTTGAAGAGGAACTTTTACTTTTCACAGAGACCAGCCTGGCCAACATGGCGAAACTCCATCTCTACTAAAAATACAAAAATTTGTGGGGTGTGGTGGGTGCCTGTAATCCCAGCTGCTTGGGAGGCTGAGGCAGGAGAATCGCTTGAACCCAGGAGGCGGAGGTTGCAGTGAGCAGAGATAGTGCCATCGCACTGCAGCCTGGGCAACAAGAGTGAAACTCCATCTCAAAAAATAATAATAAAATAAAAGGCCAGACGCGGTGGCTCAAGTCTGTAATCCCAGCACTTTGGGAGGCCGAGACGGGTGGGTCATGAGGTCAGGAGATCGAGACCATCCTGGTTAACACGGTGAAACCCCGTTTCTACTAAAAAATACAAAAACTAGCCTGGCGAGGTGGCGGGCGCCTGTAGTCCCAGCTACTCGGGAGGCTGAGGCAGCAGAATAGCGTAAACTCGGGAGGCGGAGCTTGCAGTGAGCTGAGATCCGGTCACTGCACTCCAGCCTGGGCAACAGAGCGGGACTCCCTCTCAAAAAAAATAAAAATAAAAATAAAATAAAATAAAATAAAATAAAATAGGCCGGGTGCTGTGGCTCACATCTGTAATCCCACCACTTTGGGAGGCCGAGGCAGGCGGATCACGAGGTCAGGAGATTGAGACCATCCTGGCTAACACAGTGAAATCCCGTCTCTACTAAAAATACAAAAAATTAGCCGTGTAAAGTGGCGGGCGCCTGTGGTCCCAGCTACTCAGGAGGCTGAGGCAGCGGAATAGCATAAACCCGGGAGGCAGAGCTTGCAGTGAGCCGAGATCGCACCACTGCCCTCCAGCCTGGGCGACAGAGCGAGACTCTGCCTGGAAAAAAAAAAAATAATAAATAAATAAATAAATAAATAAATAAAATAAAATGCTGACACTCTAGAGAAGAAATAGAATGCATTATCCAACTCTCCTGTTTTGGTGAAATCCTCCCAATTTCTCATTGGATATTGCATTTTTCCAAGTACTCCCTCCAGGGCTTATACGTCTGTATCCAACGCAGAGGTGGTACACAGAGTGGGGACACAGAGGTGGCACACAGAGGGGCGGCTGCCATTTACCACGTGCTTATTAAATGCCAGGCACGATTTATGTCCACGTTATTTAATCTGCACGCCATTTCTATCAGGTCAGTGTTACTTTCCCTGTTTTACAGACGAAGGTTATTAGGTTTCAGGGAGAATGAGGAACCTGCCCCAGGTGACTCAGCTAGGAAGCGGCAGAATTAGGACCTGAGCCCTAGTCGACGTGGCTCAAGGTTGCTGCTCTAAGTCACCACTCAGGGTGCCTCCCACGAGGACAGCACCCAGAATCGCCTTGGGGAGTGACACCCTTTGCTTTTTCCCTGGATGCATACAAGTGACTGTCACTGTCTGGCTGCTGCATTCGAATCCTGGATCTGCCACTTGGTATCGAAACCTGGTTCCTCTGTCTATAACATGAATGTAATGATAGTGTCAGTCTCACAGAGCTGTTGTGGGAATTAAATAAAATTAGCCACGTCATAAAGCATTTGGCACAGTGACGAATAACTGTTGAAAAATGTTCGCAGCTGTTATTATTAGACTACGGTTACTGTTATTATTATTATTAAGCTCCCAGCTTGAATGTGCATTGAGTTCCAAAAGTTCATTTTACATTCGTTGTTTGAACTCAGAACACATTTACTCATGTAAAGGATGCTAAACATCCTATTCAATTACCAATAAATACTAGGATAACGTAGCTCACAGGGTGCTGATTGGCCTGGATATGCGTCCTGGAAGCTGGGCAATGCTGGATGGGGAGGAGGACAGGCTGGAACCAGTTGCACACCAGGACTTTTCTCCTTAGGAGGCCAAGTCCAAGAGCCCTCCAGCTGCCTCAAGCCCTCCATTCTAAAGGAGATTTTCCGCTTCAAAAATTACCCTCTTCCTGCAGTAGTAATTAAATATTCAGTGCCTCTGGCGGTTGTTCAAACCTTACAAAAAAATAAACAACCCCTCGCCCTCCGTGCCTTGCATCGAAACTCCCCTTTCCTCAGTCCCTGGCTCAGGAAAGCCAGCATTCATTTATGAGACCTGGGAATGCCCTGTGCCCCTTAACCTTCCCGAAGTTGTTGATGTTTGTAAGGAGTGAGATCCAGAGTTTCAGGAGTGACGCAGAGAGCTGTGCCAGCATCTGCAGTGTGGGATGTTGGCCGTGCCCTTCTTTTTTTCTTTCTTTTTTTTTTTTTTTGAGACGGAGTCTTGCTCTGTCACCCAGGCTGGAGTGCAGTGGCCGGATCTCAGCCCACTGCAAGCTCTGCCTCCCGGGTTTACGCCATTCTCCTGGCTCAGCCTCCCAAGTAACTGGGACTACAGGCGCCCACCATCTCGCCCGGCTAGTTTTTTGTATTTTTTAGTAGAGACGGGGTTTCACCATGTTAGCCAGGATGGTCTCGATCTTCTGACCTCGTGATCCACCCGTCTCGGCCTCCCAAAGTGCTGGGATTACAGGCTTGAGCCACCGCGCCCGACCTAGCCGTGCCCTTCTTATAAAGCTGCCGTGACAATGCTGGGTTCCTCAGGTAGGTTCCCTGTCCCTCCTGTTTGCTCGTGTGACCTTTTGCTGCTGGAAGGCGCTTTGAGGCAGACCAGCTATCCCTGGAGGGCCACCTGCGATCAGCTCTCTTAAGCTGGTCTTTCTTCATCCCTGCTTTCCTTGTTCTGTTTCTTGAGCCAGTTTTTCTAAGAGCCCCTGGAATTTTTTTTTTTTTTTTTTTTTTGAGACAGAGTTATGCTATTTGTTGCCCAGGCCGGAGTGCAGTGGCACAATCTTGGCTCACTGCAACCTCTGCCTCCCAGGTTCAAGTGATTCTCCTGCCTCAGCCTCCAGAGTAGCTGGGATTACAGGCATGCACCACCATGCCTGGCTAACTTTGTATTTTTAGTAGAGACGGGGTTTCACCATGTTGGCCAGGCTGATCTTGAACTCTCGACCTCAGGTGATCTGCCCGCCTCAGCCTCCCAAAGTGCTGGGATTACAGGCGTGAGCCAGCGCGCCTGGCCCAAGAGCCCCTGGATTCTTTTTGGTGGTGGGGAGCTCCTCAAAGAAAGATAAAGGGGCTCTTAGAAAAACTGGGAGTGTGTGGGGATCTCTGGCAGGGTCTGGGCTTGCTCAGGACTCAGTCAAGGTTGTCTATGCCTTTGCAGGCTCAAGGGCATCTTCAAACCAGTGACAGAACGTGTGGGTTATGGTCAACCGATGACTAAGGGGCACATTGGCCAAGCCAAAAACTGCAACGCATATTTTGACAAGTACAAATAAATTTATGGGGACGATGGGATCAAATAATTTAAACCGGGATGAAAGCCAAAGTCACGCAGCTGCCAGAGCCGGGCAGAGCACTGGGAAGAGGGGATGAGTTCTGATATTTCTATATCCCTGTGTCAGAGACAGAGACAGACAGGAATCAGTCCGACTTGCCACACCCCTTCCAGACGCTAGCAAGGACCAGCAAGGCCTGTGGCCGTCCCGCAGTGAAGGCACCTGCCCTCTTGGCTCCGCAGCCATGTCTCCAACCTCCTCTTGAGCATCTCTCCAAGCAAATCCCAGCAGCTCTTCGAAGGACAAGTCGATCTGATCCTTCTTTCTTTTTTTCTTCTTTTTTTGTTTGTTTTTTGAGATGGAGTCTTGCTCTGTCACCCAGGCTGGAGTGCAGTGGTGTGATCTTGGCTCACTGCAACCTCTGCCTCCCGGGTTCAAGCAATTCTCCTGCCTCAGCCTCCCTGAGTAGCTGGGATTACAGGCATGCACCACCATGCCTGGCTAATTTTTGTATTTCTAATAAGGACAGGGTTTCACTACGTTGGCCAGGTTGGTCTAGAACTCCTGACCTCAGGTGATCCGCCTGCCTCGGCCTCCCAAAGTGCTGAGATTACAGGTGTAAGCCACCATGCCCAGCTGCCATCACAATATTCCATTCAAGCCACCTCAATAGTTCTCTGGTGAATGACCACATGTCCAGTCTCTCCCACCACACTTCTTCCACCCAGAAACACACACACTCACACACACACACACACGGCCACATACACTACACACATACAGGCACATAGACACACACATTCACCTGGGCACACAGACACACAGAGACATACACAGACACACACACGGACATGGACACATACACACAGGCACACACATACAGACACAGACACATGTCCACTTGGACACACAGGCACATAGAGACATACACAGATACAGACAGACAGACACATGGACACAGACACATACAAACAGGCACACAGACACACACACACTCACCTGGACACACAGACACATAAAGACAGATGCGCACACACACACACAACATATACATACACTGAGACACACACAAAGACACACATACGTATACACACAGACACATAAACACGTACACAGACATAGACACACAAACACAGATACATACACAGACACACACATATATTTCTCAGCCAGGCATGGTGGCTCATGCCTGTAATCTCAGCAGTTTGGGAGGCCAAGGTGGGCAGATCACGAGGTCAGGGGTTCGAGAACAGCCTGACCAACATGGTGAAACCCTGTCTCTACTAAAAATACAAATATTAGCCGGGTGTGGTGGCGCGCACCTGTAATCCCAGTTACTCGGGAGACTGAGGCTGAAGAACTGCTTGAACCCGGGAGGCAGAGGTTGTGGTGGGCCAAAATTGCGCCACTGCACTCCAGCCTAGGTGACAGAGCAAGGCTCCGTCTTAAAAAAAAAAAAAAAAAAGATATTTCTCTTTTGAAAAATCTTTGGATATTTATTTATTTGAAACAGTCTAGCTCTGTTGCCTAGGCTGGAGTGCACTGGCGCAATCTCGGCTCACCGCAACCTCTGCCTCCCAGGTTCAAGTGATTCTCCTGCCTCAGCCTCCTAAGTAGCTGGGATTACAGGCACGTGCCACCATGTCCGGCTAATTTTGTATTTTTAGTAGAGACAGGGTTTCTCCATGTTGGTCAGGCTAGTCTCGAACTCTCAACCTCAGGTGATCCGCCCGCCTTGGTCTCCCAAAGTGCTGGGATTACAGGCCTGAGCCACTGTGCCCAGCCCTGTTTTGTTTTGTTTGTTTTTTTCCTTTTTTTTTTTTTTTTTTTTGAGATGGAGTCTCACTCTGTTGCCAGGCTGGAGTACAGTAGTGTGATCTCAGCTCACTGCAACCTCCACCTCCCAGGTTCAAGTGATTCTCCTGCCTCAGCCTTCCGAGTAGCTGGGACTACAGGTGTGCGCCACCACACCCAGCTAATTTTTGTATTTTTAGTAGAGACAGGGTTTCACTATGTTGGCCAGGACGGTCTCATTCTCCTGACCTCGTGATCTGCCCGCCTCCCAAAGTTCTGGGATTACAGGTGTGAGCCACCGTGCCCGGCCACCTTTTTTTTTTTAAAATTCCTTTGAGACAGGGCCTTGCTTTGCCACCCAGGCTGGAGTGCAATGGCCCCATCTCAGTTCACTGCAGCCTTGACCTGAGCTCAATGGATCCTCCCACCTCAGCCTCCCAAGTAGTTGGAAATACAGGCTTGCACCACCATACCTGGCTTATTTATTTATTTATTTATTTATTTTTGAGATGGGGTCTTACTCTGTCACCCAGTCTGCAGTGCAGTGGTGTGATTACCCCAATCCTACTGCCGCAGCCTCTTAAGGAGCTGGGATTATAGGCGCACACCACCATGCTCAGCTAATTTTTGTATTTTTAGTAGAGTTGGGGTTTCACCATGTTGCTCAGGCTGGAGATTTAAAAATTTTTTTAATAGAGACAGGGTCTCACTGTGTTGCACAGGCTAGTCTTAAACTCCTGGGCTCAAGTGATCCTTCTGCCTTGGCCTCCCAAAGTGTTGGTATTACAGGTGTGAGCCACCATGCCCGGCCTTGATATTTATTGTTTAGAATAAAATACAAATGTCATAGAATAGTATTGAAAGTATTTTCCAGTTTGTTTCCAATTTGATTTCCAATCTACCTTCCTGCCAGGCACAGTGGCTCACACCTGTAATCCCAGCACTTTGGGAGGCCAAGGTGGGTGGGTCACTTGAGGTCAGGAGTTTGAGACCAGTCTGGCCAACGTGGTGAAATCCTGTCTCTACTGAAAATACAAAAATTAGCCTGAGGCACGTACCTGTAATTCCAGCTACTCAGGAGGCCGAGGCAGGAGAATTACTTGAACCCAGGAGGCGGAGGTTGCAGTAAGCCGAGATTGCACCCTTGCACTAGCCTGAGCAAAGAAGAGAGACTCCAACTCAAAAAAGAAAACAGCAACAACAACAAAAAGCAACCAACCAACCTTCCTTCCTTCCTTCCTTCCTTCCTTCCTTCCTTCCTTCCTTCCTTCCTTCCTTCCTTCCTTCCTTCCTTCCTTCCTTCCTTCTTGCCTTCCCTTCTTGCCTTCTTTCTTTTTGTTTTTTCAGAGTCTCACTCTGTCACCCAGGCTGGAGTGCAGTGGCAAGATCTCAGCTCGCACTGCAACCTACGCCTCCTGGGTTCAAGCGACTTTTCTGCCTCAGCCTCCCGAGTAGCTGGAATTTCAGGCACCCACCACCACGCCTGGCTACTTTTTGTATTTCTAGTAGAGGGGGCGTTTCACCATGTTGGCTGGACTGGTCTCAAACTCCTGACCTCAGGTGATCTGCCCACCTCGGCCTCACAAAGTGCTGGGATTACAGGTGAGAGCCACCACTCCTGGCCCCAAACCTTTCTTTCTGACCTTATCTCATCCAACACAGCCTTCTTCAGCTCACCCAACCACCAGCCATTTCCTGAAATCAGCCTCTGTGCCTTTCAAGTGTTGTTCTGCTTCTCCCATTTTTTTCTTTTTGTTTTTCTTGAGACAGGGTCTTGCTCTGTTGCCTTTGGAGTGCAGTGGTGCCATCATGGCTCACAGCAGCCTTGACCTCCTGGGTTCAAGCAATCCTCCCACCTCAGCCTTTTGAGTAGCTGGGACTGTAGGCACTGCCACTGCACCCTGCTAATTTTAAATTTTTTTTGTAGAGATGGGGTCTCACTGTGTTGTCCAGGCTGATCTCAAACTCTTGGGCTCTTGGGAGGCCGAAGTGGGCAAATCACGAGGTCAGGAGTTCAAGATCAGCCTGGCCAACATAGTGAAACCCTGTCTTTACTAAAAATACAAAAAATTAGCTGGGCGTGGTGGTGTGTGCCTGTAATCCCAGCTACTCGGGAGGCTGAGGCAGGAGAATCGTGTGAACCCGGGAGGTGGAGGTGACAGGAGCCAAGATTGCGCCACCACACTCCAGCCTGGGTGGCAGTGCAAGACTCAGTCTCAAAAAAAAAAAAAGAAAAAAGAAAAAGAAAAACAAAACAAACCAAAACAACAACAACAACAACTAACTCCTGGGCTCAAGCAGTTCTCCTGCCTCAGCTTCTCAAGCACCTGGGCCTACAGGCTGCACCGCCATGCCTCGCTAATTTTTGTACTTTTAGTAGAGACGGAGTTTCGCCATATTGGCCAGGCTGGTGTCGAACTCCTGGCCTCAAGTGATCTGCCCGTCTCGGCCCCGCAAAGTGCTGGGATTACAGGCGTGAGCCACTGCACCTGGCCAAAAACTGGTTTCTTAATGAAACCTACAAGAATGGTGACATTTCAGCACTAGAGTCATTTGGGATATGGGAGAGGTGAGAGCAGGGTTAGTGCGGGGGCAAGAGGAACAAGGAAGTCCCAGTTGTCCTCAAGGGGGTCACAGGCAAGTAGAAGCAGCAACTGCCCCTTCACCCAGAGGAGGTGGGGGGGCCGAGAAGGTGGCTGTGGGCAGGGAGGGGCACAGAAGCTTCCGGGAGGACCTCCCCTGGGAAGGGAGTCTCAAAGGCAGCCACAGGGAAGGATGTGTGAAGCAGAGGCTCCGCGTGACTGCGCAGTGGGAGGGAAAAGGGGCTTCTCTGTCCGGCTGGGTGACTGTGGAAGGTGTACGGGGTTATGGGGTGCCTGTTCTCTAAGTGCGTTACTGCCTTTGCTTACAGTAACCCAAATACTGGCCATTTAAGTTCACTTGTTAAGGGATAATTCATTCTGTGCCAGTGAGGAAGGTCTTGAGGTCAAGTGTATGCTGTTCATTTACTTTGGAGTATTGTCCCTGGGGAGAAGGCACAGCCCCGTCTTCATTTCACACAGCAAAGGGGGCAGGGGGCAAGGACAGTGCTCTTCTTCTGGGGGGTGTTCGGCTGAAACAGTGCTTGTGTTAACCCTCCCGCCCCTCATTATTTCTCCTTCCTTTTCCTTTGCAAACAGACACTGAATCATATCCGTGTGCCAGGCTCTGTGCTGGGTGCGGGGGACTCATCAGGGATGAACAAGGTGGGATCGCTGCTCTGTGCCCTACGGCCCAGGCTTCGTTTCTCCCCTCCTGGCGAGGGCGTAGGTCAGGGTGGTTGTCCTGCACTTTCACCCCCGTAAGACCAGGCATTGGTACCAGCTACAAAATTGGCAGCATCCGGTGCAAAATAAAAATGCAGGACCCTTTGCTAAAAAAGGTTATTAAGCACTTCAAGACAGCTGCTACAGAGACTAAACTAAGCATGGGGTTCTAGTGATCTGCTGCAGAACGTGGCAACTGTAGTTAATAATAATGTATTGTTATATCTCTAATTGGCTAAAACAGTAGCTTTAAAATGTTCTTATCACAAAGAAATTGTCAGAATGGAGGTGACGCCTGTGTTCATTAGCGTGGTTTAATAACTCCACGATGTATACATATATAGTAACATCACGTTCTACCCCATGACTATACACAATACTATTAACAATACAATTCAAAAACAAAATAAAACCAAACACGCGGCCTTTGTGCATCTGCGGGGGTGAGAGACTGTGAAAGCCAGCCCTCTCGGGCACCACATTCCTGTCCAGTGATGGGACAGAGGGGAGCGGGGAAGGCGGGAGGAAGTGGTAGGAAGAGAAGGGGAGGAAGAAGGTAGCTGATAGTAAAGTGATCGGAGGCTCAGCTTCACAATAGCCACCCACGAAAGGCCCTTGGTTTTCATTCTTAAAGAATCCGTTGGTCGGGCGCGGTGGCTCAAGCCTGTAATCCCAGCACTTTGGGAGGCCGAGACAGGCGGATCACGAGGTCAGGAGATCGAGACCATCCTGGCTATAACACGGTGAAACCCTGTCTCTACTGAAAAATACAAAAAACTAGCTGGGTGTGGTGGTGGGCGCCTGTAGTCCCAGCTACTCGGGAGGCTGAGGCAGGAGAATGGTGTGAACCTGGGAGGCGGAGCTTGCAGTGAGCCGATATCGTGTCACTGCACTCCAGCCTGGGCAACAGAGCGAGACTCCATCTCAGAAAAAAAAAAGAATCCGTTTCTATTGGGCTTTCATACAGCCAGTGTCCTGATCCCTTAATTATTTTCAGAATCCCGTCTGGGGACCTTCTGCCATCCTTCTAGGTTTTTGTTATTGTGTATAGAAGAGGACAGTATTTCCTGGTTTCTCTGCACCAAAGCTGAGTCAGGAGAACACCCGGGAAAGGGAAGTCCTTCCCTGTGGGGAAGGGGTGGAGAAGAAGGGGGAAAGCTCTACTGACACTGGACTAAAAGATTGCGTTTTCTAGGCAAGGCGCCGTGGCTCACACCTGTAATCCCAGCACTTTGAGAGGCCGAGGCGGGCGAATCACGAGGTCAGGAAATTGGAGACCATCCTGGTCAACATGGTGAAAACCCTGTCTCTACTAAAATACAAAAAATTAGCCAGGTGTGGTGGCACGTGTATGTAATCCCACTTATTCAGGAGGCTGAGGCAGGGGAATCACTGAACCTGGGAGGTGGAGGTTGTAGTGAGCCAGATCAGGCCACTGCACTCCAGCCTGGTGACAGAGCAAGACTCCATCTCAAAAAAAACAAAACAAACAAACAAACAAAAAAAAGATTGCATTTTCCAAAACCAGCCAGCAAGAATTTGATTGGCAGATGTTCTGTTAGTTAACTGAGTTCTGAACAGAGCTCTATATTGGACTGTGATGATGGACATCTGTCTTAGTCTGTTTGCACTGCTAGAACAAAACACCTGAGACTGAGTAATTTATTAGGAGCAGAAATTTATTTCTTACAGTTCTGGAGGCCAAGATCACGGCACCTGGTGTTGGTGTCTGGTGAGGGCTGCTCTCTGCTTCCAAGATGGCACCACGTTGCTGTGACCTCTGGAGGGGCCAATGCGGTGTCCTCTCCTGGTGGAAGGCAGAAGGCAAGAAAATGCTCCCTTCAACCTTGAGCCCCCCACTTTTCCTTTTTTTTGTTTTTTGTTTTTGTTTTTGAGATGGAGTCTCACTCTGTCGCCCAGGCTGGAGTGCAGTGGCGCGATCTTGGCTCACTGCAACCTCTGCCTCCCAGGTTCAAGCTACGCTCCTGCCTCAGCCTCCTGAGTAGCTGGGATTACAGGCATTCACCACCACACCCAGCTAATTTTTACTATTTTTAGTAGAGATGGGGTTTTACCACGTTTGTCAGGCTGGTCTTGCACTCCTGATCTCAAATGATCCTCCCGCCTCAGCTTCCCAAAGTGCTGGGATTACAGGTGTGAGCCCTTTTTATTTTATTTTTATTTTTGAGACAGAGTTTCACCCTTGTTGCCCAGGCTGGAGTGCAGTGGCACAGTCTTGGCTCACTGCAACCTCCGCCTCCCAGGTTCAAGCTATTCTCCTGCCTTAGCCTCTGAAGTAGCTGGGATTACAGGCATGTACCACCATGCTCGGCTAATTTTGTATTTTCAGTAGAGACGAGGTTTCACCATGTTGGTCAGGCTGGTCTCAAAATCCTGACAGCAGGTGACCCACTTGCCTCAGCCTCCCAAAGTGCTGGGATTACAGGCGTGAGTCACCGCGCCTGGCCAGTGAGCCCTTTTGTAAGGGTGTTAATCCGACTTATGGGGGCAGAGCCCTCCTCACTTAACCACCTCCCAAAGGCCATACCTCTCAACACCACTGCGCTGGGGATGAAGTTTCAACATGAATTTTGGAGGGGACGCCATGCCATCATTCAAACCATAGCAATGTTCACACCAAAGCGAGAGGGTTCTTGTTTACTAAACTGTGGGCCACCAGCTCCTGCAGTGGGTGGGTCCGTGGGAACCAGAATCCAGCTTTGTAAAAATTAAGATTCAGCCACTTCAAAAGTGGGAAACTACACTTAGACTAGTTCCAGCGTGGTAGAGAAATCTGCAGTATGACAGCGTAAGTATTCTTTTTTTTTTTTTTTTTTTGAGATGGAGTCTCTCTCTATTACCCAGGTTGGAGTACAGTGGCACAATCTCGGCTCACTGTAACCTCCACCTCCTGGGTTCAAGCGATTTTCCTGCCTCAGCCTCCCGAGTAGCTGGGACTGCAGGCGCATGTCACCATGCTCGGCTACTTTTTTTTGTATTTTTAGTAGAGACAGGGTTTCACCATATTGGCCAGGGTGGTCTCGAACTCCTGACCTCGTGATCAGCCCACCTCGGTCTCCCAAAGTGCTGGGATTACAGGCGTGAACCACCACGCCCGGCCAGTATTCATCTCTATATAAGAATTAGGGGATAGGGAAATTATTAGTAATCCCTTCCTTGCTCAGTAAGGAGCTTTGGGGAATATTTTGGCTGAAATGTTTGAGTTACTATTCTAAATGCCTATGTCCTTCTCAGGAATGAGACCTGCAGACCAGAGTGGGAGAGATGGGCAGAAACTCTAGAGCTCGATGGATCTTTCTGGAAAGAGTTAAGAGTTAACTGATGAGAGAGAAAGGGTAACTACTGCCAGGAGGAAGGAAGCTGGGGGGCTGAACGTGAGTCCTGGGCAGGTAGGCTGAGAAAGAGAGATGGTGAAAGGGGCAGTGGAGAGGGTCTGCAGGCAGGAGCAGTGTGAGCACTCACTCAGCTGCTTGAGAGGCTGAGGTGGGAGGATCCCTTGCAGGAGGCTGAGGCTACAGTGAGTTTTGATTGTCCCACTGCACTCCAGCCTGGGCAACAGAGCAAGATCTTGTGTCAAAAAGAAAGAAAAGCTCAATTTAAATGCAAGTCGTGCCCATGTCAAGCTGTATGCTTTTGTTTTTTGTTGTTTGCGGAGAGGGTGGGATCTTGCTAGGTTGCCCAGCTATTCTCCAACTCTTGGGTTCAATGGATCCTACAGCCTCAGCCTCCTGAGTAGCTGGAACTACGGGTGCATATCACCACGCCTGGTTGGGCTGCATCGCTTTGCCCTTGCATCAGGCACAAAGGTGTGGGCTTCCTTGTGAGCACCTTCAAGGCAGTCTCATTCAAAGCAGCATTGGTCAGGCCCTTAAGGTCACTGAAAGCACTCACAGTCACCATGGCATCTGATATGGTTTGGCTCTGTGTTCCCACCCAAATCTCACCTGGAACTATAATCCCCGTGATCTCCACATGTCAAGGGAGAGACCAGATGGAGACAACTGAATCATGGGAGTGGTTTTCCCCACGCTGTTCTCGTAATAGTGAGTGAGTCTCACAAGATCTGATGGTTTCTAAAGGGCAGTTTCCCTGCACTCGAACACATGCTCTCCCACCTGCCACCATGTAAGACGTATCTTTGCTTCTCCTTCATCTTCTGCCATGATTGTTAAGTTTCCTGAGGCCTCCCCAGCAATGGAGAACTGTGAGTCCATTAAACCTCTTTTCTTTATAAATTACTCAGTCTCAGGTATTTCTTCACAGCAGTATGAGAACAGACTAATATAGCATATTACAAGAAAACACTGAAGAGGGGCTGGAACATTTTCCAGCGGTAATTTTTCTTTTTCTTTGTTTTTTAAGACATGGGGTCTCACTCTGTCACTCGGACTGCAGTGCAGTAGTGTGATCTTGGCTCACTGCAGCCTTGACCTCTTGGGCTCGGGTGATCCTCCTGCCTCAGTCCCCCAAGTAGCTTGGACTACAGGTGCGTGCCACCATGCCTGACTAATTTTTAAATTTTTTTTGTAGAGATGGGGTTTTGCCATGTTGCCCAGGATGGCCTCGAACTTGTAAGGTAATAAGGTAATTGTAAGGTAATAAAGTAATAAACCATGTCCTTATTCTTCACATCAGCCCTGTGAAGTCGTTTCCTGCCTTTTGACAAGATGGAAACTGAGTCACAGAGAGGTTAAGTAACTTGCCTAAGGTAACAAATGCATCAAGTCAGAACTGAGATTTAAATCAGGAAGTTTGGTCTCAAAGCCTGTACCTTTGACTAACATGGACTATTTGGCTTTGAATTACAGAAGTTCTGGCACCATGACCATTAAGTATCTTTGGACACAAGGGAGAGTTGGTATGAGGACATGAATAATTCAACATAGCTCATTTCTATTAATGAAAAGATGTCTCAAATCTTAAGTAATATTGAGGATAGGTGTCTTTCAACCATTTTTTATACCTTAGTTATAATCCAGGTAACCAAACACAACTGTGTGATGTTGGCCACACAAATCTAAAGTTGAGAGAATCACCAATGAGAACAAGCTTGGCCCATGGCCTGTGGGCCAAATGCAGCCCAGGATGGCTTTAATACGGCCCAATGCAAATTCGTAAACTTTCTTAAAACCTTATGAGTTTTTTTTGTGATCTTTTTTTTTTTTGCTCATCAGCTACCATTAGTGTTAGTGTATCTCATGTGTGGCCCAAGACAATTCTTCATCTTCCATGAGGCCCAGGTAAGTCAAAAGATTGGACCCCCTTGACTTAGAAGAAGGCAGCTGCTGAGGACCAGGGCAGTAATGATATGGACACTTGCCATGTGACACTACTTAGCATTTTTATTTTTAAAAATTTTATTTATTGATTCATTTTTGAGACAAGGACTCACTCTGCTGCCCAGGCTGGAGTGCAGGGGCTTGAACATAGCTCACTGTAGCCTTGAACTCCTGGGCTCATGTGATCTTTCTGCCTCAGCTTCCTGAGCAGCTGGGACTACAGGTACACCACCATATCTGGCTAATTTTTTTTTTTTTCTTTGTAGAAGTGGAGTATTGCCATGTTGCCCAGGCTGGTCTTGAATGCCTGGGCTCAAACTGTCCTCCCACATTGGCCTCCCAAACGACTGGGATTATAGGCATGAGCCACCATGCCCAGCCCTTGGTATTTTTATACACTAACTTTAAAACTCAGAAAAAGCCTTTCTTACAGACAAAGAAACTAAAGCTCAGAGATATTAAATTACTCATACAAAAACATACATTTCTTTTCTTTTTTTTTTTTTTTTTTTTTTGCGATGGAGTTTCACTCTTGTTGCCCAGGCATGAGTGGAATGGCACGATCTTGGCTCACTGTAACCTCCGCCTCCTAGGTTCAAGCGATTCTCCTGCCTCAGCCTTGCAAGTAGCTGAGATTACAGGCACACATCACCATGCCCAGCTAATTTTTGTATGTTTAGTAGAGACGGGGTTTCACCATGTTGGTCAGGCTGTTCTTGAACTCCTGACCTCAGGTGATCCACCGTACTCGGCCTCCCAAAGTTCTGGGATTACAGGTGTAAGCCACCGTGCCTGGCCTCACTTCTAAGATGGGCTTTGAATGCAGGTCTTAGAGATTTCAAAATGTGCGCTCTTTCTATTCTGCAAAAAACAAGTACAGTTAATTTTATGCATTTTTGTTGGTATAAATTAATATAATTAAAAATGTTGGGGGCCGGGCACAGTGGCTCACGCCTGTAATCCCAACACTTTGGGAGGCCAAGGCGGGTGGATCATGAGGTCAGGAGTTTGAGGCCAGCCTGACCAACATAGTAAAACCCCATCTCTTAAAAAAAACAAACAAACAAAAATCAGCTGGGTGCAGTGGTACATGCCTGTAGTCCCAGCTGCTTGGGAGGCTGAGGCACGAGAATCGCTTGAACCCGGGAAGCAGAGGCTGCAGTGAGCGGAGCTTGTGCCACTACACTCCAGCCTGAGTGACAGAGTGAGACTCCATCTCAAAAAAAAAAAAAAAAGAAAGAAAAAAAAGTTTGGGCCAGGTGCGGTGGCTCATGCCTATAATCCTAGCACTTTGGGAGGCCAAGGCAGGCAGATCATTTGAGGTCAGGAGTTTGAGACCAGCGTGGCCAACATGGTGAAACCCCATCTCTACTAAAAATACAAAAATTAGCCGGGCATGGTGGTGGGCACTTGTAGTGCCAGCTACTCGGGAGGCTGAGGCAGGAGAATTGCTTGAACTCAGGAGGCAGAGGTTGCAGTGAGCAGAGATCGCGCCAATGCACTCCAGCCTGGGAGACAGAGCAGGGCTCTGTCTCAAAAAAAAAAAAGTTTGGATTAAGAATATAGTATTGGTGAGCGGCCATCTTGCTCCTGCCCCTGACAGTCTCTGGTCGGGGTCACAGGGATGCTAAGACTGCTGCCTGGACCTTTGCTGACCATGCTGTCCCGGGTGGAACTTTCTGCCACTGCCACAGTGGCCCCCTCTCTGAAGAATGCAGCCTTCCTAGGTCCAGGGGTATTGCAGGCAACAAGGACCTTTCACGCAGGCAGCCATACCTTGGCCCTCTACCCCCTTTTCCTGAATATGGAGGAAAAGTTCGTCTTGGACTGATCCTTGAGGAATTCTTCAAGTTTCTTTATCTTAAAGCTGGTGTAACAGGACCCTATGTGCTCGGAACTAGGTTATCCTGCATGCTTTATCCAAAGAAATATATGTGATTATTGCAGAGACCTTCTCAACCATATTAATAGTAGCGTTACTTGTCTATGGAATTAAAAAATCTGGTGCCTCTGTTGCAGAATTTGCTGATAAACTCAATGAGCAAAAACTTGCCCAACTAGAAGAGGTGAAGCAGGCTTCCATCCAACAAATCCAGGATGCAATTGATTTGGAGAAGTCACAGCAGGCACTGGTTCAGAAGCTCCATCACCTTTTCGATGTGCAGAGGATAACACTGCTGTGGCTTTGGAGGTTACTTACCAGGAACGACTGTATAAAGTATATAAGGAAGTAAAGAATCGCCGGGACTATCATATACCTGTGGAGAACATGATGCGTCGAAAGGAACAACAGCGCATGATGAATTGGGTGGAGAAGCACGTGGTGCAGAGCATCTCTGCACAGCAGGAAAAGGAGACAACTGCTAAGTGCATTGCGGACCTCAAGCTTCTGGCAAAGAAGGCTCAAGCACAGCCAGTTATGTAAATGTATCTATCCCTATTGAGACAGCTAGAAATAGTTGACTAAACGGAAACCAGTCTATGTGACAAAATCTTTCTATATTGGTGTCTACTGAAGTTATAATTTACCTCTCTTAAAAATGAAAAGTTTATTTCATATAGTGAAAGCACAAAATCTATTGGCCAGTCAGATGTTTCTCATCCTTTTAACTCTGCATTTGAGTTCCATGATCACTTCTGAATAAGCAGTTTGCCTTTATTAAAACCTGCTGCCTGATTAAAGATTACCAGGTTATAGTTTAAATTTGCAATTTATTCTACCATCTTGAAATAAAGTGACAATTGAATGAAAAAAATACAGTATCATTTTTACCTTAACTATCAGCTCTAGATATCAGGAACTCAGTGGCCATATGTTGTTCTGCAAGTTATTCTTGCAGAGAATTCACTTTGCACTTTTTTGTGTAAGGCAAGTACACGAAATAGAAGGATAAGACATGGAAATGTTGACCTAAAAGGAAGAAGCTGAGGCAAAATTAATCTAAATAGAGAGTTTATTTGGGCCAAGTTTGAGGATTGCAACCTGAGAACGTAGATTCCAGTTACCCTGAATCTGCACTCAGGTTAGCAGCAGTTAAAAGTGAATTTTTTTTTTTTTGTTTTGAGATGGAGTTTTGCTCTTGTTGCCCAGGCTGGAGTGCAATGGCACGATCTCAGCTCACCGGAACCTCCGCCTCCTGGATTCAAGTGATTTTCCTGCCTTAGCCTCCCGAGTAGCTAGGATTACAGGCATGTGCCACCACGCCTAGCTAATTTTGTATTTTTAGTAGAGACAAGGTTTCTTCGTGTTGGTCAGGCTGGCCTCGAACTCCTGACCTCAGTAATCTGCCCGCCTCAGCCTCCCAAAGTGCTGGGATTACAGGTGTGAGCCAACATGCCCGGTCACAAGTGGATTTTTAAAGGGAAAAAAGAAGCAATTCTTGGTCGGGTGCGGGTGCGGTGGCTCATGCCTGTAATCCCAGCACTTTGGGAGGCCGAGGCCAGCAGATCACAAGGTCAGGAGTTCGAGACCAGGCTGACCAACATGGTGAAACCCCATCTCTACTAAAAAAATATATACACAAAAATTGGCCGGACGCGGTGGTGGGCAGCTGTAGTGCCAGCTACTCAGGAGACTGAGGCAGGAGAATCACTTGAACCTGGGAGACAGAGGTTGCAGTGAGCTGAGATCACACCACTGCACTCCAGCCTGGGCGACAGAGCGAGACTCCGTCTCAAAAAAACAAAACAAAAAAAAAAAAAGAAGAAAAAAAGGCAATTCCTGAGTTGTTACCAACAATTTACATTAACATCAAATAAACTATTGGTGGGCTCTACATTGTTAAGCTGTAGGTTGTGGCTATAGTGTCCAGTGTGGCATTATTAGATTAATTTATAGCTACTTGTGGCAATAGTAAGCAGTTTCAAGACATGAATACATAGCTCAAAAAGGGGAGAGTACGGTGCCATTGCTGTCTCATTTCAGCGCCTCTCTGGGCCTGGTAGTTGAAAAAGACTGGTATTCCTCTGATAAAAGGCCTTTTCTCAGAAACATATTGTAACTTTGCACCCAGTTTTCAGATACACATTGTTGCAACAAGAGGTTCTGCTGAATGAAACAGTCAAGGCAGCAAGTGTGGGTTCCCATTTACCCTCCTCCATCCTGTGCCTGCTCTGTTGCTCCACCCCATTCACTGTGACCTCCTTGTTTCCCAGCACAACTTCTGCTGGAAAGGACCAAGTTAATATCTGGTGAAGATATTTTTGTAATGACATAGTCTTGCTTTATTCATTCTACTATAATTACATGAGAATTCCTGCTGTCCTGCTTCTGATAATGTTCTAGAATGAACATCAGTAAGGAGAGGAGAGACCCTTGGAAAGCCAGCTCCTCCAAAACCTGTTGCTTGTGAGATTGCACAATGGCAAGAAACATTTGGACCTAGTTTTTGGCAGTACGCTGTGTCCAGATTGCCTGGAATCCAATTTACGCTACTCAGCAGTTTCCCTCCCTATTGGCAAAATAATTTAATTTTTATTGGATACCACTCAGTCTCTAGGACATATAGTGATTGCGTGACGGGAATTCATGGTCATTTGTTACTGAAAATAGACAACATTCAAGGTAAAGAGCTCAAAAGTAGAAAAGTGTATTTAAAATGATAAAAGGATTGGGTTAGTCTGAAGGACTGATCACTGAGATTCCTTCTGGCTCTAACACCTATTATACCTATGTTTACCAGATGCTGGTTTTGCAATGCTTTAGCGGCTCCTGTTTTCTCAAGAGAGCCTAGAGAAGGTGCTCAGAACAAAATTAAATTTTAATCTAGGCTAATTTTCAAAGTATGAGCCTCAGTTTTCTTATTCGATTAAGAGAGGTATTTATAATATCTACCTCGTGGGAATGTTATGAAGATTAAATGTAATGGTGTGCTGAAAATGCTTTGGAAATGAAGATATTATTGTAACTCAGTTCTCCATAAGAAATGAATAGGAAATTGTTACAAACTGTCAGCTGAAGAATGATGAGGTTCATATATTTGGAAAGGAGAGCTTTATTTCTCAAAAAAGGCTGCAGCCTGGAGGGGGCCCATTCTGACAGGCTGGGAAGTGTAGCCTCTGGCCAGAAGCTGGAAATAGGCACTTTGAAGGTTGAAAGAAGAGACAGGGATTTACACTGAATGGAGTGTAAATATACATATTCAATAAGCTATAGGTGGAACCATGAATATTCATGAGACGGGAAACATGCACATGTGCAATTGAACTTCATGCTTCTCCATGGGTCCCATGTTCAAAAAATGGTGGCATTGAAAGTGTGATCTCAGGGTGGAGTTTTCAGGACTCTGATGTCAAAAGGTGAAGCAGAGGACTGGAAAACCCTCACAGGGCATCTGCCGTAGACTGGCCAGAACTGCTCTGTGGTTGGTGGTCTCTTATCAGGAAGGAATGATGTTCAGTTGTGTACAAACCATAGAAAGGGAAGGGTGGCAGTCCAGTCTTTGACTGAACTCAGTGGTGGCATCTTTGAAAGGCCTGGTTTCTGTTTACCTTTAGGGAAGAAAGTCAAAAGGCAGTTAGAAAGGGAGGGGGTGTAACCAGCCAAGTCTAGCCTCTCACCCTGTATTAGTCAGTGTTTATGCTGCGGATAAATACATACCTGAGACTAGGAAGGTAAATAGGTAGGTAGGTATGTATGTATGTATGTATGTATGTATGTATGTATGTATTTATTTATTCTGAGATGGAGTTTCACTCTTTCACACAGGCTGGAGTGAAATAGCATGATCTCAGCTCATTGTAACCTCTGCCTCCTGGGTTCAAGCGATCCTCCCACCTCAGCCTCCCAAGTAGCTGGGATTATAGGTACCTGCCACCACGCCTGGTTAATTTTTGTATTTTTAGTAGAGATGGGGTTTTGCCATGTTGGCCAGGCTGGTCTCAAACTCCTGACCTCAGGTGATCTACCTCCTTTGGCCTCCCAAAGTGCTAGGATTACAGGCGTGAGACACTGTGCCCAGCTGATAAAAAGGTTTAATGGACTCACAGTTCCACATGGCTGGGGAGGCCTCACAATCATGGCAGAAGGTGAAAAGCACTTCTTACATGGCAGTGGCAAGAGAGAATGAGAGCCAAGAGAAAGGGGTTTCCCCTTATAAAACCATCAGATCTCGTGAGACTTATTCACTATCATGAGAACAGTGTGGGGGAAACTGCCCCATGATTCACTTATCTCCCACGGGTCCCTCCCATAACACCTGAGAATTATGGGAGCACATTTCAAAATGAGATGTGGGTGGGGACAGAGCCAAACCATATCACACCCCATTATGGCTTGGAACTCAGCTTTCAAGGTTTCTCTGGGGTCCCCTTGGCCAAGAGGGAGTCTGTTCAGTCAGTTGCGGGGCTTAGAATTTTATGTTTATCTCTCAAACCCTAAATATTGTCTGATAGAGTGGATGAACTTATTAAAATGCAGCTCCCCAGATTTCATCTCTGGATTCTGAGTAGCGGGCATAGAACCAGTGACTGATTCTAATGAGCGGCACATGGAAGCACTCAGCCTACTTTGTTGAATGAATAAATGAAGTGGATGTGAATTGAAATTGGAAGGATGAGGGAAGCCTTGAACAGAGTTTTGAAGGATGATGAGAATGAGGTAGGTGAGGAATGTTCTAGACTCAGAGCCCTGTACAAACACCTGACAAATACAGAGGGTTTGAAGAACAGTGTGTGGGCATAATGTGAGATGAGATTGCAAAGGTAATTTAGAATCTGATCTTAGAGAACCTTGAATGCCATAATAAAGGTTTGGATCAAATTCCACAAGAAAAACACATCACTGATGGTTTTAGGGAAGAAGACTGACATAATACATACATTTTGGAATTCCGTCATGATGTCCCTCATAGCAGTATAATTTTCCTGAAAGATGTCTTGGAGAGACAAAAGCCTGGAGACAGGGTGGCTAGTGGGAGGCTATTGAGCAGTTGAGCAAGAATGACAGTTGGAATGAAAAGTAGGGGACAGAGACACAAGGGAAGCGGTGGGGTTGAATGACCAGGGCTTGGCAGCTGAGTGGTATAGGAGGGAAGCAAGAAGAGAAGGGGGCATGGAGGGTCACAGTCTGAGTTACTGCCCTTGGCAGAGACAAAACATAGCAGAGTTGGTCTGAATACGTTCAGTTCTCTAGGTAATTTTCTGAAGACTTGTGGTTTGGGGTCTGTTATTAACTCTCTGAACACACTCCACACACTCCGGCCAATCAACTCTTGCTTGGACCATTTTCTCCTGCTGTTGCCAAGACATCAGCGAGGCCCATTGAGTCCAGTGACAGGCCCTTCCTCTTAAAGGAGAATGCCAGCTACTTTCAAAGGAACGGGGTTCTAATTTTTTTGGTACTCCTTTCTCGTTTGCATCCTCATGGCAACAGGGAACACACAGCTTGCTCTTGCCTACAGCTCTGAGATTGAAGATTCGCAGAGCTGCTGGGTGAGCAGGTTTTGAGGACAGCCTTTAGTTTTTGTGTTCTTTATCCTTCTTGGCCCAGCACAACTACTTAAATGCAGGACATTAAGATCCCATTGTCCGGGGACTCATGCACTAAATCCCATTAGATAGACAATCTCTAAGCCCTGATTATTTTGTTCTTAAGCTGTCTTGATATGCATAAATATACGGCATTGCCAGAATCAAATGGTGTTTATTACACGTTCATTTGAGAGTGGTGTGGATATAAGGCAGTACTTGGGATGGTAGTTAGGAAATGGTCACATCGTCTGCTAGAGGAGATGCTGAATTGTATATGGGAGGTGTTCTGGTTTCCATGTTTCTGACTGTTGGCAGCAGGTGGAGTAGGAGGCCATTGTTACGTAGAAACACAATAAAGAGATGCTTCTTCCTGCTGACAAAAGCCAACTAAAACACTTCTCTCATGACAAGTTGAATTTAAGGCACAAATCAGAAAGCAGGCTGAGCTACTCAGAGAAAAGATTCCTAGGTTAATATGCATTTAGTAGCAGGAATTTTAAAAAGTATATTGGAGAGGGCAAACCTCTTTAGCAATATAATTAATAAAGATAGTACTTGAAGTGCTTTTTTTTTGAGACAGAGTTTCGCTCTTGTTGCCCAGGCTGGAGTGCAATGGCGCGATCTCAGCTCACTGCAACCTCCACCTGCTGGGTTCAAGTGATTCTCCTGCCTCGGCCTCCTGAGTAGCTGGTGACAGGTGCCACCACGCTTGGCTAATTTTGTATTTTTAGTAGAGACGGGGTTTCACTGTATTAGCCAGGATGGTCTCCATCTCCCGACCTCAGGTGATCTACCTGCCTTGGCCTCCCAAAGTGCTGAGATTACAGGTGTGAACCACGACGCCTGGTGAAGTGTTTCTTAGAGAATAGGAGGTTTATACTTCTGTGGGTGTTTTGCCTTAGGTACTGTCAAAACTGATGCAATTAGTTTCTGATGTATAGGAGCATACAATCTAAGAAGAATAACACAGAAGAATATACAGAGAATTGTCTTAGACTGTTCAGGCTGACATGACAAAATACCATTGACGGGGTGGCTTAAACAACAGAAATTTATTTTTTCACAGTGCTGGAGGCTAGAAGTCTGAGATCAGCATGCCAGCAGAGTTGGGTTCTGGTGAGGCCTCTCCTCTTGGCTCGCAGACAGCCGCCTTCTTTTGTTCTCACAAGACAGTGCTGTGTCTTCACACAATGGCCATTCCTCTTCTCGTTGATCAAACCCAATTTCAGTCAGGTGTTGGCAGCCATATATTTCAGAGGAGATGAGGCCCCTCTCCAGCCCAAGGGGGTCTTCTTCAATAATCTAAGTGAATTCAGTACATCAGAGGTGACTGTTTCGTAACTACTCTTCTGAGTCCTGCATCATTCCAGCACCACTTTCAAAGGAACTTATGATAAACACCATTTGATGCTGGCAGTGCTGCATATCTATGAACATCAATGCACCATCCAGTGACTGCTTTTGGTGTAGGTTGGAATTGTGGGTTGAAGTGTGTCTCCTACAGAACGTGCTGAAATCCTAACCGTTGGCACCGGTGAATGTGATATTTGGAAACGGGATATTTGCAAATGTAGTTAAGTTGAGATGAGGTCATTAGGGTGGGCACTAATCCAATATGACTGATGTCCTTATAAGGAGAATGCCATGTGAAGATGCAGACAGCGGGAGAAGGCTACGTGATGATGGAGGCAGAGAATGGAGTGATGCACCTGCAAGCCAAGGAATGCCAAGGGTTGCCAGGAGCCATCCGAAGCTGGGAGAAAGATATGGAACAGATCCTCCCCTAGAGTCTTCGAGAGAACATGGCTTTGCTGACACTTGGATTTGGCCTTCTGGCCTCCAGAACCGTGAGAGCATCAATATCTCTTGTTGAAGTCACCCAGTTTGTTGTTCTTTGTCATGGCCACCCCAGAAAAAGAACAGAAAAAGAGCTGATTAATGACACAAGAAGAGAAGCAGCTGGGAACTTCTGGAAACATTTCCTCCCACTCCCTTTGAGAAAGGGCATCACGATGGGGCATTTCTTCCACTGTTTTTGTCCATCATGATTTTGGTGCATGGAGTGGCTGCAGCCATCTCAAACCTGCACGCGATAAGCTGAGGACAAACGTCAACATGCAGGGCCCTGGCAGAGCTGAACGTACAGGCCCATGATGATGCCATCGAGTGGACAAATTATCCTGGAGTCACTGGATTTCCTATTGTGTGAGATAACAAATTTGCTCTTTCCTTGTGCCACTTTTAGTTAGGTTTTCTGATATCTGCCTACAAAACATCTTTGATATATCAAGTGTTAGTGGTATCTAGAGGAAATCACTGAGGTCAGGAAATCTTTTGTTTTCTACCAGCTGCTGACCATAACCATCAATCCCAGTAAGTCCTATGCAGAGAAGATGCTTCCTGAACACGCACACCCTTTATTACTAGTCAGTCCCAAATTCCTACAAATGCTTCTTCCCTGGTGTAGTAGCTGGGTCCTATACAAGCCTTGAGATCTTTCTTCCTGGGCTTTGTACATGTTTTCCATCCCAGAAACACTCTTCCACCCTACAGTCTCCTCCACCTAGCTGCTCTCTGCCCACCTTCTGGGTTTCAGCTTCAATACCATTGCTTTGAGAAGTCTCTACTGATTCCCAAGTCAGCCCCTCTATGGCTTGCTGGGCACCCTGGACTTGCCCTGTCTTCGCATTGACTACATGGTATTGTAATTGCCTGTTTCCTGTTGCTGTCTCCCAGTGGACTCTCCTGGGCAGAGACTCTGAACATCCTGTTTACTGCTGCATGCTCAGTCTAACACAAAGCCTGACTCACAGCAGGCGCTTGATATGTCTGTTAAGTGAATAAAATAAAAAACATAGCAGTGTCAACAGTCTGTAATTTAGAATTAATCTATGTTTAGGCCAGGACCATGGAAAAAATAGGAGTTGGACTGGGAGCAGTGGCACTTGCCTGTAGTCCCAGATACTCGGGAGGCTGAGGTGGAAGCGTCCCTTGAGCCCAGGAGTTCTGTGCCACCCAGAATGACAGATCTGCACTAAGTTTGGCATCAATATGGCGCCCTCCCAGGAGCGGTGAACCACCAAGTTGCCTAAGGAAGGGTGAACTGGCCCAGGTCAGAGATGGAGCAGATCAGAACTCTCATGCAGATCAGTAGTGGGATTGTGCCTGTGAACAGTCGTTGCCCTCCAGCCTGGGCAACATAGTGAGACCCTATCTCTAAGAAACAAGCAAAAAGAAAAGAAAAGAAAAAGAAAAGGGAGCAAGGCAGGGCTTTGGTAAAACACAAAGCAAGTCAGCCAATCTTTGACCCCAGCCTTGGACTCCTAAACTGGGATTCCTCCACACTTACTCCCTTTTATTTTCCTCCCATTTACTTCTCTCTTTAGTTCTCCTGAACATTCTCTAGGTCTGGGCCTTAATGGGTACTTATGAGTTAAAAAAAGAAATGATAATGGGTTACCTAGGAGTGGTCAACATATCTATTACTTCTAGGTAAAAAACACAACGTTTTAAGTACCTGTAAAAACAACATGTCTCAGCTGGGCGTGGTGACTCATGTCTGTAATCCCAGTACTTTGGGAGGCCGAGGCAGGCGGATCACCAGGTCAGGAGTTTGAGACCAGCCTGGCCAGCATGATGAAACCCTGTCTTTACTAAAAATACAAAAAATTAACCGGAAATGGTAGTGGGTGCCTGTAATCCCAGCTACTCAAGAGGCTGAGACAGGAGAGTTGCTTGAACCTGGGAGGCGGAGGTTGCAGTGAGCTGAGATTGCACCACTGTACTCCAGCCTGGGCAACAGAGTGAGACTTGTTTCAAAAAACAAAACAAAAAAATGACATGTTTCCAGAAAGCTCCTAAAAAATTAGTATCAAGAATTTACGATCGGGCAAGAAGCAGGAAGCAAGTGGCAAGTGGGGCTTTCAGTAACTTTATAATATCGTAGGTGGTGTTTGCCTTCTTTGGTTTCGGTAAGAAATTTTGGGCAATCATCCCATCTTTGACACTTGAAAACATTTTCCAGGAGTGATCTTGGTGTGGTTTACTCAGTCTAAGGTCATTCATTCCTTAAGGCTGTCCAAGCATTTGTTTTGCAGATTTTTCTTCTGAGAAAAATTTAGGCAGTGTTAAGTATAATAATTCCAACTAATTTTTTTTTTTGGTTTGTTTTTTTGAGATGGACTCTTGCCCTGTTGTCCAGGCTGGAGTGCAATGGCACGATCTTGGCTCACTGCAACCTCCGCCTCCCAGGTACAAGCGATTCTCCTGCCTCAGCCTCCCGAGCAGCTGGGATTACAGGCGCCTGCCACCACCCCCGGCTAATTTCTGTCTTTTTAGTAGAGAAGGGGTTTCACCATGTTGGCCAGGCTGGTCTGGAACTACTGACCTTGTGATCCGCCCTTCTCAGCCTCCCAAAGTGCTGAGATTACAGGAGTGAGCCACCGCGCCCAGGCAATTCCAATTAATTTTTTTTTTTGCTATATGGGGAAGGTTACTCAGTCATTCAACAAGCATTTGGACACTTCCACATATACACCAAATACTGTGCTAAGCACCTGCTGCTCATCAATAGTTATTAAGACAGACTCAAGCCCTATCCTAGAAGATCTGATAGTCCAGTAGGGGAGACAGACTACAAATACATAAATATAAAAATATAAACACTTTGCTTTAAGGGTTAGGAATGAAACCAACAGATTGTTGAGACAGAGGATACAGTACCGGTAGGGGACCTAGTCAGGGTGATCAGGAACAACTTCCCTCGCAAGGTGACATTCGAGCGAAGACTTACAGGATGAGAAAGGCGCCAGGTCTCGGAAATGGGGTCACGTTCATGTAAGTCGGTTAAAAATAAACCCCAATCTCTCCAGCAGCAACGTTGAACGTGTGGGGCCAAGAAGCCTCGCTGCCAGCACTAAAGATGGCGCACCAGGGGAGGGGGCGGGGCACACGCGCGTTCTGATTGGCCAACCCGGAGTGACGTCACGTGTCGGCCGCCGAGCATCCGGGCTCCTGGCGGCGGCGCTGCGGAGGCTCCCGGGAGACGCGGCGCGCAGGGCGAGCGGGCGGCCGAGCGGACAGCGGCGGGGCGCTCCCGGGGGGCCGGCGGGGCCGAGCGCCGCGCGTCCCGAGCATGGCGGGCTCCCTGCCTCCCTGCGTGGTGGACTGTGGCACCGGGTAAGAGCCGCTCGGCGCCCACCCCCGCTCCTCCGCGGCCCCGCTCCCGGCCCCCGGCGTCCGCCTCACCTGGAGGTCGAGCTATGTCCGTCGCCCCGGGCTTGAGCCCCGCGACCACCTACCTGGGCAGGTGGGGCGCCGGCCGCCGCTTCCCTCCAAGCCTTTCCTTGACGTCGTAAAACCCTCTCTTCCCCGCCGGGAAGGGCCACAAGAGGAAAAGCACGGAGGGGAGGGACGCGGTGCCCACTCTGAGCGAGCCCGGCGCTCCTCGCCTCCCCCGCCCACGTGGCCGGGTCCCTGGACCCGCAGCCCGGCTCCGGCCGCCCCCGGGGTGGACACCCTGAGGGGCACCGGGAGCGCGGGATCTCCCCTACTAGGAATATTCGCCAGCGTGAGGCACAGATCACTGCAGATCCTTTAACGTCAGTCACCTCCTAGCGAACGGTGTCCCTGCCTTCCAGCGTTCTCAGCACTGGCCCTCGTTCTGTGCCCGCGTGTGCATGTCATTCCTCCTGGCTGAGGATTCTTTACCACCTACTTGTGGAGAGAATTGCATCGATCTCCCAACTTGACACCCTTTTTACTGCCCTCCCTGCGCTTTTCCAGTATGAAATGGCACACTCAGGCCAAGCTCTCGCTTTGGTTTGCATAGATTTGCCTTTTCGCTGAAAAATGATGTGTTTAAAAAGACTCCATTTTGAAAAACACCCTAAATTTGGGAAAGCATGTGTGTGGAATTGTGGTACAGGTTTTTGTTTGTTTTTAACTTTTTGAGTGTGACCACATCGATGCCGTTAAGCTATTACAGATAGATCGTAGGAAATGCCCTGAAATATCGGTGACCCAAGTTAGCTGGTCGTAGTAAGCTGTTTGCTGAATCCATGTAGCTGGTAGTTTGGGAATACAAGCTTGCCTGCTTGCGTTATGGATGTAGTGCTTAGTAAAATAGCGTGGAAGTAAATTTGGTCTCTTAGAGATTTTTTCAAGAAGGGTTTTTAATAATTTTTTTGCCACAGAATGTTCCACGGCATGTTCACCTTACCCTTGATTCTTTTCTATAGAAAAATGCATTCGGTTTGGTTTCCTTGACAACCTTGTGGGGGTGCCGTCTTTAATTTGCCACAGTCCATCTCCTACTGGTAGTTCCTTCCTTTTTGCTGCTGAAGCGACCAGAAGTGGTTGTGGACTGAAAAAATCTGCCTCTTTGCTTGTATGAGTTCTTTTTGAAATACACATCATATCAACCTTTGTAGCTGTTTATTTTAGAACTTGCTTTTCTACCTAAAACTTAACAAGACAAAGTCAGTGTTGTTGATTCTACAACTCCTCTTAACTCATACCCCCCCGCCCCCGCCGTGGGTTCACCTCATGTCCCTTCAGGTCTGATTGTGTCAAGAATGAAACCAGCAGGTGAAAGGATTTTCCATTTCCATATTTGCATGTGAGATTTTTGCTTTGTATTTTTGGTCTTGCAGAACTATTGAAGTATAAAGGATTTCTTCATAGTAGCAATAAAATAATGCTCACAAGAGTTGTCTTACCTCTTACCTTTCATATTAGTAAGTCATGGACCTTAGTCATCTCTCTTGCTATGAATACCCAAAATGTCATGCTCAGTTTTGACCTTTTGAGGTAAGTGATTAATGTAGCTTGGCTCACTTGGAGATTCAGCTTCTATAGATCGCTGTTTTGTGGCCCAAAGTCATGCTTCAGAAGTTGGTGTCAAGACTTAGAAACGGTGGCAGGGAGTCCCCGTATGAATTCCCCATAGCCAGTGTATGGCCAGAAGGAGCCTGAAAGAGCCCGAATTTTCCAGCTTGAGCACATCTTGTATTTCCCAGAGAGCTAAAATGATTTTTGGCTTCAGTTTTGCCTCAAAATAGGAAAAAAAAAAAATGGTAAAATTCAGATAAAAATAACCAAGCCAAAGGAAAAGAGGGGACCTAGGAAGTCACCCTGAGCTTTAGCCCAGTGGCTGCTGAAGTTGTCCGCACATTTGAGCTTAGTCTTCCTATCCAACATCATCGTAAGAGTCATAGTTATGTAATTTCTGTCATCAGAAATCAAGAGAAATATCTGTTTCTTGGGTGAAAAAAGCCTTTTTTGTAGTACTATATTGTAAAAATGTTAATGTTGAGCTATACATAGTGGGCACTAATGATTTATTGGACAGTGTGATAAACAGTATTTTTTACAAATAAATTTCATCCCAGTATCCTTGAATCCTCCTCTGCTAAACTCTGAGACTGAGTGAGCACTGGTGTGCTGGGGACCAGGATAATATGGACAAAGGGATCTGCCGAATCCAAAAATAAAGCTTCATCTATTTAAAGGGATGACTAGGCTGCATAGTGGGTTTTCAGAGAATATTTCACAACTCCGGTCTCACTTCTCTGAGCCAAACTTTTTAAATGAAGTCTTTTGCATTTTTCAACTTACTTTGAAATAATTTCAAATCTACTGAAAGCTGGAAGAGAACAAACAACTACTGTATACTCTTCTTCCAGTTCTACCAACTGTTAACATTTGCTTTGTCACAGTCTGTATGTCCATACATATTATTACTACTTTCCTGCACTGTTTGAGAGTAAGTTGCAGACATCACTTCCTTTTATACCAAAATACTTCAATGTCTACTTTCTGAGGACACATTTTCTCTTCTAGAATCACACACTAATCATCAAAATCAGAAAATTTAACATACATACAAGTAGTATCCTATATACAATACAGATTCTTGTATTTTATGGAATATCACCCATAAAAGACCTCCCCATCTAGCGTCATACATTGCATATGGTGGTTGTCATGTCTTTTAAGTCTAATTTAATCTGGAATAATTCCTTAGCCTTTTTTTGTCTTTCAAGATGTTGACATTTTTGATAGCCAGTTGTTACCTAGTCTTTCTCTGTGATAGATACAGGAAATGCATAGTTGTCAGGACTCCACAGAAGTCCTGTGGATCCTTCTTAGTGCATTCCATCAAAAGGCTTAAGAGGGACTTGCCTCACTCTTGATGAGGTCCACTTGGATCGTTTGGAGAGGGTGATGTCCATGAGGTTTCTTCACTGTTCAGTTACTGTTTTCCTTTGTAATTAAGAAGTCATTTGGCCGGGCGCAGTGGCTCATGCCTGTAATCCCAGCACTTTGGGAGGCCAAGGTGGTAGATCACCTGAGGTCAGGAGTTTGAGATCAGCCTGGCCAACATGGTGAAACCCCGTCTCTACTAAAAATACAAAAATTAGATGGGCGTGGTGGTGTACGCCTGTAGTCCCAGCTACTTGGGAGACTGAGACAGGAGAATTGCTTGAACCTGGGAGGCGGAGGTTGCAGTGAGCTGAGATCGGGCCACTGTATTCCAGCCTGGGCGACAGAGTGAGACTCTGTCTCAAAAAAAAGTCATTTGTGGGGAAGTATTTTATGTAAGTATTCTTAAACTTTCATCCATTAGATTTAAGCATCCATTGGTGACTATTGTTTTTTTGTTTTTTTTAAAAGACGGAATCTTGTTCTCTTGCCCAGGCTGGAGTGCAGTGGCACAATCTCTGCTAACTGCAACCTCTGTCTCCTGGGTTCAAGTGATTCTCCTGCTTCAGCCTCCCAAGTAGCTGGGATTACAGGCATGAACCACCATGCCTGGCTAACTTTTTGTGTTTTTAGTAGAGATGGGGTTTCACCATGTTGCCAGGCTGGTCTTGAACTCCTGATCTCAAGTGATTCACCCACCTTGGCCTCCCAAAGTGCTATGATTACAGGCGTGAGCCACTGTGCCTGGCCCACTGTGATTCTTGCCTCAATTGCTTATTATAGTGATGGTTGCAAAATGGTGATTTTTAAACTATATTATTCTGTCTCCATTTATTAGTTAACATTTTATCTTAAGGGAGAACTTATCCATAGTCCTCATTTGTTTATTGATTAGTATTAGTTGTCATTCTGTTCAAAGAGTGATAATCCATTATGCCGTCCTTATTGTCATCAGTGGGTTATTATCTATTACCTTGATTTGTTTTGATGCTTAAATTGTCCCAGATTTGGCCAGGTGAAGCTCATTCAGGCTGGCTCCCATATTCTTTATTTTTTATTTATTTTTTGGAATGGAGCCTGGCTCTGTTGCCCAGGCTGGAGTGCAGTGGTGTGATTTCGGCTCACTGCAACCTCTGCCTCCTTCTGAGTAGCTGGGATTGTAGGTGTACACCACCATGCATGGCTGTTTTTTTTTTGTATTTTTAGTAGAGATGGGGTTTTGCCATGTTGGCCAGGCTGGTCTTGAACTCTTGACCTCAGGTGATCCACCCACCTCGGCCTCCCAAGGTGTTGGGATTACAGGCGTGAGGCACTGCACCTGGCCTTCCATGTTCTTTAGACATGTCTTCATTTTTTGAGCATTCTGCCGTTATCAAAAGAATGGAAAGGGCTGGGCCCAGTGGCTCACATCTGTAATCCCAGCACTTTGGGAGGCCGAGGCTGGTGGATCACCCGAGGTCAGGAGTTCGAGACCAGCCTAACCAACAAGGTGAAACCCTGTCTCTACTAAAAATACAAAAATTATCCGGGCGTGGTGGCATGCGCCTGTAGTACCAGCTACTTGGGAGGCCGAGGCAGGAGAATTGCTTGAACTGGGAAGCGGAGGTTGCAGTGAGCCGAGATCTCTCCACTGCACTCCAGCCTGGCGACAGAGTGAGACTCTATCTCAAAAAAAAAAAAAAAAAAAAAAAAAAAGCAAGGATATCTTTTTGTATTTTTTGCCTATCTGTGGTTTAGATTTTTAGAAATGGGGTTTCTGGGTCAAAGAGCAAATGCATATGTAATTTTGCTAGGCAGTGTCAAATTCCACTCATTAGTGTGCATTCTCACCAGTAATGTGTGAGGATACCTGTGTCTTACAGATTCAGCAGTAGAGCCTTTGCCAATTTGTAAAATTACCAGCCTAGGAGAAATGATATCTTAAATGTCTTTGTTTTGTGTTGCTGTAACAGAATACCACACACTGGGTGATTTATAACGAAAAGAATAGAATGGTGAAGGTGACAGCAGTTAGTTGGAGTGAGCATCTCCCAAAGTTCTACAGTGTGGCCGAGGATCTTGATTGCTTGATTTTACATTGTTCTTTATTTTACTTATTTATTTTTACTTTGAGACTGGGTCTTGCCCTGGCCTGTTTGGTTTTTTTTGGAGACAGAGTTTTGCTTTTGTTGTTCAGGCTGGAGTATAATGGTGTGATCTTGGCTCACCGCAACCTGTGCCTCCCAGGTTCAAGTGATTCTCTTGCCTAAGCCTCCCAAGTAGCTGGGATTACGGGCATGCACCACTATGCCCAGCTAATTTTGTATTTTTAATAGAGATGGGGTTTCTTCATGTTGGTCAGGCTGGTCTCGAACTCCTGACCTCAGGTGATCTGCCTGCTTTGGCCTCCCAAAAAGCTGGGATTACAGCCGTGAGCACCTGGCTTTTTTTTTTTTTTTTTTATTTTTTTTTGTTAAATAGCCATTGCAAATATTGTGAGATACATTGTTACAGGAAGTCCCTTGCCCTCCCAAAAGCTACCCCACTTCTCTGTCAAGAGAATGGCCCAGTTCTCTCCTGAGTCTGCAAAGGGGAGGTGACAGGATTGCTTTCATGTACATTATATAATGCAAAATTAAAAAAATCTTCACCTGAATACTTTTTGTTTTATTTTGAATAATCGGCCATCATGGTCCCCATTTTTGTCCCCAATTTGAGGTGTTTGAAGGCTTTTAGTCTCCCTGGGAGTGGGTAGTAGTGTGGAGGCAGCCAGGGCATACCTGTACACTGACTTGAGACCAGTTCAGTAAAAGTGCACACCTTAAAAAAAGAAAAAAAAAAAGTTTATTTGGCTCACAGTTCTGGAGGCTGCAGAGTCTTAGAGCATGGTGCCAGCATCTGATGAGGCCCTGCATGCTGTGTCATCCCATGGTGGAAGATGGAAGGGTAAGAGCGGGTGAGATTGTGAGCATGAGAGAGGGCTGTACTTCATATTTTAACAACCCACTTTCATGATTATGATAATCCTTGGGTTTATTTTTTCTGTCTCTTCATTTCTCTAGCTTTTCTCTGGGGTTTTGGTCTTTTGCTTCTTTATTTTTAGAAGCTCTTTATGTATTAGGGTCTTTTGGGTTCCGCAGACCACTCCCGGTTCCAGTGATTTACTAGGAGGAATCAGGACTACAGTGAAAATGTAGAAAGCAAATCAGCCAAGGGAAAAGATGTGGGGCGGAGCCTAGAGGAAACTGGGGCAAGCTTCCCGAGTCCTCACCCAGTGCAGCCACGCAGGATGCACTTAATTCCTCCAGCATCAGGCTGTGACAACATGTGTGCAATACTCTGTACCAGGGAAGCTCCTCAGAGACTCAGGGCCCAAGATTTTCACTGGGGACTTGTCATGGAGGCACCCTGTGCATAGCACGTGCCAGAATTCCAGAGTCCCAGAAGGAAAGCAAGGCATTGGCATAAACCACATTGTTTGCCACTCTAGGCACAGTGAACTACTTTTAGCATTTAGGGAATGATGGGAACCCCCCAACTCCAAGATCCTAGATGCCAATTAAAGGCCATTCCTCCAAGCAGGACTTTCTAAGAAACTGCAGTCTCAGGCCCATTAACTTTCTTTTGCACGTAGGGAATATTAACCCTTAATGATATATATTGCAAATATCTTTCCCCTATTTATTATTTGTCTTTTACCATGCAAAGTTTGTTTTCTTTAGGCAGTCGTATTTATTAATCTTTTCTTTATTGTTTCTAGATTTTGAGTCATAGTTAAGAAAGGTTTTTTTCATTCCCAGATTATGTGATGGTTTCTTTTTTCTTTTTCTTTTTTCTTGAGACAGTCTCACTCTGTTGCCCACACTAGAGTGTGGTGGCACAGTCTCCACTCACTACAACCTCCACCTCCCCGGCTCAAGCGATTCTCTCGCTGCAGCCTCCCGAGTAGCTGGGACTGCAGGTGCGTGCCACCACATCGGGCTAATTTTTGTATTTTTAGTAGAGATGGGGGTTTCACCATGCTGATCAGGCTGATCTCAAACTCCTGACCTCAGGTGATCCACCCACCTTGGCCTCCCAAAGTGCTGGGATTACGGATGTGAGCCACTGTGCCTAGCTGGTAGGTTTTTTTTTTTTTTTTTTAATGGTTTCATTTTTTTCATTTAAATCTCTAGTTCATTTGGAATTTATCCTGAGATGAGGTATGAAGAATGAACCCAGTTGGATCCACTTTTGTGTGTGTGTGGCTATGGCTGTCCTGTTTATCTTAACATAGTTTGTAGAAAAAACCCAGCGATTGGAGATGCTGCCTTTATCATGTGCTACATTTGTCTATGCAATTGTGTTTCTTTCTGGATTTTGTATGGCGTTGTATTAGTCTATTGGTCTGTTCATAATAGCAGCACTACACAGTTTTAATTAGGCTATTTAGAATGATTTCATTTCTAATGGTTCCAGCTTCCCCTGCCCATCTAATTATTTTTTAGGGCTTTCCCATATATTTTTGCTTGTTGTTCCTCCAAGTGATCTTTATAATCAGCTTCTATAGTTCCAGGAGAGAAAGCCTGATGGCATTTTTATTGGGATTGTATTAAACTTAAAAATTAATTTAATGAGCATCATCATCTTTATAACACAGTCTTCCTATCAAAGAACATGGTTTATCTCTCCATTAGTTCAAGTCTGTTTTGTGTCTTTTAGGAATATTGTGGTATTTCCGCAGGTAGATTTCTTGTTAACTTTATTTATATCTGTGTATTTGATTTTTTTTTTTTTTGCTATCATAAATGGTGCCTTCTCTTTCATTTTATCCTCTGTTTTTCTTGAATATATGAAGACAATTTTTTCATTTCTAGATTGCATGGTGGTTTTTCATGGTAGTTATTCATTTTATAAGCTGCTGCTTTACAGAATACTCACGTTATTTGTATGAATTTTTCTCTTGATCCCTAGGGATTTTCAGGTATAAAAACTTGTCATTGGGCCCAGCGCAGTGTCTCACACCTGTAATTGCAAGCACTTTGGAAGGCTAAGGCAGGCAGATCACTTGAGGCCAGGAATTCGAGACCAGCTTGGCCAATGTGGCAAAACCCTGTCTCTTCTAAAAATACAAAAAATTCAGCTGGGTTTGGTGGCACACGCCTGTAATCCCAACTACTTGGGAGGCTGAGGCAGGAAAATTGTTTGAACTGGGAAGGCAGAGGTTGCAGTGAGCTGAGATTGAGCCATTGTACTCCAGCCTGGCCAACAGAGCCAGCCTCCGTCTCAAAAACCAAAACCAAGACCTGACAATGGCAAAAGAGATTGTTTTACCTCTTCTTTTTCATTTTTAGGGACTCTAACTGCTTTTGCATTGACATAGTGCAGGGGCCAGTACCTCCAAAACAATGTTAATTTAAATTAGAGTGGAGTTAGTGGGCATTATTATTTTATCCCTGATTTTAGTGGGATAGTCTTTTTTTTTTTCCCCCCATTTATTGTAGTCGAAGAGGGTTTGTGAATGTTCTTTGTATTCTTTTTTTAAAGTCAGAGTTTCACTCTTGTCGCCCAGGCTGGAGTGCAGTGGAGCGATCTCGGCTCACTGCAACCTCCACCTCCTAGATTCAAGTGATTCTTTTGCCTCTGCCTCTCAAGTAGCTGCGATTATAGGCGCCTGCCATCACGCCCAGCTAATTTTTTATACTTAGTAGAGACTGGATTTCACCATGTTGGCCAGGCTGGTCTCGAATTTCAGACCTCAGGTGATCCACCCACCTCGACCTCCCAAAGTGCTGGGATTATAGGCATGAGCCACTGTGCCTGGCTAGGAGATATAATCTTTATAAGTTCTGAGTTTAATGTAGCTATATGAACTATCTTATTAATGATGTTATTTAGGGTTTCAGTTTTTTTTTTTTTTTTTTTTTTTAACTGAGACCGAGTCTCCCTCTGTCACCTAGGCTGGAGTGCAGTGGCGCCATCTCAGCTCACTGCAGCCTCACCTCCTGGGTTCAGGTAGTTATTTGCCTCAGCCTCCTCAGTAGCTGGGATTACAGGCACCTGCCGCCATGCCTGGCTAATTTTTGTATTTTTAGTACAGACAGGGTTTCTCCATGTTGGCCAGGCTGGTCTCGAACTCCTGACCTCAGGTGATCCACCCACCTCTGCCTCCCAAAGTGCTGGGATTACAGACATGAGCCACTGCACCTGAACTCACTTGGGGTGTGTGTGTGTGTGTGTGTGTGTGTGTGTGTGTGTGTGTAACTAGTCTGTCTTGGACTGAGAATGGCATACTAAGGCCTCCTGTTATTAGTCTCCTATTAAGGTCTCCTTGCATTTTCTGTGGGTCCTGCTTTATGAAAGTTGTTGCTGCCATGTTGGTTGTCTAGATGGAAGTAATTTGTATCTTCACTAGAGTTGTTGTTTTAGCATATTAAGTAGCCTTCTAATTGTTTTCTCAGCAGAGTTCTACTTTGTCAGATATCAAGATGTGTGATCCCTGCTTGCTTCTCCTTGTGTTTATCTGATGTATGTTTGTCCATCCTTTTATTATTCTTTCTGAATTGTTTGTACCCAAAATATTGTTTGATTTTGCTTTTTAGTCAGTCTGAAAATGTTGCCTTTTATTGGATGACTTAAGCTCATTTATACTCATAGATAGGTGATTTAAGCATATTTATATGTATTGATAAGATTGATATATTTGGCCTTAGTTTTGCAATATTTACATATATATGTATTTAAACATAATCTTTTGCCATATAGTCCATTTTGTTTGATTTATATTATATCTTTTTTGGTGCACTTTAGGACAGACTGTATTTTTGTCTAATGGTTATCATTATATATAGTCCTTTTATTCGTGGCTGTTTTCTGTTGGCTACCAACTGTGAGTAACCATGAAATTAGCTTGCACCTCTTCTTCCCCTCCCGCTTCTCCTTTTCAGCATCTGATTTGCAAAAAAAAAAAAAAAAAAAAAAAAAAAGCCTTCTAATTAATAGAAATTATTAGCAGTCAACAAGTTTATTATATTTTATGTGCATTCTTTTCATGTTGCATTGGACTTGTATTGACAGAGGACAGAGCCATAAATTACTATACTTTTTCCCTTACAACTGCCATAAAAGCTTCATTTAAGAAAAGTTCTCTGTAGCATTGATTTTACCATATGTCTTATATCCTTTTCATACTAAAAGATTCTTTAATAGTTTATTGGGCATATGGTGCTATAAATACACATTCACGTAACACTACTTCCTGGAACCTCCTAAAAATGAACAAAACTAACCAAAAATAGAAAATAAAGCAGCTAAAATTCGTATCACATTTTATGAAATTTCCAGTGAAGTGTGGATCCGTTTGCGGGAGGATACTGAGATGTGGCATTCCTGCCCATCTCTGGCTGGTTGCAGGTGTCTAAGCATACATTTCTGAAAGTGCCCCTCACAGTCCTTACAGCAGAGCTAGGAGCTGATGGATGAATGGACCACTGCCAAAGAAGCATATTCTGGCAGCAGCTCCTTTCCGTCCTAAAATGTAGCAGGGCATGCTGGGCTAAAAGAGGGATCATGTAGTAACAGTGTCATTATGTTCTTTGACTTTGTGTCACTAAAGGAGAAAACCTGTGAGGATGACCAGCTTATATCTGATCAGAAATTGCTAATATCTAAGATAAGGCATTTCCCCTTAAACCTGCCTGTCCTCCACAGTGAACTTCGGAATTAGACATATGCCCAGAACAAAGGATTTAGTAGAATTAGTAGGAAAGTATACCCAAATTCAGGCTCTGATTGCTCACTGTTCAGCCAGTTCTTCTAAACAACCAGAGGACTACACAGAGATTTCAAGACATTGTATTCAGTATCATTGTAAGCAGGGCGAAGAGTTGTTGAGCGAGCAGGTCCAGGGAGACCTGCACCCATTCGAAGCTGAGTGTGAAGCAGAAAGGACCCACCATGGGACTGTGCACAAAAAATAAGGAAAGAAACATAATAAGCAAAAATAGATGAGAAAGTATACTTTGGAAAGAGCACTTCAGTAATTAGAGTGGAATTTTATTTTTTTATTCCTCATTTTTTGAGACGGAGTCTCGCTCTATCCCCAAGGCTCAAGTGCAATGGCTTGATCTCGGCTCACTGCAACCTCTGCCTCCTGGGTTCAAGCCATTCTCCTGCCTCAACCTCCTGAGTAGCTAGGGTTACAGGTGCCTGCTACCACGCCTGGCTAATTTTCATATTTTTAGTAGAGGTGGGGTTTCACCTTATTGGCCAGGCTGGTCTTGAGCTCCTGACTTCAGGTGATCTGCCTGCCTCAGCCTCCCAAAGTGCTGGGATTACTGGTGTGAGCCACTGTGCCCGGCTAGAATGGAATTTTAGATAAAACCACTTTGCTTTTAAATTTAGACAACATGAGCTCAATAAAACAAAAGAACAAAGAAGTAATTTTAAAAGATTAAAGAAAGCTAAAAGGAGGACATGGAGGTCAGTGAGCTGACGTCCATAAGGAAAGAAATAGAAAACTGAAATCATTTCAGGAGTGAAAAGCATGTTGGGGGTTGCATGAGGTAGTACCAGTGGTTCTGAAATCTCTGACATGGAGGATCAACTTCCTGAAATTACATAGACCACGGTAGGAAAGAACAAAGGGGTAATGGTGATTAGAGAGAAGATGGAAGCTGTGGGAGAAGAGTCCAGAAGGGATCTACTATAGTCAGAGCTGGTGTTCCTGAAGAAGAGAACAGAGTGTATGGAACAGATGTAACATTAATAAATAAAAGACAAAGTTTTCCTGGAATATAATGAAAGATCATGTAATATTAATATAAGGACTCACTGTGAACTGGAAAAAATTCACTGAGTCATTAAAATGGAAGCGTATCCTGGTTAATTTATAAAACCTGAAAGATAGACCAGGCACGGTGCCTTGTGCCTGTAATCCCAGCACTTTGGGAAGCTGAGGTGGGTGGATCACCTGAGGTCAGGAGTTCCAGACCAGCCTGACTAACAGGGAGAAACACCATCTCTACTAAAAATACAAAATTAGCCAGGTGTGGTGGCACACACCTGTAATCCCAGCTACTGGGGAGGCTGAGGCAGGAGAATTGCTTGAACCTGGGAGGCGGAGGTTGCAGTGAGCTGAGATTGCGCCGTTGCACTCCAGCCTGGGCAACGAGAGTGAAACTCCATCTCAAAAACAAAACAAAATAAAAAAAAAAACCCTGAAAGATAAAAGAATCCTATATTTAAGCAGGAAAAAAGCAAACTGGCCACCTCCAATGGAAAAAATAAAATCACCTTAGTCTGGGGGTTTTCAGCAATGTAATGTGCCAAAAGGTGATGAAGCAATGCTTAAGAATGTGGGGGGTGCGGGCACAGTGGCTCACGCATGTAATCCCAGCACTTTGGGAGGCCAAGGCAGGAGGATTGCTTGAGCCCAGGAGTTGGAGACCAGCCTGGGGAATGTAGCAAGACCCTGTCTCTATTCCCCTGGCCCCCGAAGGAAAAAGCTGGGTGTGGTGATGCGTGCCTGTAGTCTCAGTAACGTGGGAGGCTGAGGTGGGAGGATGGTGTGAATCTAGGAGTTTCAGGTTACAGTGAGTTATGGTTGTGCCACTGCACTCCAGCCTGGGTGACAAAGCGAGACTATAGCTCAAAAGAAAAAAACAGGAGTAGGGGAGTTAGGGCAAGAAGGAAGACAATGTGATTGGATTGAAATGTCATTAAAATGCAGCATAATAAGACATTTACAAATGGGCAAAAGCTCAGGAATTAATAGCATTCAGAAACCTCACTGAAAAAATATACTTGCAGATATAACCCAGCCAACTGAAAGATGAATCAGTGAGGGCTCCAGAAAGAGAGGTTGAAGTATAAAGATACCAGCTTCAATAATTGAATAATCTTTCTTGGAGAAATAAGCCAGAACGAAAAAAAAAAAAAAATTGAATAAATACTGACTCAACCTTAAAAATGTCAACACAATGATGACATGTGCTAGCAAAATTTCCTGAAAGCCAACAATATCATGGGAGATTAGGTTAGGGTTGGGCTGGGGACGGGGAGTGGGAGTGGGAGCAGGAGACAGCACCGTGCTAATTGTTGTATCTTTCAGAATGTGTAGTTAAGGAATACTGTTTCATTTTTTGAAATTGATAAATTGAGAAGGCTATTATACTGAAAACAGACTCTGTATACCTTTGAAATGTACAAATTGAGAGGAAGAAAAGCAAATAAAATAGATTAGGGAGTAAAAGGAAACAGGCAACAACAAGGAATAGTACAAAAGTTAAAACAAGAGTAAGACTACTCTGTTGCACATGAGAAGACCTCACCTGGCATGGACTCAACTAAATTCACTTTCTGTACTAAGCGAAAACTATGTTGGTTACATATAAGTCAGTCATTCAGAAAGTAAAAAGATGGAAAAAAATTAAAGAAAGAAAGTAAAAGGGGCCGGGCACGGTGACTCACGCTTGTAATCCCAGCACTTTGAAAGGCCAAGGTGGGTGGATCACTTTAGGTCAGAGTTTGAGACCAACCTGGCCAACATGGTGAAACCCCGTCTCTACTAAAAATACAAAAATTAGCTGGGCATGGTGGTGGATTTCTGTAATACCAGCGACTCAGGAGGCTGAGGCAGGAGAATCGCTTGAACCTGGGAGGTGGAGATTGCAGTGAGTGGAGATCGTGACACTGCACTCCACCCTGGGCAACAGAGCGAGACTCTGTCTCCAAAAAAAAAAAAAAAAAGCAAAAGGATGGTTCAAAAATAAGCCAAACAAACGCACAATAAAAGAAAGCATGAGTATTATTTGATTGCAAAGCAAAAAATTTTAAATGAAACAAGGGTTTAATTGTTATTTTTTGGTTTATTTACAAATGTTTGATTTTATCATTGTACTCTGACCCTGCCAGTTAACTGTAAGTGCAAAGAACCTTTGCTTTACACATTCCAGAAAACTTCTAGAGAAGGCTGAAGACAGGGAAGGGCAAGTGCCCAGCAGTGTGGGGCAGAAGAGGGGTCTCACTGTAGCCTGAATATTTTGGGCTGTCCACACTTGCTCCTAAGTCCTCCAATTCCAGTCCCACAGGTAGCTGGGCACCAACCAGTTCCAGAGCCTTTAAGAATCTAGGGTGTATGTTGGGCTGGTTCTCACCTCTTGCCACTGCTGGCTTTCTTATATCTCTAAAGTCAGGTACGATGGGTCCTCAACTTTCCAGGACCAAAGTCTTGCTGTTGTCACCTTTTCTTTTCTCCACATCCTCAAGGTTTAATATTGTTTTAAATTTATTTTTCTTTTGAGGCGGAGTTTTGCTCGTTGCCCAGGCTGGAATGCAATGGCGTGATCTCAACTCACTGCAGCCTCCGCCTCCTGGGTTCAAGCGATTCTCCTGTCTCAGCCTCCAGAGTAGCTGGGATTACAGGCATGCGCCACCATGCCTGACTTGTTTTGTATTTTTAGTAGAGATGGGGTTTCTCCCTGTTGGCCAGCCTGGTCTGGAACTCCCGACCTCAGGTGATCTGCCCACCTTGGCCTCCCAAAGTGTTGGGATTACAGGCGTGAGCTGCTGTGCCTGGCCTAAATTTTTTTTTTTTTAAATTTTTGAAATAATCGCTAAAAATTGTTTTTGCCTTGGTTTTAGTGGGGCTTTGGGAAAGAGTGAGATTAGATAATATGTTTAGTCCATCATTTAAACAGTTAAAACACTTCTAAAGCACTTTAACTGGAAGTCAGAGTTTACCTTATAATAATGTTCAGAATCCACAGAAAGGGAGTATGCTTTATGATCTTGTGTATATGAATAACATAGAGAAAAAAAAAAGTACTCAGAAGGAGAAATAGAAAATTTAAGCACAGGCAACGATACTGGATTTGGATAAAACATTTAAGTTTCAACTTTATATATTGAATTCTTCATTCTATAGAGACTATGCTTTTCAATGCAACAACCCAAGGAACATTAAAAAAATAGGTCATGTAATTTACATTGCACAATATGGAGATTGTGCGTTGTTTTAAAACTATTGTTAGGATCTGGGAACAATTTTACTTTTATCAAAACCATATTTAAACTGTGAAAAATCTTAGGAGGGAGTAGAGCTATTCTGATTGAAGTTTGGGGTTTGAGACTGGACCTCACCAGGGGTCTCAATCTAAAGAACTTCTCACAGGACACAGTTTGAGAACACTAGCCAGGCGTGGTGTCATGCACCTATCGTCTCGGCCACTCAGAACGTGGAGGCAGATGATTGCTTGAGGCCAGGAGGTCAGGGCTGCAACGAGCCATGATTGCACCACTGCACTCCAGCCTGGGTGACAGAGGGAGACCCTGTCTCAAAAAAAAAAAAAAAAAAAAGATGTAAAACACTGTTTTAAGATGTAACAGTTCTACTTTCAAACACAAATTAGTTGACCTTAGGGTCATTACCTTCTGCTTAAGACACATGTTTGGAAGAGGAGTTTCAATGATATATATGTGTTGAGTCAACAATAGGTTAATTCTCCTGACTTTGTAGAGCTGAAAAGTCTACATATTACTGCTGTTGAAAGATAGGAGCAGCTAACAAGTAAAGTGAACAAGTCTTTGTGCAAGGACTGTTTAAAATGTTTGGGGCAGGCTGCGCGTGGTGGCTCAGCCTGTAATCCCAGCACTTTGGGAGGCCGAGGCGGGTGGATCACCTGAGGTCGGGAGTTCAAGACTGCCTGACCAACATGGAGAAACCCTGTCTCTACTAAAAGTACAAAATTAGCTGGGCATGGTGGCACATGCCTGTAGTCCCAGCTACTTGGGAGGCTGAGGCAGGAGAATTGCTTGAACCCAGGAGGCGGAGGTTGTGGTGAGCCGAGATCGTACCATTGCACTCCAACCTGGGTAACGAGCAAAACTCTGTCTCAAAAAAAAAATAAAAAAAAAGTTTGGGGCAAATAATGATATATCGTATCTACAGAGAGAAGCATTGGAAAGATACACAGGAATAGAAGGTGGATAGAAGGCAGAAATGGGGTAGAGTAAGACTTCTTAAGGAATACCTTTTTATATTGCTTTGAATTTTGAGCTATAACATATTCTTTGTTTAAAAGGCAGAGGTGTAATTATTGGTAGTGCTTTATGCAGCTGTTGACTGGGTCTGCTTCCGTGGCTTCCTCTTCTGTCTTTCCTGATTTCTGTATGAGAAAAGGTCTCAGAAAAGTTAAGGGACCCGTGGAAGGTGGGATGAGTTTGAGAACATGACTGGCAATCTGTAAGTATAGTTTATGTGTTTTTGAGAGTAGTGCCTACCTCCATCATGCTAGCTTTTGGAAGGAGTGTTAAAAAAACCAAGGGCTTTTAATGTAAAGGTGATGGTCTTAAATGCTTATATACATGTGTTTGGGAAAATTGGATTAGTGTAGTTCTTCCCATTTGGGATAAAATATATATGTGGAAGAGACGATATGAAATTTTAGCATAGAGAGGGACTTTCAGTGTAGAAACAGGAAGGAAATTATTCATCAGGAAAATAATTGGTAGATCTGATCACCTAGACTGTTTAAATATTTACATTTCAGAAAATGTAGAGCAAGGTAAACAACAAGCGGGGAAAAATTAGCAACGTTTGTGAACAAGCACAAATACCCTCAGTATATAAGCATTCACACAAATTGATAAGCACTAAAACTCCAGTAGAAACGTGATCTAAGGAGAATTCATGAGAGAAATAGAGATCACTAGTATACAGAAAAATAATATTCAGTAGTAAGTAAATAAATCACTGCACGATGAAATCCTACTTCTTTTGAATTAGGAAATATTATCCAAAAATGGCAACATTTAACACTGAGGTAGGGATTATTACACACATTTTAGAGATGAAGAAACCAAGGAATGAAGGGATTAATTTACTTGCCTGAAATCACATAGCGGGTGCTGGGATTTGAACCTAGCATTGTGGCCCTATTAAGCTGGCCTCACATTATAAATATATAATGTTTTCAAGCACTTTCAAGCTTTATTATACATCTGTTTATGGCAGTAACTATACATCTTCATTTTTGATGGTTGTATAGAATATTGTTGAATGGATGTAATATAATATAATTTAATATATCCTCTATTTTGAGTGTTTCCAGGTTCTAGTGTTTGTTTTGCTATTATATTGCTTCCCCGAACATTTTTTTGTGTGTCTATCTTTGCATACATGTAAAAATACTTATGTTAGGTAAGTTCCTAGAAAGGCACTATTTGGCTAATAGGGTGGGTATAGGCATTAAATTTTTTGATAGCTAGTGCGCCCTTTTATAATGGCTCTTTAACCCTTTACTATCACCTGTGTATAATTTACCACCACCTTCAGTATTGGCACCAGTTTTGAGTGGCTTTGCATTAAATTTGTAGGTAGATTTAGTAATATTCAGTATTTTTACAAATATTGACTCTTCCTTATCCTGAACCAATTGACCAGAAAAATATAAAAAAAAGAAAGGACTCTTCCTATGTAAGATTCAGGTGTGTCTCTATTTGTCTGCTTGTATATAGAGAGTTTATTTAAAGAGCAATGTTATTTTTAAGGGTAGGAGTAATAGCTTATTCATGTAGTTATGTAGTGTATTCTTAAGGGTAATATTCTGTTGCTGTTGCCATTCTGAGTGGGATGTTTTAATCCATTATATGTTCTTATTGTTAGATAGAGAAGTTGTTGATTTTTGTCTCTTCATTTAGTAACTGGTCATCTTTTTGAATTTTTTTATTGCTTTTAGTTTTTCACTTAATTTCCTTAGTTATTCCAGGTATACAGTTATCATCTAAAAAGAATGAAATTTGGCGGGCACGGCGGCTCACACCTGTAATCCCAGCACTTTGGGAGGCCGAGGTGGATTGCCTGAGGCCAGGAGTTCAAGACCAGCCTGGCCAACATGGTGAAACCCCATTTTTACTAAAAATACAAAAATTAGCTGGGCATGGTGGTGCACGCCTACTCGGGAGGCTGAGGCAGGAGAATCACTCACACCTGGGAGGTAGAGGTTGCAGTGAGCCGAGATTGTGCCACTGTACTCCAGCCTAGGTGACAGAGCAAGACTCCGTCTCAAAAAAAAAAAAAAAAAAAAAAAAAAGAATTAAATTTTAATCTCCTCCTTCTTCCCAAAATCTTTTCCTTTACTCTGTTCTTTTTGATTTGTAATATCTAGTTCTTCCTAAACAGTGTAAAATCAGAATAATGATAGTAGATCTCCTTGGCTTAATTCTGGCTTCAATAAAGATTCTTAAGTGTTTCATTTTATTTTGGTTTGAGATTTTTTTTTTCCCCATCATCTCTTCCTAAGGAATCTTTCCCTTTTTAGCTGAAGTTTTGTACTTTCTTTATTTTCCTAGATTGAGCCTAGATTTTTTTTTTTTACTACTTCTGTTTTTTTTTTTTTTTTTTTTTTGAGCTAGAGTCTCACTCTGTTGCCCAGGTTGGAGTGCAGTGGCGCCAGGGCCCAAGCGATTCTTGTGCCTCTGCCTCCTGAGTAGCTGGGACTACAGACACGTGCCACCATGCCCAGCTAACTTTTTGTATTTTAGTATTGAGATAAGGTTTTACTATGTTGCCCAGGGTGGTCTTGAACTCCTGAGCTCAGGTGATCCAGCGCCTCACCCTCCCAAAGTGCTGGGATTACAGGCGTAAGCCACCACACCCAGCCTATTTTCACTACTTCTTAATTGCATAGTTGGAATTGAAAAGCATTTCCTACATTTTTTTTCATAGAGTACCTACACACACAGGGTTTTAAATAATAAGATAAAATTGCTGCGTTTGGTAGCTGGGCTCTGTGGCTCACACCTATAATCCTAGCACTTTGGGAGGCCGAGGTGGGAGAATCCCTTGAGCCTAAGAGTTTGAGACCAATCTGGGCAACACAGGACGACCCCTCTCTACAAAAAATAAAAATAACTTACCCGAGTGTGATGACATGTGCCTGTGGTCCCAGCTACTTGGGAGACTGAAGTGGGAGGATCACTTGAGCCCAGGAGGTTGAGGTTGCAGTGACCTGTGATCACACCACTGTACTCCAGTCTGGGTGACAGTGAGACTGTGTCTCCAAAAATAAAAATAAATAAATAAAAAAAGGACATATGGGTTCTTTCTTCTGAACTTCTGACCAGTATTAAACTTCAGTATTATAGATACATCTTGCTAAATGTGGGTGGAAGGAGGTTTTGGTAGAATGTGACAGTGAGGTTGGGGAGCTTGCATTATATAAAAATGCTACAGGTGACTTCATGTGATATAGTTGAGGTCAGTGAGTTTTAAGCTGGTTGACCACCAGAACCATGCGGGTGAGGGAGGGTTATTAAGAACACAGATGCCCAGCCTTCTCTGGAGATTCCCATTTACTGAATCTCGCACAGCCCCTGGGAATCTGTTTCAGGAGTTCCCCAGGTGATCTGGTCAGCCACATGTGGCTTATTGTTTCTCGATGCCTACCAAGATCTTAAACTTGCCTTCCAGGTAAAGTCAGCCATGATACAACCAGAAAACTCAATCTGAAGTCCTGTATCGGATAGGTAAACATTCTGAGGATCACTTTGAGGACCTGGGCCATGTCCATCCGCCTCCCCATCCTCAGTCTGAGTGCGGCTCAGTGATTAGTACAGTGCCTGCTACATTGTTTCTAGCTAGTAAACTGGTTGAAATAGGGAAGTTTCTTTTTTTGGTAAATGGTGTCTTGAGCACGTGCCATATTTAAGAATCATGTTTTGCTGTTGCTTTTTTGGTCCCGCTCTTCATGGCGTTGAACTGTGATGTTATCATGGAACAGGCCAGTCTAGCATTGAATTTTCCTGGAAAGAATTTGAGGATGCGTCCTTTTTAGATGACATCTACTGAATTATATTTAATAGATTGTCATTGAAGTTTGGGATGGATGAGGCTGTGTCGGTGCAGATTTTATTAAAATTTTAAATTTGAATGTCTCTTAAATTTTGTTTGATGTTTGTTACGTTATGATTATTCAAAGTAACAAAACTTCAAGTGTATTTGATACTATTAATGTATAAGGAATAGTCCAGGAAAATGGAAAGATATTACATTAGGATAAAATGATCTGAATAATTTGTGCTTTTGCCAGTGTTTTTTAAAATAACTTCAGTTCTGCTAGGAGGGTAAGGATCTTATAGTAAGTTGTTAGCACATGAGAATATTAGGGCCAGGCGTGGTGGCTCACGCCTGTAATGCCAGCACTTTGGGAGGCCGAGGCAGGTGAATCACAAGGTCAGGAGTTCAAGACCAGCCTCGCCAACATGGTGAAACCCCATCTCTACTAAAAACACAAAAATTAGCCAGGCATGGTGGCAGGTGCCTGTAATTCCAGCTGCTCAGGAGGCTGAGGCAGGAGAATTGCTTGAAACAGGAAGGCGGAGGTTGCAGTGAGCCAAGATCACACCACCACACTCCAGCCTGGGCAAAAGAGCAAAACTCCGTCTCAAAAAAAAAAAAAAAAAAAAAAAAAATTAATTTCCTCAGTCATGAAAATCATCATTGGCTTAATGTCATTGATACTTAAGGTACCCGTGTGACTCTGACACAGAGGCCTCCTTCCAAGATGATACTGTCTAAAAGAACGATGTGGCTCCAGAATCTGAATGTTCCAGCAGCTGCTTAGTTGAATTTTAGAGCTGTGGGCCTCACAGCGCTCAAGTCTGTTTTTGTAGTCTGACATTTTCCTGCTGTGGGCCGTCGTTACGATTTCAGGGTACAAAACTTTGGGATGGAAATGAGGCATAGTTGTTGAAGGCCTATCAGGTATGTCCTAGATCTACCATTTGTTTCATACATTTCATTCTCACCACTATACAAATTAAACTGTCCATGGTGTACAGTGGAAAGAATGAATGCTATCACTTGGGACCCAGAACACATTGCTTGTTTTTTTCAACTTTTCAGATTTTTTTTTTTTTTTTGGAGACAGGGTCTCGCTGTCACCCAGGCTAGAGGGCAGTGGTGCAGTCATAGTTCACTGCAACCTCGAACTCCTGAGCTTAAGGGGTCCTCTTGCCTCAGTCTATTATCCCCATTTTACAGTAACTGACATACAGATAGGTAAAGTAACTTGCCCGAAGATACACATTTGGCAAATAGTGGGGCTGGGATTTGAACTCAGTATGGTGCCAAAGTGCAAAATATGAAGATGATATAACAGCCTCAAACCTAGCACCTAATTTTAATAAATGTTAACATTTTACCATATTAGTTTCAGTGTTTTTTTGTTTTTTTTTTTTTCCTGAAACCCATTACACATAGGCCACTGCTTCTGCTTAAGTAGGAAATTGTAGGAGATGTGATTTTTTTTCTGGCTCCATCAGATTCTTTTTCTGACTTTCAGCATCCTTCTTGCAAATATTGGTCCTTCCCCTAGCAGTCTGACGATGATTACCTTTTTTATAACTGGTGAGAATACATTGTGCAGTTATTTCTGGAGTATTTGCCATGTGCCAGGCACTGTGCTGGGGGTGTAGATATAACTATGAGAAAGGACCCTGTTCTGGGCAGCGTGTGGAACTCGTAGTCTAACAGTGTGGGAAGTTGGATTTATTTAAGCATAAGGTGCATCATTTTTGTAGGAAGGAGCTGATGTAGCTTGTTAAAGACACAGATTTGATGATTTTAGTGATTTCTGGTCTGCTTGTTGGATTCTGTAGGCATCTTTAGCCTTGGGTTAGTAATTCACTTATTTATATGTATTTTCTGGAATATAATTCCAGATGTTAAAATTGGGAAGGATCTGGAATTCTAAAGGTCAGACTCTGTTGCCTCCATTCTGGGTTGAACTCCACCTTGTAGGTGGAACCCTGGAGTGGAGTTGTTGTGGGTCCACTTGGCCTCGTACTCTGTTTGCAGTTCTTGAGTTGTGGAACTGGAGAGGGCTTCACATGGTCTTACCTCCAGAAGCTCCTTGTAGGGCCTGAGGAGTCTCAGGACTTGGCATTGCCCTGGCTCCTGTGGGTTGAAGACCTCAGATCCTGTGGAAGTTCAGCAGTCATATGTGATTTGAGGGGAACTGACTTTTTTTTTTTTTTTTGGTCTCTTATCCATTCACTGTGTGTTCAAAAATAGTAAAATTAGCATATGGTAAAATATATTTAAAAATTGTAAAATTAATTTATTAGAATTTGGAAGTATTACCAGATCAAAAATTTAATATCAAGCATCTTGAAATAATTTTTAAGTAGAATGAATGAATAAAGTTAGTTTCAACACTGCTAGTATTAGCTAGCATTATTACAGAATGACGGCTTGGTTGTCCAGACGTTACTGTTAATTAGAGTAATCCTAATAAGAAGGGAAGCGCTGATGAGTCTTCTCAATTTACTTACCGCTTTTCAACTTTATTTCCAGCAGATGGTTCTGAGTGGTGTTTTTTTTTTTTTCCACCACCCCCCCTTTTATATTTAGGAGATTAGCAAATGCTTTTGGAACAGATAGTAGTATTTTGGCATTTGTTTTAGTTAAGACTTTTGGAATCTATCATGCAGTGTCTTGACAGAAAATGGGCTCCTTCTGAAATGAGATGATAAAGAGATGCTCTTGTCAGATGATTCTCAGGAGACGGCAGTAGCTGTTTCTTAGACATATGCCATGACATTTTAAGAAAATTATATAATCATTTTCTAACCGCCGCCCCCCACCCCGCAAAGTTCAGGAAGTTTGTATGAAAGTTCTAGGAAGTAAGTATACTTCTTAGAGAGCCAGCATTGGAATTAGCCTGCATATGTAGATTGGAGTTCTTTTTCTGCAGTTCACTAGTGTGGGCAGTTTAATCAACTTCTCAGCACCACCCTTTTCTCATTTGCAAAACAGGGATAATTTCTACTTTCTTCACAGGGTTTCTGTAAAGATAGAGTGTAAAAGCACTTTTAAAGTTATTAGGGATGCATAAATGTAATTTATATGTTAGTATATATGTCTTTTTTTTCTACTAGAAACAAGCAGAATATTTTAAGTTTTTGCAAAACTGCTTTCTTTGAAATTAGTGTTTGATTCTCAGTGATCACAAGTTTTTTCTTTTTTAATTTCAAGGAGTATTCTGAGGCTTGATATTTTAGGACTTGGAGAGCTTATAATGAAAGACATTAATCCAATATAGACGAGAGTATTATTATCTAAACATGTGTTGATGACTTTGTGCTTTTAGGTATACCAAGCTTGGCTACGCAGGCAACACTGAGCCCCAGTTCATTATTCCTTCATGTAAGTAAAGCTCTATCCTTGGGTTTATAAAGGTTTGTGTTTCTCAGAATTGTTCTAAGTGTTCTGATTCTGTTTTTCAAGGCATATTATGTACTTATGTACTTACCATCTTCTTTTAGAAGACCGTTCTGGTTATCCACAACTTTCTAGTCCTTTTGTTCCATTCTGATAAAGCCCTTGTCACTGTCATTGGAATCTCAGCTTGGGTGGTCAGCAGGGTCCGTTTATTCAATTATAAATGCCTGAACTGCCTAGAAAAAGTGTATCTGGTCGTTAAGGTTAATTTGTAATTTTAAGTACGTACAGTCTGTTAGCTTAGTAACTTAATGGACTGAATATCTCTTGTACTACACTATTCACTCTATTGAAAGTTTTTTTTTTTTTTTTTTTTTTTGGTGGAAATGATAGGCCTGGTGACTGTTTTTATTGTGTTCAGTAGTGTTCTATTTTTGTTTAAGTTTTAATCAGTAGAGAATAAGTTTAACAGAAGTGTCCTTGCAGTTTGACATGGGGCGTTCTACTCACTCACTATTTCCTGTAGGAGTCTTCCCGAGGTTAGTCAGTTGTTAAAGGATGGGATTCTCGGCTGGGCGTGGTGGCTCACGCCTGCAATCCTGGCGCTTTGGGAGGCTGAGGCGGGTGGAACACCTGAGGTCAGGAGTTCGAAACCAGCCTGGCCAACATGGTGGAACCCCGTCTCTACCAAAAATTCAAAAATTAGCTGGGTGTGGTGGCGGGCACCTGTAATCCCAGCTACTCGGGAGGCTGAGGCGGAGAATCACTTGAACCCGGTTGGTGGAGGTTGCAGTGAGCCGGGATTGTGCCACTGCACTCCAGCCTGGGTGACAAGAGTGAAACTCTGTCAAAAAAAAAAAAAAAAAAAAGAATTCTCTGGAACTATCTATATTTCAGGTTATTATTTGGAAACAGTTTGCTGAAGAGTAGGATGTATTCATCAAGTGTAAGTGAAATTCTGTTTTCTACATGTAGCTCTCATAAGATAAGTTGTGATTTTAGAAATCGTAAGTTTTTAGGGGTATGATGTTGTAATAACAGGCTTTGCGAAGAGTGAGGAACTTGGAGAGGGAAAAAACAGCTGGAGAGAAGGTGCTTGATTCGTGTTTATTCAGGGGAGGGCTAAAGCGGTGTTTGGTGAATGTGGGTATTCACATCACTAGAAAGTGGACTCCAGATTCTTTGGGAACATTTAAGTAACCTCATTCCAGTTCCTTGCATGCTGAAAAACTGGCCATGAATGTGATTTTCTAGATGTAAACGCGCTGCCGTGAATGGGTTATCGTGATGACAGGCGTGATTGGTCTGCTGTGTCCTCATTTTGAATTCGTAAATGAGTGTCTTAGTGTGCTTGGGCTGCCATAACAAAATACTAAAGACTGGGGAAATTAATATTATCGTAGTCTGGAGGTTGGAAGTCCAAGATCAAGGTGCTGTCAGGGTTGGTTTCCGGTGAGGCCTCTCTCCACAGCCTGCAGAGGGCCGCCTTCTTTCTCTCTGTGTCATCCCATGGTCTCATCTCTGTGTCAGTGTGTGGGGTTGCTGGGGACCTCGCTGGTGTCTCTTTCTCTTCTTATAAGGCCACCACTCTTATTGATGGGGCCCCACATTTACCCTAACCGCCTCCCTAAAAGTTTCATCTCCAAATGCAGTCACATTGAGGGTTCGGGCTTCAGCATAGTGAATTCTGTGGGGACATGGTTCAGTCCATGACAATTGGTATTCTGTAGGATGAATCAGTCTTTTGTGAATTTCATTAATGTGAATGCCCCAGAACCTGATCATTCCATGCTGAGTTGATAAATTGAACTTCCTGACTTTTCAAAGCAGAAGATTAGATTTTAACCTTGTTAAGTGCAACAGCTATAAAAGGCTGACCTTGCACCTTTTGCTTTAATGTGTTGCCATTTAAAGCTGTCAGTAGCATTCAGTTGGCTGCCCCATTTAACCTGTCGTCATTAATAGAGACGGGAAGCGAAGACAGTTATTATCAGGATTTCATTCACTGTCAAAAAGCAGGAGAGCTCTCAGACTGTGGCTGTCAGAACCTTAGCAGTCACAGAAGCTGGGAGGATAATACAAATGTCAAAGAGGTGGGAGTAAAAGAACAGTTACTTTGTTGGGCTGAGTTTGTTGCGAGAGATGGAGGCCGCAGGAGTCAAGGTTAGAAGATGTTCGGGCAGAAGTGAGATACTGAGATGTGGAAGTGAGGGCCTGGGTCACTGTGGACAGTTAGCCTGCTGCATGTCTTGGGACTGGGAGTGGAACCGTTTTGTGCAAGTGTGTGGATGTGTGGTGAGTGCTGGAGCAAGACTTTCTCTGCTGGGCACGGAGGGGAGGCACTGTAGGGGTGTGGAGAAGCAGGGGTGCTGTGGAATGGTGGGGAGAGCGCCAGGAGGTGGAGATGACCTGTGGAGAAGGGCCGGGTGGCGAGGGACTTGCAAGTGTCCTCTTAAGGAATTCTGTTTTTGTTTTGCATACCAGGAATTTTCAGACTGTTTTTGAGGCTTCTCTCTGGGGCCTGGCCCACTGGACTAGAGAATCCTCAAGCCCTATCCTTGCCTCCAGGGACATCTCTGCTTGTGTCTGGTTTGTTGGAACTTCTGTGCAGAATTTGCTTGGTTGCTTGAAGAAAGTTTTTCCCTACTTTTTTTGTTAAGTTGTTGGAGGATATCGGTGGTCCTGCCACAGCTTCAGGCAGAGAATGTGTGGTGATCAGAGAATGTGTGGTGTAGAAAGAGGCTGGAGGAGGAGCAGCGAGGGGCTAAGAGAAAGGGCACACATTTTGGAAATTCGATATGGGAAGAGTTCAGGTGTGAGGAAGTTTAAGACCCAGGGAAGAGAGTTAGGCTGCAGTTAGAAAGTATAACAACGGGCGCCGTGGGTCATGCCTGTAATCCTAACACTTTGGGAGGCCAAGGTGGGCGAATCACCTGAGGTCAGGGATTCGAGACCAGCCTGGCCAAAATGGCGACACCCCATCTGTACTAAAAATACAAAAATTAACTCTGCATGGTGGCGGGTGCCTGTAACCCCAACTACTCGGGAGGCTGAGGCAGGAGACTCGCTTGAACCCGGGAGGTGGAGGTTGCAGTGAGCCGAGATTGAGCCGAGAGTGAGGCTGTGTCTCAAAAAACAACAACAACAACAACAACAAAAACCACACACACACACACACACACGCACACACACACTCCATGCCATGGACTCACCACCAAGGATGAACACATCAGCATTACTGCATATTTCGTCTCTGTATCAGAGTAAATGAATAAATAATACATTATAGGTCGAGTATCAGCCCCTTCTTCTTTCCCTCTTTCCTCTGGTGGATATTTTCTGATTGTATTTCTATTCAATTTTTATCTGTATATAACATGTACAAATATACATTGTTTTGTGAGTTCAAACATTTCCAAAATGGTATCACACTGCAACTAACTTTCTCCGTGGTCTTTAAAAAAAGAAAAACCCTCAATATTATGTTTTTATCATGTATCAGTTCTGATACATACAGATGTACATCAGAGTTCTGACGTGAATATACAACAATTTTTTTCCTTTTGGGTATTTTTCACATTTCTCTGTTATATAAAATGGTGCGGTAAAAATCTCCTTATGCATATCTGCTAGTTTCCTGAGAGGAAAGAATCAGAAATTGGATTGTTTTGTCACAGAGTGTACACCCCTTCATCCTTAGGCAACACCTTATTAGGTATTGCCATGTTGCTCCTCCAGGAGGCTGTCCTGATGTATATTCCATCGGCAGTGTGTGAGAGTTTCTGCTTCATTCATACATCCTTGATAATTGATATTGTTTGACTTACATTTTGGTCAGTCTAATGAATGTAAAACGATGGCTCATTCAAAAAATTTCTGTTTCTCAGATTACTGGTAAGGTTCAGCACCTTTCATTGCCTGTTCATATCTTTGCCCATTTTTCTATTGCATTTTTAAATGGAATTACAGGAACTCTTTGTAGAGGTTAAATATGAACTTTTTGCAGACACTTTTTTATTCTAGGGCATTTTAAAAAATTATCTTTTGTCATCTGGAAATTTAAAATTTTGATATAGTAATACTTTTCAGTCTTTTTCTTTTATAAATTGTTTCTATTTAAAAAATGCATTTCTGCTCCAAAGTCATAAAGACTTTCTATATTTTTTCTAAGAAAATTTTAAGTTAACTTCTGAGTATGGTGTGAAGGAGATAGGTAATTTCGTTTTCCATGTGGAAGGCTGGTTGTCCCAGCACTATTTATTAAAAAGTGTGTTCCCATTTGGCATACCTCCTTGATCATATTGAGGTTCCATTTATGCTTGGGAATATTTTCGGTGTCTTTATTTTGTTTCATTGATGTACTTATCTGTGTTCCATACTCACAGTGTTAAATACTATTACTTTATCATATTTTAATCTAGTGGATTCAATTCCTACTCATTTTTTTTCTCAGAATAGCTTTGGCTCTTTAGAATCAGCTTAAGTTCCATGAAAATTATAATGGGGTTTTGATGATTATTATTATTTTTATTTTTTTGAGATGGAGTTTCGCTCTTGTTGTGCAGGCTGGAGTGCAATGGTGTGATCTTGCCTCACTGCAACCTCCGCCTCCTACGTTCAAACTCAGCCACCCGAGTAGCTGGGATTACAGGCGTGATCCCAGCTAATTTTTGTATTTTTAGTAGAGATGGGGTTTCACCATGTTTTCCAGGCTGGTCTGGAACTTCTGACCTCATGATCCTCCTGCCTTGGCCTCCCACAGTGCCGGGATTACAGGCGTGAGCCACTACACCCAGCCTTGATTATTATTTATAGATTTTTTTTTTTTAATTTTTTTGGAGACGGAGTTTCTCTCTTGTTGTCCAGGCTGGAGTGCAGTGGCATGATCTCGGCTCACTGCAACCTCCCCCTCCTGGGTTCGAGTGATTCTCCTGCCTCAGCCTCCCCAGTAGCTGGCATTACAGGCATGCACCACCACGCCCGGCTAATTTTGTATTTTTAGTAGGGATAGGGTTTCTCCATGTTGGTCAAGCTGGTCTCGATCTCCCGAGCTCAGGTGATCCACTGGCCTTGGCCTCCCAAAGTGCTGGGATTACAGTCGTAAGCCACTGCGCCTGGCCTATTATTTATAGATTAATTGGGGAAAAATTTGACATCAAATTTGACTTTCATGGATTGGAATTGAGTATTCCTACCCTTGAAGACGGTATATGTGTTTTATTGTTTATTTATGTCTCTTGTGTTTTTCAGTAATGTTCTAATGTTCTAAAGTTTTTTTTTTTTGTTTTGAGATGGAGTCTCATTCTGTTGCCTAGGCTGGAGAGCAGTGGCACAATCTCGGCTCACTGCAACATCCACCTCCCAGGTTCAAATGATTCCCCTGCCTCAGCCTCCCGAGTAGCTGGGACTACAGGTGCACACCACCATGCCTGGCTAATTTTTTTTAGTAGAGACGGGGTTTCATTATGTTGGCCAGGCTGGTCTTGAACTCCTGACCTTGTGATCTGCCCATCTCAGCTTCCTAATGTGCTGGGATTACAGGTGTGAGCCACTGTGCCCGGCCTTAAAGTATTCTTTAAAAAGCTCTTACAGGATGGGCGCAGTGGTTCACGCCTGTAATCCCAGCACTTTGGGAGGGCTAAGGTGGGTGGATCACTTGAGGCCAGGAGTTAGAGACCAGCGCAGCCAACATGGTGAAACCTTGTCTCTACTAAGAAATACAAAAATTAGCGTGGTGGCACACACCTGTAATCGCAGCTACTTGGAAGGCTGAGGCATGAGAATCGCTTGAGCCTGGGAGGTGGAGGTTGCAGTGAGCTGCATTTGTGCCACTGTACTCCAGCCTGGGCAGCAGAGCCAGATGCTGTCTCAAAACAACAACAGCAACAACAACAACAAAAAAGCCCTTACAGTCTTACACAGAGGGCTGGACACAGTGGCTCACGCCTGTAATTGTAGCACTTTGGTAGGCCGAGGTGGGAGGATTGCTTGAGCCCAGGAGTTTGAGACCAGCCTTGGCAGCATAGTGAGACCTTGTCTCTACCAGAAATAAAAATAAATTGGCTACATGTAGTGACACTCATCTGTGGTCCCAGCTACTTGGGAGGCTGGGGTAGGGGGATTGCTTGAACCCAGGAGACTGAGGCTGCAGTGAGTTGTGACTGCCCTGCTGCGCTCCTGCCTGGGTGACATAGTGAGACCTTGTCTCAAAAACAAGCAAAACCCCAAAACAACTCTTTACATAGTTTTTGCTAGCTTTATTTTTAGGTACCTTTATGTTTTTGTTGCTGTCATCAAAATACTTTAAAAATTATATTTTCTAATTATTGCCAGCATATGGGAATGATACTGAGGTTTGTAAGTTTTTTTTTTTTCTTAAATCCACAACCTTTACTGACCTCTCTTATTTGTTTTAATAGTCTGCAGATTCTTTAAAGTTTTCTATGCAGACTATTGTATTGCCTTCAAATAGTGGTTATTTTGTATCTTCCAATTCTAATACTTTGTGTTTCTTTTCTTGATCTTGCTGTGTTGACTAGAGCTTCTATTAAAATAATGATCAGGACTGGAGACAGCAGGTGCTTTTTGACTTTCTGACTTTAAAGAGAATGAGATTTTATTATAGTACTCTACTAGTGATTACTGTAGGTTTTTGCAGAAATGCTTTTTCAGATTAAAACAGTGCTCTTCTATTCCTAGTTTACCCCGAGGGTTTTTTTTTAAGAATTAAAAAAAATCATGAATGACAATGAGTATTGACATGTAGTCAAGGCTTTTCTGTTATTGAGATGATCATATGGTTTTGGACATTTGTGCTTTTTTTTTTTTTGAGACACTGACTGGAGTGTAGTGACATGATCATGACTCACTGCAGCCTTGACTTCCCAGGTTCAAGAGATCCTCCCACTTCAGCCTCCCAAGTAGCTGGGACCACACATGGGAGCCATCATGTCTGGCTAATTTTTAAATTTTTCATAGAGATGGAGTCTCATTATATTGCCTATGCTGGTCTTGAACTTCCTGGGCTCACGCAATCCTCTCACTTTGGTCTCTCAAAGTGCTGAAATTATAGGTGTGAGCCACCCCACCTACTCTTAATAGGAGGAATTACTTTAATACATTCTCAAATATCGAACAGTTATTTCTTTTCTTTTTTTTTCTTTTTGTAAAGATGGGGTCTCTCTTTGTTGCCCAGGCTGGTCTCAAACTCCTGGCCTCAAGTGATCCTCCTGCCTCAGCCTCCCAGAGCACTGGGATTATAGGAGTGAGCCACCGTGTCCAGCTTGAACAATTATTTCATTTTTGGGATAAATCCTACTAGGTTATGAAATATGAAGTACATGCTGAACTGTAATTGCAAATATTTATTTGAGAACTTTGCGTCAATATTCAAAAGTGAGATTGAACTGCAATTTTGATTTCTTGTTTTTGTCTGGTCGTGTATCAGGATTATATGGGCTTCATAAAATGAGTTTGTTAGCTTTCTTTTTTTATTCTCTGGAACAGTTTGAATAAGATAGGAATTGTTTATTCTTTCAAGCTTTAGTAAAAATATATAACAGTCTTTTGAGAAATATGCTGGATTAAAAAAATGACTCTTGTCGTGTCTCTCAACTGTTGTAGCAAATGTTCTGAAGTATCTGTGTCTTAAGTCCTTAGATACACTCTTCTTGATGACCTTCCTTAGATTGCCCCCAGATGACTTTTTTGGCCTTTAGGAAAGTAGTCACGTCTTTTCTTGGTTATCCATATCCTATAATCCTATACCCAAACAATTTTTTTTTTTTTAAACTGCAGAGCTTGTTAAAAAAAAGAACTGTTCTGTTTGTTTGTTTGAGACAGTCTTGCTCTGTCGCTCAGGCTGGAGTACAGTGGCACGATCTCAGCTCACTGCAACCTTCACCTCCTGGGTTCAAGCAATTCTGCCTCAGCCTCCCAAGTAGCTGGGATTACAGACGTGTGCCACCATGCACGGCTGATTTTTGTAGTTTTAATAGAGACAGGGTTTCACAGTGTTGCCCAGTCTGGTCTTGAACTCCTGGCCTCAAGCTGTCCGCCTGCCTCAGTCTCTCATAGTGTTTACAGGCATGAGCCACTGCGCCGGCCCATTGTTCTTTATTATTAAGTTTAATCTTGTTAGTTTTGATTCATCATTACAGCTGAAGTGTTTTATTTTCTAGTTTAAGTCATTTATAAACTCTGTCTTTAAAATATTTTATTTTGAAATAATTATAAATTAATAGGAAGTTGCAAAGATAGTTTAGAGAGATCCTGTGTACACTTTTCCTATTTTTCCCCGAAGGTTGCATCTTACAAATTGTAGTGCAATATTATAACCAGAAGTGAGACCCTGTCTCTAAAAAACAAAAACAAAAACAGACCAGCCCCAGGAAATGGACGTTGGTACAATGTGTGTGTATAGTTCTATGTCATTGTAATTCTATCTGTAGATTCCTTGAACTACCACTGTAATCAAGTTACAGAATTATTTTCTCACTACCAAGATCTCTCTGGTGCCATTCCTATATAATTACACTTACTTCTTTCCCTCCACTATTCCTAACCACTGCTCTGTTTCCATCTCTATAATTTTATCATCTCCGTAATATATGTTCCTCAATAGATTAATATTTAAACTGATGGTGGTATATCATATACTAAATACTACTCAGCAGTAATGCAGTGTGTGCCTGTTTTTTTTTTGAGACAGAATCTCACTCTGTTGCCCAGGCTGGAGTGTAGTGGTGCGATCTTGGCTCACTGTGACTTCTGCCTCCTGGGTTCAAGCAATTCTCCTGCCTCAGCCTCCTGAGTAGCTGGGATTACAGGTGCCCGCCACCGCACCCGGCTAATTTTTGTATTTTTAGTAGAGATGAATTTTCACCATGTTGGCCAGGCTGGTCTCGAACTTCTGACCTCAGGTGATCCACCTCCCTCGGCCTTCCAAAGTGCTGGGATTACAGGTGTGAGACACCGTGCCCGGTCACTATTTTTTATTTAGCTGATCAGTAAGTGTGTTATGATTTCTCATCATTTTCAGTTCCCTAATGGCTAGTGATGTCAAACATCTTTTCATGTGTTTATTTGCCACCTGAATGTCATCTTCCTTGAAATGCCTTTTCATGTATTTTGTTCATTTTTAAATTTGACTATTTATATTTTTACTGTTGTGTTTTGAGAGTTCTTTATTTTTACTTTTATTTTAAAATTTGTATTTTTTAGAAACAGGGTGTCTCTCTGTTGTCCATGCTGGAGTGCAGTGGCGCAGTTGCAGCTCATTGCAGCCTTGAACTCCTGGGCTCAGGTGATCCTCCTGCCTCAGCCTCCTGAGTAACGGGGACTACAGGTGTGCACTACCACACCTGGCTAATTTTTAAATTTTTAAAGTTTTGTAGAGATGATACCTCACTGTGAGTTGTTTATATATACCAGATATAAGTCCATTGGTCAAATGTGTGGTTTATAATAATTTCTTCCAGTCAGTAGCTTGGTTTTTTACCTTCACAGAGTTTTTCACAAAGTTTTTATTTTTGATGAACTAGCTTTTTTGATTCATTGATTTTTCTCAGATTTCCTGTTTGAAATATCAGTGATTTCTACTGTTATCTTCATCATTTCATTCCTTTTGCTCGTCTTGTGTTTATTTTGCTTTTCTTTTTCTAGATTCTTAAAGTGGGGTGGGGTCATAGATTATTACTTTGAGACTCTTCTTTTCTCATATAAGCATTTAGTGCTAAAATTTTCTGGATTAGCATTGCGTTAGCTGTGACATTCCTCCCAATTTTGATATGTTTTCATTTCATCCTGTTAATGTATTTTTTAGATTCTCTGAAACTTCCTCTTTGACTATGGACTCTTACAACTGTGTTTTTAAATTTCCAAATATGTAGGAGATTTTCTCATTATTATTTGTTACTGATTTCTGGGTTAATTTTATTGTAGTCAGAAAATACACTCTGTATGACTTAAATTCTTTTATATTTGTTGAGGTTTGTTTTATGGTCCAGCATAAGGTTTCCTTTGGTATAAGCTGTATGGGCACTTGAAAGCAATGTGATTTCTCTTCTTGTTTGGCAGAGTGTTCTATAAAAATGTCAGTCAGAGCCTGTAGGTTGATGGCATTATTGAATTATTTGATATTCTTGCTTATTTTCTGTGTACTTGTTCTATTAAGTGTTGAGAAAGAGACATTGAAATTTACAATTATAATTGTGGATTCGTATATTTTTTTCCCTATCAGTTTTTGCTTCACGTATTTTGCAGCTCTGTTTTTTTGTGCATACCCATTTAGGATTTCTGTGTCTTCTTGATGGATTGACTCTTTATCATATATAATGTCTCTGTCTATAAGTGGTAATTTTCTTTGCTTGAAAGACTACTTTTTCTTATAGCAGTATAGCTGCTTGTGCTTTCTTTTGATTAATGTTTGTATGGAATATCTTTTTTCATCTTTCTACTTTCAACCTACTTATATCATTATATTTGAGGAGAGTTTCTTGTAGACAGCAGAGTTCAGTTTTATTTTTTAATGCACTCTGCCAGTATCTATTTTTAATTGGTATATTTAGACCATTTATATTTATTGTAATTATTTATTAATGCTTTTCTGTTTATTCCTTTTGTTTTTTGTTTTTCTGTTTTGTTTTGCCTAACTTCTATGGGTTATTTGTACATTTTTTAAAGAATTTTTTTCCATTTATCTATAGTTTTTTTTTTGGAAACAGAGTCTCGCTCTGTCGCCCAGTGGCGCGATCTCAGTTCCCTGCAACCTCTGGCTTCTGGGTTCAAGCTGTTCTCGTGCTCCAGCCTCCCAAGTAGCTGGGATTACAGGCATGTGCCACCACTCCCAGCTAATTTATATATATATTTTTAGTAGAGACAGAGGTTTGCCATGTTGGCCAGGCTGGTCTCGAACTCCTGAACTTAAGTGATCTGCTTGCCTTGGCCTCCCAAAATCCTGGGATTACAGGTGTGAGCCATTGTGCCTGGCCTGTCTATTGTGTTTTTGCATACATCTCGTTGTATAGTTTTTTAAGTAGTTGTTCTAGTTGTTATAATTAAATAAATATGTATATTTTCCCCCTTAGTCTACTGGTATCAACATTTTACCAGTTGGAATGAAATGTAGAAACCCTACCTCCCTGTAGGTCCCTTTACCCCCATTTCTTTTCTTTTCTTTTCCTTTTCCTTTTCCTTTTCCTTTTCCTTTTCCTTTCCTTTCCTTCTCCCTTCCCTTCTCTCTTCCCTTCTCTCTTCCCTTCCCCCTTCCCTTCCCCCTTCCTTTCCCCCTTCCCTTCCCCCTTCCCTTCACCCTTCCCTTCTCTTCCCTTCTTTTTTTTTGAGACGGAGTCTCACTCTGTCTCCCAGGCTGGAGTGCAGTGGCGCGATTTGGCTCACTGCAACCTCCGCCTCCCGGGTTCAAGCGATTCTCCTGCCCCAGGCCTCCCAAGTAGCTGGGATTACAGGTGCCTGCCACCACACCCAGCTGATTTTTGTATTTTTAGTAGAGATAGGGTTTCACCATGTTGGCCAGGTTGGTCTCGAACTCCTGACCTCAGGTGATCCCCTTGCCGTAGCCTCCCAAAGTGCTGGGATTACAGGCGTGAACCACCGTTTTCCTCCCCCTCATTTCTAACATAATTGTCTTAAATCTTTCCTTGATATACATTGAATCTCATGAGATTCACATCAGTTACAATTTTTGCTTCAACTGCCAGACATAATTTAGAAAACTCAAGAGGAAAAGGAAAATAATTCTCCACATTTTTGCTCTTTCCATTGTTCTTTTTTCTTGATGTACCCAAATTCCTTATCATTTCTTTTCTCTTTAGAGAACTTCCTTTAGCCATTCTTTTAAATATTTATTTATTTTTTCATAATTAAAAAAACATAGGCTGGGCACGGTGGCTTACGCCTGTAATCCCAGCACTTTGAGAGGCAGAGGTGGGCGGGTCACAAGGTCAAGAGATTGAGACCATCCTGGCCAACATGGTGAAACTCTGTCTCTACTAAAAATACAAAAATTAGCTGGGCATGGTGGTGTGCACCTGTAGTCCCAGCTACTCGGGAGGCTGAGGCAGGAGAATCGCTTGAACACAGGTAGTGGAGGTTGCAGTGAGCCGAGATTGCGCCACTGCACTCCAGCCTGTGTGACAGAGCGAGACTCCGTCTCAAAAACAACAACAACAACAAAACAAAAAAACCCAAAAAATCATGGACTGCCTGAACATCCCAAGCCATTCTTTTGAAGTAGGAATGCTGTTGACAAATTGTGTCAGTTTTATTTCAATGGAAAGTCTTGATTTGCTCTTTATTCTTAGGGGATATTTTTGCTGAACACAGAATTCTGGATGGACAGTTCTTTCAGCACAAAAATGTTGTGGCACCTTTTTTTGTGTGTATGTCATGATTTCTGATGAGAAATGTCCTTGGAAGCTGAATTTTTTCTTTTTTTGGTCTTTAGTTTTTTAGAAGTTTGAGTATAATGTGTTTTGGAATGGATTTTGTTTTGTTTTGTTTTGGGTTATCTTATTTGGGGTTTGTTAAGTACTGAATCTATTAGTTTATTTCTTTTTCTTCCCTTTTTTTTTCTTGCCAAATTTGGCAGTTTTAGCCATTATTTCTTTGCATCCCTTCTGGTCCTGCCTTCTTTCTCTTTTCCTTCTGGGAATTGTAATCCATGAATGCTGAATCTTTTCTTATATATCCCAGATGTCCCTGAGGCTCTGGGCTCTGGGCTCTGGTTTTTTTTTTTTCTTCTTCCAGTCTATTTTCTCTCTTTTGTTTGGACTGGTTAATTTCTGTTATTCTGTCTTCAAGTTCAGTGTTTCTTTCCTCTGTCCTTTTCTTCTGTTGAGGCCATCTCTTAAGATTTTTATTTCAGTTATTGTGATTTTTAATTCTGTAATTTCCATATGGTTTTGTCTTTATATCTTGTTTCTTTGCTGTGGCTTTGTATTTGCTTGCTGAGACTTCCTTTTATTTTCCATTTGTTTCAAGAGTCAAGAGTATTTGAGACTGCTCATTGAGGCATTTTGTGATGGCTCCTAAAATCCTTGTTTGTTAAGTATAATGTCTGTATTATCTCGGTGGCATTGTCTATTCATTGTCTTTTCTCTTTTCAGTTGAGATGTTACTGGTTTTTGCCATGGTAAGAGTTTTAAAATGGAGACCTAGGTACTTTGGGTATTATGTTATGAGGTTCTTATTTTAATTTTGTGTTTTAGCAAGTCTTTTCTGACACTACTCCAGCAGGGGAATGGGGATACCACTTCATTATTGCCAGTTTGGGAGTCAAAGTTGAGGTTCTTCTTTTGGCCTTTGTTGACAGTCACTTGGGGAGGAGTTCTGTGTTACTGCTGGGTTGGGATGGACTGTGGTATGTTGTGTGTACTAGAGATAGCTTGGGTGACATAGAATATTTAGACAGATTTCTTCATTGTGTTCATAGGAACTGTTTGGGCCACATCTTGGTTTCCATAGGTATAGACAAAATATTTGGAATATAAGTATATATTGGAATATAAGCTCTATATGCTTTTATTCTCTTGCATGGATACGGTTGCTTCCTGTATAGTAGTTAAAAGAAGTATACTTTGTGTGTGTGTGTGTGTGTGTGTATGTGTTTTAATTTATTTTTATTTTTATTATTTTTGATTATTATTAGTTTTTAGACGGAGTCTTGCTCTGTTTCCAGGCTGGAGTGCAGTGGTGTGATCTCGGCTCACTGCAGCCTCAGCCTCCCGGGTTCAAGCAATTCTCCTGTGTCAGCCTCCCGAGTAGCTGGGACTACAGGTGCACACCACCATGCCCAGCTAATTTTTGTATTTTTGGTAGAGTTGGGGTTTCACCATGTTGGCCAGGATGGTCTCAATTCCTTGACCTTGTGATCCGCCTGCCTTGGCCTCCCAAAGTGTTGGGATTACAGGCGTGAGCCACGGCACACGACTGTCTCTTTACAATCTTTTATATTGACTTGACAGTTTAATTCTGAATTCACACACAATTAAGTTTGATGTTGCCCAGAGGATAGGATCTGTCACTTGTATTGGCACTTTGGCCAGTGGCCCTTTGGAATACCAAACTTGTGCATCAGATGGTTCTGTGTGGCACCAGTGTGCCACTGAATGGTATGGTCAGAGATGGGTGTTACCTGTTTCTGCAGATCACTGCAGTCGTCGTGGCCCACCAGACTTTTCTAGCCCATGTTCAGCCCAAGGTCTCCGATGTCCTCTTTGCTTCTCATTCTAAGCCTCAGTGTTTCCACTTCACTCTTGCTTTCTTCAGTTCTGCTTAAGTTCTGTCCTTTAGTTTTGTGCCACTGTTTATAACTTGATATCTTCGAGACTTTAAATGTGGCAGTGAGTTGGAATGAGAAAAGGAGGTGGGGAAAGTGATTTCTGCCCTGTGTCTTTTTCTTTTCACCTTTTTATCCTGTTACTTCAAGATGCCTTTCTGATAAAGTCTTCAGTTTCACTCTTTTTTTCTTTTTTTTGAGACGGAGTCTCACTGTGTCACCCAGGCTGGAGTACAATGGCATGATCTCAGCTCACTGCAACCTCTGCCGCCTGAGTTCAAGCAGTTCTCCTGCCTTAGTCTCCCGAGTAGCTGGGATTACAGGCATGTGCCACCACGCCCAGCTAAGTTTTGTAATTTTTTTTTTTAATTGGACTATAAGTATATATTGGAATATAAGCTCTATATACTTTTATTCTCTTGCGTGGATACAGTTGCTTCCTGTGTAGTAGTTAAAAGAAGTATACTTTGTGTGTGTGTGTGTGTATGTGTTTTAATTTATTTTTATTTTTATTATTTTTGATTATTATTAGTTTTTAGACGGAGTCTTGCTCTGTTTCCAGGCTGGAGTGCAGTGGTGCGATCTCGGCTCACTGCAGCCTCAGCCACAGTTTCACTGTGTTGGCCACGGTGGTCTCGAATTCTTGACCTGAAGTGATCCACCCACCTTGGCCTCCCAAAGTGTTGGGATTACAGGCATGAGCCACGTTCCCGGCCTCAAATTCACTCACAGCTGTGTTGTTATTCATTTGTAGTAAATTGGGGATTCCAGATAATCTACTTTTAGAAATAATTGTGTATGTTTACTGATTTGTCTTGGAACAAAATATAAATTTCTAGCTAGCTTAGTAGCTCTCTGAGAAAATTCTACAGCCTGCCTTACCTTGAAAACTTTTCATATGGAAATGAGGCATTAAGGGTAAATGATTTTGAGAGGTAACAGAGTAAATACTTCAGCTCATAAACAAAAGATTAGGTTTTACTTTTATTTTGTTTGTTAGCTTCTTTTTAATAGTTGAAAAACCAATATACCCAGTAGAAGCAGCGAAAGTCACCAATAGCTCTACCATCCGTGGTTAACCAGTATTAATCTTTTGTCTGGGCGTCTTATATACATTAAACACACACGTGCAACTCTGTGTATTTACTGAAGTGGAGTCATACTGTGAATATTCTAAAAGGCAACTTAGTAGCTCTTGTTTTTTTTTTTTTTTTTTTTTGAGACCGTGTCTTGTTCTGTCGCCCTGGCTGCAGTGCAGTGGTGTGATCTCAGCTCACTGCAACCTCCATCTCCCACGTTCACGTGATTCTCGTGCCTCAGCCTCCCAAGTAGCTGGGATTATAGGTGCCCGCCACCATGCCTGGCTAATTTTTGTATTTTTGAGTAGGGGTGGGGTTTTACCATGTTGGTCAGGCTGGTCTTGAACTCCTGACCTCAGGTGATCTACCCGCCTTGGCCTCCTAAAGTGCTGGGATTACAGGTGTGAGCCACTGCGCCCGGCCTTAGTAGCTCTTTCTAAGGATTTGATATAATTTATTTACCTGATCTCTGATTTCAGGTCAGTTAACTTCCCCGTTCAATTTGTTGCTATTATTAGTTCTACAAAGAGTATTATTGTATATATACCTTTATTTACTCAATGATTATTTCTTTAGAATGAATTTCTAGAAGTGGAATTGCTGGATAAACATAATATTTTTCTCAGTTCTTCTCTGGAATGGTTATATCTGGGTATCTGTTCAGTGTTCAGCCAGTCACAAATTTGGTCTCCAATTTAGTATAGATAATATTGTTTATTGAGTACTATTCTCTTTTTTTTTTTTTTTTTTTTTTGAGACGGAGTCTTTCTCTGTCGCCTGGGCTGGAGTGTAGTGGCTGGATCTCAGCTCACTGAAAGCTCTGCCTCCCGGGTTCACGCCATTCTCCTGCCTCAGCCTCCCAAGTAGCTGGGACTACAGGCGCCGGCCACCTTGCCTGGCTAGTTTTTTGTATTTTTTAGTAGAGACGGGGTTTCACCGTGTTAGCCAGGATGGTCTCGATCTCCTGACCTCGTGATCCGCCCGTCTTGGCCTCCCAAAGTGCTGGGATTACAGGCGTGAGCCACCGCGCCTGGCCTATTGAGTACTATTCTATAGCACAGTCTCTGCTAAACACTTTATAAACATTGTTCCATTTAATTCTCACCACTCTGATAGGTAGTAGTATATGCATTTTAGAGGAGAGAGCACTGAGGGTTAATAATAACTTTTCTCAAGTCAGCTAACTAGTAAGTGCTCAAACCTAGGTTTTCATCCCTTCAAAGTCTGTGTGCTCATTCATGAAGTAGCTGTATGGAAAAATTAACTTGGCTGGACTGTTTGAAGAAATTAGTTCATATCAGAAACTTTTTGTTTGTTTGTTTGTTTTGTTTGTGACAGGGTCTTGCTCTGTTACCCAGGCTGGAGTGTGGTGATGTGATCATGACTCACTGCAGCCTCAATTTCCCAATCCCCTTGTCTCAGGCTCGCAAGTAACTGGGACTCCCGGCTAGTTTTTGTATTGTTTTTGTAGAGATAGGTTTTCACCACGTTGCCCAGACTGCTCTCAAACTCCCAGGCTTAAGCAATCTGCCTGTCTCCGCCGCCGAAAGTGCTGGGATTACAGGTGTGAGCCACTGTGCCCAGCCTAGAAACATTATTTACTCTCTCCTGAAATTCAGTCACAAGGATTTTAAAAAAATTTTGATTAAAAACAGTTTTAAAAAATTTAAACTTTTTTGATATAGGATCTCTCCTGTAGCTCAGGCTGGAGTGCAGTGGGGCAATCATAGCTGACCACAGCCTCAACCTCCTGGGCTCAAGTGATCCTCCCGAGTAGCTGGGACTACAGGCATGTGTGCCATTGTGCCTGGCTAATTTTTTAGCTTTTTAAGCAATGGGGTCTTGCTGTGTTGCCCAGGCTGTTCTGAAACTCCTGAGCTCAAGCGATCTTCCTGCTTTAGCCTCCTGAGTCTCTGGGATTACATGCATGAGCCATGAGCCACCACAGCTGGCTCTGATTTTAATTTTTTAAATTGACAGATAACATTGTGTGTTTTTATCATATATAATATGTTTTGAGGTATATATACATTGTAAAATGGTTAAATCTAGCTAATTAACAAATGCATTATCTCATATAGTCATCATTTTTGTGGTGATAACACATAACATGTACTCTACATTTTTTTTTTTAAGAATGCAATATATCATCATTAACTGTTGTCACCTTGTTGTATGCTATATCTCTTGTAATTTATTTCTCCTATCTAACTGTAGTTACATATTTTTTGACCAACATCTCCCTGTCCTTCCCATCCCCGAACAGCCTCAGACCCTGGTAGCCACCATTCTACAGTCTGCCTCTATGAGGTCAACTTTTTAAGATCCCGTGTATAAATGAGACCATGTGATATTTGTCTTTCTGCGCCTGGCTTATTTTAATTAACATAACCCTCCAGGTTCATCCATGTTGTGGGCAGATGGCAGAATTTCCTTTTTCTTTAAATGGCTGAATAGTATTCCAGTGTTTATAAAGCCACATTTTCTTCATCTGTTCATCTGTTAATGGACACTTAGGTTGATTCCAGATCTTGATTATTGTGAATAGTGCTACGGTAAAAATGGGAGTGCAGATAGCTCTTCAACATACTGATTTCATTTCCTTTGGATATATGCCCAGTAGTGGGATTGTTGGATCATATGGTAGTTCTATTTTTAATTGTTTGAGGAGCCTCTATACTGTTTTCCATGATGGCTTGAATGATTTGCATTCCCACCTATAGTGTATAAAGGTTCTCTTTTTGTCACATCATCACCACCAACACTTACTATCTTTTGCTTTTTTGATGAATGCCATTCTCAGTGGGTTGAGGTGATTAATATTGTGGGTTTGATTTGCATTTCCCCGATGGTTAGTGATGTTGAACATTTTTTCATATACTTGTTGGCCATTTGTATGTCTTCTTTTGAGAAATGTCCATTCAGGTCTCTTGCTCATTTTTCACTTGGGTTATTTGTTTTTTTATTGCTCTTTTGAGTTCTTTATATATTTCAATTATTAATCTTTTGTCAGGTAGATAGTTTGCAAATAGTTTCTCCCATTCTATAGATTGTCTCTACACTTTGTTGTTTGTTTTCTTTGCTGTGCAGAAGATTTTTAGTTTGATGTAGTCCCAGTTATCTGTTTTATTACCTGTGCTCTTGAGATCTTGTCCAAAAAAAATCCTTGCCCAGACCAAAGTCATAAAGCATTTTCCCATTTTCTTCTAATAGTTCCACAGTTTCAGGTCTTACATTGAAGTCTTTAATCCATTTTGAGTTAATTTTTGTGTATGGTTGAGAAATAAGCATTCATTTTCATTCTTCTGCATATGGATATCCAGTTTCCCCAGTAACATTTACACTTTACCCATTGTGTAAAATCAGTTGAGTGTAAATACATGGATTCATTTCTGGCTGTTTTTTCCACTGGTTTATATGTCTGTTTTTATACCAGTACCATGCTGTTTTGATTACTGTAGCTTTGTAGTGTACTCTGAAGTCAGGTAGTGTGATCCTTCCAGCTTTGTTCTTTTTGCTTAAGATTCCCTTGACTATTTGGGGTCTCTTGTGGTTCCATGTGAACTTAGGATTATTTTTTCTATTTCTGTGAAGGATGCCATTGGTATTTTGATAAGGACTGTACTGATTCTGTACATCACTTGGGTAGTAAGTCACAAAGATTTTGATGTTTTAATTTGGAGAAATTTTATCTAGCACTTATATTTGTATAGCTAGGAGAGTTGTACTTTCATCTGAAATACATTAAGGATAGTGAGATGTCATTAGTGTATTTATGGAATTAGGTTTATGTTAGAATTATTTAGGTATAGTTTGACCATTTTTCAAACCCACAATAAATGTTTTAGTGGAGTAAAATGTTAATTTGACAAATATTTCTCTAATGCCTATTCTGATAGTCAGCGGCCTGCTTAGGTGCAAATCCTGTCTGTGTCTCTTAGAAGCTGTGTGACCTTGATAGATTGTTAAGTTTCTGTTTCTGTAAAATGCAGATAATAGTACCTGTCTCATAAGCTGTTGTGAGGGTTAAATAAAGTAGTGTGCAAAAGGAAACACTTAGCAGAGTGTTCAATAAATGTAAACTTTTAGTTATTGATATCTGAGCCTCCCACTGCAGAAACAGTGAAAGGTGGGTGTTATTTGACGTTAAGGAATCTACAGTTTGGTAGACTGATCTTAAACAATTGTAATTCATCCTGAAAAATGCCTTAATGCAGGTATAAAAGGGCCAGTGGAAGCATCAAACACATGTGCAGAACTGCAGGTTGTCAAGGAAGCCTTCAAGGGAGGAGATGGTGTTGTTGTCAAGACCTGATGGATGTAAATAGCTCATGGGAGAGCTCAAGAATGTGACCAGGAGTTAGGAATTTCAGTGGAAAATGGAATCTTTGTGATGCCCTCCACATTTCATTAGATGTTAAATTCTAGAGTGAAGTTCGATATGATTATTAACTACTAAGTATATTCCCAAATATTTAAGGTTAAGATCTTACTAAAATAATGAATTATAAAGCCATTAATATTTGGAATTTTTATGTAATAGTTATTTGATTATGGCACTTTTTTTTGGCTACAGATATTAACCAGTAACATTCTAATTTATCATTTTAATGGGAAGTCGTGGCTTTTTTTCTCCCTGTAACAATACTAAAAATACATTTTAAGGCTATGTGATGTAGAGTTTTATTAGAGACATTATTTTTCTGTTTACTCTCCTTTTCTGTATTGTACAGAATTTTGTCCCCTTCTATATTGTACTTTAAATTTGGAACCTACTGATGTATAGGCATTTCACTTTACTATCTTGAGGGATTTTTCCAGATAAAACAGAAATTTAGTAATGTAGCTTCTGTCAGTATAAAAGCAGAGCAGCTCATTTCCTTTGTACCATTCTGAAAATCATACCAGAATAGAATAGCTTGTTTCTGTATTATTTTACGTACTCATTGACATTGTCTTTTTTGTGAGCATCCTTCACCCCACATGGAACCCTAACAATGAAAATTTACTTGTGTGTATATAGGGATATTATCCCTTTTGATCATTTAAATAGATATGGATAATGATAGAAATCTGTGTGTGTGTTTTTTTTTTAAGGTATTGCCATCAGAGAGTCGGCAAAGGTAGTTGACCAAGCCCAAAGGAGAGTGTTGAGGGGAGTTGATGACCTTGACTTTTTCATAGGAGATGAAGCCATCGATAAACCTACGTATGCTACAAAGGTAAATGTCCGACGGTTGTTTGCTTCTCTAAGTGTAGAGCAGTAGGATGAGTAATGCAAAATGGTCATCTAGAAGTTGTATTTGTGAGTTGTGGAATGTGTTTCTATTATGTTTGAATAGAGGTGGTGGTGGTTGGTTTTTGAATGGGGGTGTTTTTGATTGGAGAATTAAGGGAATTAACAGATCCCTGGAATGCAGAATAGACTCAGGAAACACCAGGTCACACATGAAAGCAAGATCCCCTCCTCTGGAAAATTATTGACAGGTTGACTAACCTGTCAGTTGAGGGAAAATTGCAGATTGGTTAATTAAAAAGAAACGCTAACATTATTTAAGCAGCCTTTTTTTTTTTTTTTGAGTCGGAGTCTCGCTCTGTCGCCCAGGCTGGAGTGCAGTGGCCGGATCTCAGCTCACTGCAATCTCTGTCTCCTGGGTTTACGCCATTCTCCTGCCTCAGCCTCCCAAGTAGCTGGGACTACAGGCGCCCGCCACCTCGCCCGGCTAGTTTTCTGTATTTTTTTTTAGTAGAGACGAGGTTCACTGTGTTAGCCAGGATGTTCTGGATCTCCTGACCTTGTGATCCACCCATCTCAGCCTCCCAAAGTGCTGGGATTACAGGCTTGAGCCACCGCGCCCGGCCTAAGCAGACTTTTTTTTTTTAAAGCTCCAGATCCAGTTGTATGATAATTAGCTGCAGTTTTCTATCTGTTCCTCATTGTTTTTTGTTGTTGTTGTTTTTTTAGAGATAGGTCTTACTCTGTCACCCAGACTGGAGTGCTCTGATGCCATCTTGGCTCACTGCAGCCTCGACCTCCTGAGCTCAAGCAATCCTCTCTCCTCAACTTCTCAAGTAGATGGGACTACAGGCACGCATCACCATGCCTGGCTGATTTTTAAAATTTTTTGTAGAGACTGTCTTGCTATGTTGCCCAGGCTGGTCCCGAACTCCTGGGCTCGAGTGAGCCTCCTGCCTTGGCCTCCCGAAGTGTTGGATTAGAGGCGTGAGCCACTGTGCCTGGCCTGTCTCCCTGTCATTGTTAAGGTGATTCTTTGTAGAAATGAGTGGAGGAGAATATGAACTATAATGTAACTTAATCTTTTTTTTTCAAATGCTGTTGTTTCTTTACAGGAATTAAAAACTGCAATGAGAAGGAGACCTTTATTCTGTAATAACACAGTTTCTTCTGTGCCACTGTTAAACTGCTGCTCTTATTGTCGTGAACTGAGGCTTGACAACTCTGGTTTCTCTTCCTCCAGTGGCCAATACGACATGGAATCATTGAAGACTGGGATCTTATGGAAAGGTTCATGGAGCAAGTGGTTTTTAAATATCTTCGAGCTGAACCTGAGGACCATTATTTTTTAATGGTGAGTAACTGGAACTAAGAGGAATATATTCCTGTAAATTCCAAATTGCTTAGATTTTAAACTGAAGATATTCTTTTCTAGGACGTTTTAAATTTCTTCTAAAGATATGTGCATGAATCAGGCTGCTTTTTTGAAAATACTGGAAAGCTCAATAAAAATGTTCAGAACAAAAAGGGGCTTGTCAGCTCACCAAACAGGAAGCCCAAGTGAGGCAGCTCTGGGGCGTTGTTTTAGCAGCTCAGTGATGGAATTGCACATGCAGCCTAGGGCACAGCTTGAGCTCTTCTGTTTGTTCCCTTTGGGTCCCAGGGTGGCTGCCAAATTCCCAGATCACCTCTTTGGACATTTCCATACAGAGATAGAAGATTTTCCTTTCACTTTTTAAGAATTTAGAGACCCTTTCCCAGAAACCTTCCCAGCAGATTTGCCCCATCTGCCTATGCCTAACCTGGTTAGAACAGTAGGAATGGATTTACTGTGACTGGTTTAGATTCGTGAAGACTTTCTCCTTGGGGCGGGGATCAGGAGAACCTGTCTGATGTTCTGGACCCTGGAGGAGGGTAAGTAACTAAACAGGCCTCCAAAAGCAAGGACAATAGAAGGTGGAATGGATTTGGATAAACCAACTACCTACTTTAGTTTTCCTGAGACATAGCAAGATGATTGTAATTATTGCCACTTATAGCAGAGGAAACCAGGTCAAGATGTTATTTTTTTTCTAGGGTTCAAATGTTACTGTAAAATATAACTGAACTGAGTTATCGGCCCTAATTATGATACTTAATTGATTTCATTCAAACAAAATGAAACATCACAGATAAATGAGAAGAAATATCTCCTGGTTCTCTAGTGGTTCTACTCAGCATTACATGTTTTCTTCTGTGAGATGCTCTTTTCAAGTTAAAATTAATTGCATGTACAGAATGCTTGCTTTATAGAGGGCAGTTTCATGTGACATCAGCTGCATATTAAATCTACATAATTTAGGTTTGGATTTTTTTTCATGCAAGTACATTGTCAAATGGTCCCACATCCAGTTATAAAATTCTTTCTAACATTAGAATATGAAGTGTTTTTAAGAATTATCTGGTATAAGAAATATTTTAACTATAAGGCTAATAGTTAATGGAATAACTATTAAATATGGAATAACTCTATAACGAATATATATATTTAATGTATATTAAAGCCGGTCTTTGATCTTTTCTCCCTGGCTGTGTCTTCACAGCTGAAATTGCCAAGTATGGCTGCTGTGTTTCACAGGCCACTCTGTTTTCTCTGTACATCCACAGTAGTTTATTTTATTTTGCTGTTTTGCTTTGTATTTTATTTTTCTAGAAATGGGATCTTGCTCTGTTGTCCAGGCTGGAGTTCTATGGCACAATCCTATCCAGTCACTGCAGCCTCAGACCCTGGGCTCAGTTGATCCTCCCGCTTCAACCTGCTGAGTAGCTGGGACCACAGGTAGAAACCACTAGCCTGGCTAATTTTAAAAAATTTTTTGTAGAGACGGGGTCTCGCTATGTTGTCCAGGCTGGCCTCAAACTCCCAGGCTTAAGTGATTCTCCCACCTTAGCCTCACAAAGTGTTGGGATTACAGGCATGAGCCACCATGCCTGGCCCACAGTGGTTTATGTGGAACAAATGGAGCCAATAAACTGACTGTGTGTGAGTGGCTTTGTCTTTACAGCCAAAACAAATCACAGATTCCCACCTGTCAGATTTGGCATTTTTCCTTCTCTAGCATATCACATCAACTACCTGTTGGATAGGATTTTAGGAGCAGGCACGGAGCCCAGTTGCTTCCTTCTGTCTACTTCAGCTTCCCGTGCCAGGAGTTCTTGCTTTACTTAGAGGGACATCTAATCTTAGGCATGTGGAGCAAATACGGACCACCACACAGCTCACAAGAATTTTTATTAAAGGGGATTCTTTTTGTGATTTAGCTGGCATATATGAGATAGTAAAATATAACCACTTGCCAGGATGGAATTGGAGAGGTTTGGTGTGAACATAGAAAAGGCCATTTGCTAAAAATGGGTACCTGCAATGAATGTTCAAAAACAATCAAGTTTATTATTAAAAAGATAAGAAAATACTGTATTACATGTGTTGTACTTTGAATTCTGCAAGTCATTTTGTTGCATGTCGTGGTTGAGAAGTGATGAGAATGGTAAATTTCCTTCAGGTATATGTCCTTAACCGTGTGTTGATGGAATAAAGGGGAGTGAACCAGGTGGAAAGATTTAAGGCCAAGCCATCAAAGTGAATTGAAGACATTAAGAGAATCTAAGAGGCCCAAATGATGGACCCCCAGGAGCTCACAGAATTATCCTTTCTAACAGCCTTGCCCAGTCATCTGAACATGCAGAGAGAATGACCTCCTTGCCACTGACTGTTTTCAAGGAGGTGCAGAGGCAGCTTACACTGGTTATGCGGACTGAGCACACGGCACCTGGGAACTCCGCTCTTCCCCAATACTGCATTGCCCAAAGCTCAGAACGCACTCAGAGATGTCAAAGAGATGCAGTGCTCCTGAGTGGAAATTGGATTAGAACTTCAGAAGGGATTTTCAAACTTTTTGAATATAAATCCTGTAAGAGCAAACAAGCAGCACATGCAGACAACCAGCAGTGAGAGGGTGTGGTGACTCTGAGGACCTGACTGGGTTAGTGTGTTTAGTTAGAGCAGGGGAGTGTGGAGAGAGGAGGTCAGGCAGCCTTTGTGCGGTGTAGACAGTGAGCCGCAAGGCCAGTTTTGTGTTTTAGGGAGACTTTATGGGCAGGCACCTCCGGCACACACAGTCTAGAAGATGACCCCATGTGAGGTAACAGGTGCCTGTGAGGAGGGCGTACGGTGAGAATGGCAGGAGTGGGTGGAGGGGAGTTCTGTCATTTGCGAGGTTCTTAAAATTATGTAAGGGGATATGTATAGTCGAAACCACCCATGAAAATCCCTCAGGAAGGGCCCGTTTATACAGCTCTGAGTCAGTGGAGAGAAAATGGATTTTCCCTCAGCATAGAGGAACTTTATTCTGCACCAGCTGGGGTGGTTGACTTACATTTAGGAGTACAGTGTGGTGTGTGGAAGCACACATTGTTCATTAGGTTGCCCTCAGTCCAGCACTTTGCTCCCAGTCACAGTACGTTGAAGCTGAGACCACCTGAGAGCAGTTGGACTCCCAGAGCCAGTACTCATTAAGGAGCCCGGAGCAGACATCGTATTACTCATGTAGTTATTTCACCTGCTCTCATATTTGGCCTCATTGTTCTGGCTTGTACCCTCACTAGCTTTTGTATGCTGTTAAGTTATATATAGTTAGCAGAGATAAACAGGAGGTAGACTTGGTGAGTCTTAGTGATGAGAATTGGTAGCAGTTAAGAGAAATCTAGGCTGACTCAGATTTTGAGATGGGGCAGTGCATGGATGATAATGTGATTGGTTAAGATGGGAAACATGAGAAGAAACTCACTTGAGGGAGGGAGGAGGAAGGAGAGTTTGGTTTTGTACATGCTGAGGTCTAAGGGTCTAACTGGGCTGCACAGGTAAAGAAGCCGAGGAACAGCCAGCTCCAAGCTGCAGGTGTTGATGTAGGAGTCAGTAGCGTTCACGTGTTGATTGTTGATGGAAAATTAACTCTGATTACTAAAATAAAACATACCATCCTTGGTATTTTAGAGATGAATGTACGAATACATGATTATTTTGAGATCTCTAGGTAAAGTTAGTGCTCTGTGAAATCATTTTCTTCATGAACCTGGTGAAATTAAAAAATGCTAGCCATGGCAGTACCCTACATCTGAATCACAATTGCGTTATGTCCTGACTTACTCTAGTTTCCTTTCTGAATTCTTGAGAATGGTTAGACCTGCCTTGTGCACTTCACTAACCAGTGTAGACCTAGCCAGTGTAGACCTAGCCAGTGTAGAGGTCAGCTTTCTTGGATTTGCTAAGCCACCTCCTGCACGTAGTTTCCAGCTTCCAGTATATGGTCGCCTCCTCTCCTATTCTCTCTTCCTTGAGGATTTGTATTTTAAAAAATGTTTCTTTACTGTAGTTTTAGAGGGGCATGAAGGTGTAGTAGTATTAGATACATGTGTTCAGTTTTCTGTCTTTATCCAGAAATATGGGTTGGTTTTATGATAGTCATTGTTCATTTTTAAATCAATACCAGGTGATAATTTTACCAGCGTTATGTATAAAAATGTTTATGTAGCTTGCATTCATTGATGCTTTGATCATATGCTTCTATATTTAAAAAAACCAGATTATTCTCTTTCTCTTCTTCTCACTGTTGCACTTGACTAATCTTAAAGAGAGGAAAACCCCCAGAAAAACTGGACATCTCCTATTTAGATCTTGTTATAAATAATAGTTTGAGAAAATTTTAATTACATTTGTCTCCTAAAGGAATAATTACAACATCAATAATGGTGGATAGAGATGAAATGGGAGATTGAGGAAGATGGAGGGTTTGTGATTGTGGTCCTCAGAATCTATAAGGACATGGCCTGAATAATGTCGATTTTGACTCAAGAACCAGGAGAACGTCATTATATTGTAAATGTTCCCTTAAATGGAAGTACATAGATTTTAATTCTTTGAAGATGGTGAACTGTTTTTGGCAGCAAGTAATAGAAGTATAGAAGCAGTAGTTTAAAAAAGTTAAGGTTTTATTTTTCTTAAATAAATTTGTAGCAGAGTCCAGTGCTGATACGGCAGCTCTCTGGTGTTGCTAAGGGTCTCTCTACTCTAGTGTCTCGAATATGTGGCTTTCATTTTCAGGATGCCTCATGATCACAAGTTGATTACTGCAGCTCCAACTGTCGCCTCTGTGTTGCACGAAGGAAGAGGGTGTTAAGGGCAGGAGGCAAGTCTACTCAGCTTTGTAAGGAGCTTTCTTGGCAACCATACTCCAGCTTTTGTGTCTTACTGGCCAGAACTTACTCACTTAGTCATCCCTGTCCACAAGGACGTCTGGGAAATGCTTTTGTCTGGGCCTGTTGCCGTTTCCCATCATAGATCAGTGGTCTGTCCGTCACAAACTTGCAGTGTCGGTAAGTGTCACTCACAATGCCTGCCGTAGTGGTGTCACTCACAGGCATGAAGACAGTAGCAAAGGAAAGATTCAGCTGCTTTCACAAATCTGACTGGATTTTACCTATCTGGAGAGTGTCACCCATGTTAGGGAACCGCTGGCCAGGAGGAAGCTGTGACAAGATGTGCTGCGTCTCCTGCTTGGCGTTGCCATCTTGCTGCCGTAAGTTTCTCTGTCTGTAGATAAAGTACATTAGGAAATTAGGAAGTTATATTAGGAGTTTGTGTGATCTTGCCCCATGGCCCTAACTCAGAGTTTAACACTTGATGTAGAGATGATTTCCCCTCCATTACAGTAGAATTGTAAGTATGATAGAGAAAATTTGGAAGTTATCTATGGGACTTTTTATAGTCTTATCACATTAACATAGGTACTGTTGACATTTAGTATATTTTCATTTCATCTTTTTACCCATTTAAAAATGATTTTACACTCAATATTTTACTCATTTTCTTAGTTTTCATAACCCTTATTTTAATAGCTATATGATTAGCTGTCTAGTAGGTATTTCCTGTGCAGCAGCTCCACTATTTTTAGTCATTTTCTCGGTTTTATAAGAAATAATGTAATCTTTGTGCATACAGTTTTTCCTATATTTTGAGTATTTTTTGTTTAAAAAGAACTAGCAGTGTTTGATTATGGAGTTCAGCAGTGTTAATAATTTTATCAGTCTCTGCAGTGTGCTATTTCGGACTGCCATCAGCACTGTACAAGAGGCTTGCTTTGTTTGTACTCTTGTCAGCATTAATATTTTTGATTATTTAATGGATTAAAATTTACCATATGCTTTAAATTTGCATTTTTGATCACTTTGACCTTACAAATTTTTCCACATATTAGTTGTATTTCCTCTTTTGTGAGCTATCCATTCATGCCCTGTGCTCTTTTATGTATCATTTTTATTGCTTTTCTTGTTGCTGTGATTTCTATGAACTTTGTTTTTACTTAACATGTTTTTATTCTAAAATACACATAACAGAATTTACCATTTGAACCATTTTTGAATGTACAGCTTGGTGGCATTAGGCACATTCACAAAGCATTGCCACCGTCTGTCTCCAGAAGGCTTTTCAGCTTCCCAAACTAAAACTCTCTCCCCATTGAACACAAATTCTCTTTACTCCTTTACCTGCCCCTGGAGTGCCCATTTTGCTTTCTGTCTCTATACACTTGATGACTCTAGGGCCCTCATATACATGGAATCAGATAGTATTTATCCTTGTATGATCAGCTTACTTCACTTAGCTAGCATCTTCAAGCTTCATCCATGTTGAAGCATGCACCAGGATTTCCTTTCTTTTTAAGGCTGAATAATATTCCATTGTACATAGATACCACATTCTGCTTATTCTCTGGAAGCTCTCATGTAATTAGGATAGCAAGCTGCTTTTGTTGTTATATTTGCAGCAGGTTAGTTTTACTCAGTTAATTTTTTGCCTTTCTCTTTTGGTTATTTCATTTGGACATCCATAACTTTAAATTTGTATGTGGTAAAACCCATTTTCCTTTGATGTTTGTATTTAATCTTCATCCATCTGGGATTTATTTGGATCATCATTTCACACTGAACTTAGACCCAGAGAGAATGCAGGGAGCTAGGGGTAATCCGATTCTTGTTGGTGATATCTTCTTACAGGTCTGTTTTTGCTTCAGGTTTAATAGGCAGCTCTATGCTGGGAGGCAAGAAACCTTCTCGTCTGTTCTCAGACATCTTCATACCTTCTTACCATTTCTCTGCTGATACTTCTCCCCTCTACTCAGTTTAAGTGTTTGTTTATTTCACTTATAATTATGCTTGGGTTCCTATTCAAGATGAGAAACAACTTTATAGGTTTCTTTAGTTAATATGTTATTTCTTTTGGAATGAGATACAATATTGACTATTATGGCTGTTCATTGAGTGCTTCTATGTGCCCAGCCCCATTCTAAATGTTCACAAGTATTAACTCATTTTCTAATGCCACCAACAACCCTCTGCGATAGGTAATGTTATTAGGCCCATTTTTCAGATTGATAGGAGGTGCCTTAAGAGAGAGATTGTACACACTACTGTTGGAATCTGCAGCTCTTACTCATGTGCTTTAAATGAAGGAAATTTAAAGTATTAATCACTAACATTTATGCTATTAACTGTGTTCTGGGCACTTCACTGCTATTAGCAAATTTAATCTCCTCAGCCCCGAGTAGGCACATTGAAATAAATAACATGTCGCGGAGTGTTTTTTAGGTTCCCTATTTGCAGCCTGTGTTTGAGTATGACTTCATTATTCTCTCTTCCACATTTTGAGATGGCTTCCTCTCTCCCATCCAGGAATTGATGGATTCTAATTACAGTGACTAAAACTTACTTGAGGCAGCGTGTTTGAACTTTGCACCAGCTGTTGTGCCAGAGTTTAAAGTGCCAGGCTAGTTGGTAGGTAGATTTACTTGCTTGTTGTTTGAAGAGGTGATACACACACAGTGCAGAATTGAAAAGGCGCTGGAAGATTTCTAGGGAGCGTGTCCCCCTCGCCTCTTTCCTGCCTAGGGGAAGCTGCCCTTACCAATTCTTAGCCAGCTGATTGTTCATATTTCAGGGGTGATTGTGTGTAGGCATATGGGTTAGCACACACTTTTTTTTTTTTTTTTTGAGATGGAGTTTCACTCTGTAGCCCAGGCTGGAGTGCAGTGGCACGATCTCAGCTCATCGCAACCTTCGCCTCCCGAGTTCAAGCAGTTCCCCTGCCTCAAGCCTCCTGAGTAGCTAGGACTGCAGGTACATGCCATCACGCCTGGCTAATTTTTGTGTTTTTAGTAGAGACAGAGTTTCACTATGTTGGTCAGGCTGGTCTGAACTCCTGACCTCGTGATCCACCCGCCTCAGCCTCCTGAAGTGTTGGGATTACAGGTGTGAGCCACTGCACCTGGCTGGTACACAGTTTTATTTTACACAAATGGTAACACAGTATGCATACTGTTGTACACCTTGGATTTTGAATTAAACTTTTTTTTTTTGGTTTAAATTGTAAAAAAGACTAATACTATTTGTACCCTCTTAGCCATTTTTAAGTGTACAATTCTGTAATGTTAACTATATTCACACTGTTGCACAAGAGATTCTAGAACTCTTCTGTCTTGCAAAACTGAAACTCTGTGCTCATTGAACAAGTCCCCATATTTCTCCTCTTCCCCCACCTTGTTTTTTGTTTTTGAGATGGAATTAACTCTCGTTGCCCAGGCTGGAGTACAGTGGCACCATCTCAGCTCACTGCAACCTCTGCCTCCTGGGTTTAAGCAATTCTCCTGCCTCTGCCACCCGAGTGGCTGGGATTACAGGCACGCACCACCACGCCCAGCTAATTTCTGTATTTTTAGCAGAGTTGGGGTTTCCCCATGTTGGCCGGACTGGCCTTGAACTCCTGATCTCAGGTGATCCACCTGCCTCTGCCTCTCAAAGTGCTGGTATTACAGGTGTGAGCCACAGTGCTCAGCCTGTTTCATTTTTTTTTTTCTGGGAGGAAGTCTCTGTGTTGTCCAAGCTAGAGTGCAGTGGCTATTCACAGGTGCAGTCATACAGCCACTACAGCCTCCAACTCCTGGGCTGGAGTGATCCTCCCACCTCAGTCTCCTGAGTAGCTGGGACTACAGGCACACACCTGGCAACCACACCTTGTTTTTTAAAAATAGTTTTTGGCCTGGCATGGTGGCTTATGCCTGTAATCCTACCAGTTTGGGAGGCTGAAGTGGGTGGATCACTTGAAGTCAGGAGTTTGAGACCAGCCTGGCCAACATGATGAAACCCTGTCTCTCCTAAAAATACAAAATTTAACTGAGTATGGCGGCGTGTGCCTGTAATCCCAGCTACTCCGGAGGCAGAGGCAGGAGAACTGCTTGAATTCTAGGAGGTGGAGTCTCCCAGAGATCCGAGACTGGGCTACTGCACTGGAGCCTGGGTGACGGAGTGAGACTCTGGCTCAAAAAAAAGTTTTCATTACAAATTGTTGAAGCAGAAGGATATTTAAGAATGTGTATGGAATGAAGACACCTTTCTCTTTTTAATTTAGCATTCATCATAGAGATTGTTTCTTCATAGAGTTCATTTTTTAAAATTGTTCCAAAGTGTTTAGTGGTGGGTATTTAGGTTGTTTCTGATCTTCTGATACAGACAGTGTTGACTTTTTACCTTTCAAAGCTACTTTGTTTTAGTTGGGTCTCTTAACCTCAGAATGTAATTTGATTTTGGTTTTATTTTTAACTGAGAGATTTTTAGTAGTTGCATTTCCCATTTATATTTGCTGATAATTTTAGTAATAGCAACTCACTGCCATTGAACACATCTGTGTGTCCAGTACTACTCGAAGCACATTATTTAGACTGCCTTTAATCTTTGCAGCTCTCTGAGCGGGGTACTAATTACCTCCACTTTACCCATGAGGAGACTCAGGGAGAGAGAGGAAATAGTTTACCAAGCCTAGTAAAGTGGAAGTCTGGGATTTGATCCCAGTCAGTTTGACCTCAGATCTCTTAATCAGACTGGTGTGGCATGCTACTGTGTGACAGATATGTTTGGTCTTAATTTAACTATTTTTAAAAAATGTTATGCTTCATGTTTTTAATGTGTTTTATTTATGTATTAGTATTTTTTAACTGAAGACTTATCTTTCTCTTTGCTTTGTATTGGGTGTGTGTTCTTAGTAATAATTAAAAAGACTCATTTTTGCATATTTTAGTATAATTTGATATATTTACCCTGTATTTGTTTAGGGGTAACTACCTCCTTCCTGCTGTAATCAGTGACCAGGTTGGTATTGCCACATGTTCTTGCCTCCGCTTCCTTCTCTCCACCACCTGCTTCTGATGAATGATGTTACTAAGCTTATCCCAATGTTAACACTTATAACTTTATGTTTACTAATGCCTGTGATTCTTTATCAGCTTTCAATATCTTTTGATCTCACTGTAAGAGGCAAATGTCTTTACACTCTCTCCTTCTTTCTTTGTACACTGCTCAACTTGATACCATTTTTCCTGTTAAAATTTATAACATTTACATTCTGTTCTTAATTCCCAGAAAATAAAAGTCTTTTTTTTGAGACAGAGTCTCACTCCATTGCCTAGGCGGGAATTCAGTGGTGCAGTCTCAGCTCACTGTAACCTCTGCTTCCCAGGTTCAAGCAATTCTCCTACCTCGGCCTCCCAAGTAACTGGGACTACAGGTGTGCACCACCATGCCCGGCTAATTTTTGTATTTTTGGTAGAGATGGGGTTTCACCATGTTGGCCAGGCTGGTCTCAAACTCTTGACTTCAGGTGGTCCGCTTGCCTCGGCCTCCCAGAGTGCTGGGATTACAGGCATGAGCCACCGTGCCTGGCCAAAGAAAAGTCTTTATTCCTACATCTTAAATGGCTTCATTGCTCACTGTAAGTCTTTGCTGGACTTTCTGCATTCTTGTTGGTTGTTTAAAGTTTATCCTCTAATAGTTCATGAACCCGTACAGTTTGGCTCATGGGAATGAAATTTTCCAAGTTCTTACTTGTTTAACGATATATATTTTTTCTCCTTAGTATTTTATTTTATTATTTTATTTTTTTAATTGACACATAATAATTGTGCATATTTATGGGGTACAGAGTGAAGTTTTGATACATATAATGTGTGGTTATCAGATTAGGGTAATTAGCATATCCGTCGTCTCAAATATTGGATATTTTGATTTTGTAACATACTTGACTGACACTGTGGCCAGATGTAGAATTCTTGGGTTGTACCTTCTTCCCTTGAAGACTCTAAGTGTGGCCGCATGTGTCCTAGTGTTAAATGTAGCAGTGTTGAAGGCTGAGGCTGACTGTACTTTCCCTTTCGTAGGGGTGTATTAGTCTACTCGGCTGCTGTAATTTTGTTTATACCACAGGTTGGGTGGCTTAAACAGCAGACAGTTCGTGATTTTCTCACAGTTCTGGAGGTTAGAAGTCCAAGATCGAGGTCCGTCGGGGTTGGCTCCCGGTGCGGCCCTCTTCCTGGCTTATATGTGGTCCCCTTGCCTGCTGTGTCCCCACAGGCCTTTCCCCTGTGTGAGTGTAGAGTGGGGAGAGAATAGGAGAGAGAGATTGATTTCTGGTGTCTCTTCCTCTTCTTAGAAGACCTTCCTCCAGTCCTATCAAATTAGGGCCCCACCCCTATGACCTCAGGTAACCATGATGACCTCTTGAAAGGCCCTGTTACCAACTATAGTACAGTGGGAGTTAGGGCTTTAATCTATGAATTGGAGGTGTGGGAAGCACAGTTCATTCGTAATAAAGGGTAATGTATACGTTTTGCCCAAAGGTCCAGGGACTTTTTATTTTTTCAGTTTTAAATATGAGATGTAGACCCATATTTGTTGACAAGGAAAAATGTTCATAGTATATTGTTGAATGACAAAAATCAGGTTTTTTAATTCTTTTTCTGTTTCTGTTATCTGTCATTTCCTCCTGTTTGATGATGGTTATTTTAAAATAGATACTTAGATTCTTGGAAATGTCTTTGGAAATTCTTGGGAATTTTTATCTGCTTTGTTTTAATATTTTTCCAGGTACGTTTTTTTTTTCTTTCTTTTTGGAGACAGGATCTTGCTCTGTCACCCAGGTTGGAGTGCAGTGGCACAATCTTGGTTCACTGTAGCCTTCACCTCTGAGGCTCAAGTGGTCCTACCTCAGCCCCCCGAATAGCTGGGATCACAGGCATGTGCCACCACACTTGGCTGACTTTTAAATTTTTTCGTAGAGGTGGGGTCTCGACCAGTTTGCCCAGGCTGGTCTTAAACTCCCGGACTCAAATGATTCTCCCTCCTCAGCCTCCTAAAGTGCTAGGATTATAGATGTGAGCTACCCACCTGCCCCTAGATAGGCGTTTTTTTGTCTGCCATTTGTTTTTCCTATTTTCTCTGTCCGTTTTCTTTTTCTTTGAGTGTTTTTATATCACTGTTGGCTGGCTTCTTTGTGCCCCTTACTCGTCTCTGAATGAGCAGAGTTCTTCTGAACTAATGGCGTGTGGGTAGGCTGGGGAGGTACTGGGCAGCGTCTGGGGGAAGCTGTGCTCTGCCCTGGGCTCTTCTCTTGTCACTGGACTGTAAGGGTGCTTGGCCTAACCTTGCCTGCTCTGCCACCCTCTGGCTTCTCACACTGGGCCTGTCCTGAGCAAGGGCTTGCTGCTCCTCTGGCTCTCCTTTGCTGAGACCTGAAGTCATTGGTTTGCCTTTGGTGTCCTCACTCGTCTTGGTTGTGTTTTCACAGCCCTTGGCAACTTGCTTCTGGGATATTCAGTTTCATGGTGTTTAGGTATTATATTATTGAAGACAGAGTTTCTTTTTCTGTAACTCGTTCTTATTTTGGATGGGTAATAAGAACAGAAGCCTTCAGAGAGGTCTTTACTCTGCTATCTTAAAGCTTTTAAGGCCCACAGCCAGATTTCTTTAATACACTTTGGGCATCCTCTATCTCTAAAATCAGGGAGTTGTATAATGTCCTTGCTAACATACTTTCTGGTTAACCTGTTTATGGTTCTGATGTATTTACATGAAATTTGGGCAAATACTAAAGATAGTGAATGTTTTCTTACAGACAGAGCCTCCACTCAATACACCGGAAAACAGAGAGTATCTTGCAGAAATTATGTTCGAATCGTTTAACGTACCAGGACTCTACATTGCAGTTCAGGTAAAAGCAGTTGTTTTTGTGATTCCTGAAGCACGTGAGCTGTCTAATAGTGGAAGCAATGGCATTTCCCAAGGTTCTCTGCTGGAAGACTGCACTGTGCACCCTTCCTTTTTCCACTCCCTGCCCCGCCCCCATGCCTGTACCTTCCAGTTTAGAATTCCTGGGTGTGAGGCCTAGTAGTCTGTATTTTAAACAACTCCACAAGTGACCTCATTGCCAATCTGTGGCCCCACACTGGAAACCAGTGAATTAGAAATTAAAATCTTATGATTCTATAATGAAATATCTTTTTCACTGGCTTTTCTTTGCAAAACTTCAGGTTTCTTTTCTTTTCTTTTTTCTTTCATTTTTGAGACAAGGTCTCACTGTGTTGTCCAGGCTGGAGTGCAGTGGTGCAATTATGGCTCACTCTAGCTGCAACTTTCTGGGCTGAAGGGATCTTCACACCTCAGCCTCCCAAGTAGCTGGGAGTACAGGTGCGTGCCACCACGCCTGGCTAATTTTTGTGTTACTTGTAGAGATGGGGTTTCACCATGTTGCCCAGGCTGGTCTTGAACTCTTGGGCTCAAGTGATCTGCCTACCTTGGCCTCCCAAAGTGTTGGGATTACAGGCATGAACCACCACATTCAGCCAGGTTTCTTTATCGAAAACTTGACTCCTATAGTTTTAAGTCTCAACATTTTCGTGTTAGTTGTCCAAGTCTGAATTGGAATTTGAGGGACAGGGGTCAGGATGGATAGGAAAAGGAAAGAGTTACTCAGACATATTTAGTAAGAGAGTTTGTTGATTGGACCTGGAAGGAGCCCACAGATGCTTTAGAAAGAGTTCCCATGTGCGAGTGGTTTCCATGTCTTTTCTCCAGGCAGTGCTGGCCTTGGCGGCATCTTGGACATCTCGACAAGTGGGCGAACGTACGTTAACGGGGATAGTCATTGACAGCGGAGATGGAGTCACCCATGTTATCCCAGTGGTAAGCAGAATAGTTAATGTATATATGTCTCTGTAGGCTTAACACCTGATTCGAGGTAAGGATGGAAATAAAAAAAAAACAGCCTTCTGCAATGAAAATACATTTCAGATGATAGTTATACTTAGAAAAGGTAATAAAAGTTTTTTATTTTTTTGCCACCTTATATAAGGGAATTGACTGAATTCCCCAAGTATGTGGGAAAGAATGAAAAAGATGGCCAATTATTATGGCTTTGGCAATTTTAAATTCATGGTGGCATATTTCTACAGTCAGAATGTCAGAGAATGTCCAGGATGTCTCTGGATCTACAGAGCCTCTGTTACACCATGGGTGTAACATCAAAAGAATATTTTCCGGAGTTATCATTCTGACGTGTTGGGAGATAGACATCATTTTGGATGTTCAAGTTGTAGGTGCAGTGCATGGCCATTTGAAGGAGCACATCTGTGTTCTGTGAAAAGATGTGAATTGCCACCAGCTCAGGCTTGGAAAAATTGCTTCTTGTTTTAAAAATTTATTTAAGGGCCGGGCGCGGTGGCTCATGCCTATAATCCCAGCACTTTGGGAGGCCCAGGCAGGCAGATCACCTGAGGTCGAGAGTTCGAGACCTGCCTGACCAACATGGAGAAACCCTCTCTCTACTAAAAATACAAAATTAGCCGAATGTGGTGGCGCATGCCTGTAAACCCAGCTACCTGGAAGGCTGAGGCAGGAGAATTGCTTGAACCTGGGAGGCGGAGGTTGCAGTGAGCCGAGATCGAGCCATTGCACTCCAGCCTGGGCAACAAGAGTGAAACTCCGTCTCAAAAAAAAAAAAGGTTATTTAAAAGCCAAGAATGGGAGATTGTACATTTGGCTTGCAGAAGGCTCTGCAATACCACTTTTTGGTTTTAGATAAGTGATTCCTAATTTGGGTCTCAAGAGATCTCTGAATTTTTCTTTTGGTCCAATGGACTGTTTAAAGGAATTATCTTAAATTCATGTTTTTGGAAAATGTATCGGAAGTGTCTGAAGAAGGTATTCAGAGGGAAGTCAGACTCATCCTGGTCTTTCTCCTGTGAGGTCTCCTCCTCAGGAACCACCATTGCTAGTTACTTCTGTTATGTTACAGATGTGTTTCTGCATATGTATATGGTATATGTATACATACATATGTATGTGTATGTAAAAATATATTTTTACATACACAGCTCTTTTAAAATGCAAATTAGGATTTTCAAAAACCATTTAATTGAAAAAATAGTCACCATTTCATTTTGAGAAGTGATGGGATGATGTACTAATACTAATGCCTTTAATTCCTTGAAGGTTAGGAATCACTGCAGTGGAAAGGCTTCATGGTCCATGTGCCTACAGCCAGGGAGAAAAAGGCCAACCTCCTGCACCCGTGCCTTGTACTCCTGGCCATGGTCCTTCCCGTGGGGAGGAGAGGTGGCTGCCCTGCCTTGTGAAGTGTGCTCTAGACTTGAGCCTCCTTCAAGCCAGTCTCAGCACTCCTGTCCGTGGATCTCGAGAAGAGTTAGTGCCCTAGGTGCAGAGCACTCACTGAGAACTCAGGCTGCTGTTTACTCAGAGAGCTGCGCTGCTGAGATCCAAGATGAGGCCCCTAGGCCCCTGGCCTGCACCGCCTTTGGTTCTCTGCCTATTTCTTATGTCTGATTTAGGAAAAGGAAAGAAAATACATTTCACAGCATGTCCAGGCCCACCAAGAAAGTTGTTTGAAAAGATTTTTTATCGTATCTTAGTTCGGTTTTTCCTCCAGTTATAAAAATTACATTTGTCATTGAAAGTTTGGATAAAATAGAAAAATTTGAAGAAATAAAATTACCTGTAAAGCCACCCAAAGACCTGTATTATACCTTTATTTGTATAGTCTTTAAGCTCTTTTTCTTTTTTTTTTTTGGATATGGAGTTTCACTCTTGTTGCCCAGGCTGGAGTGCAATGGCACGATCCGGCACACTGCAACCTCTGCCTCCCAGGTTCTCCTGCCTCAGCCTCCTGAGTAGCTGGGATTACAGGCATGCGCCACCATGCCTGGCTAATTTTGTATTTTTAGTAGAGACGGGGTTTCTCCATGTTGGTCAGGCTGGTCTCAAACTCCCGACCTCAGGTGATCTGCCCATCTTGGCCTCCCAAAGTGCTGGGATTACAGGCGTGAGCCACCGTGCCCAGCCTGAGCTCTTTTTCTAAGACACATGTCACACGCACACACTTTAAACACAATTGGAATGTCTCATGTCTGGTCTGGGATTCTATATATAATACAATCCTAAAGTTATATTTTGCATATTGATTTAACCCTAATTTTTTTCTCTTGTGGTTAAATATTCTGTGAAAATACATTTAAGAAGTACATAATTAATTTTTCTGTTGTTGGACATGTATCTTGTTTTAATATTTTTACCACTGTCATGAGCTGATTATTTATTTAACAGTATTTTAGAAAATATTACGTGTAATGCATAGAATGTGGTAATTTTGAATAATTTATGTGTTAGAAAGCTAATATTATTTTTATGGATTTAAGTTGATTTTTAATAATTTGTACATATCTTTTATCTCCATCTTAAAATACTTTACAAATACTTGGACTCTACAGAAAGGCTAAATCTTTTTTTGCTTCTAGAAGTTAGGTACATCAGAAAAAAACCATAGGAGGAATTCAGTAAGTTGTCCTTGCAACTTTACTGGTGACTAGATGCAACTATTAGAATGAATACGTGTGTAAAATGAAGTCAGCGTTTCACTTCTGTTCCCTTCTGTCTCGGGGAGTGTGGCACAGAAGCTGTGATTGCTGTAACGTGAAACCTGAGGGTCTTTACCGGATGATCCAGCGGTAGGCGTTGTCCACTCTGACGGTCAGCATCCTGCTCACCCCTGTGGAACAAGCTGGATGTGTGTCCAAGCCTGTGGCTCCTGTGGCAGGTCTGTGCCCACAGGAAGGCTGATGAGGGAGCTTTGGACCCATCATTGCTGTGGGCATGTGGATACTTGACACCGGTCCTGCCATTGATCGGCCCAGGTGGTGGTCACCCTTCTTTCCTGGTCCCTCACAGACATACCTTCACTGGCTCAGGGAGGCAGTGGAATGAGAAGCTCCCCACCCCCAAAAGCAGTGCTATGTGCTCGACACACAGTTTCATCTGAACTGTATTATTGGCGCCTGCAGGGTATTGTTTGCCCCATATGATGGACAAATGCGCTGAGGCTGAAGCATGTGAAACTTGCAAATGTGGAGCCGGAATTGGAGTCTAGGTTGTTAGAATCTGAGCCCTGTGTATTAACCAAATTGCTGACTTTTAAACATAAGTAGATTTATAGTTGGCTTAACAATTTATAAATAAAACTTTTTCCTTTTAGGGGAAAAACCTATTGGGTTTAGTGTTCTCACAGACAGCATTACTTTTTGGAAATGAACTATCCTGTGTGTTTTTTCTTTTCATATTCCTAATGAAGACATCATTTTGATTGCTTTCGGAGAGCGTCAGATTATTGGAATAATCTGGAAGTTTGGATATAAATGGAATTGCATATGCAGTCATTTTGAAAGACCTTCTGTACTGAGCTTGCAGAGGGTGGGGATTCTGTAAATGCTTATTAATGCTGAGAGGGGCAGACAGGGAGGCTGAGACAGGAAACCTTGTGAGTCTAGGCTGCTTTCCACTACAGAATCACTAACACAGCTGTTTTGCCTCCTCTTCTTCCCTAGGCAGAAGGTTATGTTATTGGAAGCTGCATCAAACACATCCCGATTGCAGGTAGAGATATTACGTATTTCATTCAACAGCTGCTAAGGGAGAGGGAGGTGGGAATCCCTCCTGAGCAGTCACTGGAGACAGCAAAAGCCATTAAGGTAAAAACAGATGGGAAACCGGCTGGTTTGGGGGTGAGAGAGATGGTGTTCTGGACACTTCCCCTCGGTGCCATCATCCCTGCTCCTCCTTTCCTTCCTCTCCCCTTCCCATGAGTGTGGGGCTTGATTTGTTTTACCCCTTGAGTTAAGTGGGCTGAAGATGTAAAGCTTAACCTCTTCCAAACTAGATGCTCTGAGGTTCCAGCTGTCACTGAGAACAGCCTGGTAGCTGGTGCAGCGTACCTGCATGCAGAGGTGCATTGTTCAGCTGGAACCTCGCTGCCAGAGCCTCAACTACCAGAGCGCTCCTTCCATACTGCCTCCATGCTTCGCTGTAGAATCAGGAGGCGACCGCAGCAGCAGAACACTGCCACCCTAGAATCCAGAGCTATTGCACAAAATTCACACACAGGTGTGGGTGTGACGTGTGGCTATAAGCATCTCCTTCCTTTACTGCACAGTTTCTGAGTGTAGTGGAGCTTGAGGAGGGCGAGCCTGACACCCACGCTTCTCCTCATTGCCTTCCTGCCTTCTCAGCACCTCGTAACTGAGGCTGCTTGAAGGAAAGAAAGCATCAGAGATGATTCCCGAGGTGTTTTTAGGACAGGAAGCACTGGCATGGGGCAGGCTCTGCAGTTGGGTATGACCTGCCCTGCTTTACCTGGAACCAGAGATTCCTGGGAAGGGGGCTCTCAGTGCTGAAATGGTGACATGGGGAAGACATGGTCCCTTCCATCCCAGGGGAAGGTTTCCTGAGGTATCATTAGACATTCTTTTTTAGATTAAAATTTTTCCTAAGGGGTTGCCGTCGCCTTTCTTTGCCTTTCCTCAATGGAAGAATATTTGACTATTTGATCCAAGCTCCCTTGCCACTCCAAATCTGTTAGAAATGTAAGTCAGAATGGAGCCCCTTCATAGTGGCTCACCCATATAATCCTAGGACTTTGGGAGGCCGAGGCGGGAGCATTGCTTGAGGCCAGGGGTTCGAGACCAGCCCAGGCAATATAGTGAGATCTTGCCTCTATTTCAAAAAAAAAAAAAAAAGAATTGAGCCTCTTGTTATTGATGCCCAGGGTCCACTCCAGTGGGTCTGAGTCCTTCCTGTTTCCACCAGGATTGCTGAGCGGCACTGCTAAGGAGGGGCTTTCCTGACCCTCATGCTGGGCCTTAAACTCTCCTCAGGGCTGTTGGAGTTCCAGTTTGGACCCTGAAATCTGGGCTGGTGTGCTCGATGTGACTGTGTGTCACCCTCCTGTGAAGGCTGGGGGTAAAAGAGACTCCGTTCATAGCCTCCAGATCAGCTGCCCTGGCCCTGCTGTGTGGGGTAGCCCTGTTAGTTCTTGCCTCACTTCTCTCTTCAAAGGAACAGATCCTGAAAGGCGTGGTTTAGAGCTCCCCCTGCTTCCCTTTATGCCATGGCCTTCTGTGGTCGTGAGCAGGCCTGAGGGAGTGTGTACCATGAACACAGCACCCTTGCATCATGAATCCTGAACCTTAAGATTAAGCCTGTTACTCTGCACCCAACTCCATGGAAGCATTTCATAGGAAGCGTTTGAGTTAAGTGAGCTGAGATGCTGTGGGATGTTGACCAGGCCTGTGAGGAGAACTGAATGCCTTTGTCTCCAGTCTTGGTCAATTTGAGGTTGTAATCAGCTGACCCTGTTTCTCTGTGTCATCAAGGAACACAGGGTTGTGTAACACTTCTTGCCTGTCAGTCTTCTTAAAATTCTGCTAGAGTATATCCAAGATACCCAGAAGATGGCATTAGAATATGTTTCAGGGATGCTAAGAAACTTTAAATTTAATACCACAAGAACATCTTTGGAGGTCCTTGAGAGAACCATTCCTTCCACGGTGTGCTGAGTGCCACCTGGGCAGCCCACCTGCTGCTTCCCATAGGCAGCGAGTACCTGGGGGTCACCTGCTGCTTTGCTGAGGCCAGCCCTAAGGACACGTATCAACAGAAAGGTGTCCAAGAATATTAATCTCACCAGATACTCAGGAAACACTTCGCATCCCTCAGGCTGCCTGTCGGTGCAGGGCGGGGATCGTTAGCGGGTTCTTTCACGGCAGCAGCATCCTGGCAGCTCCAGTCCTCCCACCTGACTCTGCTTTTCCTTTATTCCCTGGGACCTATCACTTTATAACTTACCATGTCATTTACTTGTTACGGTTGCTTATTGTTGTCTTGACTCCCAGCTGGAGTGTAATCTCAGCAGGGATCTGTGTGTGTTTCGCTCACTTGTGTCTCCCAAGTGCCTAGACAGTAAATCTGTGTTGATTGAGGGACTTAGAATACCCAGTCAACAAGGTACACTATGTCTAGGCAAAGAGATGGTGTCAGTGGAGCCGATGACAGTGCTGTGGCCAGCTCCACACCACATTAACAACCAGCAGGTTGACAGTGGCCACCCGGCTTGTGGATGCTGGGACCGAAAGAAGCCTCTGCAGTCAGGTGTTAGGGTGTGGACAGTGCTGCTCTCGGTAGGTGAGGCTGCAGCACGGGTCCGCTGGTCCAGTGAGGTGCCAGGGCAGGCCATAGGGGGCACCTGAGAGGAACAAGGCAAGACGTGCTTTCTAGACACCTATAGACATCATTTCAGATATGATAGCGATAGAATTGGATAGACCAAGGCTGAGATTAGTAGCTGAGTTGCAGAGAAAGCAGACTTACCTGTCCAGAGTCCAAGTGTAACCATGTCTAATATGAAAGACGATGGAATGTGAGACCTGACACGTATCCACACTGGAGTGACGGTGGGGGTGGTTCTGATCCCAGGGCGTGTTTACTGCATGGGGTTCCTGGTTATTTGTCTGAGGGCAGAGACACTGGGCAGTTGTTAATGCCTGGCAACATCTTTGTGTGTGTATGCAGGAGAAATACTGTTACATTTGCCCTGATATAGTCAAGGAATTTGCCAAGTATGATGTGGATCCCCGGAAGTGGATCAAACAGTACACGGGTATCAATGCAATCAACCAGAAGAAGTTTGTTATAGACGTTGGTTATGAAAGGTTCCTGGGACCTGAAATATTCTTTCACCCCGAGGTAAGATGTTTCCTTTTGTGTGCTTAAGTGTGTGGGATGGAGCGGTACTGCCACCCAGAGTGCGGAAAGAGCATTTCCCAGCAAAGGGCCTGTGAGCAGGGCGGCCGTCGTTCTGTCTCCCCGCACCCCCCGTGCCGTTTGTCTGCTTGACAGATTGTTCAGTTTGCCTCTCCTCTTGGCTGTCTGTGTTAACAATTAAAGATGGGTTATACCACAAATAGTTAGGAAGACTTATAGGAGCAATAGACGAGAATAGAATTAAAAGTAATCTTCAAGGGTTGTGGGTGGTCACATGCTAGTATTACGAGTAGCTTTAATCTCAAGGACTATGTGGAGGTTGCCTGTGCCTCAGAGTGGGATAACATATAACCTTTCCATCTTTGGTGATTGCCCTTCCTAACTTCTAATTTTAACCCTGGATAGTTGATCCTGCTGTGTTCCCTGCTGCAAGTTAGGTTAATCTTCTGTCTAAGGCCAGCATTTCTGTTATTTAGGTAATCTTAAGAATTAGAGATGTCATCATTTTAACTAGTAGTTGTAAGGAATTATTAGTACTTTTGCAGAAAGCACTAATTAAGAGGCACATTTTAAGATTTACATATAATGCATTTTATTTATATTTTGATGTATATTCCTGGCTAATTCAATTTGTATTCAATAGGTGGGTTACAAGCTGCTGTTTGGTTTTAGATGTGTATATGGCTGTTTTGTGCAGAGAAACAGCATGGAAAGTATACCTCACTAGTAATCTGAAGAATAAAACGATGGCAATGATAATCCAGCAAATGCCCACTTTTAATCTATGGATTTGAAGTGGACATAGAATGGTCAAATGTCCAGTGAACAGCTTGTGAGCCCCTGAGTGGCCTCCTCCTTCCTCTGAGAGTGCACATTCAAGCTTTCTTTGATTTTTAACATATTTCAAATGAAATGTAATTGAGTTGACGCTTATTTAACTCATGGAATTGAATCTAAGGCTGTTTATTCAATAACGTGATTATCATGTGGATTGTTTCATTTTAAACAAACACTTCTTGTTAAACAAAACACTTCCCTCCATCTTCTAGACCAGGTTTAATTAATCTTTCATTGAACCTGTTTCTTTTTCCTTATATCCTGATTTTCTCATAATACGAATATTGTCAAATGATATGTCAAACTCACGTTTCTCACTGCGTGTCACGTGGATCGTGCACATACTCTCCACTGCTCTTAGTAGGCTGAATCACTGTGTGTTCGTGGTGTGGGGATAGTCTGTCTTTGATATTGTTGGTATTTTTTCTTCACTAAATCCATACATTTTACCTCATGAGGAGAAATATGTCATCACCACCCCACGCACACGTAGTCACGTGGGATTCATTTGACATATCCTTCATTCCAGTGTGAATTCTTTTAAGTTATAATAAATTGTATGTTTGTTAAAGTTACTTTAAAAAAAGTGTTCATGTTGTTCTATTTGAGAGAAATGTGTAATGTTTCTTTTCTATTGATATACAATTCAGTTTGCCAACCCAGACTTTATGGAATCCATCTCAGATGTTGTTGATGAAGTCATACAGAACTGCCCCATTGATGTGCGGCGTCCGCTGTATAAGGTATAAGCTGCGTGGGTAAGGTACTTTGATTTCATTCCACAATTAAAGGCCCATCATTCTTAGAAGACGGTATTACTGTTTATTACTAGTAGATATTCCTGTTTCACCTTCTGTTTCATAGGGTTTGTTAAAGACAGTATAATTGTAAGAGAAAATGGAAATGACTCAGTTAACTAGAATTTTTATTTTATTTTATTTTATTTTGGAGACGGAGTCTTGCTCTGTCACCCAGGCTGGAATGCAGTGGTGTGATCTCGGCTCACTGCAACCTCTGCCTCCTGGGTTAAAGCAATTCTTCTGCCTCAGCCTCCTGAGTATCTGGGACTACAGGTGCATGCCACCATGCCCAGCTAATTTTTTTTTTTGTATTTCAGTAGAGACAGGGTTTCACCATGTTGCCTAGGGTGGTCTCAATCTCCTGAGCTCAGGCAATCCACCCACCTCGACCTCCCAAAGTGCTGGGATTACAGGCATGAGCCACCATGCCCGGCCGACTGGAAGTATTTAAGTATTGTAAATATATTTTATTATTATCTGACAAGATATGTTTTAAGTTGAACAGTTTTAGCCACACATATTGATTGAAAGTAAGAGCGATACCCTCTCCCATGCTTTCCGTGAACTCCTTTGATTTCGTTTTATGCATATGTGGGTTTAGTGCCGATGTGGTGGTGTCAGATAGAAGTTAGAACCCAAAATGGGACAATCCGATAGAATATGCTCATGTATTTTTTTTTCCCCAAAATTCTTTGATTGCAGGGAATTTTGAAAGCTGGAATGAGGAAAATCTAGTCTATGTGATTATTGAGTAAAAAGAAGTCCTGCTGACAGCCAGAGATGGCGAGCAGGTGGTGATGGGCAGTTCGCCTTCCTGCACCTGTAGTCAGTGTTTGCTTGAGGGAGTCGTGCCATCAGCTCAGTGGCATGACTCACTCGCCTCATTCAGACTCAGGTTGCTGAACTGTACAGAGAAGAGAATCAGACTCAACAGACAGCACTCAGCATTGCGTCACCTGTACCGTGCAATACTTTGTAGCGTTTAAAAAGAATGAGGTAAATCAATATAAATTCAGATGAAAAGATAGCTACAGTATAAAGTGAAAAAGGAACTTGTAAAATTTACATATATTTCATTTGATATAAAATATAGTTTGCATATTTTTTGGACTATGTATGCTAAACTCTTAAAGTAAATAAAATATCTTTGGGGTAGAATGATGGGTTTTACTTTCTCCATTTTGTGTTTTGAAGTTGTTTGAAATTTTGTTAAAATTTTTTTATAATTAAAACTTATTTCTGTTTAGATAACTTTTGTGGGTGTAAACCAATTATAGTTCAGTTTTTACTGCATATTCTTAAACACTTGTCTAATAAAAAGTACAAAGAAAGGGAAACTAAAAGGAGACTGGAGTATGAAAATTAAGAAAGATAGCAGGTCATGTCCTTCCCACTTCAGTCCCGGCTGACATTCGCTGTGTCTTCTCATCTGTGAAAGCAGCAGCAGGCGAGCACTGTTCAATCTTAATCCCATCATAAAGCAGAGGAAACTGCCAGCAGTTACGGATTGTTCCTGATGGGGTGGGAATTTTCTTGTTTGACAGTTTAGTTCCCTGGACTTCTATAGAAGTTTTGGAGTAGAGATGGTCTTGGAGACCAGGTAGATGGAGTCCCTTATTTAGTAGATAATGACACTGAGCCCCAGAGTTGGGAAAAGGTGGCGAAAGGCACCTGGGTTACGTGCTAGGTGAGATCACATGGCTGCCAAGTGGCATGGTTGACTTTTAAGCCCATTTCCCATGTCTTTGAAAACTCGTGCTTATCCCACCATATCACACGAAAATTATGTAAAATGTAGAGGGAAGAGGATTCTTCTTTTCGTTGCCCACACTGGAGTGTAGTGGCATGATCACATCTCGCTCAAGCGATTCTCCTGCTTCAGCCTCCCAAATAGCTACAGGCACACACCACCACAGCCAGCAAGATTATTCTTCAAAGAGGGAAACCCTGTCCCTGACCACTTTGTCACTAGGATAACCATTTATTCTCTGTGGCTTTCAGAAGGGTGTAGCTTGGCCCTGGCTGTCAAGTTTGTGCAGAATAAATCCTGTCTTCCCTCAGCTGTCTTGGTTATTTGTACAGGACCTCTCCAGTGTTACGAGTGTCTTGCAAGTGATAGAGAATTCAGGTAGGGTTGAGAGGGGGAAGGATCGACTGTCCTAGGGCTGGCCATGCTTTCTCCTTTGTCACATAGCTGAGCTCTGTACCGTGCTGTGGGAAAGGAGAGACACAAAGGAGGCCACCTCCTTTGCCACCTTTCTAAGTTAGAGTAGACCAGCATATGTTACGAAAAAAATTAATCCAAAATCTCAGTGTTTAGCAGCAAAGGTTTCTTTCTTTGCACGTGGTTCATATCTGGTGTGGTTGGCAGTAGGCTCTGCCACCATGTTGTGGCTGCCCTTGGGAACACGTTGCTTCGGGTCCCCGCTGCCCGGGAGGAGACAGCTGGCGGGCCATTCCGCCCCTCCTCCCTGGGCCGTCACCTGGGCCAGCCTCCACCGGACACTGGAAGCAGGAGGGTGATAGAATGTTTGGTGGGCACTGCTGCCTCTCCTGTAGCCACCAGGAAAGGGACTTCTTTCCAAGGTATGGGGCTTGATGACTAAGTTGAAGTTGAATATTGAGGCCTAAGAATGCCCGTTTCTGTGCGTTAGCCTGCCAGGTAACAGCTGCTCTAGTGTTTTTTTCCCCATGGTGATATGAGACCGGGAGTTGGCCAACTTTTTCTGTAAAGGGCCAGATGGTGAATCATTTTGGCTCCTCAGGCCGTATGGTCCGTGCTGCATTTAATCAGTTCTGCCAGAGCAGCCGAAGACCGTGTTGAACGACTAGGAGTGGCTGGGTTCCTATAAAGTTTTATTTACAAAAGCAGGAGAGAGCCTGTTGTAGACATGTGAGGAGATACTTATGAAAGCCTCGTTCTAATACTCTCCGGGTTGGCCGGTGATAATCATCTGTGGACCCTCCTCAGGTGGTGCATGTGGAGGCGTGGCCTTGCTAGTTCCTCAGCAAGTCAGTGCTGCCTTTAGGAAAGACTGTGGAAGAGTCACTGCTGGGCTCTGCTCACAGCCCAGGGTAGTCACACATGCTCGGCTAGGGCTTCTGCTGACTCGGTTTCTGGAAGCTGTCAGCCCTCCCAGGTGGACTCTCACTGTGTGGGATGGAGGAGCGTCCCTCCAGAAGCAGTATCTGAGCAGTGAAGCTGCGCTGACAAGGTTCGCTCCTGCTCAGTGCACTCCCTGCTATGCTCCCTTCTCTAACTCCTACTCCTAAGTGCAGTGGAGAGCACGCCCCCAATCTGTGTTTGCAAGTGCACAGATTGGTAGGTTTGTGGGTTTTTAAAAATAATTCTAAAACACTCTTCTGGTTAGAAGACATGCTGCAAGTACTTCTGCAGAGCACGCAGTCGCCTTTCTCTGGACAGCGCGCGTTCCTGTGTCTTAGGGGTGTGCCTTTCCTCTTGGTTCACTGTGTGGCGCTTCCAACCTGCTGGGCCACTCTTGCCGGGTAAGATGCCCTGTCTCCAGGAGTGATGTTGCCGATTCCTGACCTCGGCTACCTGTGTGCTTTCCCTGGTTTCACAGCCTCATTTGGCCGGCTCTGCTGGCCACATAGACCAGCAGAGTGGGTGCCCTGAAGATGTGCTTTTGGCTTCCGAAGAGGTGGTCGCTCTCCCTCTGCCACACCTGCGCCTTGAGGTGCTTGTCTGGACCAGTGGCGCTGGCCTGTTTCTATTTCACGGGACGGTTGGTAGGATTGAGCACTACCAAGCAAGTAGGAGGTGTGTATTTTAGGTTCTGCTGAAACCCTCCTGGCTGTTGAGTTATGTTACTCAGACTAACAGACGAGGAGAGGACAAGAACATACAAGGAGAATAAAAGATGGCTTGGAAAATTTAGAATCTTTTTTCCCCTAGCTCTATTGAAATATAATTTTTAATTTTTATGAGTAGTTAGTAGGTATATTATTGAGGTATATTGACAAGTAAAAATTGTATGTGTATATATACACACACATCAAGAGCAGGAAAATTGTGTGTATTTAAGGTGTACAGCGTGATGATTTGATACAGGTATATACTTCGTGGAATGTTTACCACAATCAAGCTAGTGAAGACACCCATCACCTCGCACAGGTACCTTTTTCAGTGTGTGCAGTGAGAATATGTAAGATTCCTCTCTTAGCAGATTTCCACTACGCCGTACCCTCTTCCTAACTACTCACCATGCTGGAGTTAGGCCTTCAGAGCTTGCCCATCTTGTAACTGCAAGTTTGTTCTGTGTGACTAACGTCTCCCCACTCTGCGGTGCCTGGTAACTACCATTCCACTCTCTGCTTCTATAAGTTTGACTAAAAATTCAGAATCTTTAAACAAGCAAAACAGCTTTTTTAGATGAATGTAGCCATCATCTGGCTGATTTTTATTTCAGTCTGACTTGCAGATGAGAAGGGTATTTACACATCTGCTTTATCTGTTCCGCCTCCGGGAATGACAGGGGTCGGGGCCTGCGGGAAAGCCTCCGTGTGAGAGCAGGTGAACATAAGCCTCGGCCCACCGTGGGCTTCATCCAGGAGCTGTGAAATGGACCGGAGTCTGGGTCCCACCCTAGGAGATTCTGATGTGATTGGGCTTGGGCTGGGTGGAGCCTGGGCACCTGGATCTTAAAAGCTTCCCAGGTGACTCTAACGTGCAGCTAACTTGAGACTCGCCATCAGCGCCTGCCCACTCTTGGATCAGCCAGTGTTTAGTAACTTGCAGGCTTTACTTGAGGGGGAGGCCAATGTGAATCGCTTTGTAATGTAATGGATGTCTTTCTACTTCTCAGTTCTATTCAGGAGGTACTTGAGTACCTACTAGGTACAAGACAGTGTTGTTAAATTAGAGGATTTAAGTATGTACAAGATATGGTTCTTGCCTTCAAGAGCTTATAAAAAAGCTAAAAATACTGAAATAACTCTAATGGGAACCTCTACAAGCTAAATGTCATTAAAGTGAATCATGCAAATTATGGTAATTGAGAGAAGGGGCAGATTGCATTTAATTAGAGGGGATCAAGAAAAGCTTTGAGAAGCTGCCGTCTGAGCTGAATCTGAGAGCTTGGCCTGCAGAGCTGGGGGTGGGTGGACAGGCCAGGTGGAGGGAAGATAATGAGCGCAGATAGAAGGAGAGTGGGCAGGTGCCTGCGGTGCCTGTTTTGGCCAAAGCCTACGGTGGTGGGGAAGGTAGTGGGAAACAAACCTAGGTGGGAGGGTGGGGCCAGCAACAAAATATCTTTAGCCTGCTCCAGTGGGTTGGGAGTTGTTAAAACCTCCTCTTTATGAAGTTTGTGAAGCAGATGTGAATACATCCTACTATAGCAAAGGGATTGATTTTTCTGTAACAAATTGCTTGAATATATATAATTATGTTAATGCATTTTAAACTAGAGAAGCATGTTGCAGGGTAAATGAGTTATATTTATAATAAATATATACTTATTATTTAGAGACAGAGCCTTGCTGTGTCACCCACGCTGAAGTGCAGTGGTGTGATCACAGCTCACTGCAGCCCCGACCTTCTGGGCTCAGGTAGTCCTCCCACCTCAGCCCCTCAAGTAGCTGGAACTACAGGCGTGGGCTACCACGTGCAGCTAATTAAAAAAATTTTTTTTTGTGTGGAATTGAGGTCTTGCTGTGTTGCCCAGGCTGGTTTTAAACTCCTGGCCTCAAGTAATCATCCTGCCTCAGCCCCAGGGCACTGGGGTTATAGGCATGAACCACTGCGCCGGCTCTGTTTTTAGTTTTTAATGTTTAAGGGTATGTTTAAATACCTTTAATATTTGAAGACAGAAAATCAGAAAAAAATACATATCATTGGTTTTTTTCATCTTTTTTCAAATAGGTCTTTTATTCAGATGAAGTGCTGGCTGAAGTGTAATATGTGAACAGATAAAAAGGTAGCTGCTCTGGTTTTGTCAGGGTAGTGGGCAGAGAAGGTTCCAGAGTTCCGCTCTTTTAGCCCCAGTTCCACACTAATATCCCTCGTAACATATGTTTGACGCTTCCTGTTGATACATCCCAGAATGGCATGGTTTTGTCTTACTGGGAAGGGAAGGCTTATGTTAACAACTGGAAATTGGACATTGACTTGCCCAGCTCACAAGAACATTGAGACACCTGTGGCCGTGAGAGGCTGGTGGAGACGTGGATGGTGGAGCTCCGCCACTGCAGCAGCATCGAGTCATGTCAGTGAGCACCTGCAGAGCGCCAAGTCCCCCTGCGGGCACTGAGCAGCAGGGCATGGCAGGGCTGTGCTAGGAGAGCCACAGGAGCTGGGGTGGGCGTCCGAGTGGACAGGAGTGGGAGGATCCAGGTCTGTGTTCTCCAGTGGTGCTCGGTGGTGGTGGCAGTGTCTTCTCCGTGCTGCCCAGGGTGGCCACTGAGCCCCTGGCATGTGACTGGTGCAGCTGAGGAACAGCGTTTTAAACTTTAACTGTTGTGAGTTGAAATTGCCGTATGTGGCTAACGGCTACCCTATGGGACAACTCAGATGAATTCAGATCGGAGTGAAGGCTGGTGTGACCTGGTCAGTGCAGGGAATGCAGCATGGGAGGGGAAGGGTTTTCCAGCAGCGGGATCTGTGTGCAGCGCTAGGGTGAAGGAGAGTAGCACGATCCTGTGGGTCTGGAGGGAATTTGGCTTCCCTGGACCTCATGTTTGAACATGGGAATGGGGAGTGTGAAGCCTGGGATGTGCTTGGGGCCCAGTTACACAGGGCTTATGGGGAAGGCACAGGGGCCACCATTACCAACTGGGCCTCCGAGGAAAGACAGGCACATCCACCTGGAGGGGACTCGCATGGAGTTAGATTTTATCCTGAGGGCGTTGATGATTTTCTCCAGGGGTGTGATGTGACCCAGTTTAAGTTCTAGAAAGGCACTTGGGCTGCACCAGGGGATGTAGATTGGAGATGGAGTTTGGATTCAGGAAGACCAGGCGGAAGGCCACTGTAGAACCACGTGGAGGCAGGACAGCGCCCGTATTGGGAAGTGGCCGTAGGTGGCTCCTGGAGGAATCGGGGAGAGGAGAGAGGCTCCAGAGCATAGGTGAGAGCTTGACGAGTGGGAGGAAAAGGTTCAGGGTTCTTGCTGCTTATCTAGGAGGGCGGGGGGTCATTTACTGACAGGAGATACAGGAGCGGGGCACCTTTTTGAGGCAGCGAAAGACTAAGTCTAGTTTGGTGGAGATGTTGAGTTGCATTTGTAGGTTGAAGGCTTTGCAGGTCTGGGCCAGACATAGAGATTTGGGGACCAAAGGTGTGCTGACAGAAATAAAAGGTCTGCAAATGGATGTCACCGAGGGGGAGTAGCAGGTGAGGACAAGACGGCCTTAGCCTGAACCAGCAGAAAGGTCAGGCTTTTAAGGATGGGCAAGAGAGACTGTCAGTCAGGGCTCTTCAGAAACAGAACCAATAGTGGGTATTTCACAACCTCTTTTTCTTTTAAGAGGTGGGTCTTGCTGTGTTGACCAGGCTGGTCTCAAACTCCTGGGCTCAAGCCTTCCAAAGTGCTGGAATTACAGATGTGAGCCACCACACCCGGCCACTGCCTCTCTATTATCTTTAAAATTTAAGAAATTGGCTTCCTTTCAGGCTGGCAAGTTCAAAATTTGTAGGAAGGCTGGCAGGCTGGACACTCAGGCAGAATTCCTTCTCGGGGAAATCTGAGTTTTTGTTCTTGAGACCTTCAGTTGATTGGATGAGGTCCAACCACATTATAGAGGGTAATCTTTCCTTCATGCTGACCGCATCCACAAAATACCCTCACAGCAACACCTTGGTTAGCGTCTGGTTAAATCACTGGGTGCTGTGCTCTGGGCAAGTTGACACACAAAATTAACTGTCACAGAAGTCAAGAAGGAGTCGCCAGAGAAGAGAAAGAAATCTCTAGAAGCTAGGGGGCCCTATTAAGTGACACTGAGACGTCACACAGGATGAGGCTCAAGAGGTAGCCCTTGGGTTCACCACACGGGGGTGAGCAGCCTCGTGAGAGAAACCCGGCAGAGGCCAAATCACAGCAGTTGCAGGCCGAAAAGGGGGTGGTTAGAGGAAAGAAGATGTGTGGGTAATCCTTGTAAGACATTTGCCATTCGTTGTTATGTCCCTTCCCGTCAGGCAGCTGTTTGGAGCCGGACCTGGAGATTTGCTTGAATTTCTCCTCGGACACTGTTGGGTATCGTAACAGCCCATATTTTAGACATAGGTTTGTTCAGACTTTGCTGGGATTGCAATCTCTGGGTTCAGTTCGACAGTGAAAAGCTCCAGTTCCTAAGGAAGTAAAACTTTTCAAGAACACAATATAGAAATAGCAGGGGCTTCTAATAGAGCTGTCCTCTTAGCCTGTCGTGGTCGTGGGCACGGAAATAGCAGGGAGAGGGGAAGGCGTGTCTGTGAGCGGTTCTTTGCCTTGCACCCGCAGTTACAGAGGATGGCTGATAGGTGGCACTGTGTGTCTGCCAAACGGAGTTAAGAAGAGAGCCTCTTAGTATTCCAGAATTGAAAATTTTTGTTATTTTTAATACCACATTTGATATTAAGAACTTGCTGTTTATATAGATTTTATTTCCAATCTTTCTGACATAAATTTCAGGAGATTGTTAGGTCATGTGTGGTGTTTATAATGGTATGTGCTGTGGTATTCTTTTACCAGCATAAAGACACGGCCTTTCCATCTGCAGGGGAGGTTTAAAATGGAGACTTTTATTTGGCATCATGAGATATACATTTATCCGGCAAGGTAAGGTTGCGGGCTCTTGAGAAATCCAGTTGACATGGGGAACTGAATAAATAGACGACGGCTGACATCAGGTGGGAAGTGAAAGGTGTGCTGTGAGACAGGGTTGGAGGGAGGAGGGTGGTCAGAAGTTCACTGAAAAGAACTTAGACTCTACACATGAGCAGAGTGCATGATTTCCAATCTAAAATTCATGTTCAATATAGAAAATTTGAGATGTAAAAAACACTATTACAAAGCAGAAGTTACTCCTTTATAGTCGCTGTTTGTTTATTTATTTATTTGTTTATTTTGAGACAGAGTTTCGCTCTTGTCACCCAGGCTGGAGTGCAGTGGTACAATCTCCAGTCACTGCAACCTTTGCCTCCTGGGTTCAAGCGATTCTCCAGCCTCAGCCTCGCGAGTAGCTGGGATTATAGGCACCCGCCACCATGCCTGGCTAATTTTTGTATTTTTAGTAGAAACGGGGTTTCACCATGTTGACCAGGCTGGTCTCGAACCCCTGACCTCAGGTGATCTGCCCGCCTTGGCCTCCCAAAGTGCTGGGATTACAGACGTGAGCCACCACGCCTGGTCATTGCTGTTTATGTTATTACTTCATCTTTCCCTTTTATTTTCATGAACTGTATATAGGTAGGTAGATATATCCTGTATCCTGTTATATTTATGTTTCATATGCTGTGTATTAACACCACTATGTTGTAAGCACTTTCTTAAGCGATTGAAATTCTTTAAAAACATGATTTGTAATGAGGCCTGATGCTCCATGCTATGTCCGTTTCAATACCAACTCTTTTTTTTGTATTTAGGTAATTTTGATACTTTTCCAGCTTAGGTCAAGATTTATTGCATTACCAGGATATGTATGCTTTACTGGCATAATCTGGCATACACAGGAGTCTGTAACTAATGGTGCTTTTTGAATCAAATGATTGTGATTTGAGAATCTGCTGGCTTGAGTGGAGCAGATATTTTCTGGCTAAAATGCTGACCCGGTTTAACCGGTTTTGAATGTGTCTGGATTTCCAGTCACAGTTCTGAGTGGGCTGGTGTCAGGAAAGGGTCCAGAAGACTGCTGATCGCCAGAATGTAACCCAGGAGATTTGCCGATTTCTCACATTGTGTCAAAAGTGATAAGGGATCACTTTGTTTTCTGAATTAAATGTTTTTTTAGAATCAGTCATGTCGGACTTTGGCTTTTGTGGGAAGCGTTTTGAGCAGTATTCTTTTTAGATTGTCGCGGTGAAGAGTATAGGCTCCAGGGCCAAGCCGCGTGGGTCTCCGCTTGGGCCAAGCTGCTTCCTGGCATCATGACTGCACTCGTGCCCCAGCCCCTGCGTCCTCAGCTGCAGGGTGGGCCGCGTGTTGCTGCTGCGAGAGCTTTCTTTCTAGACTGTTGTGTGGGATCATCTGCTTCTTTTCTGTAAATAAAGGGGTTTGATTTTAAAATACTAAAATGTTATTATTTGTGACATCTTTCCTTTCTTTCTCAGAAAAAGTGTTTGCTTACTCTTCCTTGTGGAAATTGATTAAGAATGCAGGCCGGCCTTCGTGGCTCCTGTGTGTAATCCCAGCACTTTAGGGGGATGAGGCAGGAGGATTGCTTACGACCAAGAGCTGGAAACCAGCCTGGGTAAGATAGCCAGACCCCATCTCTACAAAAGAAAAAATTAAAAAATTAGCTGGATGTGGTAGCATGCACCTGTACGTGGGAGACTGAGGCAGGAGTATCCCTTGAGCCTGGGAGGTGGAGGCTACAGAGAGTTAGGATCGCACCACTGCAGTTCTGCCTGGGTGACAGAGTGAGACCTTGTCTCAAAAAAAAAAAACAAAAAAAACACCCTATTAGGCTAAATGTTTATATTTCTGAGGTACAGAATTATTAGAATAAGTACTGTTGCTTTACTTTGAGATGAGATGGAAAGAATACATTTATTGGTAATCTCACATATTTCTCTTTTTTTCTGCTTTTTCCTCACTGTGAAGGTGAAACAAGCATAGGTAATAAGAAACTAAAGCAAATGACGCCTGTAAGCCACATTTAAGCCATCAGAGTAATGATGGATAGTCACTTGAGTTTAAAAATAATAAGCTCAGACACTGTTTTAATTCTTATAAAAGACTAGTTAGAAAACCAATTTTACTTTGATGCAAACAAGCTAGCTAAAGTTAGAGAAGGGGAACTAAGAAAATGAATGGGGACAGTCTGTTCTCTCCTGATCCCGCCCTCAGCTGCTCTGGGGACATCTTGTGTTTAATCTCCCATCAAGACTCCTGCTGAATACATTTTAGGCATGAGAGGGAGACTCTCAACCATGTCATTTTCTCAGAGAAAATTGGATTGTGTGTTGGTAATAACAGTACCTGTCACACTGAGAAATGGTTTGTCGTGGGCATGGCTGAGAGGCTTCAGACCGACTTTGTTGTGGTTTGCTCTCTGATTTATTTCTTGTGTTTTCAAGCACTGGGAAAGGGATGCTGACAGTGTGAGGGGCTGTGAAGGCTGCGAAGTTGGGTCTAGGGCTTTTTCCTTTTCCTTGATAAAGCAACTTTTCTGTTTAGAATGGAAATAACCCTTCCATTAAAGTTTTTCCATTTAATCTGGGTGAGGGGGGAGGTATTGCTTTTGTAGTTGAGTGTTAAGAAAGGTTTTCCTTGGTTTCAGTTACTATAACACTTAATTTTTGATTTTCTGTTTGTCATGTGCAACGTGGTTGTTGATGGTAAGAATGGGTTCAAACGGACTAAGGATCTAGAACCAGAAATACCATTTGACCCAGCAATCCCGTTACTGGATATATACCCAAAGGACTATAAATCATTCTGCTGTAAAGACACATGCACACGTATGTTTATTGCGGCACTGTTCACAATAGCAAAGACTTGGAACCAACCCAAATGGCTATCAATGGTAGACTGGATAAAGAAAATGTGGTCATGTACACCATGGAATACTATGAAGCCATAAAAAAGGATGAATTCATGTCCTTTGCAGGGACGTGGATGAAGCTGGAAACCATCATTCTCAGCAAACTAACATAAGAACAGAAAACCAAACACTGCATGTTCTGTCTCATAAGTGGGAGTTGTACAATGAGAACACATGGACACAGGGAGGGGAACATCACACACCAGGGCCTGTTGGTGGGTCTCTTAGGAGAGGGGAGAGCATTAGGAGAAATATCTAATGTAGATGACGGGTTGATGGGTGCAGCAAACCACCGTGGTACGTGTATGTATACCTGTGTAACAAACCTGCATGTTCGGCACATGTACCACAGAATGGAAGCATAATAATAATTTAAAAAGTAGTAACGCTTCCTCCATTTCCCACTGCATCAGATGTGGAGGTGTCTACAGCCACAGACCACTTTTTACTCTATTAGGAGATGGCAAGTCTTTTGACCTTGACTGGCCCTCAAGGCCAGGGTTCCACCTCACTGCTTCAGAGTTGCTTTCTGTTTGTCCTGGGGAGACATGCTGTGTTGATGGTGTTGTGTTCTGCTGCGGAGGGGAGTCCACGTTATAAGAGGCTTGTTGTTGGGTTTTGAAGTATATCCAGAGGAGGGTCCCCAGAACAGCAAGAGGTCCTGAAAAGATGGCCTGTGAGAAATGGTTGAGGGAAGCAGCATTGTTTGACTGGCGACCCGGCAGGGAGCATGAGGCTGTCTTGGGACACGTGATGGGCAGCTGGCTGGACGGTGAGCAGTGCCGAGGAAAGAGAGAAACCAGGGCCAGGTGGGTGGCAGATTTCAGCTCAGCACAGGGAGAGCTACTTTACAAATTGGTCTATACAAGGTGGGGTCCGAATTCTGTGTCACGGGAAGGGAGGCTGTGTGGACTGGTGGTTAGAATGCTGTGCTGAGTGCATGGGCTGCGGGGGGTGGTGCCCCCGTGTGGTGAGTGCGTGGATCCTGCATGGTGGTGAGCACGAGGTCTGCAGGTGTGGATGCCACGTGGCCGTGAACTTCTAGACTGCCCGGTGTGTGTGCTGCCCTGCCTACCGCTTGTTCAGTTGTGTGACTTTGGCAGGTTACTCGATCTCACTGTGCCTCAGTGTCCTTCTCGGCAGAATGGGGATGGGACTAGTATCTGCTTTATCCCATTTTTGGCAAGGTGAAGGGAGTTGGTGTGTGGAATTGCCTTCAGCTGTGTCAGGCAGTGAGTAGGCACTGTCATTGTGTTCCATGAAATGACTTCAAGTGATACTCTGAAATGGCGCTCCACATCCAGGCCAGGGCAGCAGATTCCTCACCTGCTGCGGCCTCTAGCCGATTGACTTTTCTATTTTTAAAGTTCCCAGGGATTTTGCCTGGTTTCCTTTGCTTTTTTGCCCCGGGCAACTGCTGCCTTTTGGGACTCCTACACGTCTTGGGTTAGCTGCAGAGTGGCACACCACTTCCCCAGTGGCCCTCTTTGCTGGTGCGCAGGCATCTTTGGTTTTACTGCTCAGCGCTAACTAGGGCAGGGTTTCTTAGCCTTGGTGCTATTGACATTTTCATTGTAGGATGTTTAGCATCATCTCTGGCCTCTCCCCACAAAGTGCCAGTAGCACCTTCCCACCCCCACCCAGTCCTGGCAATCAAAATCGTCTCCACATGTTGCTTAATGTCCCCTGGAGGCACAATTGTCCCTGATTGAGAACCTGTGCACTAGGGAGAAATGTTAGGAGGTTACCAGAGTCCAAGGACTTAATCAGAAATTGTCAGTTATTGTTTCTGGTTCTTGAGTTACTTGCTGGAGTCTTTTTTCCTTTACTGACCCCCCTTTATTCCAGAGGGGAGAGCGAATGAAATGCTCCTCGTTCATTCCACGATGGCTGTGGAGGGTCCCTGCTTACCGAGCGCTGTGTGTAGTGGTGGCTTCAGGGAGGAGTGAACAGACAGGGTGTAGACCTGACTCTGCTCAAGCCTCTGCATGGCCCAGGGCAGAGAGGGCCAAACAAGAGAACCCACTGTGCTTGTCGCCGTCCTGCCTTCCCTGGGCCGGTGCTGACGTCATTACCCTCTAATTTCCACCCAGACCTGCTAGCGGCCTGGTGGTGTCGTCACAGAGGAGGGCGTGAGAGCTCACGGGTGAGGGGCTTTGCTGCTTGCTTCAGGCCCCAGCACCAGACAGTGGAGGGAAGTGTGAGGCCTTTGGGCATCCCCACCTGGCTCCAGGGAGCAGGCTGGGGTCAGGTTGTGAAGGGCTCCAAACGCCCTGTCAGGAAAACCGGGGTTTGGGGCCAGTACTGCTTTGTCTTCTTAAACGCTTGTCTTCTGTCGGGCCCTGCTCTCATCTGGTGTTCCTGTCAGGCTGACAGTTCGATAGAGCCTATCACTTAGCACTTGTATGTTCCTTGTAGACTGTATTCCACCCTCCACTGTCGCTCTGGCAGGTCCCCCTTGTCCCCTGAAACTTCTGCTGTCGGCAGTGGGGCATGGGGAAAGAGTTGCATCCGGGAGTCAGCCCCATGGGTGGTGTGGGACAGCTTAGGGCGAGGGATTCAGGGGCTGCTGAAGTACAAGCCAGCTCCCTTGACCTTACCCTTGGGAGGTGCCGTCTGGGGCAGCTCTGCTCTGGCCTGCCTCCCTCAGGATGCGCCACACAGGAACCTTCTAACCCAGAGGCTGTCGTTCTGTGCATAGAGCTAAAGTTCAGTTCAGTAATTCTAGGCTGAAGCTCAATGTGGTGAAAACGAGAGTACTTTGCAGCATTAATTTAGAAACAGTATCTGGGCAGAGCTAGTGGAAGACTTGTAGGACGGCAGCCTGCCTGTGCAGGAAGCGTGTGCAGGAGACCTCACCAACTCTGCGTTCTTACAGATCCGGAACCCACTGTGCGTGCCACGTCCGTGTAGACAGTGGACGTGGGGATGTCTGCTGGTGGTTGTTGTGTTCCAAAGCTCAGGCAGGAGCAAAACATAAGATTTAAACCTGTTATTTGGCCTGGGGCACAGAAGCTCTCACTTTCTCCCAGAGTTCTCTCTAAAGTGTGTCTGTGAAAGGGGACATTTGCCAGTGGGGAGGAGTTGGGTTGGAGGGTGGGGACGACAGGAGTGTATTCAGAGGGTGGAAGGAACAGGGTGGACAGTTACTTTGGTAACAGATCAAGGGTTGTTCATTCTTCAATACTAAAGGGTTTGTTGAGTTTACTGGTTCACATGAGAATTTCTCAACACAAAGCACGGCCGTGGGACTAGGGTGGGAGCTGGAGTTTGCTTTTAGGAAATGTCTCGAAGTATAGTGCGTATTGTTTTCCTGTTGTCCATAGCAACTATGGGGGATTAAATGTTAAAAATGTTAAAATTGGGTGACTTGGCTCAATCTTACGTCCTCACACAGTTACAGAACATTGAGAAATGAAGAGTTAGTGACTGTACACATTGGCTAAACGTGCACCCTCTTTTGGGTGTCTTTCTTCTCATTTAAGTCCCTGATGCCACCTTTTCAGCAAGGCCATTCCTGCCGTCTCAACTCAGAGTGACCCGTTGCCGTCACTTTCTCTTATGTTGCTCTGTTTTTAAAAGTTCGACTTTGAGATGTAATTTATGTAGAGTCACATGAACCCATTTTTAAGTGTATGGTTTGAAAAGAAAGTTTACATACTTAGGTGATAATCACTACAGTTAAGGTACAGCGGGGAACCATGGCTGGTGGGAGTTCCTCAGCCTCTGCTCCAGGAAGGCGCCCATCTGCGGAATTTGACTTTCCAGAGTTTCGTATACAGGAGCCCCTTCTTATCCATGCGGCATGTGTCCCAAGACCCCCAGTGGATGGCTGAAACTGTGGGTGGTGCCACACCCTCTGTATACAATCTTTTTTTCCTGTGCATACATACTTTTGATAAAGTTTACAAATTAGGTATAGTAAGAGATTAGCAGCAATAACTAATAATACGGATCAGTTACAACAGTGTGTCAGCATCACCACTCTTGTGCTGTGGGGCTCTTATTAAATAAAGTGAGGGTCACCTGAACCCAAGCACTGTGATGTTGCGGTAGTCGGTCTGATCACCAAGATGGCTACTGAGTGACTCAGGGCGGGTGGCGTATATGGCATGGACATGCGGGACAAAGGAAGACTCGTGCCGTAAGCGGGACACAGTGGGACAGCTCGAGATTTCATCATGCTTCTCAAAATGGTGCGCAGCTTAAAACTTAACAAAGTGTTTTTTTCTGGAATTTTCCGTTTAATCTTTTCAGACTGTGGTTGACCACGGGTAACTGACACCTTGCAGTGTGAGCCGCAGATAATGGGGGGCTGCTGGAAATGGAGTGTTCCACATATTCTCTGTTTCCGGCTTCCTTCACTCAGCTGGTGCTTTTGAGGTGTGCGTGTCATTTGTCCCTTCGTACTGCTGGGAGCGCCTCAGCGAGCGGCTGTGCTGCAAGTCAGCCGTACCCTGCTGGTGGACATTTGAGTTGTTTCCAGCCTTGGCTATTACAAAAAACCCTGCTATGAACATTGGAAATATACTCAGCATCTGCTGGATATGTTTTTTTCTCCTTGGGAAATACCTGGGAGTGCAGTCGCTTTGTTGTATGGTAAGTGTACATCGTTTTCACTTTGTGAAAACTGCCCGACTTTTTCCAAAGTACTTACAGCATCTGCCCTCCCAACAACAATGCACAAGAGCTGCAGTTGTTCGTCTTAACCCAGACTTAGTGTGTGGTGGATTTAAGCTGTATGATCCTGATGACAAATGTTGTTGATTGTCTTTGCCTGTACTTAGCAGTCATTTGTCTATTTTCTCCTGTGAAATGTCCATTTGAATCTTTTGCCCATTTTTAACTGATTTGTTTATTGAGTGACAACTCAATAATGAGAGTTCTTCAGATATCCTGGATACAAATCTTTTGTCAGATTTATGTGTTGCAGATTTTTTTTCTAGTCTGTGGCTTGTCTTTTCATTTTCTTAGTGGTGGTTTTTGAAGAACAAATGTATGGAACCCCATTTATCAACTTTTTTCTTTTATGGTTCATGCTTTTTTATGTGCTAAGAAATTTTTGCCTGCCACAAAATTACGAAGTTTTTAAAAAATGGTTTTTAAAAGAAATTTTGTACTCTTAGCCCTTACATTTAAACCCGTGATAAATTTTGAGTTAATTTGTGTTTATGAAATGAGAAAGTAAATAAATGGGTTCATCCTCTCACCCATGGATATAAATTATTCCCACATCATTTGTTGAAAAAGACTGTTCTTTCCCTATTGCAGTATCTGGGTGACTTGGTGTAAAATCATTTGACCACACATGCATAGTACTGTTTGTATGGTTATGTGAATAAATGAAAGAAGTGAATTTATATAATACTTTTGAAGGCAACTCAAGATCATGTAATGCTTCTCAAGTATTATAATGAACATTTATTTTCATACCCTAGTGAATAGTTTTTAATTAAAAAACCTGTTACAGAGACATGACAAGTAATTGCACAGTCTGACCCTGCACTGGACTCTGGACTGGAGAGAAAAAAAAATGCCATGAAGAATATTAACAAATCCAGTGGCAAGATGGGAATAGGAACAGTAGATTAAAGTTTTGTATTAATGTTAAGTTTATGAAGTTGGCAGTTGTACTGTGGTAACATGAAAGAATGTTCTCAGTTTTAGTAAATATACAGTAAAGTATTTAGTAGTAAAGAGCCATGAGGTATGTAAGTTACGCTCAGATGCTCCCCGGCCCCAGATGTGTGTGAGTGTGGGAGGGTACAGAATAAATGCATGCAAATGATAAATAAAAACACTTCTACCATAAATGTTAACAATAGGTAAATCTGAAGAAAGAATGTATCACTTTTGCTAAGCTTGAAATTCTTTCTAAATTAAAAAATTATTTTATTTATTTTTATTTTTTTTGAGACGGAGTTTCACTCCTGTTATCCAAGTTGGAGTGTAATGGTGCAATCTTGGCTCACTGCAACCTCCGCCTCCCGGGTTCATTCTCCTGCCTCAGCCTACCAAGTAGCTGGGATTACAGGTGCGCGCCACCACGCCCAGCTAATTTTTGTATTTTTAGTAGAGATGGGGTTTCACCATGTTGGCCAGGCTGGTCTCTAACTCCTGACCTCAGGTGATCTGCCCGCCTTGGCCTGCCAAAGTGCTGGGATTACAGGCATGAGCCATCACTCCAGACCTAAAAAAATTTTTTTAATAAAATATTTTAAAAATAATCTATTACATTAAGTTGTTGGCTTAATATTTGCCTTTTACATGGAAGTAGAATTTAAACGTATTAAAATAGCCATTAATAGTGATTTTAAAAATCTAGGTTGTTAGGCTTACATTTATTTGAAATAGAAATTTCTCTGAAAACTAAATGGCCGTTCTAGATGTAATGATCATTTACCATTTAAAAAAAAAAAGTTTTATGATGATGTCTTGTGTTACAAATTCTCTCTTATTGTCTGAAATCCAGCTCTCAGTTTCGCCGGGTAAACTGGACTGTTTGAAGTTTTCCGAGGATACATTTTCTCTCTCACTATCTTTTTGGTCACCTAGTTTGATTACAGCGGTAAAAGTTATTACAGAGCCCTCTGCACAAGAGCCCGTGTATGTCTTTAAAAGATGGAATTACTGTTCATTTCAGATATCACTCCAAGGATTTAATGTGAATCTAATTGTATTTGTTAAGTCCTTTTTTGTATTTGGTCTATTTTCTACCACAACGAAGTCAACAGAACAAGCTAGGATACAGATTATCTACTTCTAGGCCAGAAATCTGAGAGGATTTAGAGGAAATCAGTACAACCAGTGAGCTCTCATACAGTGGTTGACCTGGTTGGTGAGACCGTCTTGTCCACTTGCCATGGCCAAGTGGGACTCATTGCTGTCTTATCCACTACTTGCAACTTTGAGTGTCTTAACTGACTCGGTTTAGGGACTTTTGTTTTCTTCAACTTGTCTTTGCTTTGAAGTTTTAATATACATTTATATACAGTATATGCTGGGTAATATAATATACATTATAACCTGGACTCAGAGCACCCCTCAGTTAGTGTTTTCATTTTCTGCCCTTTTTCTGTCTCTCCTGTTCCACATTCGTCTCATTTGCTGAGTACTTTCTGAGCTCATGATGTTCCTTTCCGAGTTTCCTAACTTCTCCAGAAGCACCTTGATGGCACCCGAATCTTGCAGTATTCGTGCAGTGTTGTCTTCAGGTTTTATTTGTTGCCTAGTTTTAGAGTTCACTATCTGTGGCCACGCTAGTTGTGCCCATGCAGAGTGCTGACCGCAAGGAGCTCTATTCCGTGCTGAGCTGGACTGTTGGAGCTCCAGTGACGTTTCATGGTGAGGAGGCAGGGATTCTGAATTGCAGAGGAGCAGCGCGAATGAGGGCTGTTTGGCCCTTGCCTATTGCTGGCTTGTGACTTCCCCTCACAGAATCTCTTGAAATGGATGCCACTCTTGAAGTGACTTGGCTCTGTTTTAGGGGCCTACTCGTGCGGTGGTGTGTGCAGCTCTCCCGGCCCTTGGGGAAAGTGGAGTACAGGGATGCCTGCGGGACAATCCGCCATCGGCCAGGGCCCTGCCTGCCTTAGCCCTGCTGAGAGCTCAGCATAGCTTCCACCTGCAGCTGTCTTCCTGGGCGTTTTCTAAAGTGAAAATAAAGATTCAGCCATGAAATGATTTTTGTTTTATTTATTTATTTTTAATGTAAGAAACAAATAGAATTGCTTTTTAGAAGACAAAACTGAAATGAAGCATTGAAAACATTCACGATTGTTATGAAGATGCAGATCCTCAGAATGAAAAAGTATGTGTTTTAAAGTTCCCTGTTTACATTTCTGAACTTTTAGGCATCTCTAGGTTTGGGAGGTTGAGGCATCTTCTTCAAGCCTCACAGTGAGCCCCGGCGCCCGGGCTGCAGTCCACGGTGAACCCCGGCGCCCGGGCTGCAGTCCGCGGTGAACCCCGGCGCCCGGGCTGCAGTCCGCTCCGTAGGGCTCACTGTGATGTTTTCTTTGTGTTTGTAGCTCATTGTCTTTAATGCAGTAACTGCCTGCTGAATGCAGTGGGATGTTTGCTGCTGATCACAGGGACATTTAGGCTGTTGAGGTTTGTCCTTCATTTACTGAAGGAAGAAAGGAATTCAGAATGAGGACCCAGCATCCTTTCATAAACTTAGGGAATGATTAACTGTCTTTTGCCTGAAGATCATGCAAGCCCACACCCCTGCCCCCTCCTGCCTGCTTGCCTTCTAGTGTGGGAAATTTGAAGCAGGCAGGAAAGTATATCCAATATACAAGGATGGAGTAGCTGAAGGAATCTGGGTGAGGAGAAGTGAGGGTGGCAGAATAATGCAGCAGGGTGGGGCGAGACAGAGCCCATGTGCACCGTTCTGTGGTCGTGCCGAGCTACGGGAGAGGCCCCTCGTGGCTCTCAGCTTCTCAGCAGCTGGGAAAAGATGGGAACCCAGTCTGTAATGGCAGGCACAGGGGACACATGATTAAGGCCAATGGGTTTTCCTAAGAGGCCCAGCTTTTTCTGACACTTGAGATCTGAGAGAAATTTCTTCTTTAGACCCTCACTAAGAATATGTCCTCCACCCATCCCTACAGTGGATAATGACATGGATTTCTTCCTGCTGGGTCTTCTAATGGCTCGCGGTGAAGTTCAGAGGGGAAACAGTCTTGTGGGTGAATAATGAAAGAACGCCAAGCAGACAGGGAGCATTCCCCTGGGACTTTTGGATCCAGTGATAGAATTTAGAAGACTTAGAGGTGTGAACGGACTGTGTATCCCTCAGATTATCCTTCAAAATAACAATGGCCCAGAATTTGGAGATGAGGCAGCAGGTGTGCCCACGGTGCTGTGTCGGCCATTGGGTGTTACAGTGAGAAGCGGACCCGTGTCTTCGACAGTTGTCTGAGGGAAGGATAAGCTCACCAAGTCCAGGGTGACAGTCAAGAAACCTGGCCCCATGGCCCCTCTCCTCACTGGGGTGGGCCAAGAGAAAGCTCTCAGGCAGCCCGGGCTTCCTTGGGACACTGTTTGGGATCGCCTGACAGTATCCCAAGGAACTGTTTCCAAGGCTGCAGCATTCCCTGACAGAGAGCAAGGCTGTAGGAATCTTAGCCTGGAGAAGTTTTAAAGGAGTTGTCTGCAGTGGGCTTTAAAAAAGTAAATGACATCCTGGCTAACATGGTGAAACCCTGTTTCTACTAAAAATACAAAAAAATTAGCCAAGCGTGGGTGGTGGGCGCCTGTAGTCCCAGCTACTCAGGAGACTGAGGCAGGAGAATGGTGTGAACCCGGGCGGCGGAGCTTGCAGTGAGCCGAGATCGCGTCATTGCACTCCAGCCTGGGTGACAGAGTGAGACTCCATCTCAAAAAAAAAAACCACACAAAACAAAAACAAAAAACAAAACAGTAAGTGAAAAACAATAGCAAAAGAACAAAAAAACAAATCACAAAAACTCAGCAAAAGCACCCTTAGAAATGTCTAATTCCAAGCACTGACCCATCCTTGTTCTTCCTCAGTCCTCACTTAATTCTTAATTGGATATAAGTCAGGGTCTGTCTCTCCAGGAAATCATCGGCGAGCGTGGCCAGTCATAAGAGAGCAGGACCAGGGATCAGCTGAGGCTTATTCCAAGATGAGATGATCAAAATATCAAGAATGCTTCTAAGTTATGATTCTTGATATTATGGCAACAAGGAATGCAGTGTGTCTGAAAGAGCAACCAGGCCAGGAGACCCGTCTGAAGGAAGCCAGGGATCAGAATATAACCCTGTTTATGTGATTTCAAGCTGCCACCCCGTCTGTCAGGGACTTGTTCCTGCCAGTCCTCCCCTTTTGGTGACATCTTACCTGAGCGTTGGTAACCAGGGGCTCCCCTGAGTTTGGCGTTTCCATAGCTGCAGCTGTGGTTGATGGTCCCTAGACTCTGACAGGAGCCAGGTGCTCTCAGGTTGGTCACGAGAGATTTCTCCACAGGGTGACAGAGGACAACAGTGATTATTCATAATGCTGATCCTGGGACAGGATGTTGGCTTGAAAACTAGACTGAAAATGGGTCAAGAAGGCAGGTGCCCAGTGACCTCGTGGTCTCCCTGTGGCGAGGGGCGTTGGGGTTGCCTCTCGAGAAATGGATGTGACGGCGGTTTCCTCGGTTGGCCACGCCCACAGAGTTTTAAGAAAGCAAAGAAGTGTGTAGCAGTGAAACCCCCAGATGAGGACAGACTGCAGAGTTCCCGGGGCAGAAAACCATTGCCAGGTATTTTATTCAGTGTGTTCATGATCAGGTCGTCTCCGTAAGGCATGGGTACCCCTTAGAGTGTCTGCAGTGTTCAGGGCTGTTCCCTGTGAGTAGAAATGTGGGGTAGACACCAAGGAATGGGGTGCAGTGTGGGCTCCAGGGGATCTCTCACCGCTGCAGAGTCCTGGAAGGGTGGCCTCAGGACCACCCCAGTTCCTGGCCCTGAAGGCCAAGCCCAGATCCTCCCTTAACAACATAATAGCCTTGACCTTCTCGAAGCTGATAACAAAATATTGTGGCACAGTTTTATGAGATCACAGTTTTGTGAGGCTCTGTCCCTGGCCAAGCCACTGCAGAAGCTTTAGCCCAGGGGTGTCCAACCTTTTGGCGTCCCTGGGCCACATCAGAAGAAGAAGAAACTCTTGGGCCACACATAGAATACACTAACACTAATAGCTGACGAGTGAAGAAAAAGGTCCTGTGCATCATGTTTTTGGTATTTGCCACCACGGATGAGCAAAACCATTGTTGCATTGAAAGGGCTGGACATGGCTCCTTCAGCTCCTGACAGCCTTTCGCCTTAGCGACTGGAGCAGCTACAGCATGTTAGGTGATTTATCAAACATCTGCTGCTGGCAGGTAACTGGAGGTGAAATTTCTCTCTACAGACACTCAGGGTGGAATTGGAGCAGAACCCAGGTGGAAGACGAGGTCATTGGTGGCTTCTCCAGGTAGAAGGCCAGATCCCTCGTGGCTTCTCCAGGTAGAAGACCAGGTCACTGGTGGCACTCCCAGGTGGAAGGCCAGATCACTGGTCACTTCTCCAGGTGGAAGACCAGCATCTCCAGGTGGAAGGCCAGATCACTGGTCACTTCTCCAGGTGGAAGGCCAGATCACTGGTGGCTTCCCATGGCTTCTGCCCCCTTTCATTCGTCCTGCTCTGACTTCACTATCTAATCCTGAGTCCACGTGGGTGCTATCACAGCAGTTCTAGGAGTTGGCACGAGAGAAAAATGATCCCTTTGCACTCAGTGCTGGCTGTCTTTCCCCAGAACAGCAGTAAGCAGGAACGGACTACTCTCATATCATATAACTTAGAACCTGGGTTGCTAGGGACAGAAAAGTGCATTTTTTTTTTTTTTCCTGTACTGATTCCTTGTGACTTCTGCATACCTGTAAACTTGGTGAGGGACTCACTGTTCACGCACCCAGAGCTGACTGGGAGGAGTTCCTGAAAGACAGCTCTGCAGTTGCTCAGGAACTCAGGAAGAGCTAACATATTTAGAGGATTAAAGGAAATAGGGCTTTTTGACTGCTTGAAGGATTAATTTCCTTGTGTAGTTTTCACATAAGGTATTTTCTCTAAGAAAGTGCAACCAGGAGATACACTGGTCCCCCTTGCCAGTGGGGGATATGATTGAAGACCTCAGTGGGTGCCTGAAACTGCAGATAGTACCAAATCCTATATATACTGTGTTTTTTCTTGTACATACATACCTATGATAAAGTTTATTTAGAAATTAGGCTCAGTAAGAGACTTCTGAACAGCAGTAACTAATAGAATAATTATTGTAACAATATACTGTAGGAAAAGTTACATAAATGTGGTCTCTCTGTCTAAAAATATCACTCTTCCTCGTCTTGTGAGGACGTGAGATGATGCAGTGCCCTGTGGTGAGAAGCGAGAGGTGAGTGATGTAGGTTAGGCCACTGCAGCCTCTGACATACACCAGAAGAGGACTGGCTGCTTGGGTGACCTGGGCCGCCAAGCCATGAGGATGTCAGTGGCTGCAGGTCAGGAGCAGACGGTGTGGATGACTGACAGGCAGGCAGGGTGACAATGCGGAGATGCTGAACAGAGGGCTGCTGACAGAGGGCTGGTTCAGGTTCTGGGCAGGCGGAGCGGGACAGGCGAGTGCTTCCCCTTCCTCTGCCCCCCACCGAGCTTCCGGGGTGGCCACCGAGCGAGTCTTGGCACTGGAGGGCAGTGCTGGCTGGGTGGCTCGTCTGAGAATGTTCCTTCTGGTAACTCGGATGCTTTCTTCCCAAGATCGTCCTTCTGAGAAGCTCCAAGCACCCATTAGAAGAGGTTCCCCCGGTGATGGTTAAGGCGGAGCCGCGGGAGAGCCAGTGTTGTTTTGGCTCAAGTCAGCTGGACGGTTTCTGTTATTGGTTTTGGCTTCCTGGTCTATGTGAGGGGTTGGCGGGGGGTGGGGGGGGGATGAGAATCGCCTTGTTTTTGCTTTGCTGTAACTGAGGAAAGGATTAAGGAGCCATCTGTGGCACATTGATCTACACTTTTCCAATAGCGTTAAGTTTGCTTCTGTTCACGTCTTTCATAGGGCAGGTGTGTCATGCCCACAAGTGATTCGACCTGTGGGAATTCTGTTGTGGGTGGTTCCCGGAACTATGGGCGGGCGATTTCACCCAAGGCTCCCTCTGCTTTGTGTCTTGTAGAATGTCGTTCTCTCGGGAGGCTCCACCATGTTCAGGGATTTCGGACGCCGACTACAGAGGGATTTGAAGAGAGTGGTGGATGCTAGGCTGAGGCTCAGCGAGGAGCTCAGCGGCGGGAGGATCAAGGTAGGAGCCAGGGGCCTCCACGTGGTGCCTGGGGCTTCTGCGCCAGGCCTGACTCGGGCCCTCCTGACACAGAGCCGAAGGAGCTTGTCTGGGCCACGTGAAATCAAAACAAGTGTGCCTCGCTTTCTGAGCTGCGTTTTGACATGACCGCGGAGGTTTGCTGCCTGAGGTCCTTCCAGGCTGGTGGTTCAGACCGATGGTCCTGATGACACAGCAATGACAGCTTCACACTCTCACTGACCATACCTGCCAGCAGTTTCCTTTTGTGTTGTAGAGATCAGGCATGGGGTGTAATGACCAGTGTCCCAAGGAGATGGGACTGATTTACGGTGAGGATCTCTCATATCCTTCAGAAATGTTCTCACTAAATGAAAGTAACATGTTAGCAGGGAGTTACAAGGCGTTTCTCCAAGATAGTAATTCTTAAGTAGCTGGTGATCACTGTGGGCTTCTAACCAAGAGTGGGCTTCGATAGTGGCAGTGGGTGCAAGGAAGAGCGCGCACGAGTCCACTGTTGGAAAAGCACAGTTTCTTTTTCTTTTCTTTTCTTTTTTGGAGACAGAGTCTTGCTCTGCCGCCCAGGCTGGAGTGCAGTGTCGAGATCTTGGCTCACCGCAAGCTCCGCCTCCCAGGTTCACACCATTCTCCTGCCTCAGCCTCCTGAGTAGCTGGGACTAAAGGTGTGCCTGCCACCACACCTGGCTAATGTTTTGTATTTTTAGTAGAGATGGGGTTTCACAGTGTTAGCCAGGATGGTCTCCATCACCTGACCTCGTGATCTGCCTGCATTGGCCTCCCAAAGTGCTGGGATTACAAGCAGGAGCCACCTCACCCAGCCGGAAAAGCACAGTTTCTTTTAGTATTTTGGGGATGGTTAATCTTATTTGGGATGATCTCTGCAGTGCCAGAACATCTGATATGTTTGGTCAAAAAAAAGCAGTGCGGTTAATTGTTTGGATTTTGTGCTTTTGTGCTTTAATGCTTTCAGCCTTGTGAGAGGCAGGTTCTTGCCGGGCGCACTGTGTTCCTTTGAGCCCTGGGGGCTGGGATTGTGGTGGGTCTTAGGGGGGATTTGGCAGCAGGGGCAGAGTCACTGAGTGCTGGGTGTGAGGTTGTGCTTGTGGCAGTAAGAGGAGGGCGGCTCCGGGTGAAGCCGTGGTCTCATCAGTTGGGGGATGATTGGATCACAGATGTGTCTGTGCGCGTGGAGTAAGTGAGAGCTGCTTTCTCTTCCAGCCAAAGCCTGTGGAGGTCCAGGTGGTCACTCATCACATGCAGCGCTACGCCGTGTGGTTCGGAGGCTCCATGCTGGCCTCGACTGTAAGTCCCTCTCTCAGGCTCTGTGTTTCCATCCCTGTGCTCTCTGTTGAGTTTGGGTAAATATCGTCTATGAAGGTGAAATAGTGTGTGCCCTAATCGTGTGGCTCTAAACAGACAATTCTGTAAAATATAAATTATATCTTTTTTTTTTTTTTTTTTTTTTTTGAGATGGGGTTTTACTCTGTCACCCAGGCTGGAGTTTAGTGGTGCGATCTCAACGCACTGCAACCTCTGCCTCCCAGGTTTAAGCAGTTCTCCTGCCTCTGCGTCCTCAGTAGCTGGTACCACAGGTGTTCACCACCACGCCTGGCTAATTTTTTTTGGTTATATTTTTAGTAGAGATGGGGTTTCGCCATGTTGGCCAGGCTGGTCTCGAACTCTTAACCTCAGGTGATCCACCCCGCCCCGCTTAGCCTTGCAAAGTGCTGGGATTACAGGCCTGAGCCTCTGCGCCTAGCGCAATATAAACTATGGTCTTAATAATCACACAACACATTTATCACTTATCCTTGCTAATTAGGGGTTACAGATAACATGGTAAGTGGAATCCAAAAATAATCTAAACAAATCCTGCATTAATCATTAATTTCAGTGACTTTTCCAAATAATTCTTACTTTTCCCCTCATATCTGTGAACAGCTCACACGTTGGTGGTGGGGGGTCTGTGAACAGCTTACACAATATCACACGTTGTTAGTGGGGGACCAGCATTTGGTTGGTCCTGAGAAGATAGAGGCTGATGAAATTTCTAAAAATTAAAATGCCCCCATTTAGTAGTTCAGTACATCAGAGAGGTAAAACCTCGCAGCAGTGGTCCCGTGAGGGAGGGTGGAGGCCGGGATGAGGAGAGTGTCTTGCCTGCTTGGTGCTTGACTTTCTTCTGAAATGTGTGTCTTTCTGTCCGCCTGCTGCCTCTCGTAGCCCGAGTTCTTTCAGGTCTGCCACACCAAGAAGGACTATGAAGAGTACGGGCCCAGCATCTGCCGCCACAACCCCGTCTTCGGAGTCATGTCCTAGTGTCTGCCTGAAAGCGTCGTTCAATGTTGTCACGTTGGGGAACAAGTGTCCTTCAGAACCCAGAGAAGGCCGCCGTTCTGTAAATAGCGACGTCGGTGTTGCTGCCCAGCAGCGTGCTTGCATTGCCGGTGCATGAGGCGCGCCGCGGGCCCTTCAGTAAAAGCCATTATCCGTGTGCGACCGCTGTCTGCCAGCCTCCTCCCTCACCCGCCCTCCTCTCCCTCGCTCTCCCTCCTCCTCCTCCTCTTCCGAGCTGCTAGCTGACAAATACAATTCTGAAGGAATCCAAATGTGACTTTGAAAATCGTTAGAGAAAACAACATTAGAAAATGGCGCAAAATCATTCTGCCCCGGGAGGGAATGTGGGGTGCACACCCTTTTCCTCCCAGCCTATTTTTGTAAATAAAATGTTTAAACTTGAAATACAAATCGATGTTTATATTTCCTATCATTTTGTATTTTATGGTATTTGGTACCAACTGGCTGATACTAAGCACGAATAGATATTGATGTCATGGAGTGCTGTGATCCAGAGTTTTTAATTGTGAGGCATGTTCTGATATGTTTATAGGCAAACAAATAAAACAGCAAACTTTTTTGCCACATGTTTGCTAGAAAATGATTATACTTTATTGGAGTGACATGAAGTTTGAACACTAAACAGTATTGTATGAGAATTACTACAGATCTTGTATGTTTTAGTTTTTTTTGTTTGAACTTTCTGGAACTGTTTTATAGAAGATGATGGTTTGTTGTCGGTGAGTGTTGGATGAAATACTTCCTTGCACCATTGTAATAAAAGCTGTTAGAATATTTATAAATATCTTTCTGCTGTAGTGTGGTGGTCTGTTGTTTTTCTCCCTGTCGCTGTGCTTCTTTTAAAGAATATTGGCATTGTTTTACATCATTGGTGGATTTGATTAATACCCAACTTGTGGGAGGAAATTCTTTTTCTGAATGGTGTGGGCTGCCTGCCCTGCAGTGGCCAGTCCATCGCTGGGGTATCGTGGGTCTGGATAACCCGTCAGAGATGGTTTTGGCATCTGGGGTGTAGTGGGAAGGAGCGACTAATGATTTCTGATATTCTTTCCTAAAAATTCAGGATTCATGACTGTAAGCTTTCAGTAACTACTCTGATGTTTGCTGAATGGATTGTTGGCTTGAAAGGTAATTTGCTCAATTAATAGATTTAGGTTTATTTTGCTCTTCATATAATTCTTATGTTACTTTAAAAATTGCTATTTATGGTATTTCTTCTAAGTTGTGAAGTGTGCTTTTTTTTGTTCTGTTTTAAATTTTTTTCCTTACTTCCACTCTCAAAGGAGGTGAATGAAGTATGTTTTGTTCTCAGAAAATTTGCCTTCATAAAGAAACGTAGCCAGGTGCAGTGGTGTGCCCCTGTAGTCCCAGCTCCTCAGAAGGCTGAGGCAGGAGGATCACTTAAGTCCAGCAAGTCAAGACTGCAGTAAGCTAGGACTGAGCCACTGTATTCCAGCCTGGGTGACAGAGTGAGACCCCATGTCTTAAATAAAACAAAAACAAGAATAACAACACAAAAATGTGATGTTATTATTTGAGTTTAGAAATAAGTTTAATATTGAACTCAGTATGGGGAAATCTGAGTTTACCAAGCCTCAGCTGCCCAAATCTCTGATGTGGTCACTGTGCTCGACCCTCAGTCTCCCCAGTTAAGAGTCTGGTACCACCTGCTTCTCTCCTGATCCAGAGTGTTTCTCTGCATTCCCTTGGAGATTTGCTGCTTCTCGGGATTGCTGTACCATTGGCTTCTCATGATCTTCCAGCCGTTTTATTGCATCATATTCCCGGTTGGTCTGCCTGCCTTCAGTCACACCTTTGCACCCTGAACATGGTAGTAAGAGCCATTCCTTCTAATGCCATTTTCTTCTTAGTTCTATGCTATTCAGGGATCTACCTGATACTCCCACCTTCAGCCTGCCCCGTCCGGTTCAGCATGCTTTGCACATCTCACAGTGCGCACTGTCATTCCCACCTCTGCTCTGCATCTGTGCATTGGCAGGTGCTTTGTTGCACCTTCTCCAAACCCCGGGAATAACACCGCTCTGTATGTCAGTGGTGTGGCAGCCTGGCTAAGCTAGAGCTGTATAACCTGTCCTTCCACCACAGGACACCCAAAGCTTCCATGTTTGGTACAAGATGATCTTTGAGATTGTACTTCTGTTTGTCAACTTAAAGGACTGTGGGAAGTTTTTTTTTTTTTTTTTTTTTTTTTTTAAGATGGAGTTTTGCTCTTGTCCCCCAGGCTGGAGTGCAATGGTGCCATCTTGGCTCACCTCAACCTCCACCTCCTGGGTTCAAGCGATTTTTCTGCCTCAGCCTCCCGAGTAGCTGGGACTACAGGCATGCACCACCACGCCCAGCTAATTTTGTATTTCTAGTAGAGATAAGGTTTCTCCATGTTGGTCAGGCTGGTCTCGAACACCTGATCTCAGGTGATCCACCCACCTTGGCCTACCAAAGTTCTGGGATTACAGGTGTGAGCCACCATGCCAGGCTGAGCACATTTTGTTTTAAACCTACATTGACAGGACAGAGTGATCCATTAGAATGTGACAGGTATGATGCTGTGGTTCTCAACCCTGGGCAAGATCCATCCCAAATTAAGAGAACAGAATACAGGCCCCAGGGAAGACATCCCATTTTTGCTTTCTGTTTTTAAACTCCTTAGGCATTGCCAGCATAGCTGGATCTGAAAGACTTATGAGCAGAAGGATGGATTTTTGACTCAGAAAGATCTGAGTATGAATTCTGGCTGTTCCTTAAGCAAATGAGATCCTGTTTTCTGTTTGTTCATCTGTGGGAGAATTGTAATGGTCCTTTTGCTGTTAATAGAGGTGAGTTATAATTTTTTGTTTATTCAATAAGCCTGGCAGGTACTATAGATAGAAACAAACTGTGATTCTGCCGTGTGTACCATTCACTTTATAAGGAAGAAAAATGTTTACAGTTAGTAATTTTGATAAAATCTCTACTTACCTTTTGTTCAGGTTGAATTAATTAGATCATAATCTAGACATGAGTTAAGTATTCCTAGAGTTGATGGGTGAAATCGACCTCCTATGACAAAATTACAACTCCAGGTGAGCAGTTTTCTGTAAAAAACATTTCAGCAAATATACTCGTTAAATTCTAAAATTACAAGTCTACAGTCTTTAGGACTATTAAAACAAACCTTTTAATAGTGCAGGAGCCAGATGTGGTGGCGAGTACCTGTAGTCGCAGCTCCTGGGTAGGTGGAGGTGGGAGAATCCATTGAGAATCCATTGAGCCCAGGAGTTCAAGGCTGCAGGAGCCAGGGTCGTGCCACACACTCCAGCAACAGTGAGACCTTCTTAAAAAGTGCAGGAAGCTGCTTTGCCCTGTTTAACAGATTTAGACATAAACTCAGCTTTACAATGGTGGGAATATTATACGAACGGGCTTAGCTTAAAATCTGGCAACTAGTATGTGAATATTTAACATCTTTCTACGAAGATACGATGGCTGGCTCAGAGCTGCTCTTTCCAACACACCTGTGGGAACAGCCTCTCACTTCTTTGGGGATATTCATCTGCAGTTCCTGAGGGTTTAGCTTCGGTTGTATGAACTTTTAAGCCAAGATTAGATTAAGTAATGTGAAGCTTATGAGTTTGTTTCTGCGTATGGTGAGGGTTGGGGAAGAAACGAGAGAAATGGAGACTCCTGAAGTGGGGGCCGTAGAAGAGGACCCGATCAGGGCTGCTGAGGATGGGGGAGGTGACTGCATCCCCTACAGAGGGAGGAAGGGGAAGTGCAGAAGGCACCCGGTGCTTGCATTGACCAACTGCAGGTGGGTGGAGGACTCTCCCCGGTTGAGTTTCCATTTCCACGTGGCCCAAATGGAGGAGGGAAGAAGGCGAGGCTTGCTTAGGGGTTGGGGTTTGGGTTTTGCCAGGCAGGTGTGATGATGGGTGGGGCAGGTGTCCTGGGGGCAGGCAGGTGTAGACGGGGTTCCTCTGCTGCTAACATGAGGGACCACGGACTCCAAGTAGGGTGGGGAGCAGAGGGAGATGAGAGATTGGGAGGAATGGAGGCATCTGAGGACTGGAGGCCCTGGGCTTCGAGATAAGGAGGTTGTGGTCCTGAAGAACGATACTAAGATTTCAGAGGTGGAGCACCTCTCAGCAATAACAGGGTCATCGAAGTGGTCATTGTGTAGAGATTGAATTCACTGGAAACGGAAGAATGTAGGGAATTTTGAGAGAAGAGCATTGGATAGGTTGTCCGGTGGGTGCTGGCTCACGCAGGAGGCTGTGGGGGTGGAGATGAAAGGAAGACTGGTCCAGCTGTCTGAAGTCCCGCCTCAGTCTCGGGGCGGCAAGACTGTGAGCACCGACTGTGAGCTGGGCACTGCGCCGAGAGTGACCCACGTCGGGAGTGATGCTGCATAGGCTCCTTTCATCTGAACGCAACCCTGTGAAGTTGGTACTGCTATTCCCATTTGCCGGACAGGAGAGCTGTGGCTGAAAGAAATTCAACAACGTGCCAAAACCACACAGCCAGGAAGCCGAGAAGTCATACTGGATCTATTTTCTCCAGTCTTGTAGAAGTAGGTCATAGCAACCGGTGAGAGACCGGGTGGTAAAACCCAGTGATAGGAATCTGCGGCATGACTTCATCAGATAGCGGAGTAGAAAGAGTTTGGAAATGTGGGGAGCTGGAAATGCCCCTCGAATCCAGATACCTTGGTATGTAACGTGTTCTGGGGAGCTACTGATGCAGGGTGTCTAGATGTAAAATTATTTTCATTTCTGTTCACAGTGCTTTGTTAATATATGTCTTGTCAGGTGCGCTGGCTTTATGTTACAAGGCACATACAAGACAGTTGTTAATCTGAGCGCTTGGAACCATAATTAGCCCCTAGTAAGTGTTCAATAAATTTTAGCCATTATTATTATTCTGTTACAAAGCAGTTGCTGTGTCTTAAGAGCTCTACTTATCAAAATGGTGTTAAAAAAAGTTTCAGTGTAGGAAAAGGGAATTTTAGATTCATGAACTGTATTGCCTTTTGGAATTTCATTAAGAAAGGGTTAGAAAAAAGATACTAGTATGTAGTAGTAGAATGCAGACTCACAGGGCCTTTTCTTACCACTGCAGCTGATAGGATCGAATCACTTTTATCGTCCATCTAAGGAAAAGGAAGCCGCTTGGAGCCCTGGGTTGCCTGCATGGCAGCTGTCTCCCACTGGGCTCCAGACCAAGTCATCCCGTCACAGCCATGTGAGGACGTCTCTGTTTTCGGCTGTGCATGTTCCATAGGCTTGCTACTTGGGGGCAATATAGTGGAAGGTGCCCCGAGTGGCCCCTCTGGAGGTGTTTGTTCCCTTTCCTGGAGTGCTGTTGCCTGTCCGGGGTGTTCACCCTCCTCTGCCGCTGCCGCTCTGTGTGTAGAAGGCAGCCCCTCCTTCACCAGTGCACCAGTGACACCTGTGTCCCTCGCCGGACTGACGTCCTGGAACATGGGGGCCGGATGGTGCTTATCTTGGGACCCCCCAGGGCCTTCACAAGGCCTGGTAGGTGCCCAGTAGACGCTAAGTTTCTATTCGAAAAGAACAAGGCATCACTGGTTTTCCCGGGCTGCGTGTGCTCTGGTGCTGAGACACATTGTGTGTTTGGATAACTGTAGGATGGTGAGCGCCCGGGATGTAGTTATCGTTACCTTGAGAGTTTAGTGGTATCATAAAATCTAATTCTTGCGCTTAGACTCCAGGAGGGTTTCGGGAACCTGAAGAGTAGAGGATCAAGCCTAAGACTGCCGCCCGTCTTGAAGTGGCCTTCCCTGCACTCTGGCCACCATCTGCAGTGCTGTCAGCCAGAGGCCGATGAGCAATCCCCCTGCAGGATCCTCGAAGACGTGCCTGTGTTTTATGGTAGTCGTAGCTCATTCCACAACTTGACTCCTATGAATAATGAGCTCTCGTGTGACTGAAGTGCAGATCGTTCGGTGATTAATTCGTTCTTTATGATCCCTCCTTTCTATCTCATTTGTAGAAATTACGATTGTGCCAGACAGGCTTGTGGGGTTAATCAAGTGCACAGCTTATTGAAAACCGCAAGAGAGGCCCATTTAGAATATTTATCTGTTAAATAATTCTTTACTTAATTGAAGAATATTTCATAATGTTTCTTTTAAAAGTAACTGTCACCCTTGTTAAATAAAAATATAACTTGATTGGCAAAATAATTGCATGGGGCTCTAATTGGCAATTACATCAATGTCACTTGGTCAGACAGAAATCTTTTTAAAAAGAGGAAGAGAAACTATAGCTTGATCTTAGTATCACTGTGAAAGTTCTTTTTTTTTTTTTCTTTTAGTTTTAAAATATTAGCTCTTTGTACCCTATATTGGTTCTCAAAAGTAAGCAGCTGCTCATTCTCTGCAGATTGACTTCTCGGGTTTGATTTTTCTTGGGTGCTGTGGATTATTTTTTCTGTGTGTGTGTATGTGTGTATAATCATATATGTATGTAGTTGTTAATGTCATATTGTTGCTAGGAATTTCAATTTTTTAAATGTTTTAATCAGAGAAGAACAAAGCTTTAAATTATTAAAAAAAATAATAAACCTAAGGGTTTATGATGTCAAGCAAAATGTGTTTATTTATTGAGACGAGGTCTCACTCTGTTGCTCAGACTAGAATGCGGTGGTGTGATCATGGCTCATTGTAGCCTCAATGTCCTGGGCCCAAGTGATTCTCCTGCCACAGACTTCGGAGTAGCTGGGACTACAGGCCCATACCACGACACCCGGCTAATTTATTTTATGTAGAGATGGGGTCTTGCTATGCTGCCCAGGTTGGCCTCAAACTCCTGGCCTCAAGTGATCCTCCCACCACAGCCTCCCAAAGTGTTGGGATTACAGGTGTGAGCCACTATGCCTGGCCTGCAAAATTTAAATGCTAGGACATTGGCTGTATTTCTTATATTTAGGGATCAGATGTACGTTGACCTTGAGTCATCTTTTTTCTGCTTCTCATTTGTGACTGGCAATAGTGACCGTATGATGAGGTATTTTTGACGCAGTGAGCTGTGTGACATTTTTATAATTGTATTGCAGGAGTTTGGGGGCTTGAGCAGAGAGTGGGACACCCAGAATCGAGTGCAGACCCTGGCATTGCCATTGGCTCGTTCTCTGTTTGTGTTCATGTCCGTCATTCCGTTTCTGTCTCTTTCCCTTCCTTCACCCAGTGAGACGATGGTAACAAGCAGTAGTGGAGTTCATGGTCCCAGGATCCCACATTTCTGAGCCGCTCCGAATGAGAATGTGGTAGAAAGATCAGCTGTGAGGGGCAACTGAGGAAGCCAATGTGAGGGGCTGGACGTGTGGATGTGGAACGGCGGCTATGGCACGGTTCCAGGGCCTTCCATGCATGGAAGGAAAAGCCGTCAGTTATCAAACGCTTGCTCGGCTCTGAGTCACATGTTTACCGAGTGCCCGTCGGAGGACGCAGTCCTGATGATGTGGAGCTTCTATCCTAGCAGAAGACAGGGACATGGGTGCCAGCGCCATGCTCTATCATCACGAACCACAAAGGCCCGTGAGAGGAAGTACAGGGTGCCGGGAAACTCACAGCAGGCCCGGAGTGGGGTATGAGCGAGGGGTGTGAAGGAGGCGCCGAAGGGAGGTGGAGCTGAGAGCTGCAGGGGAGTGGAGGCTGCCAGGCCACGAAGTGGAGGGGACAGCAGTGCAGGAAGGGGCATGCGTTATTAGATTGGTGCAAAAGTAATTGCGGTTTTTGCAATTATATTTAATGGCAAAACCCGCAATTACTTTTGCACCAGCCTAACAGCTTGAAGTGGCTGTTTCTTGTAGGTCAGATGTAGCAAAGTGTCAGCAACGTCTAGTGAGCCACTAAGACAAATGTCTGGAGCAGAAGGAAGCCTGGCTTTTTCAGAAAGAAGGCCGGGTGTGCGGGGTGTTCAAGAAAAGAGGTAAAGTTGTCCACGTGGGGCTGGGCTGCATATTTTGGTCCTTATCCTAGGAGCAAAGTCCCGGGACACATGAAAAGATGTTTAACAGAAGAGTGGGTGCCTGGATGTGTGCTGCGCAGACACACCTAGAAGGTGTGCCCGGGAGGTGGAGCTTTTCTCTAGTCATGGAGCAGGCCTGGAGGAGGAGAGGTGAGGCGGGCCGCACAGGCTGCGTGGGAATGCTGCTGTTGCGCGAGACAGTCTCGCTCTGTCACCCCGGCTGGTGCAGTGGCATGACCTCGGCTCACTGCAACCTCTGCCTCCCGGGTTCAAGAGATTCTCCTGCCTCAGCCTGCCGAGTAGCTGGAACTACAGGCACGTGCCACCACGCCCGGCTCCTTTTTTATTTTTTATTTTTATTTTTAGTAGAGATGGGGTTTTACCATGTTGGTCGGGCTGGTCTCAAACTCCTGACCTCAAATGATCCACCTGCCTCGGCCTCCCGAAGTGCTGGGATTACAGGCATGAGCCACAGCACCCGGCCTGCTCTTGCACTTTCTAACGACAGCTCCAGAAAGATGCCCTCAGCACACAGGCGCGTGGTTTGGTAGATACAGCATGGGAGCCACGGAGGAACTGTGTGTCTCCCTCTGGGCACAGTTAATAAAGGGTGTGAGAAAAGACTCCAGAATCGGCAGGGTCACCGACTACGACCTTTAGCTGAAGGAAGGGAATGAGCTTTTTGAGGTTTAATGTAACAAAATATATAGCTAGTTGGATGTGGCTCGATTTTAGTTTTAAAATGGAAAGTACCAATAAGATCATTTGTCTTGCTTAATTTAGAAGTAGTTTGTCTTCTCTTCCACCCCCCAACTCTGCTTTATTTCTTTTGTAGGAAAAAAGCTGTGATTTGTCCAGGATCAGGGGTATTTGAGAACTATTAAAGAAGAACTTAGGATATAACCCAGAGTGAGAAAGAGCTAGACACATAGACACTAATTAGGAATACGCTGATTGGAGAAGTAACTTTGTGAGCTATAAAGGTACAAATGACTAATTGATATTTTTCACTGACATCTTTTATCTTAATTAGGTTGGTATACTGAACGGGCATTTCTGATTATGCAATCGTTTTCTTGAGCTGAATTAGCATGTTTCACATATTTATTCATTAGGTCTTATGTCCATGATAAATTAAAACTTTATAGGTAATCAAAACATTATTGCATGATATAATTACAGCTCTCCTGAATTAGAGTTTAAGAATGTGATTGCCACACTCTATGTAACTTAATGTCCCCTAATGGCAAAGATTAATAGCATTATAAACTTTCTGGTAATGTGCAGTTCACGTCCGGGTTGATTTACAGTTGGGTAACTTTTAAAGAGCTGACAGCCCTTGTGCTGAGATTTTATGAACAGCATCGTTTCTGGGGGGAGCGTCCTCTGTAATTTAGCGCTAATCACTAAACTGCTAGTAATCATGTGTGTACTAAGTTGTTTGTGCCAGTGCTCTGAGACGTTGTATATTTGTGGCAGAGTAAAGTAGGTGCTTGATTTCCCTCGGAAGTGAAATAACAGTAATGTTGATAGGGCTTGGTAACCACACCCAGGGACAGATTTTCAGTTTTTTCCCACCTTTTCTTAAAAATAAAACCACTGATGCATTCACACAAAGAGGTATGCATCTTGAGTGTCTATGTATAATTTAATTTAAACTCTACCATTTCAGCAGATTGCTCTGGGAAGCCTTGGGCTATGAACACTGGAATTGCACCTGCTCCATCCTTACCCCCCGGTGATGTGCGTGGCCAGTTTGACTAGATCAGGAACTGGATTTGGTGTCCATTTTCCCCCGTATTAGAGATGGGTTTATGGGGATGACAGAATTACAGACCGCTAGACTGACAGGTTCACCTCTCCCCACCCTCCCCTTTTACCAAGGAGGCGATTGATGACTTGTGATGAGAAAGGACTGATGGGATCAGTATCCAGTCTGTGTCCGTAAGACAGAGCCAAGTCCACTGTTCCACAGGAGTCAAACCGGTGACCCCCTGGAGGGGAACAACACCGATTACTCGGTCCTGGCCCCGGGGGACCGTGGCTTCCTACTGAGCAGCTGCTCCTGCCTTCCCTTGTACAGCAGAGTTGTGAAAATCTAGCTCCAAGTCAGATGTGTTTAGGAAACTTCCGGCTAACAAAGGGAAATGTTTCTTTCCTCGAGGCCGTGAGACTGTTGTTAATGTGCTGGGCTGCGTTGTGTCCTGAGCAGGAGCCTGCGGGGACTTGGCACAAAGCCTTGGTGGGTCCCGCTGCACCTCCAGACCAGAACCCAGAGTCGGGGCCGCCGCACCTCCAGACCAGAACCCAGAGTGGGGGAGCCATCGTATGGGGCTCCCCATGAAGCGTTGCCTTCAGATGGGGCATCTGTGGAGGGGCTTGTGTAGGTGGACTGTGTTTAGTGGGAGAGAGAAGCTGGTTTCTAAAAAGGATTTTTTTTTTTTTTTTACTTTGGCATATTTTACTGTGGACTGAGGAGAAATGATTATTGTGCTTTTGATGGTCATTGGTGATACATAAGGAGAACTGAAGTGACAGGGTATTTTGGTACTCAGCAGAAAGATTATAATTAACAAAATGGACTGTTTGGCATTTCTTTTTGTTATTTTTCGTTTCTTTTTTATGCTCATACTCATCATCTAAGATAACGGAGAAATTCAATCTATTACTCTCTTCAGAATGCGTTTAAGCAGCCTCTTTTAGAAAAGGATATAATTTCCATCTACTGGAATTCCATTTCAAATATAAACAAAACACACCGGAGGGAAAGGAGTTACAGATGCTGGTGACTGACAGCATTAACCAGTGGAAGCTGGTAAGTGTGGTTGTGATCACTGCGACATCAGATTTTCCTTCCCTTCCCTTCTGTTTTTCTTTTTTTTTTTCTTTTTGAGATGGACTCTCTGTCGTCCAGGCTGGAGTGCAATGGTGCAGTCTTGGCTCACTGCAATCTCCCCCTCCCGAGTTCAAGCATCTCCTGCTTCAGCCTCCCGAGTAGCTGAAATTACAGGTGCCCACCACCACACCCGGCTAATTTTGTATTTATAGTAGAAACAGGGTTTCACCAGGTTGGCCAGGCTGGTCACGAACTCCTGACCTCAAGTGATCCGCCTGCTCGGCCTCCCAAAGTGCTGGGATTACAGGCTTGAGCCACCGTGCCCAGCCTCCCTTCCCTTTTTCCCCCTCTCCCTTCCCATTTTCCTTCCCCTTCCCCTTCCTGTTTCCCTTCCCTTTCTTTGTGGTCTCCCTGTGCTGCCCAGGTTGCTCTCGAACTCAAGCGATTTTCCCACCTCAGCCTCCTAAGTAGCTGGTGCACACAGCTGTGCCCAGCTGAAGTGTCCACTGCTTAGGGAAAACAAACTCCTTCTGTGCATATGATAAATGTGGATACATTGTGGTGCCATCCGGACTCACCTCTTGTGAGCAGTTGTAGTGGGCATCGTGTTTGTGGACAGAGTTTCTCTGTGTCGTGCCTGTTTCGATTCGGAACTCGGGTGACCACTGCCGTTCCCAGCCTCCTGGGTCACTGCTTTCCTGCGGTGGGGACTCTGGTGGTCTTGCTGTCCCCCTGGCTATTTTGCTTCGTGGCAGCACCTCTTCAGAGAACGCAGAGGAAAATTAACGATGAGAACGGCTTTCCTTTTTAGTTCTGGGAAAAATTATTTGTCATAAAGAAGATAAAACATGGTTGTGTGGGAATAAATGAACGCCAGCGCTGTGAGCGCAGGCAGAGGCTGTTCCCTCCAAGCCCGCTCTGCAAGGGCCTGGGCGCCGTCCTGCCCGCATGGCAGAGCCTCCTGGGGGCACAGGAGCGGGAGGCGTCATGGAGATCTGGGGAGGATCTGGCATCCTCCCAAAGTGCTGGAAAGCTCTGGGGTGCTGAGGGGGTGCTGTGGGCACACGGAGCTGGAGGCCAGCTCGCCAGAGTCAGGTCTTTGTGTGATGGGTCAGGAGAGCGCCTTTCTCTGTTGGGTCCCAAATGGAAAGCGGTGGCTAAAAGGAGGGCAGACACTGATCAAGTCCTGAGCATTTGGGGCCAATTGCTGCAGAGGTCACAGTTTCTCCTCCTGGGTTGCAGACTGTGGGTCGGTTTATGTACAATCTACCATTGTCCATTTGTGTATTCCGGTCTCAGCTGGAAAAGTGGAAGTTTGAATAAGGTGTGGCCAGTCCATTCTACATTTTTCTGTGACTCAGAATGCAAAAGTTGAAGTCCTCAATCCTGAATCTGTGCTGTGATACTACTGTCACTTTACTGAAATCAAACCTTCAGTGTCTTTCTACCGCATCACACAATTTTCTTTAACAGAATTTAGGTGCCTGATTGTGGCCTTGTGGGTTTGTGAAAAAAGCCTCAAATTAAGGCAGAGGCCTGTGTTCTAATCCTGCCCCTGCCCCTGACGTGCTGTCTGGTCTGGGCGAATCATTCCATTGCCATGGGCCTGAGGTGGCCTTTATTTTTTTATTTTATTTTATTTTTTTTTGAGACGGAGTCTCGCTCTGTCTCCCAGGCTGGAGTGCAGTGGCCGGATCTCAGCTCACTGCAAGCTCCACCTCCCGGGTTTATGCCATTCTCCTGCCTCAGCCTCCCGAGTAGCTGGGACTACAGGCGCCCACCACCTCGCCCGGCTAGTTTTTGTATTTTTTTTTTAGTAGAGACGGGGTTTCACCATGTTAGCCAGGATGGTCTCGATCTCCTGACCTCGTGATCTGCCCATCTCGGCTTCCCAAAGTGCTGGGATTACAGGCCTGAGCCACCGCGCCCGGCCTGGCTTTTATTTTAATTAATTAATTTATTTATTTGAGATAGAATCTCACTCTGTTGCCCAGGCTGGAGTGCAATGGCACGATCTCAGCTCACTGCAACCTCTGCCTGGCAGGTTCCAGCGATTCTCCTGCCTCAGCCTCCTGAGTAGCTGGGATTACAGGCGTGGCCATCACACCCAGCTAATTTTTGTATTTTTAAGTAGAGATGGGGTTTCACCATGTTGGCCAGGCTGGTCTTGAACTCCTGACCTCAAGTGATGCACCTGCCTCAGCCTCTCGAAGTGCTGGGATTATAGGCGCAGTCGTCATGCCTGGCTAATTTTTGTATTTTTAGTAGAGACGGGGTTTCACCATGTTGGCCAGGCTGGTCTCAAACTCCTGACCTCAAGTGATGCACCCGCCTCTGCCTCCAAAAGTGCTGGGATTGCAGCGTGAGCCACCGGCCCGGCCTAAGATGGCTTTTAAAGTGGGTATGAGGAACTCCATGCCCATGACCCTCCTGGAAAATATGATGATACCAAAATTTTGAATATAGTTGAGGAGACCCGTATTAGTTTCCTGGGGCTATTGTAACAAAGTATACAAACTAGGCAGTTTAAACAACAGAAATTTATTTTGTCACAGCCTGGAAGTGAGAAGTCTAAGGTTAAGATGTGGGCAGGGCTGGGCTCCCACTCAGGGTGCTGGGGGAGGCTCAGTCTCGGGCCCCTCCTGGCTTCCGGTGGTCCCCCGGCCTGTGGCAGCATCGCCTGCTCTCTCTGCATGTGGCGTTCTCCCCGTGTGCCTGTCTGCTTCTGTGTCCAAATTTCTCTTGTTACAAGGGCACAGTCATATGGGATCAGGGCCCACCCTACTCCAGTGTGACCTTCTCTCAGTTACTTTCCTTTGCAATGATCCTACTTCCAAATAAGATCACATTCTGAGGTCCTGGGAGTTAGAACCTCAGCACATGAGTTCTTAGGGGGGATGCACTTCAAGCCACAGCAAGACTTTAAATCCACGTTGTTAATATCAGGCACACGAGTCTCTCTGTTTCCTGCGAACCGATGGGTACCCTCCTGGGGTTGACTCGAGTGTTGGCCGGCCAATTCTGGGCAAGTGAGCCAATCGCTGTAACTCTAACTCTGTCCTCACTCTAAGGAGAGTAGGGATGTGCACTTCTTGTGGTTGGAGGGATTAGCAGGGGAGACACATGGAAAGGGCTTGGCGCAGGTCCCAGAGCCTGATGGCCTTTTTGTTATTAGCACCTCAGAACATGAGGGGAACCCTGGTCTGCAGGGCTGCATGCAGAGCGGGGGCAGAGGAACACAGGCATTTCCTGTCCTGAGGGATTTGGGCGTCTTGCTTCGGGGGAGCACTTCCTTTTCCACCCGTCCCCAGGGCGGGTCCAGCCCACTCCTCTCAGCCCCTCAGCACCTTGCAGGTATGGAAGACTCAGTACAGGCCATGCTCTTCCCCAGATCTGCCCAGCCCTGCCGAGGGCCAGCAACATGCCCTGGCACTTGCCTGTGCCTTCTGGTGCATGGACTCGCAGTGGTGCCCATCCACCCCTTGGTGCTGCCCCTCGCAGGCAGGGCCTTGTTCTGAGGTCTTCTCTGTGCAGTCAGCACCATGCACCCCACGGCAAGGCCTCCCAGCAGCTTCTTGTTGACGGGTCTCAGGGTGGGCACTTCATCTGCAGGCCCGGTGCACAAGGAACATGCGGGGCCTCTTGTTATGAATGATTCAGAATTTCATTTGAAATTTGCCATTTCAAGATGGCAGAGCAGGTGTTCAGCATGAGTCTCGGGTCTGCGTGTGACTCCATCGGTTGGACACCCGTGAAGCCCTGGCTGGTGCCAGATAAGCCACAGTCTCCCAGAAGCACATATTGTTCAAAATGCGATGCCATCCCGGGGTGCAGAGAAGCACGCAGGGGAGAGGACCCGGCCTGGCACAGCCCCACCCCGACCTGTCACCACCTACGAAATCGGATCCCTCCCGAGAGCGAGGACCTGTGCGAAGCCCCTCAGCACCTCTGGGGCGTTCTGACTGATGCCTGTTATTGAGAGCACCAGGTTCCTCTGGGAGAAGTGGTTGAGACAAAGGGCTTGGGATACATAAGCCACAGCGTGCTGGGCCGTGGTAGTTATCGATCCCTGCGTCTCCCTGTAAAGCAGAGCACAGACGCAATGATGTGCGGAAAAATATGGCCTAATTTTTTAAGTCATCCATTAGGCTTTCACACTTGAGTCCTGACTTAGAGCACAGCGGGTCTGCCTGGAAGGGCCTTTTGCTTCTCCTGCTGCACTGTTCAGGGGTCCTCGGGTTCAGGGGTGAGGCGTTCTCTTGCACCCACCTCTAAGTGTCCGGCACACTGCACCATGGTCACTGCTCATGGACCATGCGGCAGACAGTTAACCCTGCCAGCAGAGCGCCTGGCTTTGGCCCTTGACCTTTGGTCCCTGGGAGGTTGGTGTCCAGGCCCCTGGGGTGTCCTGTCTGATGGGAGCATCTTTGTTACCTGAGCCCCTCAGGCACCCCTAGATAGTGCACGCTGACAACGGTGTTCATAGTGGAGACCTTGGGCCACACTCTGTTGACTTGACCTCCCAGGGCTGGACACGGAAGGCAGCCAGGGTCAGAAGTGAGGTGGTCTTGGGGACCCCCAAGCTCCAAAGTTGGGGTCAGAAGTGAGTTGGTTCTGAGGACCCCCAAGCTCCACAGTTAGTTTCATAAATGAGGTGGTCTTGGAACCCCCAAGGTCCACAGTTTGGGTCAGAAGTGAGGTGGTCTTGGGACCCCCAGGCTACACAGTTGGGGTCAGAAGTGAGGTGATCCTAGGGGCCCCCACTTACCTATCAGTCCTGCTAGAGAACGGGTTCCTTTCTGCAGCTCCTGTACAAGGCCCAGCGTGGAAGCGCTCAGCGAGTGTCTGATGGAGAAAGGAATGAATGGAAAGCTGTGGTTTGAAGAAAAGGCCCAGGCAAGGGGAGCATGGATCTGGGAGGGTCTCTGCAGGAGGATCCGGAGCAGGGGGTCTCTGCAGGAGGAGGGAGGAAAGCCAGCACCGCCAGCCTCTGGGGAGAGCCAGGCTCTGTCATCCTATGGTCACGCCTTGTGGTCCTGAGATCCGAGGACACCCGTGTTTGTCCAGACCCTTCCTCCCCTTCCAGGTCGCACCCTGATTTCTCCAACTTAATAGGCAGCTCCTCTCAAGTGGCAAAGGGTCCAGGTTCTAGAAAAGCAGTACCAGCCTTGTAAGTGGAGGTTCTCTCGGATGGCCCTGGAGCAGGGCCGGTTTCTTGAGTTGGGACGCAGGCGATGCCCTCACCCTTTGAACAAGTGCACTTCCTGACTCGGGGTCACCTGTGGGGTGTACTGCACTCCCTGTGCTTGCATCTGGCCACCTGCTCCCTCCCTGGTGAGAGGGCCCTGTGAGCCGGGGCATTGAGCCTCTCTGTGAGGCCTGACACAGCCACCTCCAGAATGTCGCCTGCTGCTGCCACCACTTCTGTCCTGAGCATGGCCGAAGGGGGAGAGCACCTGGCAGCCTTCCAAGCCGGGGCTGGCCGAGGGTCCCAGGGCTCTGCTTTTCTGGGGATTGACTGATCCCCAGGATAGACACCCTCATGGCAGCACAATGGCGACTGCAGCTCTAGGCCTCGTAGCCACACACCACACCCCCAGGGAGAGAGGCCGTTCTTCCACTGTGTCAATGTGCAGCCAGGCTTCTTACCCAGATGCCCCAGAAATCACCTCTGTCACTCATGACCCATCGCGGAACCAGTCCCCAGAGCCAGGGCCCAGGCCCAGCAGGTCCCGGTCTTGCAGCTGTGGTCAGCCCATTTCCCGACACCCATGAGCCCGCTGAGGAGCCTGAACATCAGGGTACTGTTACCAAGAGGAGGGGGATGGACACAGCGGGGCCTAACATAGCAGGACTTCTTCACTCCAGCACTCACTACTGTGAAACTTAGCTCACATTCTTGGGAATTCATGAATTCTCAAGACTGTCTTTGGCCCAGGTTCTCCTTCAAGAGCTGGATCGCACAATGACAGACTCCTGGGCAACCTGTGGTAGCCGTGACTTGTATGTGTGGGGTCGTGTTACCTGCTGTCCTCAGCAGTGGCTCTGGGGGCCAGACGATCTCAGCCCAGGTTCCCCAGAACACAGTGTGTGAGGTGATGACTGAAGTGCAGGGCTTTGCTGTGGATGTGGTCACAGGGGATGGAGTGGGCGGGGAGGAGGGCAGTGCTTAGAGGCCATGCAGGAGGGGCGGTCTGGCGGCCAGGCAGGAGGGGTGGTCCGGCGGCCTCACCTGTACCTTCCCGAGGCCGCCGCTGCAGGAGGGGCGGTCAGGTGGCCGGGCAGGAGGGTTGGTCGCGTGGCTGCCCAGGGGGATGGTCGTGTGGCCGTGCAGGATGCCTGCTCTGACCTGTCTATCTATCTGTATATGCTGTGACCTGTGTGGGTCTGTGTTGTGACCGCCTGGAAGCCGTGTGGACTGTGTCTCAGAGTCACCCCTTTGCTGGGGAGAGAGGAGGGAGTGTTACCCACTTCTCCTGCCCCCCTCCTGCTCAAAGTTTGCCCCATATCGCATCTCACTCATGCCAGGAACTTGCCCGGCAGGTCCCTGTGATGTGCTCTCCTGCACATAACAGGGAGGCCAGGGTGGCAGTGACGGTGCACGGGGCGGGCTGGGGGCGATGTCTGCCAGTTGCACCTGTAGGAAGCTGGTCGCTGCAGCGGTGGCCTCAGGAAGGTACACGTGAGGCCATTTGGGTCTGCTGTGGTACGTAAGAGATGTCTACTCCTGGGATGCTCTGAGAGCACAGCTTACTTAGCAAGACAGTTTCCTGGAAAGATGGTATCCTTCTGTTCTGCAAAGGTCTGCTTGGGATGGGGATCCAGGAGTAACTTCTGAGCTGCCCAGCTTCAGGATCTGGCCTCAGTAAGGGAAAGAAGAAACCATTCTCTGTGCATTGGTCATATTGGAAACTGGAGGGTCACTCAGGTGAAGACAGAATTTCAAGAACCCTTGTGTCCACAGATCTTAGGCAAGGATTTTTATAAACTCTTGATAAGTTCACACGACATTCATCTACTTTTTACTTCTATAGGTCGTAGCATTTTCTCCAAGAGTCTTCTATTCGAGTTTTGTCACAGTGCTTTGGCAGAGACTGAGGTTATCCTTCACAGTGTGTTTTTCACTTTCCATTTGCAAAGCGTTTTGCTTGTCTACAGATAGAATGTATTGAAAACACAGTGTGTTCACTGAAGAATTAGGTAGAAAAGGGATTTTAAGAAATACTTGCTTTGAGACTTGCTTCTGTTCTTGAGTTTTCAAACTTAAATAAGATCCAACTGAAGAAAGCTTGAATACAAAGATTTAGTTTAGAATTCCTGAAGGAACAGGGCAGGAGTTTGCATATAAAATACAGCATTTTAAATATTCCACTTTCGCACCGTCTCAGGGTTTTAGTTACAGACTATGGAATCCAAGATAGCTTTTTAAATTTTTAAAATTTGACTTTAAGTTCCGGGATACATGTGCAGAACGTGCAGGTTTGTTACGTAGGTACACAGGTGCCGCGGTGGTTTACTGTACCTGTCAACCCGTCATCTAGTTTTTAAGCCCCACATGCATTAGGTATTTGTCTGAATGCTCTCATCCTATACCCCCTGACAGGCCCCAGTGTGTGATGTTCCCCTCCCTGTGTCCATGTGTTCTCATTGTTCAATTTCCACTTACGAGTGAGAACATGCAGTGTTTGGTTTTCTGTTCCTGTGTTAATTTTCTGAGGTTGATGGCTTCCAGCTTCATCTGTGTCCCTGCAAAGGACAAGATCTCTTTATTTATTTATTTAATTATACTTCAGGTTCTAGGGTACATGTGCACAACGTGCAGGTTTGTTACATAGGTATACATGTGCCATGTTGGTTTGCTGCACCCATCAACTTGTCATTTATATTAGGTATTTCTCCTACTGCTATCCCTCCCCTGGCTCCCCACACCCCAACAGGTCCTAGTATGTGATGTTCCCTGCCCTGTGTCCACGTGTTTTCGTTGTTCCACTCCCACCTATGAGTGAGAACATGCGGTGTTTGGTTTTCTGTCCTTGCGATAGTTTGCTTAGAATGATGGTTTTCAGCTTCATCCATGTCCCTGCAAAGGACATGAACTCATCCTTTTTTATGGCTGCATAGTATTCCATGGTGTATATGTGCCACATTTTCTTAATCCAGTCTATCATTGATGGACATTTTGGTTTCCAAGTCTTTGCTATTGTGAATAGTGCTGCAATAAACATACATGTGTATGTGTCTTTATAGTAATATGATTTATAATCCTTTGGGTATATACCCAGTAATGGGATCGTAGGGTCAAATGGTGTTTCTAGTTCTAGATCCTTGAAGAATTGCCACACTGTCTTCCACAGTGATTGGACTAATTTACACTCCCACCGACAGTGTAAAAGTGTTCCTATTTCTCCACATCCTCTCCAGCATCTGTTGTTTCTTGACTTTTTTTAATGATCGCCATTCTAACTGGTGTGAGATGGTATCTCATTGTGGTTTTGATTTGCATTTCTCTAATGACCAGGGATGATGAGCATTTTTTCCTATGTCTGTTGGCTGCATAAATGTCCTCTTTTGAGAAGTGTTTGCTCATATCCTTTGCCCACTTTTTGATGGGGTGATTTGTTTTTTTCTTGTAAGTTTGTTTAAGTTCTTTGTAGATTGTGGATATTAGCCCTTTGTCAGATGGGTAGATTGCAAAGATTTTCTCCCATTCTGTTGGTTACCTGTTCACTCTGATGAGTTTCTTTTGCTATGCAGAAGCTCTTTATTTTAATTAGATCCCACTTGCCTATTTTGGCTTTTGTTGCCATTGCTTTTGATGTTTTAGTCATGAAGTCCTTGCCCATGCCTGTGTCCTGAATGGTATTGCCTAGGTTTTCTTCTAGGGTTTTTATGGTGTTAGGTCTTACATTTAAGTCTTTAATCCATCTTGAGTTAATTTTTGTATAAGGTGTAAGGAAGGGATCCAGTTTCAGCTTTCTACATATGGCTAGCCAGTTTTCCCAGCACCATTTATTAAATAGGGAATCCTTTCCCCATTTCTTGTTTTTGTCAGGTTTGTCAAAGATCAGATGGTTGTAGATGTGTCGTGTTATTTCTGAGGACTCTGTTCTGTTCCATTGGTCTATATATCTGTTTTGGTACCAGTACCATGCTGTTTTGGTTACTGTATCCTTGCAGTATAGTTTGAAGTCAGGTAGCATGATGCCTCCAGCTTTGTTCTTTTTGCTTAGGATTGTCTTGGCTATGCAGGCTCTTTTTTGGTTCCATATGAACTTTAAAGTAGTTTTTTCCAATTCTGTGAAGAAAGTCAGTGGTAGCTTGATAGGGATAACATTGAATCTATAAATTACTTTGGGCAGTATGGCCATTTTCATGGTGTTGATTCTTCCTATCCATGAGCATGGAATGTTCTTCCATTTGTTTGTGTCCTCTTTTATTTCGTCGAGCAGTGGTTTGTAGTTCTCCTTGAAGAGGTCCTTCACATCCCTTGTAAGTTGGACTCCTAGGTATTTTATTCTCTTTGTAGCAGTTGTGAATGGGAGTTCACTGATGATTTGGCTCTCTGTGTGTCTGTTATTGGTGTATAGGAATGCTTGTGATTTTTGCACATTAATTTTGTATCCTGAGACTTTGCTGAAGTTGCTTATCAGCTTAAGGAGATTTCGGACTGAGATGATGAGGTTTTCTAAATATACAATCAGGACATGAACTCTTTCTTTTTTCTGGCTGCATAGTATTCCATGGTGTATACGTGCCACATTTCCTTTATCCAGTCTATGATTAATGGGCATTTGGGTTGGTTCCATGGCTTTGCTGTTGTAAATAGTGCTGTCCAAGTTAGCTTTTGAAGGGAGAGAGTATTAGGAGCTTCAGCACACCTGGGAGGGCAGGGAGATGGCATATATGCCACCAAGCCACAGGCAAACCAGGCAGGAGATATGTCCACCCAGAAATGCAGAAACCCCACCTCATCTGACCCCACTGGGCTCCCCACTTCCCAATGCCAGAGCTGGGACGGGAAAACCCCTTCCACAGCTACTGGAGGAGAGCTCCAGGTGTCTACCTATGGCTGCCACGAAATCTAATTTCCCTGTGTGGGCTGCCACCTCCCACACTGACTTCTGCCTGGAGGGCCCTGGTCACATGTGGAATGGTAGCTGCAAAGCATCTGGGTGATCTTGGCCTTGCTATTCAGTTTGTACGAGAACCACAGGCATGTGCCTGGGCCGGGAGTTGAGCTTGCTACATGAAGCAGCTTCCACGGTATGGCTCCCAAGGCTTTCCTCTTTCTGCCTCCTGTACTTACCCTCATTCTCACCCACTGCCCTCGCTGTCCTCTCCCACATCTGCACATCATCGCACACCTACCTGCATTCCACTGCAGACACGTGGGCCTCCCTACTGTAGCCCACAACCCCTGGGAAGGGCAGTCGCATGCCCACATAGTTTTTTCTCTAGTGAGGAGGAACTCCCTGGAATTCTGTTGAGTGTAAATTTCCATCTCATTATATTTCTATGCTTGTTAAAAGTATTTGGTTGTAACCTGGAATAGGCACTCCTGTTGTCAACCTGTGGTTATGAATGTGTCAGGAAGATGCTCCCTCCACCTGCCCTCCTGGGTAGATGCTGTTCTGTGGAGTAAATGGTTATCGTCTTGGGTAGATGGTGTCCTCTTGGGTAGATGGTGCCCTCTTAGGTAGATGGTGTCCTCTTGGGTAGATGGTGCCCTCTTGGGTAGATGGTGCCCTCTTGGGTGGATGGTGTCCTCTTGGGTGGATGGTGCCCTCTTGGGTGGATGGTGTCCTCTTGGGTGGATGGTGTTCTCTTGGGTGGACGATGTCCCCTCGGGTCGATGGTGTCCTCTCGGGTCGATGGTGCCCTCTTGGGTAGACGGTGTCCTCTTGGATGAACGGTGCTCTTTTGGGTGGACGGTGCCCTGTTGGGTGGACGGTGCCCTATTGGGTGGACGGTGCCCTATTGGGTGGACGGTGCTCTCTTGGGTGGACGGTGCCCTCTTGGGTGGACGGTGTCCTCTTGGGTCGACGGTGCCCTCTTGGGTCGACGTTGCCCTCTTGGGTGGATGGTGTCCTCTTGGGTGGATGATGTCCTTTTGGGTAGATGGTGCCCTTTTGGGTAGATGGTGTCCTGTTGGGTAGATGGTGCTGTCTTGGGTAGATGGCATCCTGTTGGGTGGATGGCGCCCCCTTGGGTGGATGGCGCCCTCTTGGGTGGATGGTGCCCTCTTGGTGGGTGGCCCATGGTGCTGTGTCTTGTAGAAATAAACTGAAATTCCAGTTCTCTTTAATTTGCCTCTGACCCCAGCTCTTTCTCCACCTTCCTTTGCCAGTACTCTGGTTCTACTTTATGATACTTTATTTCCTGTGTTTATTTAAAAGACCTGCACACTGTCTTCAACACAGTTAAAAGCAGATTGAGTTCCTCCCAGGAAGCAGCAGAGGCAGAAAAGAGGCTGAACCAAAGGATAGTCAGAATAATACAGAAAGAGACAGAAGAACTGAAGGAAAAAGAAAAACGATTGTGTGGAAGGAAATACTGGGGCCTACCTGTCCCCTTTGTCACGAGATACATGGAGATGTAAACTCTAGTTCCAAATTTAGTTAAATTGTATTCTTTATAGAATCAAATTTTAAAATAAGTTTAGAAATCAAAATGCTATCCAGTGACTAAGAACCAGGAGCAGAAACAGCCCAGGCCAACTGAAGACAAAGGCTCCATTTTACTATTAGATTGAAATATGAGATGTATCCAAGGATTAAAGCAGTGAAAAACCAAAAGAAATAATTTAAACTGCTCTTGTTGCAGTACCTCTCTAACCTCTCCTTCAGGGTGAGTAATGATTGCTGTCAAGCAAGTAAGAAAATATTCCCATTTCATGAATCTAATTATCTACAAACAAGCTTTCTGAGGTGGAGGAGGTTGGTTAAAAATACTGGGTGTAGGCCAGGTGCGGTGGCTCGTGCCTGTAATCCCAGCACTTGGGGAGGCTGAGGCAGGAGGATCACCTGAGGCCAGCAGTTTAAGACCAGCCTGGGCAACATGGTGAGACCTTATCCCTACAAAATTTTAAAACTTAGCTGGGTGTGGTGGTGCACATCTGTGGTCCCAGCTACTTGGGAGGCTGAGGTGGTAGGATCTCTTGAGCCCAGGAGGCGGAGGTTGCAGTGAGCCAAGATTGCGCCACTGCACTCCAGCCTGGGCGACAGTGAGACCCTGTCTCAAAAAAAAAAAAAAAAAAAAAAAAAATACTGATTATAGAGGCCTAATTTTCCCTCCTCCTTGTATATATTGTGCTGGTGTAAGAAAGCAGTTTTTATTTGTAAATAAAATAATTCTTTTATTTTGACTGTCTTCCCATTGACCTTTGCCGCCTCAGTGATTTGCTTGAGGAAGTTAAGAGGCAGTTGCCGTCCACAGCACATACTTGAAACCGTGAGTTAGGGCTGGGCACGGTGGTTCACACCTGTAATCCCAGCGCTTTAGGAGGCCAAGGCAGGTAGATCACTTGAGGCCAGGAGTTTGATACCAGCCTGGCCAACATGGTGAAACCCCGTCTCTACTAAAAATACAAAAAGTTAGCTGGGTGTGGTGATGCATGCCTGTGTTCCCAGCTACTTGAGAGGCTGAGGTATGAGATTTCTTGAACTCAGGAGGTGAAGGTTGCAGTGAGCCGAGATCACGCCACTGCACTCCAGTCTGGGTGACAGAGTGAGACTCCGTCTCAAAACAAAAACCAAAAACCAAAAAAAGAAACAGTGGTTAGGCTATGAGTTTGTGATCTTTCTGTCTTTTTGATGTAGGCGTTTGGTTATACACTTTCCTCTTAGCACTGCTTTTGCTTTACCCCAGAGGTTTTTGATAACTTGTCAGTATTATCATTCATCCTGAAAAATTTAAAAATTTCCTTCTTGATTTCATTGTTGACCCCAGAATCATTCCCACTAGAAAGTGGGCAAACGGCTTGAACAGATATTCCTCAAAAGAAAATATACACGGCCAGTGTGGCGGCTCACGTCTGTAATCCCAGCACTTTGGGAGGCTGCAGTAGGAGGATTGCTTAAGCCCAGGAGAAGTTCAAGACCAGTCTGGGCAAGATAGGGAGACCTTGTCTCTATTTAAAAAAAAATAATAAGGAAAATATACAATGTTCAACATGTTCAACATCACTAGTCATCAGGGATATTAAAACCACAATGGATGCCACCTTACCCCATCCAGAATGGCTACTATTATTATTTTTTCAGTCAGGATCTCGTTCTGTCGCCCAGGCTGGAGTGTGATGGTGCAAATATTTCTCATTGCAGCTGCGACCTCCTGGGCTCAAGCGATCCTCCCGCTTCAGCCTCCCAAGTAGCCGGGATCATAGATATGCACCACCACACCAAGCTAAGTTCTAAATTTTTTTGTAGGAACAGGGTCTTGCCATGTTGCCCAGGCCGGTCTTGAACTCCTAGACTCAAGTGATCCTCCCACCTCGGCCTCCCAAAGTGCTGGGATTACAGATATGAGCCACAGTGCCTGGCAACAGTAGTTTAAATACATAACGTTTTGTTTTTTTCCTCTGGGTGGGCTCTCCAGGGATGCTCAGAGCTTCCATGAACTTCAGGGTCCCCTGCTCCTTCCAGTGTCCTGGCCTGCCAACCCTGGATTGTGGCCCTGGTCCTCGTATCTCAAGATAACAGCTGGAACTCCAGCTGATACACCTGCTTTCCGGTCAGCAGGGAGAAGGAAGTGACAAAAGGGGCATACTTCCTCCCCTTTAGGGCACTTCACAGACACCCCCTTGCTGGAGCTGGGTCACATGGCAATAACTCGCTGCTGGGCGTGGTGGTAAATGTAGTCATTGACCACTGTGAAATGTAGGGCACTTCACAGACGTGACACTTGCTAGAGCTGGGTCACATGGCACCAACTCACTGCCGGGAATGGTGGTCAATGTAGTCACTGGGCTGGTGGCAGTGGCATAGCTAAGAATCAGTGTTTGTCATGAAAGAAGATGGGAGTGGACATTGGGCGGTTATGAGCAGCCTCTGCCACAGCCGAACTGGACAGAAGGCTCCATCTTTACAGATTTCTTTCTTTAAAGTGCGAGAGGGCTGGGCCTCCCCTCCGAGGCCCTGGGCCCAGCACCTCTGCCTGCGTGTCACATGCGTCACGTGAAGCTCCGTTTTCTGGAATAGCCTGGGTGGTTGAAGGGACATGTCCCTCTGCCTCTCTAATGAGTTTCCTGAGGTTCTTTGATTTGATCTTGAGGAAACAGAACGCTTTCCTGAATGATGCTCATTGCTGGCTTTTAATTTCCTATGAACACAGCCAATTCTGTCTCCTCCGGCCCTTTGAGAGTCGAGCAAGGGGATGAAATAACTGGAAGAAACCTTCATTGTAACCTCACAGTACAATCTCCTTCATCACCCTTCCCATGGCGACTGTTTCAAACAAAACAGAACGAAGCACCTGTATTAGTTCCTAGAGTGGCTGTAATAAACTTCCACAAACTGGGGGGCTTAACACATTAGAAGTTTCATCTCTCAAGTCCTGGAGGCAGAAGTCTGAGGTCCAGGTGTGGGTAGGGCTGCACCTTCCTGGCCTCTGGGGCTGTGGCTGTCCTTGGCACTCTGTGGTTGTGACTGCATGGCTGCCATCTCTGCCTCCGTTGTCCCACGGCTTTCTTGCCTCTGTGTACCCGTCTTCACGGGGCCTTCTTTCTGTGTCTCTTCTCTTCTTATCAGGACACAGGCATATTGGATTAAAAGCCCACCCTACTCCAGTATGACCCCCATCTCATATCTTAATTACATTGCAAAGACCCTATTTCCAAATAACATCACATTCTCAGGTACCAGGGTTTAGGACTTCATCATATCTTTCTTGGGGGAACACAGTTCAACCCACCACAGCACAAGTGCACGCCCGAGGCTGGTGTTGAGCCACCCCTCACTGGCGGGGCTGCCGGCTGATGGATGGCACCTGCTGGGATCCGTGGGGTCTGTGCTGCGCTGGGGTCTAAGTAGTTCAGTATCATCTTTGCATGTGCGTGATCTTTTTTTTTTTTTCCTTTTTTAGAGACGGAGGTCTTGCTGTGTCTCCCAGGCTGGAGTACAGTGGTACAATCTTGGCTCACTGCAACCTCTGACTCCCAGGTTCAAGTGATTCTCCTGCCTCAGCCTCCCGAGTAGCTGGAATTACAGGTGTGTGCCACCACGCCTGGCTAATTTTTGTATTTTTGGTAGAGATGGGGTTTCACCATGTTGGCCAGGATGGTCTTGAACTCCCGACCTTATGTGATCCGCCCGCATCAGCCTTCCAAAGGTGTGACCCACCGCACCTGACCTGCACTTGGTCTTTTAGCTCTTCTACTGGTCCCAGTAGCATAGGATTTTAAAAGGTGGAGAGGAAAAGAAAGAAAAAGACCTAAGTCTTCCTGAGACTCTTGGTTATGCGTCTGGGAAGAAGCGCTGGCCCCCAGCACAGTCATCTCTGAGACTGGATCCTTGCTGCCGTGTGCGTGCTGGGTGGAGCCGTTGCATCGATATCTCCTGGGAACTTGCTGGAAATGAGGGCTCTCAGGCCCCGCCAGTCCTAGTGAGTCCAGCTCCTCATGGTACAGGCTGCAGGGTGACGTGTATGCATGTTAAGTTTGAGGAACACTGGACTAAAGAGTGGAGGAAGGAGGAGAGCCACCACAGGCCCTTGGGCTTGACACTAAAGTGCTCTGATAATTCAAGCAGGGCCTGGCCCTGTTAAATCCAGAAGGGACGTTGGTCTAATGGCTGAGGGCCTCTCACTGGGAAGACACTGGAAGAAGGCTGGCAGGGTAGGTGGTGAGGGACAGAGCCGTGTATGCCCCGGGGCTGACTGCAGGGGTCATTGGAAGGGTTGCAGCGAGAGGCTGAGGTCACTGTGCGTTGCAGAGTCCCTTCCCAGCATGGAGGAGCCGGGCAGAGGGGTGCGCATGGGCAGGGGGTGAGCCAGGAGAGGCAGGGGTGCTGGAAACGCCCCGCAGGGTGCTGGGCGCTCCATGCTGGTCTCTGTCCCCTCCCCAACTCACCGGTTGACACCTCATAAAATTTACTACCTACTGTTGAGTGACTGGGTTTTTAATAGATGAAGGTTTTAAATTTTACAGTTACTTATGCAAATGTCAAGTGGAGACAGTGAACTCCTTGAAGTAGTAAAGTGACAAATGAGGAACCAGGGGAGCAGGAGGCAGAAGATGCCTGAGGGCGGAGGCTGGGGAAGGAGGAGGCTGACACCAGGGACACGTGGTGGCCCCCATCTAGTTACTTTTGATTCTCCACAGTGTAGAAGCCGTGGCTTGGGAGGCTAGAGGCTGGCTCCTGCACCTGCCCGCGCACCTGGAGCTTGGAGGGAATCCCAGCCCTCGCTGCTTCCTGTGACAGAGCAGAGTGTATGTTTTGAAGGTCAGATCTGGAGGTCAAGCCCAGGGTGAGCTCCTCAGTCTCTGTAACCGGAGGCAAGACCCTCCATTTTCCTGCTGACGAAATGAGACTGTCAACCCTCTGAGCCCAAGCCTGAACATATACATCCAGATGGCCTGAAGCAAGTGAAGAATCACAAAAGAAGTGAAAATGGCCAATTCCTGCCCTAACTGATGACATTACCTTGTGAAATTCCTTCTTCTGGCTCAGAAGCTCCCCCACTGAGCACCTCGTGACCCCTGCCCCTGCCCACCAGAGGACAACCCCTTTTGACTGTAATTTTCCACTACCTACCCAAATCCTATAAAATGGCCCCACCCCTAAATCCCTTTGCTGACTGTCTTTTCGGACTCAGCCCACCTGCACCCAGGTGATTAAAAAGCTTTATTGCTCACACAAAGCCTGTCGGTGGTCTCTTCACATGGATGCGCGTGACATTTGTTGCTGTGACTCGGATCGGGGGACCTGCCTTGGGAGATCCATCCCCTATCCTCCTGCTCTTTGCTCTATGACAAAGATCCACCTACGACCTCGGGTCCTCAGACCAACCAGCCCAAGGAACATCTCACCAAATTTAAATCAGGTAAGTGGACTCTTTTTACTCTCTTATCCAACCTCTCTCTCTATCCCTCAACCTCTTTCTCCTTTCAGTCTTGGCACCATCCTTCAATCTCTCCCTTCTCTTAATTTCAGTTCCTTTCTTTTTCTGGTAGAGACAGAGGAGACGCGTTTTATCCATGAACCCAAAACTCTGGTGCCAGTCATGGACTCGGGAAGACAATCTTCCCTTGGTGTTTAATCACTGCGGGGATGCCTGCTTGATGATTCACCCACGTTTCAGAGGTGTCTCATCACCGCGGGGACACCTGCCTTGGTCCTTCACCCTTAGTGGCAAGTACCACTTTCCTAGGGGGCAAGCACCCCCCACCGCTTCTCTCTGTGTTTCTACCCTCTCTTTTCTCTGGGCTTGCCTCCTTCACTATGGGCAACCTTCCACCCTCCATTCCTCCCTTTTCTCCCTTAGCCTGTGTTCTCAAGAACCTAAAACCGCTTCAACTCATAGCTGACCTAAAACCTAAATGCCTTATTTTCTTCTGCAATGCCACTTCACCCCAATACAAACTCAATAATGGTTCCAAATAGCCAGAAAATGTCACTTTTGATTTTTCCATCCTACAAGATCTAGATAATTCTTGTCGTAAAATAGGCAAACGGTCTGAGGTGCCTGATGTCCAGGCATTGTTTTATACATCGGTCCCTCCCTAGTCTCTGTTCCCAATGTGACTTGTCCCAACTCTTCCTCCTTTCCTTCCTACCTGTCGCCTCAGTCCCAACCCCAAGTGGCCTGTCCCCTCAGTCCCAACCCCAAGCGTCACTGAATCTTTTCAATCTTCCTTTTCTACCAACCCATCTGACCTCACCTTTCCTCCCTAGACTGCTCCTCCTCAGGTTGCTCCCCGCCAGGCTGAATCAGGCTCCAATTCTTCCTCAGCCTTCGCTCCCCCACCCTATAATCCTTCTGTCGCCTCCCCTCCTCACATCTGGTCCAGCTTACGTCTTACAGTTTTGTTTCGCAACTAGCCCTCCCCAACCTGCCCAACAATTTCCTCTTAAAGAGGTGGCTGGAGCTAAAGGTATAGTCAAGGTTAATGTTCCTTTTTCTTTATCTGACCTCTCCCAAATCAGTTAGTGTTTAGGCTCTTTTTCATCAAATATAAAAACCCAGCTCAGTTCATGGCTTATTTGGCAGCAACCCTGAGATGCTTTACAGCCCTAGATCCTGAAGGGTTAGAAGGCCATCTTATTCTCAATATGCATTTTATTACCCAATCTGCTCCCAATATTAAATAAAGCTCCAAAAATTAGATTCCGGCCCTCAAACCCCACAACAGGACTTAATTTACCTTGCCTTCAAGGTGTACAATAATAGAGAAGAGTTGCAATTGCTTGCCTCTGCTGTAAGAGAAACCCCAGCCACATCTCCAACACACAAGAACTTCAAAATGCCTAAGCCACAGCGGTCAGGGATTCCTTCAGGACTTCCTCCCCCTGGATTTTGCTTCAAGTGCTGGAAATCTGGCCAGTGGGCCAAGGAATGCCTGCAGCCTGGGATTCCTCCTAAGCTGTGTCCCATCTGTGCGGGACCCTACTGGAAATTTGACTGTCCGCCTCGCCTGGCAGCCACTCCCCAGAGCCCCTGGAACTCTGGCCCAAGGCTCTCTGACTGACTCCTTCGCAGATCTTCTTGGCTTAGCGGCTGAAGACTGATGCTGTCTGATCACCTCGGAAGCCTCCTGGACCATCACAGACACTTTGGGTAACTCTTACAGTGGAGGGTAAGTCCATCCCCTTCTTAATCAATATGGAGGTCACCCATTCCACATTACCTTCTTTTCAAGGGCCTGTTTCCCTTAACTCCATAACTGTTGTGGGTATTGACGGCCAGGCTTCTAAACCTCTTAAAACTCCCCAACTGTGGTGCCAACTTAGACAGTATTCTTTTATGCACTGCTTTTTAGTCATCCCCACCTGCCCAGTTCCCTTATTAGGTGGAGGCATTTTAACCAAATTATCTGCTTCCCTGACTATTCCTGGGCTACAGCCACACCTCATTGCTGCCCTTTTCCACCAGTTCAAAGCCTCCTTTGCATCCTCCCCTTGTATCTTCCCACCTTAATCCACAAGTATCGGACACCTCTCCTCCCTCCTTGGTGACGATCATGCACCCCTTACATCCCATTAAAACCTAATCACCCTTACCCCACTCAATGCCAATATTGCATCCCACAGCAGGCTTTAAAAGGATTAAAGCCTGTTATCACTCACCTGTTACAGGATGGCCTTCTAAAGCCTATAAACTCTCCTTACAATTCCCCATTTTACCTGTCCAAAAACCGGACAGGTCTTACAGGTTAGTTCAGGATCTGCGCCTTATCAACCAAATTGTCTTGCCTATCCACCCCATGGTGCCAAACCCATATACTCTCTTATCCTCAAAACCTCCCTCCACAACCCATTATTCTGTTCTGGATCTCAAACATGCTTTCTTTACTATTCCTTTGCACCCTTCATCCCAGCCTCTCTTCACTTTCACTTGGACTGACCCTGACACCCATCAGGCTCAGCAAATTACCTGGGCTGTACTGCCGCAAGGCTTCACGGATGGCCCCCATTACTTCAGTCAAGCCCAATTTCTTCCTCTTCCATTACCTATCTTGGCATAATTCTTCATAAAAACACACATGCTCTCCCTGCTGATCATGTCTGGCTAATCTCCCAAACCCCAACCCCTTCTACGAAGCAACAAGTCCTTTCCTTTCTAGGCATGATTAGGTACTTCTGCCTTTGGATACCTACTTTTACCATCCTGACTAAACCATTATATGAACTTACAAAAGAAAACCTAGCTGACCCCATAGATCCTAAATCCATTCCCCATTCCTCTTTCTGTTCCTTAAAAACAACCCTGGAAGCTGCTCCCACACCAGCTCTCCCTAACTCATCCCAACCCTTTTTCATTACGCAGAGCCGAAGTGCAGGACTGTGTGGTCGAAATTCTTACACAAGAGCTGGGACTGCACCGTGTAGCCTTTCTGTCCAAACAACTTGACCTTACTGTTTTAGGCTGGCTCCCACATTATTCCTGATACCACACCTGACCTCCATGACTGTATCTCTCTAATCCACCCGGTATTCACTCCATTTCCCCATATTTCCTTCTTTTTTGTTCCTCACCCTGATCACACTTGGTTTATTGATGGCAGTTCCACCAGGCCTAATCACCACTCACCAGCAAAGGCAGGCTATGCTATAGTATCTTCCACATCTATCCTTGAGGCTACCGCTCTGCCCCTCTCCACTACCTCTCAGCAAGCCAAACTCATTGCCTTAACTCGAGCCTTCACTCTTGTAAAGGGACTATGCATCAATATTTATACTGACTCTAAATATGCCTTCCATATCCTGCACCACCATGCTGTTATATGGGCAGAAAGAGGTTTCCACACTACACAAGGGTCCTCCATCATTCATGCCTCTTTAATAATAACTCTCTTCAAGGCTGCTTTACTTCCAAAGGAAGCTGGGGTCATTCACTGCAAGGGCCATCAAAAGGCATCAGATCCCATCACTCAGTGTAACGCTTATGCTGATAAGGTAGCTAAAAAAGCAGCTAGCATTCCAACTTCTGTCCCTTACGGCAGTTTTTCTCCTTCTCATTGGTCACTCCCACCTACTCCACCACTGAAACTTCCACCTATCAATCTCTTCCCACACAAGGCAAATGGTGCTTGGACCAAGGAAAATATCTCCTTCCAGCCTCACAGGCCCATTCTATTCTGTCGTCATTTCATAACCTCTTCCATGTAGGTTACAAGCTGCTACCCTGCCTCTTAGAACCTCTCATTTCCTTTCATCATGGAAATCTGTTCTCAAGGAAATCACTTCTCAGTGTTCCATCTGCTATTCTACTACTACTCAGAGATTGTTCAGGCCCCCTTCCTTCCCTACACATCAAGCTCAGGGATTTGCCCTTGCCCAGGACTGGCAAATTAACTTTACTCACATGCCTCCAGTCAGGAAACTAAAATACCTCTTGGTCTGGGTAGACACTTTCACTGGATGGGTAGAGGCCTTTCCCACAGGGTCTGAGAAGGCCACCGTGATCATTTCTTCCTTCTGTCAGACATAATTCCTTGGTTTGGCCTTCCCACCTCTATACAGTCCAATAACAGACCGGCTTTTATTAGTCAAATCACCCAAGCAGTTTCTCAGGCTCTTGATATTCAGTAAAACCTTCATACCTCTTACTGTCCTCAGTCTTCAGGAAAGGTAGAATGGACTAATGGTCTTTTAAAAACACTCTTCACCAAGCTCAGCCTCCTACTTAAAAAGGAGGACTCTGTCAAGGATAGAGCCCAAAAACTCGTCAACCAAGCAAGTAATTATGCTGAACCCCCTTGGGCACTCTGTAATTAGATGTCCTGGGTCCTCCCAGTTCTTGGTCTTTCAATACCTGTTTTTCTCCTTCTCTTATTCAGATCTTGTGTCTTCTGTTTAGTTTCTCAATTCATACAAAACCGTATCCAAGCCATCACCAACCATTCTATATGACAAATGGTCCTTCTAACGACCCCACAATGTCACCCGTTACCACAAAACCTTCCTTCAGCTTCATCTCTCCCACTCCAGGTTCCCACACCGCCCCCAATGCCGCTCAAAGCAGCCCTGAGAAACATCGCCCGTTCTCTCTCCATACCACCCCCCAAATTGTCACCACCCCAACACTTCAGCACTATTTTTTTGTTTGTTTTTCTTATCAATATAAGACAACAGGAATGTCAGGCCTCTAAGCCAAAGCCTGCAGGTATACATCCAATATATCCAGATGGCTTGAAGCAAGTGAAGAATCACGAAAGAAGTGAAAATGACTGGTTCCTGCCTTAACTGATGACATTACCTTGTGAAATTCCTTCTCCTGGCTCAGAAGCTCCCCCACTGAGCACCTTGTGACCCTCGCCCCTGCCCGCCAGAGAACAACCCCCTTTGACTGTAATTTTCCACGACCTACCCAAATCCTATAAAATGGCCCCACCCCTGTCTCCCTTTGCTGACTCTCTTTTTGGACTCAGCCTGCCTGCACCCAGGTGAAATAAACAGCCTTGTTGCTCACACAAAGCCTGTTTGGTGGTCTCTTCACACGGACGTGTGTGACAGGGACATCGACTGACCCTGCAGGGGTATTGGGACTGCCCAACAGGATGATAATGTGGAGAAGTACTTTGTCAGGTATCTGCCAAATGACTATTGTTACGATGGTTTTTAGAGTGTGGAAGATGCCCCCCTAAAGGGACATCATTCTCGGAGCATTTGTTGACCAAAATAATGGGGTAGAAGATACAGCTACTATTCTAAAAATGTGCAGTTCTGATGCAGAGGGAAGTTATCGTCACGACGTGCTAAACAACACAACATATTAATGTCAAACGAGGCTATGGGGAGGGGCTCCGAGGGCCAAAACCATGTGAGGCCACGTGGTCTCCATGACTGGGCAAAGTCTTATGGAGGGTGTGAGACTTAACCGGGGCTCTCCTAGGTTGGAGAGAGAAAGCTGAGCAAACAGAGACGTTCACTGGTTCCCAACTGTTAGCCAGGGCAGAAAATCTGCGACTATCTGCAGGGCGCACTAATTATACAGATTTGATAGAAGGCTGTATTGGGGACTCACTAGAGAGACTGAGTGCATAAATTTGATCAAGAAGATTAGAAAATGACCGAGGAAGTGGATAATCGGTTTTTACTACGGTGCTCTCAGAAATTCTAATTAGTGGTAGCAATTGGATTCTGCAATTTTTTCTTTGGTGAATCCCAACAAAACCAATTAACTTGTATTGCATCCATACATTACCACGCACAGAGAGCATAAGCAAGGGAAGACGTATTTAGTCTAACTGCTGCCTTTTGGCTTTTAACAGAAAATCAATTCATTTTGCACATTAAACCATTAGTGCCCATTGGATATGAACTTCCCCTTTTTCTTTACATTTCTCTCCCACTTCCCCTTTTTCTGTTACAGGGGAGGAAACTCTCGACTTTGAAGGCTGTGAATGGGGGGCTTCCCAGGAAATCGGGATAGACTCACACACACTGGCATGTCTTTGGGCCTCAAGGAACTTTCTGATTGAATTCTGAAAGTCCTCGAGGCTTTTAAATTCTACAATCAAAAATTTGACCAAAATAATGGGGTAGAAGATACAGCTACTATTCTAAAAATGTGCAGTTCTGATGCAGAGGGAAGTTATCGTCACGACGTGCTAAACAACACAACATATTAATGTCAAACGAGGCTATGGGGAGGGCCTCTGAGGGCCAAAACCATGTGAGGCCACGTGGTCTCCATGACTGGGCAAAGTCTTATGGAGGGTGTGAGCTGGTGCTTTATGAATTCCCTATTCCCTGAAGAGGTGGTGTCATTGAGAACCTATTGGATGGATGTCATCAGCACTGTCTCAAGGGTTTCTCAGAGGTACAGCAGATTAGATGAGGGGGAACTCCTACACTAGGGATGGAAAATTAATGGTACCTGTGATGGTTAATGTTAGGTGTCAACCTGACCAGGCTAGGCTAGGCTGTGCAGCTGTGTGGTCAAATGTTAGTCCAGATGTTGTGAATATATATATTTGGTTTTTTTTTTGAGACAGGGTCTCACTCTGTTACCCAGGCTGGAGTGCAGTACACGATTATGGTTCACTGTAGCCTCAACCTCCCAGGCTCGAGTGATCTTTCCATCTCAGTCTCCTGAGTAGCTGGGACCATAGGCATGTGCCACCATGCCTGACAAATGTTTTTTTTTTTTATTTTTTGTAAAGATGGGGTTTTACTGTGTTGCCCAGGCTGTTTTCAAACTGCTGGGCTCAAGCTATCCTCCCGTCTTGGCCTCCCAAAGTTCTAGGATTACAGGCATGAGCCACCGTGCCTGGCTGTGAACATATTTTGTAGATATGATTAACGTTTACACTCAGTTGACTTTAAGTAAAGGAAATTAATTACCCTCCAGTATATGGGTGGGCCTCACCCAATCAGCTGAAGGCCTTAAGAGCCAAAACTGAGGGCTCCTAGCGAAGAAGGAATCCTGTCTAAAGACTGTAACATGGACGTTCTGCCTGAGTTTCCAGCCTGCTGGGCTGCCCTGCAGATTTGGACTCGATGCTGAAACATCAGTCAGCATTGGTTCTTTTTCTAACATTTTTTTGAGACAGGGTCTTACACCACCATCCATGGCTGGAGTGCAGTGGCGTGATCTCAGCTCAAGTGATCCTCCTGCTTCAGCCTCCCAAGGAGCTAGGATTATATAGGTGCAAGCTACCACACCCAGCTAATTTTAAATTTTTTGTAGAGACAAGGTCTTGCTATGTTGACCTGGCTGGTCTGTAACTCCTGGCCTCAAGCAGTCCTCCCACCTCAGCCTCGCAAAGTGCTGGGATTATGGGCATGAGCCACCGTGCCCGGCCCATCAGCTCTTACCTGAGTGTCCAGTCCCGCTGGTCTGTCCTGCCAGCCCCCACGATGCCGTGAGTCAATTCCTCAGTATTTCTCCCTCTCCATCTATGTCTAGATCTATGTGTATATCTATTTTTCTCTCTCTCCTGTTGGTTCCATTTCTCCAGAGAACGCTGACTGGCACCCAGCCCGTACCACCAGCCGCTCTCCTGGGCCCAGCATGATGATGGGTCGTAGCCGCTGCCGATGCTCCTTCCTTCTGATCCCAGATGCAGCTTCAGTATCATCTGTAGGTTGCGGGGACTGTGATGATTTGGAATCAGCACTTGAGAGGAAACGTGCTTGCTCTTCTAATTCTAGTGGATATTCTTTCAGGATGTTGACTAATAAAACAAATGGATGTTCTCATGTCAGGTACCGTCTAATTAATTTTTCAACAAATATTGGTGGGCTTCTGATGCCCAAGTGCTGTGTTTAGTGTTTTGGTGGATATCAGGAGGAATGAGACACAGAGCAGCCGAGATCTGGGCGGAGCATTTCTTTCCACACCCTCGGCGGTAGGTCCTGGAGGACAGGGTGGGGTAAGCAGGCTGAGGCAGGGGTGGAGTCCGACTAGTTTCCCATGACCTCGCCATCAGGATGGCTTTCCAGGAACTGAAGAGAGAGGGAGGCAAGGACGGCACCCCTTGCAGGGAGGAGGGAAGCTGGGAGTGGACCTGTAGCCACCTGTGAACTTGATCCCAGAGCAGCCTGGGGTTCTTCGAAAGAGAGGGCGTGCCCACCTGCCCTGTTTCAATTCTGGTGTTCACAGAGTGACCTCTAAAATCTCAGTGTTCACTCTTTGAGAGATGGATCTACAAAAGCCCAGATTCCACGACTATGCATTATGTACAAGTAAGAAGCTTGCACTCCTGCCTCCTAAATATATAAAAATAAATAGCTACAAAATAAAAGTCATGTAGACAGTGACAGTGGTTATGGGATGGATGAAAGAATAAAAAAAAATTTTTTTTTTTTTTGAGACGGAGTTTTGCTCTTGTTGCCCAGGCCGGAGTGCAGTGGTGCAATCTCAGCTCACCGCAACCTCTGCCTCTCAGGTTCGAGCGATTCTCCTGCCTCAGCCTCCCGAGTAGCTGGGATTATAGACATGCGCCACCATGCCCGGCTAGTTTTGTATTTTTTATAGAGACGGGGTTTCTCCATGTTGGTCAGGCTGGTGTCGAACTCCCGACCTCAGGTGATCCGCCTGCCTTGGCCTCCCAAAGTGCTGGAATTACAGGAGTGAGCCACTGCGCCTGATGAATTGAATTTTTAACCAGAAAGAGACAGAGCAAAGGACGGACTTTGAAATCAGTGTGTGTGTGTGTGCACGTGTGTGTGTGTTCACACGGGTGGCACTGCTGGTTGTGGGGTAAGATTGATAGAACAAATGATGCCATTAATAAGCGTGGAGGAGCTTTTAAATTAACAGCAGCCCAAGGTTGGAGATTAATTTTTTAAATGTTTCTTAACCAGAAGAATGAAGCAAATGAATTCCGACAATTAGGAAGTAATGAAGACCTTTCGAGAATGGCTTATTAAAGAGAAGAGATCAGGGAATTCCTAGTGCGTGTGAAGCCAGTGTCAATCAGCGGGCTCAGATGCCGGCGTCTTCGGGCACTGGGGGAGTTGGCGTGCTCACTTTTGAACCCAAGTAGTCATCTTTGAAACATCTTAGAGAATGCGCCAAGGAAGGCAACGTAGGATCTGCAGCCCTTGCTGCCGAGGGTGCACCGCTGGGCCGCGGTCCTACTCTTGTCTGTCCAGCCCTCCCTCTCACCCCACCCCATGGTGCGTCAAAGGGCAGGTGGTCCTGCGTTGGGTCTGCACTGCTCTGATGCTCTTGGGATGTGCCTGACCTTGTGAACAGTGTCTGGTGACTGCTGGGAAGTGTGAGCAGGGCCATTGAAGGCTTGGAAGGAAGTGAAGGACCGAGGGGCCTGGCAACAAAGGGGGACTCTGGCACTGGAACAGTGGACAATGGTCTTGGACGTCTGACACCTCATACATCAGGAGCTTTTTTGATTGTTAGCTGCTAGCTTCTGTGTGATTTTTGTGTCTTTTAAAATTTTCATTTGCTTTTGTTGCCTGTGCTTTTGGGGTCATATTCAAGAAATCATTGCCCAGACCAATGCCATGGAGTTTTTTCACTGTTTTCTTCTAGTAGATGTCTAGTTTCAGGTCTTACATTTAAGTCTTTAATACATTTTGAGTTGATTTTTGTAGATGGAGGGAGATGAGTTTCATTATTTGGCATGTGGCTCTCCCATTTTTCCAGCACCCTTTATAGAAGAGCCTGTCCTTTCCCCCAGTGTGTGTTCTTGGTCTTGTCAAAGACCATCTGACTGTGACTGCGTGGATTTATTTCTGGGCTCTCTATTCTCTTCCATGGGCCTGGATGTCTGTTTTTGAGGCTTGGGCACCGTCTTTTTTTTTTTTTTTTTTCTTGCTCTGTTGCCCAGGCTGGAGTGCAATGGTGTGATCTTGGCTCACTGCAACCTCTGCTTCCTGGGTTCAAGCGATTCTCCTGCCTCAGCCTCCTGAGTAGCTGGGATTACAGGTGCCCACCACCATGCCCGGCTAATTTTTTGATTTTTATTAGAGATGGGGTTTCACCATGTTGGCCAGGCTGATTTTGAACTCCTGACCTCAGATGATCCACCCGCCTCTGCCTCCCAAAGTGCTGGGATTACAGGCATGAGCCACCGTGCCCGGCCTGGGTGCCATCTTTTAAGATTAGCAGAGTGGTTGTAAGGTGCTCCAGAGTTTATAACCACTGAATTAGGCAAATTGCATTATCAAGGTTGTGTCTTAGTCAATTTGAGCTGCTGAATACTATAAACCGGGCAGATCTGGAGCCTGCCGTTTGGAAGCCAGATCTCTTCCTGGCTTGCACAAGGCTGTCTTCTCGTATGTCCTCACATGGCCTTTCCTTGGTGGGTGCACTGAGGGCCTGGTGGGAGGGTGGGAGGGAGAAGGACCTCTTGTGTTTCTGTTTTTATAAGGACACTCATCTCTTCAGGCAGACCCCATCCTCGTAACCTCATCTAACTCCAATCACTTCCCAAAGACCCCATCTCCCAATACCATCATACTGGGGATGAGGGCTTCAAGATGTGAATTTTGAGGGACACAAGCATGCAGGTCTGCAGCGGGTGGATTCTCAGCACTCCATCACCCCTGTGACAGAAGCACAATTCCTCAAGACTGCAGGGGCCAGGGCTTGCCTCTCTGGCATCCTTGCTGTGTGCCAGGCACCGAACTGGCGGCTTCATGGAGGTTTGGTCATATAATCCGCAGATCCACCTGTGGACTTAGGATTCTGGTTTTTTTTTTTTTTTTTTTTTTTTGAGATGGAGTTTTATTCTGTCACCCAGGCTGGAGTGCAGTGGCGTGATCTTGGCTCACTATAAGCCCTGCCCCCTGGATTCAAGTGATTCTCCTGCCTCAGTGTCCCAAGTTGCTGGGATTACAGGTGCGCACCACCACGCCTCGCTAATTTTTGTATTTTCAGTAGAGCTGGGGTTTCACCATGTTGGCCAGGCTGGTCTTGAACTCCTGACTTCAGGTGATCCACCCGCCTTGGCCTCCCAAAGTGCTGGGATTACAGGCTTGAGCGACCACGCCTGGCCTGGGCTTATTATTCTTATTGTCCTTTTATTCATGAGGAAACAGGCTGACTCGCCTATGACTGAGCAGCCAGTGAGTGCATGAGGCAGGATTTAGATGGGTGGGGTCTGTGCGAACGCAGGACCATGGCGTCCCCACAGCGTCCCCACCGGGCGTCCCCACAGCACCACCATAGCGCGTCCCCACAGCGTCCCCACCGGCCATCCCCACAGCGCCCCCGCAGTGCGCCCCCACAGCGTGTCCCCACCGGGAGTCCCCACAGTGCGTCCCCACAGCGTGACCCCACAGCGCCCCCATAGCGCGTCCCCACAGTGCATCCCCATAGCGCATCCCCACAGTGTGTCCCCACAGTGCCCCGACAGTGTCCTCACAGCACGTCCCCACAGCGCCCCCACAGCATCCCCACAGAACGTCCCCACAGCGCCCCCACAGCACAAACACAGGGCGTCCCCACAGCACCCCCATAGCGCTTCCCCACAGCATCCCCACAGCATCCCCACAGTGCACCCTCACAGCGTCCCCACAACATACAGGGCGTCCCCACAGCATCCCCATAGTGCGTCCCCACAGCACCCCCACAGCACATCACCACAGTGCCTCCCCAGCGTCCTCACAGCACCCCCACAGCACATCACCACAGTGCCTCCCCAGCGTCCTCACAGCACCCCCACAGCACATCACCACAGTGCCTCCACAGCGTCCCCACAGCATACACGCAGGGCGTCCCCACAGCATGTCCCCACATAGCACTGAGGCATGCAAAGGCACTTCTGTCGGCTGAATGGGGCCTCCCAAATCCGTGTGTTGCATCCTCACCTGCAGGACCTCAGAATGTGACTGCTTTTGGAAATAGGGTCTTTCAAGGGTAATGAAGGGTGAGGAAGTTAAAGCGAGGTTATCAGGGTGGGCCCTAACCTGGTGGGACGGGTGTTCCTATGACCAGGGGAGATGAGGACAGACATGCACAGATGACCACATGAAGACACAGGGAGAAGACGGCCATCTACAAGCCAAGAAGAGAGGCCCAGGAGAAACCCACCCTGCCACACTTGATTTCTGACTTCCAGCCTCCAGAACTGCAAGGAAAGAAGCCGCTCTTGTTTCTGGCACCCCATCTGTGGCACTTTGTTACAACAGCCCTAGCAAACGAGTACAGTATTTAAAATCTTCGCAAATGCCTGTCGAACCAAACCAAAATGGTCTGTGTGCCACCACAGCCCGGACCTGCGAAGTTTCAAATGATAGAGGTCACTCGGTAAAAGCTGCCTGCAGACTTTCCCCCCGGCTGGACCAGGGGTCTTGGGGTGGACGTTTTTGGATGTTGACCAAGCCAGTTTGGAAAAGGGAAATAACATGAGAACTCTGCTTAAACTTAGAAAGATTATCTTCCCCTGGATGCTGTCTTGAATTGTTTTTAAATAATAATAATGATACCGGCTGGTTTGAGTGCTTACTGTGCTGGGCATGGCTCTACGTGCCTCACATGTATCAGTGACTCTGCTTCTCACAAACTCTGTGTATGCCCTGTTTTTACACATGAGGAAAGCGAGGCATAGAGAGGTATAAAAAGAAAGAAAGAGAAAGAAAGAAAGTCAGAAAGAAAGACAGAAAAGAAAGAAAAGAAAGAAAGAAAGAAAGAAAGAAAGAAAGAAAGAAAGAAAGAAAGAAAGAGAAAGAAAAGAAAGAAAGAAAGAGAAAGAAAGAAGGAAGAACTCGGCAAAGCCAGCTCAGCTAATGTGCCATATTTATATTATTCAACACATTGTTCAGGCACAGATATAAGCTCCTCTATGTAATGAGATGTTATTCATAGTGAATTAAGGGATGGGCTTGCCAGGAAGCTGCCTGAGGCACTGATATGTGTTGAGACCGTAGGTGAATAATATGAAACACAGGGCCAGTTGCCTCTGGTTTCCCCATGTTTGTTTGTCCATGATGAACAAAGCTATAGCTTCACACATCTCAGAGACTATCTTTAAAATAATTCACCGCCAGCAATTCCAAATAGGGCAAAATGATATATTACGTTCAGGGTACTTAATGCATGTCTTATTTGGAATACAAAGAGTTGTTACATGTTTGTGAATAGAAAAGTCATTTCTTCCTACCTGAACTGTCACATTTGTGAAGACTGGCTCTGAAGGGGTGCCTTGTTACTCTCTTGGGTACTCCTGTTTCTCTCACTGTTTGCTACCCCCTCCCCACACTCCTGCCACATTCTAGTCCTCACGCACGGCACCCTAAAGTCACTCCTGAGCCCAGAACACTGCCGGAGCCAGCTTGCAAGTAGAACTGCGGAAAAAAGACAGGACGCCCAGCAGAAACTTAGATTTCTGATAAACAACACATCATTTTTTAGCATAAGCATGTCCCATATGATATTTACAGCACAAATATTGCATGGGACATACTTATACTAAAACATTATTCATTGTTTATCTGAACATCAAACTACGTGGGTGACTTGTATTTTTCTTTGTTAAATCTGGCCACCATACCTGCAAACATAGACATTAGTGGATTTAACCTAACTTTTTGGAAGAAAATGTGTGGCCAGGTGCGGTTGCTCACACCTGTAATCCTACACTTTGGGAGGACTAGGCAGATAGATCACTTGAGTCCAGGTGTTCAAGACCAGCCTGGGCAACCTAGAGAGACCACGTTTCTACCAAAAAATACAAAAAATTAGCTGGGTGTGGTGGCGTGCACCTGTACTTCCAGCTACTTGGGAGGCTGAGGTGGGAGGATTGCTTGAGCCCGGGACATCGAGGCTACAATGAACCAAGATTGTGCCATTGCACTCCAGCCTGGGCGACACAGCCAGACCCTGTCTCAAAAAAAAAAAAAAAAAAAAAAAAAAAAAAGTGTGTGTTGTGGAATTGTATGAATTACTGATTGGGTAGGTTAATCTTCAGTTTGCAATTTAACGGTTTTATGAGTGATGATACAGATATGAACATGACTCCCCCTCATAGAACTCAACTCCTCCCTGCATGGCCTCACCTAGCGCCCCGCACCTCCCCGAGCGCCCCGCACCTCCCCGAGCACCCCGCACCTCACTGAGCACCCCGCACCTCACCGAGCGCCCCGCACCTCCCCGAGCACCCCGCACCTCACCGAGCGCCCCGCACCTCCCCGAGAGCTCAGGGTTCCTCTCCGTTGCAGTGTGCCCACCCGGCCCGGTGCCCGCATCCTGCCCTCCTAACCCGGGCTCCGCCTGCCATGCGCGCTCCTCATCACTGGTTCACAGCTGTACTTGTGAACCCTGCCGGGAAGAGTCGGAGAGCGATGTGGATTCTGAATTGGGTGAACCTCAGCAGCTTTCTTAATCCGGTTTCCAGGCCTCCAAATGGAGGCTGTGACTTGAGGTCAAGGTTGGTGGCAGGCGCGGTGAGGGGACACGAGGATGCTTGGCCGGGACCCCTCTGGGTGCCGGGTGCCTTCGGCTCTGTGCTCTGCCCCCCAAGGTTCTGGAGGGCGGGGGTTGCAGGCTGGGGCTCTTCCCCGTGCCCCTGGCCCTCGGTGCGCGCCTCTGACCTGGGCCGTGGTTTCCAGGCCCGCCCGTGCCCGAGGCGGACGCCAGAGGGCGCGCGCCCCCCACTCCTGCCCGCGTCCGGGCCGCCGCCACGCTCCGCCCTTTGTCTGCAGAGCGCTGGGGGCTTAAAGTCCTGAACCCATGCATGGCCCTTCATTCTCAGAGGTCCCTTGGGTTGAAATCTGAAGGAATGCGGCAAAAGTGGCCTACAGCAGCCGTTTAAAGTGATGTTAAAATCTTTTCATTATGTGCAGTAGCAATGAACCACGTGGGATTTGGGTGAGAGAGCGAAGGATTTTGTGATTTTGCCTTTGGAGTAAATGTGCCCATAAGCCCCTCTGCGCTCTTTGGAAATAAGAACCCAGAGGCAGACCCTGGACGCTGTACCCATCTGTTGGCCGCGAATCCAGCAGCCCTCAGCTGCTAGGACCGTGCTGAGAAGTGGGCCCCCGAATGCCCTGGACCACCACTGTGGCGCCAGGCTGCTGCCCAGCTCCCTGCTGTGAGGCCAAGCCTCCCTCTCCCAGAGCCTGTGATCTCTTACAGTCTCCAGCATCTCTCTCCTTGCACACCAGATTCACAACTTCGAAGGAGGAGGAAGCGGCTGCCCACCAGCTACAGAAGCAGCTACTGGGGCGGGGCGCAGTGGCTAAGGCCTGTTATCCCAGCACTTTGGGAGACTGAGGCAGGATTCTCACCTTAGGCCAGGAGTTTGAGACCAGCTTGGACAACATAGGGAGACCCCGTCTCTACAAAAATACAAAAATTAGCCAGGCGTGGTGGTGCATGCCTGTGGTCCCAGCTATTTGGGAGGCTGAAATGGGAGGATCACATGAGCCCGGGAAGTGGAGGTTGCAGGGAGCTGAGGTGGTGCCACTGCACTCCAGACTGGGTGACAGAACCAGACCCTGTCTCGCCAAAAAAAAAAAAAAAAAAAGGTCTACTGATGATGAGGAAGAAGGCAAGAAGCTCAGCACGGCCTTAGTGTTCACTGGGTTGCTGAAGGTGAGGCGGAAAGCCCAGCAGGATTCACTGTTTCGGAAGGCATGAAGGTGTGTGTGGGTCTCGGAAAGCTTTTACATTAATGGGTTTAACCCGTTAACCCATTTGGAGATGCGACTCAGCTAATATCTTATCTACACAGGGTGGCCTGGAAGTGAAGACCTTGCTGTGCCCATTTGCAGCGATTGTGTTCTCATGACGATTCTCTACGCTGTGCAGCATGTCAGGCTTTGAATGTTTACATGGAGGGTAATGATTTTAAAGACATTTCTCCAACGCCTCTGATTATTAGTAAGTGGGCACATGTGTGTTGGTTTGGGGCTGAGAGAGGGCACCAGGGTGACCTCAGAGAGTGGCGGTGGATGTTTTCCTGGCTGTTGTCCACACCCGGTAACACTGAGGTTCCCTGGCAGGAGGGGAGGAGGAGAGGAGGAGGCCACAGGCTTAGGAACGGAAAGGTGAACAGAGTTTGGGGCGCCTGCACACACCTGTTGGGAAGCTCTGCTATCGCGTATAATGCCAGAGGATGGGTGGATGGTTCCGATGTGTCAGACATGTGGTCAGTTGTCCACGAGGCTGAGGAAAGAGGCTGAGGAGGTGTGGTTTGCTATCTAACATTGAGCCCTGGATCTTCCCAGGTTTAAGCTCGTTGGGCTGTACCCACCCCTAGCTAAGCGAGGTCTCCAGGGTGCACCTGAGGGACACCAGCACAGGGGCTCAGGAAAGGATGTGAGTGGAGGGAGGGCTCCACTGCGAGGCTCAGGTATGTCCACCTGGTGAGCCCCCTCCCCACCCCCATGGCAACACTAACTTCCCATCACCGTGGCTGCCTTCATCCCGTGTTTCCGATGTTGGCTCTGCACCAGAGTGTGCAAGCCTGGGGTACGGCAGCTGCATCCTTGGCTGGGCCTCACCTGAGGTGCCCCCCACTACACATTGACTGGGGCTGCGTCCCCATCTCCATCTGTTGATCAGACACAAAGCCGACGGCCCCCTTTGCCAAGTGCCAAGACACCCAGCGTTGTGCCAGGCACTGTGGGGACAGGGAAGATTCGGCACATTCTCTACCTGGAGGATTTCATAATTTTAATGATCAGGGAAATAGTTCACACAAAGGAAACTATAAAAATTAATATGCAATCACGATGGAGGGCTCTGATCTATCTCTAAATGCTGTAGAATTTCAGAGAAGAGAGGGAAAAGATGGTACTGGACAGGGCTTTGAATATTGGGTAGAAGCTTTGGGTGGTTTAGCCTGGGGTTAATCCTGGCGTGGTTCTCAGTTTGCAGGACTAGGGGGAAGTGGTGGTGTGCCCCACTGGTGTGATGACACAAGGAATGACACTTGTGACTTCAGGCACTTTTCATCCAAAGACAGAGCTGGTAAAACACAGCTCGTCCCCGTGAGAGCATAGACAATATGTTTGCCTATAAATACATGTGCGCATACATGTGGTATCAAGAGCAGAGGGTGGGATGACAGCAGCTGGGGGCTCTGAGGAGGTGGCCAGCTCTTGGGACTGCAGGGCTGTCACTGGAGCGGTCGCTGCAGGTCAAAGTCGTTCCAGAGGCTTCCACAGATACAGCCCAGGCTCCTCCTCCTCTAGGCTGGCTCCCCTCAGGCCAGCATCTGCCCCAGACTTAGCTTATGACTCCACAAAGGCGATTTATAGTTCTGCAGCCTCAGGCTTAGTGCATTGGCCCTCTGCAGATTACTGACGACGAAGTATTGGGCTGTGATGCCGGGCAGATCTTTTTTGCTTTGCCTCCACAGGAGTCTGAAATTGACCAGTAGATTTACCTGAAGTTCTGTTCAAAAGAGCATGTAATCTGTGTCAGTCGGGTTTGAAACACTAAAGCCAGAACACTGGGTGGGATATGTTCTTTGGGCTTCCATGCCTTCTGCATGTCTTGGGCATGGAGCTCCGGCTCTGGGAATGTGTGCAGTGCCGCCCGCCTTGGGCCCTTCGAGATCTGAGAAATGTGAGCGTGCGTTGTCCCCAACAGGCTCCACAGCCAGAGGCCTCGGGCAGCAGGTGAAGTCTGCTGCTCCTTTTTAGCGGGGTGTTTGGAGATGAGAGCCTGGGGAGCTGAGCGCTGGCCTCAGGAGACACCTGAGATAGCCTCGCGAGGTCTGCTTTCCTGTTTTCCTGAAGATGATGAGAGGAAAGCAAAGCCCTTGATGGGAGGATATTTAATTTAAGGCAACAAAAATTTGTCATATTCCATTTTTAAAGACATTGTGCTTAAGTAGTAAGAATTCAAGGTTGATTGAGTCAGATTCTACCCTCCGGGAGTGGTGGATGCTGTGATGTGTCACCCGGATTGTCCAGAATAAAGGGCTGGTCCCCCAGCAGACAGCTGTCAGCTGCTGGCTCCCTCTGGGATTGCCTGGGCTGCAGAGAGCCAACCCTAACCCTAACCCTAACCCTAACCCCCACCCCTCGCCACCCCCACTTCCTGCAGTCAGTGACTAGTTGAGGTGGATCTCCAACGAAGATGGGATCCAGGTGCATCCTAAAGGCCCAGGAGCATTTAAATAGGCAGAGAGGAGAAACCAACGCTTCCAGACATCAGTGGAGACCTTGCTTCCCATCCCCCGGGCTGTGAACTGTGTGGCCCGAATGGTCTTTCTTAAGATGCTCATCACGCCCCAATGCTTGAATTCCTTCCTACCCCCAGCTGCCCCCCGCCACTGCCTACAGAGCACAATTGCCACTCCTGAGCACGGCACTCAGGCTCTTGACAATCTGTCCCCAAACTCCACCTCCTGCTCATCTCTCCACCTTCCCTCACCACCATCCCCACTCTCTGGCTACAGCGCTCAGCTTCCTCCAGCCCCACCCATCCGTGTCTTTGCCTCTCCGTACAAGGCCATCTCGGAAACTCCTACATCCTCAGAAGTCCTTAAAGCTTCAGCGTCGACGTGACCCCAGAGTGGAGGCTCCGATGCCCACGAAAGCTCCTCTGGATTCTCCCGTGCTCCAGGTGTGCACATCTCTGGGCTGCGTCTGCCTCCTTTGCAAAACTGTGAGCTCCTATGTCAGGAAGCTTCCAGGAAGCCAGCTCAGAGATGGAGATGAGCTTACAGGGGGTATACTGGGGGCTGCTTTTGGGATTTGCAAGAAGGGAAGGGAAAGGGGCCACACTGGGCCCAGGGAGAAGTTGCGCTGTGGCTGGGATGCAGTCGGAATGGAGACCTCGCCGATGCTGGGAGGCAGGCATGGAGTCAGAGACAACATTTTAGAATTGTCCAGGTTGAAGCAGGAGGCGGTGATCTTACTGCCCCTCCTCCCCACACCTTATGATCATGGTGGAAGGTGAAAGGCACATCTTACATGGCAGCAGGCAAGAGAGAGGATGAGCACCCAGCAAAAGGGGTTTCCTCTTATAAAACCATCAGCCCTGGTGAGACTTATTCACTACCACGAGAACAGTATGGGGGGAACCACCCTCATGATTCAATTATCTCCCCCTGGGTCCTTCCCACAACACGAGGGAATTCTGGGAGCTACAATTCAAGGTGAGATTTGGGTGGGGACACAGCCAACCAATATCAACATCAGTGTCTCTCATGTCTATAAGTATATAATTTGCAAAAAGTGGGAGCAGACCTCCTGAGACCGTGTGAGTGTGGATTTCGTTCCATAACCAGCTCAGTGTCAGGGGTGATGTGCTGGGGAGAGGGACACGGGGCAGGTGTGACCGGCACTCCTCTGCTGGGCTGGTTTTGTGTGACATGTGGGTCCGTCTCCCTCTCCGCAGACACCTGCCCACCCCGGCCCGTGGCCTCTAGCATCTCCACACCATCTCTTCCCTGCACCTTCTCTTGCTGAGGAGCCGGAGGTGCTGGGTTCAGTGGCCCCGTCCTGAACCAGGACTCCAGCTGCCTCTCTTGGGTCCTTTCCTAAATGAAAAAACTTTCTCAGTCATGCTTGGAGCTAATAACTTTTTCTCAGGTGGGAAAATGTCAAACACATCTGACACTTGCAGTTCTAGCATGCGCTGCATGAAGCGCGGTCAGATCATGTTTCCCTCCATGCCTGTCTCAGGGCTGGGCCCACAGCAGGGACCCGGCGAGGACTCAGTGCCTTCCTGGGCAATTTTTTCCCCATGGGAGAGTGACTTCCGGGGCAAAAGGGAAGGAGGCTGTGTGGCTTTAGCAATATGTTTGCAAATGTTCTTTTTGCAGTCTGGAAACCATCTGCAGTGTTACCTGGACTGTTTTTAAAAAATTAAATTACCTGTGCGAACATTCTAGTTTAGAGCTGTGGAAACCGGTTTTTGGTTTCAAGCTGTTTTGCAGGATGATTTATTTAGAACGGAGCCTGTGAGAACCAGCTCTGTGCACTTGGAGCAGGCCTTGGCCACGTGCAGGAACAAAATCACCGTGGTTTACTCAACTCTCTTCTCTGTGGCGGAGCCACTGCCCCTTGGGCCCTGGGACCCCGTGCCTCCTCAGAGAAGTCAAAGTGTTTGCATTTCTGACCTGAGCAGCTCCGAAACTAAAGAACGCTGCAGCTCCCCTGTAGAACTATATGCTTCTAGAGTGTTCTGTTGGGAACCTCTGAAGCAATGCTAACAGCTGACAGCTTAGGCGTGCAAGGATCCTCATGGGCTTGTCCCTTCCCTCCCTCACCATGAGGTACTTCAGATTCCGGAGAGATAATCATGTCTGGCTGCGTCACTCACAGAACTACTCTACTGTGGCCTTCCACTATCAATCACTGCCCCCCACACCCCCAGCCACTGCTGTGTTTCCACACCGCCTTCCACTATCACTGCCCCCCACACCTCCAGCCACTGCTGTGTTTCCACGCCGCCTTCCACTATCACTGCCCCCCACACCCCCAGCCACTGCTGTGTTTCCACGCCGCCTTCCACTATCACTGCCCCCCACACCCCCAGCCACTGCTGTGTTTCCACGCCGCCTTCCACTATCACTGCCCCCCACACCCCCAGCCACTGCTGTGTTTCCACGCCGCCTTCCACTATCACTGCCCCCCACACCCCCAGCCACTGCTGTGTTTCCACGCCGCCTGCTTTTGTTATTTTATTTGTGTCCCTAAAAATGGCCACCAGGTTCCCTGAATCGTCGTCCTTCTGTTCACTTCTGCGCTTGGAGAGAGGTGGAGAGGTGGATGGATGTGTGGTTGGGGAGGGCAGGGATGTGGGGGTCAGGGACCGAGGGGCCCATCTGTCCTGTGGGACCTGAAAGCAGGACTGACGGGTATGGAGAAGGCATCCGAGGCTCATGGGGGCTGTGGGGTCTGGCCTAGGCTGAATGCTGGACCCCCGGGTAGCTGGGTGATGCCAGGGCTCTGTGAGGGGTGGTGCTGGGAGTGGAGGGCAGGGCAGTGTAGGGCAGCTGAGCAGGTGGTCAGAGCAGGTTGGGTGCCAAGCCCGTGGGCACTCCTGTAGGGAATGGAGGGCTGGACACACCCCTGGGAGAGCTACATGCCCACACGTTTCGGGGGAAGTGGGCCTTGGAGACTGTGGGCAGGGTGGTGAGTTCATGGTGAAGGGATGGAGGATGGGCTCAGGGATTTGACGGCAGGGCGTGTGCTGGGTGAGGTGGAGGAAGGGAGGTGGAGGCAGGGAGGCGGAGGGAGGGAGGCGGAGGGAGGGAGGCGGAGGGAGGGAGGGGATACCTCTGGACTTTGCCCTGGCCGTGTGGTGTGTGGCCGGCACTGGCCTCGAGGGTCCTCAGGCCTGAGGTGGCCGTGGGGTGGGTCTGTGCATCACATACGCAGCGTTAGGGTCTGGCCGGGTGCTTGAATATTCCAGGAGGTCACATCTGAACAGAGGTGGGGGGTCTCTGTTCCAAAACAGAATCCCTGCTGCATCCGTTGGGGCGGCCATCACACCCTAGGGAAGAATTCCATCCCATTATGGATGATACGGAGTGAGCCCCAGACCTTCCCGCTCAGGCCGCCCGCCCGCTGCCCGCCATTCCGAGCCGTGTCCTGTCCTCTGTGTCGCCTCTCTCAGGGCTTTCCTTCCACACCCGCCTGTCACCTGTTCACTGCAGCACCTCGTTAGGTGAGTAGCAGGCCAGGGTGACAGACGATGGCACTGACCTTATGAGGTTGGCGTTATGACAGACAGGACGGGTGACCTTTGTATAGCAGCCTGGCTGGGAGCTGGGTTGTGGCTTGTCAGTTCCCGTGGGCGTGTGCTGTCACAGCGAACATGTGGGCATTCTGACCATGCCATGACCAAAACCACACTGTCTACCGCTTGCGGTGGCAACAAGAAATCCGAGGTCACGGAGACCACTGGCCGCTCTGGCCTGTGGCCTGGCAGTAGAACTGGAAGGCACCCGGCCGTTCTTGCTTTATGTGACAGACATGAGTTCGCAGGAGGTTACACGGGTCAGCGTGGATTCTGCCATGGAAAATAATGGCACTCATAGACGTGTCCTTATGTATTTTCCACTATCTATCAACATAATATTTTCAATAATTAGATAGATAATAAGCTACATTGAAGTGACATTAAAAACATATAACCTGCAGTGTGGGGCTGAGTAGGGAGTTCTGAGAGACTGAGACCCAATCCCAGCTCTGTTTCCTGCCAGGTGGGAGATCTTTGGCAGGTTACGTTACCTCCTGTGTGCCTCAGTTTCTTCTCCTGTAAAATGGAGACAATAATGGTATGTACTTCATGTGATTCTTGTGAGAGTTAAATGAGTTTCCATGCTCCACAGTGCCTGGCTCACTATAAATGCTTAATAACTTTTAGTTTAAGATGTTCCCTATAAAATGGAAGAGAGAAGAAATATGTGTGCAGCTTCCTTTACCTTCACAGGTCTGTAGGGCTCGCGGGAGAGACACAAGTGATGTCTTTCATTTCTGAGAAGATGGCGGTGTTGATTGGCGGTGGATGAAGGAAAAAGTCACAGGGAAAGGAATGGGGAGCAGAAGCAGAGAAGGGTCATCGTGATGACATCACCAAGACAATGGTGTTGAAAAGGAGCTGATACTGCAACTTCTTGAGGCTCAGACTTGATGCCTACGGAACAGAGATGGGGCCAAGTCTTCTCTTCACATAGCTCCTCTGCTCTCAGGCTGGCAAAGCCTGCCTGATGGTCCCTGTCTCTCTTTGTTTATGTCTCCTCATCACATCAAACCTGCTCGCAAAGAGAAAGCCTTGTGTGGTTCTCGGCGCCAGAGCTTCCTGAAGATGATGTGACTTGTTGTCAGGTTAAGCGACTTGATAGAGAGAAGCCAGTTCCCCTGGGCAGTGCAGGAAAACCCGAGAGAGCTGCGGAGACCAAAAGAACAGGAGGGACTTCCTAGCGGGCAGGTGGGCAGGTAGGGGTTACTCTACCCCACGAGCTGCAGCTCACTGTCCTGTCCTGTGGGCCAGCCTGCATGCATGGGTGCCAGAGGATTCCAAGGCTTTGAAGAAAAGTTCCTAAAGAGAGGAGAGCTGCTGTCACCATCGGATCCAGACACTTTCACTGGGTGCCCGTTTGCAAGGTGCTCATGGTGGGGAACGAGATTTCACGTCGTTTTCTGAAATGAACACTCATACCTCCAATTAAACCTTACTTGTTTAGTTTTCCTAAGAAAGGCCTAGGCCCTGAATCAAAGATATTTTGTAAGCTAGCAAGATAATGTATTCCGTTTATATAAAGGTAATTTCACTGTCAAGAGATTGGTTAGGTCAGAGTTACTGAATTAATTGTAACAAGGTTGGCAAATGAATTCAATTTTCTATGGCAAACATCGTTCATAACTCTGAGAGAACTACGTGATCTGCTATAACAAACATATTCTAATGTATGCAATTTCTTATCACTGACGTTAAAGGGAAGCGTGAGTTGATGTAGGTTGAAGGTCACGGGTAGGTAAGAAGGACAAGCTCTCTGAGGATAGAGGCTGCATATCCTCTGCAGAGCATGCAGTTACACTCATCCGACACAGAGCGTGTTCAATTTAATCTTTTTTTTTTTTTTTTTTTTTGAGAATGGGGTCTTGCTCTGTTGCCCAGGCTGGAGTGCAGTGGCGCTATCTCGGCTCACTGCAAGCTCCACCTCCCGGGTTCATGCCATTCTCCTGCCTCAGCCTCCTGAGTAGCTGGGACTACAGATGCCCGCCACCATGCCCGGCTACTTTTCTTGTATTTTTAGTAGAGATGGGGTTTCACTGGGTTAGCCAGGATGGTCTCCATCTTCTGACCTCGTGATCCGCCCGCCTCGGCCTCCCAAAGTGCTGGGATTACAGGCGTGAGCCATGGCGCCTGGCCTCAATTTAATCTTAAAGGAAATCTGTTCCCTTTGGCAGAGAGAATGCTTTGTTTTGCTACCGTGCGTGTTGCTATAACGTGAATTAACCATATGCAAGTGGCAAATAGGAGAATGTTTTCAGTGTAATGCAGTCGTTACATTGTCACAGGTGATTTTTCCTAACAGACAAACTAGTAAAATAAGAGCAAATGGAACTCAGTAAGCAGAAGAAAGGAATAATAAAGATAAGAGCAGAAATCGGTGAAATAGAAGATCAACAGTAAAGAAAATCAATGAAGCCAGAAGTTGGTTCTTGGAAAAGATTAGCAGAGTTGATACATCACTGGCATGACTGACTGGGAAATGAAGAGATAAAGTCCACGTGACCACTGTCAGAACAGGAGGGAATATCCTACAGGTTCAGCGGACATTACAAAGAGAATAAGAGAATATTGTGAACAACTTTATGCCAAAAGAGTCTACAATTTAGATAAAATGGAAAAATTCCTTGGAAGACACAAACTATCAGAACTGACTCAGGAAGGATTAGATCTACTGAATATTCCTGAGTCTGTTAACCAACTGAATTTCTAATTAACAGTCTTCACATAAAGAAAACTATAGCTTAATTCCTGAATTGTGCCAAACTTAAAGAAGAAATGATATGAATTCTACACAAACTTGTAAAACTGAAGAGGAGGGAACAGCTTCTGGTTCACTCTATAAGGCCAGCATTACAAGCATTGCATGGATTCCTACGCCAGAAAGAGACTTCACCAGAAAGTGAAGCTGCTGGTCATTATCTGTCATGAACCCAGAGGCACATATGCTTTCAGATGTTAGTAACGTGAATCTAAAAATGTATAAAAATAGGTTTGTATATTTATCTAGTTATATACATATGTTAATTATATGTATAAATTTATATATCCCCACCATGACCATGATGGTTTATTTTAGGTGTTCTCTTAACTGGGTTAGGGGACACCCAGTTGGCTGGTGAAGCATGATTTCTGGGTGTGCCTGTGAGGGTTTGCAGAAGAGATTAGCATTTGGATCAGTGGGCTAAGGAAGACCCACTTCACCAGTGTGGGAGGCACCATCCAACCCGACGGAGGACCTGGGTAGAAGCAGGGAAAATTTATCCCCTATTCTCGCTTTGGACATCAGAACTGCAGGTTCTCCAGCCTTTGGACTCTGAGGTTTACACCAGCAACCACTCCCCTTCCCCTCAGGTCTTAGGACTCAGACTGAATTATATCACCTACTTTCCTGGTCTCTAGCTTGCAGATGGCACCGTGTGGGACTTCTTGGTCTCCATCATTTTGTGAGCTAATTCCCATAGCAAATCCCCTATCTATCTCTCTATCTATCTATCTATCTATCTATCTATCTATCTATCTATCTATCTTCTATCTAATCTACCTATCACCTATCATCTCTATCAATCATCTATAATCTGTTACCTATCATCTATCAATTACCTACCAATCATCTATCTATTGATCAATTGATCTATTGATTGATCAATCGCTCTCTCTTTTCACTCTGTTTCTCTGGAGGACCCTAATACAACCACCATGAGGAATTTATCCCAGGAATGTAAAGCTGGTTTAACATTCAAAAATCAGTGTAACTCACCATATTCACAAATTAAAAAAGAAAAAAAATGATGATCTCAATGATGTAGAAAGAATATTTGATGAAATCTGATTATCTGTTTCTGATGAAAACCTTCAAAACTGTTCTCTGGGCTGTGGTGACTGTTCCCTCCCTTATGCCTTCTGACTGGGGATGATAAGATTCTCCATTGATACTGGCTGTGAGAACCTCGCCCGTCTTTTCTTGATGTCCCGTAACCCTGCCCTCACCTTTAGGAGTAGTCCCTCTATTAAACTCTTCAATCTCCCCCTTTGAGCGTGCTGTTTATTTCCTTCTGGGACCCCAACTGATACAGTCTATCTTGAAACAATTCATAAAATCGGAACTACACTACATTTTTAGGAATGTGCTTAGTGAATCTATATTTGATAAATCACAATAGCATTACGTATATTTCTGAAATTGTATGCACAGTCGCTCCTATTTATTCATGATTCAATCAATGCTTGGGTTAGGTCTCTTGTAACTATTTCTCAGGCTCCACCAGAGATCCAAAGCCATGAGCCTAGCAATCTGTCTGATGGATCACTGGAGATCGGAGTGGAGAAGCACAATTACTATAGCCTTGAAGATGACTTGGGACTCAAGTCGTGGTCTCCAGCCTGGCCGGTGAACAAAATCACCGAGCCCTTTAAAAATGGCAATTCCCAGGCTTTGCCCCGTCCCTTCAGAGTGTCACCCTGGCTGTTGTGAGGACCGACGTGTTTGAGATCAAAGATTAAGTGACTGGGAGTCTTCTACAGGGAAAGGGGAGTTTGGTTCATCAAAGTTTGACTTTGGAAAACAAAGGTCAGCACTAGGAACGAAGAGTTCATTTACGGCAAAGCTAAAGTGGGTCAAGCAGCATCAGGGCTCAGGTAGCTCAGGTCCTTCTCCCCTTCCTGGACACGTGGAAGACGATTTTCCAGCCCCATGGAGGCGACAGATTCTGGCCAATGGACTGGAAGTAGAAGTGACTGTGTCGCCCAGGGGGAAGCAGGAAAAACTGGTGTGCAATTCTTTATGCTCCCTCCCTCCTGCAGTTAACCTGGAAGTCACGTTCAGAGGGAGGGACCGCCAGACCCAAGCGATTTGTGTCGTGAGCAGTCACCTGCGGTACAGCGCCGGGACAGTCTCCTAGACACAGAGGGCTCTGCGTGAGCACAAGATAAACCTCACTGGATAGTTCAGAGCCGATGATCATCCCAGCAAAACCCAGCTTAGCTCAGCTGATTTGCCATTGTTGAGTATTGCTCAACGGATATGAATTATAATCCAATAGATGATATAGTATCAGCCGGGCGTGGTGGCTCACGCCTGTAATCGCAGCACTTTGGGAGGCCGAGGCAGGTGGATCATGAGGTCAGGAGATCCAGACTATCCTGGCTAACACGGTGAAACCCCGTCTCTACTAAAAATACAAAAAATTAGCCGGGCGTGGTGGCGGCGCCTGTAGTCCCAGCTACTCGGGAGGCTGAGGCAGGAGAATGGCATGAACCTGGGAGGCGGAGCTTGCAGTGAGCCGAGATTGCATCACTGCACTCCAGCCTGGGTGACAGAGCGAGACTCTGTCTCATAAAAAAAAAAAGTGATATAGCATCATGGGAAAATGCTTATAATACAAGGTTAAGTGAGAAATTCAGGCTACAACATTGCTTGCGTTTGATGTATGCTTACGTAAAAGTACACATGCACTTGGGCCCATATTGGATAGGAATATCCAAAAATGAAAATACTTGTATTAAACTGATGGGAATTATGAGTTTTTTAAATTTAAATTTAATTTCATTTAATTTTATTTTAAGTTCTGGGATACATGTGCAGAACGTGCAGGTTTGTTATGTAGGTATACATGTGCCACGGTGGTTTGTTGCACCCATCAACCCGTCATCTAGGTTTTAATTCCCACATGCATTAGGTATTTGTTCTAATGCTCTCCCTCCTCTTGCCTCCCACCTCCCGACAGGCCCCTGTGTGTGATGTTCCCCTCCCTGTGTCCATGTGTTCTCATTGTTCAACTCCCACTTATGAGTGAGAACATGCGGTGTTGAGTTTTCTGTTCCTGTGTTAGTTTGCTGAGAATGATGGCTTCCAGCTTCATCCTTGTCCCTGCAAAGGACGTGAACTCATTCTTTTTTATAGCTGCATAGTGGTAATTATGAGTTATTAAAGAGAAAACAATTTTGCCTTTGAAATGTCTTTGAAATCTTTGAAATGTTTATAACAGTTTCCTCCTCTTCTTACTTTTTTCTTTTCTCCTCCTCCTCTGCCTTTTCAAAAAACATTTTTCTGAACTGGGGAGCAGGCATTGCTTTTTGACAGTGTCGAGAAGAGCACGGGTACTCTGCTCCCATGTGAAGAGACAGCACAGGGGAGGGGACACCAGGCAGCCTGTGGCGCTAGAGCTGGATCGCCGCCGCCCTGGAGTGAGGGCGTTTGGATGTCATGAAGTTCTTTGAGGATTTGAATGGGATTCTTGGGAAGTAAACGTAGACTTCAGATTGGTTATTTTTATGCTGCTCATGTTTCCCATAATTATCATTTTTGCCTTTCATTAGTTTTTAGTTATATTCCATTAGAAAATTATTAGCCTAAGGCAGTGTTCTCAACTAGGGACAGTTCTGCTTCTCAGGAGACTTTTAACTCATGTCTGGGGACAGTTTTGATGGTGTGACTGGCATCTAGTGGGGAGAGGCCAGGGACCCGCTGGATGTCCTATGACTCACAGGACGGCCCCACACAAGGAATTTCAGGGCTCCAATGTCAGTGGTGCCCACAGTGAGGCACCCTGGCCTAAGAGAAAAGAAGAAAGGGTTCTTTGTTTTTTGTCTTCCTGCATCACAGCTTTATAGGAGGATAACTGATAACTTTGGAAAATCAAAATCTAGGCCTGGTGCAGTGGCTCACACCTATAATCCTCATGCTTTGGTAGTCCAAGGTGGGAGGATTGCTTAAACCCAGGAGTTTGAGGCTGCAGTGAGCCATGATTTTAGCACTGCACTCCAGCCTGGGTGACAGAGAGAGAGAGACTCTGCCCCTAAAAATACATACATACATACTTATATACATACATACATTGAGAACTTCAGGAAAAGATAAAAGTTCAAGTGGCCACCGCTTTTCACAGGGGAAGGAGAGAGACAAATCTTTATTGGAAAATCCTGTGTGTCAGGAATGTACTAATTACTAAGCATAATTACTGGCTGTGGCCAACTCCTAGCCCACCCAGCACAGTCTTCCCATCTGCTTGCAGGGTTGTGCTGGCTTTTAGGGAAGATTCTTTCTTCATTTCTCCCATGCTGTTCATGTTTACATCCTTCTTTGGTGACAGGCAGGACTAGGATCTCATGGGAAGGGTGAGTTTTTGGGGGAGCTGAGGGGAAAGCACAGGGAGGGGAATGGGGGTGCTGGAAACCGACCTCACTGGCTTCACAAATGTGCTTGACCTTGATCACTAGGAGAGCGTTCATAGCATTCTTTCTGCAAATTCAGAAGGTCGAATGGAGCGGGACTTGCTGGAAAACTGCCAAGAGCCTCATTAGAGCTAGTGGCATGTACTTTGTGTATTTCGTAGGGGGTGTGGAAATGCGACACCCAGCACCCCCAGGAGGGATCTGCTGCTCTAGCTGCCGGGGGCAGGGCTGCCAGGATCTGTCTCTGCGGGGGTCACTGCTGCTGCGGTCACCCCTCCCTGGCGTGGCCACCTCCCAGGGCTGATTGCAGGTGCGAGAGAACTCTGTGGCATCACATCACCCCAGGCCTCCCTTCACAGGGCCTGTGTCTCCTTTTGACGTGTCCCTCTCCTGAGCCCTCCACAGGTGCTCGTGCCTGACAGGTACCCTCACCTGGAGCCATCTCAGCGTGGGGCAGGGAATAGGGTACTCGGGAGGCTCAACTCTCTCAGCATCCAGGGGCTTCTGGAAGGGACTGGAATGTCAGACTGACTGACAAAAAAGTCACCAAGGAATGAAAATGTCGAAGCCATCGGACACAACCCTGGAAGCTGCCGAGACGGCGTGTTTGGCTGGGGCTTCCTCCTGTGCTGATGATTCACATCAGGCCATATATTTCCTGGCTATGCTTCCCCGACAAGATGAAGTGCATTCCTGACACACAGAACTTTCCAATAAAGATTTCATTGTCTCCTTCCCCTGTGAAAAGTGATGAGTGAACTTGATATTTCTCTGTTCAACCTTCATCAATAAAAAATGTTTCTGGTTGGGTTATTCCTGTTGATTCTTAATGAAGTGGCGTTTTATGAGGTGCCATTCAGTCCTGAACTTCAGAAAGAGCCAGGGATCTTTGGCATGCTAAAGTGGGCGCTTTAAACTTGGAAATGTATATTAATAGCTGCATGCATACATAACACGGGAGGTAAATACGCAGTTATCAGGGATTTAATACACCTCAGCCCGAAAAGGATATATCACACATTAACGTGTAATTACCAGCTGGAAATAGAAATAGACGACCCACCAGACCAGATTTATCACCCGGACTCACATACATCAGCCACTGAACCAGATCTAGCACCCATCGACTCTGACAGATCACCGCCCTACCAAGACACAAAGCAACTGATTTAGATCCACAGCACCAATATACTCAGTCGGTGACCACCCTTTGACTGGTATATATTGTTACCTAGTGAAAAATACCTTTGTGACAAATCACACTGGCTGAAAGTGAAATCCACTGTACAGTATGTTTAACTCAGCCAGGGTTGCCTGGAATGGGCAGGGGGTTGTTGGCTGGTCCAGCTCTCAGGGCCCTGGCAGGAGGCTGGTCGTGGTGTGGGGAGCGGTGGCCCCCAGTTCATAAGTAGGTCAGCAATGGTGCCTGGTACGTGCTGACCACAGCTCCCTGCAGATGTCTCCCAGGACCACGGATGAGGCTGCCTCAGAGCTGGCTGCATCCCCCTGCAGACCAGGGGTGGCTCCCTTGCTGACTGAGGGGCCTGAGAGCAGGAGGCCCCTGCAGAGGGGAGCAGCCTTCACCATATGCCTTGATGAGCTCAACCTATGTGACTCCTTTTCTTTAACCTTCAGGGACCATTCTGTGTGGGGTGTGGGGGGGTAGAGAGCTGCCCTTCTGTGCACTTCCTCAAAGGCCTTCCTCCTCCCAGGCCATCCTTGGTTACCCTCTAGTTTCCAGGGTGATGCGTGTGCAGACGTGTGCGCGTGTGCGTGTGTGTGTATAGTTAATGTGTGTGATGTGTTTGTGTGTGAGGTGATGGTGGTGGTAGTGTGTGTATCTGCATGTGTGGTTGTGCATGCCTGGTGTGTATGTGTACGTGTGTGAGCTGGTGTGTGTATACATGTGTATGTGTGTGGTTAACGTGTGTTGTTTGTGTGTGAGGTGATGGTGGTGGTAGTGTGTGTGTATGCATCTGGTGTGTGTATGGTTAGTATGTGAGTTGGTGTTCATGTGTGTGAGTTGTGTGTGTGGTTAGTGTGTGTTGTTTGTGTGTGAGGTGACGGTGGTGGTAGTGTGCATGTTAGAGAGTGCATCTGGTGTGTGTGTGTGCGTGTGTGGTTAGTGGGTGGGTTAGTGTATGTGTTTAGTTGGTGTGTGTATGCATGTGTGTGGTTAGTGTGTGTTGCATTTGTGTGTGAGGTGATGGTGGTGGTAGTGTGTATGTTAGTGTGTGCATCTGGTGTGTGTTTGTGGTGTGTGTATGTGTGTGAGTTGAGGGGTGTGTGTGTGTGTGTGCATGCCAGGTGGTATTTGCTTCAGGCTGTAGGTTTACGTGGACTGCTGAGCCTGAGCTAGGACTTGAGGAATGTGGACCAGGGAGCTAGAGGCTTCAGTTGGAAGAGCTTCTTTATTTTATAGTCAGAGAAACTATGTTCTGAAGAGAGTAGTGATTTGGAGAACCAAGCTCTCCTGAGTCTCAGCCCAATGGAGAGTCCACTCTCCACCGAGTATCACCTGAGTCTTCCAGATGTATGCAGTGGGTGTGGCTCATTACTGCAGCAGCAGGTGAGAAATGCAGTGTCCCATAAGGCTGCTGGAAGACAGATAACTGTTTTTTGCACCACCTGAGCCTAAAGCTGCATTTAATTCCAGGCTCTGTCAGTTATAAGTGAGGTATACAGAAGGTGCCAGCATTTGAAACTTGATGGATGAAAGAAGGTCATTAAGGAACGCAAACTTCAAAGTTAATTGCAACCTTTTTTTTTTTTTTATTTTTTACAACACTTGCCTTTACCATTATTTATAGAAAGGGGCAGAGGATCTGTTCCCACTCCCACCATAAGACTTGAGCACCCACAACCAGTGACTCTATCTTTGCCTCTAACAAATTGATTGGGGGGGAGGGAAGGGACATCATGGGGAGGTAATCCAGCTGGGAATGAATCACACACATTTCTGTGCTGTGGGCTCAGGGAGGCAGCAGGAGATTAATACAAAGATCTTGCTTCCAGTCCTGGTTATGCCACAGTCTAAAGTCTCTCACAGACAAACAAGACAAAGAGAGGAGATGAAGGAAGCTGATGACTGCATTTAGGAGAAATCCAAAGAGGGTGCGTGACAGAGGACAACAAGGACTGTAATGTGCTGCTGGAGAAAATTCAAAGTTAGGAATGGGCAAATAAAAGGAAATGAGACTGCCCCAAATGAAGAGACAGGTATGTGGGAAAGTATGCCCTATAATAGCAAAGATGGTGAAATGAAAATACAACTGGGGCATGGAAACATTGAATAAATTTTAGCACCATCATCATATCATCATCATCACCATCACCACCATCATCACCATCATCACTATCATTATCATCACCACCATTATCATCACTATCATCATCATTGCCACCATTATCATCGCTATCATCATCATCACGACCATTATCATCACTATCATCATCATCACGACCATTATCATCACTACCATCATCATCACCACCATTATCATCACTATCATCATCATCACCACCATTATCATCACTATCATTATCATCACCACCATTATCATCACTATCATCATCACCACCACCATTATCATCACTATCATCATCATCACCACCATTATCATCACTATCATCATCACCACCATTATCATCACTATCATCATCATCACGACCATTATCATCACTATCATTATCATCACCACCATTATCATCACTATCATCATCACCACCATTATCATCACTATCATCATCATCACGACCATTATCATCACTATCATTATCATCACCACCATTATCATCACTATCATCATCACCACCATTATCATCACTATCATCACCACCACCATTATCATCACTATCATCACCACCATTATCATCACTATCATCACCACCACCATTATCATCACTATCATCACCACCACCATTATCATCACTATCATCATCACCACCATTATCATCACTATCATCACCACCATTATCATCACTATCATCATCACCACCATTATCATCACTATCATCATCATCACGACCATTATCATCACTATCATTATCATCACCACCATTATCATCACTATCATCATCACCACCATTATCATCACTATCATCATCACCACCACCATTATCATCACTATCATCACCACCATTATCATCACTATCATCACCACCACCATTATCATCACTATCATCATCACCACCATTATCATCACTATCATCATCACCACCATTATCATCATCACCATCATCACCACCATTATCATCACTATCATCATCACCACCACCATTATCATCACTATCATCATCACCACCACCATTATTATCACTATCATCATCATCACCACCATTATCATCATCACCATCATCACCACCATTATCATCACTATCATCATCACCACCACCATTATTATCACTATCATCATCATCACCACCATTATCATCACTATCATCATCACCACCATTATCATCACTATCATCATCACCACCACCATTATCATCACTATCGTCATCACCATCATTATCATCACTATCATCATCATTACCACCATTATCATCATCACCACCATCACCACCATTATCATCACTATCATCATCATCACCATCATTATCATCATCACCATCATCACTACCACCACCACTGTCATCATCACCATCACTATCATCATCATCACCATCATCACTATCACAATCATCACCATCATTATCATAATCACCAACATCATCATTATCACCATTGTCACCATCATCACTATCATCATCACCATCACCATCACCACCATCATCACTATTGCCATCATTGTCACCATCATATCAGCACCATCATCACTATCGTCATCACCACCATCACTATCACCATCATTGTCACCATGATCATCACCATCATCATCACCATTACCACTATCACCATCACCACCATCATCAGTGTTCATCATCACTATCGCCAGCACTGTCACCATCATCATCATCACCATCACCATAATCACCATCACCATCATCACCAACATCATCACTATTACCATCATTGTCACTATCATTGTCACCATCATCATCATCACTATCATCACCATCACCACCATCACCACCATCATATCACTGTCACTGTCACCATCATTATCATCATCACTATCACCATAATCACCATCACCTCCATCATCACCATCATCACTATTACCATCTTCATTACCATCATTGTCACCATCATCACCATCATCACCATGACCACCATCATTGCTGTCATCACTATAATCACCATCATCATCATCATTATGACCACGATCATTGCTGTCATCACTATCATCATCACCATTGTCATCATCATTATACCATCATCACCATCATCACTATCATCATCACTATCATCATCATAACCATCATCACCATCATCACTATGACCACCATCATTGCTGTCATCACTATCAGCATCATCAGCATCACCACCATCACCATCATCACTATCATCACTGTCATCATCATCATCACCATCATCACCATCATTATCATTATCACCATCATCAACATCATCATCACCATCACCACAATCAGCACCATCATCATCATCACCATCATCACAATCAGCAGCATCATCATCATCACCATCATCACAATCAGCAGCATCATTATTCTTACCTTCAATACCAACACCATCATCATCCTTCCTTGTGCAGAACACTGAAGGCTACAAAGTAGTTTCACAGTCAGAATGTAATAAATTTGCATGACCTCCAAGGCATGGTTTATTATTCTTTTTTTATAGGCAGAATAATGAGGCCCAGGAAGATCAGAGCCTAGACCACCTGATTTCAAATATGGCAAAAATGAGTGATCTAGAGAACATAACATAGAGCCTGGAGGGCTCACGATGGGCCAATCAGGGCACACGTGGCTCCCAGCTGCAGGCATCCTCTGAAGGGCATGGTCCTACCCACAGGTGGTCTATGGAATCTGGAGCCACTGGTCATGGGAGCTGACTGGGCCTGGACGACCAATGACAATCTCTAGTCTCAGGTCAGAAACAAGAAAAGAAGACAGTAAGGAAACGGGGGACAGGACTTCATGAAAGTGATAGAAGGACCTATGCAAACTTCAATTGTTACTGAAATAAAAGGAAGCAAAGAAAAGTCCGTGGGTGCTATGAATAGAAGTGCATCACCCCAGGGTTTTCCAATTTGGACAACTTTCCAGGACTGTAAAATGGAGATAATAATAGTACCTGCTTCACCAGGTTGTCAAGAAGATAATACATGTAAAGTGCTTAAAACAATGATAATAGCTCATGGTCAGAGCTCAATCAATGTTAAATGCTGTTCTTGTTGCTCTCTTCCCCCTTCCTCCCATTTTTCCTCCTTTTCACTATTTCCCTTCTCCTCTCCCTTCTCACCCTCCTTCTCCTCCCCCTCCCCTCTTCTTCTTCTTCTCCTTCTCCTGCTCCTCTTCTTCCTCTTCCTCCTCCTCCTCATTTTTCCTCTTACTCTTGGCCAGGCTGGGGTGCTGGGACAGAGCAAGGGAGTGGCCGTTGCTGTTGGTGGCTGTGCAGTACCCAGGAAGCTGAGTGCAGGAGACCAGCTTGTCCTCCCACTTATAACCAAGGGCTCCACTCACCCTGGGCCCACAGGCTGCTCCTCTAATGTCCACTGGTTGGAAAGGCAGAGAGGGCTTTTCCCAGGCCCCAGACCTCCATGTGGAGAGGGCCCTCAGCCTTCTTCCCTCAGGGGTAACTGAAAAGTGATGTGATGTTCTCCCCGCCATTTTCCTGGATACTAACAACGGAGGAGACGGGTATCTTCCTGTGCTTCCCATTAGTAGAAAACCGCCTTCCACATCTGCACCTTGGGGCTACTTCTGAAACAAGCTGCTTTTCTGAAGATTGGTTCCAGTTTGGTCATTTGGAGCCCAGATCTTTTAGCTCAAAGATCCATTGTTTCCAGTGATGCTTTACCTGCTGACAGCCTTCCCCATAGGCAGTGCAGCAGAGCTGCGGCAGGCACAGTCCTGGCCTGAGTTTGTGGACTTGGGGATGAAAGAATTATTTTTTTAATGGATACGGGGCCAGCTCAAACACAGTTTTAAAAAATGTCTGCATGCGTTTTCTTTCTAATTTATTTATTTTATTATTATTTTTTGAGACAGGGTCTCTCTGTTGCCCAGGGTAGAGTGAAGTGGTACGATCTCGGCTCACTGCAATCTCTGCCTCCCGGGTTCTCTTGCCTCAGCCTCCCGAGTAGATTACAGGCGTGTGCCACCATGGCTGGCTAATGTTTGTGTTTTTAGTAGAGACAGGGTTTCACCATGTTGGCCAGGCTGGTCTCGAACTCCTGACCTGACGTGATCCTCCCAAAGTGCTGGGATTACCAGCGTGAGCCACTATGGCTGCCCTAATTTCTTTTTTTATTCATAGAGCTTATTTGTAAGATCAGTTTTAGATTTCAGGAAAATCTAGCAGAAAGTACAGAGCATTCTTATATAAGCCCCATCCCTAGTTTCCCTTATTACTAATATATTAATAGTATATTAACAGTAATATTATTCTATTATGCAAAAATAGAATAATTATGCAATATAATAATTGCATTCATGTGGCACATTTGTTACGATTTGTGGGCTACATTATTAACTAAAGTTTACAGTTTACATTGGGGTTAACTCTTGGTGTTGTACATTCTATGGATTTAGACAAATGTATCCACCATCATAGTGTCATATCGGATAGTTTCACTCCCCTAAAAATCCTATGGGCTCCACCTATACCCCTCCTTCCCTCTGCCAACCCCTGGCAACCACTGATCCTTTTACTGTCTCCATAGTTTTGCCTTTTCCAGACTATCATAAGGTTGAAATCATACAGTATGTAGCCTTTTGAGATTGGCCTCCTTCACTCGGGAATATGCATTGAAGTTTCCTCCATGTATTTTCAGGTCTTGACAGCTCACTTTTTTTTTTTTTTTTTTTAAATACAGACTGGAGTACAGTGGTGTGATCTCGGCTCACTGCAACCTCTGCCTCTCAGGTTCAAATGATTCTTCTGCCTCAGCCTCCTGAGTAGCTGGGACTACAGGCATGTACCACCGCACCTGGATAATTTTTGTATTTTTAGTGACGATAGGGTTTCATCATGTTGGCCAGGCTGGTCTTGAATTCCTGACCCCAAGTGATACACCTGCCTCGGCCTCCCAAAGTGCTGGGATTATAGGCATGTGCCACCTTGCCCAGCCAACAACTCACTTTGGTTTTAGTGCAGAATAATATTCTGTTGTTTGGATGCATCACAATGTATTTAACCATTCACCCACCAAAGGACATCTTGACTGCTTCCAAGTATTGGCAATTATGAAGAAAACTGCTACAAATGTTCACGTACAGGTTTTTGTGGGCCTAAGTTTTCACTCACTTGGGCAAATACCAAGGAGTGAGATTGCTGGATCAAATGCTAAGAGTATGCTTAGTTTTATACGAAACTGTCAAACTGTGTTTCAAAGTGGCTGTACCATTTTGCGTTTCCACCAGCAATGAATGAGATTTCCTGTTCCTAGACACCCTCCCCAGCATTTGGTAATGTCCGTGTTCTGATTTTTGGCCATTCTGAGAGGTGTGTAGTAGCGTCTCATTGTTGCCAAAGAATCTAGTGAAGTTCTCATTCTAATCCTTTTATCTTTTTCCTCACAGCCCATCTCACCTTGTAGCCCACTCTACTCCTGGCTAACACAGTCCTAGGACCCTCAGGGTACCTTTCGTATCCACCCATCCCACTCTGGCACTCTACCCAGGCTGGTGTCACGAGATGTGTCCCATGTTCCAGGTAGCTACTTCTCCCCCTCTCCCTCCTCCTTCACCCCCATTGTCACAGTTGTTGAAGGGGCTTAGAGAAAAGGTGCTCAATTGTCCACTTAACAGAAACGTGAGATTGACTCGCAACCCCTGAATTCTTTAGATATTTGCATTTTGGAAATACTAATCTCTCATTTGTTCTGAATTTTGCTGCTAAAGACCCAAATTAATTTGAAACCAGAATCCCTAGATCTCTTAATCTCTTCTTCTTCACCTGTAAAATGACCCCATCAGAATCTAAGGATTAATTTCTAAAGTCTTATCTGGCCAAAATGATTAAAAGTGAGAAAGGAAATGGAATGAAGAGAACAGTGTTGGCAGTGGTCGGGGTGGTGAGTGTCTGCCACAGAGGGAGGAGATGGTTCTTGCTTTTCCATTTCCTCCCACCTTTCACTTCGGAAATGTCGGAGTCTTGGAAAAGCTCCTCTGAATTTAATTTCAAGCCCCCAGAGTCTCCCTGGCAGCAGGATAGGGAGGCCTAGGGACGGGAAGGGCACAGAGGTGACTGCAGCCCCTGCGTAGATGTCTGACGGGCAAATTGGGGGCTTACAAGAGACCTTTGGTAATTCAGCCCGTCTTATGAAAGGCTCCACTGGAGAGCCAGCGACAGCAGTCCCAGCCTGCCTGTAACATGCCTGGTAGTTCTCAAATCCACGGTGCGATCCAGCCACCTGGAGTGGCGGTGGAGGCAGCTTGTTAGAAATTTAGTGTGTAGGGTCTCACCCCCAGAGGGTCTGATTCTGTGAGCCTGGGACTCAGAAATCAGGACTCTTTTTTTTGAGACAGGGTCTGTGTCATCTAGGCTGGAGTGCAGTGGCACAATTATGGCTCTCTGCATCCTTGACCTCCTGGGGCTCAAGTGATCCCTGCACCTTAGTACCTAAGTAGCTGGGACTACAGGCGTGCTCCACCGTTTCTGGTTAATTTTTCTTTTTTTTTTTTTTTTGTAGAGATGGGGTTTTGCTATGTTGCCCAGGCTGGTCTTGAACTCCTGAGTTCAAACGATCCCACCTTCTCGGTCTCCCAAAGTGCTGGGATTACAGATGCCCAGCCTCAGAAATGGGAACTTTTGCCAAGCCATACAGGTGATTCTGATACAGGGCCATTTGATGGACAAAGAAACAAAGTCGAAATAGTGACCTGGGGAGTCACAGCTGGTCATGCTGTCAGGATCCGCATTTGAACCTTGGTCTGTTAGGTTCCACAGCCTGGTTCCTTCCACGGGGTCATTCTGCCTCTCTGTTGAATCAACACTGGACTAACCTTCATAACTGGCAACTCAAGGAAGCAAGGAGCACGTATGGGGCTTGGTATGTTCCCAGCTATGCGGTGCTCTGCACATGTGATCTCACGTCAGCCTCACGCCATGCTGCAGGGTCGTCTGGTGTGATATTTGCACTGTCCCTATTTTATGAATGAGCATGTTGAGGGCCAGAGAAAGAAAATTATTGGCTCAAGGTCACCCAGCCAGAGAATGGCAGAGTCAGCACGACTGTGATTCAAGATGACCTTCATCTTTTTATCACATGGGGCAGGTGGTGGACGCTGACACTGCCACCTCCCCAGGGGTCCCCTCAAGTCTCTTTCCCTTGACTTCCGTAGCTATGCCATTGTCTCTGGTGTTTGTGGTAGGAGCCTGGAGAACATCTGGGCACGGTGCAGCTCCCGTTTTCTGAAGCTCTCAGGGCCTTCCTGACATTCCTAAATTTAGGTGACGTTCCTAAATTTATGGAGTCCCCTTCATCTGCCTCCCTCCTCATTTCCTTCTGGGTTCTGAAGGTCATAAAGTAGCCTCTTTCCAGGCCACAGGGATGGTGATATTTTACCAAGGCTGCTTCTTGGATCTTCCTCTTTGCGTGTTAGATTGTTCTTTTACCTTAAAGTGGAGAGCACATTCCGGGAAGGTACATATATTTTTTTCCAATTGATTTCTTGTCAGGTCTAACAAGATCAATCAAATCATATGGCCAATAAAACTGATTTAGCACTCATAAAGTCCCATGACATCTCATATGTGCTGAGAATGAATGACAAGGAGGCAAAACGGCTGCTCACAGGAGAACACTGTATCCATGTGCTCAGGGGCCAAGGCTCCCTTCCCACCCAGCAGAAAAATGCCAGACAGACAGAGGCAGGCAGCCCTTCGGGTGCTGGTGGGAAGCCACGCCCACCAGAGCAGCACCAGGACAGACCCCATCCTTGAGCTTAGGAGGGGAAGAAAGCAGCAACTACAGCCTGAGGGTGCCACTAGAAAGATGGAAAACCAGAAATGTCCAGAGAAAATACAACTGGGAAACTTGAAACTATCCATTTTGATCTCGTATTGGGAAGTTCTGTTGCTCACCCCCACCCACTGTGTAGTAGTCTGTTTTTGCACTGCTGATATAGGCATACTCGAGACTGGGTAATTATTAAAAAAAAGGTTTAATGGACTCACAGTTCCACGTGGCTGGGGAGGCCTCACAATCATGCCTGAAGGTGAAAGGCACATCTTACATGGTGGCAGGCAAGAGAATAAGAACCAAGTGAAAGGGTTTTCCCCTTATAAAACTATCAGATCTCATAAGACTTATTCACTACCACGAGAACAGTATGGAGGAACCACCCCCTTGATTCAATTATCTCCCACCAGGTCCCTCCCATAATACATGGGAATTAAGGAGCTACAATTCAAGATGAGATTTGGGTGGGGACACAGCCAAACTCTATCATGCTGTCTAATTAATAAGTGTGCTCATATGGCTAGGATTGGACTTCATGTCCTGGCCCTTCTTGGGTCGTTGCTGCTCCAGAGCTGGCTCTGAGACAGGCCCAGAGGATCCTCCCATAGGAGTTTGAAAGCGGGCACTTAGAGACTGAGCCAAGAGTGGAGGAACAGAGGAGAAGCTTGTGCTTGCATGGTAGCTCGTTTCATTAATGGGAGTCACTAGGCTGAAGAGCACAGAATCCTTCGGCTGAGGTCCCTAGAAGGACCCCTGTGCCTATTTCTCCAGCTACTTTGGGGATCCATGAAACCTGTACCCTACAATAAATCATATCCCAGACAACCAAATAAAATCAGATTTCTTTGGGGGAATGAATTGTCTCAGTTCATATAAATCTTGGAAGTGAGAAGTTTTATGTAAAGTGGGTTTTAGAGACCGTGTGGCCCGAGCATTGCTGATTTGTGGCCTGCAGAAGTATTTCTTGTAGGCTGCCCTTTAACAGTTTTAAACATTTTTAGGTGTCCATGTAGACTCTCCAGTTTACCCCAGTCCCTACCACTCCCTCTTGTCTGACCCCTTGTCTACATCACACAGTGTCATTCCTTGCTGGCCCCTGAGGACATTCAGTTGGTGACTTTGGATTGAGCCCAACCCTCTGACTTTATAGAGAGGTGCAGTCACTTACCCAAAGCCATACAGAGGTTAGCATGGCAGGGGCAAGAGCTAAGATTTTTCTAACTTCCAGGAAGAGTGGAAATGGAATGCCAGCCTTCTGAAAGAACCTGTGATATGGACACTGTTGTCAAATATACATTGATTGAATCCCTAATATATGCACTGGTAGGTGCTGGAAATACAACATGGACAAGACCAAGACTTTGATCTGGTGGGATTCATGTTCTCATGCAGAGAGACAGATGGTGTTCTGTTAAGCGGTATTGGCGTTAACAAGAAAAAGAAAGCACGGTGGGAGATGGAGCACGGGGGACAGTGCTAGTTTACGCAGGGAGGTCTTGGGGAAGCACTGATGCAGGTGAGGGATGAGCAGTTGGACAACGTGGGGATGAGCATCCAGGTTGAGGGATGGGACAAAGGACCTGGTGGGCAAGTCAACCTGGGGGTTTGAGAAACAGCAAGAGGAAGAGGGAGGGGCCAGGCACAATGGCTTACATCTGTCATCCCAGCATGATGGGAGACTGAGGCGGGCAGATCACTTGAGCCCAGGAGTTTGAGACCAGTCTGGGCAATACAGTGAGACCTCCGCTCAGCAACAACAACAAAAAAAAAAAAAAAAAAAAGGAAGAGGGAGGACAGCGTGTGCAGGTGTTCCAGGCCAAGGTAAAGCTTTTAGCTCTGTTCCCAAGTGGCTTGAGAAGCTTCTGGAGGGTTTGGAACAGAAGGGTGAGCTCATTGCATTTCTGATCGGACAGCATCATTCGGGTTAGTGTGGTGGTGGAAGAGAGCAGACCACGGTCAGGTCAGGCGAGGGGCCAGTGCGGGGCCACGGCAGTGCCACAGGTCAGAGCAGCAGCCACAGACGCCAGGGGAGGGGTGCTGCCTGCTTAATGCCTTTCTTGGAGCTTCACAATCCATATTTGTATCTTAACAGCTTCCAGAAGCCTCCACGTAACAATGATGATAACCACCACAACAAACCCTGCATTTCCCAAATTATGACACCCTTCCCCCACTGCCCCCATGACTACAATTGATATCCTGCAAAACTGATTTCTGGAAAACACTATTTTGCAAATTCTACTCCTCTTTCTGCTCCTTGCAATTTCAAATAATCAGATTACCAGGGAGGGTGGTGGTTGATAGGTCCCCTGCAAAGCATTTTGACTCTGCTCTATCCCATCTACCCCGTGGGTATCAATTAGGGCCATTCCTTGCAGCTTGTCCAGCTGTATCAACTCTATTTGGAGCCAACACCACCCCTTCTCTGCATTCTATCTGGGGAGATAAATTCAGTGAATCTGTGAATGACTTAACATGAATCAGATTTATGTTATCGAGAGGAGGGAGGGGAGGTGATGGCTCGCGAAGACCACTGTTCCCCACTGGGCGATTTGAGCCCAGGCTGTTTGCCTCTCATTCTCCCTCCTCGACGCCTTATACTGCTGAGGCTGCAGGTGAATAAAAGAGCAGTAATGTCTAGAAAGGTCTCAGAGGGCATAGACCTACCTATTTCCCTCCCTCTATCGCTGGCTTATAACTCACCTGCTGCCAACCCTAAGCTGACCTCTGAGTTTTATGGTTGTTTGCTGGCATTGGAGAAGGTTACTAAATTGAAGTGTTGCACTGGGCAATATTAAAGACTCTGGTTTTAGAGCTTTGGGGCCAATAAAGGCCGAGCAGAGCAGCTCTTAGTGGCTTAGTGCTGTGAAGATGTGGGAAGGCGATAGCTTTGGACACAGAATGAGAAGGAGGTCAGTTAGGGCTTTCCAGCATGTTCTTTATGCTCCAGGCTCTGGGGGAGGTAGCACGAGTCCTCTTGGGTGTCGCTGCTGTTATGTCACCTGGGTGAGTTCCTGTATTTCTTGCATGTCCTTGGGCCAGGCTTGTGCATTCACAGACACTGACAACTGGAGTGCCACGAGGCACTCTGCAAAGTGCCCCGGGCCTCACACTCCCACCTTGCTGCTTGATTGTGGGAGGAGGACAGGAGTTGGACTTTCTGCTGCTGCTGGGTCCTCATCTGTGGAGATTGGACTCCCAGGCCCCCATCCTGTGCTCTGCGACTGACTCTTGCATGCCCAGGTTTTTGTGAGCTCTCACCCATTCCCAGGAGCGGGCAGGCTGGAGATGAGGAATTGTGGTGTTTTGCATTGGGCCATCTCCCCTTTCATCAGTGACTGGAATGACCCTAATGGAAACGATGTGAATTGTGGGTCCATCCCAGCAGCTCCTCCAGCCGCCACATTGGGGTGCGTGGCAGCAGCCAGTTCCCACGAGCTGCTTGGTGTTGCCAGGCGCTGCGTGCCGCACAAGGCTGGTGCCTGGTGAAGCTTAAGTGTGTGTGCGTCTTTTCGTGCATTTGCAACTCTCCTTCACCCAAAGCTTAGCCAGAGCTTCAGAGATAGTCAGAAAGAAGCACCCACACCCCAGGAACAGAGTTACACAATCATAAAAGTGTGCAAGTGGGAGACAGCTCAGAATCCCAAAAGCTCGCTACAGCGTGACAAATGGGATCAGTCCACATGGGCAAATTATTTAATTGATAAATAACCTATGAGTTTTAGAAGACTAACGGCAGCAAGATATATATTGCAACAATTCCCAAGCGGTGTCCTGTAAAAAGATGGCTATTGTTTGTGGCATCAACAGAGTGGTCATTCTTTGGTCTCCAACACCAGGCTGAGGGGTGTGATGTCAGTGAGCCACTGGCAGGCCCTGTTGCTTCCCATGCAAGACTCAGCATCTCCAGGTGCCAGGGCCCCTGGGGGTTTCCAGCCTGGGACGGACGAGTCTCTACCCCCCGGAAGAGCTCTCCCTTTCTGCATGTAACCCCGGGCGAGGGAAAGCAGAACTGGGGGGGAGACTGTAAAACTCAGTGTAAGATGGACCTTGGGCAGAGTGGGGAGCTCACACCTGCAAGCTGTGTGCAACTGAAAGGCTTGTCAGATTCAGATATGGTGCAGGTGAGGGCCTGGCAAACACTTAAGTTAATTTCTGAGACAGTTAGAGACAAGATTAAATTCCAGGTGAACGCAGTTCCAGAGTGGCTGGGATTCCCCTCTCAGATGGGAACCCTTCAGACACGAGTAAAACAGGAGACATCTTCACCGCCCGCCCTGCGGTGTGTGCCACGGAGGCCGCTGGGTGGGGGCGTCCAAATGTGGAAGCGTTCCTCCAGCATGCAGGATGTCCCGAGGACTCACGGACGCCGAGTCCCTCTGCTGGGCCCTAATTCCTGTCCCCCTTGAGGTGAGACCCCGTTTTCCCCCAGCCAAAGGGACTCCAGAGCCGCATTCACCTGACTTGGCTGCCAGCGCCCGCCTTCCTCGGGTTCTCAGGGCAAGGGGTTGTGGTGCATTTTCTGGGGATGGTTTGTGGATGTGGAATAGGGAAATCCTTTCAGGGATTTTAGTCATTTGGCAATTGGTGATTTTCATATAATGTGCTGGTTTTAGGGGCCAACTCTGATAAGCTGGGGCGCCCTCCCCTTGATTGTAGAACAGAAGGCATTTTGGGCTAAGGAAGCTCGCGACCTGGTTTCCTGTCCCGCGTGGTTCATGGGGCTTGCCCTGGGCCTGGGGGCCGGAGCCGGGAGCCTCCCCTACAGTGAGGTGGGTGGGGGGCGCCACACGGCGTCTCAGGGAGAGGGGAGGGGCGGCTTCTCTTCCGGGAAGAAGGAACGGTGGAGGCCCGCGTTCTCTCGGGCGCGGCCTCTGCTGGGGGACGGCGGGGATCGCAGGGCCGAGGGGCCGGGCGCGCGCCGGGGAGGACCCAGGCCGGGGGCCGCTCGCCGCCGGGCGGGGTCACTGGAGAGCGCGCCGAGGGGATGCTTCGTAAATGCCCGCAGCCTGAAGGAAGTCGTTGATCTCCGCCCCCTTCGCCAAAGCCCGGCCAGGCGAGTAAGGGCGCGGCCTGAGCCCCTGCGGTGATTCCCCAGGTGCGGAGTCAAAACAGATTCCCGAGCGCGCTATCCGTGGGGTTTGCAAGGAGCCGCCCAGGGCTGGAATTCCGAGGCAAAGACCCGGAGGCCCGCGGAGCTGCGGGCGCAGCTGGAGACCGCAGAGGCCCCAGCAGGGAGTGGGGGCTGGGGGTCCGCAGAGGCAGCTCCGTCCCCGACGCTGAGGGGTGCATGGTTCCCGCAGGCTGTGGAGAATCAAGGACCGGGCCCCGTCTTGCCCCAACGTCCCTCTCCCGGGCAGCCCCACAGTGGGCGATTTTCCCGCACCCCGCACGAATCCATCCCCATCGCGGACTAGGGGCCGGACCTAGGCTTCACGCTGCCCGGCCCGAGTGTCCAGCGGCCCCACTAGGCGGTGGCGCCACGCGGACATGGGTGGGAACAGTCCCCGGACCCGCCGGGAGACCGTCGCGGGGAAGAGAGGCCGAGCTTGGGGCCGCCCCGGCAGTGGACGTGCGGCTGGGAAGAGCGGGCAGGTGGCAGCAGAACCGCAGCCTGCTGAGCAAGGCCCCAACCGCCCGCCCAGTTTCCTGTCCTTGTAGTAAAACTGTAAAGGGAGACATTTAGCTTGCCAGGAAACTCAGAGCTAAATTTTGCAATTTAATTTTAATTAAAAACAAAATTATATTTATTTTTTATATGTGTATATATAGAGAGAGAGCCAGCGAGCATGATTCGGGAACTTTATTTTATATATACACACACACACATATATACGTATATATATACATCGTGTGTGTGTATCTATCTATCTATCTATCTATCTATCTATCTATCTATCTATCTATCTATCTATCTGGCTGAATAGCTGATTTGGGAACAAATAGCTGCTTCTCGTGTGGAATTTCTGAACATTCACAAAGGTTATTTAAAGAAAGTAAAGGCCGGCCATGGTGGCTCACGCCTGTAATCCCAGCACTTTGGGAGGCCGAGGCCGGTGGATTACTGAGGTCAGGAGTTCGAGACCAGCCTGGTCAACGTGGTAAAACACCTTCTTTACCAAACAAACAAACAAACAAACAAACATTAGCTAGGTGTGATGGTGCGCGCCTGTAATCCCAGGGGAGGCTGAAGTAGGAGAATCCCTTGAACCTGAGAGGTGGAGGTTGCAGTGAGCTGAACGGGATCACACCACTGCACTCCAGCCTGGGTAACAGAGTAAGACCCTGTCTCAAATAATAATAATAATTTAAAAAAAGTAAAATTTCTGACATACCACTATACAGATGGCCAGGCATGTAAATACGTCCATGTATGGGCTTGACTTTTTTCCTAGTAATATTCAATGCATATATGGCTTATACTATATATGATGGTTTGTAAATTGCTTTTTCATATACTACTAACGTATTTTATATCAATTAGACATCTACATCATTTTAATTTTTAAATTTATTTTTATTTTTCTTTGGTATTTAAAGCACTTATTTTTAAACTTTTTGTAAAAATACAGAATTTGAGTTAGGAAATCGATTGTTCAACATGGTGACAGCTATTCATTAATAGTGATGAATTGTGTACTTGACATTGCTGAGAGTAGGTTTTGAAATGTTCTCACCGCATAAAAAAAATATAAGTATGTGAGGCTGGGTGTGGTGGCTCACGCCTGTAATCCCAGCAGCTGTGGAAGGCTGAGGTGGGTAGATCACTTGAGGTCAGGAGTTCAAGACCAGCCTGGCCAACATGGTGAAACCCCATCTCTGCTAAAAATACAAATATTAGCCAGGCGTGGCTGTAATCCCAGCTACTCAGGAGGCTGAGGTGGGAGAATTGCTTGAACTTGCAAGGCAGAAGTTGCAGTGAACCGAGATTGTGCCATTGCGGTCCAGCCTGGGTGACAGAGCGAGACTCCATCTCAAAAAAAAAAAAAAAGAAAAAAAAATATAGTAATGCATACGATAGATAGCTTTATTTAACCATTCCATAATGTATCAAAACGTGATGTTGTATATCATCATTATATTCAATTTGTCAATTAAAAAATAAACCTTTTATAAAGTTGCTAGTGTCTTGCTAATTCATGTTGATAAGTCTGAATTCCTATAGGTGCTTCTCTCCCCACCACCCCCAGCTTTACTGAGTAGTGGGTGCACAAAAAACCTGCATGTAATTAATGTAGATGACGTGGTGAGTTTGAGTTTGGACATATGTATTGTCCTGTCATTGTCACCACAATTTAAATAGAATTACTAAGTCTAAGTTTTCTGGTGAAATGATTTTTTTTCTTCCTCCGTCATTGAGTAGACTTGCCATTTTACTCTGATTTTCACTGTGTTCATGTACCATGTTCTTTTTTTTTTTTTTTTTTTTTTTTTTTTTTTTTTAAGACGGAGTCTTGCTCTGTTGCCAGGCTGGAGTGCAATGGTGCGATCTCGGCTCACTGCAACCTCTGCCTCCCAGGTTGAAGCAATTCTCCCACCTCAGCCTCCCGAGTAGCTGGGACTAGAGGTGTGTGCCACCATGCCCAGCTATTTTTGCATTTTTAGTAGAGATGGGGTTTTACTATGTTGGCCAGGATGGTCTTGATCTGTTGATCTCATGATCCACCCCATGGATTACAGGCGTGAGTCATCGCACCTTGCCTCATGCCTTTTTTTAAAAGGCACCACAAAGGTGTTTTTTTTTTTTTTTTTTTTTGTATAAGTTCTATTACTTATGAGAACATTCTGATCTAGCCAAACCATTGTATCTTGCCTAAATATGGCTTTTAATCTTTTTGTCTGTGTCCTTACTTGGGGTGCTTCATTCTTTTCTGCTATGAAAGCTCTCCCATTTTCTTCAAATTCTTCCATCCTATGTGAAGGTTTCCCCTTTTATAGTGGGCCTGAGTGGCTGGTGCTGCCTCTGAAACTAAAGCACTTAATCTCCTACCTGCACTTTTGATCCACACACATATATAGCTTTGTGATAACTTTGTTTTCTTGAATTAGTTACAGGTCTTGTTAATGTTTTCAACTTTTTCCAAGTGTGTGCGTGTCTGCGCTAATCTATGTGTTCCTGGAGGAACATGCCATCATCTTTTATAAGGAGGGTGATTATAGGTAAAGGTATATATAAATAGAGCTGAGACTCATTACTCAGGCAAATGGGGTCAAGGCCAGAAGGAATCTGTGCCAAGTCTGAGTGACAGCATTCATTCAAACACTTGTGTCACCTTCATGTTTACAGAAAACATTAGTGACATTAGGAATGTGTTGTGTATTCATCATGCAAACTCCAAGGTTCTGTTTTAATGAATGAATGGGTCATTCATTCATTATATTTGATTTTGGCTTATTGTGTGTTAACAAGTCCTTCTCTGTATTAAAAAATTGTTCTATTCAGTAAACTGTAATCTGTTCACAGTATTAGCAAACCTAGTTTTTTCTCCTTTATTTTACATATTTGTGGAGTATGTGTGTTCATTACATGTATAGAATGTATAATGATCAAGTTAAATATTTGGGATACCCATCACTGTATTAGTCTGCTCTCACACTGCTATAAAGAAATACCTGAGACTGAATAATTTATAAAGAAAAAAGGTTTAATTGACTCATGGTTTTGCAGGCTATATGGGATGCATGATGCTGGCATCTGCTGGGTTTTGGGGAGACCTCAGGAAACTTCTAATCATGGTAGAAGGCAAACGGGGAGCAGCACTACAAATAGAGAAGGGGAGAGAGAGAGAGAGAGAGAAGAGCGAGGTGCTACACACTTTTAAACAACCAGATCTCATGATAATTTACTCACTATCACAAGAACAGCAGCAAGAGAATGGTGCTAAGCCATCCATGAGAAATCCACCCCCATGATTCAGTCACTTCCTGATATGGTTTGGCTGTGTCCCCACCCAAATCTCGTCTTGAATTGTAACTCCCACAATTCCCATGTGTCATGAGAAGAACCCAGTGGGTGGTAATGGAATCATGGGGGCAGGTCTTTCCCATGCCGTTCTCGTGATAGTGAATAAGTCTCATGAGATCTGATGGTTTTAAAAATGGGAGTTTTCCTGCTCAAGTTCTCTCTCTTTTTGCCGGCCACCATCCATGTAAGACATGACTTGTTCCTCCTTGCCTTCTGCCATGATTGTGAGGCATCCCCAGCCACATGGAACTCTAAGTCCATTAAGCCTCTTTTTCTTCCCAGTCTTGAGTATGTCTTTATCAGCAGCATGAAAATGGACCAATACACCTCCCACCAGGCCTTACCTCCAACATTGGAGATTATATTTCAACACGAGATTTGGGTGGGGACATGGATCCAAACCATATCAATCACCTTGAGTGCTCATCATTTTAATGTTGGTAACATTTTAAGTCCTCTCTTCTAGTTACTTTGAAATATACATATAATATTATTTCTGAGTATAGTCACCCTAGTCTGCTATCAAACATTAAAACTTACTTCTTCTATCTGTCCATTTATACCCATTACTAACCTTTCTTCCTCCCCCATCACCTCTCACAACCTTCCTAGTCTTTGGTATCCATCATTCTATGTTACACGTCCATAAGGTCAAGTTTCTTTTAGCTCCCATGAGTGAGAACAGGTGATATTTGTCTTTCTGTGCTTGGCTTATTTCACTTAATATCCTTCAGTTCCATCCATGTTGCTGCAAATGACATGGTTTCATTCTTATGGCCAAGCAGGATTCCATTGTGTATAAGTACCACGTTTTCTTTATCCATTCATCTGTGGATGGACACATCGGTGGCTTCCACATCTTTGCTATTGAGACTAGTGCTATGATAAACATGTGAGTATGGGTATCCCTTCCATCTACTGATTTTCCTTTGGATTAATACCCAGTGGTGGGATTGTTGGACTGTATGATAGTTCTAATTTTAGCAAACATTTCTTTTATATTTACTTATATAATACTTACACCTCACAGGAAATTCAGAGCTGTTTTAAATTTAATTTAAAAATTGATTTTTGTTTTTTTGTTTTTTTGTTTTTTTTTGCATCCAGACATGTATTAGTCTGTTCTTGCACTATTATAAAGAAATACCTGAGACTGGGTAATTTATAAATAAAACAGTTTTAATTGGCTCACGGTTCTGCAGGTTGTACAGGAAGCATAGTGACTTCTGCTTCTGGAGAGGCCACAGGAAACTTACAGTCATGGCAGAAAGTGAAGGGGAAGTAGGCACGTCTTACGTGGCAGGAGAGTAGGGGGAGGTGTGATACATTTTTAAACAGCCAGATCTCGTTAATAAGTACCCACTCACTATCATGAGAACAGCACCAAGGGGATAGTCCTAAACAGTTCATGAAGGACCACCCCCATGATCCAATCACCTTTCACCAGGCCCCAACTCCAACAATGGGGATACAATTTGACATGAGATTTAGTGGGGACACAGAACCAGATCATATCAAGACCTTAACCTCTGTGGATGCCCATTCCAAGTAAGTAGAGTCTGAGAAATGAGAGCTTAATTTTCCAACCCTGGCCCTAGGAAAAAGAGCCCAGCATGGGAATTCAGAACATCTGGCTTCTAGTAGTTGTGTCCTGCCATCATAGATCTGAGTGGCTTCTCCATTTCTACACTGAGAAGGTCTGATGATTGCCAAGCTGTCTTGCAGGTCTATGAGTTTATGTGGAAATAGGTCATCAGGGCCCTTCCAGGAAGCAAGAACTCAAACAGCCTGGAGCCTCCTGGATTGCATGAGCTCAGTGTGAGGCTGACCTCGGGGCTTGTTACGCCCAAGTGCATATCTTCATTTCGGGTTTTGTAACAGTGACCCAGCACGTAAAAACAACATTAGTGGTCTTAATGAAGTACCTTTATCTTGTTCTCCCTAGTCTATTCTAGTGTGCTGGAGGAAAAACAAAAGCTGCTGAAGCCAGTGTGTAGTTTAAAGACAATAATGAGTTCCTGCTGGTAACACTTTATGCACACACAGCCCAAGTGACTCCCGTAGAAGCAGGACAGAGAGAACCATTATCTGACAAAGTGGCACCCCCACCAAATGACTTTCCTACTGCCTTCTGCACAGCAGGGGCTAAGGTTGCCTCCCCTCCTCCCAAAGGCACTTCTGTGGTTGAAATGAAATAGAAGCAATTAAACAATAAATACGAATTACTGGCTCTTCGGGAGCTCCAGGGGTATTGATTCAAGCCCTACAAGAATAAATTGTCATCCTCTTTGACTTATCTGGGATTATATTTCACCACTAATTAAAGTTCACCCAGGGAGTGTTCCCTTGAATATAAAGAGCTCTTGGGCTCTGGCTGCTTTGAGAAGCAGTTGCTTTGCTGAAAGAAAAGGAGGACCTTTTGCAACCGAAGCTATCTGGTGCTACAAGCCTCATGCACACTGCATTTTGTGAGCAATGTTGTCAAAATTGAACATTGCCGCCTTATTTAGAGTTCCAAAAACCATTTGATCTAATAAAATGGACAGTGTCCTTATAGCAAAGGGAATTTTCTTGGTTCACAATTGCTTGAGGTTGACTTTATTGTTGATAGAAAGCCAGCTGCTGAATATTTTTTTCATTAATGGTGTTACAATCATATCTAAATGGAAACATACAATAAAGTCAGCTATAATTTGTGTTGATCATAGACTGTCCTATTATTTGGAGGACAGATTGCTTCAAAGAGCTGGGCTGAGATAGCATTGCCCTCAGTTTTGTGATATTAGTGATCTTGCTTTGATGAATTTTAATATCATTTGGTTTAAATGCAAATGTTAAAATAAATAATTGCTTTGCTGCGAGCCGAAGTTGAGCAGGCTGAGAATATCTTACTATTAAGCACATGGATAAGATGAATGTTTTAAAGGAAAAGCTTGATGTGTTATCAATTATATTATGTAGAAGAATTAACAGAAAAAAGTGCTTGTAATAATTTCTTCTTCTCCAATCATGCACTAAGAGGCCATTGTTAGCGTGACTTGGAAAGCATCCTGATCTCTTTTATGGACAGTGTTAACAGTGTTCTCATGCTTAATACAGTTTCTGAGGCAAAATATTTGTATCTGTGTGTGTATGTATTATGTATGTTGTGTCTTTGTATGTATGTATGTTGTGTCCTTCTACCCCACACTATGCCATCTTCTAGGCAAATTTAATTTCTATTTCCCTACCACATCGCCTACCTACAGCCTACCTGTTTACACAGATGAGGTAGTGAGGCTCTTGGAGCCTGCCCCACCAAGGTCCTCCCTCTGGAGGGTGGAAAATGGACCAAACCACCACGGTGCACTAGCAAGACTCAGCACTGGGCAAGTACACCTCTTCTCCATCCTATGCCCTGTTCAGCTTCGTTGCACTATCTCCTGGTGTTCCCCTCATCTGGCCAGGGTCCCATTTGCTTTGCTGTATACCCCTGGAGCTCCTGAAGAGTCAGTAATTCATATTTATTGTTTAATTGCTTCTATTTCATTTCAACCACAGAAGCGCCTTTGGGAGGAGGGGAGGCAACCTAGGCCCTGCTGTGCAGAAGGCAGTAGGAAAATCATTTGGTGGGTGTGTTACTTTTTAGATAATGGTCCTCTCTGTCCTGCTTCTATGGGAGTCACTTGGGCTGTGTGTACATAGAGTGTTACCGGCAGGAACTAATAAAATCCTAAGCACCCCCAACCATCTGAATGGGCTCTTCTTGGTCAGGGGGATTCCAAAGTTAACCTGATAAAACTAATTCAGGCCATGATGGGAAGGGAGAATCAGGCCTGCTTCATTATACTGTCCTCCCTTTTGAAATTGAGGCCCAGCTGACCAGCATTAACATCAACACAGACCTTAAGACTCATCGACTCTTTAAGTCTGATAAGAAACATTTACCATCTATTCTCTGAAGCCTGCTACCTGGAGGCTTCATCTGCATGATCAAACCCTGGTCTCCACAACCCCTTGTCATAACCCACACATTCCTTTCTATTGATTCCAGGTCTTTAGATAATAACTCTTTCAACCAATTGTCAGATAATCTTTGATTCTGCCTGTGACCTGGAAGCCCGGCTTCCAGTTGTCCCGCCTTTTGAGACCAAACCGATGTACATCTTACATGTATTGATTGATGTGTCATGTCTCCCTGAAATATAGAAAACCAAGCTATGCCCCAACTGTCTTGGGCACATGTTCTCACAGTCTCCTGTGGGCTGTGTCATGGGCCATTGGTCACCCATATTTGGCTCAGAATAAATCTCTTCAAATATTTGACAGAGTTTGACTCTTCATCGACATATCTATGCCTTTCCATGTAAAGGGTTGCAAGATTTACCATCTGCTCTATCAGGTACCTTGGGGCACCACCTCCCATCCCCAGGCCTGGCCTCTGAGTCCAACCCTGGTGGTGGCAAACAGGTTTTCCTGCTTTATTCTGACAATACCTCACCTGAGGTGTCAACTATGGCCCTGGCTTCCTGCCTGGGGACCTTCCCCCAACATTGTGGTGCTGAAAGCACTCATATCTGTGCAACTGGCCTAGGGGAGCTCATGCCCCGGGGCCATGGTAAGTGGAGTTTATGGATAAGTACTTCTCCCTTTCACTTCTCAGGTGGGCAACTCTGTGGCATATCCTGAGCTACTCCTCGGAAGCCTCCAGCAGGATGGAGCATCAGGCAGTCACAGCTCGGGTTAATTCTCAACAGTCCTAGTTTTGGCCTTTCTTCTTGAATCTCCACTCCTACACTCCCAAGGTCACATCCCAAATAAACTGTATGTAGGTTTTGTCTTGAGCTTCACTTTTGGAGGAATGAAGGCAAAGAAACTTGGAAAACCTGAGACTGGGAATATTGATTTTTGAAAAAAATGATCATGTTGGCCAATTTTCTTCTGGCCAAATTCCTTTCAGACAATTGTTTCCTGGCCAAAATAAGTGCTCCTAAATGTCTACCTCTTCTTCCTTTCTGGCCACGAACATGCATGCCTATTCCTGTCTCCACGTGTGTACACACAAACACCCACACCCTAGCACTTCTACATGTGTGCACACACCTCCCATATGCACACATGCACCCACCTTTGCATACATATGGCATGCACACACATACTCAGGACAACCCCGCACATTGACACACTCATACGCATGCACCCATGCATGATGACATGCACACACCCATACCCGAGGGCACACATGTGCACACACACCCCTTGGGTTGCTCCCACTTTGACCCTCTCCCTAGGCATGCTGTGCAACTGGCCTAGGGGAGCTCATGCTCTGGGACCATGGGAAGTGGAGACTGTTCCCTGAGCATTTTGGTCCCTCTGACTTGGTCTCAGGGCTCTCTGAATCTGCCTCTGGCGAGTTGTCCTGGTACCCTGATGACCCACCTTCATTCCTGCTGCAAGGAGCAAAGCTTGAGTGCCCAGCCACAAAATAGGAAAAGCAAAATCTGGGGCTGGACCAGCACTGGTGAGCTTGACTCTGTGGAGAGGCACACCTGATCCCCAGGTTGCTGTGTCCTGAGCTGGGGTGTGTAGGACTTGTGCAATCCAACATAGGACTTCAGTGCTGGCTTTGTCATGACCACTGGCTACTCATGTGACCTCATCTCTACTTTCTGCTCGATGTTTTCATAGGCTCCCTTCTTGTCTCCTTCCTTTTACCTGCAGATCACCAGTCATGGGAGGTGGAAGGGTGGAGAATGAGCCCATTTTGGAAGAGAGACTGGAACCAATTATGAGTAGATAAGGCCATGGGAGTCTGCTGGAGTATGGTGGAACCGGAGGTAGGTCTTGGAAGATGAGTTAAAGCAAACAGGGGAGGAACATCTTAGGCATTGGCCAGGGGGCATATGATAAGCAAAGGTACAGATAAATATTCACGGGAAAGTGATTAAAAACTCATCACAGTTGCTTAAACTGAGAGAAGAATAAAGCATATTATAGCCGCAGAAATTGCAGTGGAGTGTGTCCTAGAAGGAAAGATTCACATCTTCTTGGGTATGTGTCTGAGGCGTTATCACGGAGGGTGACAGTCTCACTCTACCCAGCCTAAAACTGTGCCAGACCTCAGAGAAAAAGTTCGTGAGAAAAGACACCTCAGGAAGAATTATTCGCTCATTTCCAAATCCTTTCTCATTAAATCAGCTCTGCTGACAAATACTAGAGAAACAAATAAAGCCGTGCCCTGTGGTGGTGTCCCTCATGATGGCACACATTGGGTGTAATGTGACTAGCTGTTGCTCAGGCCGTTCTCCCAAGAGGTGGACTGGAGTTTGGGAGAGTGGAGGGGACTAAGGTGACCAATGCCTCTTTGGCAGGACTGAGCTTCAAGCAGGCTTCTCCTTGACTCTTGGTCCCTGACTTCCCTTTCTTACAGCATTTACTTTAGAAAACTTGTAAATTCTCTGTCTGCCCCTTTGAGCCTCTTGTCAGTTTTAAAACCCAGGAATGCTTTTCTCCAGGACCCAGGTGCCATCCCTTTGACATATGATTGTTGGAGAAGATAGCATTCCTATCTTTGGTTTCCCTGGGAGGGTAAGAGTCTCACTTCTGTAGGTACCTTGCTCCAAGTTGTAAACTACCAACTGTCATGAGGAGATGAGAGTTTCCTTTCCCTTACAGTAAAGGTGATTAGCAAACGCAGATGGCCCAGGTCTTTCCCTTGTCCAACTCTTTATTACCATTACTTTTTTTGAGACAGAATCTCTGTCACCCAGGCTGGAGTACAGTGGTGCAATCTTGGTTCACTGCAACATCTGCCTCCCACGTTCAAGTGATTCTCCTGTCTCAGCCTCCTGAGTAGCTGGGACTACAGGCATGCACCACTACACCTGCACCTGGCAGATTTTCTTTTTTTTTTTTTTTGAGACAGAGTCTCGGTCTGTTGCCCAGGCTGGAGTGCAATGGCATGATCTCAGCTCACTGCAACCTCTGCCTCCTGGGCTCAAATGATTCTCCTGCCTCAGCCTCCTGAGTAGCTGGGATTATAGGCACCCGCTACCATGCCTGGCTAATTTTTGTATTTTTAGTAGAGATGGAATTTTGCCATGTTGGCCAGGCTGGTTTTGATCTCCTGTCCTCAAGTTATCTGCCTGCCTTGGCCTCCCAAAATGCTGGGATTACAGGCATGAGCCACTGTGCCAGTCCCTCCTTGCCCAACTCTTAAAAACTTCCCTGCCGTTTGTTTCAGCAGAGTTCAGTTTGGACTCATCTCTGGCCTCTCTCCCATACTGCAATCGCCTTGAATAAAGTCTTCCTTGTCTGTTTAACTTTGTCAGGTGCAATTTTTGCATTAAAGAGAAGGCAGCAGATCACTGTATCACTAAGAAGTGGAGAGATGGTGTTGAGTCCCGATGTCCCCAGCGTTTTTGTGACTCCTTTTCTATAGATCGGGCAGTTAAAATGGGGAGATCCTGAAAGTCTCAGCCAGCCACAGGAACAAAAACTGTTCTTATTAATGTTTAATCCCCAAAGGACAATGGCCTTTAGATGACACCAAATTGCAGCTGGGACCAAGACCCATTTAGATCTTGCAGCTATAATTGTACTCCATCTCCTGGTAGACCTGGGCTGGCTGCATAGACTTCCCCAGGCATTTCACCGTCTTAGCATTTTATGTCGTTGGATTTTCTGAACTCCTTTCTGACTTTAGCCCCTCCTGACATTTCTCCCTTATGTACTGAGTGAGGAAGCTTTTGGAGCTGAGCCTGGTGGGAACCTGGTTCCTGGTACTCACCAGCCAATCACAGGGCAGTGCTGTGGGAAGTTCACTCAAGAACAAGAAGTGTCAGATAATTTTGGCTTTGTTCTGAAACTGAAGTCAAAGATTCAACTCAACAGAGGCACTTAAATGGCTCTCCAATGAAATCATTACATTGTTTCCTGAGTTTCAGTGGTCTTTCATGGTGTCACATACATAGCTTATTTAAAGTAAATCTTTTTCCCTCTGTGTGTAATAGCCTCTTAGCATCTTATTAAATATATTCCCCTTTCACTTCAAAAAATATTTTCCACTGGTGCTTGAAATTAGCCTAGGATTTTTTTCTTTTGTCCTTCCACTTTGTCAACATTACAGGTACCATCAGGCACTCTTACTGACGTTCATTTGAGAGGCAAAAAGTCCAGGCAGGATGGCACTGATTCCAAGATTTTGATACTTTTCCATTTCCTCAGGGCGAGAATGATTATGCTTTGAAAATACAGACATTTGTAGCTGATTAGAGTATACGATGGAGATGCTGTTTCCTTGCAGCAAACATGACCTTCCTTCAGTGTCTAGTTAGGTGACAGCTTCCACATCATGGCCTGGGGCTTCGATATTTCACTTTCTGGATCTTTTTTTCTGGTAGAGACTTGGAGAGCAAAATGGTGAAATGAGTAGGGGAATACGAAGATAGGACATTATAGAAAGCAACAAAAGGGAATTGTAGCATATTTATTAATTATTAATTAGGTGTTTTTATTTGAATCTCACAAATCAAAAGGGATACCTGTTGGAATGAAGTCTTGTTAGTTAAGTAGGCAATTCTTGAAATAGGGTTCCATTCAAAGATGTTTGTTTTGTACACACATTTTATTATTTTTATTCATTATTTTTTATTGGAAGCAGAGTAGCCCTCTTGTCACCCAGGCTGGAGTGCAGTGGCGCTATCTTGGCTCACTGCAGCCTCCGCCTCCTGGGTTCAAGTGATCCTTCTGGTTCAACTTCCTGAGTAGCTGGGATTACAGGAGTAAGACACCACCCCTGGCTAAGTTTTGTATTTTTAGTAGAGACAGGGTTTCACCATTTGGCTAGGCTAGTCTTGAGCTCCTGGCCTCAAATAGTCTGCCTGCTTTGGCCTCCCAAAGTGCTGGGATTACAGGCGTGAGCCACTCTGCCTGGCGAGTACAAACATTTTAAAGTATCTAAAACTTTAAAAAATTAGTTCCAACATTTAAATTTCTGGGGCTATCATATAAAATTTTGGATTTCTGGCTTGGAATCAGACAATCTGATCACAGTAGTCCACGTTCCCAAATAGGAACAGCCACTGGATCAGGGTGGGGACATGAAGGGGAAGTCTCCGGGTGGATGTTTTTGTATCTCAGTTTCACCTGAAATGCTCGTTGGTTCATTCCCTCCCTCCCTGCCTCCCAGTGAACACCTGCTGTGAGCAAGCAGCACGGCTTTACAGGAATGGGGAGGAGGCGAGTCCTGGCTGGACCGAGGGTGGAGGCTGTTTGTCATTCTGGGGAGGTGTCTTAGAACCCACATCAACAATTAGAGGCCACACCAGGCAGTGATGAAAGCAGAGAGAGCACTGGACAGAGAGTCAGACGGCATGGTTTCCTGCTGATGCTGCTATTTATCTATGGATAGTTTCGGGCACATCATTTAATCATACTGCATTGGATTCCTCATCTATAAGCAATGCTTATTGTAATTATCTCATTGGGTGGTTTTGTTTAAAAAGGTAATAATAACTAAGCAGACATGTACAGAACACTGACCACACTCAGGCTCCAGGCTAAGCCCCTAGTGAGTGTGGACCAATTATTCCATGCAGCCGTCTCATGAAGCGGGGGTTTCTCTCCTCTCCCCTTTACAAGTGAGGAGAAGTAGCATCTGCCACCATGACTCTGGCGCTGTAGAGCCTGCCCCTTCTCACCCCCTCTCTAAGGACAGGGTCTGTTCAGGTGTGTTAAGGTATTCTCCTGCTTGAGAGTTCGCCTTCCTTATAAGGGGACTTCCATCTCTGGACCTCTCAATGTTGAATTTATCTTATGACTTCTTTAAAAATAAGTAAGTATTAAGCTCCAGTATTGTGCCTGTAGGTGCTAGGCCCACAGCTAGCGACATACACCACGGGAGATGAAGACACAGCTTCTGTTCATGTAGTTAGAGATGGACCGGGGAGGAGGGAGAGGGAACACATTAATCGCCTAATTAAACAACAACGCAAACAACCAGCACTTAACGCTGGTCCACGGAAGAATGGGGGATTTGGTCCAGCTGCAGTGGTCAGGGAGGGATTCCCCAGGGCAGTGACCACTGAGCTGGGTTCTGAAGGAAGAACAGGTCTCAGCCAGTTGGGGAGAAAAGGGAGCTACATTCTGTCAGAGGGAGCAGGTGGCGCCGAGGTGCCTTGTCGAGGAAAGCAAAGCGCATTTCAGGGAGTAAAGGAAGCTGACTGGATGGGGGCGCCGGGGCCGGTGGGGCCAGGGTGAGTGGATATTCACCCTGAAATATTTAGGGGCTATTTAGGATAAATATTTAGGGGCTAGACCTCTGGGACTTCTAACGCTGTGTGGAGCAGTTTGTCCTTATCCTAAGAGCAACTAGAAGTGACTGAAGTACTGAAATCAGAAGGTGGACGTGCTTGGATTTGCCTTGTGAAAACTGCTTCTCTGCAGAATGAGTTGGAGTAAGGACATCTGGATGGAGATGGCCACGTTGAACGGCTGTTGCTGTCATCCTCATGAGAGGTGGTGGCAGCCAAGGGTGGAGGCAGTGGAAGTGGAAAAAGTCCTTAGGGTCTAGAGGTATTTAGGGGTTAAAATCAACAGGACTTGATGATGTGTTAGATATCAGGAACAGGGTGTGACGAGGGTGTCAAGGACGGCTGTGGAGTTTCTGGTCTTCAGGATTAGATGGAATGGATTGAATTGACGCTGAGCTGGGAGGACCAGGCTTGGGGCTGGTGGACAGCAAGTGAAGTAAGATGATTTGGTTTCCAGATTTGTTGAATTTGAGGGGACTTTGACATATCCAAATGGAAATGTCAAGCAGAGAGTTGGATTATATGAGTTTAGTCGGGCAGAAGGCATCCTTTTTTAACTTGATATTTTGAAATAATTGTAGACTAATGAAAGTTGCAAAAATAGCGCAAGGAGACCCTTCACCCAGCTGTCCCCAGTGCTGACATCTTATCTAATTATAGATCAGTACCCAAACCAGAAAGGCCATGTAGGGATAATACTGCTACTAGACAACAGGTCATGTTCAGATTTCATTATTTATGTGCATTCATTTGTGTGTGTCCGTGTGTATTGTTCTATGTGATTTTATCCCACATATAGATTCACGAACCCTTCACCAAAATCAATGTTCCATCAATACAAAGAAGCTCCCTCCTGCGACCCTCATATTCCCCCCAACACCTGTACCTGTCCCTCTGGCAACAAGTAGGCCCCTCCCTATCTCTATGCTTTTATCATTTTTAGAATATTATATAAATGGAATTATATAGTATGTAACCCATTGCATACTGCCATGGACTTTTTTTGTTTTTTTTTTTTTTTTGCTAAGCATAGTGCCCTTGAGATCCATCTAGGCCATTGTATGTGTGTCAAAAGTTTCTCCTTTTTCTCATTGAGGGATATTCTACTGCGTGGCTGTACCAGGATTTGTTTACCCATTCGCCTATTGAAAGACATTTTAGTTTTCTTTTTTTTTTTTTTAATTTCCATAGGTTATTGGGGAACAAACAGGTGGTGTTTGTTTATATGGGTAAATTCTTTAGTGGTGATTTTTGAGATTTTGGCGCACCCATCACCCAAGCAATACACACTGCACCCTATTTGTAATCTTTTATCCCTCACCCACTTCCCACCCTTTCCCTCTGAGTCTCCGAAGTCCATTGTATCCTTCTTATGCCTTTGCGTTCTCATAGCTTAGCTCCCACTTATGAATGAGAACACACGATGTTTGGTTTTCCATTCCTGAGTTCTTCACTTAGAATTATGGTCTTCAATGTCATCCAGGTCACTGTGAATGCCATTAATTCATTCCTTTCTATGACTGAATAGTATTCCATCATATGTACATGTATATGACAGTTTCTTTATCCACTTGTTGATTGATGGGCATTTGAGTTGCTTCCACATTTTTGCAATTGCGAATTGTGCTGCTATAAACATGCTTGTTTAAGTATCTTTTTTGTGTAATGACTTCTTTTCCTCTGGGTAGATCCCCAGTAGTGGTATTGCTGCATCAAATGGTATACCTTCTTTTAGTTCTTTAAAGGAATCCCTACACTGTTTTCCATAGTGGTTGTACTAGTTTACATTCCCACCAGCAGTGTAGACTTGTTTCCTGTTCACTGCATCCATGCCAAAATCTAGTATTTTTTTATTTTTTGATTATGGCCATTCTTGCAGGAGTAAGGTGGCATTGCATTGTGGTTTGATTTGCATTTCCCCGATCATTAGTGATGCTGAGCATTTTTTCGTATGTTTGTTGGCCATTTGTGTATCTTCTTTTGAGACTTGTCTGTTCATGTCTTTAGCCCACTTTTTGATGGGATTTTTTTCTTACTGTTTTGTTTGAGTTTGTTGTAGAGTCTGCATATTAGTCCTTTGTCAGATGTATAGATTGTGAAGATTTTCCCCCACTCTGTGGGTTGTCTCTTTACTCTGTTGACTGTTCCTTTTTCTGTGCAAAACTCTTTAGTTTAATTAAGTTCCAGCTATTTATCTTTATTTTCATTGCATTTGTTTTTGGGTTCTTGGTCATGAAATCTTCACCTAAGCCAACGTCTAGAAGGGTTTTTCCAATGTTATCTTCTAGAATTTTTATAGTTTTGGGTCTTAGATTTAAGTCCTTAATCCATCTTGAGCTGATTTTTGTATAAGGTGAGAGATGAGGAATCTAGTTTCATTCTCCTGCATGTGGCTAGCCAATTATTCCATCACCATTTGCTGAAAAGGGTGTCCTTTGCCCACCTTACGTTTTTGTTTGCTTTGTCGAAGATCAGTTGGCTATAAGCATTTGGGTTTATTTCTGGGTTCTCTATTTTGTTCCATTGGTCTATGTGCCTATTTTTACCAGTATCATGCTCTTTTGGTGACTGTGGTCTTACAGTATAGTTTGAAATCAGGTAATGTGATGCTTCCAGATTTGTTCTTGTTGCTTACTCTTGCTTTAGCTATGTGGGCTTTTTTTGGGTTCCATATGAGTTTTAGAATTGTTTTTTCTAATTCTATGAAGAATAATGGTGGTATTTTGATGGGAATTGCATTGAATTTGTAGGTTGCTTTTGGCAGTATGGTCATTTTCACAGTATTGATTCTACCCATCCATGAGCATGGGGTGTATTTCTGTTTGCTTGTATAGTCTATGATGTCTTTCAGCAGTGTTTTATAGTTTTTCTTGTAGAGGTCTTTTACCTCCTTGGTTAGGTATATTTCTAAATGTTTTTTTTTTTTTTTTTTTTTTTGGCAGGTATTCTAAAGGGGGTTGAGTTTTTGAGTTGATTCTCAGCTTGGCTGCTGTTGGTGTATAGAAAAGCTACTAATTTGTGTACATTAATTTTGTATCTGGAAACTTTGCTGAATTCTTTTATCAGTTCTGGGAGTTTTCTGGAGGAGTCTTTAGGGTGTTCTAGGAAAATAGTCATGTTGTCAGCAAGTAATGACAGTTTGATTTCCTCTTTCTGTTGTCATACAAAGATTTGGATGCCCTTTATTTCTTTCTCTTGTCTGATTGCTCTGGCTAGGACTTCCAGGACTATGTTGAAGAAGAGTGGTGAGAGTGGGCATCCTTGTCTTGTTCTACTTCTTAGAAGGAATGCTTCCAACTTTTCCCCATTCAGTATTATGTTGGCTGTGGGTTTGTCATAGATGGCTTTCATTACATTAAGGTATGTCCTTTGTATGCTGATTTTGTTGAGAGTTTTAATCATAAAGTGATGCTGGATTTTGTCAAATGCTTTTTCTGCATCTATTGAGATCATGTGATTTTTGCTTTTAATTCTGTTTATGTATCACATTTATTGACTTCTGTATGTTAAACCATCCCTGCATAGCTGATATGAAACCCACTTGATCATGGTGAATTATGTTTTTGATATATTGTTGGATTTGGTTAGCTAGTATTTTGTTAAGGATTCAGGTATATGTTTATCAGGTCTATGTTTATCAGCATCTATGTATGTCATCTATATTGGTCTATAGTTTTCTTTTTTTGGTTATGTCCTTTCCTGGTTTTGGTATTAGGGTGATACTGGCTTCATAGAATGATTTAGGGAGGGTTCTGTCTTTCTCTATCTTGTAGAACAGTGTAAATAGGTTTGGTATCAATTCTCCTTTGAATGTCTGGTAGAATTCTGCGGTGAATTGGTCTTGTCCTGGACTTTTTTTTGTTGGTAATTTTTAAATTACCATTTCAATCTTGCTGCTTGTTATTGGTTTGTTCAGGGTATCTAATTCTTCCTGATTTAAGCTAGGAAGGTTGTACCTTTCCAGGAATTTATCCATCTCTTCTAGTTTTTCTAGTTTATGCTTGTAAAGGTGTTCATAGTAGCCTTGAATGATCTGTTGTATTTCTGTGATGTCAGTTGTAGTATCTCCCATTTTGTTTCCTTTTTTTTTTTTTTTTTTTTTGAGACGGAGTCTCGCTCTGTCGCCCAGGCTGGAGTGCAGTGGCTGGATCTCAGCTCACTGCAAGCTCCACCTCCCGGGTTTATGCCATTCTCCTGCCTCAGCCTCCTGAGTAGCTGGGACTACAGATGCCCGCCACCTCGCCCGGCTAGTTTGTTTGTATTTTTTAGTAGAGATGGGGTTTCACCGTGTTAGCCAGGATGGTCTCGATCTCCTGAGCTCGTGATCCGCCCGTCTCGGCCTCCCAAAGTGCTGGGATTACAGGCTTGAGCCACTGCGCCCGGCCCCCATTTTGTTTCTTATTGAGCTTATTTGGATTTTCTCTCTTCTTTTCCTGGTTAATCTTGCTAAAGGTCTATCAATTTTATTTATCTTTTCAAAGAGCCAGCTTTTTGTTTCGTTTATCTTTTGTTTTTTATTTGTTTTTTTTTTTTTTTGGTTGATTGTTTGTTTCAATTTCACTTAGTTCTGCTCTGATCTTGGTTATTCCCTTCCTTCTGCTGGGTTTGGGTTTTATTGTTTCTTGTTTCTCTAGTTCCTTGAGATGTGACCTTAGATTGTCTGTTTCTGTTCTTTCAGACTTTTTGATGTAGGTGTTTAGGGCTATGAACACTCCTTTTAGCACTGCCTTTGCTGTATCCCAGAGGTTTTGATAGGTTGTGTCACTATTGTCATTCAGTTTGAAGAATCGTTTAATTTCCATCATGATTTCATTTTTGACCCAGTGATCATTCAGGAGCAGGTTATTTAATTTCTATGTATTTGGATGATTTTGAAGGTTCCTTCTGGAGTTGATTTCCAGTTTTATTTCACTGTGGTCTCAGAGTGCTTGATATAATTTCAATTTTCTTAAATTTATTGAGGCTCGTTTTGTGGCCTATCATATGGTCTATTTTGGAGAAAGTTCCTTGCGCCATTGAATAGAATGTATATTCTGCAGTTGGATGGAATGTTCTGTATATATCTGTTAAGTCCATTTGTTCCAGGGTATAATTTAAATCCATCATTTCTTTGTTGGCCTTCTGTCTTGATGACCTGTCTAATGTTGTCAGTGGAGTATTGAAGTTCCCCACTATTGTGTTGCTGTCTATCTCATTTCTTAAGTCTATTAGTAATTGTTTCATAAATTTGGGAGCTCTGGTGTTAAGTGCATGTATGTTTAGGATTGTGATATTTTCCTGTTGGACAAGGCCTTTTATCATTATATCATGTCTCTCTTGGCCTTTTAAAACTGCTGTTGCTTTAAAGTTTGTTTTGTCTGATATAAGAATATCTACTTCTGCTCACTTTTGGTGTCCATTTGTATGAAATGTCTTTTTCCACCCCTTTACTTTAAGTTTACATGAGTCCTTATGTGTTAGGTGAGTCTCTTGAAGGCAGCAGATAGTTGGTTGGTAAGTTCTTATCCATTACACAATTCTGTGTCTTTTAAGTGGAGCATTTAGGCCATTTGCATTCAATGTTAGTATTGAGATGTGAGGTACCGTTGCATTCATCATGCTGTTCGTTGCCTGTATATTTGTGTTTTCATTTTTGTTTTTCAAATTGCATTTTTGTTTTATAGATCCTGTGAGATTTATGTTTTAAAGAGGTTGTGTTTTGATGTGTTTCCAGGATTTGTTTCAATATTTAGAGCTCCTTTTAGCAGTTCTTGTAGTGGTGCTTGGTAGTGGTGAATTCTCTCAGCATTTGTTCTTCCAAAAAAGACTGTATCTTTCCTTCATTTATGAAGCTTAGTTTCACTGGATAAGAAATTTTTGGCTGATAATTGTTTTGTTTGAGGAGGCTGAAGATAGGACCCCACTCCCTTCTAGCTTGTAGGGTTTCTGCTGAGAAATCTGCTGTTATTCTGATAGGTTTTCCTTTATAGGTTACCTGGTGCTTCTGTCTCACAGCTTTTAAGATTCTTTCCTTTGTCTTTTTAGATAACTTAATGACAGTGTGCCTAGGCAATGATCTTTTTGTGATGAACTTCCCAGGTGTTTTTTGTACTTCTTGTATTTGGATGTCTAGGTCTTTAGCAAGGCTGGGGAAGTTTTCCTTGATTATTGCCTCAAATATGTTTTCCAAACTTTTAGATTTCTCTTGTTCCTCAGGAATGCCAATTATTCTTAGGTTTGGTTGTTTAACATAATCTCAAACTTCTTGGAGGTTTTGTTCATATTTTCTTATTATTTTTTCTTTGTCTTTGTTGGACTGGGTTAATTCAAAGACCTTGTCTTTGAGCTCTGAATTTCTTTCTTCTACTTGTTTGATTCTATTGCTGAGACTTTGCAGAGCATTTTGCATTTCTATAAGGGTGTCCATTGTTTCTTGAAGTTTTGATTGTTTTTTATTTATGGTATGTATTTCATTGAATATTTCTCCCATCACTTCTTGTATCATATTTTGGATTTCCTTACATTGGGCTTCACCATTCTCTGGTGCCTCCCTGATCAGCTTAATAGCTAACCTCCTGAATTCTTTTTCAGGTAAATTAGGGATTTCTTCTTGGTTTGCATTCATTGCTAGTGAGCTACTGTGATTTTGGGGGGCTGGTAAAGAATCTCCTTTTGTCATAGTACCAGGGTTGGCTTTCTCGTTTCTTCTCATTTGGGTAGGCCCTGTCAGAGGGAAGGTCTGGGGCTGAAGGCTGTTGTTCAGATTTTTTGTCCCATGGGGTATTCCCTTGAGGTAGTACTCTTCCCCTTTTCCTTGGGATATGGCTTCCTGAAAGCCAAGCTGTGGTGATTGTCATCTCTCTTCTGGATCTAGTCACCCAGCAAGTCTACCAGGCTCTGAGCTGGTACTGGGGTTGTCTACACAGAGTCCTGTGATGTGAACCATCTTGTGGTTCTCTCAGCTGTGGATACCAGCACCTGTTCTGGTGGAGGTAGCATGGAGGTGAAATGGACTCTGTGAGGTTTCTTAGCTTTGGTGGTTTAAGCATTATTTTTGTGCTGGTTAGCCTCCTGCCAGGAGGTGGCACTTTACAGAGAGCATCAGCTATGGTATTATGAGGAGGAACAGGAGGTGGGCAGGGCCCTAGAACTCCCAAGAGTATATGCCCTTGTCTTCAGTTACCAGGGTGAGTAGGAAAGGACCATTGGGTGGGGGCAGGGCTAGGCATGTCTGAGCTCAGACTCTCCTTTGGGTGGATCTTGCTGTGACTGCTGTGGGAGATGGGGGTGACATTCCCAGGTCAACGGAGTTATGTTCCTAGGAGGATTATGGCTGCCTCTACTGCACATTGTCAGGGAAGTGAGGGAGAGCCAGCAGTCACAGGCCTCACCCGGCTCCCACAGAATCCAAAGGGCTGGTCTCACTCCCACTGTGCCCCCCACCAACAGCACTGAGTCTGTTTCCAGACAGTGGGCGAGCTAGGTGGAGAACTTGCCCTAGGCTACCCACCTCCCAGCTGTGAAAGCAAGTATGGCTTGGCTTCTTCCCCTGCTTGTGGAGTCTGCATACCGGATTCACACCCTCCACCAAGTTCTGTCCAGGACACTTCTTGATCAGTTCAAACTGTTACAAGGTTCGGCTGGAGATTCCCTTCTCCCTGTGACCTTTCCCTAGTGCCTCTGGCCACCCTGCTGAAGGACCCCAGTGAGGCCAGGCAGAAATGGTTTGCTAGGGGACCCAGCGAGCTCACAGGGCTCTTGCTGATGCTTCCTCGACCCCTGTATTTTGCTCAGCTCTCTAAATTGACTCAGTTCCAGGTAAGGTCAGAATCTTCTCCTGTAATCTAGACGTTCAGTTTCTCCACTGGGGGTGTGTGTTTGGCAGCAGATGCCCTCCCTTTCCCACTTCCACAGTTTGGGCACTCACTGTATTTGGGGGTGTCTCCCGGGTCCTGCAGGAGCCATTCACTTCCTTCAGAGGGTCTGTGGGTCCTCTTGGGTTTCCTGATTTACTCCTGCAGTCTTTCTGGAGCCAAAATTCACAGCGTGAGCCTCCACATGCTGCTCTGTCTGTCCGAGTCAGAGCTGCAATCTGAGTCAGAGCATGGCAGTCCTGCCTCCCGTCTGCCATGCTCCCTCCATTTTAGGTTTTTGCTATTATAAGTAACACTAACATGAACACTTCTGTACAAGTTTCTTCGTGTGAACATATTTTCACTTCTCTGGGATAAATGCCCAAGAATATGTTTTTTGGGTTATGTGATACGTGCATGTTTAGTTTTATAAGAAATGGCCCAACAATTTTCCAGAGTGGCTGTATGGTTTATGTGCCCACCAGCAATGAGGATGTTCCCAGTTTCTCTGCATCCGCATCAGCATTTGGATTGGAATGGGTTCTCTGCTCCCGCAGGACAGAAAAGGACTTTCCTCCCCTATTCCAAGTGTCTAGAGATGGAGACTAGAAACGGATAGAAAGTGGACCTGCAATCACACAGTTAAAAAAAACCTCAAATAATATTGAAATAAATGTTTTTGTACATAGACTTCTTTGTTGTTTATTTAGTTATCGTAGTGGTTAGGTACAAGACTTTCGAGTACTACTTTTTACCTTCTCTGCACACTTTACTCCCATCTGTGGGCTACCCCTGCTTAAGGGCTTACCTTAATCTTGCTAGGGTGGTAGGAGAGTGTCAGGGAAGTTATGGTTACCTCTCCCTCCACCACTACTGCTACTGCCACTATTACCATTACTGCCACTACCACTACCATTGCTGCCACATACTGTAATCACTAATACCATTACTACCACCCCATAACAACTCTTACCACCACCATTACTATTATCATTACTCCTACCATTACTATCACTAGTACTACAACTGTTATTACCACCACTACCACTGTCACCACTGTTACCACCATCATTGCTACTACCACTACCACTGCTGCCACTATGGCTGCCACTACTCCCACTACTACTACCATTACCTTTGCCACTACTACTACTACCGTTGTCACCATGATCACTCCTCACACCAGCACAACCACCATGAGTGTTTGCCATGAGTCAGACACTCTGCTGAACATTTACAGTATCCGATCACATTTACTCCTCGTGGCAACCCTACAGTAAATGATCATTTCCAGGTTAAAGATGAGGAATCTGAGGTTTCAAGGATTTCTCTTGAGTTCAGCATCAAATCAGCACCACTGTTGGCTCCACTCTGAATTTTAAAATAATTTTTATTTTAGATTCAGGGGCACATGTGCTTGTTTGTTACATGGGTTCTGCATGCATAATGGTGGGGGTTGGGCTTCTAGTGTACTCCTCACCCAAATTTTGGACATTGTACTGAGTGTAGGTAACTTCAACACTCATTCCCCCTCACTCTCTCCCGGCTCAGAGTCTATTTTCTCCATCTTTATGTCCATGTGTACCTTTTGTTGAACTCCCACTTAGAGGTGAGAAACTTGTGATATTTGATTTTCTGTTTCTTTGATAGTTCACTTCTTACAGTAATGGCCTCCAGCTCCATCTGTGTTGCTGCAAAGGACATGATTGTATTCTTTTTTTATGGCTGTGTAGTGTTTTATGGTGTATATATATTACGTTTTCTTTATCCAGTCAACCATTGATGGACACTTAGATTGGTTCCATGACTTTGCTTTTGTGAACAGTGCTGCAATAAACACACAGGTGCAGGTGTCTTTTTTTATATAATGACTTCTTTCCCTTTGGGTTAATGCCCAGTAGTGGGATTGCTGGGTCAAATGGAAGTTCTATTTTTAGTTCTTTGAGAAATCTCTATACTGTTTTCGTAGGGGTTGTACTGACTTACATTCTTGCCAACAGTGTATGAGTGTTCCCTTTTCTCTGCATCCTTGCCAACGTCTACTGTTTTCTGGCTTTAATAAAAACCATTCTGATGGATGTTAGGTGGTATTTCAGTGTGGTTTTGCTTTGCATCTCTCTGACAATCATCCCCGTTTACTTTGGTACCCAGTAGCTGACTTGCCGTCTTACTCCCTTGGCCAGTTTCCTTCAATCTTAGCTTTAAACTCATCTCTTCCTCCCTTCACCCCTGCATCCATCCTCTAGGACTGACAGAGCATCTCTCAGGTGCTAGGCTCTGTCAGTTCGCAATGAGCCTTAGTCTGCATAAAGTCTCCTGGGGAAGAACTCAACAGGACAATGACCACAGTGACCACCATGAGGGTACAAGTAAGGGCGACACATGCAGCAGGCTCCACACCTCTGCTCACTGGTACTGCCTGTCCCGCCTTGCACTCTGGTCTTTTGAAGAAACTGATTTTTCTCAATAACTGAATTTTTAGTCACCTTCTGGGATCCAGTTTTCCTTGTTGACTTCCTGTCCTTATCTCTCCCGTTGACTTGCTGATGGAACCGTCTCCTCGCTTTGGAGCTCTGGAGCTAGGAGATGGAAATAAACCATATTAACTTTATGTGCTTGGAACATAAAGCATATTAACAAGTATCATTTTTATTTTTTTTAAAGTTGAGCCAAAATATTATTTAACATTTAAATAATTGCAAGCATGTTTATTATAATTTACAGATGAGTTAGTTATATACACAAATATAATTTTGACTACAAAATCCCAGCAAAATAGTTACATTTAAATCATTGGATGTATAGAAGCCAATTTAGAAGACTTCTAGTCCCCTAAGTTCACCACCCTTAAATTATATAAAAAAAAGTGATCATTTTGATTTCAAGTGAAAGATGAGGAAGTGTTACCACATTTCATCATTCAAAAATGAAAATTTTATCTGTCTGTACAAAGCCATTCACAGGCAACATGGACACTTAAAGCACCATTGCAAGACTTCAAATGTGTAAAATGTTTAATTAAAACCTCCAAGGATTTTCTTTTTAAGATTGTGGGGGTTTAACTTTGTTCTAACAACTAGAATTGTGGTGAAACTAACAGAAGTTTTGCTTTTCTCCTTCAGTCTAATTTTAAAATAGTTCTTTCTGTCCTTCCCATCACCATTCACTTCTAAAGGAGAGTGGTGTATGGAAGAATTCTTAACCAAGTTTTTTTTTTTTTTTTTTTTTTTTTTTGAGACGGAGTCTCGCTCTGTCACCCAGGCTGGAGTGCAGTGGCCCGCTCTCTGCTCACTGCAAGCTCCGCCTCCCGGGTTCGCGCAATTCTCCTGCCTCAGCCTCCCGAGCAGCTGGGACTACAGGCGCCCGCCACCTCGCCCGGCTTATTTTTTTGTATTTTTAGTAGAGACGGGGTTTCACCATGTTAGCCAGGATGGTCTCGATCTCCTGACCTCGTGATCCGCCCGTCTCGGCCTCCCAAAGTGCTGGGATTACAGGCTTGAGCCACCGCGCCCGGCTTAACCAAGTTTTTGATCATTTTGTAGTAAGGTTGGAATCCCATGGTGATATGGTTTGCTGTGTCCCCTCCCAAATCTCATCTTTAGTTACAGCTCCCGTAATCCCCACATGTCATGGGAGGGACCTCATGGGAGCTAATTGAATCATAAGGGCAGGGCTTTCCTGTGTTTTCCTGTGATAGTGAATAAATCTCATGAGATCCTATGTTGTTTTATAAAGGGCAGTTCCCCTGCACATGCTCTCTTGCCTGCCACCATGTAAGACATGCTTTGCTCCTTCTTTGCCTTCCACCATGATTGTGAGGCCTCCCCAGCCATGTGGAACTGTGAGTTCATTAAACCTCTTTTTCTTTTCTTTTTTTTTTTTTTTGAGACAGAGTCTTGCTCTGTCGCCCAGGCTGGAGTGCAGTGGCCGGATCTCAGCTCACTGCAAGCTCTGCCTCCCGGGTTCACGCCATTCTCCTGCCTCAGCCTCCCGAGTAGCTGGGACTACAAGTGCCCGCCACCTCGCCCAGCTAGTTTTTTTGTATTTTTTTAGTAGAGATGGGGTTTCATGTGTTAGCCAGGATGATCTCGATCTCCTGACCTCGTGATCCGCCCGTCTGAGCCTCCCAAAGTGCTGGGATTACAGGCTTGAGCCACCGCACCTGGCCTAAACCTCTTTTTCTTTATAAATTACTTCATCTCTGGTATGTCTTTATAGCAGTGTGAGAATGGACTAATACACATGGGGAACAATTTTCCAAAATCCAATGAAAAATGTCCCATTATTTTCAAATATGCAGAGGTGCTAGATTTCAGAAACACAAAATACAACCTAAGTCTCTGAAAGAAAATAGTATGCTTTAGCATGTTTTAAAAGAAAGCCTATGCATTGTCGGAAAGCTTTTTTCAAGGCAAATGATGCGAGCTTTCCGACCCATGGTGCTGGAAAGTAGCCTGTTTCCAGGGTATGACAGCAGACTCTGTAAATGCATTCCTTGTCATTACCTAGGAAGGTCACAAGACACCTAGAATAAAGACTCTGCAAAATCTGACCAACTCTTGTGGTGCTGCACTCTCCATGTGTTTCTGTATGGGTATGTAAACACTGGAGGCAGTTCTTAGGGCAAATCAGATAGAAATAAAATCATGACCAGGTAGATTACAAAGGTTACCTGAGGTGGTAACCTTGCAAGCAGTTAGGATGAAAAATCCATCCCCACACTGAAATAAGTTCAAAGTTAAGGTCATCTATTTTAACAAATATAGTTTGTAATGAATGAATGAAATTCTCCTGACTCCGTGTTCTAAGCTGACTTTTACAGAATCTCTGGACATTGCTCTTGGGTTGTGCTAATGACACTGATTCCTGTTGGCCCTTCCCCACCTCGGCCCTTCCCCACCTCCACCCACTCTTGTGTTGTGTGTTCCCCACCACTCTAGCCCTGTGGCTCCCACAGTGTCCTGGCTACAGCCATCCTTAGAATTTCTGTGTGAGTCCCAAGACAACCAATGCCTGGCCTTGCCTGCGTGCCCCAGAAGCTTTGTTCTGTCCAGCTCTGCACGCTGCCTGATCTGGACATCGGGTGTCAGGAGACCCACTCCCCTACTCTGACCCAGCAGTGTGGGCAAGGAGAAATGCCGTTTATAATTAGATGGAAGAGACATGGCTCTTTTGATGCAGTTAGATTTCACAACAGTAAGACATTTGAAATTAGTTTCCTGTAGGGTTTTGGTTTGTTTTCAGTTAGACAGATTGAAAAATAATGAGGCAAGTGGGGATACTTTTAAGTTTTGCTGCCGTCTGGAGGGAATTAATTTGTCCCTTTGTAATTGAAGATTAGATCCAAAGATGATTTTTAGCTGGAGGCCTTCTTAAGGCATGTTGAAATCTTGGCAATCAAACGTTTTAAGTATTTTTTTTTTCTTTTTTGAATTTATTTTTTGTTATTTTCTGGCTGATTGAGGCACGGACAGATGGAGTTTTTTCTAATGGTCTCCTGATGCCTGGAAATAATATGCCTTTTCTTTTTCTCCCGAGTAATATAAACAAAACCAACATGTCTTCTTTGTGTGGGATAATGGGTCAGTTGGCATAAATACTAAAAGTTATTGGGGGAGTGTCCAGGCTCTGAAGCCAGACTGCCTGGGTGTGAGTCTCTGCTGCTTATAAGCTGTGTGACCTTGGGCAAGTTACTTAATCTCTCTGTGTTCACATTTTCTTATCTGTAAAATGAGGATGGTCATGAGACAACTCTTGGGTTGATGTGAAGATTAAAAATAATATTTGTAACTCAGAACAATGTCCTGGTACATTGTAAGCATAATAATAATAATAATCATAAAATAATAATAATAAGCATGTTATTTCCTTTCTGGGAAGTAGTATAATTAGTGGAAGAGTCTAACCCCCTTTTTGTAAGAGCTCTGAGCAGTGAAGGCATGTAGAAGAGCAGCTAGCTGGCTCCATCACTTGACACTTTTTGATAATAACTGATATGCATTGAGAATTTTTGCAAAATACTTCCCCTGTGCCAACCATGTCATTCCCCCACTAGCCCCGTGAGGTAGGTACCGCTCTTGTTCACACAGAGGAGGGCACTGACATTTACTGGGCTTCTGTGCATCTCCCAAGGTTACAAACACAACGAACGGCAGAGCAGGGATCAAATCTGGATTTAAATGACATCAGAATATTTGCTGATAACAATAATCCCCAATGGCCTCTTTTGTGCAGTCAACAACAAATGACCTATTGGGAAATTTAAGAATAACACTAAAAAATCATTCCTAACCCATCCTCTAGCCTGACTTGCCCTCCAAGTGATGCCCTATTTTCTGTCTAGTTGAGTTTCATTAAGGAAATTACAAAAAGGGGACCAGATTACTCTCACTGGAATAATGACATCATGTGTGAGAACATGGTGGCATATAGCACGTGGGCAGCATTCACTTATTTATCCAATAAACATTGATGCATCTTCTGCGTGCTGTAAGCTCTGGCTTAGGGTAGGCAGAGAGGGATGACAGTTGAGATCTGCTCTGTGGTAACTTCAGTTTAGTGGGACCTGCCTCATCTGCAGTAGTATCTTCAACAAACGCCAGATTCTGACGAACTTGAAAAATCAGAATTTTGGTCATTTCTTTCTGAAGCACTGTTACTGGTGAAGGGTGTCCAGGTTCTTGGCTTCTTGAACAAAGAACTGGACAAAACACACACAAAAAGGAAGGAATGAAGGGATTGATTGAAATTGAAAGTATGTTCCACAGTGTGTGAGTGGACCTGAGCCTAGGGGCTCAAGGGCCCTGTTGCAGAATTTTATGGAGTTTAAATACCTTCTAGGGGTTTCCACTGGTTACTCGGTATACGCCCTATGTACACCAAGTACATCCCTGGGAGAGGATGAACTGGGAAATTTACAAAGTCATTTCCTCGGGGTGTGCCCTGTGGAGAGGATGTTTCCTGTCATAGCTGAAGTGTGAATGGGCCTTAGGTTCCCTGCCTCCAGACCCTATTTTCCTGCCTCAGCACTGCAACCTAAGTCAAGTTTCCTCCAAATTGTACTGAACATAAACTAGTGAACCTATTTCACTTGGGCCTCTGAACACAGCATTTCTTTTTCTTTTTTTTTTATTTTTTTGAGACAGTGTCTTGCTCTGTCACCCAGGCTGGAGTGCAGTGGTGCCATCTTGGCTCACCACAATCTCCACCTCCTGGGTTCAAGTGATTCTCCTGCCTCAGCCTCCTGAGTAGCTGGGATTACAGGCTCAAACCACCACACCCGGCTAATTTTTGTAGTTTTAGTAGAGATGGGGTTCACCATGTTGGCCACACTGGTCTTGAACTCCTGACCTCAAGTGATCCAGTCACCTCAGCCTCCCAAAGTGCTGGGATTGCAGGCATGAGCCAACGTGCCCAGCCCAAGTACAGTGGTTCTTTTCCTTTGACATTTTAGATTTCAGAATGGACAGCATTCTTGCATGGTTGGATGTGTTCCCTAAGGCAGAACCATTTAAGGCTGCCTGAGAAGTTACTTCTGCTTAAATATTCCATTTTCCATCTCAGAGGTGGTTTCATCCAGACACTTGAGTTTCAATCTAATACCAAGGAGAAGCTTTAATTGTGGGGTTTAAAACAGATCTTCAGCTTCTTGAACACGAGTGCTTTGGCCAGCTTAGCGGGGCTGGGAAGCTCCCAGGAGCGGCAGCCATGTTGGCTGGTTTGTTTGATGGCCTTGAGAAATGCCACCTGTTTTGCTCTTGAGTACAGGCCGCCATGCTGCGGTATATTTCACAAGAAACTAGGTCCAGTGCCCCTCAGTCTAGATGCTTCGTTTCAGAATATTCTGTTGAGAGCTTTCTTAGCAAGGCTAATTATTTCATAAAGTGTTAGGAAAAATGTAGCCCATTGATTTGTAAAAGTGTGTGAGGCTGAGCTCCTGGAGGAAATTTATCTAATTCCTGCAGGAAACGGAGAGATATTGGTCACCTGGTACAAAGGTTCAGTTGTATGATGAACAAGTTCTGGGATCTAACATCCAGCACAGTGACTCCACTTAATCATACTGTATTGTATACTTGAGATTTGCTATGAGAATAGATCTTAAATATTCTCACTACACTCACAAAAAATGTGAGGTGATGGATAAGTTAATTCGCTTGCTCATGGTGATTATTTAACAATGCATACCTCTATCAAAACATCAAGTTGTACACTGTAAATATATTTAATTTTTATTTGTCTATCATAGCTTGACAAAGGTAGAAAAAATTTTTAAAAATGTCTGCAAATTCAGTGGACACAAGAAGAGACTCAGGAGTTCTCAAGTCAAAGAAGCAGATATTTGGATCTGAAAGTAAGCCTAAAGGTGACCCTAACTCATGTATTTGCTAAGAGGTGCTCCCAGTGAATGGGCACCAACTTGAGTCAGATGCAGGAGAAACCTCCTTCCTCTGATACTCTGTCCAGCAGAGCCCAATAGTGGATTCTGGAAAGTTAGCAACAGGCAAAAATTCCAAGCCAGCTTGAAAACATCCTCATTTGGTTTCCTTTCCTCCTTTCCCAACTTTCTGCCTAATCCCACCCACATTTATTCTTTCTGTGTTGCAGACTTTCCTTCTTTCCTTCTTCTCTCTCTCTCTCTGCCTTTGATACGCCTTTGATACGGAGCCTTTGATACTCTCTCTCCCTCTCGGAGCCTTTGATACGCTGACAAGTGTTGTCAGTCTCTAAGAGGAGGCTACTACACGCCATTTTGCAAACTCAAGGAAGTTTCCCTTGCCACTCCTCTGGGGACACCGGGCGCACGGCAGTCTGTCTTCCCCAGAGTTGTGCAGCAGACGGCACGCGTGGATACACCCGAGGCTCTGCTCCTTAGCCCTTGATTGCTCAACTGTTTTGTGCTTGATTTTATTTTACCGTGTAACATGGATGTGTGTAATAAAAAAGCGAGACATTCATTCTATTCACTCTCCCAATTCATTCCCAGAATTCATACAGTCAATTCTGCTATAAGCATTCCTAAAAGTTACCATGTTATGCAAAAGGGGGCAGTAAAAGCTACAGGGCTTCTGTGAAAAATGAGTTAGAGGAATAACACTGAAATAAACTATCAGTGACATGTTAAAAAATATGGCACTTAGGTCGAGTGTGGTGGCTCACGCCTGTAATCCCGGCACTCTGGGAGGCCGAGGCGGGCAGATCACGAGGTCAGGAGATGGAGACCATCCTGGCTAACACGGTGAAACCCTGTCTCTACTTAAAAATATAAAAAATTAGCCAGGCGTGGTGGTGGGAGCCTGTAGTCCCAGCTACTCGGGAGGCTGAGGCAGGAGAATGGCATGAACCTGGGAGTCTGGAGGTTGCAGTGAGCCGAGATTGCGCCACTGCACTCCAGCCTGGGTGACAGAGCGAGACTCCATTTCAAAAAAAAAAAAAGACACTTAATAAAAACAGTAGCTCAATTGTTTACATGTTAAATGGTTTAGAAATACATATATACTATGATCAATATGGCACTTTTAAAAAGCTTGAATGTTGGGCTGGGCACGCTGACTCATGCCTGTAATCCCAGAACTTTGGGAGGCCAAAGTGGGCAGATTACTTGAGCCCAGGAGCTGGAGACCAGCCTGGCCAACATGGCAAAACCCCATCTCTACAAAAAATATAAAAATTAGCTGGGCATGGTGGTGGACTTCTGTAATCCCAGCGACTCGGGAGGCTGAGGTGGGAGGATTGCTTGAGCCTGGGAGGTTGAGGATGCAGTGAGCTGAGATTGCAGTGCTGCACTCCAGCCTGAGTGACAGAATGAGACGCTGTCTCAAAAAAGTAAAGTTTGAATTTTGTTTGTGGACACGCGTGTCAGAAAGATTTCAGCTTGTGAGTGATTATGAAGTGGTGGAAGGAGGGTCATCTGACGGGGAAGGACACTTGTGACACCAAATGTGGATGCATGGAGCCTGTAACAATGGGGTGAGCTGAGGCAGCCAGGAGATTCTTGAGGGGTATGTGTGTGTGCACACGTGCGTGTCCTGTGTTTTCCTCTCGTGCTTGGTTAAATTGGGAGCAGATTTCTGCAGACATTTTGTGTTTCTGGTGGACGAAATCACAAAATAAGCAAATGCAAAATTCTCATTATGCTCAAATTTTTCCCTAATATGTCAAACACATCGGAACAAATATGCATTTTTAAGACAAGGATTTAAGACAAGCAGAACTGACTATAGTGTTCATATTTCAGAGTGTTTCTTGTGCTGAACACATCCACACACACGGCCTTCTTCTTTTCCTTAAATAGGGTTATTCCACACTTCTGTAACTTATATTTATTTGTTTACTTATAGCATGACTTTTTTCTCTTCCAGGATATGTAGCTCTGTCTTAATTTTTTCTATGTGGTTTAGTTCCCCAGCAAAACCCACCTTTATGATGTCTACAAGAAACCCACTCTAAACATGAAGATGTAGACAAAAGTAAAGGATAGAGGAAATAGTCCAAGAAAACATGACTTACATATACACCATGGAATACTATGCAGTCATAAAAAAGGATGAGTCCATGTCCTTTGGAGGGACATGGATAATGCTTGAAACCACCATTCTCAGCAAACTAACACAGGAACAGAAAACCAAACACCGCATGTTCTCACTCATAAGTGGGAGTTGAATGATGAGAACACATGGACACAGAGAGGGGAACATCACACACAGGGGCCTGTCGGCGGGTGGGGGGCTAAGGGAGGGATAGCATTAGGAGAAATACCTAACACAGATCACAGGTTGATAGGTGCAGCAAACCACCATGGCACGTGTATACCTATGTAAAACACCTGCACATTCTGAACATGTACCCCAGAACTTAAAGTATAATAATAAAAAAAGCATGACTCAAAGAAAGCTGGCATAGCTATATTAATTCAGATACAGTGGACTTCCCAACAAGAGCTATCACCAAGAGTAGTGGGGATGGCATATGATAGAGGGATTGATTCTTTGGAAAACATAACAACCCTAAATGGACATGTAACTGACAACTTGTGTGTTGCCAAAACTTTAAGGATAAAAGGAAATGTGAACAGATGCACACTAACAGTAGGAGGGGCCATGTTGCCATGTACCTTCTTCTATGTCAAGCTTTGCGCCCTTCTGGGGGGATTTGTGTATAAGATGGTCCTAAATTATAGTTGCTGAAATCCTTTTTGTTTTCTTTCTCGTAAAATGCTTTAAGGTGCTAAAGTTCCCCAAGACTTGCTTTGAGACAGGTGATTTAGAGTCTAATTTTTAAGCAAACTTGACTTAGGTGACTTTATGGCAGTGGCAGACACAGTCAGTAAAGGCACCAGCACTGTGTCATTTAAGTGCTATTGATCTGGCACCGACTACATCCATTGCACTGGGGAGTATTGGACAATAAGAAGCAGGAAGACGTAGTTTTTGTCAATGGGATCATTTAAAAAACATGGGGGAGCATCAGTATTAAAAATTTTCCTATTGAAAGTAAAATTTCTTTTTTACCAGTGAAATAATCATTACTTTTACTATCACATTGGGGATTAAGTAAAAGAAAATCATTATTTTGGGGGCAAATTACTTATTTATAGTATTTAAACCTGGTTTCTTACAGAGGTGTACTACTGATGGCCAATCTGTATCCATTAATCTCACCAATTCCACCCTTGTGGAGATGACAGTGAAAATGGTATTATCACCCTAAGCAACCTTCCTTCTGAAAAGATGTCTCATTTTTCATCATTGCTTCGAACTGAGGTCAGTAGGGGCCAGTGCTGTCATCCCTGTCTTCCAGGTCCAGAAGCAAAACCCAGTGAGGCTGAGCAGAAAGACTGGGTTTGAATCCATGTTTCCTGCCATCCTGTTGAGAAAGTTTTCTGACTAAGCTGACAAGGTCTGGGAATTCTTGATTCTGCTGGAGTCTGGAGCACCCCATGCAGTCAGAAGGCCAGGAGTCAGAGCCTAGACTTGCTCCTTCTCTTGTATCTCTTCTCTTTTGCTCCATGAATTTAGGTAAATTAATGAACCACAAGGACTGCTGAGAAAAAGTTAGGTATTTCCAGGGTTAAAATTTAGCAATAGAGAATGAAGTTTGGAACTAAACTTAATGTGCTTTTTATCTTCAAAATGACCCCTGACAGCACCCTCAAAGACAAAACATGGGGCTGTGCCAAGATGTGCCAAGGCTGGGAGGGGGCGCTAATGATCTCATAAGCAACTGACCACAGTAGTTTGAATGCTAGGCCATATTTCTAAATATTTCCAAAACCAGAATGGACAGCATCCTGGCAGTATGTGCTGTATTCTCAGGGGCCTGTGAATGTTATAAAGCAAATTGTGGTTTCATTTTAATTGCAGTCTTAAAAGACATGATCATGTTCTGGATCCCTGGATTACACCTTGTAACTATGTACTGCTGTGCAACTTTGGTACCTAAATTTGCCTAAATTTGCGTTTATGCTAATATTGAGGCCAAGTGATGTACTAAATTGACAAGATTTAACTTTAAAATATTTATATTGAAGTATAACATACATACAGCAAAGGGCACAAATCTTAAATGAAAAGGTCTGTGTGTGTGTATGTATGTGTGTGTGTATATATATATGTATCTCGGCATAGCCACCACTTTGAGATCAAGATAGAGAACGCTTACAGCACCCAGAAGGCTCCTTTGTGGCTCTTTCCTAAGTCAGCCTATTTCTTCTTTTCTTCTTGCACAGTTCCCCAACCATAGATAAAGAGCTTTGTGACTTTCCTCACCTTTGATAAGTTTTACCTCTATGTATCGTCATATGTACAGTGGTTTTGTGTTTTCATCTTTTGCTCATGATTATATCTATGAGATTCAACCAGACTGTGCATGGAGTAGACCAGTTTTTTATCGCTATGCACTGTTTCAGTGTATACTTACGTCACAATAATTCAAATCCACTTTACTCTTCATAGGCAATTGATGTGTTTCCAGTTTTATGCAAATTATAAATAAAGCTGTAATATATTCTTGGCTGTAACTTTTGGCAGTCAAATGCACTTATTTCTGTTGGGCATATACCTGAAAGTGGTATTGATGGGTGATAGAATAACGGCATGTTTAGCATCAGTAGATACTGCAGTTGCTCCAGATCCTCACCAACACTTGGTACTGTCAGTCTTTAATTTTAGTCATTCTGGTGCGTGTGTGATAACTCAGTGTAGCTTTAATTTGCATGTATCTGATGAGTAATGATACTGACAACTTGTCATATGCTTTTGGCCTTTTAGACATCCTTTTTGGTAAATTGCCTGTTTAAGTCTATTACCTACTTTTAAAAAGTGGGTCCTTTGATTTTTTTCTAAAGGATTTGTAGAAGTTTTACATATTGCATACATAGGTCCTCTGTCAGATATATGTATCTCTTACTCTATGTCTTGCCTTTTCAGTTTTCTAGTGGTGTCTCTTGGTGAATAAAAGTTTCTTTTTAGTGGCTGAGAATGGGGCAGAAGAAAGAAGTTCTTAATTGTGATGCAGTCCAATTTGTCAACATTGTCTTTTATGTTTAGAGGTTTCTGTGTTCTGTGTAAGAAATTTTCCCTCCCCCATGGGAGTATTCTGCTGTGTGTCTCCTAGAAGGTTTAATGTTTTCCTTTTCACAGTCACATCTATGATCCATTTTGAATCAAGTTTTATATGCTGTACAAACTGGAAGATGAGGCTTATCATGTCCCACTCAGGTGTCCAGTTAACTGCGCTGGTCTTCCAGGGGCACTTGTGCTGTAAATTCGCTTGTAATAAATTAGTATACATGTAGAGCTGGGTCTTTTTTTCCCCCACCATAGGAAGAGACGTTTAATAGGGACTTACTAACAGAAGCCACATCTGTCTCCCAGGCAGTGGTGAGACAAGATGGTGGATACTCATACCGTGTTTCCTTTTGAGCTGTAAGTAGCTAATATTGAGCCCAAGTGATGTGCTAAATTGACAAGATTTAACTTTAAAATATTTATAGTGAAGTATAACATACATACAGCGAAGGGCACAAATCTTAAATGAAAAGGTATATATATATAAATGAAACATATATATTCTATATATAAATTGAAATGTATATATGTATATACCTTTTGAGCTGTAAGTAACTCAAAAGTAGAAAGGTTTTCTTGACTCATCTTCAATCACAGGAGCGGCCTTCTAAACAAGATGTTGTCCCTTTACCTTGGAGCTGCCATCCACCAGCCGACATCCACAGGGGAGGGGCAGGCGTGCTTCAGGGGGAATGGGTAGAAATTACAGTAGCCACGTGCTCTGACACAAGGGACATAGGGAAACTGGAAATCTCAGAGGCCTTTCTGGAACTGGGGTTAATCAGAAGCCAACATGGTGGGTGAGTTTCCAAGACGGAGCTGTTTCCACCTCTGCACTCCACCCCCCTCTTCCGGTTCTTACAATCTCATACTCCCTCCTGCTCTTCTTCAGTGATGATCTCTGAGCCTGTGGGGAGAGTGCTTGATACGGTATAGCTTTAGCAGCGGTGTGTTGGCCATGGGAAACAAACGGGGCCCAGTGAGATTCACAGGCTGTGGAATCATCTCCAGTCTTCAGAACACCATCCCTTCAGTTTAGAATACCATGACTTTGGTTTTCTCAGAAGAAGTCAAACAATAAGAGATACAGACCATGAGTAATTTGAACAGTAGACGTAGAATGCATCCAAGGATTATAACCAAAAGAGAATGTGTGTGCCAGAACAACAGCAACAAAAATGAACCCATTCCATTTAGGAGCCAACTAAAAGCATCATGAAGAAAATTAAAACCTGGTTTCCTTTAGACATGTCTTGTAGTTAGGAAATAATTCACGATTTATCTCAAATTGTAAGCAAATAATAAAATATCAAAACAATGGTCAGGGCTAGAATCTAAATTTTTCTCTCTCCATTTCCCCCATTTTTACCAAGAATAAGTCATTGTAGGACAAATTTATCTGCAAAATAAATTTTGGTCTCATTATACTTGGGCTGGTTACTTGTACAAAGTATCAAAGTGTAGCAAGAATATTGATTGACTATCTAGGTTCTTTTTTTTTTTTTTTTTTTGAGATGGAGTCTCACTCTGTCACCCAGGTTGGAGTGCAGTGGCATCATTTCAGCTCACTGCAACCTCTGCCTCCTGGGTTCAAGTGATTCTCCTGAATATAGGTTCTTTTTAAGTTGGCTTTGCTGGAGCTTTTATAAGGAATTTTGGTTTTGACTTTTTAAAAGCCTTGAGGGCAGAAGCCAGGGCAGGGATTTCACTTTTAGACTGTGCTTGTAATACTTGTATAAATTCTGTTCTTGGGGTCCCAAAATATTTTGAGGCTCCTGGGTCTGTTAGAAAGTGGCATTCGTTATTTACCACAGGTTGGAAACTTTGTAAAGTAACCAATTAGGCAAGGTAGTAGGCCAGTGTTTCCAAGGAGCTTTTTTATTGGTTCTAGAAAGTCAATCTTAATTCCTCAGTCTGGTCATATCTGAAAATATATCATTCCAACCAAAGCGCTAATAAAATAAGCAGTATCTCTAATTATGTCCTGTTACAAAAGAACACAGATTCTCACTGAACTCATGTGGAAGACAATTTCTCCATGGACTGGGGTCGGGGGGATGTTTTCAGGATGATTCAAGCACATTACATTTATTGTGCACTTTATTTCTATTATTATTACATTGTAATGTGTAATGAAATAACTATACATCTCACCATAATGTAGCATCTGTGGGAGCCCGGAGCTGCTGCTTCTGCAGCTGGATGTTCCCATCTTGGGGTGATAGGAGACAGTGACAGATCATCAGGCATTAGAGTCTCATAAGGCACATGCAACCTAGATCCCTTGCATGTGTGGTTCACGATAGGGTTCTTGCTCCTGTGAGAATCTAATGCTGCTGCTGATCTGACAGGAGGTGGAGCTCAGGTGGTGATATGAGCAATGGGGAGTGGCTGCCAAACCACTCACCCCGTCACTCTCTTTAAATTAGCCAGTCGGAATTAGTTTAGCCTGTGTGGTCTAACCCTAGCCAATAGGGGAACGACACAGCAGCAGGGGCCACGTGTGTCAGCAATAAGAACCCCTTCCCCTCCCTTGTCCAGGTGTGTGCTCACTATTGCTTCATCTGTGAGTCACACCCTTCTATAGAAGTAAATTGCCTTGCTGAGAAGAAAAATTTATATTCGAGTGCTATTTCTTTTGTGGCACTGAAATTTTACTTATAACACTAGCTCTCCAGGAGTTTGATCCATCTCTAAATTCCACTGGTAACTTTTACTTTAGTAACTGAGTGCAGCATAGCTGCAGCTGCATACCAGTTTCCAAGGTGGAGCTGCTTCCACCTCTGCACTCCACCCCCTTCTTCCAGCTCTTACAATCTCATACTCCCTCTTCTTCTTCTTCAGTGATGATCTCTGAGCCTGTGGGGAGAGTGCTTGATACGGTATAGCTTTAGCAGCGGTGTGTTGGCCATGGGAAACAGACGGGACCCAGTGAGATTCACAGGCTGTGGAATCATCTCCAGTCTTCAGAACACCATCCCTTCAGTTTAGAATACCATGACTTTGGTTTTCTCAGAAGAAGTCAAACAATAAGAGATACAGACCAAGAGTAATTTGAACAGTAGATGTAGAATGCATCCAAGGATTACAACCAAAAGAGAATTGTCTTCCACAATGGTCCTTGATGCCAAAAAGGTTGGGGACCACTGAACAAGAGAATTTCCACGTGAGGGGCACTTACCACCTTGCCATGAGATGTTAACTGAAGCTACCCTTATCCAAAGGGGAACAGCAATGACCAAAAGGGTTCCATAAGATGGACATGGTTACATAGGATCTTGCTACCTGGGGAGGGCATGGAGGAGATACTCACAAGCAGGAGGCCTTTTTCCCCTAGCAACTGTGTGAGGAGCTGCTGGAATTTACAGTGCCTGATAAATGCCTCTCACGTGACTGACAAAGAGCTGTGTGGTTGGTGGATGGCAGCTCCAGGATAAATGGACAACATCTTGTTAGGAAGTCTGCTACTGTGATTGAAGATGAGTCAAGATAACCTTTTTCCTTTTGAGCTATTTATAGCTTAGAGAAGTTGGGTAAAGTATACTTTGTGAGCAAAATTTACCTTTCTCTCCACCTGAGTTCTCCAAAATTTAGAAGCTATTCTTGAGTATTCTTCCTTTGTGGCAATATAGTTATTTGCATGAGTTCAGTGAAGGCATACCATGGGGTGACCATGTGGCCACCCAGGAAGCCAAAGTTTCTCATTTCCCACACTTTTATCCTTTCTCTTTCTATCCCTTTAGTTTTATCTATATCATTTTTTTCTTTCATTTTGAAGCAAACCTTAAATACCATTTAAAATAAGCAAAATTACTTTTTCTTTAGCAAAAATCACATCTTCATGTTTTTTTGTAAACATGTTTATCAAAAACACATCTTTCCTTATATACTTAGTATATAGAATTATTTCTTTTCTATGTAGTAGTTTTAATTACATATATTAACTATGATTTTTAACTTCTGGTAACCCTAATTTCTAGTGAAAAACCACTCAGGATTACTTAGTTTAACATGACTTTAAGACTTCAAATTGCTCAAGAGAATTTTGAAACTAGTTTATTTACCAAAGATTACCAAAGTCACATGAACTAAAAGACATTTGAGCTAGCTTCTATTTTTTAAAATAAAAATTTGATTTAAGCACTTGATTTTTCTTTAAGCCAATTGATTAGAGCTCTTTCATATATTTTGGTAATGAAATGTCACATACTCATGACACATATAAGCGTATACACATAACACATGCACAGAAGCAGATCTTATGAATTTATAAGACTTTTCATTCACCAGTTTTCAAAAACTTTCTTCCGCATCTTAGAGTATTAATCTCTTGCATATCTGTTCCATGCATCTCCAAAGACAGGACTCAGGAGAAACAAGATAGAAAGTTTACATCTCAAAGACACAGGACTCAGATCTAAATAAAAGCAAGGTTTCTTGTGTAAACTCTAAGCCATTGTCTTCTCATTGTGAACTCCTAGTGGCTTAAGTGCAGTGACAGAGATGCCCTTACAAATGGAGATCTCCTTTAAAGATATAAATTTCTTCTACAGAGAGTTTCAAAGACTGATTTAGTTTGATAAGCGGTCTTTTTTCCCTCTAAAATACTTAGTTTTATTAGAAAAATGGCACTAAAATAACAGATTCCAACAACATTTGCCCTATTTCTACTTATATATCATAAACAAGATAGCTGTTGATACACGACACACTCTTTCACAATCTTTCCATATGCACCCAAGCATTCTTGTATCAGAATAAGCTGTTTACCAGTCAACCATATGTGATTGAATGATTAAAATGGATGTTGTCTTTTCAACTTGGCTTGTCTCTTAATTAGATTATAGCTTTATAGTGAAGCCCTTTAAGGGACAGGGCCAAGAAGGCATGCAGTTTTTAGGGCCTACACCCTGCTTTCCTTATCTAAATGTCCAAAGAACCAAGCAGCCTCCTGTAGCAATGACCATCTCCTGCAAACAGCTGTCCTCAGAAACTCCCAACACCAAAGCTCTCGCAGCCCTCACATTGCCAGACACCACACATGCATTGAGGTCAAATCCACTCATGGTACCATGCAATCTTTGGTATCCCCAATGTCAAAGAGATCAGGAAAAGCAATACAAAAGGCAGTAGAGTCTTATCTGTCCATTTATGACTCTCGGAGTTGCCTGAGGAAAAGCCAATGATCCTCCTAGAAAGAGTCTGGTACCTGTTCCCTTTTCCCCAAGGAATCCCAGGCTATCAGAAATTTCCCTTTTTAGGTCCCTCATGTGGCACTGAGTGTGTAGTCCTAATTAGAGAAGAAGTGTCAGGCTGGTGGGAGCAGGGGAAAGCAAAAAGAAAAAGAAAAAGTAGATAAGCTCTAAGTCTGCCTTTCTTAATGGTCCAGGACACACAGCCCTCCTGCACAGGTAACTCACATGACCCATGATCTTCCCACCCAACTTATCATCAAACACCTTGACTTATCATCAAACAGACACCTTGCTGATAGAAGAATGCAAGCTAGCTCGCTGCAACCTTAGTGTTATCAGTACTGTGTGTAGCCATCTCCAGCACAAGCACGGTCCTCTAAAATCCCCAGCAAGCCTCTGTCTCCTGGAAATCAGCTCCTCTCTTGCTGATCTGCCCATTACTTTCTTGCAACTTTATACTTTCTCTAATAATCTGCCTTTCTTTACCTATGACTATCTTGGTAAATTTCTTTACTGTCTGTGCCACCGGGCCAGATAGTTGCTACCTGTGATGTTGAGGGTGGCAAGAGGAAGGAGGGAGAGGCAGAAGCAAATGAAGAAACAGGATCCAGTCAATGGGAAATTTTACAGAGAGAGAACAGAGGCTTTAAGGCTGTATATGTATATATGTACACATATACAGGCAAATCATCAGTTTGAACTAAGTCACCTTTTTATTATAGAGCTCTAAAAAAACCTTTTTCTCAATTGTAATTCCTACTGGAGCCATTTTATGTTGCTTCTTCTGGCCAGGTTCCTCTCACTAAACATTCAGCCCACAGAAGTGGCTGTCCACACACTGCCCTGCCTTACTGCAGTGAGATAGAAGTTCTCAGCTAACAATCGTTCTAAATACACCAGTGTTTTCAGGAAGTCCCTAGGGGTCTTTCTCTAGACTTTCTGTCCCGTTCCACTGGTCTCTTTATTTGTTTAACTTTCAGTGCAGAGTTGATTATGCCTTTTCTCTGGGGTCTGCAAGTGATCATATCTGAGACACCCTGTTGTGCTTGCTGGTCCAGGGCTTCTTGAGTCTGGCTGAGCCTCAGGGTTATCTGTGGAGCTTTTTCAAAACACTCACGTCCGCTCTGTGAGGTTGTGGTTCAGTGGGTCTGGTGGGGTTAGGAGTCTCAGGTGTTCACAGGCTTTCCGGGTGATTCCGATGATTGGCTGTTTGGGAACCATTTCTGTGGGCAGTGCTCTCTGGTCCAGCTGAGGGAGTTCTCATTGCTCCTATGAAGTGAGAACTGGAAGGGAATTTGAGGATAAGGTACCCCCAGATTCTCCCTGTAAGATGAAGGACTTAAGGCTTAGAGAAAGGAAATAAAGAGTCCAAGTTGTAAATAAGTCAATGGGCAGAACCAGCACTTGGCTCAGTTTCTTAAGCATCATCCATTTCTATGCTCATTGTTCATTTATTCATCCATTTGTTCCTACATTCTTTCAATCTTTTTTGGTTTCTGTGGGTTTTTTTTTTCTTGTTATTTCAGTCAAGCATCAAGTATTTGTAACGGCCTGTTATATGTGAAGAAGTTCTATGCTAAGTACTGGAGCCACAGATAAACATACATGATCCCTGAACTCTCGAAACTCAAAGTCTTGTTGGAAGACAGGCATACAGGCAGACAATTGAAATCTGATTGCACATGTGCTAGAATAAATGGATGCTCAGATGATAGTGAGATCATAGGGAAGCAACTCACTCAAGTACAATGAAGGGAGTCAAGCTTGATGAGGGGGCATTTGGGATGGGACTTGGTTTGAGGCTGAGCTTTCCTGGAGGAGATGCGCAGGGAAGGCACCCAGCAGAGCTGCAGAGCGAGCAGTGAGGCAGGGAAGGATGGGAGAATTGGAGAGGGCACATCGTCTGTTCTTGGAGAACACAGCTTGAGTACAGAGGCAGGAAGGATGAGAGAGTTGGAGAAGGCATACTGCCTTACTGCTGTGAGATAGAAGTTCTCAGCTAACAATCGTTCTAAATACACCAGTGTTTTCAGGAAGTCCCTAGGGGTCTTTCTCTAGACTTTCTGTCCCGTTCCACTGGTCTCTTTATTTGTTTAACTTTCAATGCAGAGTTGATCAAGCCTTTTCTCTGGGGTCTGCAAGCGATCATATCTGAGACACCCTGTTGTGCTTGCTGGTCCAGGGCTTCTCGAGTCTGGCTGAGCCTCAGGGTTATCTGTGGAGCTTTTTCAAAACACTCACGTCCGCTCTGTGAGGTTGTGGTTCAGTGGGTTTGGTGGGGTTAGGAGTCTCAGGTGTTCACAGGCTTCCTGATTGTATCACCCACCACCAGACCCCACCTCCAGCACTGGGGGTTATAATTCAACATGAGATATGGGTGGGGACACAGATCCAAACTGTGTCATTCATGCATGTGCAGTTTGTGCAGGTCTCAGTGGGGATAGCTTGTGTTTACTCCATTCACCATCAGAGAGGGCAGGTTGAAGACCAGAGCTGGAATCTTCAGAAGTCTCACTCACTCACTCACTCACTCACCCACCCACCCACCCACTCACTCACCCACCCACTCACTCACTCACTCACTCACCTACCCACCCACCCACTCACTCACTCCTCACTCACCCACTCACTCACTCACCCACCCACTCACTCACTCACTCACCCACTCACTCACTCACTCCCTCACTCCTCACTCACTCACTTACCCACTGACTCACCCACTCACCCACTCACTCACTCACTCACCCACTCACTCACTCCTCACTCACCCACTCACTCACTCCTCACTCACTCACTCACCTACTCACTCACCTACTCACTCACCCACTCACTCACTCACCCACTCACTCACTCACTCACTTACCCACTCACTCACCCACTCACTCACCCACTCACTCACTCACTCACCCACTCACTCACTCATTCACTCACCCACTCACTCACTCACCCACTCACTCACTCACCCACTCACCCACTCACTCACCCACTCACCCACTCACTCACTCCTCACTCACCCACTCACTCACTCCTCACTCACTCACTCACTCACCCACTCACTCCTCACTCACTCACCCACTCACTCACTCACTCCTCACTCACTCACTCACCCACTCCTCACTCACTCACTCACCCACTCACTCACTCACTCCTCACTCACTCACTCACCCACTCACTCACTCACCCACTCACTCACTCACTCCTCACTCACTCACTCACCCACTCACTCACTCACTCCTCACTCACTCACTCACCCACTCACTCACTCACTCACTCCTCACTCACTCACGCACCCACTCACTCACTCACTCACTCACTCACTCACTCTGGTAGTTGCTGCCGGATGTTGTCTGACACCTCAGCTGGGACTCGCAGATGGAACGCACTTCATGCGGACTTGGATTTAAAACAACATGGTGACTGGGCTCCAAGAGCACAGACAACTTGTGCTTGAGAGAGCACATTGCCTTTTATGACCCTGCTCTGGAAGTCACCCAGCATAATTTCTCCTGGATTCTATTCATTGAGGCAGTTAACATCCCTTGTATCTTCAAGGTAAATAGACTTCCTCTCTCAGTGGGGAGGGGTAAGATCCTAGAAGAGCATGGGGGATATTTTTATTCTGGGGATACTTTTGAGAAACGCATTCTGCCGTACATGTATTTATGGCGCAGTGATTCCCTGAGCCTGCGCGCAGCCCTGTACCCCACGTCTCTCGGCTCTTGCTGCCTTCCTTCCTTCGTGCATTGCTGACCATGGCTCAGACTCACAGGATGAATGGGGCACAAGTTGTCCTTTTTCACAGTCTCGTGTCCAAACAAAGTTATCAAAGGTGACAGCATCAACTTGGCAACCACTGGTGAGGAATGCTAAAGCCAAGAAAAATGTCTGCAAAATCTGGACCTTCCAGGCTTTCCTTTCTTGTTAGCAAAAACAGTTAGATTTAGGGACTTGCAGTTAGCAGTGAGATTTAAGATGTTTGGCCACACAAAGAAAACACTACAGGTCTTCTTGGGTTAACCAGAACAAATTTATGATGGAGAAATTGTGTTTTTTATTTTTAAAGGACTCTAAGATTGGCTAAAATTCCTCGACCTGTAGGGCAATTTTTTTCTTTTGAAAATTTGAATTTCTCATCAAGGTGAAAGGTAGCATTGGTGACCTTGTTTATGACGGGGAAAGCAATATATTTGCAAGGCAAAGTTCTTCCTGGGAAGTTAGCCTGTCCCTGACTTTTGTGCAAAGCTGCTTTGATTTATCCATAAGCCTAACTTTCCAGACAGAAGGGATGATTAAACTGGCTGGCAATTGAAATATGATACAGGCTGGTCCTGATTAGGGGAAGCCACATGACTAGATTTCTCCGGGAGGGCTTGGTGACCCTGGGCCAGATGTTTTGAGAAAAATTTATAGGATGAATGGAAAAACAAAGAAGATAGATGGAAATGGGAAAAATAAATCCCCATTCTGAAATCAGCAAAAGCCAGAGAGTTTGAAGGAAACTTTGAGATAAAAATAAATGGCTCACCAGTACTTTTTTTCCTTCTTTCTTTTTTTATAAATAAAGATGGGGTTTTGCTATGTTGCCCAGGCTGGTCCCAAACTCCTGGGCTCAAGTGATCCTCCTGCCTTAGGCTCCCAAAATGTTGGGATTACAGGTTTGAGTCACCATGCACAGCCTCACCAAAGCTTTTTAAAGTGCATATGCAAAACATGTTATAAAGCAAGTATATGTTTGTATAAAAAAGGTCAAAGACTAGCTATGGAAACTCAAAAGGTAAGGTGGTGATTGTAGAAGGATGGGTAGGTAAGTGAACGCATTCATCTGGCAAACTTGGTTGAGCACTAGTAACCTTACCAGGCACTGTACAAGGTCCTACGGATGACGTTAGAAAGGCAGTTCTTGCCCCTTATACATTCATCATCTTGTAGGGACATGTAGTTTGCTGAAGAATGCTCTCCAAAGATATTCATGTCCTAATCCCTGGACTTGTCAATGTTACCTTACATAGCAGAAGAGCATCTGCAGATGTAATTAAGTGGTGGGTCTTGAGTTGGAGAGATTAGCCTGGATCATCTGGGTGGGCCCTAACTGCAATCACAAGTGTCCTTTTAAGAGGGAGGCAGAAGGCTGGGCACAGTGACTCATGCCTGTAATCCCAGCACTTTGGGAAGCCGGGGTGGGTGGATCACAAGGTCAGGAGTTCAAGACCAGCCTGGCCAAGATGGTGAAACCCCGTCTCTACTAAAAATACAAAAAATTAGCCAGGTGAGGTGGCAGGTGCCTGTAATCCCAGCTACTCAGGAGGCTGAGGCAGAAGAGGCAGAAGAATTGTTTGAACTCAGAGGGCAGAGGTTGCAGTGAGCCAAGATCGCACCACTGCACTCTAGCCTGGGCGACAGAGTGAGACTCCGTCTCAAAAAAAAAAAAAAAAAAAAAAGGTTGGGGAGGCAGAGAGAGACTTGGCTACAGAAGAAGAAGGCCATGTGATGCTTGAAGCAAGATGCTACACTGCTGGGCTTTGAGGATGAAGGAAGAGGCCACAAGTCAAAAGGTGCAAGGAGCACGGCTCTAGAAGTCGGAAATGAGAGCCTGGCCCTGCTGGCACCTTGGTTTTTAGCCTAGTGAAACACAGTTTAGACTTCTGACCTCCAGGTCTATAAGATAATAAATTTGTGTTGTTTTAAGCCACCAAGTTTGTGATAATTTGTTATAGCAGCCAGAGGAATCTAATCCACGGAGTTAGACTTAGTAGATATCTGTATCTGCTAAGATGTAATTTTAAGCAATGTCCAACTACCTTTCTGAAAATTTTTATCACTGAACTTACGATAAATGAAAACATTTTCACTGTTTATTTCTTTGGCTTTAGGATTTGTTCAGTAGTCAACAATCAAATGCCCACGGGTATAGAATTTTGGCCTCTTTGTCAATGCTCTTGCTAGATTTTAATAACAGTATGGAGAAGGAGAGGAGAGTTTGAAGAGACTCATTTAAGATAACCTCTTCATTTTGAAATATGTATGAGGTCATAAGACTGTTTTTAAAAAAGTAGATAGATTAAAATGTAGGCATCCATCCAAACAAATTTTATTCCTGTCAAATGTCCATGTGGGATGTTGTGTAATAACTTTAACGGTATTGCCATTGCTTAGAAATAAGTTAGATATTTTTCCTCTTAGAGCCTTTGAATATTCTCTATGGTGTCAACTCCATCATCCAATGGAGAATCTGATTTCCTATATAAACATGAATTTTCTCCAAAATCCAGTGATTATGTGGAGTATGATACTGACTATTACTATTTTGACTAAAGACAAACTACTTCACACATACAAACAAATCCCTACCCCACATTTTGTGACTTGAATAAAGACTGAGTTACATTTCCGTGTGTCTCTGTTTGCGTGTGTGATATTTCATTGAAATCAGGTTAGTTTATGCTATAAGGAGCTTTTTATTTTTTGTCTCACTAAAAAAGTAACATGCCAATTAAACAATAACACGATTCTTTATTAGAATTTTATTTTATATTTATTGAAAGACATATTTTAGCATTATTTAGACAAAAAAAGTATCACTCTGTGCAGGTCTGAAAAATAAAAAAGTCAAATTGGTTGAGATTGTCCTGAGATGTCTTCTCATCCAGTATCCGATGCTTCAGAATCAATTTTTGACTTAGTGTCACTAATATCCAGGGCTGCAAACACAGTAATGTCCTCTGTGCCCTGAAGAGCATCAGTAAAGATGCATTCTAGGCTGGGCGTGGTGGCTCATGCCTGTAATCCCGGCACTTTGGGAGGCTGAGGTGGGAAGATCACCTGAGGTCAGGAGTTCGAGACCAGCCTGGCCAACATGGTGAAACCCTGTCCCTACTAAAAATACAAAAATTAGCTGGGCATGGTGGTGGGCACCTGTAATCCCAGCTAATCAAGAGGCTAAGATGGGAGAATTGCTTGAATCCAGGAGGTGGAGGTTGCTGTGAGCTGAAATCTTGCCACTGCACTCCAGCCTGGGGGACAAAGTGAGACTCTGTCTCAAAAAAACCCAAAAAACAAAAATGTATTCTAGAAGGATTGCTCCCCTTGATTCTCCTAGATTTTCTTCAAGTCCCTCTCACTGCTGGTGCATGTTTTGAGGTTGGTTGCTCCTTCTCCAATGATGAATATGTGCTTTGCTAGTATCACGTTTGTTTCTGGCTGCTCTGCTTCCATGTGTTTCTGGGTACCTAATAGCATTCTGTTTAATGTGGAACCATGCCACTTTTTCTCAAGATTGTAATTTTTTGGTCAATAGACTATTTTTCAGAGGATTTTTAGGTTTACAGAAAAATTGAGCAGGATGTGCACAGAGTTCCTGTGTTCCCCCATTCCAACCACCTGTCATCTTTTTGAAGACATTTTGTAATCACTCAGTGGGTTCTCTTGCATGCTGCACAGACAAAATCAATTCCCTGAGACCCTGGCATTGCAGTAAAGAAAGAGTTTAATTGGTGTGAGGCTGGCCCATGTGGGAAAACTGGAGTTACCAAATTAGTCTCCCTGAAGGCTGGGATGTGGTTTCTCAAGGATAATTTGGTGAGCCGGGATCTAGGAAATGGGGAGTGTTGCTTGGTTGGGGAGGAAATCATAGGGGTGTTGAAAACAGTCCTCAGGTGCTGAGTCTGCCTCTGGGTGGGGCAGGTTGTCATGAGTCTCAGGTCCAGGTGGAGTCAACCAGTCTTCAGGAACGCACAAGTCTGAAAAAAATCTCAAAGGCCAATCTTAGATTCTACAATAGTGATGTTATCTGCAGGAGTAATTGGGGAAGTTACAAATTGTGTGACCAATTGCGTTACAAATCTCGTGACCTTGAAACAATGGCTGGTTATCTCTTAACTACACCTACCTCTTAGCAGAATTCAAGCCCCTCTTATGATCCGAACCTTGTGGACTTTCATTAGTTTTAGAAAGGTGATTTCGTTTTGGGGAGGGCTATTATCGTCCTTGCCTTAATGTTAAACTAGAAAGTAAATTTCTCCCAAAGCTAATTTGTCCTGTGTGCATGAATGACCAAGAACAAGTTGGAGGTCAGAAGCAAGATAGTGTCAACTATGTCAGATTTCTCTTACTGTCATAATTTTGCAAAGGCAGTTTCATTTTATTAGGAATTAAACTCAACACATGTGGTACAGACATTGCACGCTATCAACAGAAGTGAATACAGGGTGAAGTCAGGGTTTACACACCCACAAACCCCAATGACAACCATGGCATGACCATCTGTCTCAGTCCCTTTGTGCTGCTATAACAGAACACCTTAGTCTGGATAATTTATACAGAAGAGAAATTTATTCCTCACAGTTCTGCAGCCTGGGAGGTCCACGATCAAGGCACCAGCAGACTTGGCATCTGTTGCTTCACGAAGCTTACTCTTTTCACAGATGGAGCCTCTTGCTGTCTGCTTACCCGCAGGAAGGGCAAGAGAGGGGCAGACAGTGTGTGCTCACATGGAGAAGAGATGGACGGACCAGGCAGCTCCCTGAAGCCTCTTTTTAAAGAGCATTCGTCTCATTCCTGAGAGTGGAGTCCTCATGACCTAAAAACCTTTCAAAGGCCCACCTCTTAATATCATCACTTCTGGGATTAAGTTCCAACACATGAATTTTGGAGGAACATGTGCATTCATACCATTGCACCATTCCTCGGCTGACAGTGATTACAGGACTATAAGACACCCTGATTTTAGAGATGTTAAGATGTGAAAAAAATATGCCTTTTGGAATCCCTAAAACGCATCACCTTTGTTTAAGGTTGTAATTTTAAATCCATGTATAATATTTCTGTGAGCTGTCTACTGCACTGTCGCTATTTCCATGTTATGAATAAATCGCGGCTTAGAAAGGGTAAGGGATTTTCTCAAGGTCAAACACATTCAAGGACATTGACCCTTGGCCCAGCGTCAATAAGGCAATCAACCTATTTTTTATTTTCTTTTTGTGGCAATAGGATGTCATACAGCAGGCTCTTCATAGTAGTTTTATTTCCTTTAGAACCAGGTAGACCTGACATAATAGTTTTTGAGAAACAAAACCATGTGCATACATATTTACTACAGGAAGACAAATACTCGTTTGCTTTCAATGTTGATGCCTGCACGGTTGATGAGTGTCAAGAAAGCATTTATGCGTGCTCAGTGGGATAGAAGAGAACCTCTACATATTCCGTTTCACATTTTCAAATGGTAATTGACTTTTTAGAGGACTGAAGATGATTCTGTTTCTTTCCCTTCCTCTCTCCTACTTGTGCTTTTATCCTCAAATGTGAGCCCCAATGGGAATGAATCCCAGTTTTTAAAAGGTCTTTAAAACGCTTTCATTTAAAAACCTCATTTGCAGGGACTATTGACTTAATTAGCCTGAGGTCATTTGTTGGATTACTAGTGTCTCCATGTTCTCTTCTGGAAGTAGAGAAGTGGGAATTGTGGTGGAAGGAGAGTTTATTAGTTTGGCTCCGTGAACAGTTCAGTCAAGGTCTCCTGGTGATGGCTACTCTGTTTTTCTGTCTGGATTCCACCAGTATGGTCCACAATTTGCTTGACTGCTACAGAAGCCACATACATTCTTAGTAAGCACAGAAATCTATGAACTTTAGAAGAGATGGCATCACGGGATAGGATACTGTTTAGCCAGTGAGTTGATCATTTTGGCTTCTAAAGCTAAAATGAAATCACAAAGATATGATTTTCATGGGGGGTGGGAGGAGCTGCTGGTATTTGTTCTCTTATTTCTACTCAAGCATCTATAGAAACTGTATCTGATATGACGGTGGGGACTGGAGAGACAAGCACGAAAAACACAGGATTCCTGTTCCTGGCGTGCTTGCCCATTAGTAGCAGAGGCAGATTAACAACAAATGGAGTCAGTCCAAAGAGCAGGGTGTAGAGGGTGGAGGGGGCTCCCTGAGGAGAGTGTATCCCAGCCTGGGTAGATAACCTTATGCAGCAAACTGAGGAATTCTCTTCATAGCAAGTGCCCGGGAAGAGTGTCTATAAGGCAGGACTTTGGGAGATTGGGGATGGGGGTTTCCTTAAGGCCTGACCAAGACTCCAGATTCCCCTGTCTCATGAATTCATCATTGACATGCTGGTCTTCAGGATCCTTCCCCTTTTCTGAATTATTATATTAAAATTTGGTTCATATGTGTTTTCTTTGTTGCCAGACATTTCCTTTCCCCTCATTTTTATAGTTTCCACTTGAAATTGTTAATTATACTGATATAGAAGTATTTTCTACTTATGTCGGGCACGGTGGCTCATGCCTATAATCCCAGAGCTTTGCGAGGCTGAGGCAGGTGGGTCACTTGAGCCCAGGAGTTTGAGACCAGCCCGGCCAACATGGCAAAACCCTGTCTCGACTAAAAATACAAAAATTATCCAGGTATGGTGGTGTACCTGTAATCCCAGCTGCTTGGGAGGCTGAGGCATGAGAATCACTTGAACCTAGGAGGTGGAGTTTGCAGTGAGCTGAGATCATGTCACTGCAGAGTATTGGAGGAGAGGTCTGTAGTTTTGAAAGACACTTTCCTGGAGACAGATGCATTGAGGAGGTTGATGATTACATGAGGAATGTCCCTACTCTTTCAGGACTAAAGATACTTTTTACCATCTCCTCCCAGGGCCCTTCTATTTATGCTTTTTTGACTGGGTGGATAGGAAAACAATTTCTAGGTCTGTTAATGATACAGGATCCCAGAGAGTTGAGCCTCCATTAATATTGTAGAAATTCTTATACTTTGACGAGCTAATCCGTGGTCATATGTATGTAACATGTGATTGGTTTTGTTCATTTATTCAAACGTTTATTAAGCACTTATTTAAAATCAAGACTTTAGTTTCTGGAAGATTTTTTTTTTTTTTTTTTTTTTGAGACAGTCTCACTCTGTCCACTAGGCTGGAATGCAATGGCATGATCTCGGCTCAGTTCAAACTCTGCCTCCCGGGTTCAAGAGATTCTCCTGCCTCACCCCTCCCAGATAGCTGGGATTATAGGTGCCTGCCACTACGCCCGGCTAATTTTTGTATTTTTAATAGAGATGGGGTTTCAGCATGTTGGTCAGGCTGGTCGCAAACTCCTGGCCTCAGGTGATCCGTCTGCCTTGGCCTTCCGAAGTGCTGGGATTACAGGCGTGAGCCACCGTGCCTGGCATCTGGAAGATTTTAATTAGAAAATTGAGACTAAAGTCTTTCTCTTATTCACTTAACTCTCTGCAGCACTGATGGTTAAAAATATGATTTCTTATAACTTGATTCATTTAGGATTTAAACTCTGCTGTGGATTCTGTTTCACCACTCTTAGCTGGATCTCACTCCAGCCTCTCTGCTGCCTGTTTCTCTCAGGCTTCTTTCTCTACCTTTTCCTTAATGCTTATACCTCTGGTCCTTGTCTCTACTTACCAGTCCTCTCTTCGTATGATTGTCTTCTTTATCATGGTTTCACCTAATACTAACGTCTTTTTTTTTTTTTTTTGAGACGGAGTCTTGCTCTGTCGCCCAGGCTGGAGTGCAGTGGCGCCATCTCAGCTCACTGCAAGCTCCGCCTCCCAGGTTTATGCCATTCTCCTGCCTCAGCCTCCCGAGTAGCTGGGACTACAGGCGCCCGCCACTGCGCCCGGCTAATTTTTTTCTATTTTTTAGTAGAGACGGGGTTTCACCATGGTCTCAATCTCCTGACCTTGTGATCCGCCCACCTCGGCCTCCCAAAGTGCTGGGATCTAACGTCTTTATGTTGATGACACACACACACCCACACGCACACAGACATGCACACACACACACACACACGAGAGAGGGGGAGAGAGAGAGAGAGAGAGAGAGAGAGAGAGAGAGAGAGATTCCTAGCTTTGTCTATTTCCTGATCTCTAAACCTGCATGTACAACCTCTCCTGAATGTTTCAGAAACTTAACGTATCCAGAACTTCCCCTGCAAAATGTAGGCCTAATTATGGCAGAATTAGGGGTGTTCAAAGTTACAAACATATAAAGTTACAAACATACTGAAGGAGTACTGTTCAATGGAGCTGTAATAGTATGCAGGGCTGTCCCTAGAACCAAATGATAGGATTTTGCCTGCATCTTGTCTTTTATGGCAATTTGGGTATAGACGTTAATGGCTGGCTGATGAAATATTTTGAATGATATAAATTTTCTTAGGGGTAGCTCGTATGGTAGATGACAGAATCAAGATCCTAAGAGATCTCAGTTGGCTTTAATGATTGGTTAAGTTTTGCTTTTGTGTTGAAAAAATCTAACTGTACAATTAGGGAATAGGAGAGAGATAGCGGAACCAACATCAGATGTGAAAAACATATAGATTTTGTGTTTTGTTGACTAGAAGTTCAATGAGTCAGCAGAGTGATGTTGTCTGCCTGCTCAGGGGTTGCATCCCATCTATCACTGTACAAGGAAAATTGACCCAACAGATTATCAAGAAGAAGGGGTTTGACAATGTTTTTCATAAGGCCCAGGTGAAAGAACAGAAGTCTATATGCGGAAGAATAAAACTACCTTTCACCCTATACAAAAATCAACTCACAATGAATTAGGCTGCTCTGCCTATGGAGTAGGCGTTTTTTATTCCTTTACTTTCTTAATAAACTTGCTTTCATTTTACTCTATGGATTCACCTTAAATTCTTTCTTGAGTGAGATCCAAGACCTCTCTCTTGGGAAAAAAACATGAATTGAAGATGTAAATGTAACTACAAAACTACTAGAAGAAAACATAGGGAAAATGCTTCAGGATGTTGCTCTGGAGAAAGATTTTATGAATAAGACCTTAAAAGCACAGGCAACAAAAACAAAAATAAACAATGGGATTACATTAAACTAAAAAGATTTGGCACATGAAAGACAACCTATGGAATGGGAGAAAATATTTGCAAACTATTCATCCAAAAGTTGGGGGGTGGGGGTCAATATCCAGAATACAGAAATAACTCAAATGTCTCAACAGCAAGAAAACAAACAAAAATGGGCAAATTTTCTGAATAGACATTTTTCAAAAGAACACAACAAATGGCCAACAAATATATGAAAAAGTGCTCAACCTCACTAATCCTCAGGGAAATGCAAATCAAAACCACCATGAGGTATCATTTTATGCAAGTTAGGATGACTATTAAACAAAAGACAAAAAACAACAAACACTAACAAGGATATGGAGATAGAGGGAACTCTTATACACTGTTGGTGGGAATGTAAACTAGTACAGCCACTATGGAAAATGGTATGGAGATTTCCCAAAAAACTAAAAATAGAACTACCATATGATCCAGCAATCCCACTACTGGGCATTTATCTAAAGGAAAGGAAATCAGTCCATCGAAGAGACACCTGCACCTCTCTGTTTATTGCAGTGCTATTCACAAAAGTCAAGATATGGAATGAATCTAGGTGTCCAACAATAGATGAATGGGTAAAGAAAATGTGGTATATATACACAATGAAATACTACGCAGCCATAAAAAAGAACAAAATTCTATCATTGTGGCACTAAGCAAGAAACTGGAGGACATTATGTTAAGTGAAATAATCCAGGAACAGAAAGCTAAATACCACATGTTCTCACTCGTATGTGGAAGCCAAAAAGTTGATCTCATAGAAGAAAGAAGAAGTGGAACAGAGAGCACTACAGGCTGGGGAGGGTAGGGGGAAGAGGGGGATAGGGAGAGATTTGTTGAAGGATACAAAATTACAGCTAAATAAGAGGAGTTTCTAGTGTTCTATACCACAGTAGGATGACTACAGTTAACAATAATATACGATACAGTTTCAAACGGCTAGAAGGAGGATATTGAATGCTCCCAACACAATAAATATTTGCAAGGATGGATATGCTACATTACCCTGATCTGATCACTATACATATATGTATTAAAAAACACTACCCCATAAATATATATAATTATTATATGTCAATTTAAAAAAGAACAGAGGGTATTTAGCTTCTCAGAGAAACTTTCTTAGCTAAGAAGTGTGGGAGGAGTAATACCTTGTTATCAAGGAAGGTGTTAGTCAAGAGTAATCACTTATATACTACTTTAAGTAGACAGAGTGTTAGGATATGTGTCTGGGAATAGCGTGGGGTAAACATGGGAGCCCCAGGAGGAAGGGAAGATGAGAAGGTGCTGGTGCATAGTTCCTGTCTTTGTTTTGCAGAACGCCTGTTCCATTGGCTGCTGCCAACTCTGACATATCCCCCACTGTCACCTCTCACCATCATACTGATTAAAATAGTATTAGCTTTATAGATCCCCAAAGAAAGGAAACATTAAGGTGCGTGGCTTAGGCAGAAGAAAAGGGAGACTCTTGGTGAATCAAATCACAAGTCTCGGCTGAAAATCACATAGAGCTTTCTTTGTTAGGGCACAGATCCACGCTGGATCCAGCACTGTCTCTGAATGTGCTTATTTCCCGCCCCTCAGGACCTTCCAGGGTAGATGGGATGTAACTCAAATAATTAATGGCTGTGTAAAAATAGCACGACCCTTTGATTTTTATAATAAGCCTGTATCTAGAAAGAGCCATTGTTATGGTTTCCCTTTATGGATGAAGAAACCCAGGAGAAAGAGGTTAAGAAATGTGCCTGAGGTTACAAGTTGGTGACAAATATGTGTCACTTAACCCTCAGCTCCAAGAATCTAGACAATTTCGGTTTCTTCAGAAGCAGTGGAGTGGGATGGGGCTGGAAAGTATTGAGGAAAAGCCATCCCCTGGGTCTCAGCATCACGAAGCTCCTTTCCTGTGAGTTATTTGTCTTAAACTAAGAGGGTCAACTTGCTGAGCAGGCAGTATTTTCTGACTGTACTTAGTGGGACGATGCAACCTAGAGGGCTCCTCTCAGCTTGTAGGATGGGTGTGATGCTTGACAGCTGTTATTGCTGCTGTTCTTCCTACCGGGGCGCAGTTGACATTGAAGCTTTCAGCTTGAATTAGCTGTAGCCAAGACAACTTAAGCGACTTGTATTCTCTAAAGCCTCCAGCTGGAAAGGGTCTTGCTATAACAAAATACTGCAAGATTCGTGGCTTAAAACAACAGACATTGATTCTCTCATAGTTCTGGGGGCCAGCAGTGTGAGCTCAAGGTTTCAGTGGGGTCATGCTGTGGCCCCTTTTAGCTTCTGGTGTTGCTGGCAATCCTTGCTGTCTCTTGGCTCATAGATGCATCGCTCCAGTCTCAGCCTCTGTTGTCACAGTTTTCTTTCCTGTGCATTTGTCTCTGCCTCCAATTGTCTCTCTCCTTATGAAGACGCTAGTCAGGCTGGCGTAGGGCCCACCTAATCCAGTACGCTCTCATTTTAGCTTGTTGACATCTGCAAAACCCTAGTTCCAAATAAGGTCACATTCATAGGTGATGGGGAGAAGTTTAGGATGTCAACATATCTTTCTGGAGGACACAATTTAACTCACAATGGTAAGCAACAGAAAAAAAGCCATATATCTGTGGCAGTTGATGTATTCTATTCTTCAGTTTTTTGCTCTTGAGAATTTCTCCAGGAAAACTCCTGAACCACAAACCAATTTTTTATTAACACTCATTTAAAATGTGACTGCACAGGTTAAAGCAGCTGTACCAAGGAATTGGGTCCAAATTCCCTTTTATTTCCATCTGAATAATGCAAGATAATCCCCCCACCTCAAGGTCCTTAATGTAATCCCATCTGCAAAGCTCTCTTTGTCACAAAAGGTAAGATAGTGACAGGTCCTGGGAGTTAGGATGTGGCCACCTTTGTGTATGTGTGGAGGACATTATCCTGTTTACTGCACCATCTGATTTCAGAGTGGAGAGCTACAAAGGGCAGCAACAGCCTGCCCAGCACGGTGCCTCACCCATCACGATGGACTCTGTTTATTTTTTTGTTGAATTGAACTAGAGTTTATGTAAATCTGTTGCTCTTAAAGTTCCCCTCAGTAAGAGGGAAATTTGATAGGAACCTATTAAGCTCCCTGCTTGGAAACCCAGAGGCCTTGGCAGAGACTCTAAGGCCAGGCTGGATGTGGGGCCATCTGGATCCTGCCCTGGGCTGTGGAACACAGTGCCAACGGGTTCTCCTAAACAGGGGTGAGGTGGGAATGTTGATTCCCAATGAAGCAGCCATGGAGGGCTTTGGGAAGAAAACCCAGTAACAGGTACAATGCAAAGGGCAGCAGGTAAGGCAGCTGCACAGAGCGTGTGAGGGTGACGACCTGAGAAGGGGCAGTTTCCAGAGAGATAAATAATGACAGTGGCGATGAGAACTCATTTTATAAGCACTCATTCTGTACCAGCACTGTGTTAACTGCTGTACAGTCTCACATTTAACTCTCACTGTAACTTTATGAGGCAGATATTGTTAATATCCTCATTATACAGATAGGGAAACTGAGGCAGATAGTATGGAAATAACTTGATAGAGACCAAGAGCTAGCAAGTGGCAGATTCAGGATTTGAATCGAGATCAGTTCAACCCCAGAGTCCATAAGATGGATGCGCTTCAACACGCCTCTGTCACTTTTCCAGTCTGGAATGTTTGAATGTGGTACCTGCAGCTTTGCTTAGGGGCTGGGTCCCTAAGAGAGCAAGCCTTGGGGGATGAACCCAAGATGCTGGTTTTATTTGTACTGAATCCTGAACAGCTGAGCTGACTAGGCTCAGATCATTGACAATAATTTGCTTTGCATCAAAACAAACGGTTCTTTTATTATTATCATTGTTGTCATAGTTATTTTTCATTGGCAAATGCTCCTGCAATGTTATTTGCAACTCTGATAAATCGATGGCTTTTAAATTAAGTCCAGCCCAAGCTGGCTCTTATGAATTCTGCTGGGACTGCCCATTGCATTTTGGCAAGAGCACCCAACTAGGGTGAGCCCTGTATTAGCATTTTAATTGCTGGCTGATTGCTTTCCTGTTGCAAGACAGCCCACAAAGGTATAGCAAGCAAGTTTCAATTAGTTCTTATCCTGTGATATACTGAACCTATAAAGAACATCTCCCTGTAGCACTTGGAAAGTAATACTCTTAATGTACTGAAAGCAATACAGCACATTAAAGAAAAAGAATTGCCTTTACCAAGGTGTGGGCGTTCAGAGTCCCAAGGAAAATTCCTGTTTGAATGATAGTAAATTTTCTTGGGTGAGTTCTCATTGAAATGAAATGGAACACACAAAAAACAAGCCCCACCAAATTCCAGCTTCAGAATTATCTCCTTAACATGGAAATATCGTCACTTAAGTTTTCCCCTTGGCCTGCTTTATTTTGTGGGAGAAGGTAGTTCATCAAAATGACATTTGTTATTGAGTTGTGTGAATTTCTTATATATTTCGGATATTAACTCCTTATCAGAGATATAGTTTGCAAATATTTCTCCCCATTCCATAAGTTGCCTTTTTATTTTGTTGATTGTTTCCTTTGCTCTGCAGAAGCTTTTTAATTTGATGTAGTTCCGCTTGTTTACTTCTGCTTTTATTGCCTGTGCTTTTGTGTCACCTCCAAAAACACTGAACAACCCGATTAAGAAATGGGCAAAGGATCTTTGTATTAGTTTGTTTTCATGCTGCTGATAAAGACATACCTGAAACTGGGAAGAAAAAGAAGTTTAATTGAACTTACAGTTTCACATGGCCGGGGATGCCTCAGAATCATGACAGCAGGCGAAAGGCACTTCTTACACGGTAGTGGCAAGAGAAAAACGAGGAAGAAGCAAAAGTGGAAACCCCTGATAAACTCACATCTCGTGAGACTTATACACTATCATGAGAATAGCATTGGAAAGACTGGCCCCAATGACTCAGTTATCTCCTTCTGGGTCCTTCCTACAACACATGGGAATTCTTGGAGATAAAATTCAAGTTGAGATTTGGGTGGGGACATAGCCAAATCATATCGATTTTAATAGATATTTTTCAAAGAAGATGTAGAAATGGCCAACAGGTATATGAAAGATGCTCAGCCTTACCAGTTATCGGGGAAATGCAAATCAAAACTACAATGAGATAGCACCTTATTCCTGTTAGGATGGCTATTACCAAAAAGACAAATGTTGGTGAGGATGGGGGAGAAGGGAGCCTTTGTACACTGTTGGTGAGAATGCAGATTGGTACAGTCATCATGGAAAACATTATGGAGATTCATCAAAAATTAAAAATAGAACCACCATATAACCCAGCAATTCCACTGGTAGGTATATATCCAAAAGAAATGAAATCAGCATGTCCAGGAGATATCTGTACTCCTGTTTTCATTGCAACACTATTCACAATAGCCAAGTTATGGAAACAACATAAGTGTTCATTGATGGATGAATGAATAAAGAAACTGTAGTATATACACACAAGAGAGCACTATTTAGCCTTAAAAAAGGGAAATCCTGTCCATTAGTGACAGTGTGAATGAACTTGAAGGACATTATTCTAAGGGAAATAAGCCAGACAAAGAAAGACAAATATTGTATGACATCACCTATATGTGGAATCAAAATCATTGAACTTGGAGCAACAGAAGTAGTGTGGCTGGCGGTTGTCAAGGTCCCGGGGATGGGGGAGATGGGGAGTTGTTGATTAAAGGGTACAAACTTTCAGTTATAAGATGAATAAATTCTGGGGATCTAATGTACAGCATGGTGTTACTAATAATGTACCTTATCTTTGAAATTTGCTAAGAGACTATAGTTAGTAACAATGTATCTTATATTTGAAATTTACTGAGAGAATAGATCTCCAGTGGTATGATTACACACACAGAAATGGTAACTGTGTGAGCGATGGATGTGTTAACTTGATTGCAAGAATCATTGCACAAGGTGTCCTTAAATCACTATGAAGTGTACTATGAATATAGTCAATTATTTTTGTCAGTCACACCTTGATAAGCCTGGAGACAAAGAATGACATTTGTTAAGCTTAGCGAATTAATACACCAGGTTCCTATCGTATTTAAGAATTGGAAGCTGGCACCCTTTGAAACAATCAGATAGCTTGCCAAAACACAGATTCCTGGGCCCTGTCTCCACAGAAGTTTGATTCAGTATGTCTGTAGCCATAACCACAGCAACCTTCATGTTCCCTCAGCTGGATGGAACTTTAGACAGATTTTTTCCTACTATAGGTCCCTGACCTCCCTTTCCTTAGAACATGTACTTTAGGAAACTTGGAATTGTAAATTCTTTGAGATATAAATCGTCTTCCAGCCTCTTGCCAGTTTTATAACCCAGGAGTGACTTTCTCAAGGACCTAGGAGCCATCTCTTTGAGATCTAATCATCAAGGAAGACAGGTCTCCAATTGCTGTCCAGTCTTTGTGGGAGGGTGGGAGCCTACCTTTATAAGCTCCAATTAGCAAACACAGATGCCTAATCACATTGACTAGTCTCTCCCATAACGTCCTCCAAGGTTTATCCACTAGTTCACCCAGCACTCAAAGTCCCCTGCCTTCTGTTTCCCCAGAGTATTTATTCTGTCTGCCCTATTGCAGTTGGCTTGGCCCTGATTGCAGTACTCTTGAATATAGTCACCCTACCCCGTTTAACCTCTGTCCAGTGCAATTCTTCTTTGGCAATGAGTTTGGCTAAATTCAGTCTAGCTTGAGTTTCTGCATTTATAATAAGCTCCCAGGTGATGCTGAGGATGCTGGCCTATGGGCAACACCTTAAATGGAGACTTTAAATAGTAGGAGGCAGCACAAATGGAAGAAATGCAGGGCATACCTTGGAAGACCTTAGGGTACTCGTCCTGCTGTCTGTCCTGAGATCAAAGCAAGAAAGCATCTCACTTGGGGTTGGGGAGGGCCATGATTTCATTACTGGTGCCTCCTAGAGACAATACGGACCATCCTGACAGGCCAGCTGGTACTGCTAAGGTGTCTTGTTGACTGGCTGCCTTTTGTACTATCTAACTCTTTGGGTCCTGGAATTCTTCCTGTTGTTGGGGAGGATAAAACTGTAGTTACACCCTAGCAACTGTAAATTCTTTATTTTTACAATTTTTAAAATTTATTTAAATTATTTCAACTTTGATGTTAGATTCAGGGGGTACGTGTGTGGGTTTGTTACCTGGGTTATAATTTTACAACAGTAAAGGAGACCAGTATTTTCGGGCCTCCCTTCTACAGACTTCTTAAATCTCAAGGCTTTCAGCACAACTGTAATAGTATCTTCTGGTGTGAGTGGGATCAAGCTGTGGAATATGATGAGGTTTCTCTTCAAATAGCCTGATCAATCCTTTCTTCTTTAATTCATAGTACCCCCCACTCTTTTTCTTTTTCTCTTTTCTGCCTTTGTTACATGCCCGGACATGCCACAGTACACGCTCATCAGTACCAGCTCACATGCCTTGCCTTATTTAGAAAGGAGACTAGTTCTCTAGCTCATTGCAGACACCCCTTCCTCTTTTTCTCCCCCCTCTCCTTTACGTGCCCACCTTATCTAAAGAAAGTTCAAATGTCTAGCCAACTGGGATTAGTTCAGATTGTGAGATCCGACCCCAGCCAATGGGGGAGGGTACGGGGCAGGACTTGCGTCAGGAATAAAGGCTCTTGTGCCCCTTTGTTCGGGCGTGCTCTCATGGCGACTGGCCAAGGAAAAGCATCCCTCTGTGCAGAAAATTGCTTTGCTAAGAATCCTTTGTTTGAGTGTTCAGTCTCCTTAGGATTTTGAACATTTATTCCCAAAAATTCACTTGCTAATGAGTTGATCTTAATGTAAACTTTCACTCCAGCCTTCAAGGTGCTTATGGATCCCCTAAAGAGCCCATCTTCAGGGCTGGTCCATGCTTTGGTGTTCATGCTAGACTGAAATGGAGAGCAAAGAGAAGATCTTCCACATTTTGTGTTAAAAAAAATGTTTAGGCAAATTAATAAAAAGGAATTGTGCTTGATATAATCATATATATTTTTTAGTTTTCTACTAGTGTTTGAAACCACTAAGAGGTTAAAAGACATGACCAAAATAGCAACAGTAATTTTTGTATAAATCAATCTTCTAAATTTAGAATTTTTCTCAAATCACAAATAACAATTTTATAAAATACTTGTAGAAGGTAAATAATTAACCCAGCACCCTCTCACTATCCATCAACGGTGGTGCAATTGGTGCTATCCTATTTCTTAAGGTCTTTCCTTCAAAGAACACTAAGAACCCATTAACTTGTGCCATTGTCCTCGGATAAGAGGAACAAGGAATGGAAGTCAGGAGGGGTTTTGTGAAAAAAGAGATATATAAATGTGTCCTATTTATTTGTCATTTCTATCATCTATCTAATCTATCCATCCATCATCTATTTATCCATCATCTATTTGGGAAAGGAAAATAAAATCTCAGGACCCCAAACTCACTATGCCAAAGGGAAAAGTTGAGCTTGGGAACTGAGTCATGCAAAAAACTGCCTTCCTTTTGTTCCTGAACAGATAGCTGCAAAGATAGAAGGCCACATTTCTGCCCAGGTGGCCTCCTTGCCCCGACAATGTAAATTAACAGCTCATCTTCATAGGCATGGGACAAAGACAAGACTAGAAATTATCCCTCCACTCACCCTGAGACAAATGTATATTTAGTTTCTTCCTCTACTTGATGTTAACTTTGTTGTCTGTAAACTGCAGAATAAAAAAAATTTTTTTAAGTTCTGGGATGTGTGTGCAGAATGTGCAGGTTTGTTACATAGGTAGATGTGTGCCATGGTGGTTTGCTGCACCTATCAACCCATCACCTAGGTATTAAGCCCAGCATGCATTAGCTGTTTATCCTGATGTTCTCCCTCATTCCGACCCCTGACGGGTCCCAGTGTGTGTTTTTCCCCTCCGTGTCCATGTGTTCTCATTGTTCAGCTCCCACTTATGAGTGAGAACATGCAGTGTTTGGTTTCTGTTCCTGTGTTAGTTTGCTGAGGATGATGGATTCCAGCATCATCCATGTCCCTGCAAAGGACATGATCTCATTCTTTTTATGGCTGCATAGTATTCCATGGTGTATATGTACCACATTTTCTTTATCCAGTCTATCATTGATGGGCATTTGGGATGATCTCATGTCTTTGCTATTGTGAATAGTGCTGCAATGAACGTACAAGTGCTTGTATCTTTTTTATATAGTGATTTCTTTCTCTTTGGGTAGATGTCCAGTAGTGGGATTGCTGGGTCAAATGGTATTTCTGGTTTTAGATCCTTGAGGAATTGCCACACTGTATTCCACAGTGGCTGAACTAATTTACAGTCCCACCAACAGTGTAAAAGTGTTCCTATTTCTCCACAACCTCACCAGCATCTGTTGTTTCTTGACTTTTTAATAATCACCATTCTGACTGGCATGGTCAGAATGGACTGAGATGGTATTTCATTGTAGTTTTGATTTGCATTTCTCTAATGATCAGTAATGTTGAGCTTTATTTCATACGTTTGTTGGCCATATAAATGTCTTCTTTGGAGATGTGTTCTGTTCATGTACTTTGCCCATTTTCTGATGGTTTTTTTTTTTTTTTTTTTTTTGTAAATCTGTTTAAGTTCCTTGTAAATTCTGGTTATTAGACCTTTGTCAGCTGGGTAGATTGCAAAAATTTTCTCCCATTCTGTAGGCTGCCTGTTTGTCCTGATGATGGTTTCTTTTGCTGTGCAGAAGCTCTTTAGTTTACTTAGATTCCATTTATTAGTTTTTGCTTTTGTTGCAATTGCTTTTGGCGATTTCACATAAAATTTTTGCCTATGCTTATGTCCTGAATGTTATTGTCTTGATTTTCTTCTAGGGTTTTTATAGTTTTGGGTTTTACATTTAAGTCTTTAATTCATTTTGAGTTAATTTTTTTGTATAAGGTGTGAGGAAGGGGTCCAGCTTCAGTTTTCTGTAAGATGCAGATTTACTGAGTGTGAAATGAATGCATAATTGACTGTTCCTCTTGCCCCTCCTGCCCATTTTTTCCCCTTTAAATAATTAGGTGCTCAAAATCCCCTTTGGAAAAAGCACAGGCCACAGATTTTACGTGACTTGTGTCTGTTTTTCCTGGGTGTGTTCTCAACCTTGCAAAATAAACCTCTAGACTGATTGAGACCTGACTCAGATGCCAGATGCTTTGTGATTTTCTCTATCTATCTGTCTGTCTGTCTGTCTATCTATCTATCTATCCATCCATCCATCCATCCATCCATCTATCCATCCAGATGGAAGAGATACTCAAAAGGGGAAGAAAGTTATGTCCTTGGCAGAATATACTACAAATTTGTGCATCAGTAGCGGTGGTCAGTGGGCCTTTGTGATCAGGCCAAGTATGATATGTGAATAAGTTATTCCTAAATCTTTTTCTCCATAACAGTTAGATCTCAGGATGTACATGTTTGTGTTCATATGTGAGTGGCTGAAAATAGCCAAGAGTGGTTGAGTGAGGCCTAGTTATAGGAGTAAAAACTATACAACCTCTAGAAGAAAACAGGAAAAAATATTTGTTACACTGGATTGGACATTGTGCCGAAGAGAACAAAGACAAAAAATATTAACTAAAAGGTGAAAAAAATTCATATAGCCTGCTGCATATAAAGGTGTAGTTAAGAAAATGAAAAGGTAAATCAAGGGCTGGGAGAAAATGTGTATAGAAGATATTTTTTAAAAAACTCTTTTTTTGGCTTTAGTACAGAATATATAAAAAACTCTACAACCCAATAATAAAAGTCAACCAAATAAAATGAACAAGAGTTGTTTTTTTTTTTATGGACTCTACACTAAAGAAGATATAAGAATGGTCAACATGCACATGAAAAGCTGTTCAGCATTACTGGTCATCAGATAATGCAAATTAAAAACACATTGATCTATGCTGTTCACTACCTAGATGGGCAAAATTTAAGGCTGACAATACTTAGTCATTGGTGAAGGCATGGAACAGCAGAACTCTCATGTATTGATGGTGGGAATGGAAAATGCTGCAACCACTTTGGAAAACAATCTGGCAGTTTCTTTTAAAGTTAAAAAATACTTATCATGAACTGGGCACTTTGGAAGGCCGAGGCAGGCAGATCACAAGGTCAGGAGTTTGAGACAAGCCTGGCTAACATGGTGAAACCCTATCTCTACTAAAAATATAAAAATTAGCTAGGCGTGGTGGCAGGCACCTGTAATCCCAGCTACTCGGGAGGCTGAGGCAGGAAAATCATTTGAATCTGGGAGATGGAGGTTGCAGCGAGCTGAGATCGTGCCATTGCACTCCAGCCTGGGTGACAGTGCGAGACTATGTCTCAAAAAAAAAATAAAAACTTATCACATGATCCTACCATCCTATATGAAAGCATAGTGAATGTTCACAGTAGCTGTATTTATAATGGCTCAAATTGGGAATAACCCAAATGTTTACCAGCAATAGAACATGTAAACAGATCTTAGTGTAGCCATGCAATGGACTACTACACAGCAATGAAAAAGAGTGCGCCGTTGGCCACATGGCAACAGGGATGAATCTCAAGAGTGTTAGTGCAAGTGAAAGAAACCTGATACAAAAAGTACCACGATTCCATTCATAGGACAGAGAAAATGATAGCCATAGATGATCAGTGGTTTCCTTCGTCTGGGGGGTCAGGAGAGAGGGAGCTAACAGTGAAGAAGCATGGAGGAGCTTTTGGGGAGTTGGAAATGTTTTTAATCTTGATTGTCATGGCGGTTATATGACTACACGCATGCCAAAAGTAATACAACTGAACACATAGGACGGGTGAATGATATTGTATGTAAATTACACCTCAATTAACCTGGGGCAAAAAGGTGATTAACTGAAGCCAACCAAGGCTGTCCAAGAAGCAGCTGTTAGAAGAAGCTTCCTGGTTAGAAGAACAGGCTTAGCAGCTAGGTCTTCTGAGGGCAAATCCCAGCCCTGCCTCTTGGTGTGTGACTTTGGGCAAGTCACTTTCCTCTCTGGGCCTTAGGTTCTTAATTTGCAAAATGAAGATAATGGAATAGACCTTTGTTATGGCCTGCATGTTGGTGTCTCCTCAAAATTTATATGTAAGAATCCTAACCCCCAGAGTGGTGGTGTTAGGAGGCAGGGCCTTTGGGTGCCCCTTGGGTCATGAGGGAGGCACTCCCATGAATGGCATTAGTGCCCTTATATAAGGGACCTCAGGCTGGGCACAGTGGGTCATGCCTGCAATCCCAGCACTTTGGGAGGTTAAAGCCAGAGGATTGCTTGAGGCAACATAGTGAGACCCTTGATTCTACAAAATAAATAGATAAATAAAATTAAAAGAGGCCTCAGAGAGCTCCCATATCCCTTCCATCATCTGAGGTTACAAGGAGAAGTTGGCCACCTGTAATCCAGAAGAGGTTCTGGTCATCACCAGAACTGACCATGCTGGCAGCCTGAGCTTGGAATTCCATCCTTTAGACCTGTGAGAAATAAATTTCTACTTTTTTTTTGAGACGGGGTCTTGCTCTGTCACCCAGGCTGCAGTGCAGTGGCGTGATCATGGCTCACTGCAGCCTCAACCTCCTGGACTCAAGCAATTCTTCTACCTCAACCACCTAAGTAGCTGGAACTATAGACATGCACCACCACACCTGGCTAATTTTAAAAATTTTTGTAGAAATGAGGTCTCGTTATGTTGCCCAGGCTGGTCCTGAACTCCTGGGCTGAATCAGTCCTTCTGCCTTGGCCTCACAGAGTGCTGGGATTATAGGAATGAGCCACTGAATCCGGCCAAAATAAATTTCTGTTCTTTATAAGCCACCCAGTCCACGTCTATGCTAATTTGTTATAGCAGCCTGAACTGACTAACAACCATATAGGGCTTCCATGAGGATTAAAAGGATTACTAGGCTGGGCTTGGTGGCTCATGCCTGTAATCCCAGCACTTTGGGAAGACAAGGCTGGATGATTGCTTGAGGCCAGGAGTTTAAGACCAGTCTGGGCAACATAGCAAGACCCTATCTCTACTATATTAGAATAAAAATTAAAGCAAATAATATTTATTTATTTTTATTTTTATTGTTTGAGAGGGACTCTCTCTCTTTCGCTCAGGCTGGAGTGCAGTGATGTGATATTGGCTCACTGCAACCTCTGCCTCCTGGGTTCAAGTGATTCTCCTGCCTCTGCCTCCTGGATAGCTGAGATTACAGGTGCCCACCACCATGCCTGGCTAATTTTTGTATTTTGGTTGAGACTGGGTTTCACCATGTTGGTCAGGCTGGTCTTGCACTCCTGACCTCAAATGATCTGACCACCTCTGCCTCTCAAAGTGCTGGGATTATGAGCATGAGCCACTGTGCCCAGCCAAGAATTAATATTTGTAAAAACACGTAGAAGGATACTCAGCTCCTCCATGCTAAATAAAGCCTCACCTTTGTTCCTGAATCTTGTGGGCTGTTGGCCAGTTTCTTGACAGTCTAAAGGAAGAGGTCAACCTCTCTGGAGACAAGAGGGTGAATGGATGTTCTGCCTTCCAAATGTCTACTCTAGCAAACTCCTGATCTGGAGGGATGGGAGAAGCTGCCTGCATCTTGTGGAGATGAGACATATATTTTACAACCTGGAGAGTAGGCTCTCCTCTTCTAGAGGAATATGTGCCAAATGTTGGGGGTAGGTAAACAGGCATGGGGGTTCATAAAACCTAGACCATACTTGCTCTGGAGTAGTTTCCAAAAGAGGGATCCTTGGAATGCCTGTTTCACAGGACACTTTGAGAAAGGTTTTGTTGCTTAGAAAATATTGGAGATCATGAGACAATTGGCGATTAAAAGGGTTTCTTTATTGCTTGATTCTAGCCTGTATTTTGCTGATGTACCTTGTAAATCTGTGAAATGAAGGTTAGACAGGGAGCATTTTCCAAACTTATTTGAGTTTGTCATCTCTTTCTTGTAACAAATCTTCCATAACACATAGTCTGGGGAAAAAGGTGCCCCACAGACATGTAGGTTACCTACATCTACCTACCTGCATTTAGTAGTGTCAGTAGGGATTCTGTGAAGCCAGAAGTGCTCTGATTTGAGCAAGGTGAAGTCAGTTACCACCACATTCAGAACAGGCTTCTCCAGAGAAAATAAGCCACATGGCAAATCACAGCAAGAAATGTCCTCCTGGGGAAAGGAGTTTTCATCCATGTGCACACTCTCCAAACAGAGCCTCTGGATCTGGGTAAATATGCCTGTAGGGGCACGTGGGGTGCATAGTGTCGGAATGAGCGTATACTGCATTGTTTGTTGATGTCCTCTAGTGTTTCAATCAGTTGCTTTTATTGTTAATGCTTTCTCTTTCTACAGTTTATAATAATTTCTCCATGCTTAAGAGTTGTCTGTAACTTGGTCTTATGGGTACCCAAAAGTCCCAACTATCTCTCATTACCTGAAGCTGTACCTGAAATGTCTCCATCAAGCTGACTCTTCTTGGGTTAAGTTATCATTTCCAGAATGCTTGTGGGAGGAGGCACACACTGTTGGCAGCATTTACTTAGGAATAATTGATCAGAGTAGGCTGGACAACAGTAAGGGTCCAAGATCATGAAGAACTCCTTGAGGGAAGAGAATGGGAACTTGTGGGCAGGTGGGCTGTGAGCCCTCAGGAATTTGGCACAGTAGCAGGACCCTGGCAGTTAAGGAGGGGAGCTGGGCAGAACATCCTCCTCTGAGATTCTTGCTGATTTCCCAGAGTCAGACTCTCCCAGCTCCATTGGGCCTCCTGTGTACAGAGGTACTTCTAAAATTACTGTTTATAAGAAATATATTCATAGCATGCTGTTCTTAAGCTCTAGTTCATTGAAGATTTGAAGGTTCTGGGGAGGTAGTGTCACTTTTGGCTCCAGCCTGTCTCCTCTTCCATCACCTCCTGACTCTCTAGAGAAAAGGTTCCATCTACACATCTGACCCTGGATATCTCATCTTCTACTCTAAGTACTTTTCAAGAGGTCTTCCCAGCAAATAAAGCTTCTTCCTAAAAGCATTTCTGAAGCCAGCTGTTAAAAATGTTCACAGTTCTCCACTTTCTCGTTTAGGATCAGCCAGAAGAGAGAAGCAACTTTGATTTATAAAGTAGGAAGAGACTTGATATTGAGAACTGTGAGATTAAACTACCACTGGAAAGCTGAGGAAGTGAAGACCAAGGAGGTTATTTTCGGGAAATCTGGAAGCGTAGAGATTGCTGGAAATCATACCTTTAATAGCATCAAAGTGGGAGAGTCTTGGGAGGACACCCAGAGATGTTGAAGGTGCCAATGAATGCTCTCAATACAGCACCAACAGAGGTGAACTGAGACCCCGTGATTGTTTATCTTGCAAATTCCAAGCCACTGAGAATAATAGCATCCTCTTTTTATCCTGCCTGCCAAGTCCTGCACAAGTTTCTCATTGGAGGTATCAAATTGGGATCTGGCTGGCAAGGGGTCTGGGAAATGTTATTTCCAGTGCAGGGTGAAGGGTGCTGAGGATCAAAAGCAACGTCCAACACATCCCTGGTTTATACATGATTTCAGGAGGCGAAGGAAAGGGAGGGAGAGATTCTAGGCAGGCAAGTGTCATGACCGAAGGACAGTGTAGGGCACAGGCCTGAGGCCAGGCCCACAGAAGCTGAGGGTGCTTCTGTCACAGGAGGGGCTGGAAGCCAGATGGTGACAAGGTTGTGGGGCCTTTGAGTACCACAGGAAGGGTCTGGTGGAGACATTACATGAGGAAGCCATGTGGTTAGGAAAAGGTGTTGGGAAAACTGAAGGGCTGGAAATGGGAACAATGCTCAGTTGGTTGCACTGACTCAATTCCCTTCTCCTGGATCTGGATCCTGGGTTTGGATTGTTTCCCATCACAGTCACTGAGAGGGCGATGAGTTGAAGGAAACAGCATTGTCCCGGCAGGAGCAGTCAGTACAGTTGTAAACCCTTATGCTTTAATATCCGTGTACTTGCCACCAATTTAACAGGGTCTTGAACAAGGTCACAAGAAAATAGCCTTTTCCCCTGATGAACTGCTGATGCAGTGTCAGTTACTGGGGTTGGCAAAATAAACCTGCTTTTATAGGCTGTTTGCTTTCAAAGGTGAAAGCTCTTGAAAATTACATTTGGGTCCATTTTTCTGTCAACCTTTAAACGGTGACACACGAGTGTGCTTGGGGATTGGTGCTTTCCTCATGGGGTCTCTGGTTCTAACTGAATCGATCAACCTATCAGTCAATCAGTCTATTACCCAAAACCCCGAAGGGTGGTGTCAGGGCTTCTGGGGACAGTGTGGGAATAACTAAAGTAATGGAAGATTTCAATGTCCCCCGATGAGGCTGGGCTTAAATCTGATGCAGGACCGAGGTTTGGAAGGACTTGGAAAGGCATTGTATTAGTCTGCTTCTGCACTGCTATAAAGAATCTGAGACTGTATAATTTATATTTGTGTGTGCCTCACGAAGTTCTCGTGCTATGTTTTTCGGCTCCATCAGGTCATTTATGTTCTTCTCTAAATTGGTTATTCTAGTTAGCAATTTGTCTAACCTTTTTTCAAGGTGCTTAGCTTCCTTGCATTGGGTTAGAACATGCTCCTTTAGCTCGGAGGAGTTTGTTATTACCCATTTTCTGAAGCCTACTTCTGTCAGTTCATCAAACTAATTCTCCGTCCAGTTTTGTTCCCTTGCTGACGAGGAGTTGTGATCCTTTGGAGGAGAAGAGATGTTCTGGTTTTTGGAATTTTCAGCCTTTTAGCACTGGTTTCTCCCCATCTTCATGGATTTATTTACCTTTGGTCTTTGATGTTGGTGACTTTCGGATGGGGTCTCTGAGTGGATGTGCTATTCCTTTACGTTTGTTAATTTTCCTTCTAACAGTCAGGCCCCTTTGCTGCAGGTTTGCTGGAGTTTGCTGGAGGTCTGTTCCAGACCCTGTTTGCCTGGGTATCACCAGGGGAGGCTGCAGAACAGCAAAGATTGCTGCCTATTCTTTCCTCTGGAAGCTTCATCCCAGAGGGACACCTGCCAAATGCCAGCCAGAACTTTCCTGCATGAGGTGTCTGTTGGCCCCTGCTGTGAGGTGTCTCCCAGTCAGGATACATGGGGGTCAGGGACACACTTGAGGAGGCAGTCTGACCCTTAGTAGAGCTTGAATGCTGTACTGGGAGGTCCACTCCTCTCTTCAGAGCCATCAGGCAGGGAGGTTTAAGTCTGTTGAAGTTGCACCCATAGCTGCCCCTTCCCCTAGGTGCTCTGTCCCAGGGAGATGGGGATTTTATCTATAAGTCACTGACTGGGGCTGCTGCCTGAGGCTGTGAAATTTATATAAAAAAGATGTTTAATTGACTCACGGTTCTGCAAGGTTGGGGAGGCCTCAGGAACCTTACAATCCTGGCAGAAGGCAAAGGGGAAGCAAGGCACATCTTACATGGTGGTAGGAGAGAAAGAGAGAGAGAGAGAGAGAGAAAGAGAGAGAGCACAAAGGGGGAAGTGCCACACTTTTAAACCATCAGATCTCATGAGAACTCCCTCACTATCATGAGAACATCATGGGGGAAACTGCCCTTATGGTCCAATCATCTCCCATCAGGCCCCTCCCCTGACATGTAGGGATTACAATTCAAAATGAGATTTGGGTGGGGACACAGAATGAAACCATTTCATTTTGTCCTTGGCTTCTCCCAAATCTCATGTCCTTCTCACATTTCAAAACCAATCATGCCTTCCCAGCAGTCCCCCAAAGTCTTAACTCATTCCAGCATTAACTCAAAAGTCCAAGGCCAAAGTCTTATCTGAAACAAGGCAAATCCCTTCCACCTATTAGCCTGTGAAATAAAAAATAAGTTTGTTACTTCCAAGAGACAGCGGGGGTACATGCATTCCTATTCTAAATGGGAGAAATTGTCCAAACAAAGGGGCTACAGGCCCCAAGGAAGTCCAGAAACCAGCAGGGTAGCCATTAAATTTAAAGCTCTGAAATAATCTCTTTTGACTCCATGTCTCACACCCAGGGCATGCTGATGCAAAGGGTGGGCTCCTATGGCTTGGGCAGCTCTGCCCCTGTGGCTCTGCAGGGTTCAGTCCCTATGGCTGCTTTCAGGGCTGGTGTCAAATGCCTTAGGCTTTTCCAGGTGCACGGTGCAAGCTGTTGGTGGATCTACCACTCTGGGGTCTGAAGGATGGAGGCCCTTTTCTCACAGCTCTACTAGGCAGTGCCCCAGTGGGGACTATGTGTGAGGCTCCAACCCTACATTTCCCTTCTGCATTTCCCTAGTAGAGGGTCTCCATGAGGGCTCCGCCCCTGCAGCAGACTTCTGCCTGGACATCCAGGCATTTCTATACATCCTTTAAATTCTATGCAGAGGTTCCCAAACCTCAACTCTTGTCTTTTGCACACCCGCAGGCCCAACACTATGTGGAAGCCAACAATACTTGGGGCTTGCATCCTCTGAAGCAATGGCCCCAGCTGTACCTTGCTCCCTTTTAGCCATGGCTGGAGCAAGAGTGACTGGGATGCAGGGCACCATGTCCTGAGGCTGCACAGAGCAGCAGGGCCCTAGGCCCAGCTCACTAAACCATTTTTCTTTCCTAGACCTTTGGGCCTGTGATAGGAGGGGCTGCTGTGAAAATCTCTGAAATGCCCTGGAGACACTATCCCCATTATCTTGGCTATTAACATTTAGCTTTCCATTAGTTATGGAAATTTCTGCAGCCAGCTTGAGTTTTTTTTTTCCCAGAAAACAATGGGTTTTCCTTTTGTACCACATGGTCTGGCTGCAAAATTTCCAAACTTTTATGCTCTGTTTCTGCTTTAAACACAAGTTCCAATTTTAGATCTTCTCTTTGCAAATGTATATGATTATATGCTTTTAGAAACAGCCAGGTCAAATCTCGAATGCTTTGCTTCTTAGAAATTTCTTTTGCCAGATACCTTAAATCATCTCTCCCAAGTTTAAAGGTCCACAGATCTCTAGGGTAGGGGTAAAATGTATCCAGTCTCCTTGCTAAAGCATAGCAAGAGTCACCTTTATTTCAGTTCCCAACAAGTTCTTCATCTCCATCTGAGACCACCTCAGCCTGGACTTCATTGTCCATATAACTATCACATTTTGGCCAAAACCATTCAACAAGTCTCTAGAAAGTTCCAAATTTCCTACATTTTCCTGTCTTCTTCTGAGCCCTCCAAACTGTTCCAACCTCTGCCTGTTACTCAGTTCCAGAGTTGCTTCCACATTTTCAGGTATCTTCATAGCAGTGTTTCACTGCTGGTATCAATTTTTTGTATTAGTCCATTTTCATACTTCTACAAAGAACTAGCTGAGTCTTGTTAATTTATGAAGAAAAAAGGTTTAATTGACTCACAGTTCTGCATGGCTGGAGGGGCCTCAGGAAACTTATGGTGAAAGTCGAAGGGGAAACATGGTACATCTCACATGGCAGCAGGAGAGAAACAGAGATCAGGGGAAACCACCACTTTTAAAGCATCAGATCTTGTGAGTATACTCTCACTATCACCAGAACAGCATGAAAAAAATCAGCTCCCATGATCCCATCACCCCCACTAGGTCCCTCCGCTGATATATGAGGATTACAATTTGAGATGAGATTTGGGTGGGGACACAGAGCGAAACCATATCAGGTGCAGTGGTTGCTGTTGCAGTTGGCAGCAAATCTCAGTGAAGATCCTAAACTACCAAGTCTTCACGGTGTGAGTCCACCATGAAGACCTTTGCGTGACATTGTTTTGACTAATGAAGAACTCAAGCAGGGCAGGCATTTACATGCAAATAGTGGCCGTGCCTTACCTGGCCTTTCCTTTTTTTAAGTTGATGCTGAGGTTACAATTAGGAGGCTTGAATTTTATTTTTAAAATATGTACCCTTGTGTACACATGCATTCCCAAGAGATGACTAATTGAATATACATCATAGATAAGAAATGTTACTTTATAAAATATGACTAAAGATTTCCCCACTGTGAATTGCAGATTTGAAAAGGCTTTGCATGTTGCTCACGGATTCAGCAGGTCTATTAGTGAGGCCGCCACATGACCTTTAATTTAATTAAGTAAAAATCCTATTCAGGACTATTAACTGAATGTTTAAAATGTGCGTATTACCATGTTAGCCGTTGTAAGGTTTTGGGGGCTCAACACACAGGCTATGGACTTTAGCAATGCAAATTGTATTTGCCTGTGGCTTGATCATTTACAAAACACGTTCACATACATCATTACAGCCCTGAAACAGCCTTGCCCAATGAGACAGGGAGGCATTACTTCTTAATATTTTTTTTGAGGTGACAAAATCAAAGTTGGGAGAGGCTCAGGCTGCACAGGAAGTCACAATACTAGGGCATGGCAATAAAATTGATGGCGACACAGGGCGGCCACATTGCTAACTTTGAAAAGTGTTTTGTTAAAGTGTTGTCATTTAAAAACTATGTATCATCGAAGACATTTATTGAATACTAGACAGTGCAGGGGGGCTCAGGATGGGAATTATCTAGTCTGTTATTATCAGGTTCTCCATCTCTCCAGGCTCTCTTAAATATTACACATATGTTTGTAAAGACTCCCTCCCTCCCTCCCTAACTCTCTCCCTCATCCCCCACACTTCCTCATCCCCCAGGAAACACTTTCTCATCCCCCAAACTTCCTCATCCCCCCACACTTCCTCATCCCCCACACTTCCTCATCCCCCAGGAAACACTTCCTCATCCCCCACACTTCCTCATCCCCCACACTTCCTCATCCCCCAGGAAACACTTCCTCATCCCCCAGGAAACACTTCCTCATCCCCCACACTTCCTCATCCCCCAGGAAACACTTCCTGAGCTTTTATCTGGTGCCACAGAATAGGACCTGGTCCCACCCTCTGTGGCACTGCTGACCCTGTGAAACACTGTCTAGTTGGTGCCAGGGGCCCACAATTCATTGGCTTTTAGGTTTTGGTTCTTAAAATATTTGTTTCTTGGCTGGGCACAGTGGCTCATGCCTGTAATCCCAGCACTTTGGGAGGCCAAGGTGGGCGGATCACAAGGTCAAGAGTTTGAGACCATCCTGGCCAACATGGTGAAACCCCGTCTCTACTAAAAATACGAAAATTAGCTGGGTGTGATGGTGCACGCCTGTAGTCCCAGCTATTCGGGAGGCTGAGGCAGGAGAATTGCTTGAACCTGGGAGGTGGAGGTTGCAGTGAGCTGAGATGGTGCCACTGTACTCCAGCCTGGTGACAGAGTGAGACTCCATCTCAAAAAAATGAAACAAAAAAAAAAAAAAAAAAAGATTTGTTTCTCAATACCTAATGCATGTGGAGCATAAGACCTAGATGACAGGCTGATAGATGCAGCAAACCACCATAGCACATGTATACCTGTGTAACAAACCTGAATGTTCTGCACGTGTATCCAGAACTTAAAGTTTAAAAAAAAAAAAAAAAAGATTTCTTTCTTTCTAGACTTCAAAGAACTTAGTTCTCCACTCTCTGGGGTTCTGTCTCCGTTTTCTAAGTCACCACCTGCATCTCCTTTGCTTTCTTCTTGGGGTCTTCCTAACAGCCAGATGGTCGGTCACCCAGAGCTCTGCTCTCATCTGGGAATCCGGCCTGAATGGTGGTGGCCATTTCTAGGTTGGGGCTTCTTTTAAGTTGGTAAGAGAATTCCTAATAAATTTTAGAATATGTGGGTTGAATTTGAGCAAAATATACTAATTGCAGGCACATTTAGAAGTGTCCTGACAACCCCCTCAATCCTCACATAATTTTATCACACAACTTTTCTCATAAAATGGACTTGTGACAATAATTGGAGACCTGCAGCCACCCACCCATGCGGTGTGGAAGCTGAAAGCCAGCCGAGCTGTGTCCGCTTGCTGACAGGCTCCTTCCCTGGCTGCAGCTTCTTGGTAAAAGAGGTTCAAACTGCTGCTTCAGCAAAAATGCAATGAATGATTCCATGGGGTTTTAGGGGCCTAGGTTCAATACTGGAGGTCAGAAAGTCCTGTGGCTCTGAGGGTCTCTGTGTAGATGCCCCTGACTTATGCTCTTTGCTCTGAGCCTGGGGCAGCTCTGCTGTCATTGAGGTCAGAAGCTCCTGGGGTCCCTTCCTGCTGCCTGTGGCCTCACCGCAGCCTACCCTCCATCTCACAACTCAAGGCCCTTGGCCTCGCTGGAAATGCCAGCAGCCCTTTGCAAGGACGGCTGTGACTCCCTGTGTGTCTCAGAACAGCTTCGGCCTCTGTTCAGTTCACTGCCATGCTTTACACAAAAGGACAGACAATGCCGAAATCAGTAAGTGCTGCAGCAAGACGTTCAGTCAAAACAGAAATGATTCAGAGAGAAAGAGAACCACCTTCACCCTGTGGTAGTCATCACTTCTGTGAAAGGCGAATAAATTCTGGGACCCCAGAATCACTAAGCCAAGGGGAAAAGTCAAGCTGGGAACTGCTTCAGGCAAACCTACCTCTCATTTTATTCCTAAGTAAGATGGCTACGAACATAAAAAGTTACACAGCTCCCTTACCACTTATTTGTAGGGAATCCTTGTGGGCCTCAAGATCTTCTTCTTCTTTATTTAAAGTGTCTTGCTCTGTCACCCAGGCTGGAGTGCAATGGCACTATGTCAGCTCACTGCAACCTCTGCCTCCCGAGTTCAAGTGATTCTCCTGTGTCAGCCTCCCAAGTGGCTGGGATTACAGGCATGTGCCACTGCACCCGGATAATTTTTGTATTTTTATTAGAGACAGGGTTTCACCATGTTGGCCAGGCTGGTTTTGAACTCCTGACCTTAAGTGATCCGGCCACCTTGGACTCCCAAAGTGCTGGGATTACAGATGTGAGCCACTGTGCCCAGCTGTGCGTCAATATCTTTACCCTAAAACAGTTGTGTGGAATTTCACCCTGGCAATGTGAGTTGACAGCTTATCTTCCCAGGTGCTGGACGGGGACAGAACTCACTGAGGCCAATGTGCATCTGATGACTTCCTCTGCCCTGTATTCATGGACAAATGCAGATTCACTGAGCCAGACTAAGGCACAAGTGACTCTTCCTCTACCCCTCTCTCACTTGTAAATTGCATAGTCACTGAAAGGCTGATCAGAGACTCAAAAGAGTGCCACCGTTTGTCTCTTATCTGTGACGTGAAAGTTCCAGGCTTCGTGTTGTCCCGCCTTTCTGGACCTAACTAGTATACATCTTATACATATTGATTGATGTCTATTTTCCTCCTCAAATGTTTAAAATCAAGCTGTGCCCTGACCACCTTGGGCACGTGTAGTCAGGACCTCCTGAGGCTGTGTGATGGGCACATCCTTAACTTTGGCAAAATAAACTTCTTGAGCTGATTGAAACCTGTCTCAGCTACTTTTGGGTTCTCTCTTTCCTGCTGTGGGTCTACACAAGTGGTACTTTGGGTGTCCTCACAAAATACAACACTTTGTGTCTCTAAAACATAGCAGTGTGCTTTTTCATCGCTTATGTGCGTCTCTGCCATGAGGCTTCTAAGGGAGTGTTGTTTTCAGTTGAAGGAGGAGCTTTACTCCCAAGGAAGAGGGGTGGATGATTGTGGAGCATGTGGCCATCTCCCTAGCAGTTCTTACCAGTCCCTCGGACCCTGCTGTAGTTACAATTCACAGGACCCCAAGGAAAGAAATACAAGCAATAAGAATCTACTGAAAGACTTTTTAAGGCTCTAATGGAAGACAAACATTATTCAAAGATATTTACTATTCTAGCCCTCGGCCAAAGGGCTGAAACTGGAAAGAAGGAATTTTAGGCATTTGCAATAGGAATTTGGGGACCAGAGTACCTTTCCTCAAAATCACCCCATTGCCTCTAAGGCGAGAGTCACAGCTTCAGAAGGGCAGGCTGCGGCAGAGGAACAAAATAGTCACTACAACGTGCCTTTCAGTTGACTGGCTACCTCGGATTCATGTCCTACAAGCTGGGCTGGGCTGCTTAGAACCAACGTTGCTGAGGTAGCTACTGCACAAATACTTCCCTTTCCCTTGGTGTCTGAAGCTTGGCCATCGAATATCTTTCTACAAAGTCTGGAGGTTTGGGGGAGCATATCCCAGAGGAAAACTTTCATGTCAGAGGGGACCAGGGCGCCAGAGACCCCCAGACTGTGCAGGTGCCCTCACAGAGACAGCTGGGGCCAGTCTGGGCACTTAGAGCTTCCACTCCACAGGAAGACTACCCAAAGCTCAGGTGCCAGGGTGTAAATGCCTCCTGTTTTAGAGGCAGAACGAACTCCCTCACCTCTCACTGTCCCGTGGGCCCAGCTAGAGGCGGCAGGGATTGTCCTTAACCTTGCACTGTGGGTTTCCACCCATTTCAACAGATGCATTTCTGTTCAGTCAACTTTTATTGCATGATGGTTGCAGAGGACATTTCATCCTTCCCAGGGACGTATTTACAATGAGCAAACATTCTCTGGGAACTCAGGGTCTTCACCAATTCTTCTAAGACTCAGGGATCTTGGGTGGATCTGGCCCTATCTAGCTGTAGGGATCTGGACCTACAATGTTCCACAAAACTCCCCACTGCCATTTTGGTGTCCCCCCCAGGACAGCCATAGGTCCTATTACAAGAGAGGTGTGGGGAGAGCATCACCAGGAGTGGTGGGGGAGCCAGCGGGAGCCGCCCTCGATATCCCACCCACGGTGGCTTGTCCTCCTGTCCTCTGGTGAGTGTTGGCTGGTGTGATCCCGGCACATGCTTGTGAGCCTTGAGGGACCCTGGCTCTACCACGTGTCCTAACACCGAGGGCTCTTTCCTTGCAGCATCCATGGCTCAGATGTGGCCATTGAATATCAGGCCCTGGATACTGACAGAGGGAGAGGAAGGTGCAAAACAACCCCAGACAAGAGTGGGGCGCTGGTGCCGTCAGGTGGAGGCGGAGGTGCAGCTCACTTCAGGATCATAGGGGCCGCTTCCCTGCCCATTCATCTGTGTGTTCATTCATTCACTCATTCAAGGAACGCTTGCTGTTTGAGGACCTGCTGTATGCTAGGCATTGTGTAGAGAAAATACAGGCCCAGAGAAATTGTGACTTGGATAAAGTCACTGAGCTGGGCTTGGCAACTTCACTGTTGAGCTGGGTGTGCTCTGCTTGTCTCTCCAGACCCATTCTCCCTGCATCCAGGGAGATCCACTGCTCTGCACCGGGTAAGGCTGGCCTCTGGACACATTCTGGCTCCTTTGTCCAGTGGCTTCGCGTTGTATTCCACCTACGAGAGGCACCGACAGGAGGTGGAAAGCAGGGAGGCGAGGCCAGGCTATGCACCGCCCTGGGATGTCTTTGCTGGGTTGCAGTATGGCAATGTTTGCCCTTCTCCACCTAATGTTCCTGGGCTGCACCTTTTCTAACAGTTACAGCTCTCAGGAGGTTCAGATAACCAAGCCCTCCCCTTCCGTCTCAGGCTAAGGAATGCCAATGGCTTCCTAAAGATGTGGGCTCCAGGTTCACTCATCTTCCTTTGTTGATTTCCCTTAACCTGGCCAGCAGCTTCGGGGGTACCCTTCCCATAAACTTGCTTCATTTGCTTTTATTCAAGCATGCGGTTTCTGTCAGCATCCTGACTGGTGCAGTAATTGGTACTCAAAGTCCCTGCAGCAAGTAGAATCTCAAAACGGGACCCCAGGATTGTGCAGAGCAGGTTTGCTAATTACTAATCCCAAGGGAGGACTCCCACACAGCATAGAAGGCAAAGATCGTCACCCTGCCAGCTTCCAGGAGTGGGAGTCCAGTCGCTTCTGCCCGTGGCATCTTGGGCGACAGATTTACCAGCTGCCCAAGTCTGTGAAACAAAACACACTCACATGAAACCAGCTATATGAGGAGGGTGTTCCTTAGGGATTGGCAGCCAGGGACACAAGATGTCTCAGATCCATTTTGAGCCTGTCCCCCAAGGCTCAAGAAGGCTATCCCGAGGCAGATGAAGTCTCAACTGCGTGTGCTCCACTTGCACCACGGCCGAGGGACCCTGAAGGACAGCCCACCTGGGTAATACAGCACAGGGCTGGGCAAAGCTTTGAAGGACATCCGGCCTCCCAGCCGGAACTGGGCTGTCCTGGGCAGCCCCTTCCTACCTCAAGATCTGATACTCTAGGAGGAACAGGACAAGGCCTGGCTGCTTCAGGCAGCTCCTCCCTCTCTCAGGATGTTATGTCCCCAGCACATCTTAGCGTTATTCTGAGAGCTACATGCTGGGAAAAAGGAGAGAAATAGGTTGGTTGAAGGCTACTTGGAGAACTATCCTGAGAGCCCCTGGGACTGTGTGCTCACATCTTGGATGAATGCACAGATCATTTTCCTCGTGGAGAGAAAATGGCTTTAAATAGAAGGTGAGACCCCAGCTGATCCCACGAGAAGGGTGACTTCAGCTGGGCGGCTGTGACCCAGGGCTTCCTAAGCCTGAGATTCTCAATGTGGAATCTGGGAAACAGGACGGAAAGCAAGGGAGGAATAGAAAAAGACCTTGTTTCGCTGATTCTCAATAAGCCAAGTTTAGCAGTTCCACGGGGGCCCCTGGTCAGAAAAGGAGAGCTCCGGTTCCATTTCTTCTAATAATTTACTCTGTGACCTTGGGAAATTTACTCCGTTCTAGCACTCTGCATGATACATGATTCTATATGAAGTCCAGTTATTTTTATTTTCATATTCCTCTCTCTCCTCTCTTTACTACTGCCTTACTTAGAAGGTAGCTTTTTCTCAATATTCCCAAAGACATATTTCAAAAGTTTTTAATTTTTTTTATGACTTATTGGAAAAAATGCTATTAGAGAATGAGAAAGTACTAGAAATGCCGCTGGCTGGCTCCGTGAGATGCGTGGACTGGGCACTCTGGTGGTGACGGTTATTCAACTCCAGAAGCCAGCAGGGCTCTGAACTCTGTCCCCAGCCAAGTGACTTGCCGGCATTGGGAGACAACTTCGCCAGCCCAGAGAGAAATGCAGCAGGGAAGAGGCTGTGTCCTGGTTGACTGCATGAAGGTTTTTTTTTTTTTTTTTTTTTTTTTTTTTTTTTTAAATTTGAGACAGGATCTCACTTTGTTGCCCAGGCTGGAGTGCAGTGGCACAATCATGGCTCACTGTAGCCTCAGACTCTGGGCTCAAGTGATCCTCCTGTTTCAGCCTCCTGAGTAGCTGGGACTACAGGTGCATGCCACCACGCCTGGCTAATTTTTGTTTTGTTTTTGTTTTGCTTTGTTTTTGGTAGATGGGGTTTCAACAACAACAACAAAACAGTTCACAGTGTTGCCCAGGCTTGTCTCAAACTCCTGGGCTCAAGCTATCTGCCCACCTCGGCCTCCCAAAGTGTTGGGATTATAGGTGTGAGCCACTGCACCTAGCCTCATTAAGATTTTAATATGCCTAAGTTTATCTTTTTTTAAAAACCCATGCTGAGTATATAGGAAAAGAGACAACATATAAATGAGCTTTTTCACAATCAAGTTAAATATTGCTTAAATAAACCGAGCTTTCCTAACTAAATGCTGCCACAGGTATGATTTTAAAATATTTTTCTTTTTCAGAATAGTGCTTTTTTTTAGAGACAGAGTCCTGCTATGTTGCTCAGGCTGGTCTTGAACTCCTGGATTCAAGCAATCCTCCCACCTCAGCCTCCCAAAGTGCTCAGACTATAGGCGTAAGCCCCTGTGCCCGGCTTGCACAAAGCCTTGATACCTTCTGTGACTGGCAGGTATCCAGTGGTTCCCAGAAGACCACTTGCGAGTACGCAGGAAGAAGGGGGTTTATTTCTGAAGGTCCAGACTTAGCATGTCCATAAAATCAGCCTCTTCAGGCTCATCACCCAAGGCTGCACTGTTCCCTCTTTAGTCATTATGGGGAGATGGTGCTATGTGTCCTAACAGTCAAAAATGCCCCTTACTAGAAGGCAGGGCTTCAGCTAAGCCTTGGCCTTAGTGCAGCAGATCCCCCATGGGGGGGTCTCCTGGGCCAATGATGACTTATTCTCTGGAAACTGCCCCAGGATATGGGAGATGCTCATGGTTTCTGAGCCTTCTTGTCCTCCCCATGCACTTACTTGTGGTCACTGACTGATTTGGGGACAGCATCATTTCCATCTCAGGCCAATCACATTCGTCCTCCCGGGAACGGGAACGGTGAGCGGTGGCCACGTAGACCGGAGCTGGGGCCCTGGTGATTGTGCAGAGCGCTGGGAGCTTGGCCAGGACTGTCTAGTTTCCGTCTTCCGTGGTTTGGCTGTTCAGCCCTTCCCTCAAATTTGGGAGTTACTCAGTTCCTCAGAAATGTGTCCAGCTCGAGTTTGTGAGAGTCACTTTCTATTTCTTCCCTTTCATTCCTGGGGTGGTGGAGAGGAAGGCAGCACACGCTTCTGATTGGCCTGCGAGACCCCCCCAGCGTGTCCTTGTTCCCACCGAGACCTGGTTCCCAGCGCCTCTGAAGACACATCCCAAACAGTGACGGAAGCTCGTGCACAACCCTCTGCCTTTGCTGCATCGAAACTGCCTTCACATCCGTCTCTTTCCTGTTCCCCGATCTCACCTCAACGTCACGTTGCAGCTCAGCCTCCTCCTCCGTGAAGACTTCTTTGTCCCCTTCTTCGGTGCTCTTTCCGGTGCTATGGGATTAGTTAGGCCCAGCACTGACATTCTATCTGTCACCCAGAGTTTCCGGCGTGTTTCTGCTCCCTGGAGGCATGGACTCATTCTGACACTTCCTTTCTATCCCTCAGTGCTGAACGCAGAATCACACACCTTCAGATGCTCAGTGGCATTTTAATCAGCAGAGACGGGAAGGAGCAAACATCTCGAGGAACAAGAAGACCCCAGCTCCTCATCAGGATAAAGACTGTATTTTCAAAGGAAGTCAGGCCAGAATGTGGCGGGCATCGAGTGTCAGGATGTCACTTGTCCCAGGTGTGAGTCCTCAAAATGCAAACACAGCCACTAATTGTAAGGAGCCTCCACAGAGACAGTGACAGCTGATGAAAGGAAGTGGCACGGAGGAAAGGACAGTGGCATAGGAAGAATGACCTATTCCATCGGGGTGGAAGGATGCTGTTCAGACTCAGCCAGCAGTCATCGAGTTCCTCCCTTGTCCTAGAGACTGGTCTGAGTGTTTTCACACTATCCAGTTTAATTTACACACAACCCGGTGAGGTGCATAGTCCTCACAGAGGCAAGAGAATTGAAGCTCAGGATGCTAAGTGACTTGTCCATGGTCAGATGGTGATTAAGGTGCAGAGCTTGGGCAGGAATCCAGGTGTCTCCCAGGTGTTCTGACTCCACAGCATCTTCTCTCCATAGCCTTTGGCTTTCCTTTTACGCGAGTCACTGAGGTCATCCTCTCAGCTGTGAGCTTCACCACTAGAGACTGGTTGACAAAACTGTGCTGGACGCGTGTGTTTATTGCAGCACTATTCACAACAGCAAAGATTGGAACCAACCCAAATGCTCATCAATGATAGACTGGATAAAGGAAATGTGGCACATATACACCATGGAATACTATGCAGCCAGAAAAAAGAATGAGTTCATGTCAATTGCAGGGACACGGGTGAAGATGGAAACCATCATTCTCAGCAAACTAACACAAGAACAGAAAACCAAACACCACATGTTCTCACACACAAATGGGAGTTAAACAATGAGAACACATGGACACAGGGAGGGGAACATCACACACCAGGGTCTGTTGGGGGGTGGGGGGCAAGGGGAGAGAGAGCATTAGGACAAATACCTAATGCATGCAGGGCTTAAAACCTAGATGAGAAGGTGATAGGTGCAGCAAACCGCCATGGCACATGTATACCTGTGTAACAAACCAATCTTCAGGTTAGCTGAGTTTCATACTCCAGCACTTTCCTGAAGGAGACTCATAAGAGCAATATCATTTGAATTCTTTCATGTTAAAAACTTTGTCTGTCATCTATAAATGAAGGACCATTTGGCTGGATGCAAAATACCTGGCTTACACTGTGTACTTGAAGGCCTAGTATGTATTGTTACATTGTCTTCTGGCTCTGAATTTTGCTGAGGCAAGCCCGATTTCTTCCCTTAGAAGTGACTTTTTTTGTCCGGCTGCACGAAGGATTCCTTTTTAATCTTTGAAGTTCAGTGACTTTAATAGCCCATGTTGTAAGGTCAACAATTCTGGGTTAATTTTCTCTGGTACATTGTATTTCTTTTAAATGTGTACATACAAATCTTCATTTTATGAAAGAGTTCTTCAATTATAAATTTAATTTGTTCCATTATTTTGTTTTATTTTGTAAAAAAATTTACTTATGTATGCATTGACTTGCTTTTAATCGTTTTCTCCATATATTCTATTCTCTCTAGTCGTTTTAAATTCAGTCTTTGGGGTTGGGCATGGTGGCTCACACCTGTAATTCCAGCACTTTGGGAGGCTGAGGTGGGCAGATCACCTGAGGTCAGGAGTTCAAGACCAGCCTAACCAAATGGAGAAAACTTGTCTCTACTAAAAATACAAAATTAGCTGGGCGTGGTGGCGCATGCCTGTAATCCCAGCTACTTGGGAGGCTGAGGCAGGAGAAATGCTTGAACGCAGGAGGTGGAGATTACATTGAGCTGAGATCGCGCCATTGTACTCCAGCCTGGGCAACAAGAGCAAAACTCTGTCTCAAAATAATAATAATAATAATAATAATAATAATAATGATTCAGTTTTTGTTTTCACTCTATCACTTGTGTACTTTTTGTCCCCGGAATCACTTAGCGGCTAAGCCAGGATCTACGCCTGTGGTTTGCCCTCGTCTCATTCCAATTTCATCTTAATTTCTGCAATGATTTTATTTTCTTCTCTAATTTATTTCCCCAGTTTGCCCACGGCTGCTTCCTCTTGTTCTTACCGTCTCATGCTCTCTTTCCTGAGTAACCGAGTGTCTGCTTGATGTTCTTCCTCAATAGAGGCAATTCTTAAGACTTAAGAAAATGCACGTGAAATATCAGGTCACCATTTTTAATTGTTTTATGGCAACATTTTTTTGGGGAGTGTGATTTTTCTGTTAGTACATTTGATTGCTCATTTCCTGCCTTTTTCTAACAGCATCTTTAACTTATTTTGTATTAGTTATTAATAAATAAGTTAGACTTTCCTGGAGACATGAGGGATCTTCTAGACTCTTTTCTGCTGCTACAGATGGAATTTGTTTCCTGAAAATAAGACTCATCTATGCAATAAGCTTTGACCTCAATAGTAGGCAATCAGTATATAGTTGTGGGTTGAATAAATTCTAGGAAAGTATGTGATTAATGCATTCATACTCAGTAGTTAAGCGGCTTTGCACTGATTTTCAGGAGCTGAATGGGAGACTTCTTGTTGAGGCTGATTAAACCTCAGGGAATAGATAATAAATTAAGAATATCCTTTGTAATACAAATGAACTTATTATATATGTAAAAACAACTTAAAAGTGTTTTAAAGAGAGATAAATCTGAAATGTTTCCCTTCTCTGTTTTCGGCATTAAAAACTGAAATTATAAAATTGAGTATAAAAATAATTAAAAATCAGCTCTCTTTACTGTAGTGTGGGAGTTAATAGAAACAGGAGGGAGGGAAGAACCAGAGGGAAAGGAGGAGGAAGGGACACCAGGAGAGAAAAACAAGTTTGCTCTTCAGAGAAGCAAGAGGCCCAGATGCCCGGGTGGCCTCATGAGGGATGCCTGGGGGCCGGGAGAGACTGGAGGGTTCGCCCTGTGTGGAAGGAACGTCCCCAGCGGGCAGGCTGCCAGGCAGCCGCAGCGTTTATTTCTCCATGGTGCCACACGTGGAACCGAGCGTCTGAGTCCAGCAGAACGGTGCTCACTCTGTCTCCCAGGCTGGAGTGCACTGGCTCAATCTCGGCTCTCTGCAACCTCCGCCTCCTGGTGCCATTAATCTGGATAACTGAAGTCAGGGCCAAGCCAAGGGCGAGTGCTCCTCCGCAATCATCAAAATGCAGAAAGTGCCCTGCCTGGGAGCCTGCAGAAAAACCGGCTTGTAGACAAATCTTGGCAGTAAAAGCCGGGTGACCTTGGGCAAATTACTTTTCTTGTCTGGGCCTCTATCTCTCATCTGTACGACAAGGAAGTGACTCCATGGCCTCCTCTTGTCCCCTCGGTTCCAACAATTTCATTATTAAAGTCGTCTTCGGAGAGGGACGGATGGCGTATCTCCGGGCACCCAGTCTGATGTTGAGCCGTTATGGCTGGAATGTGTCTTTGCAGAGAGCCGCTGTCCTGCGTGGACGCCAGCTTTGCCCAGCAGTCATGCTGGGTGGGACAGTGGCACCAGGGGAGGAGACAGGACTGGGGCAGCGTGGGGAATGAAGACTCAGTCTTTCCACGTCTGCTCCGTCTGGAGGATCTCCTGGCTTCAGGGACTTCAGGGACTTTGGCTTGAAGACAGAAATGAAATTCTCAATAATTTCAAAAAGAGGAAAAATGCTATAGTCCCCTCCTACATATTGCCACCCACATTCTCTTTTCTTTTTTTTTTTTTTTTTGAGGAAGAGTCTCACTCTGGCTCCCAGGCTGGAGTGCACTGGCACAACCTCGGCTCACTGCAACCTCGGCTCACTGCAACCTCAGCTCACTGCAACCTCGGCTCACTGCAACCTCGGCTCACTGCAACTGCTGCTCACTGCAACCTCGGCTCACTACAACCTCGGCTCACTGCAACCTCGGCTCACTGCAACTGCTGCTCACTGCAACCTCGGCTCACTGCAACTGCTGCTCACTGCAACCTCGGCTCACTGCAACCTCGGCTCACTGCAACTGCTGCTCACTGCAACCTCGGCTCACTGCAACCTCGGCTCACTGCAACTGCTGCTCACTGCAACCTCGGCTCACTGCAACCTCAGCTCACTGCAACCTCTCCCTCCTGGGTTCAGCGATTCTTATGCCTCAGCCTCCCGAGTAGCTGGGACTACAGGCACCAGCCATAACCCTTGGCTAATGTTTTGCCTTTTTAGTAGAAACGGGGTTTTGCCATGTTTCCCAGGCTGGTCTCAAACTCCTGAGCTCAGGCAATCCTCCTGCCTCGGCCTCCCAAAGTACTGGGATTACAGGTGTGAGCCACCACACCCAGCCCGCAGCATTCTCTTTCTAAAACAAGTCTTATTATTCCCCGTGTGTCTACTGACTGACAACATCCCTTGGCCTGAAGTTTGCATTTTGGGCCTTTAAGGACAGACACTTTGTTTTACTTGTCTTCCCGTCCTCAGAACTTAGAGTGGGACCTCACATGAACCCTGATGGCTGAGGCCCTGCTGTCTTGAGACTCATGTCCAGGTCCATCCTCCTTACAGATCCCTGCGCCTCAAACCGAGGGCTGAATGGAGGAAGGGAGAGAGAGGGTGGCTGCTACTGAGTGAGCAGACTTCCTCTCCGCAGACTTAGGCTTTCTTCTGGGTCATCCGTGGTTTAAATTAAAATAAGTAAAATGGTTTCAACCTGGGAGTTCCCTGATAGAACGTGTAGCAGCCAGATGCTAAGGGGCTCCTTATCCCCACTTTCTAGCATCTCATCTTGTGGATGCCTCTGCCTGCCACAGAACAACCAAATGTTGCTCCCATGAATGTTGCTTCCATGAATATGTTATGTAAGATTAGAAGATGTTACGTATTTTGTCTGGCTGGCTGACTCTCTTGCCTCTCTCCTTTGCTGGATTTTTTTTTTTTTTTTTTTTTTTTTTTTTTTTTGAGACAGGGTCTCACTCTGTCACCCAGGCTGGAGTGCAATGGCATGATCCCACTCACTGCAACCTTGACCTGTGCTCAAGCAATCCTCCAGCCTCAGCCTCCTGAGTCACTGGGACCACAGGTGCATGTCCTGCCCAGCTAATTTTTGTATTTTTTTATAGAGATGAGGTTTTGCCATGTTGCCCAGGCTGGTCTCAAACTCCTGAGCTCAAGCAGTCTGCCACCTCAGCCTCCCAAAGTACTGGGATTACAGGTGTGAGCCACCGCACCTGGCCTCCTTGCTGGCTTTTGTGATGCACACTGCCATGCGCACCGCCGCGCCCCGCCTCCGTGCTGGTTTTAATGGTGCGCACTGCCATATGCAGAGACCTGCAGGAGAGGGAACTGCAGGTGGCCTCCAGCCAGCAGCCAGCAGCCAGCAGCCAGCAGCCAGCAGCCAGCAGGGAGCTGAGATCTCGCCCTACCTCATAAGGCACTGAATCTTGCTCTCAGCCTTGTGAGCTCAGAGGTGAAGCCTCAGAGGAGACTCCAGCCCTGGCCGATGCCTTGAGTGCAACCCAATGAGAGACGTTGGCGCCACAGGGGAGCCTGCTGAGTCGTGCCTGGATTCCTGATAGACAGAAATTGGGTCATAATATATGTGCATCGTTTTAAGCTACCAAGTGTGTGCTGATTTGTTCTGTAGCTAAGAATAACTAGTAAAGAAAGTACCCAGCATTAGCTACTCTCAAGGTTCAGGGCACAACCTTTAAGACTGCCATGTTGGTGTAAGTCTCTGAAACCAGTCACAAGATTGGGGATATCAGGGACCACCCTCAGTTCAGACCACCTGGCTAGGAATATGGGGTTCCTATGACCACCTTCAGGTTCAGTAATTCACTATAACAACTCACAGAACTCAGGAAAGTGCCATACTTACAATCACAGTTTCATTATTGCAAAAGGATACAAATTAGACCCGGCCAAAGGAAGAGACACAGAGGATGAAGTCTGGGGGCTCCCATCACCCTCTCAGCGTGGATGTGTGATGGTATGGCCTCTCTGCACCTGGGAGCTCACCTGTGCTTCAAGTCTGGGGATTTTATGGAGGCTTCATTGCCTAGGCATGATTAATTGAATCATTGCTTTTGCAGTAAACTCCCCCTCCGTTTTCCCTTCTCTTCCCTGTTTGAACTGATGTATTAGGCTGTTCTAGAATTGCTATAAAGAAATACCTGAGACTGGGTAATTTACTTATTTTATTTTATTTTTTATTTTACTTTAAGTTCTGGGATAAATGTGCAGGTTTGTTACATAGGTATACATGTGCCCTGGTGGTTTGCCAGATCTATCAACCCATCATCTGGGTTTCAAGCCCTGCGTGCATTGGGTATTTGTCCTAATGCTCTCCCTCCCCTTGCCCCCCACCCCCCGATAGGTCCCGGTGTGTGATGTTCCCCTCCCTGTGTCCATGTGTTCTCATTGTTTAACTCCCATCTATGAGTGAGAACATGCGGTGTTTGGTTTTCTGTTCCTGTGTTAGTTTTCTGGGAAGGATGACTTCCAACTTCATCCATACCCCTGCAAAGGACATGAACTCATTCTTTCTTCTGGCTGCATAGTATTCCATGGTGTATATGTGCCACATTTTCTTTATCCAGTCTATCATTGATGGGCATTTGGGTTGGTTCCAACCTTTGCTATTGTAAACAGTGCTGCAATAAACATACGTGTGCGTGTGTCTTTAATTGGCTCCAGTTTCTGCAGACTGTACAGGAAACATAGCAGCATCTGCTTCTGGGGAGGCCTCGGGAAGCTTTTACTCATGGTGAAGAGTGAAGCAGCAGTAGGTACTTTACATGGCTGGACCAGGAGCAAGAGAGAGAGAGAGGAAGGTGTCACACTCTTGTAAACAACCAGATCTTGCAAGAACTCACTATTGCGAGGACAGCACCAAAGGGAAGAACTCACTATTGCGAGGACAGCACCAAAGGGATGGTGCTAAACCGTTTGTGAGAAATCTGCCCCAATGATCCAGTCGTCTCCCATCAGGCTCTACCTCCAACACTGGGGATTACAATTCAACATGAGATTTGGGTGGCCACAAATATCCAAACCATATCAGCTGATGTCACGCAGCTCAAAGCTCCAGTCCTTGAATGATGTGGCTGTTCTTTCTGGCTGGCCTCACCCTGAGTCACTTCATGGGTATAAACTGCCAGATAGTTGGAGGGGCCCACTGTGAACAGACACTTCTGTCGCTTGGGACCTTCTAGGGGTTCAGGGCCCACTGTGAACAGACACTCCTGTCGCCTGGGACCTTCTAGGAGTTCAGGGACTTTCTCCCAGGACCTGGGACAGAAGCCGGATCTTTCTTTGGGTAAAGTTAATTCTTCAAGAGGCAGCAGGGATGGTGTCTGGGCAATGGAAAGGAGTGTTGGTTATTCAGGAAGCAGAGGATGGGTCCCGCCCTAAGGACAGGGGCCTGGAGGCCAGGCTGAACACAGCTCGGGTTGAAGTTGTCCTCGGGTGAGACCCACTAAGGGTGGTAGAATTTTTCATGCAGAGGATTTTCAGGAAAAAGTAGCCTAACATTTGAAAAAGGGCAAAACATGGTTTCACAACCTTTGAATATCATGCCAAGCATCTTCCAGTAAGCCCAGCTGAAGGTCGTGTGACTCATGGGAGGGGGAATTGTGTCTCACTAGCAATTCATTGACACCCAGCTGTTTTACAACCCTGTAAAATTAGAGGTTAACTTGCAGAAATCTGACAGAAGGTTCTCATTTTTTTCTGACGAATATAGCAAAGATAACCCAAAGTTTATGGTTTTATTGACTTATAGGACATTTACCAGTTTCTTAATATAGAATTCAGCAAACGTACTTCCTTCTCCCTCTGCCTGTTCTCTTTCCCCCTGTTGATTTCTCTTTCGTTCTCGCCTTCTCTCCTGTCCCCCTTTCTCTTCGCCTCCTTCCCTTGGCTCCTCACAGCCTTTCCTGTCTCTACTGCCCGCGACTCCTTCTACAATCACAGTGGCCTGAATACTCTGTTTCCTCCCCACTGTGCGGCAAGCAGAGGCTGTGTGTCCCCAATCCCAGAAAATGGGAGGTGTGTTTCAGTAGCAATATTTGATTTCCCTAAGTATAGTGAAGAATAATGCCCAATTCAAAACTGGTTCATTGAGTCCCCATGTTTTACTCCCTGGCGGGAAGGGTAAGAGATCTGTGTGTCCTTAACTGTTCCTGCAGATCAGGGAAAAATAAAAGAGCAGTCAGCAATAAATTATAGGACAAATGAAAATATACACAGGACCTCTGCGATTTTGTCTGAATGCAATGCTGGGTTCTAATCAATATAATGTATTTTTTTATTATTAAATAGCCCATTATAATATAATGGGGCAATAAATACTGATAAAAGTGTTCCCAGTGAGTCATTCCTTTTGGAATAATGACTATTTGATTATAGAATGATTTGGCTTTTAATTTACACCAGCACTTAATGTGTTCCTGTTAACTTAATATTCTCCCAGTGGTGAGTGCAGGCCCAGTCCTAGACAATGATGAATGGAAACACGGTGGGGAACTTCATGATGGAGCAGCTCCCGTGTGGGGCCACCCTGGGTTCTGTGTCCTGCAGGCTTCCAGATTCCTCCGAGTGAGTCTTCTTGCTCCAGGGCACTGCCTGGTCTGGCGGGGACAGTTGAGTGGGTGGGGCACAGGGTGTGTCTCTGTATCCCCTCTTGCCTTCCTCTATCCACAGACTCTGGATGACGTAAAACCTGGCGCATTCAGCCATTTAAAAGGACTTCTTTAAGAGCAGTAGTGGAAGAAGAAAGGAACCACAAAACAAGAACCCTGGAGTGTGGCATTTTGGGAAAGGACAGGCATGCTGTGCGAGATAAAGGCGGGCGCTGGTTAAAGGGGGGAGCATGGGCTTTACTCAGTAATGGCCATTGCAATGGGGCAGGTGCCCCAGTGAGGTCGGAATGCAGCTGGGATTTGTGCATAGGCAACGGAGCGCCCTAAAGGGAAAGGGGCGGGTGAGCTGGGCTCCACCGGAGACTGATTTGTTCCCTGGTGCTTATCTGAAAGGAGAAGCAAACTTCTCACATCTGTGACAGGAGGTGGTTGTGCTGATTAGAGCAAGGAGCCCACTGGGCTGATGGAGAGTGCGAGTTATTCTTCTGAATGTTTGCATTCCTGAGAGAAGCCCTAGGTCCCTGAGAAGACCTGCTGGGTGGTGGAAGACCATCACAAAGCGGGAGAGAGAGGACATGCAACTGTAAGCTTTATGCAGTAGCTGCTGTAAGGGCTTCCCGGGGACTGTCTGTCACCAGATATCAGCGGGAACAGACAGTAACCCTCCCAGCAGCTTTGAGCTTTCTCAGGCAGACACTTTAGCAGTGCTAGGGTCATGTTAGGGATTTGACTTTGGGCTGTTAGAAAAGATATGAGTTTTGTTTAAGACTTAGCATGGAGTGGGGATATGGATGAAATATTTTGTGCTGAGAGTCTGCTGTTTTTATAGCCAAAGTTGAGGTCTGGTTAAAGAGAGGGCTCAGAGGAGCTGGACTAGAGTTTGGTCAAGAGGATGGTCTTTGTCAATTCCAATTAGCATGAGGAAGGGATTTCCATCATCTGCAATCCCTTTTCCCTCTCTCTCCCCACCCAGCCGCCTCCCAGACACTTCTTCCAGCTATAAGGGCAGAGCTGGGGGTAGACCTCCAGCAAGCAATGTTCTAAGCTTTGGACCACGGCAGTCATCCCATTGTCTAGGACAGAAAAAAACTGAGAATTGTCTATCAAGAATTTCTGTTTTCCTAAGTGAGTTATGGACTAGTCATTAAACACTGTCTAAAGTCAGCCAGGTGCAGTGGCTCATGCCTGTAATCCTAGCACTTTGGGAGGTCAAGGCAGGAGGATCGTTTGAGGCCAGGAGTTTGAGACCAGCGTGAGCAACACAGCAAGACCTTTTCTCTACAAAATATTAAGCTGGGCATGGTGGCGAGTGCCTGTATTCCCAGGTATTTGGGAGGCTGAGCCCAACAGTTTGAAGTTACACTGAGCTATGATTGCGCCACTGCACTCCAGCATGGGTGAAGAGTTACAGCCTGTGTCTTTAAAAAAAAAAAAAATGTGTAAAGCTGAATTAATCATCTTCTCCTAAAACATTCCCTTCTTCTTCTCTTACTCATTTATATTGATGGAAGATCGCATGGTGTGCTGGTAAATGTTTAACTTAGAACATTGCTGCTGGAGGTCTACCCCTAGCTCTGCCCTTGTGGTGGAAGAGGTGTCTGGGAGGCAGCTGGTTGGGGTGAGAGAGAGGGAAAAGGGATTGTATATGAAGCAGATTTCCTCCTCATGTTAACAGGCTCATGAAAAACATACACTGATTTCCTTGGTATAAATACTCCCACCAAGGCTGATTCTGAGGGTGTCACATGTTGTCAGTGACAGTGACATTGGGAGGAGTGGCACACCATTGGCTCTGGTAGGTTGGTGTGAGCTGACTTAAACCCACCGCGGGCTGCACCACTATCCAGGTCACTCAAGCTTAAAACCTAACCTTCAACGTGATTCTCTGCCTTTCCCTTTTCTTCGAACATCCAGCATCAGGAGAAAAGACGGGGCTTTCTCTCCCGCCCACGCCCTGCGGACAGTCATGACACAGTCATGCAAACATGTCACTAGGAGGTGAGGTCGCAGCCTCCATGGTGTCCATTTGGATTAGGGATTCACTTATTAGTCCACTGGGGCTAATAACACCCTCTAAGGGAATTTGGGAAATTGGTGGGAGCATTCCTTATTGTCACACCAAGGGATCATCATGGGCATTAAGAGCGTAAAATCCAAGGATGTCCCTCAATGCGCAGAACAGCACTGTCCAAGAAAGAGTTGTTCTTGTTCAGCATGACATTAAAATATTATGCAAGGGTGCAAAATTTGTTTATAACATTTGAGCCTAGAGCCGAATTCCATTTTACTTATAAGCACGGAGTGTTTTGTTTTATAATTTATTTATTTTTATTATACTTTGAGTTCTAGGGTACATGTGCACAACGTGCGGGTTTGTTACCTATGTATACATGTGCCATGTTGGCTTACTGCACCCATTGACTCGTCATTTACATTAGGTATGTCTCCTAATGCCATCCCTCCCCCCTACCCCCTCCCCACAATAGAACCCGGTGTGTGATGCTCCCCTTCTTGTGTCCAAGTGATCTCATTGTTCAATTCCCACCTATGAGTGAGAACATGCGGTGTTTGGTTTTCTGTCCTTGAAGCACGGAGTATTTTTGCATGGTTTTATTATATGCCAACTCAAATGGCTTTTATTCTGGTGTCCACCCTTACCTTTCTCTTTTGCTTTTCTGTACTTGAGTGAATTAGCTTCTAGTCTTCTTTTTCCAGAATCCAAATGTACTCACTATATAGCCATACATATACGCCAGACAATATAGTTTATTATTTTGGGGATAACTGTGTCCAAACATGAAACAGATGCCATTTTATTATAAGTTGTTTATATCTCCTTTAGTAAAGTAAGGCATTACATTTATTTTTTTGGAATTATGTACTTACATTATCTTTGGATTTTTTTTGGAATTTTTTGAGAGGACAGAAGATAGGACTTTGGAAGGTCAAATGCCAGGGGACAGGCAGGACATCATCATTCGTCTCTTCTATAAATACTGCAACTCCAAAGCGAAGCCAGTCTGATGCTAGAAACATTAAAAAAAAAAAAAAAAAAACTGCACATTTGTTCAAAAGAGTATATTTCTAGACCTGATAAATGGAGTTGTCTAAGCACTGCAAATAAAATTCTTGTACAGGAATACTCATGTGTCAGAATTAACTTTTTTTGTTCCCGTCTGCATCTTTTTAGGCGAATCTGCTTTCATTTGCATGATTTAAATTACAGCAGCCCAGGTGGGATGATAATAAAAATATCCAGCTCTCAGGACAGCGGATCAAATGCTCTGGAAAGGATTCCGCCAGTGCCGGAAAGAAGGTTCCTGGAGCCCCTGCCGGGGCCAAGCTTAAGCTTCTAGTTGCTGGATGGTGGTGAGGTCTGTGAGGGCAAGGGTTTGAGTGGCTGGGGTGGGAAGGTCATTTCGGGGCTTGGGGCTGTGGACGTTTATCATCCGGCATGGAAAGGTTTCAACGTCTTATCGACAGGGTGGCTGTACAGGTGCTTACAGGCTGAATCGAACCCCAAGCCCAGAGGGTAACATCAAATGTAGCCCCGAGCGCTCTAGAGAAAGCCGGGTGAGGGATGGGCTATGTCATTATGAATTCCAGGCACTCTGGTGGGGCCTCGTCTGCTGGAGCCTGTTCTATGCCCGGGCGTCCCTGACCGCTCTGACGTGTGTCTGGCTTGGCACTTGCTCTGGTGCCACTGCCCATGGTTCTGAGGACTTCGCTCACTGTCAGGTATTGATTTATAATTTTATTAAAATGTGATCAAAGGTGCACTGGGATGATGAATCGCTCTCACCACTGCCATCTAAACCCACTCAGCAGCTGCCAAGTGTCGGGGAGAGACATATGGATCAGCCCTAAGCAGGCCTGGACGCCAGGGCCTCGGCGCGGTGGGGGGCTCCTGTCACTCGAGCATGCTGTGGGCAGCGCAGGCTCTCTGGAGCCAGCTCGGCCTAGACCAGCCCTGACTGACAGGCTTTGACCTCTCCGATGAGCTTCTGTGAATGTCAAGTTAGATCATATACACCAAGGTGCCAGGCTATAATGCAAAGTATTTCTTAATGTTCCCCTTTTCACAACAGCACAGTTTTTTTGTTTTTTTTTTTTGTGTGTTTTTTTTTTTTTACATCAAAGCAGTTCAGAATAGCACATGGTAGACATTTAAGAAAATGGTTCTTTACATAAATATCCAAAGACATTTATTTTTCAGGTTCTACGTGGTGCCCTTTTTGCTACATTTTAATTTACCCTTTACCAAATGATTCTGAACTCCAGCTTCCTGACCTGCCTCGTGCCTTCTGGGAATATCAGGCTGCTGTGATTGGAACTGGAAGAGGGGATGCAGAGGGGAGGGCTGGTGGAGGGACAAAGCCAAAATCACTGCAGGAATGGGGAGAGGACATACAGTCACTTGGGTAGAGATGTCCCCCACCCATACTCTCAACTTGAACCTCTGTGAACCCCTTTAAAGGATCGTTAGCTGCCTCCTTCCCAACGTCCCAACCTGTCTCTAGATTTTTTTTTTTTATTGTGGTAAATACAGATAACATAAATGTAACCATCTTAGCCACTTTTAAATGTACAGTTTAGTAGAGTGTTAAGTACATTCACATGATTGTGCAACCACCACCAGCATCCAGCTCCTGAACTTTGTCACCTGCAAAACGGAAACCCTGTCCCTGTTAGACATATTGCCCTCTCCCCTCCCACCAGCCGTGGGTGAGCACATTCTGCTTTCTGTCTCTATGGATTTGATGACTATAGGGACCTCATATGAGTGGAATCATGCAGTATTTCTTTTTGTGACTGGCTTCTTCCACTTAGTATGATGTCCTCAAGGCATGTGAAGCGTGTGGAGGCATGTGAAGCGTGTGGAGGCATGTGAGGCGTGTGGAGGCATGTGAGGCGTGTGGAGGCATGTGAGGCGTGTGGAGGCATGTGAGGCGTGTGGAGGCATGTGAAGCGGCATGTGAAGCGTGTGGAGGCATGTGAAGCGTGTGGAGGCATGTGAGGCGTGTGGAGGCATGTGAAGCGTGTGGAGGCATGTGAGGCGTGTGGAGGCATGTGAGGCGTGTGGAGGCATGTGAGGCGTGTGGAGGCATGTGAGGCGTGTGGAGGCATGTGAAACGTGTGGAGGCATGTGAGGCGTGTGGAGGCATGTGAAGCGTGTGGAGGCATGTGAAGCGTGTGGAGGCATGTGAAACGTGTGGAGGCATGTGAGGCGTGTGGAGGCATGTGAGGCGTGTGGAGGCATGTGAAGCGGCATGTGAAGCGTGTGGAGGCATGTGAGGCGTGTGGAGGCATGTGAGGCGTGTGGAGGCATGTGAAGTGTGTGGAGGCATGTGAGGCGTGTGGAGGCATGTGAAGCGGCATGTGAAGCGTGTGGAGGCATGTGAAGCGTGTGGAGGCATGTGAGGCGTGTGGAGGCATGTGAGGCGTGTGGAGGCATGTGAAGCGTGTGGAGGCATGTGAAGCGGCATGTGAGGCGTGTGGAGGCATGTGAGGCGTGTGGAGGCATGTGAGGCGTGTGGAGGCATGTGAAGTGTGTGGAGGCATGTGAGGCGTGTGGAGGCATGTGAGGCGTGTGGAGGCATGTGAGGCGTGTGGAGGCATGTGAAGTGTGTGGAGGCATGTGAGGCGTGTGGAGGCATGTGAGGCGTGTGGAGGCATGTGAAGTGTGTGGAGGCATGTGAGGCGTGTGGAGGCATGTGAAGTGTGTGGAGGCATGTGAGGCGTGTGGAGGCATGTGAGGCGTGTGGAGGCATGTGAGGCGTGTGGAGGCATGTGAAGTGTGTGGAGGCATGTGAAGCGTGTGGAGGCATGTGAGGCGTGTGGAGGCATGTGAAGCGGCATGTGAAGCGTGTGGAGGCATGTGAAGCGTGTGGAGGCATGTGAGGCGTGTGGAGGCATGTGAAGTGTGTGGAGGCATGTGAGGCGTGTGGAGGCATGTGAGGCGTGTGGAGGCATGTGAAGTGTGAGGCGGCATGTGAGGCGTGTGGAGGCATGTGAGGCGTGTGGAGGCATGTGAAGCGTGTGGAGGCATGTGAAGCGTGTGGAAGCATGTGAAGCGTGTGGAGGCATGTGAGGCGTGTGGAGGCATGTGAGGCGTGTGGAGGCATGTGAGGCGTGTGGAGGCATGTGAAGTGTGTGGAGGCATGTGAGGCGTGTGGAGGCATGTGAGGCGTGTGGAGGCATGTGAAGCGTGTGGAGGCATGTGAAGCGGCATGTGAAGCGTGTGGAGGCATGTGAGGCGTGTGGAGGCATGTGAAGCGTGTGGAGGCATGTGAGGCGTGTGGAGGCATGTGAAGTGTGTGGAGGCATGTGAGGCGTGTGGAGGCATGTGAAGCGGCATGTGAAGCGTGTGGAGGCATGTGAGGCGTGTGGAGGCATGTGAGGCGTGTGGAGGCATGTGAGGCGTGTGGAGGCATGTGAAGCGTGTGGAGGCATGTGAAGCGGCATGTGAAGCGTGTGGAGGCATGTGAGGCGTGTGGAGGCATGTGAAGCGTGTGGAGGCATGTGAGGCGTGTGGAGGCATGTGAAGTGTGTGGAGGCATGTGAGGCGTGTGGAGGCATGTGAAGCGGCATGTGAAGCGTGTGGAGGCATGTGAGGCGTGTGGAGGCATGTGAGGCGTGTGGAGGCATGTGAGGCGTGTGGAGGCATGTGAGGCGTGTGGAGGCATGTGAGGCGTGTGGAGGCATGTGAGGCGTGTGGAGGCATGTGAAGCGTGTGGAGGCATGTGAAGCGTGTGGAGGCATGTGAGGCGTGTGGAGGCATGTGAAGCGTGTGGAGGCATGTGAAGCGTGTGGAGGCATGTGAGGCGTGTGAAGCATGTGAGGTGTGTTGAAGCATGTGTCAGAATCTCCTTCCTTGTTAAGTCTGAATCCTGTTCCATGACACGGATGGACCGTATTCTGTTTATCCATCATCCATTAACGGGCACTCGGGTTGTGTCCACCTTTCGGCTGCTGTGATAAGGCTGCTGTGGACATGGGTGCATTTCCTCCAGTTCTAATCATTGAAGAGCACACTTGCCATATCCAAATCTTTTCAAATATACTACATTTGTCCCCTGGATCCAGTATTATTTCAGTTCCATAAGTACACACCCCTACTCAGGTGCCCTACCTGAATCAGCTTGGGCCTTGCCTCCACCTCACCTTTGCTCCTGCTCTGCCCCAGCTATGAAAGGGTCTCCATCCTGCTCTGCCTTCTTCCCACCCCTCCCTGGTCTCAGTATTTACGTACTTTCTGAAACCCTGGCTTTGCTCCCTGTCTCTAGAACTGCCCAACCCCTGGTTCCATCAGTTAAATCCAGCGTGGCTGGTTTGTTTCCAGGCAGTTCCTTTGGATGTAACTACCCGAGCCTTGGCCCTTCCTTCCCCTTCCAGGAACCACAGCACCCGGATAGTGAAGGCTAAGTTCACAGAACAGAGTTCAGTATTGATATTAAAGGAAACTTACAATAAAGCTAATCAAACATGTAATCAATTGCACCATGGTTATGATGTAACTTGGGAATTAGGCATGACTGATAAGTAGCTCTGAAGGGACTGTGGTTAGTTTCAATTTGATGCATCCTCTCCAGGCCTCTCCGGAATCAGTGGGGAGTGCTGTGTGTGTTTGCATGCACGTGCATGTGTGTGCTGGAGGGAGAAGAGAGGATAGGAAAGGGTCATTTGGAGAGGTAGTAAGTCACAGGGCAGATGGGAAGGAGATTTATGTCTGTGGCCTTGACCTCTAATAGTGGGATTAGCCAGGAAGTGTTCCTTCTGCAATTGCTTTCTCTCTCCCACCTTCCGCCTGCCCCCTCTCTTCTTTGTGCCCCTGCAACAGTTTCTCATTTTCTTTCTTTTCTTTTCCTTCCTTCTGTCCCTGACCTAAAGAGAACAGGCTGGCAGCCGTAACTCCTGGCAGGACATGCCAAATTTTAGGATAAGAGGAAGACTCTTCACTTAAAAATTTCTCTGTGCAGTTGCCTGAAATTCTAGCCACTGATTTACCTGGCCAAGTCCTCTGACGGGGTACACAGGGATATTGGAACCTCGGGTAGATCATGGAATGTTCCAAAACGGTATTCCCAACTTGCAGGCTGAGGAGTTACTGCCTGGGTTCTGTGCTTGTCTTACGTTGAATCATTGTCTGCCCATATTTACCCAATTTTTAAAAGATGTGCAAGGATGCACGAGGATTAGTCAACTCTACATTTAAAGTATTTACTGAGCCCAGTTCTTTATCATTGTATATATTTAATCAATGGAAACCAAAAGCACAATTACTGTCCTGTGAAGTGGTTTCGCAGTTAAAAAGTGATCTGCCTTTTAAAGCTCATAGCCTATTTTTTCTTTTCTTTTCTTTTCTTTCTTTTTTTTTTTTTTTTTTTTTTGAGATGGAGTCTCACTCTGTGGCCTGGGCTAGAGTGCAGTAGTGCGATCTTGGCTCACTGCAACCTCCACCTCCTGGTTCAAGTGATTCTTCTGCCTCAGCCTCCTGAGTAGCTGGGATTACAGGTGCCTGCCACTACGCTCGGCTAATTTTTTTGTATTTTTAGTAGAGGCGAGGTTTCACCATGTTGGCCAGGCTGGTCTCGAACTCCTGACCTCACGATCCACCCACCTTGGCCTCCCAAAGTGTTGGGATTACAGGCATGAGCCCCCGCAGCTGGTCTCATATTCTATTTTCTTCTTCTGGAAGGCCCGTCGTTCTTGTGAAAGCAAACTGCCCTCTGCTCCCTGGACATCCCATCCACTTTCACCTCCACCCCTTTGCTCATATTTTATTTTACTTCATTTATAAAATCTTATTTTATATTTTATCATTTTACATTATATTTTATAAATGTGACCTTCTATGCCTTTCCAGGAGTTGCAATCCAAACAGTCATAAAGGTTGCTTGCCATCTTTTTCTAACTCCTCAGCCAGAAACACCGTCTCCCTCCTTGTACTCATAGGACACAGAGTTTCTTGCTTTGAGTACTTAATACATTTAATCTCAGGTTTTAATTACTCGTGTACTACCTTCTCGCTCATAGGGATTAGGTACCTCCTCAGTTCATTTGGTTTGTTTTTAGAGCCACAACAGATATTGCACACAAATTAGGCACTTAATGTCTGTTTTTGAATCACATTGGATGGAAATGTCAGCAAAAGGCTGGAGAGGTAGCCAATGGACTTGAAATTTCATCACCTAAAATTTTAAATCCTATTGGTTTCGCCCATTATATTAATTAGATATTCTTGTCCCAACTTTCTTTTTCCCCTTATTCTAATAAAGGATGAATCATTCTGTGTGTTTCATCTGCAAGGATTTTACTCGCTGTTGATAACAGCAGGTGATGAGAGTTAATCAGTGATTTCAGGTCAGTGCTGCAGGCTGAGCTGACACAGGAAAGGCCGTCCTCCTTTTCCAACACATACACATGGTAGATAAATCAAACAGCAACAACAACTACAACAGTAACAATAAAGGTTTATTTATAGAGCTGAGGTTTTTGTTTGTTTGTTTTTTGTTTTGGAGACGGAGTCTCACTGTCGCTCTGGCTGGAGTACAGTGGGACAATCTCAGCTCACTGCAATCTCCACCTCCTGGGTTCAAGCGAGTCTCCTGCCTCAGCTTCCCGAGTAGCTGGGATTACAGGTGCACGCCACCATGACCAGCTATTTTTTTTTTTTTTTTTTTTTTTTTTTTTTTGTATTTTTAGTAAAGACGAGGTTTTGCCATGTTGGCTGGGCTGGTCTTGAACTCCTGACCTCAAGTGTTCCACCCTCCTTGGCCTCTCAAAGTGCTGGGATTACAGGCATGACCGACTGTGCCTGGCCAAGATATACTAAATTTTTATTCAGCTGCAATACACATCTCCGAAGACCCATTAACTAGGCAAGTTTAATGATGGGAGCTCAGGGCTTAGGGCAGCCCAGAGAGACAGGTAGTTTTTGGCAGGAAACCTTTTAGCGGCATGGTGGGGAAGTGAACGGCGTCATGCAGAAGGACCCTTGGGACATCTAGCACCAGAGCAAAGGTCCCCGTCCGCAACCAGGAGCAGGTGGGGAGGCAGCCACGTAATCATCTACATGGCGTTGACACCTGTGCTTCCTCTCACAAAGCTGCTGCTGGGAGATGACGGGGCTGGCTTCCTCTAGGCATGAACACCTGGGTACCTGGCTTCCTGGGAGTCCTTTTGGCCAGTTCTGAGGGAGGGGGTTTGCTAAGGGTGAGAATCATGATGTGACAATATTGCACTCTCATGCCACTCACAGCAGTGGGGTCGAAAGAGCCACCTGGATAAACACGTGTCTGTCCTCTAACAGCCCAGAACTGCAGCTCTGGAACTCACGTGAGTCCACATCCGTCTCTTGTGGAGCTGGACTGGAGTCAATAACACCTGGTAGGTGCCCAGTAAAAAGCAGTTTCTTCTGTTCAGATTTAATCAAAATCCTCTTGCTGCAATATTCTCTCCACAAAAGTGATGGGAAACAGCTTGCCTGTTCCATCCTGTTCTTCAATATTTTAAATCACACCCATCCCACATTTTCCCTCATTGTCCAGCTGTGACCCAGTGGGTGAGCTCAGCACAGCCCTGGAAGGCACTGAAGAGTAGACTGGAAGGTGGCAGATGTGGATTCTAAGCCACTGACCTCCCCGTGTAGTCACTAGCTGTGTGACCTTGGATGTGTCATTTCCACCTTGCTGGGCCTCACTTTCCTCACCCGTACAACGATCTAAAATTTGATGCAATGTCTTGGCTTTAGATCTGGAGTCTTTGTGCCACAACTTGGCTGATATCTATCAGCCTCATTAAACAAATGGGTGGGAAGTGAGGAGAAAGGATCATAACAAACAATGGCTGTGTTTGGAGGACACCGTGGGATGTCACTTCCTGTGCTTTCTCAGTCCTGAATCTCCCCATCTGCCACCTCCCTGCCTATGAATAGCAGGTGCATCACATACATGCTGCCACAATTCTAAGGGGGTGCAAACTGATGCCATCTGTTTTTGTCTTGTCTTGTTTTTCTCACTGTTTTCCCCCCACCCCCAAATTCATGACTTAACAGATCTACTAATTAAGTATATGTTCTTCTTCTAACAAAATAGATTGTCCTTTATTTCGGTACAATCTAACAAGGAAGAACGCAAACATGAAGCTAATAGGAAGAACAGTAGATTTTATTAGTCTGTCTTTCTATTAGTAGGATTACTATGTATAAAATATAACCTATCTATAAGAGACAGCTTGATACATTTTGCGTGTGTGTGTGTGTGTACATGTATGTGTGTTCACCACCCAGGTCAACATTCAAAAATACTTCCAAAGCTTCAAAAGGCCCCTTCGTGCTTTTTCCCTGGTAATATCTTCCCATAAAATTAACCATCATTCTGAATTCTACTCCCATAGAGTAGTCTTATCTGTTCTTGAACTTCAAATAAGCGGAATCTTAGAGTGTGTAGTCTTGTGTCTGGCTTCTTTGTCCCATGATTGTGTTTGAGATTCATGCAGGTGGTTGTGTACAGCGGTAGTTCATTTTTTCACCACCACCATTGTAACCATCTATTGCCTGTGTTATCCTTTCTGTTATTGATGGGCATTTAAGGAGTTTCTACTTTTGGTCTTTATAAATATAGCTGCTAGCATTGGTGTGTGTCTTTTGGTGGACACATGCAGTAATGATTGGGGTACATACCTAGCAGTAGAATTGCTGGGTCATAGGGTAATTGCCTCTGAGGCTTTTGTAAATACTGTCAGTTCTACATTTCCACCAGGAATGCAACTTCTACTTTCTCCCCAAGCTCACCAACACTTGGTATTATTATTTTTCTAATTTTAGCTATAATAATAATAATAATTATTATTATTACTTGTAGAGATGAGGTATTGCTTTGTTGCCCAGGTTGGTCTCAAATTCTTGGCCTCAAACAATCCTCCTGCCTTGACCTCTCATGGATGACAGATGTGAGCCACCACAGCCTGCCTAATTTTAGCCATTATGATGGGTGTGTAGCATTATCTCTTTGAAGCTTTTGGTTGCATTTTCATGATAAGTACTGACGTTTTGCTTTGCCCATATGTTTATTTGTCATTTGCATGTCCTTTTTCATGAACTGTCTACTCGAGTCTATTGCCTATTTCTAATTGGTTTGTCTTTGTCTTATCAATTTGAGGGAGTTCTTGACATATTTGAGTTATGAATTCTCTGTCAGGTCTATGTATTATGAATATCTCCCCCTCTTTTGCAAAGTAAATATTTTCCTATTTATTATCTCCTTTTGCTGCTGGATTGAAATGCCCTTATTAATATGGAAAATTCTACCCATCTTGGGAACTTGCAGGACTGTGTGAGAGGCTACCTGCCTTGCTACTGTGATTTGTCCTTTTACAATCTATTTTTTTTTTTTTTTTTTGAGACGGAGTCTCACTCTGTCACCCAGGTTGGAGTGCAGTGGTGCAGTCTCAGCTCACTGCAACCTCTGCCTCTGGGGTGGAGGCAATTCTCTTGCCTCAGCCTCCCGAGTACCTGGGACTACAGGCATACACCACCACACCTGGCTAATTTTTGTATTTTTAGTAGAGATGGGATTTCACCATGTTGGCCAGGCTGGTCTTGAACTCCTGACCTCATGATCCACCCACCTCAGCCTCCCAAAGTGCTGGGATTACAGGCTTGAGCCACTGCGTCTGGCCTCCTTTCACAATCTTAATCCTGCCTCTTTATGGACGGCAGTTTTGAATGGTCATGAAGTCAATTTATCAGCTCTGAATTTCTGGCTGGTGCATTTTCTGCTATGTTTAAGAATTTGTTTTCCCCTATGTCATGAATCTAGTCTATGCATTTATCTAAAAGTTTTATTTATTTCACCTTTCACAGGTCTGTGATCCATGTCTAATAAATTTTTGAGTATGGTATGAGAGAGGGGTCAGGATTCATTTTTTTTTCCATACAGATATCCTATTGATCTTGCCCATTTATTGAGAGGACCCTCCTTTTCTTCCCCTCACTCAACGGCAGTGGTGTCTTTGTTGCCAATCAGATGTGTGGGAGAGGTTTCTTGCTGTGCAATACTCTAAGAGAAGTACCTTCTATTCAGTCCTAAATGTACTCAAGGAAGCTAGAATTTTTCTATATTAATAAGAGTATTCCAATCTAGAAGCAAATGGAAAGAAAAACATTTACTTTGTATTTTGCATCTGATCACTTAATAAAAAGACTATGAATAATAGACCAACTCATTCCATTAAGATAAAAACTAAGCTCACAGACACTTCAAGACTACAATTTAATTAAACCCAGTAAGCACTGATTCTGTCCACTTTTGCTGGCTGTGAGCTCTTTTTTTTTTTTTTTTTTTTTTTTGAGAGAAGGTCTTGCTCTATCACCCAGGCTGGAATGCTGTGGTGCGATCTCAGCTGACTGCAACATCTGACTCCTGGGCTCAAGTGATCCTCCCATCTCAGCCTCCCCAGTAGCTGGGACTGCAGCTATGCACTACCACATTTGGCTAATTTTTAAAGTTTTTTTTTGTAGAGATAGAGTCTTGCTATGTTGACCAGGCTGGTCTTGAACTTCTGGAATCAAGCAATCCTCCTGCCTCGGTCTCCCAAATTGCTGGGATTACAGGCATGAGCCACCCCCTGACCAGAAAAGATACTCCACTGACTGTGACCTCCATTAGGGTCCTGGAGTTGATCGATATTATCTAAATAAAGGGATTTTTTTTTTTTTTCCCCAAGAAGTCCTTGCTGCTTCTAAAGAAATCCATCCTAAGCTGAGGACATGGGGTGGGGAATGGAGGAGAATAGGATGTGTTCCCAGGAACAAAAGTTGCCAGGGGCACGGACGACCACATGCTGTCCCTCGCCGAGACGGGAGGGCAGATCCCAGCCCAAGATGGGAGGGGCCAGCGGGATCTGCAGGGACTCACCATGAATTGCTCTTTGTGTCTGTGCCTGAACTCCTTTTTTTTTTGTGTGACGGAGTCTCGCTCTGTCGCCCAGGCTAGAGTGCAGTGACTGGATCTCAGCTCACTGCAAGCTCCACCTCCTGGGTTCACGCCATTCTCCTGCCTCAGCCTGCCAAGCAGCTGGGACTACAGGCGCCCGCCACCATGCCCTGCTAGTTTTTTGTATTTTTTTAGTAGAAATGGGGTTTCACCGTGTTAGCCAGGATGGTCTCGATCTCCTGACCTCGTGATCCGCCTGTCTCAGCCTCCCAAAGTGCTGTGCCTGAACTTCTTGAAGTCCCACTCACAGCCTGGCCAAAACTGCCCACTAGGGGCGCTCTCCTCACCTGTAAAGTCTGTCTTGCAGAAACATCCTCTGGGTCCTTTGATTTGGTTTTGTGTCTTCATCATTTGTTTGTGGGCAGCTTTGTTGGGCACTTACCCACACAGGCAGTGAGACCCTCAGGGGGGCCCCACCCGCTGCCAAGAGGCTCCTGACAGGGGCTGAGTGCCTTTGCTCTGGGCTCCAGAGCATCTGCCAAGCCCCTTATCTGTGTATGGCTTGAGCTGATCACAGAAGCCAGCACTGTCATCCTTCACCCCATTAACCAATGGCACCGGAAGCCAGGGCTGTGCTCCAGTGGGCATGGTTCATCCTTGGTGTGGAAATCAGGAGCATCCTGGGAACATCTGCTCAGGCCAACAGGCTCCCATGAGGTAGGCATTTCACCCAGGGATCCTGAGGTCCCTTTGTTGTCACCCTCAGAAGCCTTTGCAGTGGCTGAGAACTGGCTATTCCTTAAGTTTTCACAAAGCTACTTCATACAGTAGGTTAAGAATAGTTACCTTTTTTTATGTTCACCTTAAATTATGCTCAGTTATTATATTAGTCTACATAAGTGAGGCTGTGCTGGAGTAACAATAACAAAAATCCAAAATCCCCATTGCTTAACACAAATGTATTTGCCTTTCCTAAAAAATTCTCCATGAGAGTTGGAGACAGCCTGGGACAGCTGTCCTCTGGGGCTGCCGTCTTGCTCCACCAATGCAGCATGGGGCCCCATGTTCCTGGGTGAGGGGATCACAAGAAGGCTCAAGGGGCACAGTGGCAGTTGGAAGCCACACATGTCACTGCGGCTCACGGTTCACTGGCTAGAAGTGGTCCCATGGCCCTGCTGAGCTGCAAGGGGTCTGGGAAGTACAGTCTTCCTGGAACCTAGGGTGGAGAGAATTGGATACTGATGGCCAGCAGTATTGGGTATGACAGCCATGTTGTCCATCAAGCTCCAGACATTGACATGGCCCAGGTGATGCACACCATCTCATGTAAAACCCACTAGTTCTGGGTGGTTTGCTGCCACTCATAACATTGAACATGCCCATTGTATAGCCCAGGCCTTGTTCCATGAAGTGACTATGGCTCCTGAAATGAGTCCCTTCTTCCCACAAAATGTTTGCCTCTCCCATTTTCTTTAATTCATGATTCTATTTGTTTCAGCCAGAGGAATGTTGCTCAGGTCGCTGGGTAGAGTCTGGGTTCTTTGTGCAGCAATTATAGCCCCATGAACTGGTGTACAAATCAGAGTCCGAATTTAAATTACTTCTATCCCAAGTCTTCTGTGCACTATTGTCAGGGCCCTCTGGTTAGAGCTGTATGATGCTGTTGACTTTAAGATCATTAATGCACACCCCTTTGATTTTCCAATCTAAAATTAAAGCAGTGCTTAGTTGATTGAAAAAAACGCAATACTGCTGCAAATTAGGGAGATCCTTTGCCTTCCCTTCTTGAGTGTTTTGTGAGTTTTGTATCTGAAATTTCAAATGCCTAGGGAGGTTTGTAGAGCCTCACAGTCACTACAGAGGTAAGAGTTTTGGTTGTGACCTGGCAACCACGCAGCAGGCTGAGAAAACAGGATGAGCTGCTTCTCCGCCTCCTAGGCTGCGCTCCTCTGTGCGGAATGCGTTCAGCTGCACTGTGAGGAGGTAGGGGTGATGAGCGCCGGAGACTGTCCTGGAGAGCACATCCCTGTGTGGGGTTCTTTTCAAAAGAACAATTGAGGAAGAGACATATTCAGTAAGATTTCACAAGAGGCCTCAGGGAATAGTGGAATAAATCCTCCAGAAAGCATTGATCACAGCTGACCCCTTTCCTGGTCGTGTTCTGAGAAAAGGATGGTGATTCCTTCTGCAGAACCTGTCATTTTCCGTTCTCCTGCACTTTCCTTCATTGCTCCTTCTGAAGGAGATGATGCCTTGGAGCTTTTTAAAATGCCAGATTATTGCTGTAAAATGTAATGCAATACAAGGACAGATCAAATTTATGGAATGCCTTTTATGAGACTATCCCAAAGGGCTCCGTATAATGGCTATAAAATTGTGAAACACGTTGTGGAACAGATTTAATTTTTAAAGCAGCTGAAAATATCTATTAATGATTTACCATCATTATTCCTCATCAGAGGTCTTTAGGAATGCTAATAAAATGACTCTACCTACAATTATTTCTATCCAAGTGTTTCTTCATGGAATTCAATCTGATCTTATAGTATGTAATTGGCCAATCAAAATAATGTTCTGGAGGAAAAAAAAAAAAAAACTGTGGAATTGTTTCAGCTGAAGAGCCCTCTGATTTTGTCATTTTTTTTTTCCCGCCCCATGCCTTCGCCAGCTGTTCACCTTCACCTTGGCTTTTCTTAGTTTTGACTTGCTCACAATTATGCATTGCCCACACAACATTAGGGCGAAATAAATTTGATGAACATTTGTTGGCCCTTGGGTTCTTGCTGGACAAGACAGGTGGATTATTGTGTACTGTGCCGTATCCCGATCCTATCACTTTTTTTTTTTTTTTTTTTTTGAGAAGGAGTTTCACTCTTGTTGCCCAGGCTGGAGTGCAATGGTGCGATCTCGGCTCACAGCAACCTCCGCCTCCCAGGTTCAAGCGATTCTCCTGCCTCAGCCTCCCAAGTAGTTGGGATTATAAGCATGAGCCACCATGCCCGGCTAATTTTGTATTTTTTAATAGAGATGGTCAGGCTGGTCTCGAACTTCTGACCTCAGGTGACCTGCCCATCTTGGCCTCCCAAAGTGCTGGGATTACAGGCGTAAACCACCGTGCCCAGCCTCCTATCCGTTCTTGAAGACGCAACTCAAGGCCCTAGCCTTATTGAGTAGAAGTCATGATTTCCTCCCCAACTTTCATTGCACCTTCCCCTCTTATTTTTCTGTCTTGCCGTTTGGAAATCATTGACTTCACACCCAGCTCCTGTCCATGGGAGCCTGGACTGGTCTCCCCGTGTGTTAACAGCATCTTCCCTGCCGGAGTACTGGGCACCTAACGTGGACCTAGACAATCACCACATGGTATTTCCCACCACAGGCACTGGTTCAGGTGTGATCCAGTCAGAGCATAGGTCAGGAATTTTGTTCCACAAGTTGGGAGGCGACACTCTCTCCTTCTGAATATGCCCAGAGAAGCCTCCTGCCCTTACTGCTGCCAGCAGCCATTTTGTGTCCATGAGGCAAGCCCATCCATGGATAGAATGGCACTCAGAGGGGGCAAAGCCAAGATGATAACAGAGCAGGAGAGACAGAAATCTCGTTGAACCATACCTAAAATCCTATCTGCTTCTGGCTTTACACAGCTCAATAAATCAATTAAATCATTTAAGTGAGTTGGAGTTGTGTGTTCTCTTATGTGTGTTCCAGAGTCCTTGGAAGGTCCTGCCCCAGTGCCTTTTCCGTGCTGGGCATGTGGATAACTGAATACAAGGAAAGCTGTGGAAGGGACGGGGTGATTATATGGTCACAGGATGGATCATCTCCCCAAACACCGCTCAGAGAAGACCACTGTCCAGTGTCCTTTAGAGCCTGGATGACTCAGGCCCAGTTGAGACAGGCATTATTCCAGGAGGCCCAAGCTAATAAAAGGACACAGAATCAGGGTAATTTTTAGATTCGTGGCAATATTTTAAGGTTAAATAGATGATCTTGTAGTGTAATTCCAGACGGTCTGCCTGGATTCCAGCCGACAAATCAATCACCCCAGGCAGATTGAATTTTGGACCCAAGAGAGAAAGGAAAATTTGGCCAGACATGGTGGCTCACGCCTGTCATCCCAGCACTTTGGGAGGCTGAGGCGGGTAGATCACCTGAGGTTAGGAGTTCGAGACCAACCTGGCCAACATGGTGAACTCCCCCATCTCTACTAAAAATACAAAAAACTAGCTGAGAGTGGTGGGCTACTCAGGAGGCTGAGGCAGGAGAATCGCTTGAACCCGGGAGGCGGAGGTTGCAGTGAGCCAAGATCGCACCATTGCACTCCAGCCTGGGCAACAAGAGTAAAACTCTGTCTCAAAAAAAAAAAAAAAAAAAAAAAAAAAAAAAAATTCAGACACCTACTTGCTACGGAGAAGGGGGTCCTATGCTCCCACTTGCCGTGGACAGCATTTGCTCAGCAACTATAGTTGGCTGAGCCTTTGGGGTGGCTGCCTTTGTGCCCACAGCTGGTCAGTATGGGAGATGGCAGGGCTCCCCTTGGAGAGTCTGATTCAATGCAACAAGTGCTTCTTGGGCACCTGTGCTGTGTAGTGAGTACAGAAAGGCATACCCTTGAGAAAGTCATGATGGGGCTTCTGAGTGAGAACAAAAAAACCAAGAAGGAGACAGATCACAGCTCCTTCCTTCAACACACAAAAAATAAATATATAAATAAAAGTCAGCAATGGGGTGGGGACTGGGGGGTCATGCTTCAGGCCATAAGCCTGGAAAAGTGACCTCTAAGGTAGGGAAAAATAATACCATAAGTAGCAATATAAAATTTTCATGAGTGGCTCAAGCTATAAAAGGTCTTAATAATAACAGGTATTGGATAGTGTTCAATCAGAGATGTGACTGTCCTGGAAGAAGGAACTTAGTACAGGAAGTGGATCCCGTGCCGCCATGGAGCTCGTTAGGCTGCCTGAGGGAGGACAGGAGGTGGATCCGATGCCGCCGTGGAGCTCATTAGGCCACCCAGGGGAGGATTGGAGGTGGATAGGTGGATCTGGTCTGCTGTGGAGCTCATTAGGCTGTCTGGGAGAGGACAGGAGGTGGATCTAGTCTGCCGTGGAGCTTGTTAGGCCGCCTGGGGGAGGACAGGAGGTGGATCTGGTGCCTCCGTGTAGCTCGTTAGGTCGTCTGGGGGAGGCCGTAGTCTCTGCATCTGCTGCTGGGCCTGAGGCTGTCCAGCAGGAAGGAAAGATGGACAGGGAGGCTGAGCAGCCTGGAACCGCGTCTGCCTGTCACCACTCTCATAGCGATGACGCGGCCACCTGCAGGAGAGGCTGCATGTGCCCCCAGCCCCAGATGCCACAGGCTGAAGGTGGGGCCCCGGCAAGAGCTGCCCCAGTGGCAGGTGAGCCAGAGGGTCACAGGTGACAGGCATTTGCCCAGCAGTACCTGCCCTGAGCTCCTTGCAGAGCATGGCAGTGACTGCACTTGTGCGCCCCTCCACGTCTCTTTGAGCTCTCTTCTGGCCAGTCCTGACCCAAGACCGAAAGGGAAGGGATGTCAGGGAAATGTAGGCCCCACAGCTCAGTTGACATATTCTGAAACAAGAACTCAAGGCAGCAACAGTAACCTGGCATGGTAAGACTAAAAGGATGTGGCAAGCTGAGAACAAGGATTTAGAGCCAGAACACCCTTTCAGCCATGGGCAGAAAGGGCCTCCAGACAGAGAAGAATGATGTCTGTTCTCAGTGCCTTCTGAATCCCCAAAATAGCTGGCACTGAGTTGCTGACAGGTAGGTGGTCAGCATGTGCCAGATAACCAAGAAATCACCTCTCTGGGCTGGATGAATCCAGGTAATCACAAGGCCTCATGGCAGACACCCTGGCTCCAGCCACCATCTACATGTGGGTGCTGTTGACCTCTCTGGGGTGTGGCCCTCCAGGATGGAGCCACTATCATCCTTCCATGATAGTCCCCCCATTCCCTCACCCTAGACCTGCTTGTCATCGTAGCGTGGGTGCCTTTGGGGTCGCAGATGAGAGTGTGATAGGATCTACATTCTAGTCCTGGCTTTGACCCTGACCTGTGTGACCCTTCCATCTTTTCCAGCCCTAAAGCTCCTGCATTCCACATTTCCCTGCTCCTTGGAGGAAGGGTACCCGGCCAGCTCAGTGGAGGCCTCTCCTGTCTAGGGGAGTCTCACTGTCCAGGCTGTGGTTTTACAGTGGCCATAAATGAAACGCACAGGAGCCGCGTTGTCTGCAGTACTGATCACCAAGGGGCATTTTCTCTGTGGTGTTTCCATGTCACCCTTTCCCTTCCTTCCAGTTTTATAGCCCCGTAGCTTTCCCAGGACACCACTGCCTCGGCAGTCTCTAGTGAAACATCAGAGCTGCTCGCTGCTCGAAATCCATGCATCTTGTTTGACAGACACAGAGCAGAGACATCACAACAGAAATGATCAGCTCGAGTGGGCACTCCTCCATCATCTTCTAGTTTCCATGTGGTTCAGTCTCCGCTTCTAGGGGTGAGAGAAGACAGAAAGCAGGGCTAATTCAGGAGACAAGAGACATGGGTTCTCCTCAGTGCTCTGCCTGGAACTTGCTCTGTGACCTCGAGCAAGTCAGTTAACTTCTCCAGTTCTCATATCTGTAAAATGAGGTTTTAGACTGGGATGCCTTCTAAACTCGTTTCTAGCTTTTATATTCAATAATTTATGAGTTGCAAAAGTTTCAAAGCTACAGAAAGCTTAAGACTGATTTCATTAATACAAATGAAGGAAGAGACCCTGGCAGTTTAGGAAAAGCTTCCAAGAAGCTAGGGCACTGCTATTCTGTGGTGATGACTTTGGAGATCATAGGAAGGGAAAGCTCCTTATTGCTTAATCCTTATCTCTCCAACAAGCTAACCTCAAAATCCTTTAATCAAATCTAATCAGCTCAGCTAGGCTTTGGAATGGAGCTGGGAAATGACTAATGTGTTTTCTGTCCATCCAGCGTTATTCACTTGGTCTTTGTTATAAGTGTGTTCCCAGGTGATGCCAGGAATGACAGCGACAGAGAGAAGCAAAGGCAAATCAGGAGAGAGTTGAGGCTGTGATGACAGAGTGTGGCAGTCACTTGAGCAATGCTGGCAAGGAGATGTCCTCATCTCTCCTGGAACTGGGGCTCATCTTACTGAGCATTCAGAGGGAGGGGTTGAGGTGTGTGCAGGTGGGACCTCAGGGCTGGCTGCCAGGGCCCAGGCGAGACAGGTCAAGCAGCTGAGGTGGGGATCGGTTGAGGGGACCACACAGGAGGTGGTGACACAAATAGGAACCCAGATGCCAGCAGGAGGTTCACTCAGACTCAAGGCCCAGCCAGAGGCAGAGGCCCCAGGCAGGATTACTGCAAACTGGATCTTAATTTCATACTATCATTCACTTCCTCCATCGCCCCCTCTTTCACCCCTTTTAACATGTACACACACTAAACTCTCTCCCATCCATCCAAGTGTTGGCGCTAAAAGCCCAGGAGTCTTCCTTGACCACTTTGCTCCATCCGTCAGCTTCCAGTGAATCACAGAATGCCTGGATTCTGCCTCCGTGACACCACTCTCATCTGTCCACTTCGCTCCCTGCCCACTGCCTCAGCTCCATGCCAGCCCTGAGGCCACCTCCTAGTGATTCAGCAGTAAGTACCGGCAGCGAGAAACCACAAAGACACGCCAGCTAGAAACTCCAAGTCTACCAAGCCAAGGTGCAGAGCTGAGCAGAACTAAATGCAAGCCTTTCTCACGGCTGTCCTTGGCCCTGGGTTCCCTCTGGGACATGAAGCCACCAATGAGGGTTCTTCTGCAGGTGGCGATAGCTAAGCCAGAATTGAGAGAGTCCAACTTTACACTCAGACCACAAATCATTACACAGGAAAACTGTCCCCAGCTCTCGTGCATCCCCCAAAGTGCATTCAGCTGAGGCTCTGCTGGTCTGGGGTCCCAGATCATCTTCAGAAAGATCATCTTCAAAGAGAGGAATCCAGCTCAGCCATGGTGAATTCTGCCTGAGTCCGTTCAGGCTGCTCTAACAAAATGCCATAAGATGGGTGGTAATTTTCATGCAGGCAAGGAAAGAAAATGCATCCGGAATCTGTCAGTTGTAGTGAGATTAGTTGCTCCCCACTGAAGAGTAGTCCAGTGTAGCCAACTTGCAGCCAATCATCCGTTTGGTCTCCACGAGGGGTGGGCTCCTGCTAGGGCTTAGCACCTGTCTCTGTTGCTGACAGGATGGGCATCAGCCGGGTGGCAGCCAGCTCAGCCTTGGAAAGTGGGAGTCCATGCTTTTGGGCCCCAACACGGCCTCTATCTCAGCCACTGTGGCCACTTTATCTTGGTGCCCATGTGCCAGCCCTTGGGTGGCCAATGACAAAGGCTGGCCAGCTTCAACCAGGCAAGTCCCGCTGTACACTCGGTTGCTTGGTGAATCTTCTGAAGTAACTTCTGTCTGGAGAGCATTGTCATGTGATAAAGACCTTCATGCCCACCGCCATAGGCCCATCTGTAGGCCCCTCCCAGAGCTTCTTGCTACCGATTCCCCAATTTGGACCTTTCTAGGGCCCTATCTAAGCCCTATTTCTATGCTCAGGCTACCTCTTCTTTCACACAAAGTAGACAACGAGGGTCCTACCCAAAGCTCTGTCTGTTGGGAGGATTTCCCCCCAACAGTATCTTTGAGGGCTACCTCAAGTGTGTTTATAATTTCCATGTATGGTGAACAAAGCTTAGTCTTTTTCCTCTCCAAGCAGGTAGTCCTAGGAGGACTCCCTATCCCCCACCGCCTCTGCCCTGTGATCTGAGGAAGAAGCGCTAGTACAGCAGCCTTGGATGGGGTTGGGGTTTGCACCCTCTGGTTGTGCAGCTGGCCTGCACCTTGTGGCCCTGCTCACACCTAATCACAGAGCCCACTTCTGTCTCATGGTGGATCACTGCTGGGCCCACCCCTACCTCATGACTTGGGTGGGTGGGTCTAAATCAACTCAAGATGGGGCAGTTCTGGCCATCAATGCTGTGTGGTCATTGATGTCCCAGAATCAGATGCTCCTTCTCTACCAGGGCCCATTGGCATTTTAGGAGCTACTTTTTTCAGAAGGTATGTAATTCTCCACTGCAGGTGATCTGGTCTCACTTTAGCACCCTAAGGAATCTATATCATGATTCTCCTAGTGAGGCTTGCCATACATTCTACATGACATTTTTCCCACCACAGATACTTCTAATACCATGGGGTCTGCTGTGTCTCATGCCCCAAGCAGCAGCACTGTCTACATTATGGCTTGTGTCTGCTGCCATGATGTTTCTGTGCTCGGACTGCAAAAAAGATGGTAGTCTTTTGATCATCTGGTATATGGGTCAGAATAATATGTCCAAGCATGAAGTATGCTGTGTTCCAAGCCTAAAGAGGCCTACATGGCATTAAGCATCCATTTTTCACAGAGGATGGGAGATATAAGAGGAAATAATTATCCTTTATGTTAAGGGAATTCCCACATGCTCAGAACACTGAACCACAAAATACACACTGTGAAGCAGGCCCCTGAATCTTCTATGGTTTATCTGTCACTCTCTGGAGCATGTGTTTCTAACAAAGCCTCCAATAACTTTTTGCCATCCTCATCTAGTCTAGTAAAGATGATGTCACCTACAGAGTGAACCAGCATGATGTTCTGGAGGTTGTCCAGGTGGCTCAGGACCCTTCAGATTCTTTGGAAAGATGGGAAGTTAGTGTAACCCTGTGATAGGACTGTAAATGTGTACTGCTGTCCCTTCCAAGTAAATACAAGGAGTGTCTGATATGACTTTCTGATAAGGCTCAATGCAGATCAATGACTGCATACCAAAATATACCTGAGTGTATTATTGCTGTAGCAATAATGTGATATCTAGAATAGCAGTTGTATGTGGGGCTACTACTTGGGTAACTTTGCAGTCATTCCTTTCATACTCTTTCTTTCTGTCTATCTTTTGTGAGAGAAAGACTGAAGAATTAAATGAAAATATGTATGATGAATACCACAACCCATGCATACTTTTAGATCTTTAAGGTCCTGCACATCCCCTTGGGGTGTGGCATTGTTTTTTATATTTTTATTGTAGTCATGGGAAGGTAGCATCAGAGCTTTCACTTGGCTTTCCTGGCCATGATAGTTTTTATCTACAGGACAAGATACCAATGTGGATCTTCTGCCAATTACTATATATGACTAGTCCAATTGCAAATTCAAGGACTGGGAAAATAATCACCAGATGAATAAAAAAACCCTCAGTGGATCCACTGTTAGTTAATCTGGGCCATGACCCCATGTGCCCTACTCTAAAGGGGTTGGTGATAGGGGAAGAAACATGAAGGTATGATGAGGTTTGGAATTCACAGGATCAATGTCAACTTCATTGATGTCTAAGCATCCTCAAAACACTTAGATGTTTCCCTCTTCCAAGTTTGTGGTTACTTGAGTAATATGGTTGGGATTTGTGTCCCTGCCAAAAATCTCATGTTGAATTGCAATTCTCAGTGTTGGTGGAGGGGCCTGGTGGGAGGTGACTGGATCATGGGAGAGGATATTCCTCCTCGCTATTCTCATCATAGTGAGTGAGTTCTCATGAGATCTGGTTGTTTAAAAGTGTGTAGCATCTCCCCCTGCTTTCTTCCTCCCGCTCTGGCAATGTAAGATGTGCCTCCTTCCTCTTCACCTTCTGCCATGTTTGTAAGTTTCCTGAGGCGCCCCCCAGCCATGCTTCTTGTACAGCCTGCAGAACCATGAGCCAATTAAACCTCTTTTCTTTATAAGTTACCCGCTCTCAGATAGTTCTTTATAGCAATGAGAGAATGGACGGACACACTGAGTAAATGGCCTTCTCTTTAGAGAAGCATGGGGAAATCACACCGCATCCATCTGCTGTGGTGGTGCAGGACCCTTCTTCCTGGCTTTGGCCTCTCCTTCAGTCAGTGGTTTCAGGTCTCCAAATTGGTTCATCCTCCAAGTCATCCTTCCTTGGCTTCTTTTGGTTGTAGGGATGTGGAGTGTCTTTGTTGGCTGCTCATTTTTCTTGTCCCCAGAGACCCCCTGCCTTGTTAATAATCTCTGTGGTTCTTTGTCGGTGAGGCTTTCCTGGCTGTCCCTCCAATCCTACTGCTTGTTATAATTGTGCTCACCTTATTCCTGACTATGTAGCATCACTGTTATCCCTAGTACTTCATGCTTCTGGCATCTCATTGCTGTCTGAGAGCTCTCCTACCATAAGCCCTGGCCTACAGAGAACAGCCACCACTGAGGAAGGATGAGTAAGATCTCCCAAGGTTAAAGCATGCACGTGAGAGTGTTCGTGTGTGTGTGTGTGTGTGTGCTGGGGAGAGCTGTGTGTGTGAGTGCATGAGTATGTATGTGTACAGGGAGGCAGGGTTTTAAGGAGAGTGGGCTGACATCGGGTAGAATACAGATTGCAAAGAAGGTAAACTTTCAGTGGCCCAGAGTGACCAACTATAGGTATTCAGGTATCTTCAAAAAAATTAATGGGACTGGATTGGAGGATGGTACCCTTCTCACCAGCACATTTTTTATTGCTTTGGCAAATGGAGTACACAGTAGAGAGATATGAGACCTCTCATCATCTTTAGGACTTAAATTAGCTGTCACCTCTCCTGGGAAAGCATTCTTGACCTCCTAAGCTGGCTTAGAAGCCTTCCTTATAGGACACCTTTACATTATTTTCTTATGATGCTTATTACACTGTACTATAATTACTTATTTACTTGGTCTACCTTCAGAGTAAGAGCTATGCCTGATTCATAATGATATCCCCAGAATCTAGATGTAACTGAACCACATTAAGAGTTCAATAAATGTTTGTGGGTGCCGTGATCCAAACGGTCTGCACTGTGCTGGGGCCACGGATCTTTTTGGTGTCGTGAGGGTGGCCCCAGTCTCCCTTTTGACACCATTTCTGCCCTTCTTAGATTCCCAGTGTCCAGCTCCAACAGATGTCCAGCCTGACACAGCTGCTTGGGAACACCTTGCCGATCTGATAAATGCTTATGAACCATAAAAGTGTGACAGGCTGAATGTGTTACCTTTACTATTCGCCATTTAAAGGGAATTCATAGTGAGAAAACTAAGGGAGGAGTACTCTTAATGCTATATTTCTCTAAAAAGTGAGCTATTTGAGCAAACTGTACGAGCCTTTATACCAGCAACCCTGGTTCACACCACCTGCCTGCATCCTCGGTCATATAATATAACACCCAGTGGTAAATGCAAATCAGATGCGTGATACTATTAACTTTTTTTTGAAGGGGAGTCATTGTTTATTTCTTGAACTTGTGTTTATCACCTGTAAAATGGATCTTTTTTTTTTTTTTTTTTTTTTTTTTGAGACAGAGTCTCACTCTGTCACCCAGGCTGGAGCGCAGTGGCCGGATCTCAGCTCACTGCAAGCTCCGCCTCCCGGGTTCACACTATTCTCCTGCCTCAGCCTCCCGAGTAGCAGGTGACTGCCACCTCGCCCGGCTAGTTTTTTGTATTTTTTTAGTAGAGATGGGGTTTCACTGTGTTAGCCAGGATGGTCTCGATCTGACCTGGTGATCCGCCCGTCTCAGCCTCCCAAAGTGCTGGGGTTAAAAGGGATCTTACAATAGTGTCTACCTCATCAGGCTGTCAGGAGGAATAAATTAGGTAATGCACTTAATAGAGCTTAAGACGGTGCATGGCATATCAGAAGTGCTAAGTAAAGTTCATCGTGTTTTTTGTAAGACAAAGCATGGTCAGATGCAGCTCAGAGGGACCTCTGTTCTAGGAAACCCCAACCAGAACTCTGGACTGGTTCCCAAAAGGTTTGGGAAGCAGAGGAGCATGCGCCCTTCATCTTGGTCCAGTTGGTAACCCCGGTGGCTCTTCCACGATGATGTCTCTCTTGTAAAACAGCAGCTCAGGCTGTCCAGAGCTGGAACCACACTGTATTGTGCATGTACAGGGCTGATAGCATCACTTCCTGGCTGTCACAGATTTAGAACTTTATTTTATTTTATTTTATTTTTTATTTTTTATTTTTATTTTTGGGACAGAGTCTTGCTCTGTCACCCAGGCTGGAGTGCAGTGGCAAGTGGCACAATCTTGGCTCACTGCAAGCTCCGCCTACCAGGTTTACGCCATTCTCCTGCCTCAGTCTCCTGAGTAGCTGGGACTATAGGTGCCCGCCACCACGCCCGGCTAATTTTTTTTTTTTTTTGTATATTAGGAAAGATGGGGTTTCACCATGTTAGCCAGGATGGTCTCAATCTCCTGACTTTGTGATCCGCCTGCCTCAGCCTCCCAAAGTGCTGGGATTACACATATGAATCACCCTACCCATTGAATCACCCTACCCAGCCGATTTAGAACTTTTTAGTGAAGAAAGACAAATCTTTCTGCCTGTTTGATGCCAACTTCTACATTGCTTAGACAAAGAGTTCGAAAATCTCAAATCTGTAGACTTTTTTTTGGTTTTAGTCTACTTACTAAGTGATTTGGGAGCACATGTTGACTGCTGTGTCAGAGAAATTCCCCAGTCAAAAAACAAAATGAAAGAAGACCCCCAAAATCCCGCATCCGCTCTAAATTACAGTCTTTAAACATAGATACAAATTTAGTCTGTCTCTCTTTCTCTCTCTAAAAATTCATCTCTGCCTCTCAGTAGTGTATTTTCTTTCTAGAAACAATTTTATCCATCTCCTCCAAGGTTTTACACCACAGAGATCTTGGGGCCACTGACTTGCCTTACACCAGTGTGCTGACAAGAAAATGCTGTGATGGTTAATTGTATGTATTGTTTGACTGGGGGCTACAGAGGGCCCAGACCTTTGGTCAAAAATTGTTCTGTGTGTGTCTGCGAGGGTGATTCTGGATGAGATTAACGTTTGAACGGGTAGGCCGAGTAAGGCAGAGTGGGTGGGCTTCATTTAGGCAAAGGCCGAAATAGGACAAAGAAAGCTAAAAAAGCATGAGTTCCTCCTGCGTGCCTTTGAGCTGGGACATCCATTCTTTCCTACCTTCAAACTCAAGCCAAAACATCAACTATTTTTGGGTCTCGACCCTGCAGCTACACCATCAGCACTCCTGGGTCTGCAGACTCAGCCTGCAGATCCTGGGACTTTCTGTCCTCCATAATCATATGAGCCAATTCCCTATAGCAGTAAATCTCTCTCTCTCCCTTTCCATACGGACAGGGGGAGAGAGAGAGAGATTTACTGCTATAGAGAATTGGCATATATATATATATGCTGTTTTTCACATGTATATGGAGAGAGAGAGTGACAGAGAGAGTGACTCATATATTTCTTGGGAATTGGCTCATATATATATAGATATATGTTCTATTTCTATATATGGGTAAGTGTATGTGTGTGTGTATGTATACATGTGTGTATATATACACATATATATACATATATACGTGTGTGTATATGTATATGTATATGTGTATGTATATGTACATAGGTTCTGTTTCTCCAGAGAACCCTGACTAATGCAAGCTCCTTGTATTGTAGTTGCTTGGGTCTCCTACAGGAGAGTCAAGTTAGCCCATTTTCTACTTCTGAGTTCTGCTCTGTAGGGAAAAGTGTCATAACTAAGGCTGAGTGTATACTTGGGGACTCCAGGGTTGATAGAAGCATTGGCTCATGTTTCTGTTTGCATGCCAATTAAATAAAATGAAGACTTACCAATGGTTTGGAAACCCTCCGATGCTCTCACAGGGCCCCTGGAGAGCCATCTTCAACCACGATGAATGTACTGCTTCAGTGGGAAGGCTTCACTCCTGCAGCTGTCAATCAACTCTGCACCAAGGCCCCCGTGTTTGGGGCAATGTCGGTGTTACTGCTATCCTTCCAGTTTCCTGACGTGTTCCTGTGCTTCACAGTTCAGTCCACTCCAGGTTACGAGGGTGCCAAAGCCATGTGAATGACAGGCTTAACGCGTGGCCAGCTGTCCCCTGTGCCTCATGCAACCACGTGCTGAAGCAGAGAGGTTAAGTGTTCTGCACTTTCCTTCTCCTAGGGCGATCGCAGTCAGCAACGGAGATTCATGGCAGCCATTTTGGGCTCTTGTTGCATCGTTTGTCATGAAAATGAGGTATTAGAATTTCAGTGCCTAATACGCTTCATGAGTTATGTGGAGAGGAGAGCTGTGCCTTTGGTATTTCCGATAATATGTAGCTTTGTCAAAAGCTGATGGCGAACGATCAGTTCAAACGTGCCTTGGAAAAGCACAGTCTTCATGTCAAACGGCTTACATTGTGGAAAAAAAATTACCATCTGTCAAAATGCAGATTGGGGGAAGCTCGCACGCCTGGAGGAAGCCATTTTCACCCTCAGAAAGTTCTTTTAAGGTGACATCTGGATGACGGACAGGGGCCCTCCGTGGCAGCCTGAGTGACAGCAGCCTGGCTGTGGCTTTCTGGCTGCAGGTGCCCCACTCAGGGTTGTTGCTCCTAGGAGGCCAGGCCTGGCCCTGCGTGTAGGAGAAAGCAGCAGTCTAGAAGAAGCTGTTTTAAAGTTCCCCACAGAACATCAGTTTACCTAAAAATATTTCCCACCCACCCAGAATCGTGCTCAGGATGGTCACTGTTTGATTTACGTTGTAGGAACCATCTGGAGATTGATACATTTAACTAAATTAAACTTCTATCCTCCCAGGAAAAGAAGATACATTCACCAGTTTGTGGGGCTCTTGTAAGGGGTAAAACTAGGGCCAGTTTTTGAGAGCTCTAGGGAGGAAGATTTTAATTCAGTTAGGACCCAAAATGGAAAGGGTTCTTGACAAAGAACTCCCTGATGCTGGGCACATTCTGACAGTGGCCATAGCGGATGGGAAGTGGGGTCAGGTGGGCACCAGGGTGCTTTGGACTCAGGTGGTCTGTAATGTTATAATTCAGAATGGGGAGCACAAGGGGATTCTCTTTTTTTTTGTTTGTTTATGTTTTTGAGCTGGAGTCTCACTCTGTCACCCAGGCGGGAGTGCAGAGGCTCGATTTCTACTCACTGCAACCTCTGCCTCCCAGGTTCAAGTGATTCTCCTGCCTCAGCCACCTAAGTAGCTGGGATTATAGGTGTGTGCCACCACGCCCGGCTAATTTTTATGTTTTTAGTAGAGACGAGGTTTCTCCATGTTGGCCAGGCTGGTCTCAAACTCCTGGCCTCAAGTGATCCATCCACCTTGGCCTCCCAAAGTGCTGGGATTACAGGCGTGAGCCACTGTGCCCAGCCTCTTCTTTGGAAAGCCTATTAATAATGTTAGTAGATGACTGGGCAGGAAAATCTAGGCCTGGTCCTTTCCATAGATTCCCCTTGGCAATCCATATCACTTCTCTAGTTTCCATTTATTAAATAAATGGATTGATCTGAGTCCCCAAGGGCACTTCCCATTCTGATACCCCACAGTTCTCTGAACCTGGTTAAATCATATAGAATCTTTCTGATTACATTAGAATGGCAGAATAATAATATAGCACCAGAGTGATGAGAGAGCAAGCTTCGCACCAATTCTAAGTGATTGGTTGTGGCTGCTTGGAACACTGTGCCAAAGAAGGATTGGAGGCCAGGTTCAGAGATGACTGCGAGCTATTTCCATAAATAGTGAGGGGCATCTGCCAATGGGGGTGGTGTGGGGAAATGCTAACAATGAACCATGACAGTTCGTCATCCTGCAGTAGACCCTTGGAACTTCAGCTTCCTCAGTTTCGACCATCACAGGTGATTGATGGGCCATGACATGGCCAGGAGGAGGCAGTGGCTGAAGTGGGCTGAGAGGGTGAGTGAGGGCCGCTGGTCATAGGCGGGAAGATCTCCGGGGCCTGGAACCACAGCTCTGAGCTCAGTGCTGAGAGGCTGAGTGGGGGCTACTGGTCACAGGCGGGGAGATCTCCGAGGCCTTGGGCCTGGAACTGCAGCTCTGAACTCAGTGCCTGGGACTCTAGCTTCTTCTTCACCATAAGACACTGTTCTCTCTTTATCATGTTTGAAGTTATTCTTTAAGCCTTTCATGTGTATTTTATTCCATTTTATGGGGGAAATCACTGATTTTGAAGATCTGAGAAGGCTTCTGGAAAAAAATCACTTGTAGATGTCGAGAGTGTGTTGTAGAAAGCCTTCCCTATGGTACAGAAATGTTTAAAGCATGAACTGAGCGGCCAGGCGTGGTGACTCATGGGAGGCCGAGGTGGGTGGATCATCTGAGGTCAGGAGTTTGAGAGCAGCCTGGTCAACATGATGAAACTGTGTCTCTATTACAAATATAAAAATTAGCTGGGCGTGGTGGTGTGCATCTGTAATTCCAACTACTTGGGAGACTGAGGCAGGAGAATTGCTTGAACCCAGTAGGTGGAGGTTGCAGTGAGCCAAGATTGTGCCATTGCACTCCAGCCTGGGTGACACAGCGAGACTCTGTCTCAAAACAAAAAACAAAAAACCAAAACAACCAACCATGAACTGAAATAGGGCATATAAAAGTGCTGTCTGAGACACAAAACTGCACCACTGTAATGCATCATTAATATTATTAATAATACTTTGCCCTTCATCTCTTCAAAAGAGGTATGTAAAGACATCAGCAAGATGTAACTTCAATCAAGCAGTCCGGGTTAACAAGAAGACTGACAGAGAGTTAATGTCTGAAGAAACAGCCTAGGCATGGTGGCTCACACCTATAATCCCAGCACTTTGGGAGGCTGAGGTGGGCAGATCACCTGAGGTCAGGAGTTTGAGACCAGACTGGCCCACATGGTGAAACCCTGTCTTTACTAAAAATGCTAAAATTATCTGGGCATGGTGGTGCATGCCTGTAATCCCAGCTACTTGGGAGGCTGAGGCAGGAGAATTGCTTGAACCAGGGATGCAGAGGTTGCAGTGAGCTGAGATCATGCCGCTGCACTCCAGCCTGGGCGACAAGAGCAAAACTCCATCTCAAAAAAAAAAAAAAAAAAAAAAAAAGTCTGAAGAAACAGATATAAATTGGAGAAAAACAAAAGAAAATAAATTCCTCACAGGTACACTGTGCATCCTTCATGTGTCTTTTATGAGATATATATATACACACATATACATACATACATACATACATACATTGTGAATGCATAAATCTAACTAAAATACACATTACCTCACATAGTTACAACTTTTATGGTGAGAACACTTAATATGCACTCTGTTAGCATTTTTTCAAGAATATAGTATGTTATTAACCATAGTCACCATGTTGCACAAGTCTGTTGAACTTATTCCTCCTGTCTAACTGAAATGTTGTATGCTTTAACCAACATCTCCCCAATCCTCCACCCTTCAACTTCCCAGCTTCTGGTAAACACTATTTCTATTTCTATGAAATCAACCTATGGTAGCCGAATAGTACCTCCCACGAAGATGTCATCACCCTAATCCCTGGAACTTACGAATGTGTTACCTTACATGGAAAAGAAACTTTGCAGATGTGATTAAAATTATGGACCTTAATAGAGGAAACTTATCCTGGATTGTCTCTATGGGCCACTGTAATCATATGAGCCCTTGAAAATAGAGAACTTTGCCCAGCTGGAGTCAGAGAGATGTAGCGGATGGGCACGAGAGACTGCAAGCTTGAAGTGGAATCACCGCCTGATTGCCGGCTCTGAGGTGCAGGGACCCATGTGTAAGGACTAAAGGGGAGTTCCCAGGAGCTGAGGGTGGCCCTTAGCTGGTGGCCAGCAAGGAAATGGGGACCTCAGTCCTACAACCACAAGAAATTGAATTCAGCCAGTAACCCGAGTGAGCTTGGAAATGGGTTTTTCCCCAGAGCCTCCAGAAAGAAATGCAGCCTGCAGACACCTTGATTTCAACCTGGCAAGACTCGTGTTGAACTTCTGACCCACAGAAATGGCAAGATAATAAATTTGTGTCATCTTAAACTGTTGAGCCTGTAGTAATTAGTCACAGCCGCAATAGATGATGAATCACAGTCCTCATGGCCTGCAGGACAGCTCAGAACCTATACATGCCAGTGGCGGGTCAAAGGCTCGGCATCAGTGTCCAGTTTCCAGCTGGTCTTTCTTCTCTGTGCTGCTCGTAGTTCTATTAATATTACGGGGTGCCTGTCTGGTCTGCAGCTCTAGTTCCAGTAGCTCTATCCTTTAAGAGCCAGGATCCTTCTCTGCTATGTTCCCAACCTCAAAGACAGATGTCCAGTCTCTTAGCTTAGTTGCTCCAAGCAAATCCCCTCCTGATTTGCCAACTGCTGGGCCTGCAACCCACCCCATCATCCTTAACTATCTCCTATCCAAGGTCTGCCAACTTCAGCAAAGACATGTCCCTGATGATTCAGCTAATGATGCTTTGTCATAGAAAGCTCCTTGGAGGAAGTTGAGGAACCAAGCTTAGAAGTCCGAGAAGTCTGCATGGGAAATGGCATGAGCTAATGCACTGAAGCAAGAGTGAGTGATGATGTGATGTTGGTTATTCTGCAGGAAGAAGAGAGATGGGCTTGTGAAGCCCCAGAGGATCAGTGATCAAGTAAGTGTGGGGATGCCCTGTTAGGTGTATGCAGAGCAGACTAAGAAGGTTACCTGGCTGGAGTGAAGGACTGTCATCAGGAGACGTGAATACATTTGATGCATGAAGGATCTGAGAGGCAAGGCTGAGCAGAGGTAAAAGAGGGACCAGGGGTGTATGGGAGAAAGGCAGACAAGAAGAAGGAAAACATGACAAAATGGAAAGGGAAAATTGTATTACCTGAATGCCCACCATTTGCTAGGCATTGTGCTTTGCATAAGTTTTCTCATTTGATTTTCATGACAACACTGCAAGGTGGGTGGAATTTGCCTTCCTTTACAAGCAAAGAAAAGGAGGCTCAAGGTCAAATAACTCAGAAAGGAAGAGCCATGATGCTCTGCTAGGTCTGTCTACACAAAGCCCCTGCTTTCCCCACCTTCTCCTTTTCATCTACCACCTCTCATAAAAGGATAGAGTTATAGTATGTGTGGAAACTCTGACTGACTGCAGAGAAAAGCCATTGTCTTCATCTGATGTCTTTATAGTGACTTTCCTCAAAAGGAAAAAAACTTCCCCCAAGAAGAGGAGTAACAAAAGCAGACAAGGGCTCAGCTTTCCTGGACGTTTCATTCTATCCTCAAAGATACAACAAAATGAAACAGACATTGTCATCTCCGAAAATATCCAGGGCTGTTTCCCAGCCAGGTCTCATGGATGGTGAAGGTCTTCTCTCCACTTTCTTACCTCTGTCATGCTTTGTGAAAAATCTTCTCTTCCCTTCCACCAGGAACTAGACTGCTCCTGTGGTTATAGTGTTGCAGTTAATAGGATAGAGTCTTTTTTGCTGGGGGACTGAGAGGGGAAGGATGACTGATGAAAAGAATTTTATTTTCACGTTACAATTACATTATGAATTAACAGCTTTATCCTTAGAAATAGTTTTGTCCTGCACCTAATTTGTCTAATAATTTTAAGTCCCCAAAAGATTTATTTGTTTGTTTCTTATGTTGTTACCTTAAGCTAGCATAATATTGACAGAAACAATCGTAGTACAGGGCATTTCTTGACTAATGACAAGTTAGAAGAAATGGCTGGTTTGGAAAGTCTGACAGCAATTCATCCAAGCCGTTATTACATTTTCTTTTTATTTTGTTTTATAGTTCTCTTACCTCTCTCAGCTTTAATAAGGTATAATGAATACATTAAAATTGTATATATTTACATATACAATATGATGTTTTGATATATATAATGAAATGATTAAATCAAGATAATTAACATATTCATCACTTCACATGCTAATTGTGTGTGTGGTCAGGAGAGTTAAGAAGCACTCTCAGTGGTCTTAAAGTTATAATATTTTGGCTTTGCAATGGTGTGAAAGCTATACGCATTCCAGAACATCAATAAATTACATGAGATATTGAATACTTTATTACAAAATAGGCTTTGTGGGCCAGTGCTGTGACTCATGCCTGTAATCCCAGCACTTTGGGAGGCCAAGGTGGGTGGATCACGAGGTCAGGAGATTGAGACCATCCTGGCTAACACGGTGAAACCCCGTCTCTACTAAAAATACAAAAAATTAGCCAGATGTGGTGGTGGCGGGTGCCTGTAGTCCCAGCTACTCGGGATGCTGAGGCAGGAGAATGGCGTGAACCCGGGAGGTGGAGCTTGCAGTGAGCCGAGATCGCGCCACTGCACTCCAGCCTGGGAGACAGAGCGAGACTCCATCTCAAAAAAAAAAAAAAAAAAAAAAAAAAAAAAAAAAAAAAAAAAAAGGCTTTGTGTTAGATGACTTTGCCTAGTTGTAGGCTAATGTAAGTGTTTTGAGTACATTGAAGGTAGGCTAGGCTAAGCTATGACATTGGTAGTTTAGGTGTATTAAATGCGTTTTTCGCTATAATATTTTCATCTGATGATGGTTAGTCCCCACATAACCTTGTGTATGCAATATAATATTATTAACTATAGTCATCAGCTGTACAATGGATCTCCAGAACTTACCTATCCTAACTGGAACTTTGTACCTTTTGACCAACTCCCCATTCCTCACCCTCCCCACCCAAGAAAGGATTTTAAGGCCATATTTCCTTGGCTCAAATCCCTGCTCTGCTAGTTCTTTCTAAGAATGTGACCATATGGAGCCGAATCTGCATTTGTAACTCAACTGAGCAGGTCTTCACCTGGCAACTCCAGTCATCGGGCATCCTCCACAAATTAATTTATGATGAGCAACAGAGAGTGAGACCCTCCTAAAGCTCATTGAGGGGGTGAATGCCGATCTCATGGGTCCTACATGAACATTTAGGAGAAATATCAAGGAATGAACAAACCTCTCCTTGTTTCTTCTTGGAGGAAACTCAGAGCAGGTTGGGAGAGGTATGCACACTGGAAAATGAATAACGCAGCTCAAGTAGAGTGTTGTGTTGCAAATAAAAATGATGATGCAATTGCTGTACGCTTTGGAGCTTCTTGGGGGCATGCAGATCCCATTTTTTCTGCTATTATTATAGTCAGTGTAAGTACTTTCAACGTTTGTAAATCAACATCATGTCACCAGTTCTACGTGGTGGCCATTCCTACATAGAAGGATTCTAAGGATTCAAGGATGGTAGAATTCATCCTCCTGGGATGTTGGCCTGTATGAATTGACAAGTTTTCCGACACAGTGGCAGTTCATTCCTTCGAGTGCTTTCCCTTTCTCTTGTTATCACCAAGGAAGGCTGAGCTCACCCAAAGGGCTCATCTCTCCCATCTAATTGTTACTAAGGGAAGGAAATGCCTAAAGTCATACAACTCTAGTGTTTGAGAGACATAAAGGAACTTAAGGCCCACTTGATTAAAGCATTCTACCATGTATGACATGTCTACTGTGTGCCAGATACTGTTACAAATATTTGCATGCAGACTATCTCAGCACTTTATGAATGTACGTTTGAAAAAGTCATGTTTGATTCCCACTATAAACTGTGAGAAAGATATGTAAAGTATTAGTACATTAAAATAGCAACAACCACTAAGGATCTGAGAGGTTGAATGACTGAACCCAACTGGTAATTGGAAGAGCTAGGAGCGACATTGAGAGTTTTGGCTCTTGTCCTGTGATCTTCTCATTGTGTGGTCATGTTTTTCTGAGGACAAGTTTGGATATGGTGAAGGAGGAGGGGAGTGAGAGAGCACAGGGCTCCACTGCAGGCATGGGGAGGAGAAGCTGGCAGAGGGAGTGATGGCTGAAGATACATCTGCTTCTTCCCAGGGTTTCTAGGGCCAGCTGTAGCTCATTTGGCCGTTGTTGATTTACTCCCCTAGCTTTTTTCTGGAGGACAAATAGCAGTCAGTGGATATTGACTAATATCGGGCTAGACTGTGAGGAGATGTGTCTGCTGATCTGTTCCACCTACTCCACTTGTACCTTCTTATCTCTTAAGTGATATAACCATGAAGCACTCTTTGCACACATTTCACTTTGCAAATCTCCTACTCTTTGTGCATATTTCACTTTGCAAATATCTCATTGCCTCTGAAGTTAATTTTGGATTCTCTTAATTTAATAATTGTTTGGAAGTACTTTTTATGATCCTCTGTCCCTTCCACTGAACGCTTTAGTCCCCAAGAGCAGCGACCACATCTGTTTTGTTCCTTGTTGTATCCCCAACAGTATTTCTCCTAGCTCCTCCTTCTGCTTCCCCTTCTTCATTTATCTGCACTTTGAGGAGAGGCGGTAGAGTTGAGATAGTAGGAGCTGTTGAGGCCAGCGCTGGGCTTTCCATGGGAACACACCAAGATCCACTCCTGACTCCCATGTGGCTGCTGCTGGTCAAGCCTGTGCCTGGTCTCCCCAGCCCTCACAAGGAGATAAAAACACAGCTCCTCAATCCACCTCTTTAGGGAGAGATTTATGATGATAATGACTATAAAAATAAGAGTGTATGAGAGAAAAGGTGGTGCATTTAGATAAAACTTTTTTTTAAAAAACAGAAATAACAGCTTTTAGTCAGTCTTGTGGGGAAACTATTAGTTTGCTGTTCGGTATCAGCAAAAGCTAGATTCTAACTATGGTTCTGCCTTTTTCTAGATATGTGTGTGACTAGCTAGGTCCAACACGGCATTAGTTGAGGAGGTTCTCTGGAGAAACAGAGCTAACAGGATATACACAGATATGTAAGAGGAGGTTTATTATGAGAAGCAGCTCATGTGATTACACAGGCCAAGAAGCCACACAACCTGCTGGTCGGACTTCTGCAAGCTGCAGAACCAGGAGAAATGATGATGTAATTCAGTTTGAGTCTGAAGTTCTGAGAGACAGGGGTTAGGGGTGAGGAGGGGGCTGCTGGTATAAGTCCAGGGTCCAAGGCTCCAGAACCAGGAGCACCAAGGTCTGAGGCAGGAGAAGGTGGACATGCCAGCTCAAGAAGGGAGGGAGAGAGAATTCGGCCTTCCTTGCCTTTTTGTCCTATTCAGGGCCTCAGAGGATTGGATGATCCCCAGCCACACTGGGGAGGGCAGATATTCTTTACTCAGTTTATCAATTCACATGCTAATTTCTTCCCCAAACACCCTCACAGATGTGCTAGAAATCATGTTTCACCAGCTATCTGGGCATCCCTTAGCCCAGTCAAGTTGACACAGAAAATTAACCACCACAGACACTTAATTTTTTATGCCTCATCCATCATTTATATGAAAAGTGATAAAAATATTCACCCCTGAGTATATTGAAAAATGAAATAGCCATGTCCATAATGTGTCCAATACAACACATTGTACAGGTTGAGGATCCCTTATTTGAAATGCATGGGATTGGAAGTGTTTCAGACTTTTTCAGATTTTGGAATATTTGCATTATGCTTACAAGTTGAACATCCTCAATCTGAAAGTCCAAAATCTGAGATGCTCCCATGAGCATTTCCTTTGAGTCAGCACTCAAAAAGTTTCAGATTTTGGACTGGGTATAGTGGCTCACGCCTGTAATCCCAGCACTTTGGGAAGCTGAGGCAGGTGGATCACCTGAGGTTGGGAATTTGAGACCAGCCTGGTCAATAAGGTGAAACCCCGTCTCTACTAAAAATACAAAAATTAGCCAGGCATGGTGGCAGGTACCTGTAATCCCAGCTACTGGGGCGGCTGAGGCAGGAGAATCACTTGAACCCGGGAGGCGGAGGTTGCTATAAGCCAAGATTGTGCCTGGGTGACAGAGTGAGACTCCTTCTCAAAAAACAAACAAACAAACAAACAAACAACAACAAAAAAACAGATTTTGGAACACTGCAGATTTCAGATTTTCAGATTTGGGATACCAATCTGTATGTGGTAGCCATTTAATTAAAGAGAGAAGGAAGTAATAATGAAGATAATGATCATAAAAAAGATGAAGGAGGAAGACAATGAGGAGGACAAGGAATGAGAAAGGATGGTGGTATTTGAACTTGGGAAAGTCACTACTTTTTTAAGCCTCTGTTCCCTGATTGGTCAAATGTGTCTATGGCAATTGCCTCTCTGTTTTTGTGAAGATAGAGTGAAATGATGTATGATGAAGGATCTCAAAAACCATGAGGTGCTCTACACCCAGAGGCATGATCATTAAGTTAAAATGTTATATGTCTATAAATCATGTAGCATTTTTAAAGAGGGGCGTGTGCGACAGAGGAGTGGCGCACATCGAGGTGCTTAGGAGGCATTGACTCTCAGTGTGACCCGAACCTGGCACTGACTCTCCATGGTGCACGCAGAAGTGCTTGACTCTCAATGTGACACAGACCTTGCCCTGTGAGTCCTCACCTGGAGAGGAAATGTGGTTTGTCCCTCTGATTCTGGGCACTCCCATCTGCCCTATAATAAACCAGTAGATACACACACTGTTTACCATGCTTGATCTTGTAAAGCAATACTTCCTTTGTGGACAGTTTTAATCAGAGTGGTGAAGCCAGATTAAAACTGTTTAGCGATGATAATGGGCTGAGAAGAGATTAAACAGGTCCCCTGACACGTGACTGTCCCTGAAATGCCGGCACCCTCGCCTGGCACAGCTGCACGTAATCAGCACCCGCATTCCCACCAGCCTTGAATACATCACCCGATCTTTACCCCTGAGCCTGTGACACCTGGAGGATGATCACACATTCCTTGTACGTTCTCTCTCCTTGGCCACTGAGGTGGCTTTGGGGGGCTGCACTGAGAATTATTGCCTTACTGATCCATCTGTTCCCAGCCCGTTTTCCAGCCTAGCAACAGATTACACTCCACAGGGAAAAGTCATGGAATACTCTTAAGACAATTTCTTACCACGTAAGAGCAGCCATGTAATTGCTCTTAGTGACCAATTTCTCATATTCTGGGTTCATTTGAAATGCACAAGAAATTAAAGTTTCCAGCAAAGGCTTGAAAGAAAGTATTAACTCAAGAGGTGCATTTGGGGATATTCCCTACTCATGCCTGATGTTTGAGGAAAGAGTTCTGGTGGGTGACTTAGTTAACGCATCTACCCTTTAGTTGTTTCACTTAGCAGATAAACTGGATGGATTTTGTGCTCCACAACAGTGTCCATCCAGCTCTGGATGACGTGGGTGTTTTGTGAAGGACACGCGCTCCCATGTTGCCCCCACTTCCTCTTCCGCCTTCCTTTGGCCCTTCAGTGATCTACCATTCTCTGATTTCTTGCTTATTCCCTGTGACCCTCATTCTCTAAAGCTATTCAGTTTTTACCTGTTCTCTACAACCCTCCTGCGTTCCTCTGGGTAGATGCCCCTTTCACTCTGCTGCTGGGGACCACAGGGCCATTTCTACCATAACACATCCTGTGCACTGCTGTAACTGACATCAGTGTGACTCTCTGCCACCAGACTGTGGGCTCCTCTTGAGAAGTGATTTCTCCATGCATTTTTATGTCCCGAGGGGCTGGCCCAGTGCCTGGCACAGTGGTCAACTTCATTAGACAGTAAGATGTTTTTCAACCACTAAGTGAGTCTCTCAATTGTAAGATATAGAACAAATATTTTATTATAAGATTGTGAAGTTTGTAAATGAATTAGATAGAAACATAAATTATAGAGATATATTGGTCAGATACTGGCAGGAAACAGAGGGCAAATTCATACTGGGAAATGGAGGGGAATTTAGCAAAGAGACTATGTGTAGGAGGCCCAGGCAGGTTTTAGGAAGCCTGGAAGGGAGCAGTAGGATCCTGGGGTTAGCAGCCATGGGCCCATTACTACTCCTGGACCTTCAAGGAGATTGGGCAGCTGAATCCAGAGAACATAGCTGTGTGTAGAGGGATGCTGACAAAGGCTGTGGTCTTTGATAGAGAGATATGGCAAGTCCATGGTGACCCAGGAGAGGGGAAGCTGAGAAAATAAATACCCCCAATCCCTCTCCCTGTTCTCTCCAATCTGACAGTGATGCCCACTGGCCACATCAAAACTGCAATCAGGGGACTTTCTACAAAGGTCAGCATCCTGGGGCATAGGCATATGGAGGTCAGTGGGGAGTGAATGTGGAGGGGCAAAGAGAAGCTGTTCACCCATTTTGCCGTATAGCATCCACTCTTTTTTTTTTTTTTTTTTAAATGGGGTCTTGCCCTGTCGCCCAGGCTGGAGTGCAGTGTCATGATCTCAGCTGACTGCAGCCTCTGCCTCCTGGGTTCAAGTGATTCTCCTGCCTCAGCCTCCCGAGTACCTGGGACTACAGGCACCTCCACCATGCCTGGCTAATTTTTTTTTTTTTTGTATTTTTAATAGAGATGAGGTTTCACCATATCAGCCAGGATGGTCTTGTTCTCCTGACCTCAAGATCCACCTGCTTCAGCCTCCCAAAGTGCTGGGATTACAGGCGTGCGCCAGGCCTCACTCTCATTTTTATCCAGGTGAAAACCTCATGTCCCTAATATGGACATGAGGACACACCAATGTGAACCGCTGCCATGCTCTCACGGAGTGTCACATTCCATAATTCCCACCTAATATCTACATGTGCTGCCACCAGAGTTTTCATGGAATGTTGCATTAGAAAAGGCCAGGGGAAGGAAAGATTAATTTATCTAAAATATAGCTTCCAAAGCTTCCTTTCTGTAGCTGGTTAAAAGGCTGATGTTGGCCGAGCGCAGTGGCTTAAACCTGTAATCCCAGCACTTTGGGAGGCTGAGGCGGATGGATCACCTGAGGTCAGGAGTTTAAGACCAGCCTGGCTAACATGGCAAAACCCCATCCCTACTAAAAATACAAAAATTAGCCAGGTGTGGTGGTGGGCACCTGTAATCCCAGCTACTTGGGAGGCTGAGGCAGGAGAATCACTTGAACCCGGGAGGCGGAGGTTGCAATGAGCTGAGATGGTGCCACTACACTCCAGCCTGGGGGATAGAGCTACTGTTTAAAAAAAAAAAAAAAAAAAAAAAAAAAGGCTGATGTTAATAATTGTGGCTGGCTTCTCCTACCACCTGGTTCACATTCTCCTTAATCTCCACTAACACTTCAGATGGACACGGTTTTTCATATAATGGGGTGACCCGAAGTTTGATTCCTATAGAATTTAATCATTGGCAGTCTTGTCTCTATCAGGTGATGCATGTTGCCATTTACAAGAGCTGCTGGAAAAGGGAGAACTGAGAGCACCCCTGTGAGCTCTGAAGGATCCACATCTGGTCTTCCCTGCCCAGTTGTGTAGCAGCAATCCAGGTTCCTTTAGATAATTGGGATCAACCATCCTGACCAGTTCTGTGATCTCTTTCTCTTCTTGTTGGCTCAATAGCATTAAGCTCCCCAGATGACCAGGGGACTATCTCATATTTCAGCTCATCCCATCCATGAGGATGTTCTCTGCTGGCAGCATTCCTCTCTTGAGCACCTTGTACTCTCAGCCTAAGCTTAGAGGTGAGAGTGGTGTCTGAAAGCACAAATTATCCCCATGGATTATTTGGTATTACGGTGAGGGGGTCCTCCCAGTTCTACTCATTTGTTCACAAACTTCTGATTATGGGGGAGAAGGCATCTCTTATTGGTCACAGGCAAAGCACAGACTGAATCCAGCAGGAAGCACCAGCCTTGCAGGGTGTAGCTTCTAGCTGACCCACAACAGGCCCTCCTTAGGCCTTCTTACATCACTAGCTGCTGCTGGGTGCTAGGTGGTCAGAAGATCAGTACATTTCATGAGTACAAGACTCAGCAGCCCTCTCATTGCCACATCACGTGTAGTATGGACTGTGGCCATAGTGTGTTGGGTATTATGGTGATGGGTGAAGCATTCTTTTATCCAAGTGCTGCTGTGCATGTACAACTTTATGGTTTGGTGGACGGGAAAATATCTAGTTCATGCAGTTCTGCCGTTGACTCTCCATGGTATATGTAGAAGTAGCAGTTTGAGATGCTCAGTCATCTGACCTCCCATTATTAGGTGCTCAGATAAAACAGGTCATGAGTGCCTTTTCCAATGGAGAATAGTTGTTGCCAAAGGACACACAGCCTTTCTCCAGGACCTCAGGATTCTACTACTAGGGGTGGCCAGAGGCCCCTCTATCATCTCTTTCTGCTGCAGACACATCCACTATAATTGGTTCTGCGAGGTCATAAGTGTCAATAGTGAGGCAGCTTGGACTGCAGCTGGAATCTACTGTAGTGACTTTTATTGCTCTAGGCCCTAAAACTGGAAGCCTTCTTACGTGTTACTCCTTACATAGATAGGAATAGAATTTCTCAAGGTGAATATGTTGCTACCAAATGCCAAGAAGTTCACCAAACACCATGGCTGTCTCTTTACATGAGCAGTGCAAGGTGTAGTTACTTTTCTCTTATCCTAAGAGGGATATCCTGACATGCTTCAGGTTATTGGTACTCTAGAACTATATTGTTTGGTATAGTAATCATTCACCACATAGGAATATTAAAATACAAATAAAATAAAAATTTAGTTCCCTAATCACACCAACCACATCTTAGAGATGCTCAAGACTCATGTGTGGCCAGAGGCTACTGTGTGGGATAGCCCATCCACAGGACATTTCTATCAGTGCAGAAAGTTCTATCGGACAGTGCTGCAAGAAAGTGCAACCACATGGCAGGCCTCTGAGCTTTCTGGGGTTTGTCTCACACTCTCTGGTACTCACGTGTCTTCCTAGGTGTGGTAACTGATGCTTGTGATGCTCTGTACCATGGCCCCTGGACCTGATTTCAGCACTGCTACGTGGACAGCTCCATGCCCCGCTGCCAGTATTACACAAACTGCAAACAACACAGCCACTCTTTGCTCATCAGCTTTCTCAGAGGCTACTCAAGGGTGCTCAACCATGCACACATACGACCCAAAGTATAATGAAGTCAATGCCTCCGGGGAATGCTCAGGCAACGGTGGGTGGGAGTTAGTGGATAAATAACCGACCTCTCCATCCTGTGATAGAGCAATTCTACATGGTTCCTAGATGATTCCCATTGGGTTTGAGCTCCAGTTGTCTATGGTAGATTAATAACTTGAATTTTATTCCATGAATCACGTTTTGTTTCTTGGCATCACCGCCCAAAGTAAACTCTCTGTGAAAAATTCTTTGAATCAGAGTCTACTTTCTGGGGAATCAGATTAACACAATTTATCTTGGAAGTGACCCTATGAAGCAGGCCTTCAAGATAGGATTCTGAAATTGGATTGCTTCACGGTTATGTGAATATAAGAATCCTGTCACTGGAAATCAGCGGGCTGGTTGTCAGCCCTGACCTGTGGCAACACTACAATAACCAAGACTCTCAACTGGGGCAGATTTGGATGAGGTCTAGGTGAAAGTGAGGGCACTGATTTATGCAATAACTCTAGCAATTGAAAGGAGTGAGCACGGTGGCTCATGCCTGTAATCCCAGCACTTTAGGAGGCCAAGGCAGGCAGATCACTTGAGGTCAGGAGTTTGAGATCAGCCTGACCAACATGGTGAAACCCCATCTCTACTAAAAACACAAAACTTAGCCGGGCATGGTGGTGCCCACCTGTAATCCCAGCTACTTGGGAGGCTGAGGCAGGAGTATCACTTGAACCTGGGAGGTGGAGGTTGCAGTGAGCCAAGATTGTGCGCCACTGCACTCCAGCCTCGGTGGCAAAGCGAGACTCTGTGTCTCACACACACACACACACAAAAGGGAATGGGGTGATGCTAACTACCAGGGAAGTAAATTGGGATCCACACCTTGAAGAAACAGAACGAGAGGTGCAGGTCGTCCAAGCATCAACTCAGGGTGTGCTGTGCTGGCCTGAGGGTTTTCGTGGCAGCATTTCAGGAGACCCTCATCTGCAGCTAGAGGGAAAACTGTGGAGAAAATCAGTCCCCAGATTTAATCATAACATGGCAGGACTGCCAAGAATGTTGACTCCTTTACTTTGACAAGTTTCCTCTGCTAAGATCTGGGACAGCGGTGCTGAAAGGATGCTCCTGAAAATGTGGAATTCCCAGGTCCCCCTGAAGCCTCCAGGCAGGAAGAAGAAGTGCAGCCCCCTCTCACAGAGGGTGTCAGCCGGCCATTACCTGGAGACCATGCAAAGTTCTCACCTGAGGCTGAGGCCTTGAGGATGATGTTTTTCTCCTGATCTGCTTCTGTCTCCCCTCATAATGTGAAGGGGATTCAATGATCTCCCAGGTCTTTTTTGGCACTTAAAGTCCCATGATTCCTTTGCAGCCCACACCTGGTTCTCTGATTTCCCCTACAGGATTGCAGGACTCTCAACTTACGGAGAAGACATGTGTTGGCAGGAAGTATTCTGGGAAGAGTTTTGCTGTATCTCTGGAAGGAAGAAGATTGTTTCCCATTGGGGGATGGCACTTTCAACATGTGGGAGCTTGTCGTGTCACAGAAGAATGACAGGTGAGCTTCAGTGATGCTCCTGGTGACTAATGCTGAGGTTAAGAATGCAGCTGTAAAGAGCTCTCTAAAAAGCATGGATCAGACAATTTTATCTTATTAATTCAAAACCTTCAACAATGAAAGCTTATGATTGCAAGAATAATCTTTGTTTCTGCAATGATTTGATGGGGCAAAAGGGAACTAATCCTTAAATGGATGGTTTTTTAAAACTGTAAGGCAGGTGAAATCTCAGTAAAAGACAAACTCTCTCCCACCTTGCCCACATTGCCTCCACTCTCACACATATACACATGGAATGCTATTGAGAGGCCGGTGTACAATGAGACCATCAGAGAGCCAAGGCAGCTTCAGGGTTATCATCTGATACTGTCTACCAGTGGGAGATAGCACAGCATGGGGCTTTGCTGTCAGACAGATTCATATTTGAACTCAGGTTCTAATAACTTATTAGCTGTGTGATTTTGAGCATGTTATTTAGCTTGAATGAGCCTCAGTTTCTGCACCTTAGAAAGTGGGCTTATTAATACTTATTTTATAGGATTATTGTTTTGTGGGTTTGTATGTTTAGCCAGTATTTGTTGACTGACTACGTGTGTATTATATACCAGATACAAGTCCCAGTTGATTCTATATATGGCATTTCACTTAAAACACCAAGGCTCTATGCAGCTTGTTCCCTTGTCTCTTTCTATGTGCCTTATCTATTTTAGCTTTCCATTCACTCATCCATCCACTCATTCATCTTCACATCTGTCCACCCATCTACCCATCTATCTACTCATCTACCCATCCATTCATTTATATGTCTATCCATCTACAAATCCATCCATCCATTTTCCCATCCATCCATCTACTCACCTACCCACCCATCCACCCTTCCACCCACTCATCCATCCACCCACCTGTCCATCTGTCCATTTACCTATCCACCAATCCTCCCACTCATCCCCACCTCCACCATCTACCTATTTACCCATCCATCTACCCATCCACCCATCCACCTGTTCTAAGTGCTGGAGAACAGGCATTTTTATCCAATGCCTGCCTTGAGCTGGTTATCAGGACATACGTGTTCTGCCTTCTCTGCCATAGAGGCAACAAATGTAGTGGCTGAGAACACTGACGTTGGAGCCAGAATACCTGAGTTTAAATCTTGTCACTGCTACTTACTAGTCACATCACCTTGGGCACATTATTCAGTTGCATTGCATCTCTGTTTCCCTTTTGTAAAATGGGGATGATGATCATAATAATTCACATAGTTAGTGATAAACAAAGAGTTAAAATGGTGGCTGGCATGCAATACCCACTTGCCTTATTTTGATGAGACTGGACCCCTAAGTGCAGTGGATTCAGCATAGGGCTTTAAATGAGGTAGACCTGGGTTTGAAAGTTGAGCTCACTATTTAACAACCTTGAACTCTTGAGCAAATTATGATACATTTCCTGGGGTCCCAGTTTCCTCAGTTGGGAATATTGCCTACTCACAGCTCAAAAATATTGACAGGCAGCATCATCTAGTAGAAAAAGCATAGATTCTAAAGTAAGGAATTCCAAATTTGAGACTTGGCTCTACGTTCTGTGATCTTAAATAAGACAGTTGGACAGGTCTTCAGGTTTTTTCCCTGAAAAATGGGAAAAGAATTACATGTATCACAGATTTTATAGTGAAAATAAAGTAAAGTAGTATATTTGAAAACACTGTGTCGAAATATAAAGCATACTGTGAATTCTAATGGTTGGAAACAGAGTGGTTGTGCTGCCTTCCTGTTCCTGCAGCTGTGGCGTGAAGTAAGGATAAAGCTCCAACAGTTTTGGCCTGGTGGGCTCAACCCTGGTTTTGACTTCCGTCTGGTTTGTGATTCTCTAGCTGAGGTGCCAGGACCCCTGGGTATGTGACAGTATGCTAGAAGGGTTTGCAAAACCGCTTCTTGGAGGACCAAGTTTCCACAAATGTTTGGAAAAATTCGTCCTTTTCCATTAACGACCATGGAGTAGACTATAATTTATTCATGACTTTTTTACATTAAAATACGAAACTTCAAGGAAAATTTGTGCTTGTAGTGAGCTGCCTCTGGTTCTGGCTCCAGGGTACCGTCATCTCTAACCACTCTCTTCTGACTGGTGGTATCCTGGTGGAAAAGTTTAAGAAGCACCAGCATTAGTCACCACAATTAGCATGTTTTCTCCCTGAACTGTAGGTTATACTCTCCAAGAAGAGGTGCAAGTATTTCATCCTAAGAGTAGGGTATGCTTTCCTTGAGGCCTAGGAACTTCGGAACTGTAAGTCACAAAAAATCCCCAACTCACATTGGCTTGAACAATAGGGAATTTACTTCTTAAACACTGGAGGTCGGAGTGAGAGTAGTCCCCAGGGTTGAAGATGAATTATGCCAAAAAGGCCTGGGTTTCTTTTCAGATGTTCCACTCTATAGCCTATGGTCACCAGATGACAAGATGGGAGCTGGCGATATGTGTGGCTACCTGCCTCCGTATTTCTATGCAGAAGTGGAGGTCGAGGGGGGATAGTTAGAGTGTGAGTCTGAGAGACTTCCCAGCAATCACAGTATAGAAAGCCTCCACTTCAGCCTGATCAGGCACCTTGGGTCATGCCTCCACCTCTAGCCCAGGAACAGTCACTGGGGACTGGAGTCAGGGCTGCTGCATGGAGTGTGTGTGAAGGTGGAGACGTAGGGAAGGAGGGCAGGAAGCCCTCGGGTAGACAATCCTCAGCCTCTGCTTCAAGTGTCCTCCAGGGAGAAAGAGTAAATGACCCCTGAAAACCTTGCCCAGGGCTGTCAGGACTTTCCCTGCCAGGCAAATTTCAGTCTATGGTCCTAACACAAAATTGGTCACCGTGGTTGTGATGTTAAATTACTTGATTCCTGGTTTAGTTTGCTATAATTTCCACTTCCCACAAAGCAGAGAGGACGATGAGAAGATATGTTATTTTGAGGACAAATAACAAATGAGAGCAGAGAGAACCTGGGGGAAGGTGCCCGTGTCTTGTGAAATTCATAAAGGCCAAGACAGGGCATTGCCAGACGTCCACCTTAGGAAAAGCTTAGGAAAGCTGACTTCAGGCCCGAGGAAGGGATCCACGTGAGATAAGTCAGAGACTGAACAATAACGTGTGTCTCAAGAGGAAAGAAAAATGATAGAAACTTGAAACCCTGGCAATGTAATTGCGAGAGGGAACATGGTGTAATGCTGACCATGGGCTTTGGCATCTCTTTTCATCTTAAACCCGAGCTCTGTGGCCTTCCAGCTTTCTCTTCTGTAGTAGGAATAACGTAGGAATACAACTTCTTTTTTTTTTTATGGTTCTTTTTTTTTATTATTATACTTTAAGTTCTAGGGTACATGTGCATAACGTGCAGGTTTGTTACATATGTATACTTGTGCCATGTTGGTGTGCTGCACCCATCAACTTGTCAGCACCCATCAACTCGTCATTTACTTCAGGTATAACTCCCAATGCAATCTCTCCCCTCTCCCCCCTCCCCATGATAGGCCCTGGTGTGTAATGTTCCCCTTCCCGAGTCCGAGTGATCTCATTGTTCAGTTCCCACCTATGAGTGAGGACATGAGGTGTTTGGTTTTCTGTTCTTGTGATAGTTTGCTGAGAATGATGGTTTCCAGCTGCATCCATGTCCCTACAAAGGACACAAACTCATCCTTTTTTATGGCTGCATAGTATTCCATGGTGTATATGTGCCACATTTTCTTAATCCAGTCTGTCACTGATGGACATTTGGGTTGATTCCAAGTCTTTGCTATTGTGGATAGTGCCGCAATAAACATATGTGTGCATGTGTCTTTATAGCAGCATGATTTTTAAACCTTTGGGTATATACCCAGTAATGGGATGGCTGGGTCATATGGTACTTCTAGTTCTAGATCCTTGAGGAATCGCCATACTGTTTTCCATAATGGTTGAACTAGTTTACAATCCCACCAACAGTGTAAAAGTGTTCCTATTTCTCCACATCCTCTCCAGCACCTGTTGTTTCCTGACTTTTTAGTGATTGCCATTCTAACTGGTGTGAGATGGTATCTCATTAGGAATACCACTTCTTATAAGAATTAGTGAGAGTGCGTGTAATGTTCAGACAGCATGTCGATGACAAAAAAATGGTAGTCCTTATTAGGCTGCTACAAAAGTAATTGCAGTTTTTGCCATTGAAAGTAATATCATTGATCTTAAAAAGTAAGAAAAGGGCATTGGGTGCAGTGGCTCACACCTGTAATTCCAGCACTTTGGGAGGCCGAGGCAGGCGGATCATCTGAAGTCAGGAGTTCGAGACCAGCCTGGCCAACATGGTGAAACCCCGTCTCTACGAAAAATACAAAAATTAACCAGTTGTGGTGGCAGGCGCCTGTAGTCCCATTCACTCAGGGGGCTGAGGCAGGAGAATCACTTGAACCTGGGAGGTGGAGGTTGGAGTGAGCCGAGATTGTACCACCGCACTCCAGCCCAGGCAACAGAGCAAGACTCTGTCTCCAAAAAAAAAAAAAAAAAAAAAAAAAAAAGTGAGAAAAGGGAGAACATATTTAATGAAATTACATGGGTCCTTTTTGATGTAATAAGAATTTAATTCTAATTTTAATAGCACATGTTCAAGAGTCAGGAAAGGGCCACAAATGTAGAATGAGTCTGAAAGAGTGCTTTGAATTTTTTTTTAAAAAAGTGTCAGTAAGGGCAAAAGTGACCATGAAAAATGCTTAGGACATCAAAAAGGCTTTTAAAGAAAATCTATGTTTGGAGCAAGATGAGGAACAAGAAAGGGGCAGATGGTGACACATGGCACAGGACAAAATGGACTTTGAGGTCTTTGCTGCTGTCTCCTTCAAGCTGGGAAGAGTAAAGCAAACACTGGAGAGAAGCAACTGAAGAATAAGATGGGTGAGTGAGAGTCAGTAAGAAATGTCCAACCTGCTTTAGGTGAGGGTATCTGCAGACCCAGGAAAATTATATCCAGGGAACTGAGAAAATTTGCAGGGTGGTTAATTGGTGAGTTCTCTAGTTAGGCATTCATCTTTATTTATTGGCTTAAAGATGGGTAACAGAAGACTGTTACCCTGGCTGACAGTCTTCTCTCCAAAACAGTTCCTAGACCTCAAGGAAAGCATACCCTACTGCAGAAGAGGAATCTGGAAGGTCACAAGTTTGATGACATTAACGTGCAGATGTGCCTGCCTAAATACATTCATACACCTCATATATGTACACATATATGCAGGCGCTGCACGTGCGCACACACACACTCTTTTTTACACACACACATATAAGTAGTTAAAAGCCAACAGATATCCTAGCCCAAGTAGGATAAACTTGAATTTAATCTCCCCGCCTATAGTCTCCCCATTGTCTTTCCTCACCAGTTTCCTGATTGGTTCCCCCACTGTGCTCACCTCTATCCAGGAGGAGCTAAATATCCATCTAGCAGGCACTTCTGGAATCTTGTCAGTGTATACTGTTTTTCTCTCCTTCACTCTCTGTTTTTGGCTGCCTAGAGCTCACTGTGCAGGTGTCTTCTGGCTAGAGAGTGCCTATATTTTGGATCTATGACTATGCCTTCAATCCTCTGTTTTGGGTCTATGACTATGCCTTATTCTTCCCCTACAGATTATGATCCATACATCTATTCTCTAAGCAAACAGAAATGCCTTCATGGTAATCCTTCTGAAGTGTTTACCTTTCAGTGGGGCACAATCTGAGGGCAAGGTGCTTATCTCCAAAGGACATAAGAGCAGGCTGATAGAGCAAAGGTACACAATCTCCCTGTCTGTCTCAAGAGTGAAGAGAGAGACAGAGAGACACACACAGAGACGGGAACAGAGAGAAAGACTGAGAGAGATACAGAGAGACACACAGGAGGGGTGAGAGAAAGAGAAATTGTGCAAAGCACAGGGTTTGCCTCTGATGCACAGGGGTATCTCATATATTTTTAGAAAAAAATGTATATTATTCAAGTTGATCTGTGTAATAATTTAAGTGGCAGAATACAAAAGAGTGTGTATTCCTGTATGCAAAAAAAACAAAAAACAAAAAACACACACACAACAAAATTAGGTTAATACCTTGGTGAACTGAAATATTGTTGGGTTGGGGGGCAGCTCATGCTGGAAGATGAGAAGAGCAAAGGGTGGGGCAGGGCCCATGCCAGGAGATGAGAAGAGCAAAGGGTGGGGCAGGGCCCATGCCAGGAGATGAGAAGAGCAGTGGGCAGGACGGGGCCCATGCTGGGAGATGAATTTAGAAAGGTGCGCTTAGCCACATCACAGAGGACCTCAAAGGCTTTCATGCTATTCCTGCTTTATCTTCACATCCTGGGAAGTCCTTCATAATGTTTTCTGCGAGTAGCAGAATATCACAGGTTAAGTCCCCTGGGACATAGGTGCTGAGATTTGCATTAAGGAAGTTCATTGGGGGGAGGTGATGGTCTTTTGTGAACAATACCCGTGAGTTGTGAAGGGAACAGGATTGGGTGGAAGAAGCAATCGCAGCAGAGGCCTCAGGTTGACTCTTAAGAGCGGTCCACATTGAGGCATGGAGGACAGGTCTTTGTACCCCTGCATCAACCCATCACTGGGTGCAAGCTCTCTCCAAGAAGAAGGAGTGACCTTAGGTGGGTCATCTCCCTCTGGCCCAGAATAACTCCTGGAGCTGTGACACGTCCAGCTGGAGGAATGAGCACTTCATTCCCAAAGAGGGATCTGGATGGAACCCACTGCAGGGGTGAAATGATCAGAGCCAAGAGGCTACTCTAGATGGGTGCTACTCTAGATGACTGCAGATTGTTACAAGTCTTTGATAAGGTTAAGAGCTTGCATCAAAATGTAAAGCAACACAATACTTCTTTCGTTGAGTCTTGTTATGAACAAAAAGAAGGCGAAACTGAATGTGTGCTTAATGGCATTGACTTCAGTTCCAGCAGTAATGGCTTGTGAACTGGGATGGTTTGCAGACTGGCACCAGTCAGCAAGTCACACTTTGAGTGGCTGTGCTATAGACTGTGTTCCTGTTCTGTAGTAAAATCACTCTGGGTCATTTCCTTATCAGCTACGTTTGTTAAGTTAACTTTTCTCTGACTTCTAGAGTCTGAGAGATAACACTTTGCTTACTGTCTGCTTTCCTAACATACCTTTTCTTTTTTTTTTCCCCCAGAGTTGGGAGGTTGATTCATCTTAGTAGATCTTGTCAGATTGTGTCTGACTACATATATTTGCTTTTCCCAAATGTCCAATCTTTGTCAGTTAAGAAATATTTGAAGTGCTGACAAGGCTCTTATGGACAACTCACCTATCATTGCAGAGTCTGTAGGATTAATTCTTCTTAATTATGTGAGTGCTGGGCCATCATTCAAGTTTATTGATGCTGTCTGGTCATGTCTAGAAGATTTATAGGTATCTATATTCATCCCACACAGAAGAAGCCACAAATAACTTGGCTATCTTTTCAGTGTCTTTTTGCATGAGACAAATGTGATACAATTATTACAGAAAGCTGTTTAATAAGGAAGAACTTGCTTTTCCAAGTTTCCTCTGTGGGGTCTTGGAAGCAGAGTTTGGGAATTTGTAACAGTCTTCACAAATTTCTTTTCCCCTCTTTTAACGGAGTTAAAAACCCACTTTTCTGTCCAAGTGTTTTATTTCCAGTCCAGGAAATATTCTTGAGAATTACATGCAAGTTCGCTAGGCAGAATTTAATCATTTTTTTTGTACATGGCCTTGGCTTTCACCTTGTTGAGCATGAAATGATTGGATTTCAGATAATCAGAAGGAGACAGAGGGAATCTAGAATCACAGACTCATGGGAAGTTGGAGCTAACGTGAACCTGTCTTTCTGTGTCCTGGTTGCACATTACCATCCTGAAAGACTGTGACTCTGTAAGTCTGGAGTGAAGTTTCAGTATCAGCATATCTTTAACTCTACAGGTGATTCTTATGTTCATCTAGGTTTGAAACCCATGGATGGGTTACTCCTTTCTTAACCCAGAGAAGGAAGGAACTTGGATGTGAAGAGTCAAGTGTCTGTACTGAGCGTCATCAGTGGGAGCTTAACCCAAGCCTTGGGAAGGGAACATGAAGCCAGAGGCGATGGGGTTGTTGTAAAGTGGTAAGCACTTGAATGGAAGCTGTGCCAAGCCTTGTGCTAAGTTCCTAAGTGCATCATCTTTGAAAATCTTCACTATAATTTAATAAGTAGGTGCTATTATCCTTATACACGAGAAAACTGAGACCTAGAGAGGTTTAATATTTTACCAAGATGATACAACTGGTGAGCAGGAGTTAGGGATTTAACCCACCTTTTGATTAGAAACTTCTGTTCTTAACCTCTCTACTGGAGAAAGAAAGACCAATGAGGAGACTTGCAGGGGGCCTCCTGTAATTTCCTTTGGAAGTCAGGTTATACAATGTATGTGCGTGAGAATCCAAAAATGTCTAAGCATGTGGTGGTTTGGCAAATTGAATAGAGCTATCATTATGCAAGAAAATAAAGCAGTAGATAATAAAGCAGGGAGAAATAAGAATAGTTAGAGAAAGAAAAGTGGGAGATAGTGATGAATGATTGATGATGGGAGAAAAGAATGATCAGTGAGGACATACTATTAGGAAAAGACAAAAAAGTTCAAGCACTGAGATTACTTGGCCAGGGAGTGGATGTGACTTCACATTAATAATGGGGATTGTAGGATCAATAGTAGCTAATAATCTGTGCCTGAGGAGTCTTTGGAAAGAAACAAACCAGAATGCATATGTCTGGAAGAAAAATAAATGTGGTAATTTGTCTATTCCTGAATCACTTTTCCTGTAGGCATCTGAAGGCAAGGAAGTGTGCCCTGACCTCCCTCCCGACGTCCAGCTCTCCTACCAGTTACTGAAGGAGAGTTCTGCTCTTTAGACTAGATGGGTTCAGAGCTCTGCTTTGTAGACTAGATGTCCTCCTATTGTTGTCTTGTTTAGGTTTTCCTGATCTCCTCATTTATAGCAGATTATTAGAAAAAAATATATTGGCACCTGGTATGTAAAAATAATGACCAAAGTCTTTACACATCTAAACGTCTACCTGTAATTTGGAATGGAAAAGTTCTCACAAGTGAAGAAGTATTATACAAAATATATTGAACTTCAGCCAGTCTTGAAGATTCAGGATGTTCCTTAGGGCATTAAGACTTATTGAACACCTGGTGCTCTCCGAAGCTATGGAGACGTGTAGATTAGTTATTCTTGTTCTCAATGACCCCAGATCACTGACCTTTTTCAAGTCTGTCTACTTTTGGTATTTCTGTCTCTTTTCTAACAGGTACACATTTTAAAAGCATGCCTCTACCATTGCTGCATGTTTCTCCTGCATTCTCCCTCCATCATTTGCTTTTAGATGACAAATATTATAATATTAATTCTATTTTATGCACTATTTCAAGGTAATAGTCTGTCAGGGCCTTCAGGGTATTCTGCTCTCTCTCTGCAAAGTGCAATTTCTGACAGTCATTACACAATTATCTCTTAAATAAAATGAAACATACTGCTAGACATTTAAATAGCTGTTCATTTGAACACATTGCTTCCAAAGGAGAAATCAAGATAATTATCCCAATTATGAGCACACAAATAATTATTTAATTACATGTCTGCCTTGCCTGCTAGATGATCACTTCATAAGAGAAGACTCTGGTGTTTGTTTTTCCCAATGGTTAATTTCTATTCCTACTTTAACACATTTATGCATAGTGCTCTTCATATAACAGTGAAAAGAATGTTCGCACTCTAATAGATTTTACATTTTCTAGTTGAGGTAGAGATAATGAACAGATAAATAGTTATAAAATGTCAGGGGTAATGACTATTGAAAAGAATGCAGGCCATGCTGGAGGGAGTGGAGGGTGCTGGGTTAGTCTGTGGCTGGGCCTACAGTGCTTACACAATCATTTGCTGTCCTGTCTGTTATAAATGGCTACAGCGTTTGGGCATCTGCCTGCTGACTGCCTACATGGGGTTGTATCAATACATATTGGAGATAAATCAGACAACATTGCCTCATGCCCAAGAGCAACTCTATGATTACCTAGTATAAGAAACATATCGACATTTCCCATTATGTGGAATTAGAGAAAGTGAAGTTCTGATGTTTGGAAGAATGATGAAGAAACTACGATGCCAGAAGCCAGGGGGAGGTAGAAAAAGGAGCAGTTGTTTCCTGAAGAGTTAGCCTGGGAAGGCAAATTCCAAGATTTGCTGGGCAGCCGTGACACAGTGAGGAGCTTTCTCAGGAACAGGGATAGAAATTTTTACTTTGTTAAAAACAAACAAACAAACAAACAAACAAACAAACAAAAAACAACTGAGGTAAGGGAATGAATGACCATTAGAAAAGGGGATGAAACAGAATACCCTGTGAGGCCCATTGACTTCTGTGGAGTTAGCTCTGGGGCTGGTCTTGCCTCTCAGAGCACAGACCTCCACTTCTTGTCTAACCAATGGGTGTGTGTGTGTGTTTTGAGATGGGGTCTCACTCTGTCACCCAGGCTGGAGTGCAGTGGTGCGATCTTGGCACACTGCAACCTCCGCTTCCCAGGTTCAAGTGATTCTCCTGCCTCAGCCTCCTGAGTAGCTGGGATTACAGGCATGGGCCAACACGCCCAGCTAATTTTTGTATTTTTAGTAGAGATGGGGTTTTGCCATGTTGGTCAGGCTGGTCTCGAACTCCTGACCTCAGGTGATCCACCCACCTCGACTTCCCAAAGTGCTGGATTATAGGTGTGAGGCATCATGCCCAGCCCAGTGTGTTGTTCTTAATTCATTAATTCAATGAGTTGTTTTAAATTCATTTTTTCAACCTATTTTATACATCGTGGAGGTATTTGGTGACTGGTGGTGATAAGGGATGCTGGACCTGAGTTGGGTGCCAGTCCTGTGGACCGATGGTCTGTGGGAGTGGTGACCTGTGTCTGTGCCCTGGTTTCCCCCCTGCCTCCCTGGACAGGTGTTGTGGATGTGCGTGGACTGCTGTCCACCTGCACCCAATGTGTCCACTTCCTCTCCACCCAAGGCCTCAGGTCCGACTCCATTCATTCATTTCTGTAGTGGCTGCCATGGCCTGCATACTCCCTGGGAACGCAGGGCTGAACAAAACAGCCATGGCCCCTTTCCTGTGGAGATGTTTACAATGAACACTGTGGCAAGTTAAAGAAAAAATAAACGGTGACTATGATTGAAGAAAGAGAAAGACGCCCTGGGGGAAACATTGGGAGACTGGGGTCTGGCGGCCCCTTCCAGGAGACAGTGCTTAACTGAGACTTGCAGGATGATGGGTGCAGACCAAAGAGGATTTATTTGGGCTTTTTGATTTTATCAACTTCTATTGCTACAACTTCAATGAGTTAGTTTTAATTCATGTTTTCTTTCCTTGTGTTTTGCTGCTACTGAGGTGCTTTCTAGCTGTCTCCCTGGTTTTCTTTTGTTTTTTTTTTTTTAATGTTTTCATTCAAAATGCTTACTTTGTAAAATTTTGTTCTGCTTGTAGTATTATTTTTCCCATCAGATTCTTCAAATCTGCTCAGTGCCTTCAAATGTTAAGTTCACACATATTAGGTCCTATTTCCTTTTCTATATGTGTGTGTATGTGCACGTGTGCAAGCACGCAGGCCTGTGTGCCTAAGTATGCATGTGTGTACTGGGAATGGCTGATCCAGAGCCCTTTGACCTGATCTCCACCATCCACGGAAGCATCTTTCTTCAAATCTAGGGCTCCATGAAGCGTTTAGAAAACTATTGGTCTGTGGTTAATAATTGGCAGTTAAGCCTGAGCTTCTCCAGGAGCTTCTGTTATTATACCTTTGAATTTATTAATTTGGCTTCATGCAGGTGAGTTTCTTCGGTTGAGTCCATTATACAAAATGTCTTCTTTCTGTAGTAGGTCATGGCAGTGATGGTTGTTACTGAAGGAAGCTGAGAGCCTTAGAAAAGATGCTGAGACTTGGTGTCCATCAGATAACATATGATGGTGAGAACTGGTGAGGACTGATGATTCCAGAGAAAGCGTGTGGACAGGGTAAAGGAGGTGACCTATGGTATCCAGGAAGTCTTTTCTACAGTGGGTTTAGGGTGCGGTGGAGGGGGAGAGGATTTTATAGGTTGTGGAAGTATTTGGTGACTGGTGGTGATAAGGGACGCTGGACCTGAGTTGGGTGCCAGTCCTGTGGACCGATCTGTAGGAGTGGTGACTTCAGCGGCCATGCCCTTGTTTCCCTCCTGCCTGACTGGGTGAGAGTGTGTGGATGTGTGTGGACCACTGTCCCCTGCACTGCACCGTAGGAGCTGCCAGGCCCATGCAGCCCCCCCTGAGTTGCACCGCAGGAGCAAGTGGGTGTTGATGCATTTCCTTATTCATCTTTAATTATTCTGATTCTCTGGTGTTAAAATGGATCCAGGAAGGCTCTTGGAGCCAGTCCAACACCACAGTCTTTTGTCTCTGAACCAGTGGCTATTCTTTCTGCCTCTCAAGGTGTATACCCCCTATTTTGGAAAATCATCTGCCACGTTGAAGTCTGAAAATATAGGTACTGGTGCCTGGGTCATCTCATACCCCGGCCCAGTTTTCCCTGAGCATGGCGGCCTCCTTCGCGTGGGACAGTGGGAGCAGAAACTCTTAATTTCACCAAGGATGGACTTTGCATTTCTCATGTATATTTTCCTTGAATGTTATGGGTTTTAGAACAGAAAGGGTGGCAGAAAACATTGTTATATTATATTAAATGGAAATGTAGAAGATTTTAAGTTTTTGAAGGTTTAATAGCTTTGACACAATTTCAACTGAAAACAGTGAATTCTGTAGTCACGTAAAAAATGAATAAACTGCATTTATAAGAAGGCATCTGAGCTTATGACTGGCATTTAATTAGGATTAAATGGCATGTTATCAAGTGCAATATTCTTCCTTTAGATCAAAGTCTGGTGCATGTTTTGATAAAGCCTAGGCTGGCAGGGGAAGCCAGGAGAGGGGGCAACTGGGACCAAGCGCCACGTTGGGACAAGCCAGACTGAAAGGGCGCGCGATGGCATTGCACCTGCCTCCGAAACAAGGTGAAAACTTAATGGAGAATTGAAAACCAAAACCAGACCAAGGCCTGACTACTCCGCGGCTCATCCTCACGTAGACTTTTATGCCTTGGTCACTTGGGACGATAATTTTACCTTCAGAACAACAGAGTTTTTCAGAATTGAACTATTTGCTAAATAGAAGAATCATTGTATGTCTTCACTATATGTGTAAAGAAAATGAAGTGATGATTCTGATCTAGTAGAAGTATTTTTCACAGAATTCAGTTTTTGTTGTTGTTGTTGTTGTTGTTTGTTTTTTAAGAAAAGCTAACCTAAATTTAAAAGTTTATATAACTGGTATACAGCTTTCTGGGAGTGTATCACTTGAAGTAGGATATGTGAGCAGTGCCTTGCATGGCGTGAGGGGAAAGAGCAGACTTAGGCCCTGTAAGATTACGGGGCAGGGCTGGGGGCAGTGGAGGGGTGGCCCAAAGGGCAAGGGGCCTCCCCGAGACACTCAGAGCTGATTGGTGCTTATGGAATTACCCATGTCTGAGAGTAGTCATTTCCTCCACACTCTTTCTCTTCTACCAACGTGCAAAAAAATATGTCCGTCGTCCTATGTCAGCAGTCCTAAACCTGGCTGACCACAAGATCCCAGAAATGTGTGCTTTTTAAAGTATTCTTGGGGGATTTTAGTGCTCAGACAAGTGTGAGAACCACTGTTGTAGGTGAGTCCTTTTTATTTACTGCCCTTCTGTGTCTCAAACCCAAAAAAAGTCCACCTTGCTGAGTCTGCCACCTAAAAGTACTTAAAGCAGAGCCATTCCCAGGGCCTTGATATGACAGACTCCATCTGCTGCTCCTTAATTTCTTCATTAGTTTATCTTCACACTCCTACCCCAATGATCTCCTCCTGCTTCCTTTTGTGTCTAACTTCCTTTCTTCCTTCAAACCTCAACTCAAGGGCGCATCACATCCTCTGCAGATCTGCAGACTGAACTGATGCCCTGCTCTGCTGTAGACATCTCTCGTCTACCTTCCCATTGCATCTTGCAAAACATTTCTAGAGGACTGGGCTGCACCACATGGACTTCTTCTTTTTTTTTTTTTTTTTTTGGAGATGGAGTCTTGCTCTGTCACCCAAGCTAGAGGGCAGTGGTATGATCTTGGCTAACTGTAACCTCTACCTCCCAGGTTCAAGCGATTTTCCTGCCTCAGCCTCCCTAGTAGCTGGGACTATAGGTGTGCACCACCATGCCCAGCTGATTTTGGTGTTTTTTAGTAGAGATGGGGTTTCACCATGCTGGCCAGACTGGTCTCAAACTTCTGAGCTCAGATGATCCAACCACCTTGGCCCCCCAAAGTGCTGGGATTACAGGTGTGAGCCACTGTGCCCGGCCACATGGACTCCTTCTCTCCAGGGACACCCCTGTGTCTAGTAGGCAGTCACTAAATGGTTGTTGGATAAGAAGTTGAATGGGTGCTTCAGTGGAGACAGACATCATTGTCAGCTGAAATGGACAGGAGGAGCTGTGTGGAAAACATGGGGGCTGAGTGAGCTCTGCTGGAAGAATGGGGAGGATGGACATGTGTGAAGAAAGGAATTGAGTGTTAGGAAGTTTTGTCCATGGAAGAAGCAAAAATAGAGCATGCTCTAGTTTTTTATATTCAGGCCATCCTGATCAGTCTGGGGAGTTTATAGAGGCTGGAGAGCATTGAGAGATGAAATAATTTGATGTTGCAAGGCCGTGTGGAGTCCTGAAGTGCAGCACGATGGTGGGCGCTCTCGCTGCTCCATCCGGACACCCCATTCTCTTCGCCAGGACTGTGTGCACATCCCCCGTATGTGTTTGGTTTGCAGCAAATAGGGCTACCAGGGTTAGCAAATAAAAACATAGGAGGCCCATTTAAATTTAAATTTCAGAGAGATAATAAAGACATTTTAGTATAAGTATTTTCCATCCAATATTTGGAATATATATATATAAAATACACACACACACCTATCTATATATACACACACACACATACAAATATATACACACACACATATACAAATACACACACACATATACAAATACACACACACACACAAATATCTACACACACACATATACAAATACACACACATCTATATATACACACACACATATATGTGTGTGTATATATATATAAAAACTGTTCATTGTTTATCTGAAATTTAAATTTAACTAGGCATTCTGCATTCTATCTGGCATTCTCACTGCAAGCAGCCCGCAGCTGTGGCCTCCTTTTGAGGATGGTTCTTTGACTGGGGGCTGCCTGCTGCATGGCCTTGTAGAGACCAGAGGTGTCTGAGGGTTCACATCCCCTTGGGGTCAGCCAGAGCCAGTGACTCACTGGTAAGGCTTAGCAAGGCTTCAGAATGGGACAAAGTCTTTTTTTTTTCATGTTAAGATAGTAAACTAACTTAAAAAAATTGTGTGTGTATATGTATGTATGTATGTATGTATGTATGTATTTGAGATGGAGTCTCACTGTGTTGCCAGGCTGGAGTACAGTGGCACCATCTCACTCTCTGCAATCTCCGACTCACTGGTTCAAGCAATTTTCCTGCCTCAGCCTCCTGAGTAACTGGGATTACAGACACATGCCACCATGTCCAGCTATTTTTTGTACTTTTAGTAGAGACGGGGTTTCACTATTTATTTTTTATTTATATAAATTTATGAGGTACAAGTATCATTTTGTGACATGCACAGATTTCAGGGCTTTTAGGGTATCCATCATCCATCCATAACATTGTACCTCCATCAAGTAATCTCTCATTATCCACCCCCACCACCCCGACTTTTGAGTCTCCAGTGTCTATTATTCCACACTCTATGTCCATGCACGCACATTATTTAGCTCTCACGTATAAGTGAGAACATGTAGTATTTGTCTGTGTCTGATTTGTTTCACTTAAGGTAATGGCCTTCAGTTCAATCCATGTTGTTGGAAAATACATGATTTTATTCTTTTTATGGCTGAACAGTATTCCATTGTGTATATAAACCACATTATCTTTATCCTGTCTTCTGATCGTGGGCATGTAGGTTGATATTCATAAAGATATTCACAATATCTTTGCTATTGTGAATAGTGCTGCAACAAACATACGGATGTAGGTAGCTTTTGTACATACTGACTTCTTTTCCTTTGGGCAGATACCCAGTAGTAGAACTGCTGGACTGAAAGGCAGTTCTATTTTTAGTTCTTTGAGAAATCTCCATACCGTTTTCCATAAAGGTACTTATTTTCATTCTCACCAGCAGTGTAGAAGAGTTTCCTTTGTTTCTACATCCTCACCTATATCTGTTATGTTTGGTCTTTTTACTAAAAGCCATTCTAACTGGTGTGGTTTTAATTTGTGTTTCACTGATGATTAATGATGATGACCATTTTTTCATATGTCTGTTGGCAATTTGTATGTCTTACCTAGAAAAATGCCTATTCATATTCTTTGCCCACTTTTTAATGAGATGATTATTGTTATTTTTTAGCTGAGTTGTTTGAGTTCCTTGTAAATTCTGGATATTAATCCTCTAGTTGATGCATAGTTTGCAAATATTTTCTCCCATTTTTCAGGTTTTCTGTTCACTCTGTTGATTATTTATTTGGTGGTGGAGAGCTTTTTAGTTTAATTAAGTTCAAGATGGGAAAAAATCTGAGATGCATTTATACATCAGAGCTCCCTGTGGGCTCAGACAGAGGCTGTGACTTTCCCTGGAAACTTCCTCTGTGGCCTGGCTGGTTCCCATTAATTTCCCTCCTTGTTCCACCCCTGTAGTGGTCTCTCCTGCAGGCACTTCCCTAATAAATCATGTGTGTCAAAGTCCCCAGCTCAGGGTCTGCTTCTGGGGGATCTCAACTAAAACATAGCAGAATGAAGCAGGAAAGAGCTTTGGGATTCAAGTCTGAAGATCTAAGATGCCCCATTATTTAATAACCATATGTCTTGGGCTAATATTTCTCAACATTTTTGAAACGTAGCTTATATATCCATTTTTAAAATCACCTCCCCTTCACACTGTGGTGAGGTACGGATTCTTCCCCTAGGGTTATGGAGCTGGTGAAACACACAGTACCCAACACTGGACAGATGAGATTGATAGCACATTATCAATCACATAGACTCACAGCCCAGGGGAAGACGGTGCCACATGCCGTGAGGGCCACACAGCAATTGTGCTCGGGAATGGAATGAACAAGCAGGGGCTGTAGGAGGCAGGCTTTGTGGTAACAAGATGGTGAGGTGTGCCTGGCCCCTGCAGGAGGCTGAGGCTGGCTTGTCTGAGTAATTGCACAGGCTGGCAGGGAACTGCCATCTGCCACTCCTGGATAGGTAGGGCCTGTGCCAGGCCCTTATGACAGGGAGGGTTGTTTGGCTCTAGGATCTTAGCTGTAGGAGTCGAGTGCATGGGGAACTTGGAGCTAGGCCATTTGGGGCCTCCCAAATTTTACCAGATGACCCATCAGCACCTAATCTTGAATCTTCATTTCAGACCTTCAATTACTGCCATCCCCTCCTCAGAAGGTTATGATAATGACAGAGATGGGATCACAATGTAAAATCAGAAAGCACCTCATGAGCATAGAATGCAAGGAGGAGAGCTGGAAGCTTTCAGGGATAACTTTCTTTCCATACCTCCATGGAGTTACTCAAATCTGAAATTTTAATGTTGCTTTACAGCTCTACACTAATGTTTTAAGTCTGCCACTGTGAGTGTGGGTGAAGCAGAAACCTCCAGGGTCATTGCTTGTCTGTAATTCAGCTGTGTCCTGCTGCCTATATGCCAAGCTGGGCCAGGCTGAGACCCTGACAGTGTGAAAGAGATTTTCATACTTAGGTTGTTCTCTTTTTTCCTTTGAAAGAAAAAAAAAATCCCCAAATAAACAACAACAAAAAAACTCCTCCCTGCAAACATTCCCAAAGAACTGGGGGGGATGTCATGTAAGTACCAGATGTAAAAAACAGGGGCCAAATACAATATCACCTTTGAATTAAAAGATCATTTTTATGTTCAAATGTCATAACTCTTTTCCTTATTTAAACATTTTAAATGAGAACTAGAGTGTGAGTCTACTCCCCAGATCTGATGGCACTCATAACCCTCCAGAGAGTAATAGCCACGATCAATTACATGGTCGGCTTGCTGGGCGTAATGGGAGGAATCTACCCGGGTGGTGGAGCGCGGGGAATGTGAAATGTAAGCGCTGGCGAAGCATTTGACTCGGGCTGAAATAGAAGCAATTCAGAGCTTCAGGTGGAATCTTTACTCTTGATTTATAAAGGGAGATTAAAGAAAGAAGCCGCTGTGAAGTAACGCTTTATGGATTCGTAGATGAGGGCATAGAGCAGAATACAAAATGGAAAAAAACTTTAGTCCATAGTCACAAGGCCTGGATTTGAGTCCTGACTTTATCAATTACTAAGTGTGCAAATTTAAGCTGGTCATTTATCCTCCTTGAGCCCCAGTTTCTTATCTTTCTTTTTTTTTTTTTTGAGATGGAGTTTTGTTCTTGTCACCTAGGCTGAAGTGCAGTGGCACAATAATCTTGGCTCACTGCAACCTCTGCCTCTCAGGTTCAAGCGATTCTCTTGCCTTAGCCTCCTGAGTAGCTGGGATTATGGGTGCGCACCACCATGCTCGTTAATTTTGTGTTTTTAGTAGAGATGGGTTTCACTGTGTTGGCCAGGCTGGTTTCAGACTCGAACTCTTGACCTCAAGTGATCTGCTCCCTTCGGCCTCCCAAAGTGCTGGGATTATGGACATGAGCCACTACTATGGGTCTGGCTCCCAGTTTCTTTCTTTCTTTTTTTTTTTGAGACGGAGTCTGGCTCTGTCACTCAGGCTGGAGTGCAGTGGTGCAATCTCGACTCACTGCAAGCTCCACCTCCCGGGTTCACGCCATTCTCCCGCCTCAACCTGCTGAGTAGCTGGGACTACAGGCACCTGCCACCACACCCGGCTATTTTTTTATTTTTTATTTTTAATAGAGAAGGGGTTTCACCGTATTAGCCTGGATGGTCTCGACCTCCTGACCTTGTGACCTGCCTGCCTTGGCCTCCTAAAGTGCTGGGATTACAGGCGTGAGCCACTGTGCCCAGTCAGAAAAAAATACTGTTTTAAGAACTGTACATGCATTATCTCTTTTTGTTCTATTATCCTCAGTGATCGCTGTGGTAGTTTGGTAGATGGGAGTTGTGTTCATATGAGAATCTGGGGAAGGATATGAGGCATATGTTTTAGATTTCTTCTTAGCCTAAAGAGTATCCAACATTGACACGTCGCCAAACTGAATTCTTTTCCTAAAGAAACTTAAAGTCGACATGGAGGAGGAGGCAGATGGAGACCACTCAACCACACTGCCACGCGGCAGGGCAGAGGTGATTCCTGCAGCACGCATTACAGATTAGGGAGCTGAGCCTCTTGGGGAGTTGCTAAACAAGGGTTAGCCAGAGAGAAGGTAAGCTGCTTCACATCTCTTACCTCTGTGCAGAGGTCAGGGGAATCCCCAGGCCAGGGGACTGCCTCTGTCCAGGGGTGAGAGATGTGAGGCAGCTTACCTGTTTTCTGCTTAAAAAGGAAAAAAATTGCAAACAAACAAAATAACCCCTAACCCTAACCCTAACCCCAACCTCACCTGAACATGCCATGAGCAGCTTTCCAGAGAGGAGCTGCCTCTGCTCTCCCTTCTTACGGGGCAGTGCCAGAGCAACCTTTTAATTAGGAGGAAAGAATGACCAGGTGGCCATTCAGCAGCTGGATTAAATGATGGATGTTTACAGGAGAAATCTGAAAGAAACAGCTGTCCGAAGCCCTTCCTGCCGGGCGGGGATCTATGGGTCCCTCAGGAAGCTGAGGTGCAGTCCACACTGCTAGGAAGGCGGTCCCCAGCTCAGTCCCCTGAGGTGGCCCTGGCTTGTCAACACAGCTGTGAATCAGCAGGGCCGACCTCCAGTAGCTCTGTGTGCCCCTGCCAAGTGCCCCTGGGTGTGCTGGGAGCTGGCACTGCCACGGGGAGGAGGTGAAGCTGCTGCTGGAGCCGCCTCTGGGCACTCGGGTCAGCCCTTTCTCCAGAGCGCACTGGCATGGGATGCACAGCGGCCACAGTGGAGATTCACCTGGAAAATATCTACTACTACCCTATAGGAGGCTGTTCTTGCCTTGCTACAAAGCGATACCTAAGTCTGGGTAATTTATAAAGGAAGGAGGTTTCATCGGCTCACAGTTCTGCAGGCTGTACAGGGAGTGTGGCGCCAGCATCTGCTCTGCTTCCAGCGGTGAGTCAGGAAGCTTACAGTCATTGGGGGAGACAAAGGGGAAGCTGGCGGATCACACGGCAGGAGCAGGAGCAAAGCAAGGAGGGGAAAGAGGCCACAAGCTTTTAAACAGCCAGATCCTGTGAGAACTCGTTATGGAGAGGGCAGCCCCAAGGGGACAGCACTGAACCATCCATGAGAAATCCATCCCCAGGATCCAATCACCTCCCACCAGCCCCATCTCCAGCACTGGGGGTTACAGTTCAACATGAGATTTAGAAGGACAGATATCCAAACTGTATCATGCCCCCAGTTCACGGAGCTGTGAACAGGGCTGTGGGCTCAAAGGTAAGCTCGAGAATGGCCTCATGTTGAGAAAGAGAATCCTCAGGTGCCGGGATCTTCCCCTCTCCACAGCCAGGTGAGAGCAGGAAGGTGCCTCTGCCCCTTCCACAGCCCCTGTGTACCTCTGTTGGATGTAGGGCCTCCCTGGAGAGCTGTTTTTTCGAGGCCAAGCAGAGCAAGAAGGAGTTGTGTCTGTGTTTTCCTTTCTGAAACGTCGAGCATGTCAGCAGCAGCGGGCGTGGGGAAGTGGAGCTGCCTAAGGGGCTCCGATGGGGCAATCGTCTGTGTGAGCCTGGGGAGGGCTTTTCTCCCAGAGCAGGGCACTCACTTGTGCAGCCCAGAGCCACCCCCACTAGATCCCCAGCTTAAAGCACATGCAGTCAACACAGTTTTTAGGGTTTGCAAAACAGCCCACACGTCCTGGGCCTGACATTCTTATTTGTTCTGTACCATCCTCTTTTTTTTTTGAGACACAGTCTCACACTGTCACCCAGGCTGGAGTGCAATGGTGTGATCTCTGCTCCCTGCAACCTCCACCTCCTGGGTTCAAGTGATTCTCCTGCCTCAGCCTCCTGAGTAGCTGGGATTACAGGTGCTCACCACCATGCCTGGCTAATTTTTTTGTATTTTTAGCAGAGACAGGGTTTCACTATGTTGGCCAGGCTGGTCTCGATCTCCTGACCTCAATCTGCCTGCCTTGGCCTCCCAAAGTGTTGAGATTACAGGCGTGAGCCACCATGCCCAGCCTGTTCTGTACCTTCTTTACTGAGTGACTGACATGTGAAAAGCCTTGTATGTTTAATACACACCACTTGATGCATCTGGGGATAGCACACAACCGTGAAACCATCACCACCATCAAGGCTGTAAATGTATCCATTGCCTTCCAGAGTTTCCTCCTGGTCCCTTTATTATTATTATCATCAATGTTATTACTTTTTGTGGTAACAGCAGCCTTGAACAACACTGGTAGACCTCATGGATCTAACATATTTGCAGAACACTCCATCCAACAGCAGCAGGAGACACATTCTTCGCAAGTGCGCATGGAACAGTCTCCAGGGCACATCAAATGTTAGGCCACAAAACCAGTCTTAGGAAATTTGAGAAGATTAAAATCATATCAAGTATCTTTTCTGACCACAATGGTATGAAACTAGACATCAATACCAGGAGGGATTTTGGAAAATTCACAAATATATGAAATGAAACAATACACTCTTTCACAACCAATGGTTCAAACCACAACCAGTGGTTCAAACCACAACCAATGGGTCAAACAAGAAATCAAAAAGGAAATAAAAAATTATCTTCAGGCAAAGGCAGATGTTATGTAGCTTTTTAATAGGACCTTCTGGGTGGTGTGAACCCCTCAGTTACACACGTAGGTTTCTAAAAACTAGCGGCATTGAGAGGGGAGAGAAGGCGCACAGGTGACTTCAGTGTGAAAGTGTTCTGGGGAGCAGAAAGGCAGAGAAACGAGTTGTAGTGTCAGGTTGTCCGAGGCCAGCAAGGCTTCATCTTCCAAGTGATCACACAGCACTGAGAAAATGAGAAAAGGGAAGGAGCTTCTGAATGAGTCTGCTGACTTGCCCACACCTGAGCTACGAACACTTGGGGTCAGGAATGAGAACTCCTATGCTGGGATATTGGGTTTTCCATCTCTCCTAGCTTCAAGGATAAGGTAGTGGAGTTAACCCGAGGTCTTCGTTTTATTAAATGATCACTGTGGTGCAGTGGGTTGAATATAGGATTCAGAAATAGAAGGTTTGGGCTCATTTGGTCCACAAATAGTCATTGCTGTGTTCGCCAATTGGCACACAGTGATGTATAATAATGGAGACAGACAGAGTGTGAGCTCTGACAGCGACGATGAATGTGGGATGTGAAAAAGCATCCTGGGACGATCCTGGGTGGGAGGACGAATGTGGGATGAGAAAAGGCATCCTGGGATGATCCTGGGCAGGCGATGCTGTTTGCTCAGTTATTCGCTTATTCATTCATTCAAATATCTGTGCACTTACCAGGACGTGCAGGTACCATTCTGGGCATTGGAAACACAGCAGTGGGCAAAACAAACACACCAAAATGTGGCTTTATGGTGTCGATGACAACAAATAAAACAGTAAATGAGATGGATTTTGGTTAGTGATAAGTGTTCTGGAGAAAACTATGCAGGGAAGGAGAGAGGCAGTGTGGCAGAAATGGGAGGGTAGCATTTTAAATAGGGTGGTTAGGGGAGAAGGAAAGGGTGGCCAGGGCCACCTGACCTGTCACTGGGCAGGGAGGAGCTGAGGAGGCCGGGGTTGTGACCTCGGCCTGCTCCACTGACCTTGTGCAGCCTCCCTTCCTCCACCCCTGCAGCGGCGTCCTTACCTCCTTACCCGGCCCGAGGGCGTGAGACAACCAGAGGCCTGGAGGATGAGCATGCGCTCTTGGAATGCCAGTGATCGCTAGAGCACGACTTTGACATTTGATGGGGATAAATGAAAATGTTGAAAGGCTGTGACAGATACTGGAGGCTTTTCTGAATATTTGAGTAGAAGTAAAATGTAAAATAACAGAGCCCCGCGGAAAGTTCACACCAGCAATCAGATAAGGCAAAAGTCAGCAACGAATACATAATTCCAAATTAAATGGTCCGCTTGAAGGGGCCTAGGCAGGTTGGGCCCAGAGGCAGTGTTAGCCTTAGAGATGGGATTCTGTAAGAAGGGTTAAAAATGTCAACACAGCAAGCGTTACTGAGAGCTCACCCTGCTCTGCGCTGTGGAAGATTCAAACAAAGCAAGATCACGGTAAGAGTCTAGAATCTTAGGGGAGAAATGTGACTCAATAGCTTTAGATAAAAACAGAATAATTCAAGACTTCTGTCTGAACTAAGATTGGGGCTTGGGGGATAATTCCTGAGCACATGAGGCTAGGGCTTGATGACTTATGTAAGTCCATGTGCGATCACCCAAATACCTTTGGGGTAGATATTAATCTTTGAGTCTGTATGGATATGAATTCAAATATAGGTAAGGCCTGTCCAGCTCTTTCAACTATATTCAAAAGCTCGGATTCAAGAAATGAATATAAGCTGGGGGCAGGGCATTAGGCAATGTAAAGTACTGTTATCCCTCAGTGTTCATGGCAGATGGGTTCATGGACCCTAGAATCCACAGATGCTCAAGTCCTTTCTAGAAAATGAGTGTAGTATTTGTGTGTAATCTATGCACATTCTTCCATGTCCTTTAAATCATCTCTAGATTACATATAACACCTAATACAATGTAAATGCTATGGACAGAATTGTTATGCTGTATTGTTTTAGGTAATAGCGACTAGAAAAAAAGTGTATGTGTTTAGTAAAGATGAAACCATCCATTTTTCCCCCAGTATTTTTAATCCTTGGTTGGTTGAATCTGTGGATATGGAGCCCACTGATAATAACATAAAAAACAAGATTCTTATTCATAATTTCATAATTTTTAGGACCAGCTTATTAATGTTCAATCTTAGCTCCCTGCACGTTGGTACAGTCTGCGATTGGGTCATTCACACTGGCCAGTGGGTCGGATTTACGCTCTGCACTGGAGGCTGCACAGGACTGAGAAGAGAAGGAAGGAAAAGGACTAGCCACATGGGGGAGATCTGGGAGGGGGGCCTGGGCATAGAGGGTCAGTGCAGGTTTGGAGGAGAAGTGGGGGTGAGGATCTTGGGGCAAGCGGGAGGAAGGCTGATGAGTCAGGTGCACAGGCTGCACCCTGCTGTGTGCCCCCTGGCTCTCCGGGCTCAGCACCTCGGACGCTGTGCTCCCTGAACATGCAATGACTTCTCCACTTTGATAAGGCCTCTCGTGGTCCTCAAAGCCACTGTGTCACGCTGAGGGAGAGCAGGTGGGAAAGTGGAGGCGGGAGAAGGGCAGGACCGTCCTGAGTGGCAGGGCTGCCCGAGGTTATCAAGTGCGTCTGCAGCAGCCACTTTGCTAAACTTTGCTAAGCGCTTTGCTACTTGCTGCTGGTATAGACACAGAGAACTCATCTGGGAGGAGACACCAGGCCTGTGAGAGAGCAATCCACTAAGATCATGCAGATGTTGTCCAGTAGTGCCCCTGGGAGCTGTGTAGCTCTGAATTGATGGTTGCTGTTGGAAGGAAGCCTCTGTGGGAAAAAGCTGTGATGGTGGGTGGGGAGCTTAGGCTGAGCAGGGAGTGGGGTGGGACATACACAGACAAAAGGAAGGGGTGACTTAGAGCCTCCTGGATGAGGACAGGCAAGGAGGCCCACAGTCCAGAGGGGACAGGCGACAGGTCGGACTGGAGCCAAATTCCATAAGACACGGTCATACAGAGCCCCGGCTTTGGTTTCTGACCTGCAGACAAAGCAGATTGAAGGATATTTCAAAGAAAAGAGAAGATAAGAGGAACCAGATGGGAGGCCATGCAGCAGCCCTGAGCGATGTGAGTCAGGCCAGGAAGGGGAAGGTGTTGAGTGACGGTGCACAGGTGCCTCTGGAGGACTTGGTGGCCCTTTGTCCAATCCTGAGAGTAAAGGAGGTGGAGCAGAGGGCCCTCTGGGGTTTCAAGGCTAGGAGAAAGGTTGTCCATTAAATGAAATGGGATCTTTAAAAAGCCTGGATCTTGGCCGGGCGCAGTGGCTCACACCTGTAATCCCAGCACTTTGGGAGGCCTAGGTGGGTGGATCACTTGAGGCCAGGAGTTCAAGATCAGCCTGGCCAATATGGCCAAACCCAATTTCTGCTAAAAATACAAAAATCAGCTGGGCGTATTGGCACACGTCTATAGTCCCAGCTACTTGGGAGGCTGAGGCATGAGAATCCCTTGAACCCAGGAGGTGGAGGCTGCTGTGAGCCAAGATTGTGCCACTGCACTCCAGCCTGGGCAACAGAGTGAGATTCTGTCTCAAAAAAAAAAAAAAATAAAATAAAAAAGTCTGGATCTTAAAATGATAAAATAAGGATTAAAAAATAAATAACAGTGTAGTGTTTTGTCAACCTAAACAAAACAGACAGAGGCTTTCTAAAAGAAATTTGGGAATAGACAAAGCATTGCTATGGGAATCCACATGCCACAGTAAACAGCGTGTGTGTTCAGGGAGGTAAAAGAAGACAATGGGTTTTCAAGGAGAAAATGAGGAGATTCCACAATGGTTTTGAAATAATTATCCTTGGCTGTGAAGATCAGTAACAAGGACGAACTGGTCTGAGGTTGGACAGGCAGTTGCAGGGCAGATGGTCTTGGAGAAGTGTTTTTTTGTGTAAGGTTTTGATATGCAAGGCTATCGTTTTTGCAGTCTTTTGTGACAGTTTTTGTTATCAGGCATACATGCGTGAGAACCCTTTCTTCATGGTCTTCTCTGGCTCTGTTTGCCAGGTTTTCCCTAACGTTAGTGAGTTCATTTTGATTCTGATAGCTTTCACAGTTTGTGATTACTTGATTGATATCATTAACTGCTTATCTTGACTTGCTATTCATGATTCACAAAATTAGATAACTTGGATTGTGACTGTTTTCTCCTTCTAATTCCAAATGACTATTCTACAAAATCTGTTAGTTTTCCTGCAGAGGTCAGGAAACTGCCACCCTCTGAGGAGATTTCACCAACAGAAGTATTTTGATTGGATTGGAATGGGGTTTTGTTTAAGTAAGATAGGAATGCTTTATTTAGGAAGGCATGCACACTCAGTTGGACAAAATCCTGCCATTCTTATGGAAGGACACCAGCCTGTTCATTCATTTTTTTTTACCTGCTTGGGCCCTGAAAGCATTTGGCTCCAAATCCTGGTCTAGCAATGTATTTGTACAGCTATGGAAGATTCCCCTCTGTAATCATTTGATTTCTGCCTCAGCACCTGTAGTGGACGTTGTTGGCTGGTCGCCAGCAATAACTTTCCCTTTTCCATTCCTAAGAGAAACTCGGGTTTTGTTCAGGTATTTTCACCCCTTCCTCTCACGGTCCATGCACAGCAGGGAACCATGGTCCCCGCTGTAGAGATGGACCCTTATTAATCTCTGCCTGATTGTGCTCCTCCTCCTTGCCCATGATTGGTTGAGGAAAGGACAAGTGACCTAATTCTGGCCAATGGGGCATGAGGAAGGGTTTCTAGAGCCTTCTGGAAAAGGAAGTCCCTCACTTGTCTTGGAAAAGCTGCTGGAAGCCACCAAAGTCTCTCTTTATAGCTATTCTGAAGAAGCACTGAGCATATATGTGTCTGTGGGGGAACCAGCCTCCCCTTTGTAAACAGGGGAGAAATGGAAAACCAGTATTTTTGATACCATCATTGAGCTGCCGAATTAACCAGTTTGGACATCTGCCCTACCTGTAAACATCCAATTACAGGGCCAAATAATTTTCTTATTGTTCCTTTCATTTTAATTCAGTTTGAGTTCACTCATTCTATTTACAATCAAAAGTATACTCATGCCCATCACCCCTTTTCAAGAAATCAGTAGTTTCTTGTGCTCCATACCTAAAATACTCCAAAACACTTCTTTTCTGTGTCATAGGAAAGGCACAGAAGAATAAATGATAGTTTGTATCTTTTCATTCACTTCCCGGAACCTGGCACAGACTTTGACATAATATAAATGAGCAACCACAGGGAGGCACAAGAGCTCTCTGATTACAACATGTCCTCTAGGACCAACAGGAAAAGAAAATGAAAATCCCTCTGGATTGGGGCAAAAAGGAGGAATCATATTTTTAATGATGTTATTGAAGGTCTTCCAAAATACGAGATGAAACTATTAACAACCCTGACTTTTACGTTTCCACCAGTAGTTTCTGAAGCAGTATTAAAACCTCCAAATTAAAACTAGGAGGGATAAAGAGAGAGAGACAGAGATAGATGTAATCATCTGTGCAATTGAAATTAGGGTGTTTGCAAACCCTAAAATGTTGGGAATGTCTAACAATGATTTGAAAACTAGATAGTGGCCTGGTTGATTTCAAAAAGTCCTTTGCCTTCCTATAGCCTTCCCAACTGAATATATTAATTTATAAAATGAAAAGCAGATTTGGAAGCCCTCAAAGCTGCACACGGTCATTCTTTCTAGTGCAAAGACTGTTCCTCCAGTGGATAATTTGAGTCAACGTGGCAGTAGGCACAAGTCTTTGTGAAGGTAAAATGAGATTTTCCTGTGACCACTTCTAAAAATGGCAGATCATATTGTTTCATTTTCTTCATTGCAGAGTCCAAGAGTAGATAGCTGCAATTCTGAAAAACGCAAGCAGCATTTTTAACATTTTAGATTCTCCTGAAACAGCAGGTGCAGATGTGAGTGAGCAGGCGCTGAGCAAGGGAGGAGATGACTCAAGACTGACGCATGGTTCTTTCTGCAATTTGCTGCCGTTGCAGGCTCTGACTCCCTGCTACCCGGGGCAGAAGCATGCGATGACTGGATCTCAGTGGTAATTTCAGCCACAGAGGTGGATGTGCAAGCGACAGAATTGTGCAGGTGGACAGGTCCACTGTGAATACAGAAAGGAGAACCAGCAAGAGCCTGTTTGACTCGGGGAAGACAGCGTCCTGAGGCTAGCACAGCCTGTGGGATTGGGGGAATCTCTCCACTCTCCGCACAAACCAACCCCTATCAGGTCCTGCATGACGAAAGATGCAGATCCCCCGTGGCCTGTGGGCTATGAGGGCAAGTAAAACCACACACGAATGCTGCAGCCCCCATGGTCATTACCTGTGCCCAGCAAGCTTCTCTCCCCTCACTAACTCTTACTCCAGACTTAGAGCAGAGTCTAAATGGAAATTTTTCCATGGGTGCTGACTTTTGCCAAAAGCATATTTGAAAGGAGCTTTGCACTTGGGTTTCCTTTAATCTCTTATTGTATACGATACAAAGAATGGCTATGTTCAATTCTGAGAGTGTTTATTTCCAGTTCTATGGCAGAAACCGTTAACATTTGGAATTACTGCTTAATCATAAATCCCTGAAGAAGGCTTTAATCCAAAATTCAATCAAAGCAAGAAAGCTCCCTGTACATGTGGCCTTTCTGTCAATCTTTTCTTCTCTATACATCACTCAGGAAATGCAATGTGAAGGAGAGATGCAGCATCGATTAGAAATGAAGCAGGTGATCTGGGATGATGTGCATTTGATGCCATTCATCTCTCAGATTCAAGAAAGGATTTTACGTTAAAAGCAGAGGTGCGAAGAGTGAACAAAATGTTAGAATATATGTGTTGGAAAATGTGATTAAAGTTATGACCTTATTTAACCAATATATTAGATTTAATAAATCCCTTAATTCTCCAATGTTGTAAGCATTAATATATTCAGAAATAATTAAGCTCTACAAAGGACAAAAATATTTAATATTTTTGAAGACTACCTAAAAATAAAAGCAGAGGTGCCACAGGAATTTGGCAAAGACAATTACATCTCAGGTGTGGGCGAGAATAGGTCATTCTTGTGTTGTCCTAAAAGATGGAAACCTGCATTTAGCTTTTTTTTTTTTTTTTTTTTTTTTGAGATGGAGTCTCGCTCAGGCTGGGGTGCAGTGGCACGATCTCGGCTCACTACAACCTCCGCCTCCTGGGTTCAAGCGATTCTTCTGCCTCAGCCTCCCAAGTAGCTGGGATTACAGGCACCCACCATGCCTGGTTAATTTTTGTAATTTTAGTAGAGACAGGGTTTCGCCATGTTGGTCAGGCTAGTCTTGAACTCCTGATCTCAGGTGATCCACATGCCTCAGCCTCCCAAAGTGTGGATTACGGGTGTGAGCCACGGCGCCCAGCATGTATTTAGCTTTTAATCGTAAATACACATTATTCGACTTTATAGTACATGAAACAAAAACAAGATATTTAGGAAAAAGAGGTAAAAGTTGGGGTTAAGGTTTTTTGTTTTGTTTTGTTTTGTTTTTTAAGGGTAATCAGGTCCTAGAGACAGAGGGAAATTTGAGATGGATACAGATGAGTACACCCAGGAAATGAGCTTCTCATTGCTTCCATTACCTCAGGGCCAAGGCAACTGGAAATAGAATAGGCTTTTGGATTCTTATGACTGTTTTTCCTGGTCAGTGGGAGAGTAGACCCACTTCGTATCAGCCTCCAGTCAATGCTCTACCTAATGTCATTCTTCTTTGGTCTGGCCAACACCTGTGCTGTTTGTGAGACTTTGCTTAGAGTCCCAGGTTCCACGTACATCATGGTACCCTTTGGTCTGGAATACTACTTCCAAACAGATTTCATCAGATGCAAAATTTTAGGGCCAGGCCTGGTGGCTCACTCTTGTAATCTCAGCACATTGGGAGGCTGAGGCTGGCAGATCACCTGAGGTCAGGATTTTGAGGCCAGCCTGGCAACATGGTAAAACTCTGTCTCTACTAAAAATACAAAAATTAACTGGGTGTAGTGGCACGCCCCTGTCGTCCCAGCTACTCCGGAGGCTGAGGCACGAGAATCACTTAAACCCAGGAGGCAGAGACTGTAAGTGAGCTGAGATCGCACCATTGCACTCCAGCCTGGGTGACAGAGTGAGACTCTGTCTCAAAAATAAATAAATGAATAAAATAAAAAAATAAAATTTTATGAAGGAGTTCCAGTCTTCTTCCTGTTGGTTCCTCAAGACCTAGTTTTTGAAGTAGGATATACAGTATTCCCTAACCTGCTCTACTCACACACAGTTTGCTAAAAGACCTGCCAGTCGTCCCCCAATTAACGCAGCATGGCGGATATAAGACCTTCCTCGTCACTCTCAAACGCCCTTACATCCGACTTTTATTAATGGTTCTCCTAACCTATATGCATGGTCCTTCTGCCGAAAATAACATCACAAGCACCACTTTCTCTAATGCAGCCCATTCCAGATCCCATCAGATAAACTATAGAACCTTCCTTGGTCCCCAGTGGTCCCTTCGTAAGTGCCCATCATAGCGTGGCTATGTGTTAACTGCTCTTATTTATGTGTCTGAATCCTTCTCCTGGATACTAAACCTCTCTAGCACAGATGCTGTTTATTTTCATCATGCTGTCCCTGGGATACCGTCCAGAGTCAGGCACATAAGCAGTTCTTCACTGTGCTCTGATGCTTGAAGGTTGCCTTGTAGGTTACATCTTTCTCAGCATGAATGTGGAGCAGTGACACAGGTGCCCACAGCCCTCTGGTGTCCTAAGAACTCCCAGATAATGAAAACGGGCAGCAAATCTCTTCTTTTGAGACTAATTATACCTAAAAGATCTCCTTATAGTTTTTGATAAATAACACATGTCTTAGGACTAAACATGTAAAAAATTTTAAAAGAATCCTAAAAATGGTTTTTCCCCTTGTATTTTTCTGAACACCTTAATCTTCAAGCCAGTGGTGAGGTGGATCACACTGGTGTCTGTGCTGGCAGTGGGGTAGTGGGCTACAGTAGCACAGAGCATGGTGTCAGAATCCTAGCAGGGTGGGGCATCCTGGTGAGGGGCCTGGCATGGGGTGTTGGAGCTCAAGGGGGTGAGGAGGGTGTCTTATCCAGAGGAGGGGGTAGAGGCTGATGTGGGAGGCTGGTTGCACACAAGGGGACTGATCAGTGAAGTAAATACATTAAAGATATGAGAAGCCAGATTTCTTATTGGAGAAGGGAGTTGCCAAAATGGAGTTACAGATATGGAAAGCTGTATTAGTCTGTTTTCATGCTTCTGACAAAGACATATCCAAGACTGGGTGAATTACAAAGAAAAAGAGGTTTAATGCACTCACGGTTCCACGTTGCTGGGGAGGCCTCACAATCATGGCAGAAAGAGAAAGGCACATCTTACATGGCAGCTGGCAAGAGAGAAAATGTGAGCCAAGCAAAAGGGGAAACCCTGGAAAAAACCATCAGATCTTGTGAGACTTACTCACTCCCACGACAACAGTGTGGGAGAACCATCCCCGTGATTCAATTTTCTCCCACAGGGTCCCTTCCACAAGTGGGAATTATCAGAGCGACAGTTGAAGATGAGATTTGGGTGGTGACATGGCCAAACCATATCAGAAGGGAAATAGCTGGGATGAACACTGCAATGTTGGATTGACATTGGAGATATTTATGCAAACAAATAATTTTGTATGAATGAAATGATTTTATGTATATTAAGAATATACATCCTATCTATATGTATGAAAATATGGACATATGAATAGTTAAAGGAATATAGATGTAAATGTGTGTGTTGTACACATGCACACACGCAGAGATATTCCCTAGCTCTGTTCACTGAGAGGAACTGGGAGCAGCAACACCTCTACTGCAATGAGCACCCCAAGTGCCCAAATTTGGCTTCTAAATATTATTCTCCACAACAATGAGCTATGGCTTTTTGGAGAAATGGCTGATACCAGGACTGGAGAAGAGAAAGTAAAGGTGAGAACAGACCCTCCTGTTTGGCCAGCAAACAAGAAAGTGCTCAAAGAATGATGGGGATAAGCCAAAGGGACACAGAAGCCATGTAGAGGACCTCCCACTGCCCATGTCAGAGGGGATCTGAGGGTCAAATAGGTAATGATAGTGACAGATGTTAAACCATTGAGTAAAATAGCCAGGAGTTCATACCAATATAAATAGGCAAATAAATACATTGAAAGTTTGATGAGGCATGGATATTTACACAGTTTCAGAGTATCTCCCCACAAAATATTTACTAATTACAAAAAAAGGAGAGAATAACTTGACATGAAGATGCCTGGAAGATACCGCACTGTCCATGTGGTCAGAGTGAAATCTCCAGTAATGGAAGAAATCCAAGTCATGCGGCACCCGAGGGATGCAATGAGGAGAGCACAGGGTCATGTCTGAGCTGCTGCGGCCACAGATGTGTCACCAGGATGTAACCACAAGAAAATGCCAGGCAAATCCAAATTGAGGACTATTCTACCAAATAATTAGCCTGCAATCTTCAAAAGGATCCAGGTCATGGAAGTCAAGGAAAGACCTGAAAAGTTGTTTTAATTAATCCTACAAAAAGATCAATGATAACTAAATATAATGTGTAATGCTTGAACAGGATTTCTCTTGCTCTAAAAAATGTATTGAGGCAGCTGGCAAAACTTGAGGGGAATCAAAGAATTAGATGTTGGTGACATATCACTGCAAGTTTCCTGATTTTGATGGTTGAATTATGGTTATATAAGAGACCATCCTAGATTGTAGAAAATCTAAAAGCATTTGGATGGCCACTAAAGCATTAGGAGGGCAACTTACTCTCAAATGGCTCAGAGAAGAAAAAAAGATTTGTTTTTTTGGTACTGTGTTGCAATACAAAAAGTTTGTATGGCAAACTTTCTCTAAGGTTTAGGTGGTTAAAAAAATTAAAAATGAGAATTTAAGTCTATGAAATGCTTTTACATTTATTATGTCTTGAAATTTTTGCAACAACTCTTTTGGCAAAAAAGAAATACTATCATTATTGTTTCAGACATCAGAAAAGAGGATTCATGAAGATGTCAGTTAAGTGGCACACTCAAGGCAAAGTCAGATCCTCATCCTGAGTCTCATAACCCCACATCCGTTCCTTCTAATTGCATATTCTTTACTGTCAGTCCAACGGATGCTCCCAAGGACCAGGCTCGGACAAGACACGGAAGAGTAATCACTCCGTGGGGTAATGGCTCTCAAACTTTTCAATGTTTATAAGTCATGCAGGGAACCTGTTTAAAATGCCTATTTGTAGTTATCACCCTTAGAGATTCTGATTCAGTAGTTTTGCAGTAAGAACCAGAAAATCTGTTTTTTTTTTTTTTTTTTTTTTTTTTTTTTAAAACAAGCAATCCAAGTGACTCTGACATAGGTCATCCCTGGGCCAGACTTTGAGGAACACTGAACTTGATTAATGGCCTTCAGTGGCTACTGAAATAAATTTAAATCAAATGCTGTGCCTGAGGTCACGATGGAGCACATGTATTTAGAGCTAGGGGGTGAAGTGCACCTCCCGACTCTCTGCAATGCAGTCTTCACTTCATTTTAAACACAAAAAAATTAGCAACCTATGATGAAGTCATAGCACGCAGGCATTCTAAGACTTTAGGCGGACTTGTCTTGCTTCCTAGACAAGAGGGTTCTGCAGGAGACAGAAGAGTTAGGAGCTTAGAATCTGAAAAGTTACTGGGAAAATCACCTTAGAAGC